>NC_139727.1:40308969-41508969 GCF_964211835.1 Anser anser | reverse complement strand
CACACAGAGTATACATCATTCTACATAGCTCAACATTTTCTCATTTCTGCATCTAGAAGTAAAAAACAGCCAAAAAGCAGGATTGCAAAATGAAAACAAATACTACTATGTAAAAAAGAAACAGGAAGTATTAGACATTAAAAAAAAATCTTTACTGAAAATGATATTTGTAAATAAAAACTAACAGACTTGTATTAGCACGGAAAAAAATAAACAACAAGAAAATAATTGACACAAACAAATACGCGCATAAGGCTGTAATTAAAAAAAGAAAAAAGCCCTAAAATCTTCCCCACGCAAAACTAATCAGAACATCCTTTCTGATGCAAAAAGACATTTCAACAGCTGTAATTTTTTTAATTAAAAAAAACCACAACATAGAAATCATTGATATATATATTTCAGAAACCCAAATCCAAGCCTTTCTAAATCTAGCAATAGATAAGATTTTTATTCAAAGGATTTTCCTGTTTTAAGAGCCAAAATTTTAAGTAGCGAGAAAATTCAACTTCTCATGTTGTATCATCATCATTATTTTTAGCAAACAGTCCCCCTAGTTATATGCAAGGAAAATGATACCCTAAGAAAGCTGCACTAACAAATCCACAGATGCTATTAACTTCAATGGATTTCCTCCAGAATTTGCATATTTACCAACAGAACAGAGTTTAATACTTGTAATCAATAGGCTGTGTTCTGGTCCTGCATTTTCTTAAATGGGAAAACGTTACTTTTTATGAAGGAGATTTTAAATTGTAATGACTGCGAGTATTCTGACTCATCTAGTATCCTCTTTTGTCACACTACTGTTTATTCTTTCCAAAATATCGTAAAAGGTAATGCATGTTAGAAAAACTAACCTACTAGTTCATTACAGGAAAAAAAATAAATATTTAGCTGCTATATAGGAATACACGACATCACTTTTTTATTATTTAAAATATGCATTTAATTGTGAATTTTTAATCAGTAAATTATCAAACTAGTGATACTTGTTTCTTACTCGTATCTCAAACAAATTATTAGGTGAATCCAAAACACTGAAACGAAAACTTTGGTCAAACTATTCACTGTATCTTCTTAGACTGATAAAGTATATTTCCTACAAGATCAGTGACAGTTTTAGGTTCAAGTTTTTACAAGGAACAGTCGTAACTTTTATGATTACATGCTGTATAATCTTCCATGTACACTTGTGTCAGGGTGCTTTAAATTAACTTTAATTCAGGTTTACCAAAGAAGAAAATCAGACTGTAACTAAATGAGGTCAAGGACTTTGGAAGACCTCATTTAATCCCACAATACTTGGATCTTTTTATGAAGTCCACGCGATCATCATGAATAGAGGCAATGGGCACGGGTATGTATGGCAGATTAAATATCTGTTTAATATAAGCCAGAAATAAGAAACAATAACTAATATTTATAAAAAGTTACACCTAACATATTTCACTCCGTCTTATGTTAAATGTACTTAGCAGAAAGGTCAGAGCTCCTGAATTTGCTAGATAAATAAATGTTGGTGAGGTGGATGAATCACTGGAGAATTGGTGCATGGCAGCGAATGAATAACCTGCAAATGCTTCCCAAACCCCATTATTTCCCTTTTTCCAGTAGGCCAAAGATTCATGTCCCTGCATGCCGCCAGTTCATTACGGAGAAATATCATTCCTCTTCTGGCACTCTCTGGGCGGCCTCTCAGCCCCACGAGGACCCTTTAATGTTTAATTCCCCATCATCTGCTCCAGTGAACAGCTTAATCTCTGCTTGTATGATCAATACTATATCAGTGTAAATTAAAATGACAATTTTAAAGTAATTAAGCCTGTTAATGCTCGATTCAAATGTCATTATTTGCACAAGGGATTGAGGAGAAATTACATCGTGTCCAGGGTGACAGGAAAATGTTTGAGCCTTCTCAATCCTGTTGCCGCTGTGCCACTGGAGGCTTTAGCAAAGCAGATTAACTTCTAGCTCCCACTGCCAGGATACCTATCCAATTTCAAAAGAGGATAACACAATTTGATAAATTTAATTCTAGCTACAAACTCAATTATTGTGATAATGGATGAAAACTGGGAGGAGACACTAAACAAGACCCACATAAAAAATACACTTAACTTCAGAATGAGATACAACAGTAATTGTTTTATTTGATTTGCTCTATCCCTTTTGAAAACCCTTTAAATAATTGTGATTGTTAGAAGAATAGCCAGCATTTATTAAATAGCATGAGCTCTAAGATCAAAGTGGCTGCAGTTTAAAGGATTTTGGTCACAATGGAAATGTTTGCTATCCTTTGCCTGTACAGCTACATTTATTAGACAAGTAAAATTACATCATTACAGTATTGGATCTCATAAATAGATCTATAAAACTCAACTACGCTCAGATGAAATCTCAGCCCGCTCTATGTGCTGGCCTTTCTAGACCCTGCCATGACAGCCTGTAGTCATTTATTATTTCAAAGGAAGATTTTAATAATAGAAAGCCCTAAACTTTATGAGACAGCCATAAGATTTGGTTTGAATTTCAAGTCTGACTAGCTGAAAATGTAGCCGTGCTATCTTTATTTGAACTCATCCGTAGGACTCCAGGATACAGAAAAACATGGCAATTTAGGCAAAACACCGAGTGAACTATCAATATTTGGTATTTTGGAGCAGATAGCAAAAGTGAAACACTGAATGTCACAGATTTAATTCAATGATAAAAGACAGTGGAAAACTCCTTCTGCCAACTTAGTTCAAGGAGTAACAAACTCCAGCTGAAAGAGGGACAACAGCTCAAAGCGAAGCCTACTGTGCTGTCATTAAGAGGGTCAATCAGCGGTCCTGCCGCTGGATGCTGCTTGTGATAAATTCAGTTTATCTGACCGGTTGCATTTCCTGAAGTTCTCTGAAATAATTATACTGAATTTTTATTAGAGCACATGAAGCATTTTTGGCTTGCACTTCTTTGAATAATAAATGGTGTATATTAAAGTGCTTTGTGGGTCTAATAACTTGCATGAGATCCGTGTAGGCCTGTCTTATTAACTTTTAGTTTAAATTACAGCAGAATTCATCAATCAGTGTTTCTAAAAAGCAGACTGAAGATGGCCATAGACACAAGAAAAATATATCTCAGGACAATTAAAATATCTACTATGTCTTGTGTATTTCATCATAAAATCTATCAAATCACAGATTTTCTTAGATGGCCTGTTACCTAAAAGGGTAACAAAAGACTTATTTTTTTTTTCAAAAACAATGAAGAAAATAACTAAACTTTAAACAGAAGTTTAACTTTTAAAATGTATTAACTAACTATAGCACAAACAGAATTTTGGAATGAAAATTACAGAATGCTGAGTCACATGCCATAGGCTTGATGTTTCATTGCCAACTCCCTAAACACAAGAATTGATAGCATGGTGAAAGTCAAATCCAAACCCTAACTTCCCTTCATTGTTAATTAAAATCAGCTTCCTCCTGAAAGAATAGCAACAGATTCAAAAGTCAGAAGAAAACATTCAGAAGGAGGAGACTACACTCAACGGGATTATTATTTCAAAACACTAAATATGACTATGAGTAATATTTTGCTCTAACACTTATGAAAAATTTAAATTACAGTTAATACAGACACTTACCATGCCAAAACAGAACCACATATTGCTATCCTTATAAAACGTTTAGAAACCACAGCAAACTAGTGCAAGCATTGTTGCTGTAGGATTCCCCTGATATTTTAAACGTTTACTCTTTTCTTCTTTATAAGGACAGGCACATAGACTGAACTACTGCCACGGTGTACGATAAGCAGGTATAAGATACCACTTTTCTCCAATAAATTTTGAAGAGAAAATCAAACGGACATTCCGAAAGGACTTTTTAAACTATGCTGGGGAACGTGAAGTAACACTGTTCTCACACCACACCAAAATTATCACTGTTGACAATTTTATGCAGTATATGCATTAACATCTTAAAATATTTCTCCAATAAGCAGTGCCAGAAATTAAGTCAGACACGAGTTCTGACTATATTCTACTACATATATTCTACAACTGACTGAATTAATAGAACATATATTTTTTAAAAGTAACATGTTAAGAGAATTTAATAAGGCAGATGTTTTTCACAGGTTTCCCGGCATTCAATGCAAAAGAGGAAACTGCCCCCTTTTTCAAGGCAGAGCAGTAGAAAGCAATTCTGCTGCAGTAAAGATGACGACAGCTGTCTAACCTAGCTGTCAAAGAATGAAATCATTACTTGCTAGCTGCAAAGACAGAAAGAAAAATACTTCATTCAAATTAGGGTCTGAATAGATATTAAAATAGATATTACTTTCTTTTGTACATAATCTAAAACCTGTGTAAACTCAATTACAGCTTTTCTGTTTTGCATTATTAATAGGGCATGTTAATGGACATAAGACCATATGGAGCAACAAATTGTTTCCCTATGTACAATAATAGCTCCATTTATCATGCACAAGTTGACCTGTGTTTGCTTAACATAGCTTGTTAATTATCAGTGATCTTGGTGCTTTAAGAAAGCATCAGTAAAATTTACACAACTGACAGACTGATTCAGAATTATTAAACACATCGTTACTGTTGAAGGTAGGATAAGTGTTCAACTTTTTGCTTTTAAAATTTTAATTGATAAGCTTTTGAAGAGATAATGTTAGTAGGAATAAAAACAGCATTACTGAGAGTTCATATTTATATTCATGATTATTCTGTTTGAAAATAACTTCTCTGCTTTATACAACATCTAGTATTGTATAACTGCTATGCTTTTGTCAAGCTGTGATAAGATACACAAAACTTAAGTGCATCAATAGCTTATCAATCTGAGCTTCATCTCTCCTATGCACATTTGCTTCACGCGCAACATTACAACAAGGGGAGCTTCATCCTGATGATCAGTTAAGTCTTTAGCCTAAACCGGTGCCTACACAAAATGCTATTCGCGTCAGATACCAGTCCTGGACAGACACACCATCCTGCTGGGTGAGGTCCTAAATGATCGCGTCGGGCCCAGACATTCTGGACTCAGTCCCATTAGCAAACTCATCTACAGACCCAAAGCTAAGCTGTAGTTTGTAAAAAGTATTGTGCCTCGCCTTAGTAAGATTTTCCTTTGGTTTTGACAAAAGATAACTTGATAAATCCTCTGAGCCCAACTGAAAATCGAGTAATTAGAGTGGTTATCAAACTATGCAGGGAAAAGGCTCACATGCGCTAGAAGAAACTTCCTTAACAATTCCAGCAAGAGAAGAAAGATCTTTACAGAGAAAGTATGTTGAACGAACAGAACCACAAATCCAAATTCTGAATCAGCCATTATGTCTTTTTTGCTCTATGTTCACTGCTTCAGTGGTTTTCTGTCAAAAAAGGCTAACAAGCCTTTAAGCTCTTTAAGAGCTTACCAATTTTTCAGTTTGTCCACCGATAGATTTCTTGCAGAATATTTGTTTCCCACATGTGGTGTTATGACATAGCATTCAATCATATTTGTCTTTTACCTTGATATACAGTTCAGCCACAATACAGCTTGGTCAAACCTTTGCCAACATGTCAGTTACACTTATTTTATTATGTATTTATTAATTTATTTTATTCTTTGAAAAAGTCTAGTGACAAGTGATTGAGTTAAAAGACATTCTGGCCAAAACTCTCATTTTAACTGGAAAGGACAAATTGACTGCAACTAGTAATACTTAAAACTGCTATTGACTTTTTTTTTTTTATTAAATAACATAACGAGTAGAAGTGTGCCCAGGATAACACGAGGTGATTAAGATAATGACAGTGTTACAGCAGCTTCTGATGTTCTTGTAGGACAAGCTCTTTAAAAGAATCAATTAGTAAGTATCATCAAGTGTCAGGATTATTTGAATTGATGAAATTCAAAGTTCTACTTTTCTGCAGTGAAACACAAGACTTGTACATAGAGATAAATACGAGGCTCTCTAATTTTCAAGATAAAACAGAATTATGAAAAAAGAGAGAATTGGCCCTAGAAAGTCTAGCCCCTGCTTCCACAGCAGGACCAACTGTATGCCAGTCATTCACAGTTGGTGCCCAGAAGACGTGCTCATAGAAGCTTCCAGTGGAAAATTGAAAGGGTTTTTTATTTTATTTTATTGAGAGAGAGAGATTAAGGGTTTAAGTTTATTCCCTCCACCTCCCACAATTGTCTGTTATATGGACTAGCCATACCCAGTATTACTACTCTCCCTTCACGGTGATATTTTCTCAAGCTCCAGTAAGTCTTGCTGCTCTTCTCCAAACTCCTCAAACTAAATTCTGGACAACAGTACTGCCACTTCAGAAAGAGGAGGCGCTACTCAGACACAGTCTGCTCACACCCTGGGTTTCAGTTGGGTTGCTTATCTGAGGAGGAAACTGCCCCTAAAGCCTTAAAAGTCTTGATACATCACGTGTATGTTTCCTGTGAGACAGAAATTAGCAGATGACACGGTGACCCACAGAAGTCACCAGCAAAACAGGAAAAAAAAAAAAAGTAAATCCTGTTCCTGTTAAGAAATTATCTGTCACAAAGGCATACAATTGCACTGCGCTTTGGCCAGGATCATAAGTCGTTTGCTCTTTTGCAAATTAATGGGTGAAAAAAAATGATAGCTTTCCGAGAGGAAAACTCAAGTAAGTTCTTTCTTTACCACCCCCATAATGGGAAAGTGTTTGCCCTTCCTTCAGCACTGACCGCGGTGCGTGCGCGAGTGAACGCACGTGCTGAGCAGGACGCCGAAGTCCAGAGAGCATCCTGGCCCTCCGCAGGGCTGGGTGGCTGTCGAGCCTGGCTGAGCGGGTATTGTGCGACTCCTCCTGAAGTGCAGGGCATAAAGGACTCTTCAGGGAGGTCAGAAAATATCTAATATCGCTTTTTCTGCTTGGAAATACTTTTGAATAGGAAAGGGAGAATGTCTAAGTGACTGCTGTGCTAGACATAGCCAACAAACAGGCCCACCACAGGAAAATGTCTAAAGGTATTCTTCCTTCTGTATCTCTGTGTCACTTACTAAGAAAGTACTTTAACCTGTGTTTTTACTATTTTACTGTTTTTGGCTTACATTCGTATAGAACTGGACCTTTTCCATTCTTACGATTACTGAAGTAGCCCTTTTACAAATCAACTACAAGAATATCTGTTAACCTGTAGTCAGACGATGTCCCTGGAAATAAATGCAGGATCTTTGCTATTCAGCACGCATAAATAGGAGAATGTCAGGTTTACAGCCTGCATTTACAGGACTGCTACCAGTCAACGCATCTTCCCCCGCCCCGTTCCATCGCAGGTGATCTGAGAGCACATGAAACATACTGCAGGTTACAAAATGGCTTTTCCAAGGTATGGTGGAACTATCAGTGAGCTGATAATGGCCAGTGAGCAGTCTCCATGTGAGAGTTCAAAAACCTGCCGTATTTCAGGCTCTTCATTTGCTGCTTCATTTGCTGTTCCTGCCCCCAGGGTCACTAGAAACAGAACAGCTACAGCCACCCCATTTTCATGACAACCTGACTGCTACACTTATAAAAACATACACATGCATATTTATTACAGGAATAATTATGACACTACTAAAGAAAAAAAATCTATCAAACCGTCAAAACTTATGGGAATTGTCTTACGTCAGTATTCCCTGAACAGGTGATAGTATGTACATATCTTTATGTATACACATTACAGTCCTGGGAGCTAAGTAGCATCCTTACATGTCAAACCACATGAACACTAGACAACCAGATCCACGCTTTAAGAAAAACAGTGTGAACCCCACGGATTTTAATCAAACCCCTGCATGTGGAGACATTTGAGAGCATCTGACTAAAATGACTACGAAAACCATAAATCTGTTGGCTACTTCCAAGGAGTATTTGGACATTAACAAGACACACATAAACAAAAGCAAAAGACTGGCCGAGGAAATGTAGTTATGCAGAAAAGTGGACAATGACTAAAATGCTATCAGCTCTGTAAAGTAATGTATGGAGCTCTAGTTTTATTTCTCTTAATTGATTACATCTCTTTGTATTAAGCACAATAAATATATGAGTCTCACTATTTATGAATCATCAGGAACCAGTTAGCAAGTCTAGTAAAGGAACACTGTATGATGCCAACTTACATGCACAGAAATTTGCAGAAGTATGAGTACTGACTCAGCGGATATATTTAAGAATCTATAGGAAAGGCACAATCACTTAAGTGGCTTTTTAACACACTTTTTCACATTGATAAAGCTTCTCTCTTTATATTAATGGAAAAAGCTACTCTCGTTCTCATCAGAACTTTTCTTTTTTCCTCCACCTCTAATAGTAGAGCAGGCACACTGCCATTTCTTATTACAACGTTAAAAAGCAGCTTTGTAAAAGTTGCCAGAGAATAGTAACGCCTGTATTTCTGTTCCTGAATAATGTTTTGGTGTCTAGAAATAAACTGACTGGTTTGTAAAGGAAAACCACTTTTTTTTTTAAAATATATGTTACTGTAATTTTATTGTTTCCACTTTTCAGAAATACCTACACCAACACAATTCATAACACTGCAGCATTAGCGCATGAACTGAGTAACAGTTCAAGAGCTCATTACATTACTGTGTGCCTATTTCTGGTTGGATAGAAAATGAAGTTAAACCAATGAAGCAAAAATAATCCATTTAATGCTTATGCTATGTGATGCACTTCTATGGGGTTTCTGTTGTTGTTGTTACAGTGCTTCTATTCATTCTTATGCTTTAGTGGTTCAACTGCAATTTATCAGCCTGTAGTGGAAAATACCTGGCACCTACTTAAAATGCATGGAGCTAGCAATAAAATTAACCTTGTGGCAATTGTTTTCCCACATGTTTGATAGACCAATGTCAGCTCATCTGTTAGAAGGAAATAAAAAAGTCAAGCCTAAATGTACAAAAAATTATGATGGAAGCCTTAAATAAAGGAAGGGTAATGCAAGTTTATTGAGTCAAAAATCAATCAATCAATGAGTGAGTGGATTAGGAGCACCTCATAAGCCCCAAAGAAATAATTTGCCCAAACACTGGGATTTAACGGTAGAGGACCAAATTCCAACACTTTTAGGAAGTAAGTAATGAAAAATCAATTCAAAAGGAAAAACAGATCAAGAACCCTGGATTCTGACATGCCGACACATTTATTGCTGAATACCATTTCTTGGCTGACCCGAAAACTTCGGAAGGTGTTTATTTACTTTCAACACCTTCCAGAGATCAATATTTTTAATTTGGATCCGAGTTATTATTTTTCACATCACAGCATCGAGGAGTGGAGTAAAGTGGCTCATATTTTAGTGCTAAAAAGATCGATATGACAGTTTCACCTTCACTGCAGCCCCCTGCAGTCGCCTGGGTGCACATCATAACATCCCGCAGGGGGGTGCAAGTGCCACGGCACGGGGAGCAGGTCATCACCCAGCCCGAGAGCCAGACAGCCCATGATTTAGCTGATCATGAAGGGCCTGGTGCCCTTAGAAAACCAATCTTGTTCCTCTCACTTTATCAGGCCTGTCTTTTATCCAGGGTACGGGAAGGGGGAGGGGGCAGGAGGAGAGAGAAGAGAAAAAGAGGGAGGGAAGGAGCAGAGCAAAAGACAATCAGTTCCATAAAGCAGATTACGTCCCTCATCGTAAATGCATCCATTCGTTTTTACTTTCCTTCAACCAAGGCACATCTGTAATCGATAATTAATTTTCCATAAATTTCAAAATATTGTTCTGGTAGCTGAAAGGGGCAAAGCGCGCAGGGAGAGCAGGAGGGAGGATCTCCTGCGGTCAGAGGCATCACTCTTGGGCTCCGGTGGCTCTATTGATCGCCGCTACCGAGGCTGATGGAGGCAGGCAGGGAGAATTATGGACCCAGCCAGTGGATCACTGCCCTGACATCTCTTTCATTGCAGCGGTTTAAGGACGTGCTGCCTCTCCAAGAGCCATACAAAATGGCACGTACTGCGTCCTGCACTGTCACAGCTAACTTCAGTCTGGTCTGAATTTAGCTCTCTCTTTTCCACTATCATGCACTGACTTGAAAGGCCCCTTTTACACACAGCCTTAGTGCTTCAGAATTCCCTTTCACAACGGCATTCATCCTTCCAGGATAAGATGACCGAAATCCCACACAAGTACTGACATATCACCACAGAAAAAGGAAGACTGTTTCTAAGTAGCCAGAAGAACGTGCCTGCAGGTTTTACGGCGCTTAAGCCAGTGGCATGGAGGTTAGGGGACAGAGGCGTGCAGCACAAGGACCAAGTCCGTCAGCCATGGGACTCGCAGCCAGCAGGGCTTGGAAGACGAGCTCACCTACACGTGGGAGCACTGCGTAGGTAACTGCTTTGGTCAGACCACATTGTAACTATGGACCGACTGTTCCCATTGCCAAGGAACTGCAACTCAAAAAGAAGGACAAAATTGCACACCTCAGAGGGATTTCTTAAAACGGTAGCATCTATCCCCAGGAAGTCGTTGGCAATTCCATAAAATAGGTGTTATTTTCCATTTAGCCCTGTAATCAGTTCCTTAAAAGGAAAACTCATGTGAAACTCAGTAGATTCCAAAATGAGAAAAGTGAGGAGGATTTCTCGGGAAATCTCACATTCCGTGTCCTAGACAACAAGAAGCAGAGACAAGGAGGAAATGTGACGCTGTGGATAGGCTACTCAAAGTAGCTTATTCTTTTCTTGGTATAATTAATAGCTCACGCTTTTTAAAAAATAGCCTTCATGAAGTCCTGTGCTTGGAAGAGCAATAAATGATAGTCATTCTCCTGGAATATGCTCCAGAATACTAACTGAAAACTAAATGCAGGACTATTTCTCCAAATTATGTATCAGAGCTAAAGGTCATATTAAAGGAGCAGCATTATGTAATGACATTAACTGAAAGCCAAGCAGCTTCTGGCTTCCTGACAACAGCACTGCAAAGTCAGGGTAAGGAGACTACCTCGCACTCACAGGGACAGGCACCGCGATCACGCACGCAGTCCTCCTGACACGCCTGTTCGGTATTAAGAAGGGAAGGTGCCTGCTTTTAAATTCCAGTTCTGGAAGGGTAACAGCAGAGAACTGCAGCTGACTAGCAAATGATCCAAATGAATGAACAGTTATCTATGCTTTCGTGACACCGTTCGGAAACGATACACCTCGCATTTCACTCCAAAACACCCTATTTCACAATTACATCTCCACAACTCAAGAAAACTTCCTTGTCTTTGATCTCTGTCAATCACAAACCAAAGCACCTATCATGAAAAAAAAACCAGCAACTTTGGATGCAGGTCAAAGAATGATAGTTAACTCTAATATTAGGAGATCGGTGAACAAATACTTTAAGAGCTGGACGAGACTTCCTGGTTATTTCATCGATTATTTGGAAAGTCTGACAGAAGGATTAGAAAGAAAAAGCATGTGACTTGCAACTTCTCACCTGGGAGAAGGCCTAGGACTCAAGACAAATCCTATGCCCCCTTGAAAAACAGCAATAGGTCTGGATATGATTTGAGGGAGATGCAAACCTTGGACAGCAGCTCTCCGGACTTCACCACTCCATTCCCATTCCTAAGTTGGATTGGAACATCACCGTTCCCACTCAGCCAATATAAAGGCAAACCACTTTACTGGTCTGTGAGTAAGGCATCTCTGAAAAATTAAAGTGTCTGAACATCCACTGCTATCTCTAAAGAACTTTTATGGAAGTGATATTTTGTTGGTACAAAATTAATGGCAAAAAAAAGTAGACCTCTATTGTACTAGCAATTTTAAGAAACGTTCTCCAAGTGATGTTGTCTCCAGATCCACAAACCGGTTTGGGACTTAATCAGATTCACTGTTTGACCCTACCAGATAGGCTGTCCACATATAAACATACTACAAACATACTAAAGTACAACAGTAAGCTTCCAATTCTTAGTATGCCTACAAAATCCTAAGGAACTGGATTTACTCTGGGCTGAAATGATGCAGAGCCCTAAGATACTGTTTACAGTGCCCTGTCTTTTTTTCCCCAACGCTCTTTGTTTGCTTTTGTTTAAATGACTGAGAATTCTCAAGCACATATTTCTTGCTGGAAGTCTGAACCTTTTCCGTGCCAACCTGGACCACCTTGGCTGTGAAGGCTGACATGTAGCATGTGCTCCTCTGCTGGCTTAGGGTCCCACTTCATTTGTCTGAAAAAATAACCTGACAATGGGCAGAAATCATTCCAAGTGAGGAAGTCAGCCACCACAGGGACCAAAATGCAGATGATAATTCTCATCATCCGATGATTTCTTGGGATTACGCAGAGAATAGCCATAGCCCTCCTGGAGGTTCACGCCTGTTGTGACTTCCCACGACTACTCGATAACCTACAACCAACCACAAATACAATATTTTCCAGGCACCCAATTAACAGGATATCCAGCCAAAGATGCATTACGAGAAGCCAACAAGTGCACCGAACAGTACAAAGAATGGGAAGTTTCTCAGACTCTGGAAACTCCTGGTAAACAATAAAAAGGAAAAATACTTATCCAACTGAAGAACTATTGCCAAGTCCTGATCTTATCAATGTCATAGTCATAGAAGATGACTGACTTGAGTAACTGTTCACAAGGTTGCTTATAGAAGTTGCTGTTTCTCTTGTTTTAACACCTCTCTTGCCTTCATTTCTCTTTAAGAGTTTGAATATTTAAAATATATTTTATTTACTCCATGGTAATGGGGAGCTGTACCTAGTATTAGGTACATTTCTTTTTGCAAACATCAAAATATGTCTCTGATGTAGCAAATTGTTCTGTTAAGTGTGGTTCACTGCGATAGCCTTCTGCGCTCTATTTCATAAATTGCAATGGCATGGGAACTAATGGTATAAATATAAGTGTACATACAACTGCAGAAAGGGAAATAGATTTACTCAGGTCAGGTTCTGCTTAAATAATGTTCACATCATTGCGCCCACTTAGACTTTATAATGATTTGGAGTCCACAAGAGATACAACTCTGGCAGAGAGCATCTTCAAACCTACACACCAAGGCTTCTACTACCGCGAAGTAAGAGCCTATCTCTTTGCATACATATGTACATTATTAAAATATCGTGCAGGAAAATAAACTGGAAAAAAGTATTACCGTTAGTATAGTAATAATAGTAATTTTTTAAATATCCAGTGAAGCTCTCAGAGGCAAGGGACAGAAGAGCAGCAGGACCACTGGGGTCCCGACGACAAGTGTGGTGCTCAGCACCCGATAGGTGGCTCTGCCCCTGCTCGTGAGAGATGCTGCTCTGACGCAGCCAGCTCTGCTGAAAGCAGCTGTCGCAATAAGCGTAGCACAGGGACGTGGCTTGTAACAGCAATCGCAGCAGGAAGAAATCCCAGTCGTATCTCTTTCCTAGGAGAGAGGGGTCTCTCTCAACCACAGAACCACCCACAGACAGACCAGAACTACCAGGAATGCCAAAACTCACAACCTAAAGCCAACTGCTTCCCTACGGAAGTGCCTGTTTCCTGAAGAGGTGCTCTAAGACCCCCTTCCTGGTCAAGGCCTGTTGGTTATTAACCCTGGCAGGGGAACCCTGAAGCAATGCTTACTGCAGTCAGTATAAAACAAGCCGTGCTTTTCCACACAGCCCAACACTGCCCAGAATCTTTTCCAACTCTGGTACTGTTTGAGAGACACAAAAGTCAATCTTTATCTTCTGTAAAGGGACCTCTGAGCAAAGTGCCAGTACTTATCAACATGAATCAGCTTATTTAAGATTACATTTTCAAAGTGCTCTATTTTTTTTGCACAGATTTTTCTCACTCTTCCAAGCCCAATGTGGTTGCATTTTTTTCCTCTCTCCCTCAAAACACCAATTCCATAGACAGAAGAATAATCTTTGTCTATATGGAGAAATAACAACTCAGAATGTATTTATACCACAGAAGCTGTTCTGCACTCAACCCTACCATGGAAAACAGCAGCCTCCAAATTAATTTTTCACCCCTTCCTGCCCCATACATCTGAGACATCTGACACACACAGAGTATTCTCTCACTACTGTCCAAAGGTAAGTAGGGTTACCACCAGAAAGCGACCCTCGTCCTCTCTCTACAGAGCACCTAGTCTCAGGCAACTATATACCTTGGGCACAGGCCTACACTAAGTGCAACGGATCTAAACTTAATTCAGCAGTTATTGTAAGAGTAGAAGTGCAAAGGCTGTGCAATGGCTGAGTGCACAGTTGCTACAGGAAACAACTGCAGGGAAGCTTGTATGCTGTAAATTCACTTTCACTTACTGATAAAGCAATGCCAATTGCAGTTCTCCACCCCCTACCCTGCATTCCTGGCTTTTATTTCTATGTTACATTAAGATTTTTGTTCTGTTTGTAGGAAATAATGTTTTTCAATTCTAGAAGTATAATTGCAATATAAAAAATACCCTATTAGATATCCAGAATACCATTAATACCTTGTAAATGTTACTCCATGCATTGTTTTCAACACACCTTAAAACCTCCCCCTTATGCACATACAAAATCCATCAGTGCATTATCTGCTTTCATGTACCGTATTAACTAAGGGATTAGACTGCAGCCTTTGAAAAGTGGTGTGTCAAAAGAAGACATTCATATAATCTGATAGCACTTGTATCCGTGCACGTGTATCTCAGCGGAGGATTTGGTGTGCTGATACCATTCAGCATCAGCATTAAAAACAAAACAAAGTGAAAACACCAGGCATGGTGTGCTTGAGAAATAAAAGGTTAGGATGCACTGAGGTATTTTTTCTCTTTTGTAGGAGAGAGATCAGCTACATCCAGATCTACAGCTGGTGCAGTTGCTTCCTTCTTGTCAAAGTGACTGGTTTTCAAATTCTTAGCTGGTAATATCAGATATCAAGGAGATAGGAAGCTTTAAAATGATCTAGCGTTAGATTAACTGTCATTTAAAAGAAAATTTGCATAAAAGAAGACTGTAAGTAATGGTGATATTTGAATGTAGGATTTATGAGTGCAGTTGCTTTCTCAATTGAATGAACCAACAGAGAAATACTCATCTTTTTTGGAGACCTTTTCAGGAATGCAAGATATTTTAGGTTTTGGCCTTATGAGCCTGAGATTAATAGAATCACAGAATCATCTAGGTCGGAAGAGACCTCCAAGATCACCTTGTCCAACCTCTGACCTAACACTAACAAGTACTATCACTAAACCATATCACTAATAACTCATTATTATCATTAGCTGAGATGAGATAGTCATAAATTCTTGTCTGACCTCCCCCTTCCCCAATTTTTGTATGTTAAAGTTATCATTCACTTTGTCTTCTCCCACCTGCAAGGTCCATACTTTCCCTGTTAGTAATTTGTTTCTGACATTGACTACACATCCCTTCAAACTTTCTTTCCTTAGACAATGTCTTTCTCTGTGCTCTAGACCCGCTAATTGCCCTAATAAAAGTGCTGAAACCTTAATCTATGAACTTTTAACATGAAGATCACCGAATCCCCTGCCCGCTTCTGACAGCCCAACTTCCCCTATCTGCCATCATGTGCAGTAGTGCCTGTGACCACCAGCTGTTTCAGCCTGCTCCAAGGTTGAGACTTAGGGCAGGCACAAAATACACACCTAGCTTCTGGCAGCAGTACAGGAGTACCACCTGTACACCCACTCCTTGTCACAAAGATGTTACAAACATCCTAAGACATGAAAAATACACAACCTGAGTAGTCAAGCTGGAAGAACAAAGAAAGATCATCTGTTGCGCAGGCACTTCTGAATGCCACATGCAAATCTACTCTTATCAACACATCAGGAGTGTTTAGCCTCCAGCTTCAAACCTCATTGACAAGAAGATAATCCTGTATAGGAAACACCAGCGTATGAAGGATTTGTGAACAATCTGGGAGTAATGCTAGTCAGTTCGAGAATGAACATAGAGGGCTATTTTAGTCCATTCACAAAACAGAGTTTGTAATTATTTTTCCCTAAGAAATCTTCCATTTAACTGAAGGGGTCAGGATGGAGAGAGTAAACTGAAGCCAACCCCAAACTTTTGTTTACGCGATATTGAAGTGTACAGGAAAGGAACTGGTAACAGTAGGCCTCTTCTCAACCCAGACTGCCACTATTCACCTCTGGAGTCCTGGCATTTGTCCTGTTTATTTGAAAAACAAAAAGAGTTTAAGATCTGAGTCATCTTTGCCATACATTTATTTGATAATAACTTACCAAAAAATTAGCGATCTGTGTTCGGGGTAGAGACTGAACCGAGACAACAAAGATGTTCCTGATACAGCGAGCCACTTAGAGAACAGCAATATTTGAAATTGTTTGGACAGATGCAGCAGACTCTTAGACAAACTTCATGAGCAAAAATCACTAAATTTGTCAAAGTGAATAAAACCCACATTTCCATCTTTTTCTATTTTGTTTTATATTATTTGCATGTCAGAAGAATTATCAGGAAAATACTCCTTGTGTAACAATTCATTGCTTAATGCTTTACTAGTGCAGTAAAACAAGACAACTGCTGAAATTATAGGAAAATAAATTTGTAGTTTCTTCCTCATTTAGCCATTTTTGAGGCTCGTGTATAGGAAAGTCATTAATGTTATGTCCTCTATCGATGTTCCAAGCCTTTCAAGGGATAACTAATGTTTTTTCTATACTCCTCCATGTGGCCAGTTAAATTAGACACATTATTTTTGTGCTGTTAGAGAACACTGATCAATAGACACTCGGAAAGCCCTCTAAAACTAAGTGGAAACACTTCCTCAGTGTCAAAGGGTTCTAGTTTGGGTTTGTACACTGCAAAACGTTAAGTTTAACAGAGTAGTAAGTGTGTGTCTGTGGCATTTTAATACTAGCATCAAAATCGCAGGAAGTTAATTTTACTTTAAAAGTACTGTAAGATATTTGGTATGCATTTGCCATCACCACCATGATGATGGTTTTATGGGAGGAGATACCACTGCCTCTGTCAGCACCGGGTGGTTTTTAACTGTCTTCTCTCATTGGACAATTACCCCACTGCCAAAATCTATCAGACTCTCGCTTGCAGAGCCTGCAGATTTCAGACCAGCTCAACTTGACTGAGAATTCTGCAGTCTGTCTACTTTTCTTCCCCTCCTGGAAACAGGGAAGCTTTATGCTTTTTCACATCAATAGTAATATCTTCAGATTATGATTGTATAATGCAACAAAAAGCTTTTTCTTCTATCCATTTGTTTTTAATCACAAAAAAACAAGATGCGTTTCCAAGCCTTTTTTGAAATGTAAAACTGGTAAGCTATGCAGTGAGACTGGACTGCCATATGATACTAGCAGAAGGGATTGAGTAGACTCATGTATTGCTTTCCTTTCAGCAATGAATACTACATTATATCATTACTTCAAACATTCATAAACCCATTAGTTTATATCAGTAAATAGCATGCATATTATTTTTCTAGAGAGTCATGCTGCTCTTATTTAAGAATGAATTCAATGCCTCAGGCAAACACATTAGCAAGTTCCTTAAACAGCGTTTTATAATTTCTTAAGCAATTGTTTTCACATTTTCCAATCTCACATCTTTTCCTGAAGCTCAAGGCTGTTCCAAATCAAACATTTCACTCACACAAACAAAATTCCTCACACACATTACTTGAAAAGAGCTGCTACTGGATTCACAGCCACGCTAGAGCTATGTGTAACGGCCCTGCCCTTAGCCCCACCACATATAAACACGAACAGCATCTGACTGCCAAATGCTTTAATATTCAATTTATTTGGTAACAACAACAAAAAAAACAGCTAGCTACTATGCCCCGACATTTCTAAAGGTGACCTACACAGGACTGGGCGAGCTCCAAAGGGAGGCACGTCCTGTGTTACTTGTGCCCGTGCTCACGCTCGCTGTGTCGGAAAACACCATTTCCACCGCAGTTCTTCCAGGCGGCCGCAGCCCATACGCAAGACCCCGGGCAGCAGCCGCAGGGCTGGGAAAGGGCCGCACGGGGCCCGCAGCTGCCCATGAGTCACAGAGACAGGCACGGATGAGCTGCTAGCGACGGGTACCAGGCGGGGCTCTGCCTTCAGCCCCGTGTCTCGGGAAGGCCGCCCGGCCCAGCTCACGCTGCTGTGCCCGCCCAGCGCCCAGCGGGGCCGCAGGGTGCCCCCGCCGCAGGCCGCGCTCACCGCCCCACCGGGCGCTGCCAGGGCCCGCCTGCGGCCTCGGCACAGCAGCACTGGGGGGTGGTCTTCCCCTTCCAGCGCAGGTGTGCGGCACGCTCGGGCTTAAAGAAGCATTACTAGAAGGAAATTCAAAAAGGGCCTGGAAACGGGACCCTTACATTCACAGCAAGTGAAAATCCCTACTAGCCATTCATTTCTCAGAAGTCCTTACTACTTGCGTGCAACAAATTTATCTATCTTATTTATCGCTCACACTGAACTATTATATTCACTCTCTGAGACACAGGATTGAAGAGAATAAAATATAACTACTACAATAAAGGGATAAAAACTGAATACAAATTGAGAGCTGTCACGCAGAAAGCAGGTAGCAAACACCAAGCTGCAAAGGGCTTGGAGCTAAAGCCTCAGCAGTATCACTGAACTGTCAAAGCAGAGTCATCAAATACATGGAATAAGATTGTGAAAATTTACTATTTTGATGCATGTGTCAAGCCAATCGATAAGTCTTTCTATAAATCTTTGGACAAATTCCTTTAAGGACACACAACAATTAAATATGCAACAAAGCAGAAGCAAACAAAAATGCAACATGCTCCTAAACTGAAACAAAGCTGGTTCCTGATCGTTCTCTCTCCCAGCTCAGGGAACACCAAACGCCAGTGTGGGGCCACGCAGCGCGGTTGCCACCTCGCAGAGCTCGCTGCTTGACCGTGTCCTGGCTCAGCCCCTGCAGGGAGAGGGGCTCTGGAGGGCACCACAGGGAGCGAAACATGACGCCAGGAACTGCTCACTGCGGAAAACTCCTGCAAAGCAAGGAAGGACGCGATACGCACAACTGGAAAGGTCCAATTCGGGTTTTTTAGATTTAACACCACCTTTGCTATTCTCTCCGTTGTTGTCCTCAAAGCAGGACTGCCTGTTGATATGGGACGGCAGGTCTCCAGTTCCACCACGCTGAGGCACTGCTGTCTGTATGCCCCTGGCAAGGCTGGCAGCAGGCCGGGACACCTCTCACATGCTGAGGTGGGGAGGGCCGGGGCCAGGGCCCTCGCCATGCTTGGGGACAGCGGGCCTCCCCACCATGCAGCCTCCCCGCTCAGCACCTCTGGCCGCAAGCCCCGGGGTGCCCTGGCACCCCTGACCAGGCTGCAGGCTTCTCCAGATATATGCAGCTGCTCGATGTCAGCCAGGCTCTTCCTGATAAGCCTCAGCATCCAGAGAGCTGTGCAAAGATAAGCTGATAGCCAAGCGCTATGTATACAGCTCATACAGATCATTTTCAAGGACTCCAGCTCACCAAAACTTGACTGAAACACTGGTATCAATGAGTGCACAGGACGGTGGCATGCAAGTGCTAGTTAGTCGCTTGCTTTGAAGATACTTGCCTAAGTAGACAGTAACTAACAGCATGTCCTGCACTACACGATCACTATAGTTTAAAAAAAGAAGTTTCATTATTTTATCCTTACCTTTATAGCTGTAATTAGCAATTTTTAGTCTTTTCATTTAACCCTTAGAAATAATTTCCCTTTGTGCTTACATACTATAGACTGTAATTTCAAATATTTCAGCTTTTTTTAGATGTATGGGTTTCTACAATAATAGTTTATTATTTACAAATAATTCCACATTTTAAAACACATTCAGTCTGTTGCATGACTGCAGTATGAAATTCTTAACATAAAATCCACAAGCCTTCGAAAATGCAATTTGATAAATTGCAAATCCACAGCTAATGAAAACAACAGTATAGTGATTCTGCATATAACAAAGCTGCCATATAACCTATTTTATCAGCACTTGCAAATCTGCATACAACAGAAATTGACCCAAGACTGCATTATTCATAGAATCATAAAGGTTGGAAAAGACTGATCTGTGAAATTTCTCTGTTTATAATTATTCCTCCTCTCCCAAGCACATAGAAGTGTCAGAAAGCAGGTGAAAGAGAAAAAACATGAAATTCCTCACAGTAACTCTATATAGTCTATAGGCTTTAAGATTCACTTAAAAAATGCATAGAAAAAAAAAGTCAAAAATGGAGGAATTGGTGGCACCCAACACCTTTTAGATTCCATTTCCCATCCAGAAGAGATTGGAAGCAATTACCTGACAGCTATCTTCATTCCCTAAGAAATTAAGTGGGAAATTTCATTTCAGGTGGTTGTAAATACATGTCCATATCACAAAATGACAATACTTATATAACAATTTTTTCACAATTTTGTCAGAAGCAGTACGAATAATTTCTACATTCACCAACTCACTTCGTGAACTCATTTTTTCAATTAAAAAAGAAGGTAAGAGCTAATGAAGAGGTCAAACTTTGGGAGTTTTTTAGAACCACGCCACAATGTTGTATTTTATCAAGAACTGTCAAAAACCAGGAGGCTGTAATGGAACTAGATTCCGTGTTACAACTGAGAACCTGAGGAAAGAGACTGCAAGAAAACGAGCAGGAGCAGTATGTCTCACCAGGTACGCCACCAAGTGCAGCAAGCAAATCTAATCACTGAAAGACACTGCCACCGTGAGGCTTTACCTGGTTTTGCATCACAGGTATTTCCATACAAACACCGTTTCAATTTTTTATTTTTCCATCTCACTTTTTCTACCAAATACAACTCACGAGAAGGCACTTCCATGCACTGCTATAGATTTTCTCCTGCCATTTTAGGGGTGTTTATAGAGAAGACTAACATATATATTTAAACTGTTTTACTTCTTTTATTCTCACCTGCTTACCAGAATTAATAGAAAGTAATAATATCTGAGTACCAAGCAACAACACAAAAGTGAGTATTTTCCCTTCATATTGCTTCTCAAACGCTTGCTGTACAGATGCTTGCCTCACGTTTCACCAGAGGGCATCCCCAGGCATTATCCTGCAGCTCACCACTATTACACACATTCCTATGTACTTGAGTATTAAAACCAACATCCCAAAAGACTTGCATAAGAAAATCTGTTTTAAAAAGTTGTTACTTAACAAAAAAAGGGTATACTAAATTCATTTCTGAAAAAGAAAAAGCAACCAACCAAAACAAACCCAGTGAGGTAGCAGAGGGAAACACTCGATTAAAAATGGCATATGGCTGAAAATACCTGTAGCTTTTTGCCTGTGCTTTTTAAGAGAAAGTCCATGGATTTTTCCACATTCCAGAAGATGGCTCCCCAGGTGAACCTCATCAGCATTAATTTCAGGCTAAAGCCTAAGCAGCCGCATGACACCCCCTTGGCTCCTCCCGTGGTGTGACCTTTCGTTGCAGAACAGCCCTGTTCTCATGCACCCCCCAGACACGGCGTCTCTGCCAAACACCGCTTCTGCCTTCGCACCTTGCTGCACACTGCGGAAAGCCAGCACCACACAATCAACGGTACTTTGCTAAGGTATTGCTTTTAGGAAGTTTGAAATATGCCCAGACCTTCTAAAAAACCAGCGTGGGAACTCCAAGGAAGCCCTCAAAGGAGCATCCCAGCTCCTGTAACCTTTAACACACCAAGACTAGCGAGGTGGACTGCTGAGTCCCGTGAACCACCCGTACAAACAGTAATGCCGACAGAGGGAAATGAAAAGCTGCAAGGCTGTAATCATACCAACACAAAGATGTGCATTAGTACCTGGGAGATTTCATTTTACTACAATACTATGGCTTAAGACTAGAAATGAATCTTACTTCCCTAGCTTGACTTATTTTTCAAAAATATCATTAAAAAAAACAAACTCAAATACAAACTAAAGTCCAGCGGAAAGGAGAAAGGGGAAGAAAATTAGAAGATGGGAAGATGCTCACAAAAGGAACAAGAAAATTCAAACCAAGACTAGAGTAAAAGATACGCCTTGCTAGAAAACCTACTCCAAAATCTCCTGCTTGGCAAGAAATTTAAGATTATTCTCAACATCACAGTAGCACAAAGGCATCCTCTTGGTTTTCCCATAACCCAGAAAGCTGTGCTCTTCTCAGCCAAGGCTGCAAAGAAGGACAGACGTACTGTGTGTAGGTTTCAGTGTGCACTCACAACGTTTTGCTTGCAACGTTTAAACGTTTTGCTCAAACTGTTTCGCTGCGGTACAAACGCGTCCTCATCAAATGAGTCTCCCCACAAACTCGTTCAACAGCGAGACATGGGTTAACAATGCAAACTAGTACTTCAGCTCCACCTCCTGGAGAAAATCTGCATTTTTGCAAAACTGAAAACTTAAAAATTGTTAATGGAAAAATGGTCTGAGAACTAATCAGGCATGTGAATTTCCCCTATATTCAATTCAATTATGTCTCTCTTCCTAAATCATTTTTTTTTATTTAACAAAACTCTAAACTGCCACTGCTAATAAGCGCAGAAGAATCAGTGTACACCATTCATTTCTGGGAACAGGCCGATATTTTCTAAGACCCATTAATAACTATGACAGGATTTATGTACAAGATAAATTCAATTCAATTTCCTTTTTCAATTAATGGCCAATTACTCGAACTCAGCTCAACCAAAAATATTACTCAAGTATCATTAATCTAACAAAAATTAACTTTACTGTTCTCTTAGTAATGAGGTGATATAATTTTAAGGTAAAATAATGAATTTTAATAAAATGTTTTCTGCCTTTATTTTTAGGACCACTGCTTGCCGTTGGATCCCACTGAGTCGCCGTAAATCAGGTTATTATTATTACGGGTAATGACTTGACCAAATCTCCCTCTTTAGAACCTACCCTACAACACCCTATGCTTTACCTGGAGCCCTGCACTCAGCTCTGGGGCCCCCAGCACAAGGACAGGGTCCAGAGAACGAGTCCAGAGGAGGCCACGAGGATGATCAAGGGGCTGGAGCACCTCTCCTACAGACAGGGGCTGAGGGAGCTGGGGGTGTTCAGCCTGGAGAAGAGAAGGCTCCAGGGAGACCTCACAGCAGCCTGCCAGTACACAAAGGGGGCTGCAGGAAAGCTGGGGAGGGACTCTTTCAGGGGGTGTGGTGAGAGGACAAGGGGGAATGGCTTTAAACCAGAAGAGGGGACATTTAGATAAGATATAAGGAAGAAATTATTTACTGAGGGTGGTGAGGCACTGGCACAGGCTGCCCAGAGGAGCTGTGGGTGCCCCATCCCTGGCAGTGCCCAAGACCAGGCTGGGGGGCTTTGGGCAGCCTGGGCCGGTGGGAGGTGTCCCTGCCCATGGCAGGGGGTTAGATTTAGATGATCTTTAAGGTCCCTTCCAACCCAAACCATTCTATGATTCTATCTCACCTAATTTAAAAGTCATTTTATAATTAAAAATTACTGGTACAGAGTGCACAGAGTCAAGTAAAAACAATTAGGAATATATTCTTATCCACCATCTACACATTATGGTGATGCACGTATGTATTTACATAGTCCAAGAGAAAATGTCTGTGTTCCTGCAGCATTTGAGCATTTCACCTCTTTTAGGGTGTTTATCCTCACTCCCTCTCTGCTGTTCCACCTGACTGGTGCAACCCACGCCTGCATCAAGCCAGTGCCGGGGCGGTCTGTGGTGAGGGCCACTGCTGCAGCTGCCCGTGCCCGGCTGGGACACATCACCTCAGTCCTGGGAAAGCTTCTGGGGGCAAGGAGCTGGCTTCACGTAGAGCTGGGTGGGGACATCGTGGAACAGAGACAGCAGGGAGGCAGCAGGCAGCCCAAGCAACCCCTGTGCAGCACACAGGGTTTGTGCCCCTAAAAGGTGATACCACTGCAGCCCCAAGCATCTGCTAGAGCTGCTCATCAGGAGACCCACACACATTCCTGACCGACCGGGTGCTTTCATTATCTTCAGTAAGGCAATTATCAATCTCAGTAACCTGTGCACAAAGCAGGGGCAGAGGACTAATGCCTGTCAGGAAAAAAAAACACAAACTTAGTTGCTGTATTCTCCATTAATTATTACCTTTGTCGATTTCGTGGGTGGCTATTTAAGGGAAATTTCATTTCAGCAATTTCCCTCACAGAACTTGAACTTTGGAAGAAGGCAGCTATGTGAGAGCAGCATTCTCCCTCCTCTCAATTTATTTACATTAGCCATGCAAAATATTTTAGTGGTTTGTGGATTCAGTGTTGTTTAAACAGATCTTCCTAATATCAGAAAAAGTTTCTTTTTTTTTGTTTGTGTTGTTTTGTTTTTTGTTTTTTTTTGGTTGTTTGTTTGTTTGTTTTTCGGTTTGAAAGAAAATCTGCTATGTAATACATCCTTACAAGGAGGAGCAAGCTGAAACTTCAACACATCAAATGTATAGCCCAACAGCATCTTTTTCATTGCAAGGTTATCTATCAGGGTGAGCAGATGACAAGCAGACAGGTAATTGAGGATTCTATTTATTTTTTAAAATAAATCTATACTGAGAAGTAAAGCACCCACCTTCCTGGGTAGATGCTTCCACAAATCAGGTAAGATCTATAACAACCACACACAACTCTTAACGTGCTCCCTGCAAATCTGAGGCACAAGCTGGTGACAAGCCTGCTCTCCGAGGTCTGCTTTGCTGGGAGTCCTCAGGATTTGACTTACTGCAATGAAGATTCTTTCTCCAACTACTGAAATGTGTGTTGAACAAAGAAACTATGTTTCAAGATGTGCAGGGATTTCTTCTGCCTTCCTTTAACAATGAAAAAAATGCATTTGCTAAGCAGTATAAAACTGTAATCGAATGTTCCAGAAATCAATAAATACAAAGCACCAAACAAAGCTACCTTTGATCTAATTACAATAAAAAATGTCACCGATTATACTGACATGCTTTCCTATAAAAATAATTATTGATTTGATGAAAACATCAACTTGTTTTCAGCTGAAACTTCATCAACTTATTTTGCTTCGGCACAAATGCTCTTATTCCAGAATAAAAGTGCCTTATTCACAGTTAGCTTACAATATTTAAGAAGCATCCACAGACAAGGAGCTCATCAAAACCAACTATTTTCGAGTAACTCTTCTGGTGGAGAAGCTTGAAGATTTATAATCTACCCCTTACATGAAATATACAATAAAATTAACCCAGAAGATAGATGCTAGGAAACTGGGAATAAAAATAAAATGAAAAAATCAACACAACTGTAAAGATCTGTGTAACTAGGAGTGAAGCCCACTGGATATGCTTAGAAATAAATAGAACAATTGTACTGAACTTCTTAGCTTTCCAGGCTTTTACCAATTTCAGTCTTTGACCTGTCTTCTCACTTCACTAATTATATAGTCTATAACAGAAAGTAAATTGTACCTTCTGGATTACATTTTATGAGACAAAAAAAAAAATATTGTGGTTTTAAAGTGAGAAATTTACAGGAGGCTGCAAATAGCATTATCAAGCTATTTGGTTATCTGCACATTTCTGTCTAGCATATGAGTCAGTTTTGTCCACGTGGGTTTGCTCTCACTATTTCCAGTCGCAACTGGACTACTGAAGCTGCTCCTCTGGTTCATCTGAACCTTCTGAGAAACCATCTTTTTGCCTGCAGAGGCTGTCACCCACAAACCTCATTCATAACTGTTGGGAGCTCTTAGCTCTGACACTGTCATCTTCCCAGAGCTGATATGCATTAGCTCTAATGTAGCAGCTTTCTGCCAAGAGATTAATCTCCAGATCATTTTAAAATTTTATAAAACCGCGCATCGCTGAAGCGTGACATGACTTATTTATTTGGCTCACATATGCGCGCGTGCTGCCCCGCACGCCGGGCCCGATTCCTGCTGGGAGGTTCCCAAGCTTCGCCCTGAAGCCTGGGGCCGGGCTCCCCTCCCAGCCCTGCCTGCGGTGGCTGCGAGCCACGTGCCCACGAGCTGCAGCCAGCGGGACCCAGCCCGCTCCACCCCGCGCACCCTGTTTGTTATTTTCTAGGGCAATCTCAATTTTTTGGTGCACATTATTAAGTAAGATTTGAGTGGAACAAATTCCCAGCAGCTTCAGCCCATCACCTATGGGAAAACAAAAGCCAGCCAACCAAACCATGTTCTCTCCCTAATCATGAGAGCACCCACAACCCCGAGCCTAGAACCAGCCCGTTTTAAAACTAGATTTGACATACAGGACCATAAGTAACAAATGCTTACTATTAAGTTTTGCATCTGGGATGAACCATTTTAATCCTTAGTACATAGTGAATTACTGCAGTCTTCAGAATCAAATCACTCCCAAGAGACACTTTGATATCACATTCTTTTGTTATTTCACAGGACTCTTGTAAAACTTGCACCCTCTGCTTCCCTTCAACTGGAAGAGAGAGGCTGTGTGCTGAAGGGACAGACTACAGAAAGCATTTTCTCACTGTCAGTCCTAGTGCAGACAAGCAGCTTAACCGTGGGCAGCAAAACCTGATTTAGCTTTGAAGGAGCCAAGCCAAGGAAAGTCTTGTGGAAGAAATGTTGCCAGAACTTCTAGAAAAGGGGATATTAGAGCAGCAGGGCTAAAGGTTAGCCAAACTACAACTACTTGGGCTTCTCCACTTCTAAAGAAAACATATGCAACAATATACGTGATAAATGTTTATATTTCAAAGAGAGAGAGGTAATAACATAATTAAAAGGTAGCATCTGTTGCCAATTCCATGCCCTAGAAGGGATGGAAAAAAAGCCCACAAAAGTTAAAAGACCTTTCCAATCAAACAGAACTAATGAGGAAACAGGGAGACGCATAACATTGCGTGAGCCAAGCCACACTGGAGATAAGAATAAAACTTTACCCTACATGGACACAACACAGTGGTAAAATCCCTGTTCAGATAGTCACCCAGTCCATAAGTTATACACACACAAACATTGAACCGAGGAGCTGAACCACTGCCAGTTCAAATCACATGTGTAAAACGTCATTTATATGAATCTTCGTTCTAAGACAGTGGTCTTAAGATGTATGTACATGATTGGTCAACGTTACGTGCCAACAAGCAGACTATAAGAAATCTAAAGGTTATGAAGCTTAGCATGAAGGTGCATCCCGATCGCTCTTTTCTAGGTTTTCTGGCTTTGATTCCATGCCACTGCTACTGGAAAACCAATGAGGAAGGTATAAAATATTGCTCTATCAGGCTGCATTTTCTCCTGATGATAGTATTATACAATGTAATTTAATCATTTCTCCTTCCTTGTTTTACTCGTTTTTCACACTGAACTCATTCAACTCTTAAAGGTTCTTTAAGGGTTAGAAAGAATGACATACAGAAAAAAGCCAGAAATATCTTTCTGTGGATCACCTCCATCTTTTAAATAGGCTTTAAAATTTCCATTTAAGAACTGGATGCCAAAACACCCATGCTGACTTCACTGTGGTTGTATACAGAGGCAAAAATCACCATCTAAATTATACTCCTCCTCTACTACTTACATTTTCAAGGACTGCTTTTCTTCTTGAGCCACAGCATGCAAGGGGAGTTCATTTCTTGTTTGCAAAAATATCACCTCTAAATCTTTTCCAGAACTGTTCCTTCCCAGACAGGGGGTCCCACTCTCAACTGCAGACACTGTACCAACATGCAATTGTCCTACATTCATTGTTATTTCCCAATACTTTTGTTATTTGTAGATTATCAGCACTAATTTTACATTTACTGCCAGGTTACTAATACAGATGATAGATACTAAATCTGGAAAGATCTGAGGGCTCCTACGAGAAACACCCTTCCTCCTGTGATGATCTCCATTTGAAACTGATTGAGCCACTTCCTAGCCATTCAGCACTGCTTTGCTGACATGTGTAGCATTATTTACAAACAGCATGCATGCACTGTTTAAGAAATCTGTTTTATATCTTACTCTTCAACAGATTTAGTTACTAGTTCAACAAAGTAATTTCATTGGTTAATAAATACACACTTGCTTGGTTAGCCTATTTTCACTGGAAAATAGTATCAGTACAAGCAGTCCTTTATTTATTTATTTCCCTCCCTCCTTTATTGACTGACTATTTTGACAGATTTTTTCCAGAAAGGTCTAGTTTTAATAAAATACAGGATGAAAAGAAAAAGATTTGCAAGGTAGTGTTTATGACAGGAAAGGGGGAGTTACAATGGCGGCTATGGAACCCTGCAAGAAAGCTGTGCCTGGAAAAAATTGCTAGTATCTGAAAGAAGAAACCATGTTATTTCTTGAATTTGGAGCTTTGTAAAATACAGAGCTCTTCGGAGACACGAGAGACAAACATTCTGCCTAGGATTGCTGTCAACCACTTTATGAACCTTTAATCTGCCACAGGGGCATCAAAAAAGCATACCTCATGTTATGTACAAAAACTTCAATACTATAGAGAATCATGACCACCTTTAATGAACAAAGAAAGTTACAGGTATTTTGTTATAGGTTGCATTAGTCTTTGGTGCAGTTTTCCCAAATTCAAGTCACTGATGATTATTCCCTTTTCTCATAAATCACGGAAAAGCCTAGGTTGGAAGGGACTCCTGGAGACCATGGGGTCCGACCCCCTGCTGGAAGCGGATCCCGTTCCGCGGAGCCCCGGCACACCGCTTGCCCTCGCAGGAGGTGCTCACTGCGGGGCCCTCACAGCCCTGTGACAGCTCCTCCAGGGGCTCTTCACTAGGTCATGGTTCTGAGCTACAAGCAACTGCAAAACACTGTTCTGTCCCGCTGCTCTTTATCTTCCACGGCTTCCCAAACACCTTCTGCCTGCAGTTTTAATGCTCCTGACATGAGATTTGTCCGCTAAGATTCAGTAAAGCCAATAATGTTATTTTTCTCCTCTTTGATGAGAAAAAAAAAAAAATCCAAATATCCCATCTCCAGTTCCAGCTTCCCTGGGCTTCTAGCCACAGCCATTCAAAAATGAATAAAAATCTTTCCTATTAGTTTCTATTCATCTTCACATGCTACCACACTGGGATTTATGTGCACATGGGGGGTGCTGTTTATTTGTTTAAACTCCATGTCCCCAGTGCTGCTTTTGGCCACTGCCCCCCTGCCCTTTTGTCATTTGCTTTGAATGCGGGAGCCCAGCCCCAGAAGACATCAGGGCCTGACAAAAGGTTCTGAGAAATACCTCAGGGGAAAAGGAAACTGCTGTACTGGACAGAAGGGAGGTGTCACTAATTAACCACTAAAGGACCCTTCTTTCTTGTACAATCTAGTAGTAATTAACTAAATAGAACACTAGCTCTATCTGCATATTGTGCAATCCTGGTGATGACCATACACTCCTGCCTGCTCTGCGTAACAGGCAACTGCACACATGCTTCATGTGTACATTTACGCCTAAACTTCACTCACATACCCGTGGAAACTTGGGCTCTCTTCTCACATTCCCACACTCGAGCCAGTCTGTGAATCAGTTCTGGGGATTCGCAACAAGTCTGGACTACTCGCGAGCCTCTGCTCCCAGCTAATCATGCTCCAGATCTGGCACCACCTAACTGTCAGACAGTCAAACAGTTTCTTCAACAGAAGGTAATTCTGATCCACTGAGAAGGTTGTTATAGAAAAAAATTAGACAATCATTTTAAACAAAAGAAAAGACTTTCTGTGAATCACACTATTCTACTTCTGTGAAAGCAGCATTTACATATCTCAGAGAGTAAATACTTTTAGTAAAGATGTAATCCTCATCATGATGTAAACTCCTCACATACACACGCCAACCTAAAAACTCAGCAGTTTAATAGAAGAAAATCACTATCTGTTGAACTAAACTTATTTAATAAAGAAATTTACCGTAAAATGTTCCTGTGATTTATAGTTCTCATCCAGGTAAACTCGAGCTCTGTTGTAGTCTTTCATTGCATCACTTGATAATAATTCTCTAAAAGACAAGAGATTGAAAATATGAAAGGACATGCAAACATACTATATTGCTTTAGCATCATTCTCTGTACTGAAATATCCTCAATATCACACAGAGGAACTGCAGGCTTTCAACCCATATTGGAATAAAAGTTTCCTGTGGTATGGCCATTTAATTACACACTGACAACATCACCTCCACTTTCAAATCTCAAAAATTCTAAGTGCCTTTTGGACACAGTCGTGAAGGACTCAAGTCTCTGGACATCTTAAAATTACATAAAATTAGGCAACTTGTGCTAACCGCCCCATGTTCTCAACCTTAAGAGCTTTGCTTTTTTCAACTCCATTACTTGCAGGGTGAAAGCAGTCTTTTGACTCGATAGACGTTGGCTTTCTAAAAGCAGCAGGCTTGAGGAGTTTGCCATTTGTGCCTTGGAGTGGTACATGATGTTGGTCCAGGTGCTCTTGTAGGTGACTTAAGAAAATGAGGCCCATCTGAAGGTGGTTAGGGAGTGTGAAGGGACACGATCCTCCAGTATTCAGATGAATTTTAATGCTGCAAAACAAGCCCCTGGTACAGCCATCTTTCGAAAGTCAGGCAGGCTTCTGCTGAGCTTTGTGACCCAAAGGGTGATTTTCTCTGTGCTAGACTTGGTGAGCCGTGCTCGGAGCTAGCAAACATTGGGCAGGTGGGTGGGCTGCTCCGGGGTGCCTGCAGGAGCTCCCTGCTGCCGCCTGCCCGAGCTGGCACACAGCAGCCGTGGGGACGATGGCCCTTCATCCCCCAGCGTGCGGAGGGGCCCGAGACATTTCTCTCCTGCCCCCTCTGCCTGGGGCAAACAGAGCTGACAGCCTGGCACGGGAACTTACGCAACACCACACTTCATCAGCTCACATGCTAGAGAGTCTGCTCATTTCAAACCACAATTTCATTGTAAACGCGTAAAATTGACCAGGTGTCAAGAAAAGAAAGATAGCTTTTACACAAACTTATGCAACACGTGCACGTTACAAGTGCAGGGTTGCCTCGGTGGCATTTACTCCTCAGGCCACTGGCGCAGCCCGCAGGAGAGGAGCAGCAGAGGGCACTGCCGGACCGCGGTCACTGCCACTGCTGGGCGCCACCAGCCCGTGTTCATGCTCAGCTGCATCACACGTGCCCGCTGTAAAGCTACCCTCTGCGGGTACACCCTGCACCGCTCTGGATACCAGAAAGAGGATAAGGAAACGCAAAGAAAGGACAACCGGAGCTCTTTACATCACTCACGTAACCAACAGGCTATATTACTTCAACAGGAGGCTTGGAGCACTGCTGCCTCCTGCGTCTAGGAACGAGTGCGAATGGGCGAGGATTTTAAATTCAGGGACTTAATTTTTTGATCCATATTTTCTAACTCTGCATCCATAAAGTATTTTTATAGAAAATTATTTCATTTACACAGAAGCTTCTAATGGAGCTGCAGCAACAGCAATTACTGAAAGTTAACAAATTAATACAGTCTTGCCTTAAGATTCATCCTCAGTCTACACACATAACAAATAACTTATTTCTTACTTTTATTTATTCCTCAAACTCTGCACATTAGATTTGCTGATGATTCTGACAGGATTCCTTCCGACTAAATGCTCAAGTTAAAACTCTTATCACCCTGATTTATAAACGTTGCATATTTTTGTAAATCAATTGTGCTTTCAGTATTGCTTGCCTTATATCAACTTCTGTACAACTCACACCAATTTGCCAGTGTCACCAGCTATTTAAAACATCGCCGTTATGAGAAGGCGCTGGGAAACACCTACCCCAACTACTGCATAGAAGCACATTTGCCTAGTAACTTCCTCCTGCAAGGTCATATGACTTGTCAAAATTTCAGTCTATACACCTTGAAATACTCTGCACATTTAATTACTTCTGCCTCGAATAATATACTAGCAATACAAAGCAACTTTCCAGCTACTTACTTAACAAACTTGTCCACATGAGACATGGAAGCTTCATAGTTTTTTCCTCCAAATTCTTGACAGTGTAAAGCCATGAAGTGGGGTTTGTGTGTATGTACAACCTGAAACAAACAGATAAACAAATCTTAAAAAAAATGCATCCACAACTGTTAACAGACAGAATAAATGATCTAAATCCAGATGTGTTCTTTCTGACAGTAGAAATATCAGCTATTATCTGAGAAGTAACTGGCAGAACAGTAATAAGCAGTAAGTGGAGCATCACTTGTTAGTACACATAAAAGATTCATAATACACAATAATAACCTCAAATGTTTTAAGTTAATATTTTTGTTTTTAAACTATTAATTTGTTCCTAAGCATTTGATGCAAATATATAACCTCTTCCAGCTCACCTTCAGGAGGACTTAGCATCTTTAGGATCAAAATGTCTCCTTGTCTCAGAATTTGAAGAGTTCAAACACCTGAATTCATTTCCTAGTTTTTCTCAGTTTTACCAAGTATCACCAATTACCTCATGACAGAATGCTGACTAGCTATGACATTTGATATTTATATTTATGTAATATCTTATTTGCAGAATTATTTAAATAATATATATACACACTAGAATCATAGAATATAATCATAGAATATCCTGAATCGGAAGGGACCCATAAGGATCATCGAGTCCAACTCCTGGCTCCACACAGGTCTACCCAAAAATTCAGACTATGTGACGAAGAGCACAGTCCAAACGCTTCTTGAACTCCAACAGGCTTGGTGCCGTGACTGCGTCCTCGGGGAGCCTGTTCCAGTGCACGACCACCCTCTCGGTGAAGAACCTCTTCCTGATGTCCAGCCTAAACCTCCCCTGCCTCAGCTTGACACCATTCCCGTGGGTCCTGTCACTGGTCACTAAGGAGAATAGCCACAGCTTCCTCCACTCCCCCTCGTGAGGAAGCTGTAGGCCGCGATGAGCTCTCCCCTCAGCCTCCTCTTCTCCAGGCTGAACAGGCCCAGTGCCCTCAGCCGCTCCTCACTCGTCTTCCCCTCTAGGCCTTTCACCGTCCTAGTAGCCCTTCTCTGGACACTCTCCAACAGTTTCACGCCCTTTTTGTACTGTGGTGCCCAGAACTGCACACAGTGCTCGAGGTGAGGCCGCACCAGCGCAGAGTGGGAAGTATATATACAGACGTATCTAACACTGGAGGCACATAAAGCCATCACGCTGTTTTAAAAGCTAGTCTTGTGTAACACAAGTATCTTCAATATTAAATTGTCAGCCCTAGGATACAATCATGCTTAAAGAAGTAGAACATACGCTTTTTTGCTATGCATCAAGTCTAACAGCATTTATATGCTGTTTATATGCAGCATTTATATGTTTGCTGCTGTTTGAAACACATTATTTTGCCCTTGCAAATTTTCTCTGTGTTAACTATATCCAGCATTGCAAACAACAAGCTTAAAAAACATTTCTGTGTTGGTATTAAGTCTCTACAACTCATATTTAACATTTTATCATCTTGCAAAATAACGGACACAAGCTACAGAACCACTTCAATTTTTGAAGGGGTAAGTATGAACTAACCAAGTACGCATCGATGCAAACACACCAGGCAAATAACATGTTAACATTTTTGACTCGGTGGCACTCGGAGGTCCCAGCCGGCACAAAGGCCTCGCTGTCTGCACAGCCATTCAGAGGCAGGATGGCCTGGTTTCGGCGAGCCACTTGGAGCGGAACAAAAAGCCACCGCCGGTCCTTCCAGGCGCTGGCACTGGGACGGCTGGGGCCGCCGGCCAGGCCTCGCCTCCCCACTGCAGAGCCCACCGCGTCCTGCCCCACTCCGGCACCGGGCTGGCGGTGGCAGGCAAACATGCAGAAGGCAGGCACGACTACTGCAGAGCCTCCCGACTGCAACTCAGTGCAGTGAGTAACTAAAAAAAAAATCAGGGAAATCCTTCCTTTCATACTTGTTTGGTTTTTTTTGTGGTTTTTTTTTTTTGTTGTTGTTGTTGTTTTGTTGGTTTTTTTTGCTGCTGATACCCTCCAACTCTGAAAAGGTAACGATGCAATAAACCTCTGCAGTTGTGATTTTAATGATGTAAACTAACAATGACCAACATTGAAGTAAAGAGTCTTTAAAAATGTTTCTCCCTTAAACCACGTTGGAATTTTTCTTTTGATCTGATGACAGGAAGCTGAACTCCTTAATTCCTGACTATGCAAATAACATCATCAGAAATCAAAATAAATTAATTAAATATCAGCAAAATTTGAAACGCAGCAGCCTTCCATTCCAGCGAACAAGACAAGCAGTATTCCTGCCCTACCTGTAGCTAACACCCCTTCGGTGCACCAAGATAACCGTGCTGCGAAGGACCGACCACCGAACTGCCCCGAGACCCACGGGCACTGCTGCTACAGCTGGCAGGCGAGGCTGCCCAGCTGCTGCAGCAACTTGCCAAAATGCACGCAGGCCGACCGGGAGCTCTGATCTGCAGCTGCCAGCACACCATGGCCAAGCGATGCCACGCGTGCCGTGCTGTCCGTCAGGCCCCCGCCATCCACGGCGCGAGCCCCGCCAGTCAGCGCGCGCAGGGTGAAGGCCGCACCAGGCCTGGCGGCCGCGAGAAGCCTAACAGTGGCTTACAAATGGCAGAGCCGATGGGAGTACAGCATGCGCCCATTTACAAGTCACACTGTAAACTCAAGTTACCAGGCTGCTAGCCTAAGCTCACAAAACGAAGACAGGAGCTGCTGGCTTCTTCGTGATTTCAGACAAGTCACTTCCTCTTCGAAACCTAAGATTCCCCCTAACTGAAACAAATCTCAGTGTAGATCTGTTTTGTGAAGCATTTTGAAGTAAGGTACTGAAAAGTGTAAAGGGAAGAAGTAAATGCCATTTCCCACATGTATTTTGCTGATCTTCATGCACTTCACTTGGACATAAATTGGCGTTAATGAACAAACCATGCTACGTAGCAATCTTGTTTTAAAAACAGGCTGTCATCAGCGAGAACTGAGGACAAACTACAACAGGACCCAATAAAAAGTTCAACTGAAAAAAAAAGCAAACTTCAGGTAGGACAGCTAAAAGTACCCAGAGCCTGTGTAGTTTTAACCAACTTGGCACATGCGCCTACTTTTCCTTTGATGTATATTTGATATAACTGTGAAAGCTTACATTAATACTAGCTGATTTTATAGATTTACAAAGAATTACAAGAGAAAGCTTCACTGAGAAAGTTTTTCTTCAACTATCTTGTCCAACACCAAACTTAGTGCTGAACAGGACACGCATCTTTTAACATGGTTGTGGACACGCTCCTTCTCAGTACAGCTACCAACACTCAGGAGACAGGTTTTGATTTCCAGAAGTCTGAATACCCGCTCTTCCTTTTAGAAGACCAGTTAGACAGTAATGCCAGGCTCTGGAAAGGCTCTGGAAACCAAAATCACAGGCGAACCTCTCCAGTGAGTGGTGGGCAACGGCAGGGGGGAGCGGAGCTGACCAGGCTGCCTGGGGGCTCTGCCTGCACAGGCACACATGGCAAAACGAGCGAGCCCGTGCGGCTGCCCCATTCTTCCCGAGGACAACATGCTGTGAACCAGCCAGCCTCACCCGCAGGACAGGGAGCAAGCTGCGCTTCACAGCCACATCACGCGTCTGAGGTTGTGCAAGGCAGGACTGCTGCGTTTTTGCTTCGGCTCCTGAGTGCTTGCTCTCCTGCAGAGATGGACACTTCTGCTGTGCTAATTATCTTGCAAGGTGATGTGTCCATTTTACAATCATTATAAAAAGTACACCATCCAGCGAAACACCAAGCGTTTACATAAGCAACAAAAGCGTGACATCCAAAAGCACAGGAGTAGCGTTGCCTCATGGGAGCCAGCAGCCCACCATCACAGAGTCCAGTAACAACCAAGAAGTAAACCACAATCTTTATGAAGTTTGATTGGTTAGTTGTTTTGTTTTACTATCTAGGAGATAACTATTAACTAAACCCAGCCTGTGAAGTCAAACTTCGTAACAGAGCTCTTTGTGGTGCCTAAACAACATGCAGTCCCAACTCTCCACGTGCTCCAAATCAGTTTTGCTCCAAATGTCTAAATCAGTTTATTGCTCCAAATCAGTTTTGGCTTCCAACTACTGATCTTATCTATTTGGATAGCTCTATGAAGTTACCATAATTAGAAAACAATTGTGACTATTTAATCTTGTAAAGCAAACAAATCCGAGTCTAACTGTTTCAAAGTAACACATCTAGTAACTGCCTACTGCAAACAAAGCAAAAAATGTACTGTCATGTCACATGATTCATTTTTAGTGCTACAATAGTTTGCTTAGTATTAGGACCTCACCTTACAAAGCTAATAAAACTAATAAATTGTTAAGGCAAAAGTAAAATAAATGGTTTCAAAGAGGATCTAAGCATCAGCAATTCCACATGCATTAAGGATGAGTAATAGGGAGCCTTGAGCATGGGATCCTGCAAAGACAAAACACTGGTGAAATTATTTGCTGTGCTACAGCCACAACAACAGAAAATATTGAAGTCTAGCAATTTCCAGAGTCTGAACTTAGATGCAGGACACGTTTTTGTTCATATTCAAATCCCTGAGAGTCTGAAATCACAGAAGGTAAAATAACAACAAAAAAATACATACGCCACTTTTTAAAATGAGGAAATGGCACTGGCTTCATAGCAGTGGGAGGCCTTAGTGGCATTCCTTGGAGGTTAAACCACAAAAACATACCTGAATACCAGCTACATCCTCTCTTATAATAAATACCCTCCAACTATGAGCAAATTGGCTTTGCTTCATTACCTTTTACTAGTTTTCTACTGTGATGAAAGAACAAACAGTACATAATAATGAATAATGAATGCTTCAGAGCTGAAAACTCACAGTTGCCAGAGGTTACAGATCATATAATAGATCACGTTAACACTGAATTTGCATCTACAGTAAAACAGTATTTTTAAGAAGTTGGGCATTATTAATTTCTGGATACACAAAAATAGTGTAATGGAAGCACTAATGAAATTTTTTGGGGGGGGGATACAGGTAATTGAGTATTATTATAATTATGGTTATCTAATTGGTGTAGATATAAAACTGGTGAAAAATACAGGTCACTTTTTCCCATTCCTATTTCTAACCTATGTTGACAGGGGAGAGGCAAGGGGATGGGGCAGAGGAGAGCGGCCCCACGGTGTCGGTGCCCCAAGCCTGTCCCAGCGCAGGGCAGAGGGCTGCTGGAGCAGGGGCAGTCCCGCGGGGCGCTGGGAGAGGACGAGGCACCGCACGCTGCACGGCCACGCAGCAGCGAGGCCAGCCTCTCACAGAAGGGGTAACGTGTGCACGCGGAGGAGGGCACTGCTTTCACACCTCGGTCCAAACAAGGCAAACGAGGAACTTGAACCTCTATCTTCTACACCTAGGATCACTTAAAAACCTATTAATGTGGTTAAAGTATCAAACTACAAGCTTTTCTTGTAGTTTACATTTTCTTGTGCACTGTAAAAGATGCTGTCAATGTACCATCTGTAGTTCTAAAGCATTCAAATATTTGCAGTTTCTTTTTAAGGGTTTTGAACATATAATTTTAGCAAGTGCTCCACCAAGCAGCAGTTATCCAGAAAAGCCAGCTTCTACATAGAATCATAGAACAGCTTGGGTGGGAAGGGACCTCAAAGATCACCCAGTTTGTTGCCTTCTTTTGGACACTCTCTAACAGTTTTGTATCCTTCTAACATTGTGGAGCCCAAGGTGCTCAAAGGTTATGCTGCCAGAGATTGGGCAGCGAACCCTCAGCACTGCTCGTGGAGCAGCTGAGCGCCGTGCAGTGCTCGAGGCAGAGGATGGCAAGGAGAGCGCGGGGGCTGAGGGGTCCCAGCGCTGCCCTGCTCCCGCGGCAGGACGGCCGGACCCGGGCAGGACAGCGAGCGCTCTCGCAGGGGACGGATGGTGCCTCGCTGCTCTTCGCTTGCTAGGGGAGGTAATGGCCGGCGTCTGGCCTGGAGGGGAGAACTGGTCCCCGCTGCTGCTGCAAGTCAGGGCTGTGCTCGGAGTGCACCGAGCTATTTAAAGAAAGAAAAAGAAAGGCCGGGTGAAGGGGTTACTGCTGCATGACCTCAACGCAGATTTGAATATCCACAGCTGAACATTACTACTGGTGTATTATTAGACCGCAGCATCACCACAACAGAGCAAGTCACTGCCTAGCAATTGCTACTTAAATTTTAATACAGTAAACTAGACGGGAAGAAACTGATCTGCGATTACTCATCACAACACATGCTCACAACAGGTAAATCCATGACTGGCATTTTGAGTTCTTTACATTTAGTGATACCTAAGTGCCATTCTTTAGCAACTCCTGAAAGCTTTTTCTTAAACCCTTACAAAGTACCGCAGCAACACGTTATCATCAGCCGGTTAAGCAGCTTTACACTCTCCTCTACCACTTGTTCAACTGAACACCTGGAGAAAGGACGCTCGCAGACCTCTCCTCACCCCGCGGCTCAGGGCTGGGGGACGCCTGGGCTGCTCCCCAAGGTGCTCCGAGGGCCTGGGACCGCGGCGCCCGCAGGTCAGGGGCCCCCAGCCCTGGGACACCTGCGCTCCGGCTGCCCGGCCTCCTGGTCCCTGTCCTCAGTCCCTGATGCAGGCGGGGGTTTGCTTCCCATTTTGGTGCCTCTCCTCCCCTGGCTGCGCTCCCCGGCTCTCCATCCCCGCAGCCCCAGCCCGCGGCTTCCACCCCCATGGTCTTCAAAGGAAGGGCGAAGCACAGCTCTTTAACTGGCCAAAAACTGGGGGGCTTTCAAGCCCCTACTCTGAAACCTGCAGGCTGTACAGTTTTGTAAAGAAGCGGTTGCTACAAGCATGTACGTATATTTATTTTTTCAGATCAGAAATGAAATGTTTTTCTAGGTCTCATTTACAGAATAAAGATTATTTTTTTCCCCTGGATGTTTCCTCCAAAACTCAGAGTAAGGCACATACATAGAAATTTTCAGCTTAAGCTAGTAGATTTTGACTATCAGTGATGAGAGCAATAGTAGAGAAGAAAAACAGTGTATTATTTAGTAATCATAGGGGTAGGGTGAAAAATAATGTCAGTTAAACAAGCAATAATGGTTTTAACTATCAACTTTGGTTCAAATTCAATTTACCACAATGTCTATATCTAAGAAGAAGAATGAGACTTTCCATAATATGATTATATAATCTATATACACACCTAGAAAATATTAAATCTTTTTTTCATACTCTTCGCAAGGGTTATATGCAAACTAATTCTCAGAAATAATGTTCTCAGACAAAATAATGTTTTTAAGGACGTTACGGCTAAGTTTCACTAATATGTGCACTGATAACCTAATGCTGAAAAACCAGACATTATTTACGTTAAGTCTGTGATTTTAGTCAGTATCAGAAAACTATGCTGCCTGTTTTAACATCAGTTCTACCTATAACACTGAAAGTTGCTCTAAATCACTTTTTTCCATACTACTACATTTGAAGCAAAGCACTTGACCTATTTTTTGGTCTGAAGTCACAGACAACGCCTAATGTTTCACTCTGACATAGGAGTCCACGCCTTTTCAACCACAAGCACGTCTCTGCGCAGGCAAAGACGTTTTCAACAAAGTTAGCTGTGGCCAGCACCTGGAAGAAAGGGGCTTTGAAAACAAACCCTTGAGAGAACTGTCAAACTCGGAGTAAACGGAGCTGAGATACACCCACCAGAGGGCTGGCATGTCCCCAGCCCAGCATTTTGCCAAAGCCGCGGGAAGGCTGACAGGCTCGGCTGGGCGCAGCAGCCACCGGGCAGGGCACTGCCCCGCCGTCCCCGCCTCGTGCAGCACCCAGACCTCGCTGCCGAAGTACGGCGGCTCGAGAAACGTGCCCAATTCTCATTTCGGTTTAGGTCTGCTCCCTGCCACGGCCACAAGAAAGGAGAATCGCAGGAATCGCCATCACCGTCTCCATCCTCACCTCCACCTAAAAAAAAACTCAAAATGCAAGCTTTGCGTATGATCTCATTTCTGCAGAAAAATCATACCCTTTTCATGCATAAAGATACGTATTAAGAATGGCAACATAACCGTTTGAGTCAGCAATACCACACAGAGAAGAAAGTAGATTTCTGTAATGTCTATGGCTACTAATGGGTATTTAATCATTTCCTTAATCTTGATGGCTTCTTTGCAGAGAGGAGGCGTTGGCTGCAATGATGAACGAAGAAAAGCTCTAACCTAATACTGGAAGTCCTGAACCTAGCCCCCCGCCCCCAAATCAAAGCATGTTTTAAATATTGAGCGAAGCACAACCACTCGCTGTCCTTTCCAACTCCAAGCTTCACAAGCAGAAAAGCAAAGTCTCAGCTGGCAGCCAGCTCATTTAGTGCTCCTTTTTCCTCCTGTTCAGCTAAAAAGCAAAGCACAGCTTGTACCTTCTCTACTGCAGCAAAAAGAGAGCCACAAAAAGAAAAAAAAATCAGCATGGCCTTTGTCAGCCTCATTAAAGCACTTTCCATTCTCCACCAAAATGGGGGGAAGCGGGGGGTCCTTTTTTTTTTTTTTTAAGCATACAGGAGGTCCTTGAACTTTCAAGGCCAACAACATGTAATTTGCAGTCCTAAAATAAGCCACAAAATAGCAGCCAAATTCCTGGCTACGTCTTCACACGCCCCGCCAGGCCCCACACCTCGGAGGGAAGCGGCAGAAAGCGGGCGCAGAGCCGAGCCGGGAGGGCCTGGGGAGCAGGGACGGGGGGACTGCCTCTGACTGACACCCTCACAGCGCTGCACATCGGGGAGATGCTCCCGGCCTTCCTACGCATGCTCACAAATTAGAAAAGGAATTCAGTCATGCTAAGTCAAGAGGCCATAAGACACAAACTTTGGTTATAATTATAGCAGAAAAAAATGCCGGTCCATTTCTCAAGCTACAACATTCCAAGTTGAAGTTGCAGAAATTTAGCTTTTGGGGTTGAATTAAAGAAAATTCTCATTTTTCCTAAAGAACAGGCAGACCTTTTCTGCTTCACAGAGGAAAGCTGAAAACACAGACTCAATTCCAATACCAGAAGACACAAATCACAAATTCAGATATCTGTGCTCCTTCTCAAGAGTATCAGGACTTGAAAATAGATGCTCAGAAGAATCTACACATTCAAAAAACCACCACTCTGATCTACTTTAAGCCAGAGGTGGAAGACCTGGGCAGGCAAAATCTCTCCTTGAAGTTGCCAGCACATGAGCATATGTAATTCTTCATGCACTGCCTCAGGTAGGGGATGGAGCATGGGGGGAAGAGGAGGAACACGGGAGGAGAGGTGACATTTGTTTATTTACTTTACAGGTAATTTAAAATATGCTAACTTTAAAGTTAATATTGTAATCCATGAAAGAGAAGGAACACAGTGTTCCTCAGTCATTTGGGGAATTTTATGATGATATTATGCTTTAATTAGATGATGTACTTTGACCAATTTGTTAACCATTAATGGAGAGGTGGATGGATTCCTCAGAAGCCTTTTCTTGTTCTTAAAATATCTCACTACTAAAGATGCCGACGTTTTTTTTAATTTTTTTTTTGTGAAAGCTTACCTAGCCTGGCTTGAAGCCTTCTTGCTGATCTACACATAATGAGAACACAATACCTACTGCTTGTATCACAAGAAGTGTTGTGAAACCACAAAATGAACACCACATATTCACCAATGGGAAAATATAGCATAGCGAGAAGGATAAGCTTTACTATAAATTTAGCAATGGGAAACAAGAAAGCAAGCAAGTTTGAGACCAAGGCCATTCCTTTCCTCCGAGCAGCTGGTTGTCAACGGCGCATCAAGTGCGCCGCCTGTTCAGTGCCACAGGACACACACGGGAACGGCTCCGCCACGGCTTCCTCTGGGAACACGCCAAGAGCCGATACCCATAAGGATCTGGAACTGAGTTCAGCTGGACTGCTCCTTCATTTTGTTTTATTTTTCCTTGGGGGGGAAATAGCAAATAGTAGTGAACTGGCAGTAGGCTACCCAGTGTTTGACAGTGAAATCAATTTTTAAATACACAGTCGGCTGTCATCCAAAATGCAGACTTCCATTTTACAAGACCAGAGACTGATGTATCCGAGGAAAACAGATCAGACAAAGCAATATTTCTCAGCCGTATCAATTGTGCTGTCAAAGGCAATAAAATAGCATGCTACTTTGAGGGCTACTACGTTGTAATTTGTCATTGAAAACACACATGGAATTTAAAATATTTTTCCATTTGCATTTCTCAGACGAACTGTGTAATTTAACAGCATTAGATTTTTCATGCTAACAATCATATTAACATTAACAATTCATACTAACAATTTTAGATATTTGTAGAATAATGACAGAAGTTTAAAGATTTCAGCATGTGACATGTAAATGTTATTTTAGTCCTCCACATGCTACCACACTCTGGGAAATGCATATAGCAAATAATCCATGATAATGCATAGATTATGACCTGTATCTGCCTTTCACAGCAATCGAAATGTCTATTTTAATTTGTTGGAACTTAAAAACAAGCCACAAAAATGCTCCTTCATTAATATGTTGACATCTACTCAAAGATGAAGACATTTTCTATTATGGGGTTTTACTTCTAGAAACATTTTTAACAGAGTGCTTTTTTTTTGTGGAGATTATTTTGACTGCTTACAAAAGGACTTCATCCTCAGAAGTTATGCAAACGGTATTGACACAACTACATATGCAAATTGAATTCCTCAGAAGAATGGAAAAAAATTGTGGTCTGCGGTTTATCTGGGTTTCGAGTTTATGAAGAAGTATTAAGAGTCTTCTTGTAAGTCATTTTCCAGTGCTTCTGATGCATCTCAATTTGTAGAGGGCTTCCAGCAGGCATGCACAATACAAATTTTAAAAAATTCTGAAGTCATACATTTACTAGGTTGCTATGTAGTCTAGTGTCAGGACTGTGCTGTGCTACTTTTAGTACAAGCATATTAGTCTCTTCCCTAAAAAGCTTTTTATAACCTATAATTCCACTTCCTACTGCATTCGTGAACACAGTATAAACAGCTATCCTACCGAACACACGGCTGAAACAAAGAAGGGTTCAAGGCTCCTGGACTGCACTGTTCCTCAAAACAAGCTGAGGACTGCCTGTCTCACTACTGCTGGTGACAAGCGGAACTGGTAACATTTTTTTTTTTTAAATATAGCTCTCTCAGATTGCAGATATGGAAGGCAGAGAAATGGAGAGGGAGGAAGGACATAGTGAAACTACTGTAGCTGAGAGATGGGTTCAGGTCTACTGCAGTTAAACTTCAGTTGGTCAGAATCCTGGACCTGTCCAGCCACGTGGGAATGTTAATGAACCATTTTCTCCCTGTTTTGAACTCCATATACATGATATTCACTGGAGCAAAGACAGACCAAGCCCAGTTACACATTAGTGGTCTCTGCTCTGGGATACTAGCAGCTCTCTTTTTCCCCTCCTCTTCCTGTTTTCCACAAAGTATTTTCAGACGTTTCCATAGTGCTCACCCCACTATAGTAACAACCGAATGTGTACGGAGTCTTGCCAGAAATATGCAGAAGTGATGCTACAAAATAGGCAGTGATCTAAAAAAATATGGGTTTTATCTATTTATATCTACTTTACATTTTCTTCGTAGAAAGAGTCTTTTCTGAAGATGTGCAGAGGTTTTAAATCAGAATTAGCTGAAGAAACCTGCACCATTTGAGCACCACATACATATGGCAGTAATTAAACAAGATGGAAGAAGAAAAATAATCAGATTAATCTTCTGTGAAGCTGACAGATAGTGTGGAATATAAGACTGGCTATTTAATTTCAGACTTTTGTAATTACATTAAACTTGCCAGAAAAAAGCTAACTGCACTGTTTTACAATATTCCAGATTGCATGTACCTTGACCTTGTAAATAATTTTTGTGATGCTCTGAGTCACAAAAAAACAACGATAAAATATCGAAAGTCAAGTTTGCTGTATATGCTGTGGTTTCACTTTAAAACTTGAACAGCAGAATAGTGTTACGTTAACCATTTCAATATAGGAGATTTAAGCATGAATAAAGGAACCTCAAATTCTATCAATTCTGGCAGATATAAATTGCCATGGTGAAACAGCACTTAATAATGCTACACAGAAAGCATGACACCTTGGTGTTCCTTTAGCGCTCATTTTCCATTGCTTACTTGCACGTTTCTGCATGAGATCAACAAGTAAAACAAATCTCTACTGCAAAACCAGAATTTGTTAGAGCAGCTTTTATGCTCAAAAAAAAGGTTATGTTTTCAACATTTTATAATATGAGTTCAAGTTCAGTATTTTCATATTGCCTAAAAAATAAAATAAAGGGCAAACAGAAGGGACGATCTATTGCAAACCAACATAAAAAATTGTTAAATGTTAATAAAAACAAACTAGACTGTCACAATTTTTATTTTATTGAATTTACTCAAATACATTTCTTTCTCGGGAGACTTAAAAGACCATTTCATGTGAGACTAAAGTAATTTTTATAAAGTGTCAGAGACTTTTTAGTTAGACAACTGTCAACAAGAAAACGTAATGTCTATACACTATTCACTACTTAGAAAGACAAAAAGGTACCTACTTTTTAAGACTGGTTTTGACTACAAAATAGTGACTTCAAACTCACAAAAGCAAAAGACCTTTACATTAGTAAACAAGCTACCAAACAAACAAGTATAGCACTCGAAGAGAAAATAAGTTTTACCTCACCTGATAAAACTCCCGAAGCCAATTCTTCTGTAAGTTTTCTGGCTGAAAAACAAAACAGAAAAAAAAATAATTAAGAATAAGAGTAATGTATTTTTATAATATTACCCCAGTACTTGCATTCAAGTGAGTAGTTTTTTCCACAGTTATAGAAAAAAAGGACATTTAAATGTTCCTCCAGGAGCTCTAACGGACAGACTTTTCCTTTTCGATTTCTGAGTCCCCTCAGATTTTCACTGAGAAGGTGCATTTTGTGTACGACTTCACTATGTTCATGTACTTACAAGATTATCAAGCAATCAATTCTGTTGATTTAATACTTATCAAAATATGTGCTTTTAAAGTACACGCTCATTGCCTGGATATCAAGAACTTTATATGAACTGCTGATACCCAGTTTTTGCAATTTGAGGACACAGCTTCAAATTACATGGATTTAATTCTAACAAACTGGCCCGGAGGCACCACTGTGCTTTTGCAGGATGCTCAAGCTCATTAGAGCTCCTGTCAAAGACAAGCTGGGAAAAAAGTTGAAGATTGCTACATAAGCTACAAAAGCACAAACATAATAAAGCGCAAAGGTCTGCGTTTTTAAGAAACATACAATTATGAAGGTAGATAGCTGACTTCTACATGCTAAATACAGAAATAGCCACGACATTCACTGAGTTATATTGTCAACAAGATTCGCTAATTTCTGCATCACAGCGGGGAACACAGACCCAAATCAGCCTCTTCTCTTACAGAAATAGCAGGAATGCACAGTATTTGTTGGAGGCAGCAGAATGTATTACACTGGAAACCAGAGAGATGCCTCATAACTGTTACTAAAGGGAGGATGACACCAGCTGGTCAGAGGCAAACATACTGGCATGAAAATTTCCATTTTGCTCTATTTTCCCATCATATGTGCTATTTTCAAGTAGCTGAATGCAACTTTAAACTTATCCATTTATTCTGACTCCTTGTTGAATGAAGTTTCGCTCACAGCTGGCTAAAGAATTGAGTAGCCTCCCCCTGCGCCGACCCAAAAAATACATATTTTGTTTTTGAAAGCTGAGGGGGGGGAAAGCGCTACTTTTGTCCCCTGCTCTCCATTGCCCCCCCTTCTGTTGATCACTCCGTGATGATTCTGAAATTCAGACTTCACTGGCCAAGAAGGCAAAGTTTTCGCTCCGTAGGAGCGATCCTTTTTTCTCGCGATGAACTCTCTCAGCGATCCCTAGCGAAGCCAGCTGCTGTTCTCGGTCCCTGCGAGCGCGGAGGCTGCCGGGGGGCAGGCGGCTGGGCGCAAGCACCACGACTCATCTCAGCAGAGGCCTTTGCGCCGCGCCTGAAGCCAACCGGGATGGATCTTGGCCCGAGTTCAGGGACGTCTTAAATTAATAAACATGCAGAACAAAACATCCATGTCTCCCACCCATGCCCTTCCCCTCAAGCGAACAACATCACACAAAGCCAGAATAAGGAAGCTGCAGACGCAAATAAAAACTGTAGGCAACCAAGCAAGGGATAAAATATTCCCTCCAGAAGAACGCTGTCTCCTTAACTGCTTGTTTTCACAACTTAACCCTTTTTCTACTCATTTTGAACTTAATGAGTCAACCCAGTGAGTAATAAGTAAGAACTAGCACTTTTATAAAAGCAACAAGAAGAAAACAAACAAGGAGCTGCTGTGATTTTAAGCCGGTTTCTAACCTTAAATGACGACGACAGCACGGGATCTACAGGTTTTTAATCAGTCCACAAAACAGATGTGTATGGGGAACTTGCATACATGCTTTGTATATGATTTGTATATGATCCAAACAAAAAGGCTAAATTCAAACTATCAAGAAAGCAAGACTTGGGGATTGTTAAATTTCTAATTAAAAACTTTTTGCAGTTATGAAAGCTAGATAAGCAAGTCCTGCATTAGACCACAAGCAGACTTCAACACTGCTGCGTGTTTGTTTTCAAAATGGAAAAAAGTATGGTCTTATTTAGTAGGTAATAGGCAATTTTTATTTAAAAACAAACAGAAAACCAACAAAAAAACCACACTCTCCTAACTTCTCTTTACTTTATTTATGCTAGTCACAAGATGCCTCAGGGACCTACTAAGTTTCAAAAGTAATCCAAAATGGACAGAAAACAGTCATTTGTGAAAGCCCGTTAAAGAATCCTACTTTTATTTACAGCCTGGATTTACAGAAAATGACTAACTGACAAGTTATCACAACATCTGACGCACCCCAAATCTGAATTTGATATAAACATGCTACGAAGTGCAGGAATCTCCATTGAGGACCTCACCTACTTTCAGACTTTCTCTGCTAAGCATAAATCTAAACTTTTTATTTAGCATGTTTAGAAATTCTAAGTTAAATCAGTTTGCAAATCTGTAAATAACAGAACATGCTCTACAATTTATAGTACCTTTTTTTTTTTTCCTTTTTCTGTGAGCAGAAAGTGCTACCAGTCATGAAATTTAAAGAAAGTTATTCATACTTCAGGAATCTCAGAGGATAAAAAAGCACAACATTATTCCTGTTTTTAAATGCAACTCTAAGTAGTAGAAGCTCCCCATTTGCTCCATGACTAAGTGCCAACACTGTGAGCTTAAACATCAAGACCAGTGAGTACATCCGAGGGACGCCAAGGCTGCTGCAGGGCCCTCCAACAGCTCTGCACCTACCTCCCATATGCCAGACGAGACTGTTGTCATGAAATCAGATCAAATATTGAAAAATTGGCTAGACAAACTGAAGCCCAAGCAGCAAAAGCAATCTCTCAGATGAACAACCTGCAGAGGCTCATCACAGAGCAAAGTGACCCAAAGCTAACACAATTCTAATTTTTTTTTTTTTTGGGGGGGGGGGGGGGGGGGGGCAGCACTCCAACTCCCCCCACCCCACCTTGCCCCAAGACAGCCCCCAAAAGACAACCTATGGCAGAGTGCAGTATTGTGAGATCGATTGTCCATGTAGCTCTCGAATCTTCCCCACGACATGGAGGAAGGGTAAAAACACCCAGTCCTCCCCTGAGAAAGGACATGGGGCTTGTTTCCTGGGCTTCCAGTCCTCGTGGTGTTCTGGGATGTTGCTGTAGCACAAGTCACAGGTGCACCGCTAGCATTTCCAGCAATAAGATGCCATCTCTGTCCCCATGTCTCGCTGTCCCAGGTGGCCCCACGGGATGGCAGCAGGAAGAAGAGACACCAGGCATGGACTTGTGGCTGAACACCAACTGCCCAGGGACAGTTTTAAGCACAATTTAATTCTGTAAGGGGTTGTTAATTATGTCATCATGAGGAAGAACTGATGAGTCAATAAACCAGAGCTCACGGCTGAGGCTTTTTAGAAATAAATGACAGCAGGTGACAAAAGGAAAAAAAAAATAATAGGTGCAGAATAAAGCTTTCAAACCTCCAAAGTAATTTTGTTTGGGAACCCAATGAAAACAGGGAGGTTTGAAGAAGCGGTGGCAGAAACATACAAGTCAGAGTAAGAAGAGCAGCACTAGAACATGCCAGTGAAGTCCTTTAGCCCCCTTGTCTCCTGACGTTACCAACTAATCAGGTCACTTGGGCTGCTAGTAAGGACTCCTTGATGAAAAGCAGGGGGACTTCTGCCACGTTGGTGCTAGCTGCGGTGCCTCGTGCCCTCGCCACCTCGAGCTCAGCCAGCTTCTCCTCACGCAGCCTCCAGCTCTGCAGGGCCGGACCAGGCCCCGCTTCCCCTCCCATCCGCGAGGAACAGCTCTTCATGCCCTCAACCACCTTGCCCTTCTCCTGCAGTCACTGGCCTGACCACATCCTTGCTTTCTGTTTTTACCACTCTTGTGGTAAAATTCTGTGATCTAGCCCCCAGCCTCCAGCTTCTCCCTAGTCACGTCTGTATAAATTAATTTAGAGTTTTGAAAGACTAGAGATGCAATCAAGTGGAAAGATCACTTACCTCCCTTTTATTTTTCTGTCTAAAACTAGATACGTTTCACGTCTTCCAGACTCTTCGGCCTTCTTCCCATCTTTTCCATACCTTGCCCTTCATAAAATTCTCATTCATTTTGTAATATAGCTGAAATTAATCTTTTCTTTGTCCTCTCTAGTACAAAATTCTTTCGCCCATTCACTGAAGGACGCTATTCACTAACCCAAACTCAGCTTTATCAGCCTTCTCGTTTCTGGCTTCTCCTACTTCCAGTTCTTCGTAAGCAGCTGTTTGCTCTGGGTCCTCTGTTCCCATCCCCACACAGCCTGATTTCATGCCTTTGGTATCCAGCCAAAGAGCAATGTGCTCAAATGACATCGGGAAGAACAGAAGAAAGATGCCAGAAAAAGACTTACACATCCTTTCAGAAGAAGTTTCTGTTCCCTGAGAACGAAGGGATTTTCTGTCGCGCCCTCCCTCCTGACCCCCCGCAGCCCCTGGGCGCAGGCCTGGCGTTACCTGCGCAAGTCCTCGTGGCAGGGGCGCACCGAGACTGCTCGGGGCGGCTTTGTTAAGAGAGCTTTGCCTGCTTTAAGCATGACGTCCATGAGCTGAGTAGATGTGCACAGACCACCCACTCCAGTATGCACAAAGCTTGGAAAGTCTGCCTTTATTTCAGGCTGTACAGCTGTACCTGAGCCCTGCAAGCAGCCCAAAGTCTTGGGGAGCATGAGCCTGTTTTTATCCTACCATTTCATCTAACTGCACACATCCTGAATAAAGAGAATCACAAATAGAAACCCTACCCCCAAAACCAAGCCTGACTTGAGTCCAGACTGCAGAACCATGCGGGATCTATGTTAAAATAACAGGACACATGTACCACGCATGGCCGCTCCCTTCACTTAAAAGCCATTCTGACCTTTTCCTGGAATTCAGAATCCCACTAAGGCCTCTTTTCACGCTGACTTTCCATTTGAAGTCTATTTGTGTCATACTGGTTACTGTATTTGTCAGACTTACAAGGAAAAGTAGTAGGCTTTCAAACACATGGATACCACATGAGTTGCTAATACCCCGAAAACAAGCAGCTTTTCAAAATGAACATACAAGCAGTCTCTCTTCTCCCCAGTGTTTCCATTTCCTACAAAATTATACCCTGCAGCCAAAAGAAAGCTTTAAGTCTGTTGCAAGAATATGTTCATACAGGGAAGCAGTCTTTTCAAAAAAGGAAAAAGAAAAAATATATTTAGGCAGGGTAAGAAATCTTTCATTAAAAAAAAAAAAGATAAGAAATAAAAGGAGAGAGAATGAAACGAAACCAAATTAACAGCCTGGAAAAATTCTTTTTAGTTTCGTTCAGTGGAAAATGGAAAAAAGTAGATGAATTATAGAAAGCAGGTTCTATTTTGTGAAGTTTATTTTTAGCTAATAATAGTCTCATTTTTTAAGGAAAAAAAATTCTTGACTCACTTTGTGAAAACTCGCTGAGCTTCCAACGAACATAGAGGAGAACTGACTGATTGGACTTTGCATATCGAGCTGAACAAAAGGTACAAACAAACTAATTTCTAAGTGCTTGAATTAAATGTTTCTAAAACATTTCTAAATGTTGACTAAGGGATTCCTCAAAACCTTTATTTTGGAAAGGTTTCTTGGCATTATATAGCAACACAATTGACCCTGCTAAAGTCATATATTCTAAGTATGCAGTCTCAGGTAGTGCCCAGAGCCTTTTTAATCTCTTCCCTTCAACCTATGCTGCATTCAGACAAAAAAAAAAAAAAAGTGCAAATGTAGGCAAAAATACCTTCTAGTTCTACATTTGGCTTTCTACTTATTTGTTGGAAAACAAAACCTCTAATATAGTTCTGTTTGATCACAGTTTCCAGGTTTATTCACATCATTGGTTTCAGATCCAACAATATTACCATTACAGCTGTTTTGTTAGAATTGTTTAGATTGTGATTTTAGACCAAGATTTTGATCTTCTACAGCATCTTTAAAAGTGTACTGACAACTCCTTGCCATTTGATTTAAATGATTTATTTTTTTTATCATTTGATTTAAATCTCTTGCTTATCTTCCAGTGACCCTTAACATTCTCCCACTGCAATGCTGTAAATACCAAACTCTACAGATGATGCTAAGGAAAATCCACGCCAAGAAGGTAGCATTGTTGTGGCATTTTGTACCAAGCTTACATTCATAGTTGACCAACACAAAGATGATAGCCTATGTATTATGTTCGTATCGTTGGCACACCAGATTTCAAAATCAATATAGACAAACCAACTGGAATCAAACAAGGACAAAAAATTACTTGCGAGTCTAAGGTAAAGCACAGATTCTACCAAATCTGAACTGTTACTTAAATACTGTGTTCTTACTGCATACATTTGCACAACTTCCAAGTACAAATTCAGTGCTGCTTAGGTCAATGTTTCTGAAAGCTCGCAGTTTTCCCAAGTAGCAGTACCGAAACAGTCCCCTCTAGCTGCCGTGATCCTCACGCACGGAACGTGAGCGTCACTATGTTCAAGACACAACAGCATGGGAGAAGTAATAGAATATTAGATCAATTAGCACAGTTGGAAAAAATGGGGTTTTATACATGCTCACTTTACAATAAGTTTAAGGCGGTTTTGCACCTGGACTTGGAAAAGCAGTGGCTTATTGAATGCTGAATTAAAAGAAATAAAGAAGAAATAAACACAGAAGATGGGACAAAATAGTGTTTTACAGGGCAGGAGGAAGAGACTGATGCCCACCCCTCCTATTGCCTGGGAGGTTGGATTGCCCTGCAACTGCTGAAAGGAGCAATGCAGAAGGTGAACACTGGAAGAAAAGGTCTGTGCCGTCTCGGTAGCCTTGTGCTTGAAGAAGAAGGGATACATGCTGTCACGGGGGAAGGTGGCAGAATTCAAAGGACAGCAGCACGATAGTGGGACAGACTAACGACTGCCCCCCATGGGATGAAGCAACGCTCAGCAACACCAGGCCCACTGAAGTATTTGGTTGGTATTTAAGGACTGAGCTAACTGGTGCAGTGACCTCTCAAAAAGGCACTATCTCAGTCTCTCCTGTCCAGCCTAACCTGCAATGCTGATAGATGAGCATCTATTAAAAATGAAATAAATCCCTCATTTGTTTACTTTCTTCTCTGTTGATCTCCTTTCCTGTGAATGGGTCTCAATCAAGACAAAATACACGGTGAGAATACAAAATGAAACCGAAGCTTCCTGTGGAATAATGCAGAAACCATACTGCTCACAACCTTGGCAAGGACAAATACTGCAGAAAAACAGATGAAGCAGATCTCTAGAGAATCTGAGACAGATAAATGAGCCATGGATGGCCCAGAGAGCCTTGCACTCGTTAGCGTGCATCTCCAGCAGAAACAGCAGGAAAACCTAGAGCTTGGATTTCCCATGAAAAAACATCAGAAGCTCCAAGAAAAACACTAAACACCTACTACCTGTTGGAAGCTTGTGTGTTTCCAAAAAAACTTAAGCTGTCTACAGCCTACATCTTACACATTAGAAATCAGCACCTCTTGAAACAACAGAAACTGCACGTACCTAAATTGTAAGAGACACTAAAAGACAGAGCTTCCCAGCCTGGGACGGTGCATCCCAAACCCAGTTACATGCTCTTAAACACAGCAAAGGCAACGTGAAACAATCGCTGCAAAAGGCAGCCTGTAAGAAAGGGTAAATATCCTATTTTGGCCCTACCTCAGGGAAACATCAGGAATGGTGTAAATGAACTGAAAGTGATGAAGCAGTGATCAAGTGCTTTGAAAGGAGCTGGAGGTAATAACTGATGCATTACAGCTGACACCACGATCAATATCAGCCTCACCTGCAATAGCACAAGCCAGGGAAGGAGAAAGAGCTGCTTCTCTAACTAAAAGGTAATGGTAACACATGCTGTTAGAAGTACAATCTAGACAAGACCTTCCAAAATTTGAGGACCTCATTGACCTTGAAACCAATCTAACATATGAAAAGACCCCCAAACCAAAACCACAAATCCCCACAAGAACAAGAGCAGCAGCTCAGGAGCAGCAGCTAAAACGAGTTCTAGTTCTTCAGCAGCTTCAGCTGATGAGGCCAATGCCACAGCGCTGCCCCTCTTCCCATGCTCCCCCCCCAAAAAAAACTTGCCACTGACTCTAGACTTCAGCAACTGCACCTTGCCCTGCTGGAACCAACCAAGCTCTTGTCGAAAACAAATGTTTTTGACAAACTTCCAGCTTCTGAGTTACCAAGATACTGTAACATGACCTCAGAGGTACAAAGGTACAGTTTGACAGTGAAATACGCAGAACACGGGGCTGTAAGAAATACTCTCTGGAGACCTCTGTATGATACACGAACGGAGATCGTTCCGCGTATCAGAGTGCAGAAATAAAACTACACGAACAGCAAGCACGAGAAAGATAACAAAAGAGACAGTCTCTGTTACAGGAAGCAGAAGAGAATGAACTTAAGTCTTTGGGATTCAAGGGGAAGCTGTGAGAAGCCTTCTGCAGAGAATGGATTAACACTGGAAGTAGAAAATACCTGGCCAGCGGAAGTGAGCCGAGATTTCAAAAGGACTCCGAACGGCAGCCGTGTACCGCACGGGGCAGGAAAGCACCGCTGCGCCTCGCTGTGCGTATTGGCGCTGACGACGGGCCCAGGGCTGCTGCCCCCGAGCAGCGCCAGAACGAGCATCCTGCACTGCCCCGGGACCCGCGCGACGCACACGGCTGGTCGCGGCAGCAGCTGCCAGCACATTTACCCGCCCACGGGCACCGCCGCCATCAGCTGCTAGAATAACCCCACCGGGCAGCCCAACAACCAGCGGCCCCAGGATCATTCTTGGCAAGAGTCACCAGACTCTGGCACCTGCAGAAAACTGCTTTGGGGCAGCATCGAATTGTCTGAATGCACAATTCCAGAGAAAGCAAGAGCACGGCACTGCACGCACAACGGCGAGCGCCCGCAGGGTCTGCGACTGGGGAACGTGTGCGCGGCAGCCAAACGGACACCTGCAGCAGCAGCAGCAAGCCCACACGCGGCCCGGGGCTGGAGGAGCTGCAGGCGCCTCCCCCGCACAGTGCCTGGGGCCAGGGACACCACGGAGCGGGGCGGCACCTCACGTCCAGCGTCATGCAGCAGGGAGACAAGGCTGAACGTAACGACAGGGACTTCACCGTAGTGAGGATGAATCTTTGCAGGAGAAAACACAAGGCAGCGTGATGTGAATACTCATGATACAGGGTATCATGGCAGCAGGATAGCCCAAATCACTGGACAGAGGCAGGATAGATCAAGACAGTTCACGAGCAACCAGACGTGGTCCCTACTGGTGTGGCCTTATGATGAAAGGGACTCCTGGCATGAAATACAGAATTTGCTCTGATGCCAGAAAGCCCTCAGAGCTGTCACTGAGTAGGAAAGAAACAACACGGCACTCATCCACACAAGCACAGTCCCCAAAACAACTCCACGCAGCACTTACACAAAGCAAACCTCTGTCTGGACATAGTTGAAGATTCAACTAGACATAAGTTAAAGCAATAGGTGATTTTTATTGAATAAAAGCATCTGTTAGCAGTAGTGTCTCCAAATGTATTTTATCTTTGGGAGCAAGGGTATCTAGAACGTGTTAGCCAGTGCCCTCGCACTTTAAGGGAGGAAGAGGGGGTGACCAAGTTACTGCATTTTGGTCACTGGTTCATCCTAAGCTGACCCGGTGACAATGAAGACAGTTTAAAAACTTTTCTAATTTGAAAAAAAAATAAATAAATACATGTGTTTACCTCTCTGCACATGCATCTCACTACAACCAGCACAGAGCACAGGCTGTCGGGACACACAGGCAGGCCCGACATCGCAGCCCAGCCCCACCAGCGCAGCTCCTCGGGGCCCCATCCAGGCCACGCCGCACATCCGCAGGGGCCGGTCACGGCAGCAGCTCCGCGCCCCGCAAGCACACGTGCTGGGAGTCGGTGACTTGGCAGCACCACGGGGGTGAACAGCAGCTCTGTACAGGAAGGGTATGATAGCAAGTGGAGGAAGCAACACGAACACGCTGCAATTGAACAGGACTGCAAATTTTCTTTCCTGCCCCGGGGTTCTCAATTTGAATATTCAGCAGTCCCTCCTAGAGTCCACTGGCATAAGAGAACAAAAAGTCCAGCCAAGAATACCATTCAAAGAAGAATTTTTTTTTTTTTTAAAAAAAGGCAAACCACTCGTTGCCAACAGAAAAAAAATAGCTTACGTGACAAACATGGAAGTGGTGACCTAAATTGGTATGAGCATACGAACAATGCTTGAATTTAATAAAGGATGATTCAAAGGCAGCGACTAAAAGGAACCTACCACTCACACGAACAACTAATTCTGAGGAAAAGCTTATGAATTGCGTACGATGATACACCGGTTAGCAGCACAGCATTTGTAACTCCAGAGCACGACGACGGAACCGCACGCCAGGCGTGTCGCAGCGACGCAGCACCGGAGCGCGCGGCAAGCGCTGTGCGCAGCAGGGCACCAGCACGGCGCCGTCCGGCAGCACCACCGCGCTCTGAGCGGAGCAGCCCGCCATTTCCACGTGCTGTTACTTAGCAAGGCTCCGGCTCAGCAACTCCTTTCAAACAAGTTTACGTCCATCCCTGCTGGAAGCAGCGGATCGCGCCGGAGCATTTGGGTGCTTTGCAGAAGACCAGGGCAGCAGCTCCCACTCACAGCAGTTTTGGGCCACGCCAGCCCGTTTGCCAGCTGAAGGCCTGTGGTGCTATCGCGAGCCTCTCTCCTGGCAGCCGGCCGAAGCCTCTGGGCACTGCTGAGGCCCGGCGAGGCGAGGCGAGGGCTGCGCCTCCCGTCGCGGGGCAGCGCCCTGCAGCACGCCCTGACCACGCGCTTCGGCCGTGCGGCGCTGGGAAGAGCGCCTTCGCGCGAGGAGCGCTGCAAGCCCTGGGCCGAGGCACTGAGCTTCCTCGGGGCACGCTGCTACGGGGTCTGAACCGCAGAGCTTGCCTCCAGGCCTCCCCAGCTCTTCAGCGGCACGCCTGCCCAACCCTCGGAAACACGGTCCTGGGTGCCGAAACAAGCCTAAGTGAAAGCACGCAGCCGTACTGCCGAACACCAAAACGCTCTTCTGATACTCTGCTTTTCGTGTATGCTGTGGCAGAGATTGTTAACTGGCCAACATGCTGCTTTAATCAATGATTTTTTTAATTGCCTGATAAGCTGTAAGCCAACACCATTAGAGACATCACCTCTCCTTAGCTCATACAGTTTGACTGTCTTAAATGGGCAATGGTGATGCAACGGTCACTCCAGTCCTGGGCTGCAAACAAATAAACAAACAAAAAAAAGAAAAAGCAAACTTTTCCCCTTTTCCTTCATAATACTAATGCTATTCACATATATATATACACACACATATGAACGAATGAAAACCTAGTAAAGCAGTAGATTTCAGAAAGGTGCACGATAAGCAAAAACACACACGCGTGCGTATACATTCCATACAAAGTGTTGGTGTCTGTCCTAAGTCTACCGCTTTCTTAGTTAATCTAATATCTGAGAACAACAACAACAAAAGATTTCTCTCAATGGTAGTAAAGCTCAGCTTTCAATTTTGTAATTCCCACTCCATATTTAATCGAAGATACACATTCTTTCATGCCTGTAATTTAACTCTACTAGAAAAAGTAATTTTGTTAAAGATGACGTTACACCAGAAAGCAACAATGGAGTTTCAGGCTTCCAGAACTTTTTGTGTAGAAAATATTGTATATCTGATGGCAACAAGGCCATATTTATAGAATCACAGAATCATTAAGGTTGGAAAAGCCCTCCAAGATCATCCTGTCCAACTAACCCCCTACCACCAATATCACGCACTAAACCATGTCTCTAAAATTTATGCAGGTCTAACATACTTCTGGATATATCCTTGCAAGAACAGACGTTCAATAACTTTTTTTGGACAATTTATTTTATTTTATTTTGCCAGGAATGGCAGTGAATATGTATGCACCATACCCACAGCAGTGCTACATCTCTGTGTGTATTGCTTCTCTGAGCACACCTTACAGCAGAAGGCAAAGACCAGATCGCAACACTGAAGGTCTGATCTTTGTCCGCATTCCACATGTAAGAAAAATCCAGCCAAGTACATTGCTGTACATTGGTAGTTACCATACTGTGATTTGTAAATAACTGCAAAGACTTGAATAAATAATAATTTAAAAAAAAGCCATGAACCTTAAAAATATCCTTACACTAACGAACTCAAAATATGTTTCAAATTTAACTTTTATTACCAACATCTTACTGAAAGATTAAAGGATCTTGGATATTTGAATAACTGGTGTATTAAGAGTATTAACAACAGCAGCTAATCCAACACCCTGTATTTACAACCCCATGCAAATATAATTGCTAGCAAATAGAAGGGATTAACTGTATTAATACACTCAAGTTTTCAGTTATTTAGTATCTTGATCTTGGAATGGCCTAAGAAAACCCGGCATTATGCTGAAAACAAGGTTAAATAAAATAAATCCGTTCCTGCACATTAATAGATAAAAAATTCAAGCTCTGGCAATATTCACAATAATAACCAACACCATGGTCCATCTCGTATATTTGTTTTAAATTACATCTTTAAAAATTTCCCCAGGCTGAATATAGATAATAAATAATTATCTCCATAACAACTTTTTTTAATGTACATGGCATGAAAACAGCTGGTTTTTAGGATCCAGTTTCAGAAGTTAAATCTACTACATAAATCCAGTAACCTTCTTTCCAAATCCCACATGAAAAACTGCTGAGCAAATAACTTTGAAAAGTGACATAAGACAAAGAAAGCCACTGCACCCCAACAGCAACGCAAGCAGAATTTACTTGTCAATCACCAGTTTTTGAGAGTCTCGCTTCGCTCCCAGCACCCCGATGCTGAGCGGCGCGAGCACCAGGCTGCCCGGACTCGCACTGCCCAGCCAGCACGGGTGGGCAGCGACCCACGTGCAGGCCCGGCACGGTCAAGTGGCGAGCGACTAACGGGTCTGCATTGTGCGGGTACTGGATCTGCCCACCACAGGTGACCCTGATGACCTGCGAGGAGCTCGGCAAGCAGAGATCTTCCTAGCAAGCCAGGTAAGCAAAAGAAGTGATAAAGGAACCAGAGGAAAAAAGAAAAACAAAATCCATGTTGGTCACTGACAAGAGCCTGGTCAGTGAGATGCACCGAGAGCTGAACACCTAAGCCTGTAGTAAGGGCTGCCATCGTACCACTTGAATTCCATATATACTCGTTTTAACAAGGACATAGTTAAAAACTCCAGAAATGTTTACCTCCAGAGTTCCTAGCGCATAGGGAGTACACGACAGTGTGAACGGCCACTAAAGCTGAAGACCAAAACAGATCTTCCCATAGGCTAGGTTTTATGGCATCTTGAAAATGTCCTATATGTTTCAATAAAAGTCTGTTGGCTGTGACAGTGGTACACTAATATAAAATCTTGCCTGAAAGCAGGCAAATGCTAGACGGTGGTCTTCAACAGTGTTCTCAAATTCCATTTTGAACTTCACTTTCAACACGAAGATGTGAAAGCAAATTTTTCCCCCCTTTCACAGATTTATTTTTTCCTAGCAGACGCTATAGGACACTTCCAAAACTAGTCAGCAACATTGTTAGTGAATTGCTTACTTCCAATCTGAGAACGTTCAAACTTTTCTTACTCCAAACTAAAAAGTGATATCTAGCAAACTGGAAGCAATCCTGGAAAAGCAAAGGAGGAAAAAACAAAACAAAACAAAAACCCTACACACACACACAAAACCAACAACACACCAACCTAACAGAGACGGCAGCAACAAACATGTCAGATTCCTTGGCTTTACCTTTATTCAAACTACAGTCAGGTGGTCTTCTGAACTAACAGAATCATATTCAGAAACACAGAATACCCCGAGTTGGAAGGGACTCACGAAGACCGTTGAGCCCAACTCCTAACTCTATACAAGATCACCCAAAACCCAAACCCTATGTCTGAGAGCGTTGTCCAAACGCTCCTTGAACTCCGGCAGCTCAGTGCTGTGCCCACTGCCTTGGGCAGCCTGTCCCAGTGCCCGACCACCTCTGGGTGCAGAGCCTTTCCCTAACCCCAGCCTGACCCTCCCCTGTCCCAGCTCCATGCCGTCCCCTCGGGTCCTGTCGCTGTCCCCAGAGAGCAGAGCTCAGCGCCTGCCCCTCCGCTCCCCCCGTGAGGGAGCTGCAGGCCGCCATGAGGCCTGCCCTCGGCCTGCTCTGCTCGGGGCTGAACAAACCAAGCACATACAGTTTCCGGGCCAAAATCATATGGATTTTGCCAACTATGCCACATCTTATTTGACCCTAAGGAAGAAACTGAATCAATGGTGCCCTGCTTTGTGTTGCAAAACTGGAAGGGAATTTTTTTTAACAGTCCCCCCATCCACAAATAAAACAAAAAGAAGACAAAATTGATACCTACGGTGCTGTATAAAAACATTTAGGCAGAGCTTCTGAAGAAGTATTTTCCATCGCATAAATGGAAGAAACAAATATTCAAAACCTGACTTCAGCTGTACAACTCTGACGTGGAGTTATTGCCTCTGGGAAAGAAACTTCTAAACATACAAAATCCCCGTCTCGGCACATGAATCCCACTACTGCCAACTGCAAGGCAAATGTGAGGCAGTAATTCTTGTAACAGCACACTATCCTCAGCTCCGGCATTTTTAGCAAACTAACACATAAGCAGGTCAAAGTGATTTTATATATCTGCCTTCCTCCAAAGGGTAACTAAGACCTAGAAAAAAGTTGTATTATTACAGTATCTGCAGACCAAAGTCTAAATATGGACTGAATACTCCAGTGTATGAGAAAGATTAGGCCAAGTCATTATGTTTACAGACATAAAATCCTACTTCTCCACTTGTAAAAATAAGCTTTTTTGTTTTAAAAATAGCTTCATGGATATTTTGGCTAATTTGATTAAACTAAGAAGTTGGAATGTGTCACATGCAGAAAAAATGCAAAGTTACACGATTGCTCACTTCTGTAGACAGGAACTTCCATGAGGTAAAGCCGACAGAGTTCTCCGGCTCTATGTACATGAGCATACCAACGACTCCAGGCAATAACCGATCTCTCCTTGAGAAGATATCCACATCTACAAGCTAAGTACTTTTTGACTGGGAGCGACAGTCCAAAGCTTTCCCAGAATTGTTACAGAACTGATTCCAGGACTAACACACCAACAACGTGCAAGCTGTCAGTGATGCAGCTCCAACATATCCTATTACATCAGTAGAGATCTTTTGTGCCAAAATACCGTAGTCCTAAGGGTGGCTGTCAGTTTTCTGCCAAGTGAAGCATGGGAGATGCCAAAATGTAGTTCATCACACTGATAAAGAAAACTGTAGTGATCTAAACTTAAGTATGCGATAGCAGAGGCGACCATAAGAAACCTGCTTACATCTTATTTCAGCAACAAAGCACTGAAGAAGATATTTAGAAATTAATTTCAATTTGAGAGAGTGGGTCTTTTTTATTTTTTTTCCTGAACTGATGTGCATGTTTCTGTAGTGTGTGCATCTTTGATCAGTGGTCCTAAAATTCACAAAGGTTACTCAAAGTTTTATTCAGAACCACAATACAGAAAAGCCAAAGTTGTTTTGGCTTTGCAGAGAGGGAGTCTGGCAGCGAGTACTTAGAACTGGACAGCATTTTGCTGAAGAATGACAACCTCCTGCCAGCAAACCACCCACAAATGAGCAGCGTAACGCTTTGCCGAGACAAAGTGCATCTGTCTGCAAGGCGCAGGTCAGAGATCCACACGTGCTTCATCAGGAGCTCAACAAGAGCTGACTCCCAAGAGCTTCGTGGTACCAAATTCCCAGCATTGGACACCCCAAGCAAAGCATCTGTGGAGTTAGGGCTCGTGAGTCACCCGAGCGGCAGGCATGAAGCACTGCTTTATAGGGCCATTCTGCCCCGGTCACCGGCATCTACCAGAAAAACAGGGCACCAGGCGATGCTAATTCAAGTGGGTATCAGGACCCTGTTTCCACACAGATGGAAAACAGCCCCGTTGCCCTGCCACCAAAAACACAAAGCTGGTTTTCAGCTCTGGTGAGGCCAAGGAGCTGTGCACGCACACAGCGCTGAACTCTTCTGGCACGTGGCTCCCCGCAGCCCGCTGTGCCACAGTGAGCCGGTGCCACAGCAGGCAGGGGCTAGGATTATTTACGCTGTTCCCAGGCTGCTATTAGCAGTGGGAAAATGAGTCAGCAGTGCCAAATTCTGTCCTGGCAGCAAGTTCAGACCAGGCTGCTCCAGGTACCTAACAAGCCACTGAACACGCGAGCAATGCCTTACCGGGGCACTGCCTGCAGACAAAAGCAGGTACCAACAATTCCGCAAGGTCTCATCCTCTGCTCAGCCTAGGAGAAGGGACCAGAGGAGCCTTACCCTGATAGGGGAAACTGCGGCAACCTCTTCTACTGCTGGTGTCACAACCAGTTCTCCTTAAGCAAAATCAAAGGCTTGTGATTTTGCCCGATAAAGGAAGGAAAAAAATAAAAATCCCCCCTCCACACTCCCACGGGAAGCATCAGCTGACCTGCGTGTACTATTAATGGCATCCTGATTGTTCACAAAGGGACATAAAGGGAGCCAAACCCTCACCCTTTTTGCATCCTCAGCATTCTCCAGGTTTGATAGAGGTGGTTCATGTGCCACAACTACACAACATGTAGTTGCTTTAGGAAGCAAAATTTAAGAAGAAAGATAAAGAGTATACTTCACTATAAAAATCAAGCGTACTAGGAGAAGTAAGTCTTTGAAGCCATGCCCAAACCATTCAGATCATAAAATTCAAATAATTTGAAGTGATAAAAGGAGAACAATTTTGCTCAGTTTTATTAACATTATTTATGCAATTTCTAAGAAGCCAAAGCAGCAGAACCGATATATGTAAACTGGAAATAACACCCTCGATATCCTGTTAAGTTTCCTTAAGACCATGAGATTTCTTGAAGATGGTCAGTCTCATAGATGCAGATTGACAGAGACACACGTACAGCCTTTTATGGAGTCTTTTATCTAGTCAATTCTAGTTTAAGCAAAGCAAAATCTCAAACAAAATACATTAAAAAAAAACGAACATCAAAACCAAACATATGCTTTGAATGGAAAGGTTTTACTCTTTCCCCACCCCCACCTCAAAGAACAATGCGTTACATGGCATAAAATTAAGCTTTAATTGCTTTTGTAGAAGAAAATAAACAAGCAAAAAGCAAAAGTACATTACCAATTCTGATTTGTGTAATGTTTTGTTAATGCATACAAGGTTATTATAGTGTCAAGGAGGTAGCATTTATGGAAATTCTGGAATTTACATAAATTTACTGAAATGAGCACTAACTGAGCAATACGTAAGAGCTAGTGTAACCAGGCACTTGTTCGTTATTGCACAAGAACATAGCAGGGAATATCACAAGCCTCTACCTTCTGAAAACATAATACTACACCTAAGCATTGGAGTGATCTACTACAAAAAAAAAAAAAGTAAATTCCAAAAATCATATAGGTAGCCTTAACTTCACAAGCCCCAGTCCTCCTGAGGGACTATATCCACCCCAAGATCTGTTGGAAGAACAACACAGCAGGGCACAAGCAACTCAGGAGATTCCTGGAACACGTTGATGAAAACTTTCTTCTCCAGGTGATAGGGGTGCCACCTGAACGGCTGGGCCCAGAGGGCAGCGGTCAGCAGTGCAAAATCTAGTTGGAGGCCAGCAGTGAGCAGAGTACCCCAGTGGTCAGTACTGGGTCCCGTCTTATTTACCATCTTCATTAGCCATCTGGACGATGGGGTAGAGCGCACCCGCAGTAGATTTGCACCTGACATGAAAATGGGGGGGGAGTGCCTGACTCGCCAGAGGGCCACGGAGCCATCCAGAGGGACCTCAGCAGGCTGGAGAGGTGGGCTGAGAAGAATCTCAACAAGTTCAACGAGGAGAAGTGCAGAGTCCTGCCCCTGGGGAGGAACAACCCCAGGCACCAGGACCTGCTGGGCGCCACCCAGCTGCAAAGCAGCTCTGCAGAAAAGGAGCTGGAAGTCCTGGTAGACACCCAGTTGAACATGAGTCACTGATGCGCCCCCGCCACGAAGGTGGCTAATGGTATTCTTGGCTGCATTAAGCAAAGTCTTGCCAGCAGGTCAAGAGTGTTGATCCTTCCCCTCTACTCAGTACTGGTGAGGCCACACCTGGAGTGCTGGGTCCAGTTCTGGGCCTCCCAGCACAAGAGAGACCTGGACATACTGGAAAGGGTCCAATGGAGGGCCACCAAGATGTTCAGGGGACTGGAGCGCCTTTCCTATGAGGAGGGGCTGGGAGAGCTGGGACTGTCCAGCCTGGAGAAGAGGGGGCTCGGGGGGGATCTCATCAGTGTGTAAATACCCAAAGGGAGGGTGCAGAGAGGACGGAGCCAGGCTCTTATCAGTGGTGCCCAGTGCCAGGACAAGAGGCAATGGGCACAAACTGGGACACAAGAGGTTCCGCCTAAACACCAGGAAGCATTTCTGTACTGCGTGGGTGATGGAGCACTGGCACAGGTTGTCCAGAGAGGTTGTGGAGTCTCCTCCTTGGAGATGTCCAAAAGCTGCCTGGACACGGTACTGGACAACTTACTCTGGGTGTCCTTGCTAGAGCAGGGAATTGGACCAGATGGCCTCAAGGTCCCTTCCAACCCCAACCAGTCTGTGATTCTGTAAGATAATTACATATTTATGGATAGCTTTTCCATTCAAACACTCTTCCTGTTGTTAGGGAGAGGCAGAAGTGAAATTTACTGCTGTCACAGGAATGACCTTTTTTTTTTCTTCTTCCTGCCTGAATTTCAGCCTCCACAAAAGCTAAATCGGGGAAAAAAGCCACCAGTTGTTTAAACAAGTAAATATTGTGACACTTATCACTGGTCCCCATTTCCTGTTTGTTTCCAAAGACTGCTGGTGAAACAGGCTTCTGATGCAGCTGCGTTCTTTGCACCCCCTCACTCGGTCACTGCGCTCACTGAGTTCAGCATTACCGACTCGCCGCAGCTTCCCAAGATCTGCTCTGCTGGCTTAGGGAGCTCCCTTAACCTATTCACAGCACCAACCACAGGGACTAGGGGCAACGCAAACACAGCGGCTATAGCAGATTAATTAACACCTGCTACAGCTGCACCTGATCCATCCCCTGGGGGCCTGGCAGGACTGCTGGAGCCTCTGTCCCATGTTGCTCCCTGCAGGGCCCCAGGGCAGGTAGCTCAGGGACACATCTGGGCGTTGGGAACACTTCCAGGGACAGAGCACCACAGCCTTCCTGGGCAGCCTCACAGCACACAACAAGCTTTTTCTCATCTTTAAATAGTACTTTCTGTGTTTCAGATTGTGCCTGCTACCTCTTGCTGACATGGGACACCACCGAGCAGAAACTGGCTCCTGTTCCTTTACTGCCTTAGCAGAGATTAGGGAACGCTGACAAAAACTCAGCTTCCTTCAGAAAGGATTTTTTTTTCTTTAAGCAGAAAAAAGGTCAACCCATGGTGCTCTCAGGCAGACAGATACAAAGAAATGCATCCTTCAGCCATCATAAAACATTAACACGAGGAGCATCAAGAATCTTGCCTTAATAAGGACTTAAAGTCCTCTAACAAAACAAAACAAAACGGGGTGGTGGGGGGGGTAAATTAACTAAAAAGCTTGCTGTCTCATACTCAAAGTTACTTTACTCTGCCTCAGCAGTCTGCAGGCTCACGGCGAACTGTTTGACCCGCCTTGTTGGCTTGCTCCTTAGCACCTTATGAAGTAGTACCAACCAGGGGAGCAGGCTGCCCAGAGCAGCTGTGGACACCCCATCTCTGGAGGTGTTTGAGGCCAGGCTGGATGGGGCTTTGGGCAGCCTGGGCTGGCGGGGGGGTCCCTGCCCATGGGAGGCTGTTGGAACTGGATGGTCTGTAAGGCTCCTTCCACCCCAAACTGCTCTGTGATGGCCGGTAGGGATGACGGCCAGCCCCTTGGCCACCAGTGCTGGGAGCATCTTTCTACCCCTCTGCTTGCAAGACACAAGAGCAGCCTGTGGCTTCTCCTCCACCCCATTCCAAAGCCGTCGGGCACAGGGTTTCCCTTTCTGGACGTCACTGCCCCAGCCACACGTCCTGGCCCTGCGTGCCCACGTCACTCCAGCCATACCCACCAGCTGGGAAACGCACGGCCATTGGATGGATTAAGATAACATGCAAAACTTCCCACGTTCCTACTTTCTAAACAAATCAGTCAGTCCACGTATTTAAAGAGAGATTTCTTTTCTACCCCAGATGAAGGACTTGCAACCAACCGGCGTTCATGAAATCGCACAAACAGAAATAAGAACTTCTCATCCTTTGGCAGAATGGCACGGCTCCTCTGGTGCTGTCCCCTTTCTCCCACACCGGGATAGATTTGCCATTTCAGCAATTTTATCCTGAAGACTATTTTTAGAGCTATTAATAAGGGTGAGCAAAATAGTTGACATTCGGTAACTTCTAGCATACAGAGCAGTCTCAGCCAACAGGTCTGCTTCTCGCACAGTCGGTCCTTCTGCATTGTGAAAGCTGACTTTCCTCCTCCATGGTGGGACCCTACGGCATTTCCCCTATGCTACGTGGCACAAAGCTGTGTTGCAGAGACATATGTGGGGCACACGTAGGGCAGCTAACCTCAGAATAGGCACTACGAATCTGCAAACATCTATAAAACTGTGAAGCAATGTTAGCTTGTTAGTTCTGGACAGCTGTAGTCTTAAACATCATTTTTAAGTGGTGGTGTTCCCCGTCTTCCAAAAGAAGGTCTAACTCAAGCTACAGAAAACACATCAGAAATTATTAAGGGGATGGTTATGGAGAGCAGGAATCTTTTCTGCTAGTGCAGATTATCCAGGTTTCTCCTTTAACATTTTTTGCCATTACATTCAAAGTAAAAGCCTACTCTCATGTGCATGAGTTTCCACAGGAAATCCTGCCCTTCGTTCACTCTTATCCCTAAAGAGAACCATTTCCTTTCGTTTGAAAGGCAACTGTGTTTAGTCCTATGCCATAGTGAATACTTTTTAAGTACTAAATATAGATTCTCAAGGAAGGAAATACTAGGCAGGCAACAAAAGCTAGGAACATTAGTGTGCACTGTGTCAGATGGTGCAGACTCTGAAAAAAAGCACTGAGTATGAGAACACATGCAGTGTTAACAAAAAACTGCAGACTAATGAACAATAGCGATTATGAACACCTCTCTACTTTGAGAAAAAATTAACAGCAGCTTAAAATAAATAAACAAAAAAGCATGCACAGTTCAGAAAGATACCTTATTGACACCTGGCCTCACTTTATTAGGCTGACTGATACTCTGTGATAACAGCCATATAAACTTCTTACACCTTATATTTTTAAGCACAGACTTAAGCTATTTCTGTCCCCAAAAATGGAAACTTCACAGTTAATTTGCATGACCTGGACAGATGCTCCTTTGCAGATAGTTCACCTATTTACATGAGCAGCGCTTATTTCACGTAGAGACTGTAGATATCAGTGTTTTCCAGGGTGGCCATTAAACGTCTCATCTCTTTGAATTGACCTAAAATGATCTGCAGCTGCAGAGCAGAGACTGAACACCTAACACAGCTTTGCAAGCAGCTGCTGTGTGACCTGCCTGTGGGTTTTCTGTTTGTTTTTTTTTTGCTTGTTTCTGCTTCTGGAAGTCCCCCGTGCTGAATAAGTCTAGCCTCCTGCACACTCAACCACCGGTGTCCCCCCTTCCCTGCAGAACTCCCCGCAGTCCCAGCACAGCCCAGTACACGCGCACATGCAGTTTCACTCGGGAAAGTGAAACCTTCTGTGTAGCTGGGTTATACAGCGTAAGCTACTTGTGATATGACTCCGCGGGTGACCCCACACCGTGGACAGCACCAGGTGATTTAAGCTCTGCCTTCACACGGCATCAGCCGTTCACGTCACGCAGCAGCGAGCAGGAGCAGGAGCTGGAAGCTGCTTGCACTCGTCGGGTCACTCCGCCAGGCTGCCCCAGCGCTGGCGCCCGCAGCTCCCGGCCGATGCTCCGGCTGCGCCACATCGCCACAGCCGTGCCCAGAGCCGCTCTCCCCTGCCAGCCGAGCACCCTCTCCGTGCCGCACACGCTTCTTCCAGCCCATCCCCGCTCAGAGCCTTCCCCGGCTCCCGAGCCTCCGGACGCACGCTCAAGACCTCTCAACGAGAAAAACAGAGAGAAGAGTTTCTTTCTTCCGTAAAGTAAGCACCTACTTACGTTCAAAATGAAGAGCCAGTGCAGCAATCTTTACTCTCACCCAAAAAGGTACAGTAAAAGTTACTCCAGCATGATGGCAGCGTACAATCAGAGGTCACAAAATGAAGCTTAACTTGTTCCCTGATTCTACCAGATACGGTTAAAATGTGACACTTTAATCCAATAATGAACTTTTCCAGATCAGCACATGCAACAATATTCCTGGCACAGACCTTCTCCTGTATGGCAGGGGAGGAATACTTGGGCAGTCACCACAAGTGCTCCCACCCGTACCTTTCAGCTCTGATGCCGTATCCTAAAAACCATGATCTCGGCTTTGTCTTCATAGACCTTTCTTTTCCTCTTTTAATATTAAAATGTTGATACATTTATCCAATTTCCACTTGTCTTTGGCTCATGGAAACACTTCAAAAACTGTTGCATCAAATTAGAATTTAGCAGGACAGAACAAATTCCATAAATAGGCCCCCCCCCCCCCCCCCAGTATCACTATGGATACAAGAGATAAGATTATGATGACTACCACCAGAGGGAAGTATCGAAGCTTTCACTACACTCAGGAGGATCTACAATCCTGGCACAACCTGAACAAAAGTTTGATTTTAATATATTCTTGACTTCTTTTTCCAATAAAATTATCATGCTGACAACACACTTGGTGGTGTGGACAGACTAACCAATGAATTAAGCTATTTTCAAACAAGCATGACCAGTGAGTAGTGGTGTAAGAAGCATTAAATAGCTACATCACTTGGGAAGAAACAATGCCTGGAAAGGAACTGCCAAAAACAAACTGGTATTTCAAGAATACTGTGAAAGCAAACTTCGTTAGTTCCACGGCACTGCTGATAGCTTTCAGTCTTAACTTCCCATAGAATTTTCCCTTAGTAATAACGTATTATTTCTGTAATTCTCAATGCATCTCTACAAAAAATGGAAATTGAGCTAAAGCATTTCTAGTTCTACACCTGACCTCACATTCATTTTTTTTTTTTAATACAGAATTAGGGCCCAGATTATCTCTTTTTACAATGCAAATTTTTACAATGTTACAGTGAAGGATCACATTAGTCAGTAGGCAAACGGTGCAGAGATTAAAACGTTTTTACAATATACCCACTGAAGTTAATTGACTAGCTGCAAAGCCGCAGATTACCCGAGAACCACGGTTACTGCTCTTCAAGCCATGCAGCATGGTACTGACAAGCAGCTTACAGGCATCAGGCGTGCAGCAGCACAGTCTGTGCCCTTAGCTCCCGCAGCCGTACTGACTGTCTCACAGCACACGGCAGTTTTGGCTTTGGGCTTGCGATATATGTTGTTTTTTTTTTTCCTTTTAAACTCCAAAGGCCAGGAGTAATAACCAAGTACCTCAGTTACTATTCCTGTGAAAAAAGTAACTTTGCGCTGCCAGACACAGAAAGAAACTCGAAAACATAATGCTTGTGCTCTCTAAAGCGTAATAGCCAGAAAGCAAATTAAAAAACCCTCAAAAGCTCATGCTTTTCAGCCTGTTGCAGAAGTTACAGTTGCAGTACCGGCTTCCACCAGCCAGGCCGGGGGTTGGAGACTCCCCCCATGCTGCACCAGTTGCCCTGCGGCCCCCCTTGCCAGTCCACAACAAGGATAGAAACACCTCCAACTTCATCCCCAGATGTGAAAATAAAGCTATTTTCACAGCATGAGCAGTGATTTGACAGCACAGCTGTGATGAGCTCTTAGGCGACCAGGGGTATTACTTCTGGAAAATTATTTTTCAAAATTTCTTTTTGGGAGAAGTGAAAAACAGTTTATTCACTATGCTTTGTAATACTAAGCATGCCAAAAATACGTTTAAGTAGCACTGATTTCACGCAGATAAAGTCATGAAGGGGAAAGTAGGGCAGTAATCTGGGTACTGAACAAGACTGCTCTTACATAAACAACGGCAGATATGTAAAGAAGCAGAGTGGCTGGGACAACAAACAGTTTAGCTATTAGAGCAGAAGGTGAGCAAGTTTTGCTACCTAGTCTACTGCCCCGGGCAACTTTCCTTCCCGGTCTCTGTGATCTGCTTCCCATCTGATTGCGCTCCTCCATCCACCTTTGCTTTAACTCAGGGCAGTTTCTCATGCCGTGTTTCCCAGCTGAACACTCGGCAGCTGCACCTCCTACTCTCATCTTCCAGACACTGCCTGCAACATACCTCAGCTCACCTGTCTCGTGTGAAATCCCAGGTCACGGCTGTCGGTAGGAATGCTGGCCGTGGGCCGGCACCCCAGCACGCCGGGCACTGCCCACACACCTGAGAAAGAGACAGCCTGTGCCCCGGTGAAATTCACACTCACATGTTTAGGGCGCGAGTGCATATTACATATATATATACATATATAAATAACATATATATACACCCAGTAAGTGTAAAAAAAAAATTTAAAAAGAGTACAGGGAAATCAGCAGGCTGTAAGCCAGCATCAACACTTGTTCTTTGTATATGAGCCATTCGACCCCTGCAAAGTTTTTACGGGATCCCTGAAAGGTTTCAAGCAAGTTTTGTAGATTTTTAGAAGCATCCTGGGACAGAGCAAAAACCAGTTTCCTGGCAAATCCACTATGTGAGCAATCAAAACTGGAAACTCTAGCCATAAGAGGAGGGGAAAACAAACAGAACAACAACAAAAACGACAGCCTCCTTCTATTATTTGACCAAAAAAAAATCCTAGAACGGCTACAGAAAACAAGGGAATTTCACAGTAAAGTCAAGCAGCTATTCTCATAAAGTGAAGAAAGTATCTGTGCAAATGCAATCTGAACAGATGGTATGCAAGACAAGCCTGCATCCATCGCAGGCATGGAAAAGCATTTCACAGCCATCGGGATGCAAAACAACCATCTGAACAAGAGTTCCCCAACAGGAATGGCCACTAGCCCAGACTGCCTGCAAAGTATTAGCAAGATCAGGACAGATCCTGAACTTGAGGAGCTAGAAAAAACACTGTCCACATTACTGCGGATAAAACCACTTGTGCTGGACTCCAGGGAAGATTCATAAGCTCATGGGGGAAGATGCTATTGGTAGAAAGCTTTAGAGAGGCAGAGGTGAAAATAAAAATGGCTACAGTTAACAATACACAAAGGCACAGATATACAAATAAAAAAATGCAATAGATTTAGAAATCTTTTGTAAATCACAACACCAGAATCTCCATTCGGTATAGTTTATTGTCAGACCCACCTGCACAAGAACGGGTACACAGAGTATCAGCTACGAGGTTCAACACTAAGAGAGTCTGGTCCCAACTCCACAATTTCTTGCTGCTCTCCACAAAAAGATGTAGGCTCCTAAGGCCTTTCTTCCCAGACCCAAACACTCCCCAGAGCAAAAGGTCTAAGCCACCGTGCTTTCTGAATGAGCTCACAGCTTTGCATCGCACCCCTGCTCTCCCAGCAGGGACACGGCTACAGAGGCAAAAGGGCATGAACCAGCTCCGAGGCTTCGTAAAACTCACACAAGCGATGGTGGTGTGCCGGTCACTTTCAGTGAAGCTGCAGAGCAAACTCCTGATCTTCTGGCACCTCCTGCCAAAGGACGGTATGCTTAACTCACCGAACGCCTTTCCCCCCTCACCCCTCCATTATACTTCAAAAACGCGCCAAGAACTACGCAGTCAGTGATCGATTGCTCAGCTTGTAGGTCCTCACCTTAAAGGCTGGGGCTGAAGTAGACAGACTACTTTTGCTCATAAAATAAAGAAGCTGATGCAAACGAGAAGGGAAAAGGTCTGGTCCTCTCCCCCAGCTCAGTTTTCTACACTCTAAAGAATTATTCATAAAATATAGCCAGGAATAGAGAATTTCTATTTAGAAGTTGCAGGGCCGGAAGGTTTCTTCTTACTGTAACACATTTTTCACTCAAGTAAGAAAACAAGACTGCAGCAGCAGAACTGATGTTACATACATTTTTCCAGAATTATCGAACTCTTCCTGACCTACTGTACAGTTTGGCGTACTAGACTAGAATAAACACACGCCTGACAATTAAACAAAATGCAAGTTAAGTACTGCAAGCAAAACATGCCCTCAGAGTCCTACTTATCCTCAGTGCTTTAAAGCAGAAAACCAACACTTGTGTACTGCAATGGGACATTCGCCACCAGGAGAACTGTGCTGTTGAAGAGAGGCACTGTCTCACCGCCCAGGAGGAACGGCCTGCAGCTGCAGGCAGGGGTGCTGTGCTGCGGGGACGGGCTCGGGGAGCGGGGCGCTCAGCACCGGCCAGCCGCCCCCCGGCCGCTCCGCGGGCGCCTGCAGTCCCCTGGCGGCACCGCTAGCGGGGAAGGCAGTCCCGCCCCGCACACGTAACGCAACAACAAACACAGCAGACAACTTCCACAAACATTTTGTGGACACGTTTAGTGGAGCGGTAGGCTCGGTTCAACGTTAAAACCCAAAAGAGCAATATCATGAGGTATCGGTGGAAATCTCCTGACAGCCAGCCAGTAACAATACTATCACAGCCAAAATTTATTCTGTGTTTGTGGCTCCAGAAATTCAAAGCCACTATGGAAAATTTTGTGTATTTAAACCTAACTATTAAGAGATATCCTGTTTGCAATGAGGTAACACCTCTATTTTTCTCTGTCACGAGGAAGTGCACTTCACCTAGTATCAACATTTGTGAACTGAGCTGGAATTGCTCTTTTCCTGTTTAGGAAAACGGGCTTCAAAGTTGAGTAACACTGACAAAAAGTAAAGACCGCTTTTATTGACTTTTTCCCCTGACATATTTTTCATATTTTGAAGCATTCCAAACGTGCAAGAAGTCACAGTGGGAAGAGCCACCTCGAGTCTTCTCTGGCCACTCGAGCGAGATCAGGATCTGCTTGTGGGGTGCCACTACTGGAGGATGCACTTCAGGAGGCCGCTGCACACGAGGACACTTCAGAGGACAGCTGTAAACATTTTTCACATGCTTCTCTCGGACAGCCCTGGGAACACATATTTCTGCTGCAACACACGAGTTGCTGTAAGAAAAGCAAAAGTAAAACTGCCCTCGTGCTCAAGGCTGGGAGTTACGACTGCAGACACGGGACGCCCGCCGCAGGCGCGTCTCCCCGGCAGAGCCCAGGAGCCGAGGCGAGGAGACACCCGGCCCCTCGGCCCGACACCGCCCACCCGCCGCCACCGCCACGGACGGGAACGGACCGCGCCACCGGGGACATCATCGCCGGGCAGAACGGGCCGATGGGGCAGGGGATGTGCTCCTGGGATTCACCTCCCTGCTAATTAAGGACAGCTTTTTTTTTTCTCCCCCTTAGAGGTAAAACGCTTCTGCAGCATAGCGCGAACAGCTTAACATTATGCATCCATTATGAAAGAAGAGTTGGGAGGCAGACATGCAAAAGAAATTACCCTACAATATTAGGTATTTAAAACCTACTCTGTTGAATTTCTCACAACAGCTACAGGCTCAAAGTCAACTTTTACAAAAACCCCACCAGAATCAAGTGGTTCTGAACTGATTTTTTTATTTTTTGGAGAGAGATACTCGTAATCAAACACTGCCACCTCTGAAACATGCTAAGACTGTAACAGTAAAAACCTTGTGATTCCAGACAATCACACTGAATATTCACAGAAACCGAAGCAGGGGATTGACACCACAACGGCGAATGTCCGAGCAGAAGCCCCAGGCTCCCCTCGGGGCCCATCCCGGAGCAGAGCACGCGCCGAGGCCCTCTCCTTCAGACGGGCTGGCAGGCCACGCCGACAGCTCTGCAGCTGGGACCTCTCAGAGCTGCCCGGGCTTCTCCTCTGTGAGGGAGGCGCATCCCCGCTCCTCCAGAAACCTGCCAACCAACCACCACCACCACCCACCTCCACTGCAAACAAGCACCTGGTTTTGGAGTGACTGTGCCTCTCCCCTCAGGCACAAACGGCTCTAGCTTGCTTGCAGCTCAAGAGACGGTAGAAAAATGTTTTAAGATGCCATACACCAATATACAGGCTGCTCTGGATGGCAGAGGGGGAAGCTTTTTTGCTTTCAAATCCTACAGCAAATAATTCACAATCTTATTAATTTGGTTTACAGAACAACAACTACAATCTGTTTCCACCCTTGGAACACGTTAGAGTTTTCAGAGCAAGGTCAGCACTAAAAACTTGGTCTCTCACCAACTCAAGCCTTTCTGAATGAGACCAGTAGTTGACACTGCATAAACACACCCACAGCAAGAAAAACCTTGGCGGCCCCGGCGCGAGGGCTGCTGGATGCCGGCGGCGGCAGAGCCGGGCGCAGCCGCACGCTCCCTGTGCTCCCGGGAACCCAGGGGACACTCGCGCGTTGGAGCTGGGGGAGCGTGGTCTTGTGCCGCCTTCTGAGGACAAGAAGCTTTAACAGGTGACCCGGACGTTAAGCGATAACTCTAAATCCTAGAGAGAAACGGAATTTCCCAAAAACAGGCCCCATGTGGGATTGCCAAACCTTTTTTTTTTTTAAAATCTATAACGCCAAACTGAAATGAAGGCACTGTACTGAGTCACTATTTTAAAAACCGACTTAAATTAATTTTTTCCACTCTGTTTTTTACAGCCCTTCTACACGTTTAGTTGTCTTTCTCCCCCTTTAGCTTTTCCTACAAAGTATTCTCTGTAGTTACATAGCATTTACTCTTGAATGCAGTTAGGGGTTAATAAATGATTCTGCTTAGTTTTATTAACTAACTGGACTCCTAGTTAGTATCCAGTATATGCAGAATATCATACACCTATCTTATATCTCCATTTCAAACTAAAAATACTTACGGAGATTTTGGTAAAATGGGGTTAGCTACATACACCCTGGTCTGTTGTCTGACCTCAGAGATTCCCACACTAACATCAAAAAAAATCTCAAGCTCTCTCCCAAACCCCGTAGCAAACTTCAGTTCTCTTACACTGCTTTTTCTAGGGCCCAGGAGCTCAATGTACCACCCGCCTGGTCAGCCCGCGCGTCCTCTCAGGACAAGCATGCCATGAAGGCGCTGGTGCCAGAGCACAGCACTGGTGAATCTGCTTTCCCATTCATTTTGAGAGCGGACAGTTCAAAGTGGCAGGGCACAGCTTAATGGCCCTAAATAAATACATCTTCAGCTTCAGCCACAACTTGCCTGTCACAGACCCTTAAAAGACAACTCAAATTTCTGAGCCATTACTGGAACACCTGATTTTTTATCCAATATTCCAATGTTCAGCCTTCAATTAATAGAAGGATGTTAAATATAATGGCCATTCCACAGTATGTACTAACGTACAAAAGATAGGAAGCAATGAAGTTGTGAGCACTCGAGGGCTTAGAGGGTTATGGAAACAACAGCTCTTCTTGAGTCCTCTCTTATCACTGACACATTAAGCTGCAGCATGGGACTTCAGAGCTGATAGCAGCAGCGCCTGAACTAGAAATTAGGACACAATGAGAAGGAAATCTCACCAGGCTAGGGAAAATGAGGATATCATTATAGAGCAATTAATTTCCCCTTGGAGAAGTAGTTTGGTTATTTCTAGCTTCTTCATTAAAGCAGCCTGCAAGTAGCCTTTCAGGATGCATCCCACACCTTCACCATCTGGGTGTCTTCATTTTGCTCCCAAGAGCTTTCTGCCAGCCTGGACGCACCTCATGTCACCAGCAGATGACCATCTACTCCATGCCAGAGCGCGGGAACCCTGTTCCAGTTTACTGCAGCCTGTGCATCAAAGATGTATGTTTATTCTTAGGGGTCCTGTTCTAACCAAAACAGCATAGCTCTGACAGGTTTCTTCAGACATATCCGTCACGTGCAGCTTTACAGTCAGAAAAGAATGAAAACGAAAGATTTAGAGCAAAACCCCAGCCCAGGTTCCCTGACCATTCAGACCTGACTTCTCATCAGCACAATTCCTCTTTTTTATGGGAATAACTCAGCTTTGCTTTATGCTGCTCTGCCAAAACAGGCAGAGATGCATCTAATTAGCTCCCAGATGGCAGTGCTTTCCTGAACTGTTGCTGAGTTTTGGCAAGCGATCAAGCTACAGAACCACATGATGCTCCTGAATCCGTAGGACAAGCTATTACGGTGCTAGGGAGTTTCAGCACATCCATCCAGTCCTCACGAAGAAATGAGAGGCTTGTCTGCCCTGTAATGCTAAAATAGTATCAAGCCTTCAGCACAGTCTTTATAATGTTTATCCCTTGAAATTAAAGCGTGGAAACAATGTAAAGCAGTTTCCTATACCATTCTATTAATGTTTAACTAAAAATTTTATCCCTGTTCTTGGTTTTTGTTGTTATTGGCTTTTTTGTTTGAAACATAATGCTACATTTACCATGAAGATCAGATGACTGTGACAAAAATGAACTAATGGAGCAGCCTAGATTATCCATAGCTGAACTACAGAACAAAGATAAGCATGGTTTTTAAGCAATCTGTTATATTTACAAATCGATAGGAGGAGCACACATGAGCAAATTCTCAAAACCTAGACACGGACAGATTCCTAGCACGTACATAAAATTAATCATGAATACTTAGCTAAACACCTTTAGAAATGGTTCTCGGGGGAGCAATTTGATTTAACCGATCTGAATTTCAATTATCTTCTGCAAATTCACTCACACAAAAGGAACAACATGCCAATATCACATATATACACACACATAATGTCCCATGAAAAATTAAGTTCTTGAGGGGTGGTTTTGGCCATGGATGAGTTCTGAATGACACTTATTGCTATAATGACAAGTTTAACTGCTGTGTTGCCAGGCTGTTGTTAATTACACAGCAGGGACACACCGTGCTAGCACCAGGGGTTGTCATGACTGTGGCTCTCAGCGAGGCTGTTTTAAGCAATTAAACTCTGGCAAGACAATGCTGTACACGGTCTGCACATGCTCCCTGCCCAAACTGTTTGTTTGTTTGTTTTAAAGCATTTTTTCCATACCCTTGGAAAGTTTAAAAGGAACAACAGAAGAAGTGCACATTACAATCGGCATTGCCAACTCTAGGCTAAAGATTTCAAAGATCTTTATAAAGGCAAGCAAGTTGGTAGGGGCAAAATTCCAATAAATCCTTTTTACTTCCAATTATACATCATTTCAGGTTGGATTTTTATATGGTAAGTATGAGCGGAGAGGGTCTATTGACCATTATTCCATATTTATGAAATGAAAGAGTTCCATTTTAGTTTAAAATATCTTTTTCTTTTTAATAAGTTGAGTTTCCTAATTACCTTGGATAACTAAAGATTGAATTTCTTGATTACTTCATTCATAGTTCCAGCATAATCAGGAACAAAACCGCTTCACTTAGTAGCTTAAAATCCAAAGTCAAGGTCACTCATAAAACACCCTCTAATTCCAGCAGAGGTGATTCTGGAGGAAGTCCTACTGCAGAAGTCCTATAACAATATCCTAACAGAAGGATATTGTTAAATGTAAAAGACTGCCACTTGGAGCTCTTCAGCAGAGCTGATATATAGAACAGCTATTAACAGAAAGGAGTAGTGAAGAAGAAAAGCATCGTGGTTTCCACATTGACCAAATCTTGCACATACTGTGAATATGTTAGCAAACATACAATGCAAGCACTAAGGAGTTGCAGTTTTAATGCCTTCTGGAGCTATGTAACATGTCATTATATTTTTACTTCAGTTTCAGAAGACTTTCATATACAAAAAATATATATTATATATATATATAGAATATAAAATATATATTTTTTAATAAGCAAATCCCGATCTTTTCTACTTCACATTGATAGGAGTGCAGCTACTGGACTTTTTCTGAACAAAAGTAAATAGTAAGATGCACCCCAGCCTTAAACAGCTGTTTAGCCCACAAGACCAAACAAGAACTACGCTGAACATCGGTGCTCAAAATCAACTGACCTCTCCTGACCCAATTCTACTATTCTGTATTACTTGCAAATATAGTATAAAGGGTGGAAAGACAGCATTTTTAACTGAAAGCTCTGTAAGATCTTCTGGTGTGATTTAAGCTTTTAAGCAACCCTATGCATTAAACACACATTGCCACTACAGGAAATAAAGCAAATACAGCAATTAATATAATTATTAAAAAGAAGACTCAGGCTCCAAACATACTCTGGTACTTCTGAAGTGTTGTAGCTTGCATTTTACCCTGAACTATCCAATACATGTTATTTTCCACAAAAACACATAGAATTTAACAGCATCCAAGGTTAAGCTAGAGCAGGCACCAAATTTACAGGCCAGACTTCGAACTGCTCCTCCGACACGTGCCATTCCCAAGCGAGCAGCCCCATCAGACAAGCTGTCGGGGAACGGAGCGGCAACAGCACAGGAGCAGGAAGGCGGGGAGTTCCGGCATCCTTCATCCAGAGAGCCACAGAAACACGGGCTCTGAGACACCCCCACATTTGCCTTCTGCTCTTCCTTTAAGATCATGAATCCCCATACTCGCTTAGTTTAGATCTCATAGAACATTTAAGCTTCCTATTAGTCCCACTCGACACCGACGCAGCTGACCCCAGGCCCGCCCGCTCAGGCCCGCCCGGCAGACGGGTGCCTGCGGCCGCCCGCCCGGCCCCGCTCCGCTCACCGGGGCCCGCCCGCAGCTGCGCGGCACCAGGCCTGCCGAGCGGCAGCCACACCGCCTCCGCAAGCTTCCGCCAGGCACCACCGACTCTGCCTTCCCTCCAGAGCTCCCGCTCTGCCTGGCTCGCAGGGATGGCCCGGGCTCGCGGTTCGCCATCGCCACCAGCACAGCTTCTCGGCCGCGCCGCAGGGACGGGACGGACAGGCATCACGAGCTGAAGAGACCTGCCCTAAAAATTCCCCCCCCCAAGCACCCGGTGACTTTATGCCTGTACCAACTGTAACTGCAGCTGGTTTCCATCACATGGAAAACACTTCTGCGATGGTACTCAAACCCAAAGTAGAAAAAAAGATGTCATCAGCAGCGTATGAATTGGTACGCACACGTTTATCTGAAGGAACTCCACAGGGAAAACAGGAAAATACCTGCTAGATATTTATGTCTTACGTGGAAACATTTTGAAGATCTGCATATAAAATACTTTAAGTAATAACAATATCAGAATAAATTTTATCATTGCATAGTGAATGCAACATATAAGCAAATGAAACAAAACTCGCAATGGGTATTGAAAATGACCTTAGCTTTAGAGAACGCAAACTTTACAATAATTTCATATTCCACGTGACAGTTCATGAAAAGAAAGGATAACAATAACTCCCCCCCCCCAAAAAAAAAAGAGAAATATTCCATATTTTGAATGAATTTGTCTAGGCACTAGCCAGATCACACACACCCCGAACTCAGGAACCCCCCCAATTTACTTTGCCTCGAGTGAAGGAGCAAAAGGAAGGCAGAAAACTTAACAGCTAACAGATCTGGATTTTATGACCGCATTCAGAGCCTGAGCTTGTCTGAAGTGTCTTTTCACCAACAGCATTAACAGAGAATCATTCCAGTGATGTCAACATCCAGCACGCAGTTTATACTCAAATGGTTTCTGACACTCCTGCATGTAAACCTTAGCTCTAAAACAGCTAAAAACAGCAAAAAGTTTGACATCCTGAGCACGAATGTGCTTGAAGAAAACTGCCCAAAGGAACTCCAGCCACTCCTGCTCCAATGCAGTTTCAGTTTCATCTTCTTTTGTTTCCCTATCTTTGCGTAATGTCAGAGACTGGATTTAAATTTATATCTGACATTGAGATTCTTAGCTCTTGAACACAATTTCTTAATTACAGCAGTATAGTTATACCCTAGAAGCAACAGAAATATCCTTTCTAGACTTATTTGCTGGCATTTAGCTTTAGCTTCTTAATGAGTTGGACACTAAAACTCCTCAAGTACTACTGAGAATTAATTCTAAAAAACTATCCATCAGAAAATAAGAATAATCCTTGTACTAGAGAGGACTTCTTACCTCCTTGAAAACATCCTAAAGAGTACATATTTGAGTGTTAATGGGCAAACCAGAACACCCGCAGCCGAGAGGCTGCTTTACAGAAGCAGGGGCGCCTCGTGCTCCGCCAGGCCCGGGCAGGGGGCTGCCTGCTGCTGGGATGCCGTGGGCAGCCGGTGGTGACCAGGCGGGCAGACATTCGCGTTTGCCTGGAAACCCCATCCACACCCCGTGCCTGTCAGCGCCTTCCTTCTTAGAAGGACTGGAGAGGAAGACAACTAAAACTTACCAGGATGAAAGTGCCCAGCACTTCTTTGGACCCCATTTTATCTGGGGAATCCATACGTGTACCCTCACCCCTTCCCACGTCCCTCCAACAGCTCCTGGGACAAATGCCACTTCCCCCGGGTACCTCCATCCTTTACTCCCCTCTCCTGCTGAGGCCAGGGATGAGGCACTCAGCCACCTGTGAAGTGGCTGACAATACCCTGGACCTGCAGGAGGCACCTGCTTTCCCTGAAGGGTCCTGCGTGGCTGCAGCACCAGCCCCGCCTGAAGGCAGCAGGAGCGTGAACCTGCTGTGGGCAGAGCTACTGCCGCTCTGCAGGCACCAGCCGTGTCCGGGACCCAGCACCCTGAGAAAATGCCGAAAAGGGTTCTGTTTACGCATGAAGAGGGCTGGAAAGGTACTGGCAAGTTTGGAACCCAGTGTCCTCAAAGCACCTGCAGGTAACTCACAGAAGGATTTCTAGTGACTCTGGTTTTGGCTCCTCCACCTTTCCTGCTGCTAAAACACAGTAAGGATAGCTAAAAATACTTTACTTTCTAAAAATTACTTTGCCATATAAGGAATAGCTATAGTTACCACAGAGATGTTATCATGCCGTCACCATAGAGAGGGAAGTTGGTCTATGTAACTGGAACGGGATGGAGAGGGTCCTTGAAACGATCTTACGAAGCCAAGACTTTCACTACAGAACAAGTCTCCTGCACACACCCTAGCTCTTCCTCCAGAGCTGCTTGAAGCAGAACTGGTGTCCATCACCGAGGCAAAGCTTGAAGTCCTCGTGCCAGCAGGAACTCGCTGCTGCGAGCAGCAAGCCAGCGGGAACCTCACTGCTCGCGGCACGTGAGCTCAGTTCTTGGGTGCAACTCCCCTTGTACACCACTCCCCAACACCAACCTCTGACGCAGCCATTCCAGGTTCTGGAAGGCTTTTCTGAGCAGACCCAGGAACGCAAAGGCCTGGCCCGGACAGAAGGGCCACCCAGTGGCAGCGGCACCCTGTGACTGCAGCGGCGCAAGTGGCACGCAGGGCTGGCCCGGGCAGCACTCGCCCCTCTCACCCAGAGCAGCTGGCGCGCGAGCAGCAGCCCACCCTCCCGAGCTGAGCAGCCACACGTTTGTGGCACACATGCACCTATATGCATGTGCCCTTGATGAATCAGGTGTCAGCAATTTTATTTTTTTTAAATCAGTACACACATATTCCCTCTTTTTCTGTACTGTAGCAGCAAAGCCTAAAAAAGGCATGACTTTATAACAAAGTATTTCATGAAGTGTTATTAGTGCCAGTACATTAATACCTGACCTTTCTTCTCAACAATCAATCCAGAGAGAAGAGTCTACTATTCAGAACCCATTTCATTTCCTATCTTACTGTTAAAACACAGTAATTCTTAAAAGGCAGCAATACTGCTGCTAACAGACAATGCTATCAAATTCAGAACAAATATAATAAGCTCTGTTCCTTGCAATACAAAATGACATGTACTGAATTTTTCTGAAGAAAAAAAATTTTCAATGAGAAAATGTCATTGGTATGTTTCTGAAAGATCTGTCCTATTTCAGCATGGGGCTTTGAAAATTACAGTCCTATTGCTCTATTAATAAGTGAACAGCAGAAAAAAACGCTAAGAGGAATGGTATAGCAGAAAAATGAGGACATTTACAATAAGAGGATACCTAGAGAAAGAGAAAAAAATCACTGCATAGAAGTCTGACAAAAAACCGTAAGTGATTAATATATTCCCTGGGCAGCCTCAACAGAAAGCTTTGCATTTCAGCTTTCAGTAAGAGATGCAAAAGTACTGCATCAGAAGTAGGCAACACAATGGTTTTACATTAAGAAACTATCAGATTTTCAAAGTAGATCAACAGTATAAAAAGCAAACAAACACAGAGTCAACCCCCCTCTCCTCAAATTTGTGACCCTGAACAGGTAAACACATGGAGCTAACAGGTCATATCCCTCTGCATTTCCTCAGAGACATCCTTCATCTGAGCTCTGAATTTTAGAGAAAGAACATTATCTCCATTTACTGGACCTGGTTTTAAAAGACTCACTGATTTCAACAGACTTTTAATCAGTCAAGTTTTAGGGAGGTAATCAATAACAACAGTGGCAATCATTTTAATTAATTCTCCTAGCATAAAAAGTTCAGTATACATTTCCTCATCTAGAGGAAAAAGGGAAAAAAAGCAGAATTATAATTTAATAAATTACCGATAGGTCTACAGATATCATGGCTGCATATTTTATGCACAGCGAAAACAGGAGTTCTTCCCTTACATTTAAAGATCCAGTGGCAGCAAACACTGAATACAAGAGTGGAAATCACAACTGACATTTTAAAGCTAGGTAACACCCGCTTGTACAGTCATTGAAATGTGTCAGCTCTGCAAGGAAGAACAGCTACACAGGTCACATTTTTAAGTATTCTTTCTTTGCTTAGTTTCCAGATGGTTTACAAGCTGCCCACAGCAACAGCATCATTTATCCTGGAAGGTAATAGCCAAGATTTCTTAAACTGAGCATCCAGAACCATTCATTAAAATGCATACCTAATGGAAATTTTCAAATTAATCTTTCATGTATGAATAATTTGAATATGATGCTGTGAAGTTTAACAGTCTTCCATATTCCTGTAGACTCTAAAAACCCAGCAGCTCTGTTTCAGTTAGATTCTCATTCTTCAATAATTTAAGCTCTTATTTTTAGCATTTCTCATTCCTTTCACTACACACAAAGCTTCCATGATAGCTTTCACGAAATTCAAGAAGGACCGTGAGATCACAGCTAGCCTATGATAAATTTCACTCACGTCCTCATGTATTGGCTGCAGAGGAATTAATAAGTTAAATATTTCTATTCTCAGCAGATTAGATTGTTGAGAAAAAACAGATGCTAGGAGAGCTGGAAGCATCACCACTGCCCAGGGCTCTTGCAATGTCTGGGAATTAATTTGGTGAGATAAGAATTAAGATGATCATATAAAGCAATCCACATGCTTTGCTACAGATAAAGGGGAAGAACACTAAAGAACTTTGCAAAGCCTATCTGCTGCCAAATGTGAAAATTAATTTAACCCCAAAACTTGTGAATAAAATATGTTGGCTAGGCATCTGAGAAACAGGTATATGTGTAGCAATGGGAAAGTCTTGTAAAACAAGTCCAACGCACTCTTCTTTTCCCAATGTCAGCAAGAAGGAAGGCTTCTCAGACTACCTCCTTTCCATGCCTATGTGTTTGCAAAGAGCAAGCAGACTACTCGTCCATTTGCCTCTCCAGTGCCTTGGGTTTTGATCCTATCTCCTCTGCAATCACTGGTATTTACTATCATGCAGATCTGCATCTTAGGATGAACCTGGAAAACAGCCCTAGATATCCAGTTGGACCTGTTTTCATTGTCCTGTTTTGACAATATTTACTTATAAGAAAAAAGGAAAGAATCAGCTTACCAGTTAAGGCTGTTCTTCATATTTGAAAGAAATACAGAAAGGGAGAAAGTGTGAAGGAAAGATGGAAGATAAAAAAAAAAAAAAGGCTTCATGTTATTTCCAGACGTGCAAGGAAGAAATAGACTTTGACTAAAATAGGTTGTTTCCTATCCATAAAGACTGTATGGCACATCTCATAAACATGCAACATTTATACCTATCAACAGCATTTGATATGGAGTTTTGCTTTGCAGAATTTAACTAAAGATTTGATCTGTTAAGATTCATCACTTTCCATAGATAACTGCTGCTGCTACCACTATCCACAGAGAAGGATTTCTCAGGATTTCAGCAGACACTTTGACACACAACAACCTCTGCAGAAGGTGTAAAAACCAACAGCAGCAGCAAAACCAGCTCTGAACGTAAATTAGGAGCAGAGCGAAGTCACGCAGTGTTTAGCATTACCCTACATGCCAGCTTCACACACTTAAAATAACATACTCGTAGAAGGAAAGAGAAACTGCTAAAAAGTAGTTTCTTGGGCTGCTGTTAGCTGCTTTAACTCAGAACAAACTCTGTCAGCCTGAGCGTGCCCCTGTCTTAGGACAAGGCCCCCGCTGTGATGAGCCGAGGCTGGCAGGAGCGTGCAGGGCACACGCTGCCCGGGAATGGCTGCACCAACCCTCCTACTTCTCCTGCCTGCGACGGCACAGGGGCAGCACGCCAAGGACTGGCTGGGAGGCCACAAAATGTCCTCCAACAGACACAGGCAGAAGACGACTGCACTAGCACCCATCGGAGGACTGGAAGGAGTTTACATCATTTCCTTGGAATACCGAGAAATCTCATTTTTCAATCGTCACATCACCTTTGAGTTAACAGCAACAGGATTTCAAAATCAGCTCTAAGATTTTAATATTTTAGTAACGTTAATAATGTTAAGGTATCTCCTCCTGTAGTCCTTATTTTCTTTAGCAGGAAAGGCTAACAGCGTAGAACCACAAGAACAGACATAACACTGGGATTTTCTTCATAGGAGTGGCAGGCGGGGAGGTCTGTGAGCTTACATTCTCTCTCCTGCGGTCTCTTCATCCCCATCCTCAGCAAAGCAGGAGGTAAACACAACGGGAAAAGCCACTCAAGCACATTAACTCTATATCATGCAGGATATATCACCTGCACAGAAAACACTTCAGTTACCTTACACAGGCTCAGGGAAACAAAGATCCATTGTAACTGTTAAACACTGCACCCCGTCACTTAAAATGCCACTTGCTGGTCAATCTTTGACATCTCAGCTTTATCTAGGAGAGGCAATATACACACACCTCCATACAAAACATGAAGCAATGACTGTCTCGCTCCTGCATTTTTGTTAAATTATAACAGCCTTGGCCTGAAGATACGTTACATTCAACGTATATAGAATCACAGGACCATTTAGGTTGGAAAAGACCCTTAAGATCATCAAGTCCAACCATCACCTAACACTACAAGTCCACCACTAAACCACATCCCAAAGCACCACGTCGAGACGACTCTTAAACACCTCTGGGGACGGCAACTCCAGCACCTCCCTGTGCAGCCCGTTCCAATGCCCAACCATCCCTTCTGCGAATGAATTCTTAACCGATATCCGACCCAAACCTTCCCAGCACAACTCGAGGCTGTTTCCTTCTGTCCTATATCCTCATGCACAAAACTTGACAAAGACAAAAAAAGTACAATAAAGATATCAAACTATTAGTATAAAATTTGGTCTAACAGTTTTTAAAAACCTGTCCAAGAAGATGGCTCAGGAAATTAAAAAAAAAATCCACTAGCACTTGCAAGTAGCTTAGTAGTAGCTAATAGCTACTAAAATAGCACTGTAGTCGTAACATCTTTGCTTGAAGATCAACTGAAAATCCATATGATTTCTAAAAACACAATAAATTGTATCTGAATGCATTATATGTTCAGAGAAGTTCACATGGAGTGCAGGAAAGGAATAGCAGTGTTTTAAAAACACATAAGTCCTTTGCAGCCAGTAACCACACTTTGACCATTTTCACAGACCTCTTTTCAAGTAATTAACACACTTACATAAGAAAAAGTCTTATTTCCATGAGTATCTGAAAAAGGCATATTAATCCCTAACAGAAGAAGGTCTTGTCAGAACCTTAAAGGATTTACTAAGCATAATTGTTAATACTTTGCATGTCTGCTTTGATTATGTTTGACATAGTTTCCATATGGAAACTTAAACTGAATTTCATCAGGACCTTTACTTTGTTTAAAATATCAATCCATCTAATGTAATAAATATTTGCAGATATAGGAAAACATCATCTTTGTGGGTTATCCTTACATAAAAGGGTGAAAATTCACACACAACTTCTCTCAACACTTGCTACTTCCTTCTGGAATAATACACATCTTCTCATTCTCCACCCCAATTCTAAGCTGTCTCCCTTTGAAAACAGCTATTTTTGGTTCTCCATTTATATTTGTGGAAAATCCTTTTCTTTTTACTCAGACTGAAAGCCTCAAGGGTTCACTAAATTACATACGTCTTTAGCTTACAAAATCTCTCATCAAAGCAAACAAATTATTTGACAAACTGTTGTTGGACGTAATGGCCTCAAGCTAATCATCAAGTTACAAAAAAAACATTTCCCTGTTACAGCCTTACCTTGTACAGAGTCCCACAGCGCCCGTGGTATTTAATGAAAACCACTAAATTGCTTGAGAAATGAAAGCAGCTATGTTAAGGACAAAACTTATGTGAATCATAACGTGAAATCATTTAAATCATGGAATCATAGAAGCATTTAGGTTGGAAAAGACCTGTAAGACCATCAAGTCCAACCAAACACCTAACACTACCAAGTCCACCATTAGACCATGTCCCTAAGCGCCACATCCACACATCTCTTAAATACCCCCAGGGATGGCAACTCCACCCCTTCCCTGGGCAAGCTGTTCCAACGCCTAACCACTCTTCCTGTGAAGAAACATCATTACAAATCCATACCTAACATTGCAAATACCATTAAGCCATGGGGCTTTGAGGAGCCAATAACTAAGTGCCTGGAAATACATTTGGAGATGACCTAAACCTAAACATACATACACTTTGAAAGCAATCCCTGCTACAAAAATAATTACACTAACACACTAGAATCATAGAAAATCCTGAGTTGGAAGGGACCCAGAAGGATCATCGAGTCCAACTCCTGGCTCCACACAGGTCTACCCAAAAATTCAGACTATGTGACGAAGAGCACAGTCCAAACGCTTCTTGAACTCCAACAGGCTTGGTGCCGTGACTGCGTCCCCGGGGAGCCTGTTCCAGTGCACGACCACCCTCTCGGTGAAGAACCTCTTCCTGATGTCCAGCCTAAACCTCCCCTGCCTCAGCTTGACACCATTCCCGTGGGTCCTGTCACTGGTCACTAAGGAGAATAGCCACAGCTTCCTCCACTCCCCCTCGTGAGGAAGCTGTAGGCCGCGATGAGCTCTCCCCTCAGCCTCCTCTTCTCCAGGCTGAACAGGCCCAGTGCCCTCAGCCGCTCCTCACTCGTCTTCCCCTCTAGGCCTTTCACCGTCCTAGTAGCCCTTCTCTGGACACTCTCCAACAGTTTCACGCCCTTTTTGTACTGTGGTGCCCAGAACTGCACACAGTGCTCGAGGTGAGGCCGCACCAGCGCGGAGCAGAGCAGGACAATCACCCCCCTCGACCGACTAGCGATGCCGTGCTCGATGCACCCTGGGGTACGGTTGGCCCTCCTGGCTGCCGGGGCACACTGTGGCTCATGTTCAGCTTGCTATCAACCAAAACCCCCAGATACCCCAGTTCAGAAACTGTGAAAAATCTACATCTCCCTCCTCCTCCTCAATCTTCGGATAAATCCATACAGAAAATGATGAGATTCAGTAGTTTTAAAACACTGAAGAATAGTCTCAGGGCATCATGAAAATATACAAATTGAGAAACTAAATGCACTTTAAGCTTTTCACTCGCTTAACAAAAGGATGTGACAGTTCACCTTCCTCGCCGGTAAGAAGGACTGCCTTCAGCATAAACGATTACATGTTGCTTGCTCCAACATACCAAATAATAAAAATCACATAAAACAAAGAAAGATAACCAACAGCGATCACACCTGGGATCTGTTCTCTTTAGCTATTTGCTAGGTTCAAAAACAAGCAGAGTATTAACCTTAATTTAAAGACTGTCTTAAAAACAACCCACTCTCTTTTAAAAATTAAAAAAGTTTGATTTCCAGACATGCTAGTCATAAATATTGTTCCACTAGCAAAATGAGCAGTTATTTGGTTCAAATCCAGAAACTCGTATGTTTTCATTTCCACATCATCTCCAACGCTCCACGACAGAAAGCATCTAATGCTAACAGAAGTGACCACTCCTGCAGAAACAGTGCTCCACACAGCGCGCTCTGGCTCACGGGAAATGAGCTGCTCGCATTCTGAGCTGAACTTGCTCAAGTCAGCAAGTTTATCGTATGGTTGCTGTCAGAAATGAAGTCACTTCTCCATAATTGCGGGGAATGTCTACACAGAGTTTAAAAAAGAACAGCAACTTAAGAAAAAAAAACAACAACAACAACAACAAAGAAAAAAACAGTTCACAGTTTACAGATGGCAAGCAGTGCTTCTCGTGGCTAGAGATTCATGGAGCTCTTGCCAACTGAAGATGGCAAACGTATTTCAAACAACATTCAATTAAATAAAACAATAAAGACCAGGTAGAACAAAAGTAACACATCTTCGGTTTTTAAGGCTACATCTGCTGCTATCAATGCTTATGGAGAACACGCAAGAAAATGAACAAGATGCAGCAATAAATTCCAGTTGAAATCTGAAGCACCGTTAAATTAAAGAAGGTCATTTTTTTGGTGCCTGGGCTTCATGCTCTGCAATTTATCAGACAGAGATCAGTAAATCTCTCACAAATAAGGCAGTCAAGATAAAGGCCAATTCAGACAACCATACATTTAATTTTTTATCAGTATGCCTGTTGACCTGTTGAATTACTTTAAAAATAGTACAGTGTTTTGTGCCACTAATTGGAAGCATCCACAACGGCCCTTTTCAGACTCCTGCAAGGAGTACAGGCTTTCTAAAAACTGGTTCTTGCCATCTTTAATATTTACATCCCAAGCCAACAGTATGCTGGACCTTGTCTGCTAACAATCTGCTGATACAGATTATTGACATTTTACGACAGTGCAGCCATTCACTGAAGCCATTCACATTCACCTATATTCTCAGGTATATTACATAAGCAAAACCCCGTATTATTATTACAACAACAACAAAATACATACATATATATATATATCAATCAGACCCTCTGCAGGACTAGATACCTATAGCTCTGCTAACTGAGCACATGGCAATTATTTACTTGTCAGGTGCACAGGAAATTTAAATGAGCTCTGTTAATGCCACATCTGTTGGCATTTGCTTTGCATTTTTTCCACAAAGTAAACAGTTTACTATACTCCAGGTTTTGTATCAGGCAGTAAATTTTAGGCAGGTTTTATGAACCCTCTGTTTTCCCACACTGAGACCATCTTCCCAGAAGACACTATCATTTACTATGCATTTGTAGTGCAAACTATACTTATCACCAGGCTCTCCACGTGCCACAAGCTTAAATAATCACAAGCACCATACTTAATGCAGTTCTGTTGCTACTTCCATTTTAGATTTCTAAATGGCTAGTAGACCTTGCAACAAACCTTGGAAAAATTCACCCAACAGCTGCTGACAAGACAACTTCAATCTTAGCCATCTCTGGAGTTCAGGTATTAATAAAAGTAAGAGAAAAGGTGCAAGAGAGGCAGGAAGGAAGAGCGCTGTTGCAAGAGAACACTGCCACAAAATCTAAGTTATCCTTCAAATCCAGCTGAGGTTGACAAGGATTGAAGAGCTGTACCATTGCTCTAGTAGCACATCGGAAGTTCACTGTGGCAGGATTTAGCATCACCTGGTCATGTCACATTTGCTTAACGTTCCTTGTCAGCAGTCAGTCCCTTTCAAAATAATTTAAAAACTACAAGAAAAACATGTTTCTAAACTCTGGAGATAATCAACATCACCCTGTTCACTGATGTACTTGTTCAGGACGTCACAGCATGTATGCAAAGCTGCCTGTGCAGTACCCTTTACTACCAAAATGTAATTAAGGACAAAAAAATGAGATATAAACGCACAGAGCAGCACCAGTTTTAGGGCTATTTCTGTACATCTCTTTCAAAGCACCTGTTTCATGTTTCCACCGTTGGTACCAAAACCCCTCGCACCAATAGGAAAGGCAACAAAAAGCTGCAATTCACAGAAAGTTTTCTGAACTGAAAAGAAGGGTCTGTAACATCTAATTGAAGCGTTGTTTCAGAAGTTTTACGCATTGTCTTAAGAAACAAGCTGTACAGCCCCTCTCTAGCTAACTTTGATGACTTTCCATTGCCTCTGTGGCTTAATACTTGCTAGAAGCAAATTTGCCTGTAGATCACTTGGTTCAGTAACCAGAAGAAAGCTGTTAGAGACTCATGAAAGTAGTCCAAAGACCACACCAAAACAAAACAGCATATGCCTATTTTCCCCAAAATATTCATTCAGCTTGAATTCAGCTTCTTCCTTCCACCTTTGAAGGAAGTGAAACAGGGTGTGAGCTTTCCAGAAGCAGGCAAGTGCCACCGTTCAATTACCAGGCAAATCACCCTAGAGTATGCTGACGTGTGAGATCCTTTATCAATAAATCCTAGTACTCAAAACTGTATTTTCCCTTAAATACTGAACCAAGCACTTTGGGAGGAATGCAGCTTCCCCAGCTTCTTCACAGAGACCTGAGAAACTCCATGTCCAAAATGGATTAAAGAATGCCATCTGAATTCAGGGCTTCTTAAACTCTTTTGTAAAAGCACCCACTTCGCTCCAGTGGTAAGTCCTAGCCAGTATTTAAATAGATATGAAAAAGTGAACTAAATGAAATCCAATGATTTCAAATGTGTTTTAAGTCTACCTACTATATTTTCACATTATGATTTGCTTGCTATCCTAGAGAAAAATACTTGCACAATTCCAGTTATTTTACAGAAAATATGATTATACTAAAAATGACGTACATCAATTTGGGCACGTGAATAAAAAGGATACATCGTCCTGAAATATCAGAGAACAGGAAGCTCAAGAACATCTCTAAATTGACATCATAAACATCCCATTCTTTACCTTAAAAAAATACCACTAGGGGGAAAATTCCCATTTTAAGCAGGGAAAAACTTGAAAAATGAAACAGAAGACACAGAATAGTTCAGTAAGTTGTTTGCATGAACGTCACGTTTCAGAAACATTCTTGGAAACTTTAAAAATAAACAACAACAAACAACAACAAAAAATGCAACAAATATCTTCAGAAATTTTTGTACTTCTTTGTATATCCATTTAGTGAGAAAAATCAGCGATTTCCATGTCCTTAAAGTTTTTGAGTTCACTGATTTGATTAAGAGGTTTTGGAGATTCTGTTAAGACAAAGTACAAACTTCAATTCTGCCGGGATCTCAAAATAAATTCTGTATTTTTTTCATTATTATTTTTTTTTTAAACTATGATACCCTTGAACCTTGTGAAAATTTAAAGTGACTACCGGAATTTCCCTCATAGCTTCAGAATAAAGTTGTCGCTAGGATGATACAATTCAAGGAAACGTATCTGTACGTTTCAAGTGAATGTAATTATAATTCTATCTAACAATTCCCAATTTCAACAAAAGCTCTAAGGAGCAATAGAGTATAGTTAAGTGTTCCAAGTATTTACAGTTTCTTCAGGAAAGCTAGCTTTTTATCAACGGAAAAAGGAAACCCACTAAAGGTTTATTTAGAACAAAAAAGAAACATTAACAATATTCCTTCCAAGCATGAAACTATACAACATGGAGTGTTTTTTAAATCAAACATCTCTGATCCAGGATATTCATTAAGATATCTGTACTTGTGTAAAATCCCAGTGAAACGGCTGTGATTCTGAATAGGAGCAATGACCATTTTTCTCTGCTCCAGCCCTTATTCCCCTCTTCTTAATCCCACTGCAGGAGCTGAACCTAAAAATTGCATACAGCTCAGAACATAGCAGTCTTTTCAACATTTATGGTGCACAGCACAGTGGGGTTACCCAGTGCTTCAGGACCCAAGCTTTCAGGATAAAAATCACGCTTGTCAACCTCGAGAAGCAAATATGAGACAGCAAAGAATTCACATAGCTATAAAAAAAAAAATGCTTTTGTTTACAAGTTGTTGATCATTAAGGGAAAGCACAATGAGGTTTTCTAATGAAGATTCTGGTAATATTCCCTCCTTTGAGACACTGCAAACACCAAAACTGCCTTTGAGCTTTGAGACTGTAAACTCCAACTACGCCACATGAAGTACCATAAATACGAACAGCAGTGACCTTGCTTTGCATTATCAGATGACTGAAAAAAAAAATGGAATAGAATAGGAATATTCATTTTTCAATACTTTTTTGGTGCTATGACAACACCTTGTACAAATTCTTAGTTCTTCTCTGGTGCAATCATGCTTCAAGTAACAGTCGCACTGCAAACACCACAGCAGATATAACTGAAACACATCAGCGAAGCAGACGTCCTGCTATCTAATCACTTCCCATCACTCAATCTTTGCTGCTACTTCTTTTGGGGTAAATCCATATTCATTAGCTGTCAGCGAATCCTGTACATTCACTGTTCTTCCCATCTCAGTCACTTGTGGTTGTGTTCTGGCTCTGGTGCTTTTACCACCTCAGCAGTTCTGAAGTAATCAAGAAAAGCACATTTATTCACTACTGAAGTGTCAAAAGAAAAGAAAACAAAGACAAATCAAAGCTGAAATCCTGACTTAGAGGCTTCAGTATCAGCACACTCCAGGCACATGCGGAAGCGTTCAGAAGGCTCTGAGAACTGCCCGACCAGCCTGTTCTCCCCAGGCATTCGGCAGAGCAGCACAGCCTCTGTTTTCAAGCGCACGTACTCCAGCGCCTGGACCTAAGTCACTGCAAAACGTCCGGAGAGAGTCTGTGGGCTCTGTCAGGTGCGCTTTTGAGAACTACATCAGGCCGACCTTTAGCAATGGAAATACACCGTTACTACTAGATTCAAGAAGAGTTCGTGGAGAAGAGGACTTAAAGAGCCCGGATGTTTGCCTGCGTTGAATGCTCTGTTAACATTTAGCCAAAGGCAGTACCACTGCCTGGCCAAGCTGGCTCTCCTGTCGCTGCAGGTTTGGAAAGAGGTGTGGTGTAGGGAGAAGGACGACCCTCACAGCTCTCTGTAGGGACACCGGGTCTTGCAGCACAAGAGGGAAGGAGGGAAAAATAGTAATAAAAGGAATCTAAAAATTCTCTATGGGAATACAAGGGTTTGGGGAAGTTGCAGAGCAGGGAAGAAAAAAAAGTCTATCAAGGGAATCTTCATGAGATATCTGACCTCATTTTTCATACCATACTCTTGCTTACTCTACTATAAACTGAATGAACACACTGCATACAAATTTAGATTTTTATTCACATATCTCCTTTGAGACTTAACAGCAAGCATAAACGGCGTTCTCAGACACGTGGTCTGATTTTTTGGGTGGTCCTTTGGGGACCCAGAATTTGGACTCGTTGGTCCTTATAGGTCCCTTCCAACTCAGGATATTTTACGATTCATGGTTCTATGATAAATATATAAAGACTTTTTTAGTTGCCATGACTTGCCAATCATGTGGGTAGAATGCAAGATTGCCTCTAATGATTTTTTTGTAAATCATTTAAACTAAGCTGTATTGTTACTCTTTAGCTGCTGAAGATTGAAGTAGACGCCTGTGAAAACACATATGAAGTATATTCACAAATATTAAATTTGATAAATTTCAGGCAACAACATGACTCTCTCACTGTTTTCAGAACAGTAAACAGATTTTATGACCAGCACTGAATGAACACCAGGCACAACAGACACCTAAGCTTCTTTGAGAAACAAAGCGTCCTAAAAGACAGTAAGCAAGCAAGCAAGTCGAGAAGGATATCCTCAGATTGCACAGGTAATTTAGAAAAAGCCTAGGTGTAACCACTTCCAGGTGAACAGGAACCAGTAACCTGTTTTGTTCTCTGAGGAGGGAGATAAGAGCTTCTCTGAAGCATGAGTATTCATACTTTCTAGGAGAGCATAACAGGGGAAATACAGGGCCCAGCCAAGCCACGGAGGCACAACAAATGAACAGCCCCGCAGAAAAGGATATCAAGAACAAAATTACATTAAAGAACTTTGTTGAGATTAAGTAAAAGGTGTAGCAGTTATCAAACACAAATAATTTTATATTTAGTAAGGTTAGCTGAAAAAAAAAAAAAAGGCTTTGCTGCCTTTTTTCCTAAAAATTGTTATCCCACAGAACAAATGAGAATCAGCAACACAGTCTTGCGATCAACCAAGCTTGGATAAGGTCTGTTGTTCCAGCCCAGAAAAGCATTGCCAAGTTTACGAAAGCAGACTTGCTCTAGGTGTCCAGTAGAAGCTTTTGGGTCACATCCAGTTCTTGGAAGTGAGCAGGTTCATCATATCATACTGCTTCAACCATTTCTTTACCAGTTCATGTATCTGGCAAGATTTAAAGTCTGAAAAAAAACCAACCAACTTCCATTTCTTCCTCCAGTAAAAAAAGTGTTACAGTAATTCCAGATAGATTTTTTTTTTTACTTTGAACAACTTTTAAAAAGCACTTTGAAAGATGATGCTATGGACACAAACAGCCAATATGTTCATCAAAAAGAACCCTGCTTTTGCAAATCCACTGCAACGATAACCAGTGAGAGTTGTATTCCCAACATTACATATAGAGGTCTTTACTGCCCTGTTAGTGCTACAAAAAGCTGCATTTTTTTCCCTAAACTAGAATTATGAAGTAATTAAGACATAGCTCGATGCTGGCTGATGGTACTTAATGAATACAGAATTCTCTCAAGTGATTTTTGAACAACTTTTTAAAAAATGTTTGGTTGACACAGAAACAAACACTGCCAAAAAAAGTTCAGCATACATTTCTGAGATGTTCCTATGGGAAAAGTTGTTTTGCTTTTCCCACTGGGATTGGTAAAGCCTCTAAAATTAGAGAGTTAGCCACACCATAAATGCAAAAACTTAAAAACATCCTCCCACAGGCTCACTTAAAAGACTTTAAAGAAGGAATTCAGAATTACGTAGAGCTCACAAAGCCTGCCTACCGCTCACTGTCCATCTTCCGCAGTGCTAGGACTCCTAACAGCATGGCATATAGTCACTCAGAACCCATTAATACTCAGTGGCTTGCCAATATATTCAAAGGCAATAAAAATGTCTTTTCAAGAACACGATGGAAACTGGAAGACAAGGAGAGAACAAGTAGAGGCATCTCTACCTCACGCACAGTACAACAAATGAGTTTTTGATGCAGCATGTTCCCATGGTACCTAATGCCTGTGACCAACCGCTCCTTCTGCGGTGTGTTAGTGAAGGCTTTCCATGAGATATGAAATTTCTAGAAAAAGGCAACGTTACTTAACATCCTATTAACAGGATTTGTAAACCTCACTAAAATGCAGACAGACAGCATATCCTTCCCTGCTTTCACTTACTCCTGTAGCTCTTCCATTTTTTTTTTTAAAGTCTATTTAAAGAGCTAATTTTGTCATTCATTTGAGCTTGCATAAGCCACAGAAACCTCTTGCTAATCAGGAGGTTCATATAGCTTGTATTAACTAACCCTTTGTTTAGCCAGGAACTTGTGCAGTAATAAAATGTGGTGCATGCCCGTACAAGCTGTGTTGAAATCAACATGGGATACTTCTCTGCCTTCCTCAGGGTAAGTGGGAACGAAAAGAATCATCACTCTGGGTCTCATCCATGAGCCGTATCATCCCGTTACCCTGCTCCTACAGAGCTAGCCAGACTCAAGCACAGCGCCTTGTAAGAGGTGATCATCGTACCATCTCATCCAGTGAGGCGCTCTCACCTGGTTCCTTACCATCTGAACTGCTCCCCTTCCCATCTTTAACCTAGCAGCCTCCACAGCATCCTGCTAAAGCAAAGCAGAAACATCCCCTCCAGTTTCCCAAGGGGGCACTGAGACACTGTGCCCACAGCCTGTCACAAGCACCTGAAAACCTTAGGTGGCTGTTTGAGGCCCACACCAGGAGGATCTCGGTGCAAGTTCGCTGGCGTCACTCAGGATGCTTGTGGCTGAGCACAAAGCAAGCCATGGCTTCCCCAGCCCGACCACCCTTCCTCCTGATAACAACTGGAAAATGCCTTTTGCCCTGAAGCAAGGGGTTTTACCTTTTCTCTAAGTTCTTTTGGGGACCTGACAAGTTCAGGGCAATTCCACGATAGCCTCTCTACAACATTTGTGTACGTCTCTAAATTTTGTCAATTACCAGTGTCCCCACACAACAACCTGCAGCGACGAGTTCTGCAGTCTGGCATTCTGTTGGTTCTGAACTTGTGCTTCACTTAATGCCGTGTATTTTGTGTTGCAAAGAAAAGCCCAAAGAACCTCGTTTCAGTGCCATTTGGTATACTGCACTCCTGCTCCACTGAAAAGAGATTTGCATGGCTTCTGTGTGCGCATCAGCGAAACATCACATACCAACTTTTTTTTAATGCTGGTTCTCTGAAGCTTGAACAAACATGGGCTCCTCCAAGTGACTAAATACCATGCTGCTGATGCTTCTGGAGTTGTAGAACAGCAAGCAGCAGACAGGCTTTGAGAGCAGGAGGCAATTCTGGATTCTTTCTTTAAACTCTTTAATAGGCAAGTTTCTGCAGGATGACTTGGGTTTCTGCATCTCAGCTGAACATGTTGTGTTTGGTACCGCAGGAAAGGAAAACACCCAAACAGCCGCCCGTTGCTGCCTCCAGTACTCCTTATTCACACTGATGCTCTTTTCCTGATTGTCTTTACCAGCACATTTTCCAATTGCTGCCAGTGACTCTTCCCATGACCCTGGTCGGGTCAGCCCCAGCTTTCCCAGAGGGAAGGGCGAGGGCCGGCCTCCTGCCCGGAGGCATTCACCCCACAACGCCCCAAAGACCCATGGCACATGCAGCCTGCCACACGCCTCCGAGAGCTGCCGAGCGACTGTCGAGGCAGCGGCAGGCCCCACGGCAGAGGGCCCAGGCACCCGCAGATGGCCAGGGTTGGGGGTCGGGGCCGGGAGCTGGGACCAGGCGCTGCTGTCAGGAGCAGGGCGCAGCTCCTCCTAACGCCGCCATCAGCGGCCTTGTCTGCACGTCAGCACGGGCCAAAGCAGTGTGCGACTGCAAAGAGACAGGCCGGCCTTAAAAGCGGGGACAGGAGTGTGTGAGGGGCAGGCAGGGCTTCCCTTTCTTTAGATGCACCCCAGCCGTGAAGCTCGGGTTCGCCAGGAGCCTCCACCAGACGTCTCAAGTCTCACCCAGCTCAGTCGCAGCACCAAGCCCCAGTTTCAGGAAGCGGCTGTAGACAGGAGGCAGATTTTTAAATCCCACCATGTTATGTTTCTGCTCCTTCTCTAGAAACCATGCTTTCATCCGCTTGTGGGGCTTTTCTACTGCCACTACAACTTTGTATCCTATTAAATCCTCTCCTTACAAGAGTTTTTCACTGATTTGTGACAAGGTGCAAGAAAAGACCAGAAGGCCATTTACTCTGAGGTGAAAATACTGAAGACAAGCCAAAATGTGAAATGAAAATCCTTCCAATCACAAGCCACAACTTAAAGTGAAAATTCTTCCAATCGCAACTCTGAATTTGTAACTGCATCTTTCAGCTGTAAGCATCACCTCAAATTATAAAAACAGGCCTTACGCTGAACTAAAGCTTTGTAAATGTCTAGGTATCAGTAACAGTCATACCATCTAGAAGCTATTTGAAACAGTATTTACACCACCTATATATACCATGACAGAAAGCTTTCAGTGATGTCTTTTTTTTTTTTATTTACTTTTCTTAGACTTAATTTCCTGCTTGAATAGGACACTATCTATTAAAACTGACTAACGAAGACAAGTGTTTCATCACTTGAAGGCACTAACGAAAAGTCTTAATTACATAGGACTTCAAAATATATAAAAGCAATGATCATTTTAGCTTGCTACCAATAAATGCTTTAATTTTAGTATCTTTTCCTATTAGAAATTGAAATGATGAAATAGTAATATTACATTAAATAACGATGTACAAGTAACACAAACAGTACTAAAAAGAACACGTTGAATAACTACTGTGTACCACTAGAAAAAAGGCAGTAAAAGAAACATTTTGCTTTTAATAATCACTCTTCCCCAGCCTGATGATTACTGTGCTTACGGTGGCCTTTCCCACAATATGAAATAACATATTTCCTCAGACCTTTAATCAGAGGAAGATTCCTTGTAACTTCAATAACAGAAATCCAAAAAGGATGTTCAATCAATTCAGAGATAGGCTGCTCAAGCAGTGACCAAGGCAGAAAGACCTGTCTTTTTTTTCTCCTGTGACCGCTTCCTATTCTCTACCAAAAGAATGAAAATAGCGTTAGAATTCCACCAATGTAGACATATTTTGGTAACTTCCACTGACTAAAGTATTAAGACCGGCCTTGCAGTCAGACCTGCCTGCTTTTTTTTTTTCTCAAATTAAGATAAGAGTTTAGGGGCAGAGGACAACAGTAAAGCCAAGACCAAAGAGGCTGGCCTTCTGGGGCTGAGGGAGGAGAGGAGGCAACTCTCAGGGCACATACCGAGAGCCACTCCATCTTTCCAGATATTTCAGTAATTTTATTTCCTCTTCTCTCATGGATGCCGAGGAGTCACGTGTTGGTCTACCCTCTTAGAAACGACGCTTTGAGTTTAAACTTGTGGAATCACCACTTTGACAGGCAGCAAGATGCTTGTTGCATTAAAGGCAGTGAAATAGCATTTAGAAGCCAAAAATAAAGTCCCACATGAAACGTGCAACCGTTTGTAACAACGGAGTGATTTCACTGGTAGTATGTTTTTCTGGCTCTGCCTTTACCAGGCTTGTTATCCGGATGCTGCTGGGGCCCCGAGGACATGCATTAATAAATTAGATCACTCTACATGTGCATTCAATCCTTGCTGCAGCTGTGCAGCTCCTATATTACGGGGCAATAAACAACGAAAGTCTTTTCGTTGATGGATTTTGAGACATAAGTAAAATTGCAAATGAAAAGGCTGCTTTTCTCAGAGACATCCTCACTTTAAATAATAAATGAGGAATAAGCTGAGAGCTTTCAGAAGGAGGTAAGTATACACAGGACAAGAAAGGGGGGGAAATGCATTTGAGATGAAAAGAGGAAATACATTTGTAGGGGGTGGAAAATACAAGCAGTATGAGGAAATCAATGACAGGAAAGGGAAAAGCAAATAAATGGCAAATCAGCCTTTTAGAAAAATCATAAGATCTGAGGGGCTTGATTTGTATTCTACGTGAAACCTTTGAAGTGAAATTCTGTGGCAAGAAAATTTACGATGAGGACTTTGAAACGGGCAAAAAAAAAACCAAACTTTCATGAGAGTGCTAGCACAACTAATGAACTAACAGATTCAAGTATAAAGCATTCTTGCTATAGTACCCAATTCCCATTGTAATTTCATATTCAAACATTTTGGAAATTAAATCCTCTTAAGCCATCGCCCTGATACACTGACAGTTTGTGGAAACCCAGCAAGTTACAAACTGCTAACTCTACTCCACGTGCTATAAAACCACAGTAACAGAAAACTGTAATCATATAATGCACTTTGCCATTATTAATTCTTCATGTAAACATATGTTCTTGCTGCTAATGATAACACTTAATCATGATGAGAGGAAAGATGGTCTACAAGATAATCTTCTGAATTTCCTGCTTAAGGGAGGCTTCACAGCCTCCTAATTAAAACCCTTTTGCTCAGAGGACTAAAAAATCTGCTAAAAAGAAAAACTGTTATTACTTGTTAAAGGAAAAAAGTTATTTTTGAACATACAGCTCCATCTTGGAGGAAAAAAAAATCCCTCTCTGTTGCCTGCATTATTACTGCTCCAAACTTCTTCAGCAAATTATAAAAAGAGCTTTTAAGTTTAAAACGTATGTGTACACACATTAACGTATCACTGCTTTACTTCTATTTTATGCCTACAATAGGAATTTGCTCTGCCCTGTAACCCACTCTCAGCCACCAGAGCTTACCACACGTTACGGGGCTGAAGGGGAAGGGCTCAGCGGGACGGTGCAGCCGCTGTGCAAGCCCACCGGGGAGGCACCCCCGGAGGAACCCTCCCGCGTGGGTGCGCTGGCCGTGCACAGCCCAGCAGCACGCGCTGCAGCGCGGGCCTTCGTCTGAGCAGGGCACCCAGAGCTGTGCTCCTCAGGAAACGACACCGAGAAGAGTGTAACTCACTGTGAACACTTAGCTCTTCCTCAAGGAGGCTGCAAAGGATTTAAGACAGACCCCGTCAAAACCACATGCTTGCGAGTGCATCACTCCTGCTGTACATTGCTATCACCTACGGACTACACGAACAAGCTACCAGCTGGTACAACCCTCTCCCCAGCTATCCTACTGTTTTTTCAGAACATGAATCTAAGCAGTTTCAAGTCATTCCTGTACATCTGGAAAAAAAGCTTTTCTGTAACAATGACCAGCGTGGGCATCAGTGCTGGTGCAGCTCCATCAGACCACCTCAGCCACTTTGGCTGTCCAGGCAGATATCCACGGCTCACCTGTAGCCACAGAAGCAAAACAAAACAAGAGGCAGTGAAGGAGTTTCAAACCGAGACACCTTCAAACCAAGGCACCTTCTCACAGCAGTAGATTAAGAGTTACATGCAAAGCGAGGGCGATTCAGCAGACATACTTCAATCATCACACTGGGCCACCACTCGGCTCTGTTCAGCTGCACATCTGGGCCAACAGCTGTACCCTGCAGGTAACGTGTTACCAACAGTTCTGTTCTCAAGACACAATGGATTCCTCAGCTGTTAAAAAAAATAGTAAGACTAAAATGCACAGGCACTGCAAAGGGCGACAGAAAGATTTTCTCCTCCCCATCATCATCTTCGTATAACTCAGGAAGTTTTAGAATTCTGATCTACCTCAAAATTTCACCTGTTGCAAAGGGCATTTAGAATTGAGTAAAACAAGAAAGACTTCCAAAAAACTACATAGAGTTTCTGCTGTCCTTAAGCTTAAGAAAAATGTTGATTTGAGATTTCTGCCATAGAAAACCAAACAAACTGAAGAAGGCAACAACGTTTAAGAAATTATCAGTGGTGCATGCACACACAAAAAAATCAGAAAGACAAGACAACCAGAAAATACGAAGTGACGGATGGAGAAATAAGGAGAAGGTAGAGGGGATTTTTTTTAGGGTCCCTATAAGGGAGATCACTGAAAAAGACTTTTTCAGTGGCCTTCTATGTTATCACTCAAGAGTATGTATTCCTAAAATGGAAGTCCTCAGTTTGAGAGCACAACTTTACAGCATCCCAGAAAGCAAGCCAATAAACAACACGGGATGTCGGCACGGAGCACTCTGGAGCTGGCCATAGCTGCTGAATGCAGGCTCGCACAGCGGTGCCGCGGGAAGCCGTGGGGAGGGTTTGCACGCCAGCCAGTGCGAGGGCTCCTCGCCTGGCTACCTTCATGCTTTGGAAGAACCATAAAAAGATGAGTTTATTCCAAAGCACACGAATCCACCAACAAAACTTGAGTGGGACTCCTCCTCTCTTTACCATTCTTCTTTCAGAATTCAATTCCTGTTTGTCCTTCCTCAGCCAGAAATTAAGTTTTCACTAACCCCTCCTTATCTGCAAGGTGCCTAAAGCCTCAGTTATCCCCACTGCATCTAGCAGAAATACTGCCCATACATTTCAGTATCTCACACAAAGATTGCCTGTATCTGGGCATATTTGTTTAGTTTTCTCTTCGATTCCAGGTAACATCAAAAGAGCCTGATAGTAAGGATGGAATAAGTGTTTCTCATCAATAAATGAGATGATTTGAAGAAAAGAAGGTGCCTTAACTTGCAACTCACTTCCAATGTGCTAGTGTTGATACCCACTTAGAAACTGTGGCAGGATGGAAAATGTGTTATGTTACATTTGAACTGTTCCACAAAATTCAAATAGTTCTTCCTGGAAGGAAAAAGATAATATAAAATAAAATAAAACCCAACCCAAAACCAAACACAACAGAGAAACACCACCCTTATCTCTATCACCTAACACCAACTAAGTCCACAGATATCCAATATCATAATAAAACTACAGCCACTGTTTCATGATTGGAAAATTAATCTCAGATGCAGTAAAGACAGACTTCTGCACGGTGATCACAACTGTCAGAAGTGCTGTTTTTAAAAATGATGATGGGAAGTATTTCTACTTCAAATTCAGCCAACAAATTTCTAGTTTTAACAGAAATAAAGGGTATTCCAAGTTCATACTCAGAGCAATAAGCATACTCATAACAATGCACACGGGACTTGGAACAAAAGATTCCACCCCTGCCCACTCTGTGTGCTGCTGTATGAGAGGGAGGCTCTCACCCAGAAGGTGTGCAGGCTAAGGTCACTCGGGAATGTGAAAGCTTGCTGCCCTACCTAGACACTGTCACATGAAGGTCAGTATTTGGTACAGTCAAAAAACACAGATTGCACAAAAAGAATAAAATAAACAGAGAAATAAGGATAGCAGCACTATTAGCCAGTCAGAATCACAGAATATCCTGAGCTGGAAGGGAGGGACCCAAAAGGATCACTCAGTCCAACTCCTGACTCCAGAGAGGGCAACCAGAGAGTTGAACAGTATCATCCCCATTATCAAAAGACTTTGCCTATCAGTCCACCTTTCTATTTTTTTAAACTAATAAAACTACACGATGTGTTTAGCTTTTACCTTTCCTTCTCACTATCATGCTTAGGTTCTGACCCAGGGTTGCCCTGAGAATTTAGGAACGGCACCTATCTCCTGTTAGAAAAGAACTACGTACATTCAGTGGTATGAAGAAAGAAGGAAACATTTTCAGAAGTGCCCACCTAACCTGGGCTCACATTTTCCAGTTTGAATGAACTATTTCTCAGCCCAAACATAAGTTTTGGAACTTAAATGGCTAAGTCTGCTAGGCATATTTGAAATTTTTAACCTAAAAATCTATACATAGAGGTTTAAAACAACATGGATTGCTAGTCACCTAAAACTGAAACGGTGCTCACGCTTCCAAATCATGTCTTTTTGATTAGCCTCCTACTCTAAGGTGTTCCTTCAATATTTGCAGCTGCACCCTGCTAAATACAAAGCAAACAGTAACAGAACTTCTGAGACAACAACAAAAATTAAGTTCCAAAGATCACCATCTGCCTCCACCCAGCAGAAACAACCAAACCTCATCTGCTACACCAGAATTTAAGGTCATGACTGTACCAACAATTAAGTATGTGCTGAGGAGAGTTTCTCCAGCACACGCAGCGGGAAAGGGGACATCCGCACGCGGGTTGTAGGTGCCTGCCCGAACAAGGCACTGACGTGCCTCCTGCAGCTTGTGCCCTGCACCCACCGCCCAGCCCAGCGCGGCCTGGGAGGCCGCAGGGCCCCTGAGGTGCTGCGGCCCGGCACGCGGCGCTCCCAGCCCTGCCGGCAGGGCCCCGCGGCAGTTCCCCGCGGGGTCTCCTCACAGGAGGCTCTCGCACTTCAGCTCAAAGCGTTTCATTGAGGCTTTGCGCACAACTTTCCGTCTGTAGCAAATAGCGCAGTCACCCACACGCAGCTCTGGGGAAGATGAGCTCAGGCAGTTTGACAACTCTCACAAGCCCCAGCCATCGGCTCACACACAGCTCCCAGTTCTTTGTCCTAAGGGAAACACAACAGCATTAAGCCATTTAAAAGTAACTGAAGAGAACAGAAAGGATATAGCAGATAAAAAGGCACTTTGAAGTAATTAACACCCTACACGGTGAAAGCAGCGAAGTGACAGGTAGATTCAACTTGTGGCCACCGGGCTCGTTGAAAGGTCAGTATGAAATCTTGCCAGTGCAGCCAGAGGAAGCAAAGAAAGGAAGGAAAAGAAAAAAAGGGGGGAAAGGGGGAAATAAAAAGGGGAAGAGAGGACAGAGAGAGAACGGGTGGGGGGGGAAAGACACACTGACTCAAAGAAGCACTGACCCACAGGTAATCTGAACTCCTGTTGTCAGCAAGAGTGTACTGTTATAAAAAACCAGGAAATTTTTTCTACAGCAAGACAACCATTAAATGCTTAAGTCAATACAAATGCACCAAAAAACTCAAATGCATTCGTATTTATGAAATGCATGTGTTGATCCAACTTTGCAGAATATTTGTAGACCTAAGAAATACTGCATTAACATTTTTAATGGAGATGCTGAACTACTTGAGGAAAGAAGCCAACCCAGCACAGTCCCTCTGTGCTGTTAACATGTTTATGCACGAGTTCCCAGGTCAGTGCTGCAATGGGCTATTCCTGGATGTGGATGGATAGTGGGAGCAAACCAGCACGTTATCGTAACTTGCTTCTGGCAAGCAGAGATCAAAAACCAGCAATTCTCTTGTCCTGGCACAAGTGTAGACTGATCAGCCACACCAGTGATCTGCACCAGACTATCCCACCCAGGTGAACCCGCTTACCAAGGATGTTTTAAAACCAACCACACCTGAAGCACAAACCGTGTTGCTGCCACACAGCAGCATCCAGGCTACTTCAAACAAACCAGGCTCAGACTCATCGCAGAGCTGGTGCGGGCCAGGAGGGAGCGATCCCCCCGCCGCGGGCCAGAGCCGGTGCAGCCCCAGGAGGACTGCACGGCTGCGGCCACAGCAGATGCGGGCCAGCCCGGCCGGTGGTGCCCCCGAGGCTGTGGGCAGGTCCCAGAGGACTCCCAGCCCGGGACCAGCGGGAGCCCCACGAGCACAGGGAGGCACAGCCAAGCAGCACGGGACGCTCAGACCCAGCCGCCTGGCCTGCTTAGGGCTTCTGCCCCGTATGGTGAAGACTCACAGCATCGCACTACTCTGAGGGCAAATAAAGCTTGAACAAAGATGGGGGAAGTTTTAATTAAAACACACATCACCAACTGAAAGTTGAGAACAAAAACAGAAAAAAAGGACTAAAGGAACCGAAAGCGGTCTTCCAGCCCAGCTTAGGCCAGTAGCTACCAACACGCGAGTCCTCGTCCGTAACTGGAATCATTTGGGGTCACAGCGGAGACGCGCACTCCCCAGCTGAGGCGGAACAGCCCCGCCCGCAGAAACAGCCACTGACAGCTCCCATGCGCAACTCGAAGGCTGAACTCACGGAGCACGTTACCGTCTTCTGCATCATGCCTGAGCTGCATCAGCACAGCTCCAGAAACCTGACTGGGCAGTCGCCAGCCCCAACTCCAACAGCAACAAACCAGAAACATCACCAACAAAGTTCAGAGCAGTCTTTCCATTCCCCACCCTGCAGGGGAACACGTCCAAATAAGCCCGTCTTTGTTGCTGCAGAAAGCGTGTTCCTCGGCGCGAGGCAGTAACTTGCTAGAGCAGAGGCGTCCCCCCCTTTGGTCACGCCGAGCGGTGAACAACGCATGCACTTCCCTTTCTCCAGCAACATTAGCGAGTCGCAACCAGTAATTAGGAACAACCAGGAAATTATTTAGTCTCACAGCACGGGATTTCGCAAATGACGGCGCTCCGGAGCGGCTGATTTTATCACCGTCAGCCACGCAGAGGAGAGGAGCGGAGCGCCGCGCACCAGCGTGTTCGGGGCGCCTCGCCACGGGGGCGAGCAGGCGGAGGTCACCCGGGGCCAGCGCCGCGGGGCTCCGCAGGGCGGGCAGCGGCACACCGGCGGCGTGCACCAGCCCCCCGGCACCGCGCAGCTCCGCGCGCAGGTGGTCGGCGCGCCAGCTCCACGCTTCTCATTTCAGGAGGGCAAGCGCTCCCGTAATTAACAAACGAACGTTGTCACAGCGCCGGTTTAACGCGACCCTCCTCATCCGAGCACGCAGGCAGCCGCAGTCGGCTCACGGCCCGCAGGCAGCGCGGGCTGCAGCCCCCGCCGCACGGGCACCGCCGCGCACGGCCCCGAGGCCCCGCCGGAGCCGCCCGCGCCGCGGGCCGGGCACGTGCGGGCCGGTAACGGGGCGCTCCGCTGCCGGCGCCGCCGCCCGAGGCCGCTCCCGGCGGGGCGCGGGGCTCCTCCTGCTCTGCTCTCCCCTTCTGCCCCGCTCTGCGCGCAGGGGCGCGGGGCCGGGCGGCGCGGCTGCGGGACGGTCCCGGACGCGTGCCCCGGGCAGGCGAAGCCCCCGTCCCGGGCCGCGCCGTGCGGCTCCGCCGGGGCCCCGGGGCGCAGCGCCCGTCCCCGTGCGGCTCCGCCGGGCTGCCCGCGACGGACGGGGCCGCCCCGCCCGCGGGCCCCGCACCTGCCGCCGGCGGGGCCGGGCCGGGCCGGGCGGGCGGGGGGCGGCGGGCGCTAGGACCGCGGCGCGGCGGCCGGGAAGCGGCGCGGTGGCGGGCGCTGCCCCCTCCCCGGTCCCGTCCCCGGTCCCGTCCCCGAGCCGCCGGTACTTACGTCGTCAAAGAGGGAGCCGACGTTGGCCGTGACCAGGAGCACCCCGGCGCCGGCCGCGGCCCCCTTCGCCGCCATGGCGCCGGCGCTGGCGGCGGGCGGGCGGAAGCGCGGAGCGCGCCCGGCGGCGGCGGCGGCGCTGCGGGGAGCCCGGGGGCGGGCGCGGGGCGCTGCGGGGAGCGGGGCGCCGGGCCGGGCCCGCCCCGTCGGCGCGGCGCGGGCGGGCGGGGGGCGCGGGCGGCGGCGAGTCCTCGCGGCGCGGGCAGCCCGCGGACATCCGCGCCGCCGGGGGCCGGCCGCCCTGCGGCTGCTGCGGGGCCGCGGCGCTCAGCGCTCGCCCGCCGCCGCCGTCGCGCTGCTGCCGGGACGGCTCCCGCCGGCGGAGGCTGGCGCCGGGCCGCGGCGCATGGCGGGGGGCGGGGCGGCCGCGACGGGGCGGGCGGCGGGGCCGGGCCGGGCCGCGCTGGGCCGGGCCGCGCTGCGCTGGGGGCGGCGGGGCCGGGCCGGGCCGGGCCGTGCTGGGCGCCGCGCGCACCGCGCTGCTGCCGCCGCCGCTGCCGGCTGCGGGGCTGGGGCCGGGCTAGGGCCGGGCGCCCGCGACGTCACAGCGGCACCGCGCGGCTCTTAAAAGGGCAACGCCGGCCCCCGGAGGCGCCCCCGGGAGGCGGCGCGGCGCGGCTCGGCTCGGCGCCCCGCGGGGACGGGACGGGACGGGACGGCCTCACCTGCGCGGGGGCGCGGCTTGTCCCGGCCCCCGTGGGGCTCACGCGGCGCCCGCCTGAACCCCGGCAGCTGGCGCGGCGGGTCCCGGTGGGCGGCCCCGGCCCGGCAGCCCCGCGGTGCCGGCCGCAAGCAGCGCTGCGGCTGCTGGGGAGAGCGGGCATCGGGAGCGCGGGGGGCGCAGAACGCCTGCCTCCGGCGGGCATCCGCCGCGTGCGGCCGGTGCGCGGGGAACACCGTGCTGGAGGGCTGCGGGAACGCGGGCAGGGTCTCCCCGGGCTTCAGCGCTGGGGAAGCTGCTGTCCCATAGCACGGACACGGGGCGCCGAGCGGGGCAGGAAAAGGAGGAAACCCGAGCCGGGGTCCCGGGCGGCCGCCCAAGCGCCCGGCCCAGAGGAGACCGCAGGCAGGGGCAGGCCGTCGGGGCAGGCCGGGGCAGGCCGTCGGGGAACATCCGACAGGGCCCACGCGGTGCGGCGGGAGTGAGGAGGGAAAGCAGCAGGGCCGGGGCGCCCGTGGCGCTGGCTGGGCGGGCACGGGGCCGGGTACCAGGGCGGTCAGGAACGCGCACTCCTGTCAAACGAAGAGCTCGTTGCTGCTCCTCAGAAAAGCAGAGTTATTTCTCCTCAGCTCCTGGCTGCGTCTCACCAGAGGGGCGAGGGTGTCTGACGGGCAGCAAATAAACACATGCTCCAAACACCAAAGTAAACGCATCTCCTAAATAAGCCTTCAGGTATGGCTTATGCAAAATTACGGCATTTTACAAGGTAATTGACAAAGCGCACCTACGGTCGATTAATGAGCCTCCCTGCTCTCAGGCAGGGCAGCCCAGCTCATCTGTTCGTGCTTGCCACAAGTGATGTTTCAGATGTGACCAAAAAATAGCTAGTTTCCAAGCAGGGCGGCAGCAGGCAAAGAGGGAACTGGTACCCAACTGCTATAGCTGACATCAGCAAAGGCACAAGGCTGCACGACTTCCTCAGCACTGAGGAAAATGAAAAAGAGCTAAATAAAGCCAGCCTTCAGTTATGATGGGATTCTCCATACCATTATGGTAATCAAAGTTATCGGCCAGGGAAAAATACCCCAAAATTCTGACAATGCAGGAGGAACTACTCTCCCCTAGAAAAAGTAGTTCATGAAGTAAGGCGCCAGAAGAAGAGATTCCAGCAACAATCCAAGCGTAAAACAAGCCGACGTCACCCGGTCGCACAGGACAGGCCTCAGGAGCGTGCCAGGCACAGCAGGCCCTGCCTCGCGGGCGTTTCGGGAGCAGGGGCCAGGGCGAGTGGCACCACTGAAGCCGTGGAGAAGGGGGTGGACAGCCGCCAGCAGGGCAGCGTGGCTGCCGGCCTGCACAGGAGCAGGCACTTCACTCCAGGGCTGCAGGAAGAGTGAGCAGACACCTGTGCGAAAGCCGCTGTTTGGTAAAGGCAAGGCAGAGCCACTTGCAGTGTGCCACAGCGAACGTTGTCATGTACTGTTGACCCAGGGAGGTGCCAACCTCACCGTACCGTGGCGATGCTCACCGTCGTATCACAGAGTTCTGCACTACCGACAGCCAGGGCAACAAGCGCCGCCGAGCCTGCTCCAGGAGGTGGTCCTTTCCCGTGGCACTGAGCTGGGGAGCCCTGACACATCCCCTTTGTGGGAAACGTTCTCAGGCAGGACATGCAAGTGGAACGACAAAAGCTCTGCTAGACGATGCCTGCTGGCCTTCTTTGTTAGAAGGTGCAAATGAAATACACAGCTAAATAAAAGCAAAGTGGAGTTGTGGAAATCCACCTCATGCTTGCTGACATCCTGTGAGCCAGGACATACAGAGAAAAGCAATGCAGATCAGGCTTATGGCCAGAGGTACTCAGCACTGCTGGACTACTCTGGACAATTTAATTGAACATTTTGTACAACTCCTGAGGCAACTGTTCTGTAAAGTTGCACTGTAGACTCTGTCATTGTACTTGGATGCAACCCTCAGAGGTATTAACAATGAGCTGATCAAGCATACCATCCTGATACGGCATGGAGGGAGGGGGAGAGAGAGATTTGGTGTTGTGTTTGGCTCACAAGCCTTACACATTTCAGCCCACGGTGATTGCATCAAAGTCACGGTATGCTGGAGGAAGCTGTGTCGAATTATACCCAGCTGGAAAGGGATCCCAAGCCATATGGTATCCAGGTGAAAAGTCTGGCAGTGCTCAAGAACAGGAAACTGCAATAGGAAGTGTCTGTAGACCACAAGAAGTTACTTGGACAGAACACAGGCAGCAATCTCCAAACTGCAGTACAGATACACTTTGCCTGTTTATTTGGTAGAGGAAGCACTACAGCAAAAAAGTGTTTTGCTTCTGTGTGACTGTGACAATGACCAACGTGGTGACAGGGATGTCTGCCTTCTTTCAAGGCAAGGACTGCATAAAACCTGCAAGAACATGAACATAAAATACAGCATCATATATAAAGCATTTTCAATAGAATTCTTGAGGGCCACTGCTCCCAATAGCAGATTGTAAGAAAAGCCATTTCCAAACGCAGGAAAAGATGACCATGAAGTGAGGCAAGATGACCTCCCAGACCTGCAGGTACCTGCGGGCAAACACATGCCCAGCAGAAAACCCAGCATCCCCAAAGGAAAGCAAAGACAACGCAAAGCAAACCACGCCAAGCACCCTGCCCACCTTCTGCTGTGGGCTGATACTTGGAGATGGTTGCAGCAGCTCACATGAGCAATTCAGGGAAGTGTTTCGGCTGATGCTGAACCTCAAACTGCGCTGTTTTAGACAACAGACCCAACTGCAGCAGGTATCTGCCAGTTTCTCAGGGGTGAGAATCCATCCCTCCAGTCAAACAACACCAGGTGCTGATGGAGGGTGCCCACTGCCAGCTGCTCTGCAGAGCAGGGGAGGAGCAGAGGGGACACAAACTGATTTTGCAAAGGTAAACCGAGCAGAGCTGACGCTTGGTAAATTCAGATGAGAAAGCTCTGCCTGGGCTATGCAAAAGGAAAAAAAAAGAAATCCATGTGCAAGTATAAAAGTTTGCCTGTGGCAACAGTGAAAGAATAATAGGTAAAAACATACTAAGTCTGTGTTATGTGACCTTTGGTATGAATGTTAAACCAAAGAGTGGATTACAGAGCCAATAGTTTCCTCCCCCCCAAGATATTAACAATAGATAACTTGCAAGAGGAGATGTTACAGTATATCGACAAGGAAATAGGAAAAAAAATAAGCATGCAAGTGTCTGTGCCTCCTGTTCAGAAAGCAGGAACCTCAACTGCCTCCAGCTGTATCCACACCAGCTCAGGCTCCCAGCTCCAGAGGGTCACAGCTCTGGCCCCTGGGTCAAGTCCAATTGGCTGAACATGCAAATACAGGTCAGATTATTTCTCTTCATCACCCGCACAGAGGTAGAAAGACTGATTGGTGTTGGCTGCTGTTATTATTAGAGGGAAAGCACCACTGCTAGCTGATGTTGCCTAACATTTTCTGCAAAAGCTCCTAGTTTCCCAGTACTTGTAACCCAGACAGTGTAGTCTGAATATTTTCAGTCTTGGTGCCTGAATCTTGAATCTTAAGTTTGAGTGAGATGGCTCAAGAATCAGGTTAGTTTTTACTAAGTAGCCTTGCCACTCCAAGGAAAAAGTCACGACGCCGAATGTTTCAAATAAGCCTGAAGGTCAGATAAGTGCACGACATTACTGTCCCCATGAATGTTCATTACACAGCTTGGAAAACAATATAACAACTTGCATATACACCACGGAGAAGTTGGCTTGTAGGTTTGGGCTATTGCGTTTTGGACCTGAGCAGCAATATCTTCACAGCTTTTCCTACTGAAAAAGAAGTACAAGATAACATAGGGTTACTTGGCATTATTCGTTAGCAGGTTCATAGAAAAAGTGAATGAAGTTGGCACAGGCAAGAGATGCGTTCTGCCTCAGATCTACCTATGAACCTTCTGAAAAGGACAACAACAGGCAGTGAGAAGAGCATCAGTCGCTGCCGGAAGGGAACGGTGGAGCCAGCACAGCCTACAGACTAGGCAGAGGGAAGATTTTAGATTTTTAGATTCTGCAGGGTGGAAGATGGATATGGCCTGTTGTGGAGGTTACTACTGGTGAAGATTTGGCTTGGAGCAAACTAGTTTTTTCCACGATAAATAAATGTTTCAACCTCCCCTAAAAGCTTTGCTCAGACCCACTCCCCATGCAGCAGAACTGAGAATATTAAGAGAAAACAGATTTCATTCATTCTGTAGAAACAAACAAACAAAAACCACATTTTGTTATTTTTGCAGCACTGTCTTATCCTGTTGCTCTCAGCATGGGTGTGTGAAAACCACATTGTCCATTTATAGTATAAAGTCATTATATTTAAAAACAAAACAAGCGCAGTTGTTTTAAACCACTTCTAGTTTGCTTGGCTTTTAAGCTGTTGGTTTGAATGATGCTGCCAGTAGCTTCTCCCTAAATTTGCTTACGATCTGTCTTGTAAAACTGGATCGCAGGAATTCTCCTCATTTTTCATTTTTTTTCCTCCTTTGATCTCCTCTACCACACGTCACACCAACAGTTCTTGTTTTCACTCCCTCCAGAGCCGGCCCTCAAGAAGCTGACAGCTGCCGACCCAGCAGGGGTGGCCCAGCTCTCCCTGCCGCCCACCAGTCATTACAAGGAGGATGCCTTCTACCCCAACCCTGCAGCCGCCTCAGAACAGCCCTCACGCCTCCTTTGGCCCTCGCAGCAGTTCTGAGTCTTCGGCTTCAGTCGGTTCTTTGACCACATCCCACTTGGGGCAGGAATAACACAGCACGTTCAGAAAAAGGTTGGCATGGGGAGGTGAGCACAGGTTAGGTTTAGGGCGTAGGGCGGGATTAAACTAGGTTGTCAGCCTGTGCTGCTGACCCGCAGGAGCTCACCTGCCACAAGGCAATGCCCCGAGCTGAGCTCTGTGCTGATCTGCAGCTGGGAAGTGCTCACAAGTTTAATTTAGATTTCATTTCAGTTAAGGTGCTAGGCTTTAGGGCTGGAGACAGGAGATTCAACGCATTCAACCTTAATGATGCAATGTGTACTTAATTTTGTTCATGATTATGGATTCCTTAAACTTTGATGTTCTCCTTTCAAAGCTATATGTGAGATTAATTGCAGCAGTATGCTTGAAAAGTTATTGGTTAAAAAAAATTGTGAATGTATCTCTGACCCGAATAAAATAATGCATCATAACAGGCACAGATTTTTTTTTTTAAACAGATGCTACTTGTCATTGGTACTATGTCCCTGTGTCCCCTCTCCATAAGATGGGACACCTAATTCGCTGCAGGTTTCCCCACGAGCAAGCAGAGCTGTTGCTGATGAAGTTCCTTTGGTGGTGCGGCCACGCAGAGGGCAGCACGTGGAGCTGGCCCACTGGAAAGGGCACGTGCCGATCGTGCAGGGATAACAGAGGAAGCACTCATAAGCCAGCCATGCAATTCCTCTATAATCATGTTTCACCTATTTTTGTTGCTGGCTTTATGGCTTTACTAATTGACTTTTGCTTTTATTAAAAAGATCTTTATGAAGAGCTTTTTTTTTTTAAATGGCAGGAAAAACAAACAACACACAAAACAAAGTATATCAGATTAAAACCCTTAAACGCAATGTAATATTTTGCTGCCTGAGAGCTCTTTTATAACCCTGAGGGACAGACTCTGTTCTTCTCTGAGATTGACCTTAGTGGATTTTGGGAGCCTAGCTCTGCATTTAATTGCATGACCCATGTTGTGCTTTCTAGACTGCACAAAACATGTCTTGAAGGAAACTCTCAGAGTTGTTGCTGTCTTTTCTTAGTTTACTTTGGAAATGTGGAAGGGTCCCACAAGTGGCTGCTCCCTGAATTTTTTGTGCTCCTGAAACTATTGGAACAGGAGTTGGAAAACCCCAAATCTGATACACAGTACTTTAGATTACACATTGCTAATTTCTAATGAAAGGGTATCAAACTGAGTTTTGTTCATTCCAGAACGCTGTTCTAGATACACACCCTTTATTTTTAACTCATCTGAAATTCTTCTGAACTACTTCTGAACCAGAGTACAGCTCCAGTTATATCTATTAAAGGAAATCTATCGGTGTCCGTTATAGGATACAAACTCATTCCATCTAGCTGCTGTGGTAAATGCCCAGAACAGTTGTCTAAGAAGCATAGGAGCTGAAATGCCTGAAACAAGTACTGATGAGCACCTCTCATCGCTACAACCTAGGTTATAGAGCAGGAAATAAGCTTTCCAAGTGTGAGTACCAGTTTCTCAGCATCTTCACTTGCATCACTTCATTTCGTATTGCTTTACACCATGTGGACTCAGACTCTTTGGAAAGAAGCCTCCAAGATTCAAAATCTAAGTTTCAAAATTTGAAGGTCAGTCATAAATAGTCTTAAATTATTTGTGGCTTCAAATATAACTTGATCCATAACAATTGCCAGTTTTGTGGGAAGACAATTTTAAATTGCTTAGAGCCCTACAGGGGAAAACTCTACAATAATCAAGATGACTTTTTCCAACCAATTTTTTTACATCTTGGATGCTTAGCTATGAACACAATAATAATTGCAAGGGCACCACGAGGGCTGGAGGCTGCCCTACTCCTCAAATTGCTGGCAGGGCAGAGCCTGGTGCCCAGGGGCCATCCCACCACCCCAGCCAGGGCACTGGGGGCTTCGAGGACAGCCGAGCTCAGGGGGCCCGCAGCCTGGCACAGCAGCATTGTTGTGGGGCTGAAGCCCAGCAGCCCTGGCTGGCTGAAATCAGGTCCCGGTCCAAGGGCAGGTCATAGGGCTGGTCAGGGACCTTAGGGCTTCTTATTGCCCCCAAGGCCCCAACATGTGCCTCAGAGACTTGCTGCGCACTCCTCAAACCAATTCATTGCTCCTACGTGCACAAGTACTGTCTTTACTAGAAGCTAGGGCTGGAGAGGGAGTAAATCTTGCAAGCAGGCACATTAACACAATTCATAACTATTTTCAAGTGAGCAAGCAGAGAACAGACATATCATTAACTCTGAGAAGTGCAACAAAACAGAGAAAAACACTCTGACCCCCTTAATAGAAGCAAAGGGGAAACAGCAGGTATAGGCAAGAAAATATTATTTGCATTATACTTGAAAAAAGTCATATTGGCCCTGGAACTATCATTGATGTTAATGGTGCAGTAGGGTGTTAAAGCTGACACAATATCAATGACTGGGATAACTCTCCACACATTGCATGGCATTTTAACGATATCAGAACATTAAAGACATACCTTAGCTTCTGTGCTCTTGCAATATTCAAACTCCTGCATATCTAAAGATATCTTCAGAGCTCCTTGGATTTCACCTTTCAGGCAAGCAATGATCCCTTACAAGGTGTGCAGCTTTGGATTAGATGTGGGGCCCAAATGTGTTACAGCAGTCCTGAGGACTGCCCTGTGAGCCACCTAGATTCTGCATCTCAGGGAGCAGCTCCTGTCTTAACATTCCCACACCTGGGCTACATTTTACATTTAAAGCATTTTGCTGTGATTCTGTACAGCTGCGGCCAATCAGTTTTAGCACTGAAATTACAGCTGATAAACATTCAAGCTGGTAACAGCTCAGCAAATATGTGCCATGTGTTCTGGCTCTGGGAGATGGCACAGACGAGCGATGTGCTCTCTGAGCTGCTGGTGAAGCACCGAGGAGTCTCGCACGCCGCAGCTTCCCTGGGTCGGGCAGCGCCTTTGTAGAGCTGTGTCTAGTTAGTAACCACTTAGCCAGGCCTGCATTAAATCGCATGCAGGTGTTACAATTTTTTGTAGGTTACCTGCAGATTTTTTAAGGTTAGCGAGCCAAGCATGCTAGTGATCGGATGAGCTGGAGGTCAGGCTGCCTGCTGTGGCATTGTCCCTGGGCTCTGTTCATCCAGGCTGCTCAGCTCTGTGCTGCAACTGCTCTTGGCTAGGAGGAAGGCCTGCTCTACCTCTTCCAACAAACATTTTCCCTCAGTGGTGGCTGGGTGTTGTTAAAGCAATGGATGGGCACATGCACGCAGGCTACTTCCAGGTTTGCTCTCGAGGGATGTCAGAGCTGTAATGCATCTGTAAGCTACACAAGTAACATGAAACTGATCCGAGGCTGAGGCAAGTGGATTTTGGCGCAAACTTGTTGCCTGGGATCCGTTTCCCCCAGTGTCACACTCCCCATGGGGCAGGGGCACCCCGTGGGACACCTGCGAGCCCTGGGGCCCCGCTGCTGACCCAGGCCTCAGTGCTGAAAGCACAGCCCGGTGCGGTGCCTTCCCCCGCTCCTCCCCAAATCCGGCCTCTCCCAGGGGCTGCTGTGGGCCCCGGGGCTCTGCACGGCGGCAGCCCCGATGGCGGCGAAGTGCAGCACGAGCCTTGGTCAGTGGCGCAGGCAGCAACAGGAGCTTTTCGGGGGGTCACCGCAGTGCTGGTGGTCACGCTGTGATCGGATCTCTCGTTTCTCCCTTTCTGAATGACGGAGCTGTGTAGCAGCACCGGCGTTACCGTATGCTTCCATAGGCCAAAGAGCCGAAGGTGGCAGAGGGCAGCTCACGTACAGTTAGATTGCGTCTGCGACCAGAGAGGAGGACGCCTGTGCCCCAGCTGTTACAGTCCTCACAATTGTTGTAGTTCTCCAAACTGATCGCTTCTGCCCGCTCGTGAATCACAGCCCGTCAGAAATACTTAGTTACTGAGTCTTACTTTTGATACTGAAGCAGGCAACTCCAGCCTATGACAGACCATAAACTATTTGCTATAATGCTTACAAACCGTTTCTTTTATTTAAAATTCTGTTATGTTGCCATTTGCTCAGAGGTCTTCGGTCTATGACACAGATGCAAAGATTCTTTGTATTTCCTGGCATGAAGTTCCTTATCCCAACAAGCACTAAATCCAGTGACACTCTGTGCTATGCATTGAAAAAAAACCTCAAGAAACAAATAAATGAAATGCTATTACAGAACTTGTTATTCCAAGAAAAAAAAAATAAATCCAGATACACAGTTATGTTTTCCAACGTGTCTGCAATTGATTTTAATGTTGATGTTCCCATATTTTTGTAGCAAGGTGGATTTACATCATCACAGGAAAGGCAGTGCACATTTACGCAAGTAATAGCGTATAATTTAATTTAAGGTAGGCATACAGATGTAGAAGTAAATCAGAACAGAAAAGATATCACGGGCTAATATCTTCAGTGAGATTCTATTTCTTTCAGCTGCTCAAGAGCTGCAGAAGTAAGTTCATAGAAAACTACTTCCTTTCAGTAGGCCTCTGTAAGCACTTGCCTTTATATTTTCTTTACGCCTTATGTCCATTCTGAAAGGAAAGAAGCTCAGGGCAGTATGTTGGGGAATTCACTGTTATGAACTGAAGGTGTAATTAGAGTTTTGTCTCTTCAGAAGAAAGGTGGAGATTGCAGCTGCTCTGTAGGTGAAACCCTTATTACCTTTTCTGCTGCCATTCTCCTATAAGCTAAAGCTCTTTCTTTCACTCCACTGCTCCTCTTGCAGCTAGGTCAATATGATGTTATAAGGTCAGTGAAGAGCTCACTCAGCTGCAGACAGTGGGACAACAGCTGATCAAAGTGCAAATAGCAAAGTCTGCACCTTTGCTGTTACCCCAAGCAGCAATATCAGCATTTGTGCAGTTACAAAGTTCACAGTTAAAACAATCTTCTAGAATAAGACTAGTGTGCATGGAAATAAAATTTGGAAGCATATAAATCTGCTCCTTTAACCACAAAGAGCTGCAGTGTTTTCTCCTGCAACACGTGTGCGTTATTTCAAGATTCCAGTGCCCTGCATAAAATACAACTGAATACTCTATTTGTGAGAAGCAGAATATATACCCCAGGAAAATGGTAATATAAAGAAAGAGACTTCAATTTTTCAATTTGCATTTATCCCTATGGCCCCATTTGCTATGGTCTCACTTGCAGAGCAGCCCGCAGAACATGTCATGGCTGTTCTTAGTCCACTTCTGGCACCCAAGTTACAGCCACCACTGACACCTGTTGGAACTCTTCTTGGGAATTCCGGTAGTGAGGGCAGGTGGAATGGTTTTAGAGCTCCTGCACATCCGAATTAATTCTGTCCTTAGCAGGATGCTGTTCTGGCAGCAGCTTGTGATGTTGACCAAGTGACTCTCTTTTGTCCAACATATTTCAGATTCACAAAATCATTTGAGAATGTATAGAAAATAACTATCTTAGCTTAAAAAGATACATTATTAGCATCAATTGGTTTATGTGGGATTGAAAAATGGATGTCAACATTGTGTAAGAAAAAACATTATTAATATTCAAAATATATACATTGCAAAAGAAATCAGAATAAAAAACATTTTAAAAAAGAGCAAGTACTTCTTGACCACGTTTTATTTCATGGTATTTAGTTTCTGCTTATCACAATGCATTAAAAGTTTCAGCCTCTTCAACAGCCATGTTCCATGTGCCAGGCTCCACCAGGTGTAGCCGTTTTAAGGCTGGTCCATTTAAAATAGAACAGCTGTGGCACTGCAGAAATTAAAAGCATTTCCATTTCCAGGTGTGGTATGAGCCAACAGGCTTGAAAAGTCTCTAGTGGACATGGCCAGTTTAAATGCCACATGTACAATGGTGCGAGGAAATCTACATTAGTGCAGGGAGGTTTACATCACAAAGATCTTCCTTCTTTATTATGCCAATCTGCAGGAAAAAAAAAGCACATTTTTTACAAGGAAAAAACTCAGCTAGCAATCTTCCTTACTCAAAAGCACTGCAAATAGAAAATGTTTCATTTGCAGAGAAATGCATTCTTCTGTGGTATAAAAAACAAGCAAGCAGACAAGCAAACAAAAAACAGAACAAAAGGGTACCAATTATCTATCTACCTATCCGTTTACTTGTTTATTTATTTAATTGGGGGAAGTAAAGGAAGCTCAATGTGATGAGCACAGATTTTGTTTCATTTTGGCAACCAGTGAATAGGACCGAGCATTTCTGACAGTTTCCTCCATGGCTCTATGCCATGCAGACTTCAGACTTTGATCAAAGAATTGGACTGGGGTTGTCTTCTGTGCCTGGAACAGTTCCAGTTTGTGGTGGCATTCTCAAGGATTGCCTACGTGAGTTTGTTGCTGCTGGCACAGCAATAACTTGTATGAAACATGCCTGAACAGACAATAAACATGTATATATATTTGTGTGTGTATGTAACAGACAGACCAGAACATGCAGCTAATAAGCCATGGGATCTCAGAGAGGTACTGCAGTATCAGCTCCAATTAGATGACTTCTTTTAATTACAAAAAGCTCTTTTAAAGACCTTGTGCCAAAATTACCTTGAACAAGAAGAAAAGTGTATGATCGTTAGTTAGTTCCTGATAATCATGTGTACATGAGCATCTTCACCTGCTTTTATTTGATATACGACAGGATTAACACCATCTCTTTCCCCCTCTGAATATATCCAAGATAAAACAGTTGGACCCATGCACTACCTTTCCTGTTACAGATGTTTGTGATGTTTACATGGTGACCACAATATGCGTAAGTCATTCTTCAGTCTAGACTTTTTGCAGGAAAGTTGTCAGAAAATCATTGCCATTCAATGTTTGTGAATATTTATTCACTCATTGTGCCATGCGATTCACAACGTATTGAATCTGGTTGCACTGCTTTGGAGTGGCACTGCATTAAGTGTCACTGCTGTGTATCGCTGGTGAGGAAGCTGTGTTTAAATGCAAGCTTTCCAGCTTTCCTTGGTCACGTTACCGCCGTTACTGTATTGCGGCGTTCCAAGGCACAAGGATGAGGTTCTGTAAGCTTTGGGACTAGCTAATGTGAGTTAGAGGATAGGGCAAAGGAACAATGTTCTTCCATCTTTCAAAATATCTTTCCAGCAAAACATTACTTGGCTAGCATTGTTAGGATTACTGGTACACTGTATGAGTAGCCCACAGTACGATCTGGGTCTAAACCGAGACGTAGAGGCAGTGATACGTCTATTGCTGTATTTCTTGGAACCTGATTAAGGCCTTTTAGACTGCTGACTAATAATGTCTTTCATTAACGCTTAGTTCTGCCATTATAGTGCTACTTGTTTCATATAAGACATTCCACAAGTGTTCTTAGAGCAATATTAATGCTGTCATAAATTTCTATTGGGTTCTTAATCTCTACCAGACTTTGCAGTGTTATAGCACAAATTTCCAAATGAAACTTAACTGAATTCTTATAATAATCGAGGGGTAACCTTGCCTAGCAGTTTTGAATCATTTGTTCTTTTAGTGTTTATCATTCACTAAAGAAAAGTAGCAGAGAATGTTGTCGTTTTTAAACTTAAGACAATCTTAATACTATTACAGAAGTTACACCACCAAAAAATAAAAATAATTTTAAAATTGTTTGCAACATCTGCTTTTAATCTTTTTGCACAATTTTATATATATAGTTCATCTTCCAGCTCTCATATTTTTGTTTCTCTTATTTATTCTCTTCCTATAGTTCTTTCCCTTATGAGGATTTAGCTCTGGGTAGATCCATCTGGTGCGCTATTTCAGCGTTAAAGGCCATCCAAATATTTACTTTTGTACAGCTAATAAACAGTCATACCTTGCAAGCACTTCTCGAGAAACCCTGAAACACTGTATGAACTTTATGTGTCAGGATATTTCATCTACAAGTGAAATGCGGCTATTCCTGGAGAAAAACGTAATGACTGTTTATCATATGGTCTTGACCCTTTAAAAGCTGTGTCAGATAGGAAGACAGTGCCCCAGGAAATCACGAGAATCATTCCCAGCATTGTTCACGCGCCGAGGCAGGAAGCTACGTTCGGAACAACAGGAATTGGGAAAGGTTAGGCCTGTAGCATTGGAAAGCTGCAGCACCATTTATTTATTCAGTCTGAGCCTGACCTGCATCGTAATCTATCCCCACACTGCAGTAAAAGCCAGAGCTGCCACGCTGCTTTGGGGATATCCTCGGTGTTCCGCGTTCTGCCTTCCCACCACGCCTGCCAGCGTGCTGCCGGGGCCTCGCGGCAAGCCGGGAGGGAGAGGCTGTAGGAGACGCCAGGCTCATGGTGCCCTTGGTCCAGCACGAAGAACTCGAGTCAATGCCTCCGCAATGCTTTTCTGAGCCACCGGGGCTTGCTTCAGGTTTCCCAAGTCTGAACCTCCTCAGGCTGCAGAAAACTAGCGAGGTCGCAGACAGGCGTTCGGTGGCAGGGGAATACGCCCCCTCAACCTGTTTCTCACGGACCGAATACGCTTTTGTTCATCTGTGGCTTATCACTTACGGAGCCACAGAGGGGCAGGGACCTCAGTGCTGCCGCATGCGGCGTCCTGGCTGTCAAATTCTCAGTCCTTAGGACAGGGAGGAAAACCTTGGAGTTTTTGTCTCCATCCTCTGTAAGGCAGCAGGTGAAACTAATGTTCATGTCTCTAAAATATTCTGTTGATACAAAAGTGAAAAAGTATTTAAAGACCCTCACCATCTTAGTGAAAGAGCAAGGACATACAACTTTCCAAAGGCAAATATGTTTACCTTGCTAGAATACCAGTACAGTAGCTAAATGCATTTTAGAAGTAGACAGAGAATTTGCAAGGAGTGAAGTGTTGCGGAGGTGACGAGAGAGCTCGGCAGGCCTTTGCTGATAGCATCGGCGGGAGCTGTGTGCTCCCACAGTGCCCTCTCTCCTGTAGAGCACAGAGGGCAGCTCAGACTTAATTTTCAGTCACTCTGTTGAGATCATTCAGAGGTAATTACTTCAATTTGGTTTATGTCGCTTGGTCTGCTGGTGATAATCTAGGTTTATTTTCTCATTGCTAGAGGTTAGTGTCTATTATATGGCTTTAGTGATGTATATGAAGGTGTGATATGAAAGCTTTTATAAAGATATGGAACAGATTAGAGCACGCAGGATATAAATAGCTAACTACTGATTACTCTTCTGCACACCTGCCTCCCAGAGTACAGTAACAATATTTGAGACAGTTTGTGAACGGCCGTTTCCTCCAGCTCCTTTTTAAATACATAAACATGTGTGTACACACACACACACTTACATATTTAATTCATTACTGCAAAACCTCACTGCTCTACACAGGAAAACCACCATTTGGGAAAGATGAAACAGATTTCCAACCGTAGCAAAGGTCAGAAGTGAGAAATGCCATTTACCTGAAGGAGCAAAGAAGCATGTGGCTTTTGTTGTCCCTTCTCACAGAAAGTAAGCCAGTAAGTAGCATCTTGAAATATATTTCTTAAATATTTATGAAAAACAAGGTACTTTCTGAAAGTCTGCGTAAGTCTCTGTGGGCACTGGATAGCTAGCTTCTCATTTTTTTTAAGAGTAAAAAGAACATTGAGCACTTTCAGCCGATTCTGCTGAAACAGCAGATGAAGACTGGTGTACGAGGGGACACTAAGAAATACCAAGCTCTGGTCCCTGGTATCAATCCTTCATGTTCATACAAAATGGTAACAAAAAAAAAAAACAAAAAAAAACAAAGAAACAAACAAACCAAAAAGACCACAGCATCAAGAAACTAGCATGGAGGAAAGCAACAGAGAAATCACAGCTTGTTGAGCATGAATGTACCCATGAAATAGGAGAATGTAATTGCATGACTGTTTTTGAAACGTTGTATTTATTATACTGACAGTTTATGCCTGGGAAGACAAACATTTTCCTAAAAACAAAGGAAAAAAACAACCCAAAACAAAATAGAAATCCACAGGGGGTCCGTGCGCGTGTTGGCATAGTAAGAGAATTAACATTTATCTTACGCAATTTCATAACGAACATAAAGATACCCTCATCCCAGAAGGCCAGTGACTTTCAGCATGAAAACCATTACCCGCCCTCTGGTCCTTTCACGTTTTTGGTCCGGGCTGGGGTCTCGCCGGCGGCAGCCCACCTCCACCTCGCATCGCCTCTGCACCCGCTGCGCCCCCCGGGGGGTTGGGGCAGCCCCGCAGCTGCGGCTTCCCAGGTCTCACGAGGAAGCAATTCAGGCGGGGCCTTGCAAGGAAACAATTCACGCATAATTTATGCCACTTCATGTTTCTCAGAATTAGATTTCTTTCAGATGGGGTATATGATGTAGTTTGGGTGAGTGTGCATGTGATGAGGCCAGTTCTGCTGTTTCCATAGGGCTCCTGACCCTTCTGTGCCTAAGAGGAACCTCCAGATACACCTGATATCAGGCACTTTTCTTTTACTGTGCCTTTTTTTTTCCCGGAAAAGTTTTTCCTCAAATCTGTTAAGCAAACCTCAAACACCGAGTTATAAAAGAGTGATGGGATCCTGTGGTAGAGGACACAGCGGCAGGCTGTGCATCATCCTTGCGTGTTGAAACCGTCTCAAAGGATGCCAGATCCCAGGATGTGCTTCCCCACAGCTCCTGCAGAAGACAAAGCTGGATAGAGCCACAAAATCTTGGCCCATTACAGCAGTGGGCTGGCAAAGTGCAGGCTGTTCCCTACAAATCCGTCAGTCTCCATTCCATTGTGATCTGTCCGTGGGGTCTTCCTGGTTGGTATCAAAATGTAACTGTGATGTGTCCTGACATAGTTCAAGGCAGGGACTCTCTTTAGCATACACCCCACAGATTGCACAGCCACTTGCACTTCCACCCTTTTCATGCCATGTCATGGGACTGGGGTGGAGAAGGCTTTGAGGGACAGAATATTTCATAACTGAATCACACAGAGTATTAGTGTCAATATCATCTGAGCAAAATCTCTATTACCTAATCATCTAGCATTAAAAAAATAGATTAATATGGTGTCTGTTCTCACAGGACCATAGATATTTTTATGGAATATGGCATTATAATAAAAATTCCCCAGACTTCAGCTTAATCTAGAAAACTCATTAAGTAGGTTCAATACACTATGGAATTCTATATAGAAATGTTATTGTTAAATGTGTACCATATTTCTCTCCCTTCTGTGCCCAAACATTTTTATTTTGTAGCGTATTTTACAGTGTAGTCATGAACAACATAGAAAGAAGACTCAGAATTGATGCAAGCTTTAAAGACCATTGATCTCTGTGTGTTACTACGTGGGATGATGGGAGCAAAGGGGTCGGAATTTACAAATTACTTCACCCCTGGAGATGAGTTTAGCATGAAAAGAAAACCAGGACTGATATCCATATATGCTCATTACTGCCTAAGCGTAACTTGTTGAGGTTTCAGATTTCCAGCCAAAATTGTGTTGCAAAAGACAAACTGAACACTAACATCTCATGCCCTGCCTGTGAATCACCAACACTCGGGTAATCCCTGGTTTTGGAGCTGCCGAAATCATTGCAATAGTCGCTGTGCAGAAAAGGCCAAACAAAGCTTCCTCTGCATGCTGCTAATTACAGCCTTCGGCGCACTGAGGGGCTGTCTCCACGGGTGTTTTCCGCACTGGAGCAACCCCAGCACCTCCCCTCTTGGCCCACGGCAAAAACAAGCTCACAGGCCCTCCTCCACCTCGGAGGCACCGTGCCCAAAGCCCAAAGCCCGCACGCAGCTTGGACCTCCTCCTTCCCACGCATGCCCCACGTCACCGCTGCCCGTCCGGCAGTGCCTGCCCAGCGAGGAGAGTGCTGCCTATCCCAGCCCTGCCTAATGCAGCTGCACGGGTGGCAGAGGGGAGGGAGGCAAGGAAAATAGCTTTGAAAAAGCTCTCAACCCTTTGGTATCTCCAGATCTGTGCTACAACAGCCAGCAGATGCGGTCTGTAGCTAGGGCTTTGCCTGGCTGCCCAGCAGGTTGATGCAGGGCGTTGCTCAGCAAGGTAAGTCGCGTGCCCGCTCAGTAGCCCCTTCTCCCAGGGCTGTTTCTTCTGGCTGCTTCTGCCATGGACAAATTGATATCCACTGTTATACACATGCCTGCTGCTCACCTTAGCTGCAGCGATGTGACATACCCGAGCACGGGGCCATCCGCCCGCAGGAAACTTCAGCCAGAGCCGAGCCGTGCGGCACGTCCCACCTGGGTGGCAGGATCACGGCCCACGCAGCCGGCGCGCTCGGCTGCCTCCGGGGCGCTCCCGTCCAGCCAAGCTCAGCATCTCCATTCGTCTCGCAAGGCCCTCTGCTACCTAGTGTCTACATATCCACCAGGTTAACTCACATGAGGTGAAGACCATGATCAGCAGCTATGTTGCTCTGGCAAAATAGATTGCCTGTAGCATGTGCAAAGCTTTAAATCAAGAGCAGAAAGCATAACTTTGGGGACCAGCTTGAGACTCTTGAAGAAATTCCTACAGGATCTAAGGTTCATCACAGCTCTCATTGTCTTTTTGCAGGAGGTGCATTTCTGAAGTGGTGTCTTGGCCATTTTATATCGTTGTATCACATGTGGATGTTAAAATACTGCACACAAGAAGAAAATGCTTCATACCATGCATCTTTCCACTAGAAAGCAAATGAAATGACAGCAGTTAATCCCTTCATTAACTGTAAGTTAAGCACTGGCGGGGAACCAGTCCTGAAACAACAGGGACCATAACACGACAACTCTTTAGAAGATGCTTTGATTTCCCGTTCTTAACACTAGTGATGAAAACTTACTTCTTTTTCAGCAGTCCAGCTTAAAGGCATCGCATATGGTGGGATTCAGCTAACTAGAGGTGTGCTTGTGTTGGGAATGTTTTCAAGCTATACCTCAAAGTACTGGAAATACTTAAATACCATATGAAGTACCAAGTTCAGCTTTTGGAGTTTTCTTATGGTTGTACCCAGCAGAATTCTTGTAAAGGAAAATAAAATTGTCCTGCAAGGCAACATGCTTCTTTTCAAGCAATGCACAAAGCTAATAGCTTCAAAAATGCATTAGAATAAACTTTTAGTTTTGTTTTGCTTGCAGATAAACAACAGCGCATTGTATGAAGTGACTCCAGGACTCCTTCACTCTCCTTGGACACCACTCGTGTTTAAATATAAAATGTTTGGTTAACATGCCTCTGCACCACTAGTGAAAGTAAAACACATTCTTGCTGCAGGCTCCTCTTCCAGAGGAGCTGGTTCCCCGCTCCAAAGAGGGAGGAAGGGAGAGCAGCAAGCGCCTGGGGTGCAGCGAGAGGGGTGGGAGGGAGAGAAGAAAAGAGGGAGCTGAAAGGCCGAGGCTCCTCCTTCTGAACCAAGTAATGGAAAAACGATGTAAGAATTCCAACGCCTGAATAAATATGTGCCCTCTGACCTTAATCCCCTAGGAACCAAAAACATCCAGAGTCAGATAAAAATAGTAAACCCTTTACATTGCTGGGGGAGAACAGCACTGCTTGCGGCTAATTAGCTAAATCCTGTTAATAGCAAGGGGGCTGGGCAGCCACTAGGAAGTGAGTGTTTGCCAGAAGGCTTAACCATGCACGCACCAGAGAGCGAAGGCATCGCAGGCGCCTGCAGACGTTGAACCATGTGAAGCTGAGAAAGGGCACGGCAGCACCGAGCCACGCTAGGAGAGGCGACCAGGAAGTTTCCCGGTGTGGGGAATCGAACCCATCTGTTTCTCTGTGTGACACACGCTTTGAAGGAGACCCACCAGAATGACTCATGGTTTACTGCTATTCTAGCTCCGAAAACTCCTCCCAGCAAGTTTACAGACCTTGCCTGCTTGCTAGCTTGTGCTGGAAACCTCAGCTTTGCAGCGGGATCTGTTGAAAATAAATAAATTACAGCAATCCTGACAGCAAATGTCAATGAACTGTTCAGGTTCACTTGTATAATTTTATTTAAAGCAATATAGCTTAACAGCGTGCTGAGGATAAACTATTTATTCAAGCCATAGTGGAGACAATAGATTGCTTCAAACAGCATTCTCAAATGTTTGTTCTAGTTCTGAGTGACTGTTTCGTTAGTCAGCATTGGTTTTCTTTATTGCTCCCTATTTGCAAACATTCACACCAGCTGGGTCTTGCGTGGTGACTGTTCTGTTCACACGGTGCCCATGCAGGCATGTGCCGGTTAGCAGTTGTGCGCAGGAGTGCTCTGTGTTGTGCCATTGCCATAAAACATTAAGGTTTCTCCAAGCAAAGAGTAACTCACACGTCAGAGAGCAGCAACGATACCAGCTGGTTTCATCGGCCCATTGAGCTCCGCAGGAGAGATTTCAGGAGCTGGCCCAAACCTGGAGCCTTCGTTCCAGACGGGACAGCTGGGGAGGCAGCCGGCTCGCGGGCTGACCTTTGGTCACCCACCGGCATCTCAGCGGCGATGGCGCTGCCCAGCTGTGGGTGCCACAGGACGCGTGCTGCCGGCGTCTGCGCGGCGCGGCTGGGGCTGGGGCTGGGGCTGGGGCTGGGGCTGGGGCTGCCGCCGAGTGCCCTCACCTGGGCGGGCAATGCCGGCCAGCCACCGACCTCGGGTCACTGCTGCAGCACTGCGGAGGCAGCTCCGTCCTTGCCGTTTATGGCGGCCTGAGGCAGATCAGAGACTCTCGTGCTCTTGGCATCTTCATCTATCAACCGTGATGCAGTGTTTTTTCCATAGGCATTCGCCTCCAGCAGCTTGGGCTTGAATTTTAGCTGAAGTATTTACATATCAGTGTTCCAGGGTGAGAAATTACTTTGTGTCACAGATCTCACTTCTGGTGCATTTACACTGGGTTTCTGCAGAACCTCTGCAGACACTTGTTTCTGAAATGATCTGACAACCCATTACAGCAATCTGCTGCCATCAGAGGAAAGGTTCCTGTGTTCAGTCTGCTCTTTGGGAGGCTGGATGTGTTTACTTTCTGCGAAATCATACCAAATTTCACCTGGAGCTCCAAACCAGAGCTGTGATGGCAATGGCCTTGCTCCAGAGACTGCAGGAGAAAAATACTGCGGCTGGGAAGCGGAGGGCAACGTGCTGCAGCCCACGTCCATAGCACCTGCCATGCTCAGCGGCACTTCTCAGCACTTGCTGCTCAGGCGCGCTCTGAGATTCGTTGGCCCATGGCTGCATAAACAGTTCTAGCTCTGCCATGCCTCCCTCCTACTTCTCTTTTCCACTGTGAAGGAAGAGCACACCTTGCACAGCAAGGAAAAGACAGCCCTTGCCTCGCATCTTGGTGTGTTAATAGCAGCATTGGAGCAGTCAGGCCCCGGTGAAAGCTTCCCTCCTGCAGGCTGGCCGGAGAAAACCAGAGCGATTGCAGTGGCCTCGCTGCAGACCCTGACCGGCCAGCAGCAGCGGCCCTCAGGCGGTGCCACGGCACCAGAGACGCGGCTTCCGAGCACTGCGCTGTTGCAGCCCCAGGATGCGCGCTCCTCCCTGGGCCTGGCGCGGGCACGTTGCTGTCACCGGGCTGAGCCCAGCCCGCGTCTGCTCCGCGGTGAGCACACGGGAGGGACGCTGGGCAGAGCAGCGAACAGCCCACGGGCTTGTGCCATCCCAGGTCAGAACCACACTTCCGTGCCAAAACTGATGGCCGGGGCAAAAGCTCTTCAGCCTGGCTCCGTCTCCAGCCTGCCCAGGGGCACTGCCATAGGAGGTGGCCCCAGCTCTGCCCCTTGCCGCCCGGATCTCCTGCCCCTGGCTCCCAGGGCCACACCACGGCCAGGCACCTCGCTGCGTCCTCCCTGCCAGCTCCACCTCTGCGCCGGTCTGCTCTTCTTGGCCTTTCCCTGCCTTCCACGCTTCAGTAACATCTGCTACCTGCCTCCCTCAGGGCACCCTCTGCAGCTGGGTCTCCTTCCAGCTGCTCCTTAATTAGCACCCAGATTGACCTCTTCTCTGCCATACCGGTCCTGCAGCATTCGCTCCGTATCTCCCACGGAGTGGGGAAGCCTACCGGGCCCTGCAGGATGAGAGCGCTCATATGGGTACCAGCAAGCACCCTATCCCTTTGCAATTTGAGTTTTGGGCTCCTTCAGCAGCTGAAGTGAACCCAATCTGGGTGTAGCAGCTGTATATTCAGATTTAAGCTAGAGAGCATGAGAGCTGAGAATAGCTATCCCATACCAGCTCCTGGGCAGGTATACAATACACACCGGGTACATGCTTTGTATTGAAACTTTCTGTATAGATATATGGATAGAGAATGAGGGAACATGCCAAAGAGAAAACTTCTCTTATTGAGTCTGAAATCTTCCGAAGAGTTAACTTTGTCTTCCTCCGTCTCTCACGCTCTGGAAGATGTTTATATAGAGTAAGAACATCTTTCCTAGAAGCAGGCGTAGTAACTGGGAATCGCATTGTCAGTAAGACAAGTCCTGGAGCAAAGTGGGTGATCCTTATTCATGCATACAATCTGGCCAAGAATATGCAATAAAAGCTAAATATAGTTGTTTGGTGAGGTACAAGTGCAAAAGCAGCTGTCTGCCAACAGGATTTTCCACCTCAGACTACTTCAAATACTATAGCAGCAATAAAATTGACAACTATAAAACCTTGCAAATTGCTTTTAAATGTTCTCCTCAGTGGGAGAACTTTGCACGGCGCTTGCCTGCACTGCACCCTGAAAAGAAGCTGGGCAGCAGACTGGCTTGCTCTGACTTCCGACAGCTCCCGGGGCGGAGATGGAGACTGCCTGGGGGGAGGCAGAGGCAGGAACAGCGGCAGCAGCCACTGCTCTCCCCTGCCCTCTGTTCTGGGACATGAGAGCAGCAACTAGAGAGAACAGGAAATGGAGTAATTCTGAAGCAAGATGCAGGTTATTTTCAATGAGTATTTCCCTTCTCCTGTTCTCTCTCAAGAAGCTATCAGAAGAGTTGTCTCAATGTAAGCTCATTTGCAGAGATGTATTTCAATTCCTTTATGAAATATTATTGCTCACTGCCCTTCTTGTAGCTGAAATTGTGTTTTCATTTTAAAAGAAGCACCTGCAGTATTCTTCTTTTTAAGTAGCTGTCAAAAGATAGATAACCAGATGAAAAATATTCTCGTGAGCCTGTTTTTGCTTTGTCCAAGAAGCCTGGCAGATGAAAATTAATCTGACAATAATATTCAACACTTCACTTCACGTGGAAGATCTACGAGAAGCTATATTCGTAGCCTAAGTGTTGGGCTAGTATCTGTGGCATCAGCTTTATGTATGTGATTATTGTACCTAGGTGGTACAATGGAGAAGTATCGTAATGGCTAAGATCAGGACATGATTAAGTGCAAAGTGCCTCTTTCTATATAGAGCATTCAAAAGGAAAGTTGTTATAAGGACATAATTCCCTAAATTGTGAAGACAGAACATTATGCTTAGCACCCTTGGCAACGCTCAGAAGGGCTGAATTTCCAGCCTTGCACAGCCAACGTGATCGCGTATTTCCCTGGCTAGGCAGTGTCACCATTTCTGTCGGCTTACGAGACGCTGCTGGCCCTGGCCCTGCACAGGCGCATCTGGGACCCATCGGGAGTCGTCTGACTTCCGAGAGCTCAGCGCCTGCGGCGCTGTGGTCCCACGTTTGGAACTGAAGAGTAAGTGATGGAAGGGCATCTGCTGTGTTTGTGTGTTTGTTTGTTTCTCTGACAGGTGTGACTTCTTGGCCTCATTTTAACTAACTTCGTTTTCTTCCTTCAGTGGTTGTTTGAAACCAAGGAAAAGACGTGAGATAGAGACCACCCACTGGATCTCATTCTCCTCTGATGTAAGCCTGTTAAAAACAGTAATAACCACAGTAAAATGAATAGATTTGTATCAGTATAAAAACTGTGTGAGCAGCAAGAGAATTGGCTGCCTTGGGTATAAATTCATGAAAGTCATTTGAAAGCTCTCTGGGAGCATAATTAGAAACATGAAGTCCTGGGATGTCTTCCTTCCTTTTTAATCCAAAACTACTTTTAAGAGCTGCTGTCAGCTTGAAAAGTGGTTATTAATACAGAAACAACTCCAGACAGTATGAGGAACAATACATCTTAGTAAGTTTCTCTGTAAACCTACAGTATTTGGGCTTTTTTTTTTTTTTTTTTTTTTTTTTTTTAATTTCCTGAGAATAATTGCTGGGAAAGGGAAAAAAAAAAAAGAAAGAAAGAAATAGCTTTTTAAGCCTTCTCATGGTAATTCCATGCAAAGCAAAAGACAACTTTGCTTTTTCTGCAGCAATGGTAACTACAAGGTTTTCAGACAGAGGTACTCTTTTAAGTTCACACAATCCCTTTCAGCACTGGCTATAGTTAAGACCGTATGAAAGAGCCTGACAAGAGCTTGTTCCCATCACGTTATGTAGGGACAATAAATCAAGCACAGAGAGGAAACCTAAGTCATCCAAAACATTATTTACAGAGGCTTCTATGCCTCGATAAATAATACTTCCCTTTGGGAAGAGCAATAGGGAAGGAAGTACGAAAAGCAGATACTGGTCATGTGTTAAGTCACTGGAGGGTGCTCAGAGAGGAGTGATGGACACACTGAAAGCCATTAGAGGTAGCTAGGATCAATATTTGTCCATGTCTGAATGCTGACTTTTCCTTCCCTTCCTCCTGCAGAGCTCTTACAGTGTTATGTAAGTGGACCTGATCTACTTTAGGTGCTGTCTTCAAGTGTAATACCCATCTTCTCTGTTTCCTATCCTAGAAACATTAATTTTGATGTTTCAGAGAAATTCTTAGTTAGAGAGGAAAAAAAAAAAAAAAAAAAAAAAACCAGAAAGAAATCTTTTACTCTGAGATTGCTCACGATCCTGGAAATGGTGTATTTGGCTTTTGGGCACCCAGTACAGGATCAGAAATATCATGTTTGGGGACTTTATTATTCAGCAATGGTATGGGCAAAGTGTGACCAGATGCGTCCTCCTGCAGCTGCCATAAACCATACAGCCACGTGCCCCCACTCCATCAAGCACTTAATTAGGACTTGAATCAAGTCTTGGTGGTCTGTATAATGAGCACAGGAGCTACAGCATCACCAATTCGCATCAACTCTTGGCTGCAGACTCTCGGGAATCTCAGTCATGGCCCACAGTCAGTAACCAATATGTAAATCCTGTGTTATACCCGCCATGATAGACAATATACAGTGGGGGAAAATACAAGAAGAAAAGAGGGGAAATGTTTCAAAACACTGAAAGCAACTATCGTTCATACCATGAAGAGCTATAAAAAGAAGTCTTTTCAGTAGCTGCTTCTGCCACACTGCATCTTCTTGGTGTGTTCGTTCACTCCAAATCTACACGTGGATCTTTGCAGGTCCATGGACACAGGCAGTGTCTCCTTCCCTGGTGTGGCAGTCATGAGTAGCATGAAGTCTTTGGGGACAGGAGCGCTTCTTTTGGTCTCCTCAAGGACTGGTCTCCAAGAAATGAAAAACTAGAAGTGCCAAATGCCAGTGCAGTGAGCACCTCCATCCAGAACCGAGGGCAGCTGAGGGCTGCAGTGTAACCCCGAGGCGCGGGCGCCACGCGCTCCCTGCCGCAGCGACCTGCGTGGGTGCGGGGCCGCTCCAGCGCCTGCTCGGCACCGCGGCAGGGTGCAGCACCACCGGAGGCACGCGGGCAGTGTGGGCCGGGGTGCCGGCAGCTCACCGCTGAGGCAACGAGGGCACAGCCTGGAAAGACGGTGGGAATTCGTTCTGGGTTCCCTTGCCATGAAATCAGCCTCAGTGGCTCACAGCCACAGCAGGGAGCACAGCAAGGAGCCGGCAGAGCGGAGCTGCATGCATCATGGTTTGCAGTGGCGGTCACTTGAGCGGATGAACAAGTGAATAAGGGCTTTAAAAATGAGTTTAATGTTTTCAAGTGTTTGATAATGCACAACATGTCCCAGGGATCTGCAGCCAGCAGCGTCAGTGTCAAAGCTGAGCGGCTTTGCAGCCTCTCCCTGGGATGCACAGGAAATGTCAAGCTGTCCTTAGCTTGGAAACAAAAAGGTTACACCGAATTAGGAAATTAGCACTGAATGAATGACTTTTCTCTCCCTCAGGCCCAATGAAATGCCAAGAGCCTTTCCAGCTTGCGGCACAAGGATGGAGGCTGGGGGCAGCTGGCTCCTGGGGTGCTGGAGGCCAAGCGGCCCCGGGGGCTGGGTGCCGTGGAGCACCGGGCCGGCACACAGCCCCCCAGCCGGCAGCCCCACCGCCCCCAGAACAAGAAGGAGCCGAGCACCGCTCCCCTGTGCTGTGACTGGGAGCCGCCTGCCCCGGGGAGGAGCGGGTGGCAGCCCCGTGACCTGGTGGCGGTCTCCAGCTGATAAATGGAGCAGCATAACTGAAGGAAACAGTTACTCAGTACGGAAAGCCAAAGGAAATAGTTACTCATGACTTGGCAGCTGAGAAAGTGCCATCCAAGCCTTTGTTTCTCTGCAGAACCAGCCGTGGCCGTGCAAACGCAGGCTCCTTCGTCCCGGAGCTCCCTGCCCCGCAGAGCTTCAGCCCGGCGAGGGCCCAGGGCAGCTCCACGCCACTGCACAGCATCCAGGCTCAGGGCAGACTCTCACTGTGCTGTGAGCTGCGGCGACTTCAGCCTCAATGGGATTTCTAGTAAGACAGAAATTAATGCCAGCCTCTAGTTACCTGGACAGGGTGATCTGGCGTTTTGTTGTGAAGCTGCCTGATTTAGGACTAACGTCAGACTACATGCCATTGTAAAGCCTAATAAAATACCCATTTGCAGCCATACTAACATACCACAGAGCTTGCTGATTTGGGGAAACAGGCACGGAATAACCTGTCCCAAAGTCAGAGAGAAAGCCCTTCCACAGCCATGCCCATCTTCCCACAGCAGAAGCAACAGCACTCTGCGACGAGGCACCAACCTCATGGCAGTTCATTGACACCGGCGGTGTCGTTGGTCTTTAACACAGTCGGTTTTTAGTGCCAAATATTTTTAACTTCAGAAAAAGATATTTTTAGTGATACTATGATTTTTTTGGCTTTTTCTATAATTGAGGTAAATTAAGTGTAATTGGAAGCATCTGTTCCTATTTTAGTGCCCACAATGGCGTGGTATTCTGCGTCTCCTGGAAGACACTCTCTTTCTTCAACTCCCACTAGATCCAGCTAAAAATAGTTAATCTAAATCAAATTCTCTCAGGCAACAGTGCTCTTCAGCTCTCAGGATTTGCCCTTCCATGCTAAACAATAGCTCTCCAACTTCTTTCCCTGGAAGGGCAGGGGATGGATTCAGGGGCCCCAGGAGGTGCAGCAGAGAACCCCACTTTGTGAGGCTTTGTCAGAACCGCGGGTGCTGCCACCCCGCTCCGCTCCATTAGTGAACCTGGGACAAAAGGACAGGCGCGAGGGAAGGGCACATATCCTGGCGGTGCTGCAGGGCCCCCGTACCGCAGATACTGCTGTGCCTGGGGCATCACGGGAGAGAAGAGAGGGAAACTTGAGCAGAAGAATTCGCATAGGTGTTTTGGCACAAGTGCAGAAAGTTGTGTGTGTGAGTGGTTGCTTTGTAGGCAGAAAGCATTTATTGTGAGGTCAGTACATTTACCAAATAATAGCATTTTAATAGGGAAATCTTTTTTCATGCCACTTTGACTTCTATTTACTCACAGAATCAGCAGCCCAAGCAGGGCCCTCGCCCTGACGCTCCAGCCCTGCCAGCACCCAGGCTGATCCTCAGTGTCCCTGCGACACACTTTGGTGCCGTGAACTGCGTCCGTGCAGCCTCAGAAAGGTTTCTGGAGGGCGTCTATGGAAAAGCTCTGGCTGAACAGGGTTCAGAGTCAGGTCTAAAACCCGGTCCCTCATACAATAGCTTACATAAATAGTATGCCACAGGAACATTTTCCTATGCTTACATTTGTTCCTATGTTTGGTGCTATCCATTTACAAGTAAGTGCACATTTCAGGAAAGGCTTTTCAGTTCTTAGTTAGTCCTCCGGTTCTCAGCTTGATACTGAGCAATACACTCTGTGGCACGGTAAGATTCACTCACTATTTTGTTTAAAAATTAATCATAATAGAACCACCACCCTAACTTTAATATTACGGGTAATTTTGCTTGTGACGTTTTTCTGAAAGGCTGGGAAGCGTTTGGTTAAGAGGCGAGCCTGAGCAGAGGGGCATGAGACCGGGGGTGACAAGACGAGCACTCGCTGGGTGCTAGGAGCAGCACTTCGTCCCCGTGATGGAGCGGGTGCTAGGAGCAGCACTTCGTCCCCGTGATGGAGCGGGTGCTAGGAGCAGCACTTCGTCCCCGTGATGGAGCGGGTGCTAGGAGCAGCACTTCGTCCCTGCAATGGAGCGGGGTGTTAGGAGCAGCACTTCGTCCCTGCAATGGAGCGGGGTGCTAGGAGCAGCACTTCGTCCCCGTGATGGAGCGGGTGCTAGGAGCAGCATTTCGTCCCTGCAATGGAGCGGGGTGCTAGGAGCAGCACTTCGTCCCCGTGATGGAGCGCTGCCTGTCCGCCCGCCCGCCAGCTGCCTCCCAGCCCCGTGCAGGGCCCACACATGCGCCCGGGGTGACGCAGACCCCACTGTCAGTTCTGTCGTGTGGTGGGACCAGGACCTGAGGCGGGGAGAAGCCCCTCGGCCCTCCCCAGAGCCCCGTGAATCCACCGCAGAGATCACCGAGCGCTCCTGCGCACTCAGGCACAGCTCCCTCTTGACCCATGTCCATCCCGTACTCAGAAGGGCTATAAATACATGTTGTATTCTATACAAATAAGGCGTGCGCAGGAAATATTTATGCGCTGCATTCATTGCACAGTCCTCTGGATTCCAGCCTTGATGACAGAGAAAACGATCATTACTCCATTGCCAGGGCGGAAGAAAATTCCAGCGCGAATGTAAGTTTGTCTTTCAGAGCGCTGGAGGCAACTGCACCTCTGCTGCAGCACCCAAAGCTGAACCTGGCCCTTTAAGGAAATGTCCTCTAAAAGACTGCAAGGTTTATTGGTTTTTATGCTGTTGCACTTTTAGACTGCTCAAAACTCTCCCAGGAATCCTTTTAATATTCCCATCAAATTGAAATATGAGTTATGTAATTATAATTAGAGCATCATACTCCCGATAACATTCACTTCATTTCTTTAAAGACTGTTTACTTCCTAACTTGTACCTAGAAGAAATGTTAAAAACCAAACAAACATTTCCCCTCTTCCCTATTAAAGCACAAAACAAAACAAGCAGCTAATTGCTTAAAACTTATTAAAGCAGCTTGCACAGTAGTTCTGCTCCTGTAGACCTTTTTCTATGTAACTGTGGCCATATTAGAAGATTTGTCACAGGACGTTCCCTACATTAAGTGTAAATGACACCCTTGTGGTAAAAAGAGCTACAAGGCACAGCGAAACATGCAGTCATTCTCGCCTTCTGTAAAAGCAGGACATAGGAAGCTTTGCAAGAGCTAGATGAGGCAGCCCCCTCACGCTTCGGCCTCCTTCTCTGGGACTTTCACAAGCACTGTAAAAAGGAAAAGAGCAGGCCCTCATGCCAAAACGTACACATTAGGCAGTCGGCAGCGCTGGAGGGAAGCTGTGCTGGCTCCGCACCGCGGGTCCTGGTGCTGAGCAGCCAGCTCCTGCCCGGGACACGGGGAGAGGCCGCGGAGCCGGAGCCACGCGCGTCCTGCTGGTGCCGGGCAGCACGGCAGCAACGGGCAGAAGCGGGAGCAGGAGAGGCTCAGCGTGGATCCGAATAAAAGCTTTTCCCCCATGAGGCTGGTCAAGCAGAGCTGCTGCAGCTGTGCAGCCTCCGTCCTTGGCTGTAAGGTCCTGAGCTGAGCCCGGAGCTGACTGGCATCGAGCAGCAGGTTGGACTACGCATCTCCTGAGGTCCCGTCCCTCCTGAATTGCTCTACGATCCTTGTATCGATCCAGTGCGAGTTGGGATGTTCACGGCACAACCTAGCATGGGGCATTTCTGTTTTCTCACGTGCTGCTGTGGTCTTCAGGCAGTCTGTGATGCTTTGGAGCTGCCAACAGCGGCCCAGCGCGCACAGCCGTACGGCCTGGCTGCCCACCCCGCGGGGACAAGCAGCGTCACAGCCTTAACGCAGCCTAAAAGCACAGACACCAAAGGCTGTGTTAAAGCAAGCACTAAAAAATGGGTGGCACTGTGAATTGCAAGCAGCTTTGCATGGTCTTTGAGGACCTGGCTAAATTGCAGCTGGGTCACCGCGCATCGTGCCTGCGTCCCATCATCGTGCAGCAGCTGGCAGCTCCTCCAGTAGAGGTGTTTGGGGTGCTGAGGTGTCCTGAGGTGTCTTAGATAACTCAATGAAAGACGTGAAATACATGCTCAGAAAGTCCATTCTTCTCCATTTTAGTTTCACTTTGAAAGTAGAAATTACAAAGGTCAAGTTTTTTATCCTGAGGTTTTGACATCTATTAGATCCCAATAAAAGCATCACCGGGTAATTTCCTTTACTTCACTTTGATTTTAGCACTCTTGATACTAGTTTGAGCTACCACCTTAATTATCAGGCAGTAATATCCATAGCATAATCCTTGGAATTTAAACCATGCAGGCTACTGGGAAGCACAGGTTTTATTTTATTCTGGAGGAGTTCACATGTTTAAGCATGTTAATTACTATGGGGTTTTAAAATAATATTTATACTGAATACTTTTGTACTCACTTCACACACATTCAGAAGGCTTGTACACGTCTTTGCCAATAGCTGTAACATTCAATCAAAGCATTGCCTCATACATAAACTGAATCTGACCTAAATGTAGCTGGCCAATATAAGCGTGTAAGGGTACAAAGCCTGCTGTGGCAGAGCTGAGAGCTGCGTGTTGCTGGAGTCCTCATCCCAGTCCCCATCTCCTGCCCTTTTCAAACCAGCCAGGAACAGCGTGATAGATGTATTCTTAACCTTTGCAAGGGAAGAAAGAGCACCGAGACCAATATTTGCATTTCAAAGCTGGAACCCATACCATACTCAGAGAGAGAAAAAAATAGAGGAGAAATACGACAATTTGGCAGATAAATATTTTTGTAATCAGGCAATATCAAATGAAAAGATTGTTAACATTCTGCTAGCTTGCTCGAGTCAGAATAATATTATTATGGGCTCAGATAGCACGTGTTGCCCGGAGGTAATGGAGCCCTGCCCAGGGGCCCTCGGAGAGGCAGCTCTGCGTGGGCCCCCCAGGCTCCCGATGCGCGCTCGGTGCCCCCCGGGTGCCCCGCTCGCAGGTGGCCTCCAGCCCAGCCTGCGGCACAGAGCCGAGCTCCAGAGACATCCCAAACCGAGAGTGACGCCTGGCACTGACATCGAACCGCGTTAGAAAAGCAGGGGAGCAAATAGCTTAACAAGGAGCCATTTCTGGTGGTTGGCAGATAAGATTTAAAGAAGTTGTTTCATCTAAACTTGACCTAAATGGAGTGGAAAATTACCGTGACTACATTTATCTGAAATCGCAAAGTGTGTTCTGATTAGACCGTGATAAAAAGGATGGTATAAATTGATCCAAAGATAAAGAAAGGGCAGGGAAAATGAGATGAGATTAAGAAAAGAAGCAGACTCTAAAAAGGAAAGAAGAGGATAATACAGCAAGTCTCTAAAGCTGTATTAAAAATAGCCGTCCTAACTGGAACATAAATAGTTCAGTGCTCAGTTTCTACTCATCGGGCCGAAGCTCAGCCGCAGACCCCGGACTCGCAGTGGCCATCGCGCCAGCCCCACGCCCCCCGGCAGCAGGACTGCGCCCCGCGGCCTTCCTTGCTCGGGGCCCGCACGCTGCGGCCAGCAGCAGCCTCCTGAGGGACCTCCGGGTGAACCCGCTGCTGCCGATATGCTTCAGTCCCCATCAAGGCACGCTGGATTGGCCAAAAGATTAAAAAAGTAGTGCAAGGGGTGTGGAAAAAAACACCCACAGAGTGATTGGATGGACCTCATTTCCTAGAAATATTGCATCTGCCTCTGGCAGAAAGTTTGATAGTCATGGAAACAGATATCTTCTCTGATAAAGACTGTCTTTCAGCTTCCTCGAAACAAAGACAAAGTGAAATAATTTGTTTTCTTAATTTTCTTTTTGAACCCCACTTGGGCTGTCTGAGGGCTCGCTGTTTGCAGCATAACTAAGACGCCGAACAGGGAGGAAAACCACAAGCCGTGAGATCACAGGAGGCCAATGAGAAGGATTAATGGCAGCTCTGCCAGCTGGGCCCCGCGCACCCAGCGCCCGCACGACGCCGGCTGCAGCCCCGGGGCAGCTCGGGGCAGGTGCCCCCGGGGCCCCCAGTCTCAGTGCCCCGCGCGCCCCCACTCTCCCGGGCGCTCCCTCATCTGCGGCGCAGCACACTGATGCTTGCAGTAATTTGCTGTTAAGATCATCTCTCTCAGAAAATATATTCCTGATAGTCTGGAAATGTAGTTTCTATTCTATTTTTTAAACATGGGTCAGAAATGGATAAATGACTGACACAACCTCCCTTTTCAGCTATTTTTTTTTCCTTTTCAGCCTAATGACTGGAACATCCAGCCTTTCTCTAGAGCAGGAAAACAGTTTATTTATCTAATCCCTTATGACTCTGATCTCAATCATTTTTATCTGAGTGCAGTGCTGAAATCCTCCGCGTCTGGCGAATACATGCTTGTACAGTGCTCCCTCCCCAGACCTTTCTCGGATGGCCAAGTGTGGCTGGTTAATTTAGATAAGGCTCAGCAAACAGCGTATTTGGAAAACTGTCTACTCTTTCCATTTAGTATAAACTTCCTTTTCCACTCTCTATTCTAGTGTAGATGTATGTAAATGCTTCCATCAGAAATTTCCTTCAAGGAGGAGGTCAAGGCATGGAGTGAGAGAAAGCCGTTCTGGCTGTGCCGTTCAAGTGGCTCCCACGAGGGTGGCTCTCCCTGCTGTCCCCCACGGTGTCCCCAGCCCGGTCCCCTTCATGACACTCCAGGAGCAACCTGGAACTTTTTTCTGTAGGAGAAAAAGTCTGATATTCACATCTGTCCTCTTGCAGCCCTGGTGGGTGCCACAAGTCCACAGCAACATTTTAGTTCTCTCACTGGAGAGCTCTCTGCAGCATCACTAGCGAGTCTAAGCTAATTTAATTCCCCAGATTTGGTATGGTTTTAATTTCTGCTTGGAAGCGATGTCTTGCCCACCGGGCAGCAGCCCTAGCACCAGCCGGCCTCCCACCTCCCGTCATAAGCACAGGGTGGCCACGGGACCAAGTTCCTCCCATCCTCTGGTGGCCTCTGGCACCGCCGCAGCGGGGGCCCAGCCGGGACCGGTGGCTGCTGCCCGTCCTCACTCGTCGCAGCCCCGCTCATGGCCTCCCCCCGGGACCGGAGGCACTGCGTCGGGAGCCTCCGTCAGGCTGCGGCCGAGGACTCTGCTGCAGCACTTGGGCAAAGCCATGCCCAGGGCAGGGAGCCTGACCTGCAACTGCCCTGCAGGCTATGGGGCCGTGGTGCCAGGCAAAGGGATGGTGCCACACACAGGGGCGCACAGTGAGAGGCGAAACAGGCCGAGCTTAATTGAGATCAAGCAAGAAAATATGCCTAATAGAATTAATAATATGTATGCAAAACCACGAGCAGCAGCAAGAAGAAAGTCTGAGTTCAGTGCACCAGTAGGACAAATGGCAGCCCTGACTGGTAAGCATGCAGGCAGAAAGGCTGCTCGATCTCAAGTCAAAGTCACCTTGGAAACTAATTTATAAAAAGAATTATTCAAACCAGAGTGTTACCACTGTGACTATATTGAACAACGCTGTCATGCTGCAGGTTTCTTTCGTTCTTCAGTAATGCCAAAGCCACCGGAGCCTCTGGAGCCCTGTACTTACATGGAGCCCTTCAATCACTGTTGGTGTAACGTGGCTCTCACATGATGGTCTTTAGACATTAAAAGAACTCTCCCCATAAAGAACTCACACCAGAGGGTTTTGTAGTTGTGCAGGGCATTTCTCGTACAGAAAGCAGGTTGCTCAGTCATTCTCTTACATTCACTGGCCAGAGAGGGCTACGGGGGCTGCAGAGTCATGCAGCAATACAAAAAGTAGTCTGGTTAACACAGTAACATAACAGTAAACTTTATAAGCAGAAGCTTATAAACATACTGCTGAACATGTCATAGCAAATGCTCGTTCCCTCTTCTGAGTGCAGAGATTCAGGCAGGCAGCATCACTTTGTAGCTCTACCCTTAAATTAAATTATGGCTTTATTAAGGCACAGCAGGAAATGGAGACACTGAATTTAGGAGCACACAGTGTGAGGGGTCACTTATTTCTTACACATTTGTAGACAAAATAAACAAAGCAGGTGCTTTGTATGGCCATGGGAGCCACATTTACCTGTGCTGACTGGCAACAGGGAAATGTGGGGAGATGGCAACAGGGTTGTCCCTTTTCCCTGCCCAAGACGTTAGGTCTGGGGCCCTGAGCTCAGCTCAGCAGGGCAGAGCACGGCTGTGTCCCTGGGGAGGCAAGCCCAGCGAGGCAGAGGGTGCTCCGCTGCCCGTGCTTTGCAGCCAGCCACCAGCCCTCGCCCGAGGAACGCGCTCCCTTGGGAGCCGGCGCGTCCAAGACCAACAGAGACGGCAACAACAACAGCCAGCTGCGCTCCAGCCTCGTCCCTGCTAATTTCTATTTTCATTCATGTCAGTCTGCCATTGCTGCCATGGTGACCAACTTAGAAATTAATTATATAAAGACATTAAAGGCACATTTAAACAGGAAAGTTCAACCCACAGTTCTGGCAAAAAAAAAAAAAAAAAAGGTTCAAATATTCCTAGATCACACCACTCCTACTTCCCCATTGAATCCTTCAAGTACCACGACTTAACTACATTTTTCTCTGCGCTTACTTCTGGGCCGATGTTGACAAATAAAATTGGTGTTCTGCTTTTTCCTTGTTTTTCTGACTCATGCAATACAGGTACTCTTTCTATAGCTGTAGTACGCGGAACAGAAAACCTCTGTTACTCTTCCTGGCAAATCAGCGCCGTTGCTGACAGACGCAGCAGGTACGTTGCGGGCAGTGCTGCCCGCGGTGCCCTGCCCTTGGTGGCCACGTCCCCAGGCCCCCCGTGCGGCAGGCGGCCACCGACCCTGCGTGGGCACGGCCGGCGGGGGCTCTGCACGGCCTGGCCCCTGCCCGATGGAGGCTGCCGCCTTGCTCCGCTCCCGCGCCCAGCGTCAGCGTCACTGGGCACAAGCACAGACCCCAGCCAGCACAAGAGATCTGGCATTCTAGTCCACAGCCATCAGCAACAGGGAGCACCAAAGCAAGTGTCAGGCAGAGAGCAGGCACAGCACGGTGCAGGACAGGCTCTTGCATTTTATTTGTCAGGGTTTTTCCATGGGAGATATGCACGTACCGGAAAATATGCCGCCACAGCTGAACCACGGGCACGGCAGTGGCAGAGAGGACGAGGAAAGCCTACAGACTGAGCTACTCTTTAATCCTACTGCCAGGCCTCTTTTCCAAGAAAAATGGTGGGTGGGTTAGGAATGCTTGTTTTTCTGCTTCAACTATTTTCTAAGTAGATGGAGATTTTCAGTCTCTGGAGTCAACTCCACACCTGCTGTGACCCTGCTCTTCTGTTTTCTCTTTTCTCCCTCTCCCCCAGATATGCTTTTATCTGTGTCTAATTTCCCTCTCTATCACCTCTCTCTCGTCAAATACTGCCTTTGATGTTCTGTGCTGTTATGGGGACTATTTTTTCCTCTTTTCTGCGACTACTTTAGTGTAGACTCATGTTATCTCTGCTTTGCGTTTTTTTTTGTGTTGTTGTTGTAGATGTTTGATTTTTTTTTTAATGCATAATCTTATATTTACCCTTACCTCAACTACTTTCTGTTGCTTACTTATTCGCTTAGGTGAAGACCAACTGATGATGACAAGGCAAGAGGGGTTTTAACTGCACCTGAATATCAGGGAATTTGGCTTTCAGAACATCCAGTGAAGTAAACGTAAAGCAAAATTTATGTTGCCATGAAAGCTTACTGCCTGGAAAGGGTTCAGCAAGGGAAGGGCTCACCCCTGGAATGCAGCCCCATGCTTTCCCACCATACGAGCACATTTGTTTTGGCACGGGCACTCTGTAAAAGGCTGGTTTGCATGTCTCCGGTCCCGCAGCTGCTGATCTGCTGTAGTACTTTCGTTCAAAAAGCTGCTGGGAATGAGTCCTAAAAAAACTTTCCTGTGATGCCTTCATTACTTCTGCTGAAAAGGATGCTAAAAAAAGGTTTGTGGCAGACATTGCCTTTCTGCAGAAGCAGCCTGTCATGAGTGCGGTAACTACAGCAGACATCTGGATGCTACGACTTTGTAGTTTTATTTCAGAAACAAACCAGCCCTCCCGCAATTTGTTGCTCAGGGAATGATTTTTACAATGATCAGCTCTTATTGACAACCAATAGCAAAGGAAGCAAGCAAACAAACAAAAAAATCATGAAGAATCAATATGTGTAAAGGAAGAAGATAACATATCTTTAGATGTAACTTGCTGGACTAGCCTGCTTTGATGATGGTTGCGTTTCACACACAGACAGTGCTTTTCATGAAAGATGAACTAAAAGTGCTGATAGGCAATATGTTCTCACAGACATTTACTCATAACTATGTGTGTACAGGTTTAATCTGCTCTTACGACACAGCCTTTATGGGAGAGAAACGTAAAGGATGGTGAGAAATTGTGGAGGGTGCAAGAAGATAAGAGGACGATAGAAAAAATGCTGCTCAAATTAGAACTTGACCAGGATTACCAAGCCAGGTTGCTGGATTTCTAAATATCAGCACTCCGGTATCCTTCAGCTGGAAGAAGGGATCCCAGATTCTGTTTAGCAGTTACAGGAGGAAATGTTTCACCTCTTGAATCACTGATGAGTCTTGATTAGATGTCTCCTTTAGAGATCAGCCTGCTCAAGAAAGAGCAAGACCCAACCCTGTTTAATTTGTCATGATTTTAACTTGACTGGTATGGCTGGAGGGGTCAGAAAAGAGGATGGACACAGGTGACAGCTAGAGGCCTCCGTCTCACCTCAGAGAGGTACCAAGGGAGGATCTCTGGGGCAGCGGTGCCCTCGGGATGGCGAGGCAGGGCGGCCGTGGGCTGGGCGCACGACACGTGGCCTGTCAGCCAGACGGGCTCCCCGGAAAGCAGGCGTTTGGTGGGCACGCAGACTAGGCATGGGAGGGCCAAATCCATCCTCCGTGCACCACTGGCTTTCGTTCTCAGCATCAGGCAGGGAACACACAAAGCAGGGCGAGAACAAAGTGTACCTGCAAGAGATGAGCACAGAGCAGCATCAAGGAAACCAGACGGGGCCTGAAGGCAACGGGCAACAAATGCCCGCAGCTTGAGCACTGCAGTCAGTGGTTGTTGCTGAAGACAGGTTCACTCTCGGGGTGCTCCAGGAGGCGGAGGACACCGTGGCCATACGCATTGTAAGGAGATTAAAATGCTTTTCTTTGACAAAACGCTACGTGTTGATGTTTAAGCAAAATTATCATTTTGTAAAACAAAGGAGAAGAAAGGAAGCTCTTTGACAACTTTTGTGAGCAAAGAAATTGTTGTTTTATCTTCTGAACAAATTAATCTCACTTTTCTTGGGTCTCAACCCAGATGCAAAACTGAGTCCAGGGGTGATCACGAGGGAAATGAATAAGAAATTGAACAAGCATTCTCCCTTTGGGTTGGTTTGTGAGTCAAAAAATAAAGAACATTTCTGGTGTTGCTAATTACTCAAGCTCCTCAAAATTGTGGCTTCACACAGCTTTGAAAAAGGCATATAAATATTCTATTCTTCTCTAAAATTACACTGTATAAGCCATTAACCCACAAATAAACTGCAGTAATCACGTGTGTTATCTCTTATCCTCACTGATGCGAATAGTCTTACTGATTTTAGTGGGACTGTCAGGATGGTCAAAGGTTGTCAGTGTCAATATTAGCTTCAGTATAAGAACCATGGATGTTAAGGTTAAAAGCAAATAATTGTCCAGCCAACTCACGTTCACATTGGCAGTATTTAAATTTTTTTAACGTTTCAGATATTACTGTATTTTTTTAACTACAGGAGGTCTGCAGGAAAAAATCAAATGCTATTCTGCACAGATATAAGCATGTAGAGCAATAGGTCACCAAGAACTTAAAAAACCAGATGGTCTACTTTTTATATCTCATCGCTGTAAGCCACAGATAACACATGTATTTGTGGACACATGTACCAAAATCCATCAATTCACCAAGATTAATCTGGCATTCAGAGCATTTTCCAAAAGCCAGTGGGCCCTCTAAAACACAGACCTGTGCTCGGGCACCGCAGCGCAGCTTGGTTGTGCTGTCCCAGGGCCGCCCCAGCCACAGCGCCGCGGGGCAGGACAGACCCTGAGGCAGGCTAGGGATCGGCTTCCAGATTCAACACTCCTCAGCCTCTGGCACGCTTTCAAGGAAATGACATTTCACTGAAATGTGATCAAAGTCAAAATATTTCACTGGGATTTCTCTCTTTCAAGTGTATCTTCATCATGTGGGATGTTTGGTCTGAATCACTCTCCTCAGAGAGAGAGATGGGAATGCCCAAGTGGAAAAACTGAGCTGTCAGACTGAAAATGTTTCTTTTGATCAAATTCCATTTTTATGGAAACTTAGAGTTTATGTCACCTCTCAACAAAGGGAGAATCTTAATTTTAGTGGTCTTCATGGAACAACACTACGTTATTTGATAAAAATGAGGAGAAAAAAAAAACTTGAATGATTGTTTTCTCCAGCTGGAGATTTTGTTGTTGTTATTTACCTTTTGAATCTGGAAAGTGACTATACTGTAGGCCCTGAGCAGCAGCAAGGAATCTCCTGCTGAGTTAAATGGGAATTACTTTTTTTTCGGCATCGGTTCCTGAGTGGCCAAGTGAGCCCCATGGCTCTTTGCGGCAGAGCCTTCTCCAGCACAAGACCTTATTCTTGAGGACTCTCAAAGCAGACCTTGGAGTTGGGAATGTGCAGATTAAGGCATTATTTTGACTACAACCTAAAGACCTTGTAGAAAAGTTGAAAAAATTCCAAGGTGCTGCCAGTGGTTTTGCCAGGGACAAGATTAATGTTTGCTTTGTTTGCTGCATCCTTTTAACTGCTGCTTTCCTCCTCCTTCCAGTAAATAAATCTGCCTATTAGTTAAACAAACTGACTCTGATAGAAACCAAACATAAGAAATATATTAACAATAATGCCCTGTTCTTAAAATAGAATGGCAATAGTAAAAGAGAGCCCTTGGCTTCTGGATTACCGCTGAGTGCTGCTCACGTGAGTGCTGTTGCTTTGAACTCCTACAATAAAGAAATAGAGGGCCCGGGGGAAAAAAAAAATAAAAATAAAACTACCTACATGTTGGAGTGTTTCAGCTAAATATTTGTTATTCCATTGTGCAGTAGTTCAGAGGTAAGACAGTCGCACCTGTGTGAAGCTTATGGTCCAAACACGGACGAGGCAGGAGAAAGGTGAATGAAGCGATTTAGCTGATGATCCGGCGTCCAGGCCTTTGGCAGAAACCTGGTTACCTCTCAATATGGGCATATTTCCTTTTTTTTTTTTCTTCCCTGTGTCTTGGTAGGTATTTTGTGACACGCTGGGTATTACAAAGTGAGCATGCATTGAACAGTCAGCACTGAAGCACAGCCATCGAGGATTGTCCCCTTGTGGGTCGCTCATCGCCTTGGTAACTCCTTAAGAAAAAGAAGGAGGTTTCTGAAGCACAGATGATTTGTTGCTTGGGAACTACCAAGAGAAACCGGCACACAGCTTCTCAAAAGGGCCCCTGCTCAGAAGCAGACAATGTGCTTCTAGATCGTGTGTGTTGTGCACTCGAGCACATCCTTCACAGAATCACAGAATCGTCTAGGTTGGAAGAGACCTCCAAGCTCACCTAGTCCAACCTCTGTCCTGACACTAACAAGACCTCCGCTAAACCATATCACTAAGGGCTACATCTAAACATCTTTTAAAGACCTCCAGGGATGGCGACTCAACCACCTCCCTGGGCAGCCCATTCCAATGCCTAACAACCCTTTCGGTAAAGAAGTTCTTCCTAACATCCAACCTAAACCTCCCCTTTGGAGGCGCTGGCAGTCAGGGACACCCTGCTTTGGCACTTTGCTCACCTGTGCCCATCTCAGAGGGAGGATGCCCCGCCAGGATCCCAGCGCAGCACCACTGCACAGCGCTCGTGTGCGCAGCACAGGCCAGGAGCTGCTGGGGCTGGCAGCATATTTCCAATGAAAGGGAGATTTTTTTTCCCTCTGGTGTCTTTCCACTTTTCCAAGACCCTTGAGGGCCAGTTTCTGAAGTTAGGTAGTAGCCTGACATCCTCATCCATGCTCAGTTTTGAAAAAGCAGGAGCAGTGATTTCTGGGCAGCCTTTGGGAACACTCCCTGTACCCCGAGCCCTGGGAGTCAGCCCTAATTTTAGCTGCATCAGTATTAGGATAACAGATGTTTTGTGCTCACTTTTTCTGCATGCTTCAGATTGTAGGACCTTGCTCCGAAACAGCCTCCAGGGGATATTTCCTCAGCCTTGCTGCACACTGGCAGCAGCTGCTGCGGACAAGATGCTCCCTCCATAAACACTCCTTTCTGGGATGTGGCAAGCTCTCGGCAATCAATGACTTAGCCTCCATTTACCTTTTCTGGATGAGCGCTCCATTAATATTCAACGACATCTACCAAAAAAAACTAAAATCCACAAGGGCCTTGAGGTGCCTCACCCCTCTCCCTCCCAAACATTTAAAGCGGAGTTTGAATTTTAACTCTGGAATTCCTTTCACACTGCCAGAGAAGTCACTTTTCTGTTTCAAAGCGGACACCTGCCCCGCATCTGCCCGAAGTATCCCGGTTTGGTTACGGCGGGGAGCGCGGAGCAACCTCCTCTGTGCCAAGAGCTGTTTGTCTCCTTTTTCGGAAGAGCTGGAACGAGCTCCGTGCTGCGCAGCACACGCTGCAGGGCGCTGCGAAGGCAAGGCAGGGCTCATCCGTCCCACATTCCTTGCTAATTTTAAACAGCTCCCTTGAGCGACTCAGAGCGAAGGCCCAGAGAAGCACGGTCTTGATTTATTAGCCTTTCCCTTCTGAAAACTTTTGTTCAAGTGTCTTGGGACACAAGTAAAACCAGAAGGGGATTTTCAGCCTGGAGCCGTGAAGACATTTATCTGCATCACAATGTATGGCAAGTTTTTTTGCAGCATCAGCATTTTTTTCCCCCAAAGGCATCCCAACCCTGATACACTAGGTGAGGTGCCATCGGTGGTGGGGCCAAGCGGGAAAGCCTTAACGCCACGGCTCAGCCCGTGCCTGGCCACGGCAGGTGCGTACCTCGGAGGTGCAGGAGCCACCCCAGCCACCAGTGCTCACGCAGGATTTCCACGCGCACCCTTCCAGGGCCGCCCAGCAGCACAGCGCCCATGCAGAAGCCGCGCTCGCCCCGGGCGCCTGGCAGCTGCCCCCGCTCCTGCCCGGAGGAGTTCGGGCACTGCACAGCGCGCTCGGCCCTGGCACGGCGCAGCTCCTGGGACGGCCGGGCACATCGGGGCAGCGACACGCGGGGTCGGGAAGAAGGGAAGCAGAAAGACCTGAACACAGCCCCGGAGGCAGAACAGACAGGTGGCTCGGGCTGTAGGCTAGAGGCCCTCAAGGAGACGCGACAGCCCTCAGGCACGCTGACAGAAATTGCAGAGGGACAGTCTGCTCCCTCCAGCAGGCAGAACAAGTAACAGAGCACGGCCTGGCGCAAGGAAGGTTCGGCTCAGACTCTAGGAAAGTGGCGGTGAGTTGAGCAAAGTGCCAGAACTGACTGTGCAGGACCTGGTAGCATTGTTAGGGCTTTCCAAGAACACGCAGGGCAGGCCAGGGAGAGCTGATCCTGTCCTGGGGCAGAAGTAGGAGCTGGACAACCTCCTGCCTGCCTCCAGGCACATCTCCTACCGCACAGCGACTCCCTAACCACGCAGCAGCAGCCAGAGCACCCTGCAGAATCAGAGCTGCCACGCTGTGGTTATACAAACAGCAGCTGGGACGTGGCTCCTGGGGAGCAGAAAGCTCCGCCGTCCTGCCGACCTCCTCAGCCCCTCCTAGTACCTCAGTACACAGATAAAGAGTTTAGGCAAATCAGCATGAAACCCACAAAGGACTGCATTTGTGTAGAAAACAGCTGAAAGAAACATTTAACATTTTCTTTCAACTATTTTCTGGCCTTTTTCACATTTACATTTTGTATGCATATGGATTTTACATCTATATCCAAAATAATAGTGTTCTTTAAATGGAGATTAAAGCTCTGATTATACTTTCTCTTGTAGTTGTTTTTAACACCGAGGCAGAGATGGTCAGTGCTTGCTGCTCAGATACCCTGCCATTTAACAAATACCATGGGGACCACATCCAAGGATCCTTGGCACTCCGTTTCAGTGAAGGCATAAGCTCAGTGCTGTATATAGAGCAATAACCTTGAAAAAACCGAGCTGAATTTAAGACTACAGTCTTGGAATGAAATAATTCTTGCCTCATTACACTTACAGAACTAATGATTTCTCTAAGGTGTTTTTGGGCTTACAGCTGAAGAATTAATCAATGCTTTACAGTTTAAGGTTTTTTGTTTTCTGTGTTGTTTATTTTTAGATCTTCCCATTCAGCTGCCAAATACTTTCTGGCTGAGCATTCAAAATAAATTAATTCTGCTATGATCAACTAATTTAAATAAACAGTGGCTGAACATCTGATGCATGAACCTGTGAGGAAAGCGAGGCTGGGAAACCTCCAGCCACCTCCCTGCGGCTGGGCTGAGGCACACAGCCCTGCCCAGAGCGCAGTGCCCAGGCAGCCACCAGCGAGGACAGCAGACCAGTGCCAACCAAACAGTGACATGAGAAAGCCTAAACACAGCATCATCACAGCAGCAACTTCTTCCATTTTCTTGCTGGAAAGTGACTTATTCCTGCTAGCCCTCTGCAGAGCGCACTCAGTCCCACGGACCTGCCATGAGAGGCTGGTACCGCAGTGATGCTTTGCTGCATGCCCTGCAGTGTCCTGTTCAAGGTCCTTGGAAAGGGCAGGGTCCTGCCGCTTGTTTCCAGGGATGGTGCTGGGAACTGGTGCTTCTCTTGACTTAGCTGGGTTTCTTTCCTAGTTCACATAATAATCCCCTGGTTTGCATTACTGTAGGCAACAAATGATGCATGGAAGTTGCAGAATAGAAATAAATAGAAAATCTTAGTCCTCACTGTTATTGACAGTATTTCTGCTGGGTAGTTGAGAGCTTGAATCTCAAGATACACGATGTAGAGTTTGAGGAGTCGTCTATCAAATACCATACCAATGACAGCCTCTGGAATTGACAGAAGTAACCCTGTAGACTCTCAGGACACATGCATAAAGGTAATTTTTCTGCCTTGTTGCTTTCTCTCACCCTCCCCTCTTTTCCCTGCCAAACCTGAGAGCTGCTTTCTCCCCTGATGTTCTCCATACCTCTCACAGAGCCCATCAGGGCTCACGCACCATCAGGATGCTGAATCCTGGGTCCCACTGGCGTACAGCTCTGGCCCCAACATCTGTCTGTTTCAGGATTTACAAAGGACTATCCTACTTTCTCCCACTCTGCTCTGTGTACTCAGAGACATCAGAGACACATCCTGGGGCTGCCAAACCCGTAGCAAAGCAGTCCCAGCACTGGGCTGTGGGCTCAGAGCACGCCGCCCCGCTTGCCCCTGACAGGCACTCGTGCCCTTTGTGCAGCTCTCAGCTTTTCCCCTCTCTGATGCAGAGCATGCATTTCTATTTCCTCAGGTAACGGAGATCTGTCACCTTCCCTGATGCTCTTCTATGTAGTGCCCACCTGGTCAACATTTTTTTTTCCCCTGTGCAGCTTGTTACTGCTTAAGTAACATTATTTTTAGACTTTTGTTTTCCTCCAGGTATTTTACGCCCTTTTCTTACAGGCACTAATCTCACTGATGGCTAACTGCTTGCCCTTTCAGTCCCCTCAAATGGGCATTTTGATCAATATTTCAATGCTTTCCATGTTCCTGTTGAGCTATTTCTTTGTCTCATAAAATGGACTCTAATTGCCTCCAGCTCGATGCCTTTACTTGCATTTAGAGTCAGAAAAAAGCAGAATAAAGCTCAATAAAGCCCTTTCTTGTGTTTCAGTGGTTATTTCACTATAGGAAGGTGAAATTAGGTGGGTTTTTTGATTGCTTTGTTTTTGTTTCTCCAATTTTTACCAGGGCATCTGTAAGAGAATAGCCTTATTACATCTCCATTTTCCCATTATTTCTGTTAGACTATCAGATTGTGGTTAATATCCAACTTCACTGAATTTATGAGCATTGGGGACTCCCAGGTAATTCCCTATATGGGAAACAAGACCCTGTTATCATTCAATAACTTGATTTAATTCTTAAAGTACACTAGAATCTAGTTTAAGTTCATCCATTTCCCTACCACATTTTAATATTTTTCTTAAAAAATTTCAGTTAACTCTAAAGCTTTAAATAAAACTAAAATTAATGGAAGATACTGGGAGAGGTGTTTATTTTTATTATTTATGTATTTATTTTGTGAGGAAATCTGCCTACCTGACAGAAAGGCAGACTTACAACTTCACTACGTGTTTACTAGAAACTAGACTAACCCAGAGCAGTCTGTAAAGAGGAGTTATTCCACAAATCACTGCACCATATGTCTCCTTGCATAATTTGCTTTCATCTCATGCTCTGAATCTCTTCAAAATGGTAAAAGAAAGCTATATCTGGGTAACAGCAGGAGATAAGACAAATAGATTTAAAGAGGCAAGAAGTTTTGCCTGATGTTCTTCACATCAGACCATTAAATAGCTCTTACAAATCTCAGGCACATTAGCTTTCAGTACTATAAATTGAAATTTGTAATCTTTCCTGGTTTCCTACAGCCTTAACACTTTAATCCAGCTTGTTTTCTCTCCCAGATAGTTCAGTTCTCTCCTGATCCTGTTGCTGCCTGATTAAAAGTTGATCAAAATCAAACAGCCAAGGAATTGGGATGAAGCGTGTCCTAGTGAGAAGCAATTTCAGAAAATGAGATTAAATTTAAAAATATTTCACATTTAACTGAAATGACGGTCTCACAAGTCAGAGAAATAGAGAATGGATTTGCTTTCTTTGTGTAAATTGATGTTTCTCCACAATGGCTTGATCCTTTTCCATTATTATGAAAACGAAACAAGGCAACTCTGAAAAATATATTATAATACATATACAGCCAGCTCTTCACATTTGTAACTAAAAAATATCATTGTCAATAGAGCTATTTAACTTGGCTCAAATGTTTAAGAATGCTACTTTTGTAAAAACATCATGGCAACACTGCTTTTTACCTTGATGGCAGCATTTCAGGTGAGAGGAAGGGCCTGCAAGGCGCAGACGTCGCCACGCAAGGAAGTGGCTGCGGCGGCCAGGCAGTGGCACCGTGCAGCACGGCGGGCACGGAGGTGGCAGCGCAGGGGCCGGGGCAGGGCCTTGTGGCAGCAGGAGGCCGCAGGCAGGGCCCCGGGCCTCTGGACCACCGGGTTTGCCTCCCTGAGGCACGCGGTTCAGCCGCTGGCCTCGCACCCTCGGCAGAGTTCAAAGGCTCCAGGCCTGATGTTGAAAGGTCTTCGGCAACTGCGTCCTGCAGCTCCCCGTGGCGCTGGGTGCTGCGAGCTGCCCGCTGGTCACGGTCCTGCGTGGCACGGGCAGGCTGCGGAGCGCTGGGGCACAGCTGCCACACAGCCGGGGCACGCAAACGGGACGTGCGGTGCTGTAGCTGCTTCCCTCAGCTGCTGCTCCACACTGATAGGATTGCCTTGAGATGTATCAAAAGATTTGTGAGCATTATTGTTTTTCAAATAGTTGCAACCTTTTAGTGCACGATTACATCACCACGTCCTTTGGAAGCTGACAGTCAAAGACCACGTGCGGCTCCCAGTGCTTGCTTTCTCCTCTACACGTAGAAAAATCAATTAGAGGTTCTCGTTGTGCAGTAAATGTCAGTTGTGCTAACATTACGGGATCAGAAACATCTGTAGCTATGGAAACCCTTAAGGCAAGGCTCATTTCAAGAATAAATTATGACAAGCAGCTTTTTATGGTTGTTTTATACTATAAATATATATTAAAACAGCCTAATTTCTTAGATGCAAGTTTTCTTTTTTTTTTTTTAACCTTCATTACTTCCCAAGTAACTTTTATCAATATTGACATAGAGGAAAATGATACTTTATCAATGTTTGCGTCCAAAGACTCAGACTTGTTACTTGTATTACTTTAAAATTTTCTGCTAAGACAATCTTCACTGTATTTCAAGGGAGAGCATGTTTTTCGGATGACTAGACCCTACCTTAGAGCTTATCAGCATGGTGCAATTTATGCTTTTTGCTACATTCTAATGTTATACAAAAACACCTCAGGTATGTGAAACAAAAACTCAGTCAAAACTTTCTCCAAGTCACTAGGATTTTGTAAGAAATGAACATGAGGTCTTCCGTGCTCAGCCACAGTTTTTAGCAAAACCCTGGAGCTTGTTCTTCCAGTGCTTGCAGCTCAGAGTGTGGCTGCCCTCCACCAGGACACCCTGGTTTTGCAGGGCGAACCCCAGCCCATGAGGGGCCTTGAGTGCCGTGGGACATCCCAGGACACTGCCAGGTCCATGGGGCTCCCCAGTGACTGTAACAGGCTGTATGCCATAAAAAGCAAATGAATTATGCTTCATTCCCCTCTGTCAGCACTTCCAGGTCACCAGCTTCCCTCTGTGTATGGTGACTGCTACAGGAGACACAGAACCACTCCTATAAACCTTGCTTCACTAGCATGCTCGCTTTGATATTTTTCTTTTGGGATCTGCTGTTATAAGATGATTCTGGCTTTGCCTTCTTCCCCAAATCACTGTCTACATGCTTGTATTTTTTCTGAGAACATTTCATTGTAGTTACCCCCTATTCAGCTAAGAAAAAAATGCAGTTTCTTGCATGCAGCCCATGATATCCTTGTATCATATCAGACTATAACAACTGTTATAGTGGACATAAGATGAAATTTTCAAAATTCACTTTGTGACTTTTCTGCAGCATCCACTTAAAATTCAGCATGCCAGTTAACGGCCCTACCAGTGAATTCATTTACAAGTACGCAGCTATTAAGGAGCAGTTCTGCTGAGCACGAGCATCTCAGAGTCAACTTTAAGAGAAAACAGAGCCGTTTTTATTAACAGCAAGAGTTCTCACCTCAGCCACAGTCAGCTCAGAGTTGTGGAAGGACCTGGTTCACACCTGCACTCACACGTTTAGCATACACTGTGTGACTGATGCCAACAGCCCCTTCTCCCTCACCGAATCCAGCCCACAGGGAGGGCAAGGCAGGCACGTTCTGGGGCACAGGCAGGAGCTGCACAGCAGGGACCAGCTGTGTCAGCCCCACAGCTTTGTTCTGTATTTGCATGGCCTCACTCCGCACCCTCAGCCTACATTTTTCCCTGGCCAACAGTCCTTGTCCTTACAGCATGTTTCACTTGGTACTCAAGTGGGAATTCACTCACTTTCCCATGCAATGATACCATTCCCTCACGCAGCTTGCCATGCATAAATGCGTCTAGCAAGCAGAAGCGTTTCCTCCCCAAGCTCTGAATGGGGATGCAGACAGAACCCTGCCAGAGCCCAGCACAGATCTGAGCCTTGGTATGCATTTGTCCCTCTGAGGCAAACACAGCAATTTGAGAGCACAGATGATTAAATCTGTTTATGCTTCCAGCAGAAAGCACATCACCAGTACTTCAGCTGTGATCACACTCACGATGGTACAGTGTAAGGTCTTGGAAATGATTCTGAATTTAAAAGCAAGATTACAGCTCTTAGGTTGCAGAGGAAAGGCTTGAAAAGGTGATCAAAAGCCATCCAAGTTCAGCCATAGCAAAGCACACAGACAGAAACAAATTCATTTTCTAATAATCTTAAGGCATTAGACCAACTTCAGGACTGGTCTGAGTCACTTTTTGTCCTTTTAGAATGGGCAATATATGAGAATTTGAGTATGCATGCTTTACCAGTTTTGCATCTTCCCTTTTTAGTTTCCAGAGCCGTAAAACAGATTTCATTCAGACACCACATCTTCTCAATGTTCAGATCACCCAGTACTTCCAGAAACAGGCCTAGGGCTCAAGGCAGATATTTAAGCACTTTCCCCTGTAATTTCCATGTGTTTCTTTGTTTCTGGTCACCCTTTTTTGTCTTCCTTTATGTAATGTTTTAAATGATTGTAGAGCCTTAAGAAAGGAGGAAGACTTAGGGTTTTTTTTATTTATAATACGGAAGTGCTATCTTCTATGTCAAACCAAAGATACACAGTATGCTATATCATGCTGACTTTCATTAAGAACTGAACAGACTTATTTTCCAGTACATACTGAAGTTGTCAAAAGCTAATTCAAAAATATCATAGTGTTTCAATATTAATCTCCTGCTTGTCTGCTTTCAGATAAAACCAAATGCAACATAAAAGCGAATATTCTGTTTCCTACGCAGATGAGCCCTGCCTCAGGTCAGCACAGAGAAATCTAACCAGCAGCGACACATCAGGATCATGGAGATGCTGGCGCACAGGACCATGTAATGTTGATTGTGCATGCCTATCAGTATTGCCTAACCCAAAAAGGAAACAGTGACAGCAGCACTGGATTACTGACACGGAGCTAGCTGTACTTAGCTCAGTTTTGGGAAGGGAAATGCATCAGTATTGGCAGTGGCTGCAGTTGAGTCACCTCTGCCTCAAAGCATTTGTCTTTGCTATCAGGATTCTCCAAACCATCACAAGACTGGGTAACATCCTCCCGAAATGGATTTACTGTTTATGATTAGTTGCTTTACTGCTGATCGATCAGAGCAACACAGTTGCTTGTCCTGTAAAGTGCCAGTTAGGATCATGGAAATCCATACTTAGACCCTTGAAGATAGTGTTTGCTTAGCACCCGTTGTGTCTCTGCCTCTTCTGCTGTGATGTGCCACTCTGCCTCTCTTCACTCAGTAGTTTCTTCCTGCTTCTAGCAGAGAGGGAATAAAAATGAATCACCTTTATCTTTATAGACCCACCTGGTTGTGGCTGGCAGGTAGAAACACACTTTCTGGTTCCACAAAGGCCCTTGCTTCTCCCCAGAGGCACTCAGGTGAGCACTCATGCTGGCAGCGCTGCAGCCATGTGGTGGCAGCCGGAGGCCTTCCTCTGACCCGCGCTCAGCCCCACCACACTCCGTGCCGGGGGCCGAAGGGAAGACGGCCCCCGCAAGCCACATCCCCACACATCATGGTACCAGGGAAAGACCAGTTCGGTTCACCTGGCTGCGGCTCTGCCTCTTGTGCCCTTTCTACACATGGAGTGTGGAGAAGGGGCTTTTCGGTAACCACTGCCCTGGTTGCTGCAGGCCAGAGAGGCGCAAAGCACAGGGCACTGCACGTATCAGCCCTCACAGGCACCAGGGGTGGGCACCATCAGCTTGAAGTTGAGAGGAAAGCACCCAGTGGAAGTATTTAGGGAGCAGCAGAAATATCAGCAGAATGCAGCACCCAAGGGTGGGAAGGAGCACAGCCCTGAAGGCCCCCAGCTGCTGCCACCCAAACACCGCTCCGGAAGCCTAAGGACCGGGTGCAAGCAGCAGCCAGAGCGCTTCTCACGGTGCTGTTGGCACCTCAGCACCCGGGGAGGGGCAAGGAGCAGAGGGACCAGTGGGGAGCCCCCCGGGGAGCCACTGGGCAGCAGTGCTCAGCTGAGGGCTGCCGCATCTCAAGCGTTTCCACCTGCACTGTCAGAAGCAGAGGAGCTGCCCGCTGCTGGGGTGTCCTGTGGACCCCAAGACCACAACTTTGCCACCCACAAACACGGCTGTGACTTGCCTTGGGCTGCTTTTTGATTTTTCTACTGCATTCCCATCAACCACTTTGCTTTGTGAGAACTGCAATAAGAAAGCATCCACTGAGGTTTCCTCTGTTTTCATCTCTGGCCAGCCTAACTTGACATAGACCCAAACGTCCTGGGCTGGTGCCTGTGGGGAGAGCACATGAGGTGGTGCAACAGAGGAAATAATATTCATTCCTCAAATCCTGCATTAATCCAAGCTGTCAGCTGCTTCTTTCACAGCATTTAAACGCCAGAGATTACATTACAGAATAGCTGCTTATCAGACATGTCCTAGCCAGCACTCACTGTTGGTAACTGCTCCCACAGCACTCACAACAGCATTCACCTTACAGCGGTGGGGCGACTGGGACCCCCTACCTGTGCTCCTCTTTCCTGACACGAGATCACCACCAGCACCACACAGCCCAGCAGCAGGGGGAGGAAGAACCTGCCTGCCCACCCTGCGGCAGTGGGCAGCTCCTCTCATCCAGGGCAATGGCATTCCTACAATCCCACCAGTTCCTTCTGCTGAGAAAAATGCTATACTTTAAATGGGGTAATTTACTAGACTAATGAAAGTGCTATAATTTACATTTGCACCAGGCTGTTTTCCCAGTGAGACTGCCTGTTTCACCTCATTATATGGATCATACCCTTTTGTACACAATTTCTCTAAGAAGATTAGAATAGTCGCAGTACCAGTGCTAAATATAAAAACACATTAAGCTCCTCATATCAAGGATATCCATCAGGACTTCCAAATTAAACCTCTCCATATCTAATGCCCATTTACAGTGTGACTTCCAAGCTTACTCCCCTTGAACCTAGCAACAAAACAGAGGCGACAAGAGGTGAAGGGGCATTGAAACAACATCATGGACCAGTTGCAGAGCTGAGAAAGGAGCCTGCAGGGTAATGTAGCCACAGTCTACAAGTGTTTACACAAGGCAGGTGCATCAGATGGCAGAGTGATCTTTAGTCTTGCATGTGTCACCAAGTGGGCAGATGCTGAAATCAGCAAAAGTTGAAGCTGAAGCCAGAGCCAGCCCTTTGGGTGACTGACCACAAGCCCCAGTTGCCCAAAGGATTTCATAAACTCCTTCTTAGAGACTCAGCACTCAGACTGCTCATCTTGGAGGGCGCTGCTCTGACCCAGCACCAGGCAGCCTGCTCCATGCTGGTGGGACTGCACCCATCCTTATGCAGCTCATGCTGGACACAAGTCTGGAGGCAGTGCTCTCCTTCCTGAGGAAGCCTCCAGAACAGCTGCTGTGCCTCGAGCCATAGGTGCAGGGATTTGAAACAGGAACAGGTCCTCGCAGCTCTGGGGAGAGGACGCTTCGTCGCTCTCATACCACACGAGAAAGCGATACTGCATTGCAAAACAACTTGATCTCATCAGCCAGGGGCATGCAGCACGGTGATTCACTGCTTGCGCTCACTGCCGGCAGGACAAGCTGACTTCCTGCCTCTCCACAAACATGATTCTTCTCAGCACAGATGATGCAGCTCAGCTATAGCCTTGTAAACACCAGGATTTTTTTTTTTTATCTGAAGAGCACCTTTGTGGTGCGAATGCTACAGAGCTGCAGTCTCATGGCCAAAGCTAAAGCCAGATTAACCTTTATTTTGAACAGTCTTGCAGTCCACCAAGTCTTGCTGGTGAACACAAATATTTAGACATTAAATACATATTTTCAAAGAGATGAATGTGGCAGTAAATGTGGCAGAACTGAAAGAACCCCAAAGAGCACCCAGGTTACCAGACATCAGACAAAAGCAATGCAAAACCTATGTTACTCATTGAGGAGCCACCCTGAATAATCTCCATTTCTGATGGGGTCACGCTCAGTTTATCACAATAGAATCCACACTGTGCTGCTTCAGTTTCATGCTCATCACAAAGCACAGGACACACAATGCTGCCCAGGCAGCACCCCCGATTTCCATCTCATGAAGCGGCCAGGGTAAATCACAGAAGCCCACTGGAACACCTTGTTCACTAGGATGCTTCACTTGAAGCAGAGGTGAGTCATAGCAGTTGACTTTCTAAACTGCTCTGCTACCTGAAACGAGGCCATAAGTCACCTGTTTGAAGTGCACTGATGGTCACTTTAAAATGCAAGCCTTGAAAAATAAAACCAGAATACTGCTCCAGTATCATTTTAAAACACAATAAATTTGCAAACAAACTTGGCAGATAGAAGGTAAAATGGGATTTTTTTTGGCACCTGCAGTGCAGCCATTTTAAATTAGGTGACTAAATACCTATAAATTGTCTAATTAGGTCAACTTCCATTGCAACCTGAAGCCTGAAATGCCCCAGCAAATAAGCTTTCTTCAGAGGTCTTTCACACCCTTTGTTCCCATGTAGTCATTCAGGATTATAATTCACTTAATCCACATAATTGACTTGAGGTTTTCTAGAAAACTCTATGACTTCAAACAAATACATTTCTCAGGAATTTAAGTCTATGTATAGAAGGATTTATTCTGAAAAACCATGAAATCTGTGTAACAGGGCTCTGTAATACAGTTACATAATGACAAACGGTGGCTCCAACTGGATATTCATATTTGTTTTTCATAAAGCTCTGAAATAATTTAACCAAGAAAAAAATTAATTTTGTTAAAATAAACCTGCCCTTTCACTCATTCAGGAATTAAAGTCGAGCTGCATGCCAGTTCAGGTTTGCCTGCTCAGACATTTCCCACCTCGCCCTCTGCTGCAGCTCCCGCTGCCATCCCTCCGTGCCAGCACGGCGCAGCCGAACCAGGCACCTCGCAGCTCCCCTGCCTGCCCCAGTGCTGCACAGCCCTCCTGGAGCAGCTCTGCCCCAGCCTCCCCTCTGCCTGCCCCCTTTCATCCTGCCTGGGAGCACCTCGGCGTCCCCATCCCTGCAGCCTCTGCTCCTCACCTCGCTCCCAGGGCTGCACACTGAGCAAGAACAGGGAGCAGCTCCAGCTGAATTACAAAACCCAGCAATAACCCAGCTTTCCCCCCCCCACCCCTCCTTCAGGCTGAGTTATTCAAGTGCAATTGGCAGAACAGTTGTACTGTCATGAGTCAAGGGGCAGCGGTGAGCAGCCAAGGACACAGTGGTGTGGGAGTATTGTAACTGACAGGCTGGCCAAACAAGCATCTGAGAATACAGAGGCTGCGAACTTCTGGTAGCAGCAGATGTCTTTCCCTGTGAATTCCTAAAGCCCCGGGGCTCTCTGGGGGTTGTCTAGGTTCTGCCTACTTCAGCTTGAAAGCTTCTATTTGAAGCACGTTCCCTATGAGTGCTGTATCTCAGTATCCCCATTTAGCTGACGCTTTCTGAGTACAGCAGTCTGCTTGGGCATTACCTGGCCTTCCTGCTCATTGCGGTTTCTCCCAGCCCTGTAAGTCGTTCCTTCATGAAGCACATTCCTGGTGGAGCAGCCCTGGGGGCAAGACTGTTCCTGTGTGAAGGCTTCGCACCTGGGCGCTGCTCCTGTGGCTGGCTGGCTGCCTCATGGTGAGGCAGAAAGTGAAAATGTATTCACAGCAGAGCCCTGAAGCTTCCCGCAGTGACTTCCCACCTCCCCTCCTCAGTGCAGCACGTGGAGGAGTCCCGTGGTGAGAAATCCCCCCCGCTGAAGGCATTGGGCCACAGCCAGGGTCAGTGCTGCAGTTTCTGGGGATGCTCACCAGAGGTGCAGGGCACTGGCAGCGCCCCTCCATCCCAAGGGCGCTTGAGCAGGACAGCAGCAAGCACAGCATGAAAAGAGACTTTGGAAAATCCTTTTAAGGGATGGGGAGTTTCAGCCACACTGGCAGAGCACCCGGCTGCTCCCACGTGAGGAGCTCCCCACAGCCAGCACCAGCCCCGGCCACACTCAGCTCCCGGGGCCAGGCCAGCTGCCCCAGGCACCCCGGGGGGACCGTGGATGCAGCAGCCACCTCTGTGAACAGGATGGCCACAGGAAAGGGAGAGGTGCTGGAGAAAAGGGGGACAGAGGAGCTTTGCGCATAAATATGAGAAAAGTACCCCCAGCACCTCCGCCAGGGACAGCCCAGGGGTCCTGGGGCCACTGGGAGACAAATGGGTGTGATAGCACCCGCGTCTGGGAGGCAGCCTCCTGGTGCCCCGCGAGGTGGGAGGGTAATGGCATCCTCCCCGAGCGAGACACTAATTGAGCAAAAACTTATTGAAATCAATACTCTGCAGGACATTTCTACACAGTGATCTGAGCTAATTAACTCTCCTGTGCAGTCTGAAATCCTACAATGATCATGAACCTTTCTGCCACGTCTAGCCTCCCACTCCTCTCTTCTCTCAAAACAATGCCTTTGTAAACTACAGATAAAACAGGAATTAAAAGCACCCTAGGGTCACGCTGACACACGTATACAGGCCACTGTGGTGCCTGGACCTGTCTCCCTTCTTACACAGAAAAAAATAAACTATTGAGAACTCGTAACAGAGAGCAGCAACCATTTGTGATTAGTGTCCATAAGGGAGAACCTGCTGTGAGGAAAGCCCCTGTGACACAAACCCCACTCCCACAGCTGACAACAAGGCATACTTCCCTGGGAAGATGCAGCGTATCGGAAAACCATCTTTTGACACAGTTATGCTGCAAAAAATGACCATAAGGAATGGACATTGGGAAACAAGGACAAACAGGAGGACAAAAACTCATTTTGAAGTGGTGCATTTACCTCCTTGATGAGGCAGCAGGGGCCACCATGCCATGCAATACCAGCGCATTGCACGTACTCAGCTCTGTCCAGCCCAGATTAAAAAACAGGTTTGCCCCGGGATTTGAGAATGTGAAGTAGCAAGTTCCCAAATACTAGTTTAAATTTACAAGTCTGCAAGAGGCTTGAACAAAGCCCCAGAGCCAGGAGCACGTTGGACGATGTTACAGGGCAGGGCAGCCCATGTCCTGGGAGGAAGGTGGCTGTATGGGTGCCCTGTAAGGGACTGACTCCAGTGTCGGTTTTGTAGTGCTTGACTAGTCACATTCTGTTCACTTCTATTTCATCTGCCATTGCTTTGCAATTCTTTAAGATTATTGATGACAGTGCTGTTTAAAGAGCTTTTGCAGGGCTCGTTTCAGTTACCTAAATCACCAGGTGTGGACAAACTTCAGGGATGGCAGAAGTCACAGCCTTGTCACCTTGCAATGGAAGGATTTCCAAAACACAAGCAGCACACAGAACACCAGTACCTGAAAGCCCTGCCGCCCATACGACACCACCGGGGCCGACGGAGGCTTTTGGTTTTTGCATAGGGCAAAACACTTCCTTGAGAAGTGCAGGGACCGCACACGGCAGAAGGGGGTTTGGAAGCCGGTAAGCTCACAGCAGCAGGTACCCACGGGCTGCGGGACCAGGGCCTGGCTCCTGCGGCAGCGGGGGGACCCCCGCGCCCCCCGGCAGCCGGGGCGGCCGCGCTCCCTGCGACCCCACCGGGGGCTGCGCTGCTGCTTTGTCCTCCCGCGGTCCGGTACCGCGAGCTGGCGGTCCGCGAGCTGCCGCGGGGTGCGGCGGGGGCGGGTTTCCAACCGCCCGGAGCTATTTCGGGGGGACTCGCCCCAGCACCGCCCGCCCCGGCCCGGCGGCCGCCAGCAGCCCCGCAGCGCCCCGCAGGGACGGGGACCGGGACCGGGCCGGGCCCGCCGCGCTCCGCCTCGCCGGCAGCGCCCCCTGCAGGCCGCGGGCGGGGCGGGGAGCGGCCGGGGCCTGCCGCGGGGTCCCAGCGCCTCGGGGGCCCTGCGGGCACCACGGGGGCTCTAAAGCACGGCTGCAGCTCGCGATCCCTCAGCGGCTTCCCTGCTCGGGGCGCCCGAGCTGCCCCAAACCTTGCTTTGAGCTGTTGCTGCCCCACGGGGCCGGAGGGGCTGCAGACCACCCCACACCCAGCAGGCCCCAGTCTGCCTCTCACACAGCAGAGGACAAGCTCAAACCTTGCTCTCCGTAGAAGTATGCATTTCCATTGCCACCTCTTCTATTACAAGCTATTTGATACAGAAAAAGCCAAACCTACCTGAAACTGCCCACCATAACAGCACAGTCCTCCCTGCACCCTTGAAGGCAGTGCCTGTGGGGCTGCTTTTATGGCCCTCTGGCAAGCTGAGGCCCTCACTACCGGCTAATGGTGGGCAGCTGTGGGCTAATGGTGGGCAGCTGTGGGCTCGGCAGGGGCTCTGCTGTTCTGTGCATGGGCACCCAGTGAAGAGGATGGGGTCTGTGTGTTGCAGAGGTGATGCAGGCACCAGGGAGTCTGCATTTCTTGTCCAACACAGGCACTGAAAAGCCACATTCTGCTCTAACACATGCTAGTCCTTAATTAGGCCTGCACTTGGGTTTCTGGCACGTTTTCTAAACCAAACTTTAAAGCAGGCCTTTGCTTCTTTTTGTGTAAGATACTGAAACGCAGATACTGCATCTCTCCCAAATGCACTGTGGTCCCTCAGCAAGGATCAGCTCCTTGCCTTTATTGTTTATCTGCTCAAAAACAGATCACCACCTCCTAAAATAGGGCGACTGTTCAATTAGGTCTTAATTGCTTTTATTTTTTTCCCTGTCATTCAAACTAATTAGAATTAGATGGAAATGTCTCGCTTGCTCATTTTAATGAGGGTTTTGATTTACGTAACCGGCAGCAGACCTCGGGTGCCCGTGTGCGTGCCGCGTTCTGACGCACCCCGAGGCTCCCGCGGGTCCGGCGGCCGCCCGTCTCCCACCGCCTCGCCCTCCCACAGCTCTGCCGGGGTGGCTGGACCCAAGGGGGGGCTGCCGGCTCCAGGCCCTCGCTGTCCATACCCCACACCCCGGGTGCCGACCCCACAGCCATGTCAGAAGCGAGGGGCGCGCCGCAGAGCTCCCAGCCTGGCGGGACAGCCAGCCCCACCTCTCAGTTCTGCCTCCGTGGGGCGGCGGGGGGGCTGCTAGCTCGCTCCAGGTGTTAGCCCAGAAATGAGACTAAACATGGAAACTGCACTCGGACGTGAAATCCTCTCGATCTTCTAAATACGCAAAAGCGGTGCGCAGCCCTGGGGCAGACCGTCCGGGTGGCGTTTATGGGCCCTGCACTGCACGCTGCCGCCCAGCTGCCAGGCAGCACGGGGGGACGGGGGGACGGCTGCTTTACCGGGCTGCAGTCACACACCGATGGTCTGTATTATCCCAGGCCCAAACCAGCTACCTTCGGAAATCCCAGGCAGTCTTGCTACTGGCTTTAATCTCCACTTTAATTTCAGCAATTGAGCTGTTCGTCTACATTTCACTATCTTATTCCATTGGGGGGAAAAATATTGCAGAAAGGGCAGTTCTGATGATTGTGTTTGTTCTTCATCCAAAATCAGAAATCAATGAACATCCCGCAGCATTTCCTAAGAGAGTAAAAATACTTTCTGACCAGCTGCCTTGCACTATCTACTCTAGCTATAGTTTACTGGGGGGTTCTGGCTTTGCTTGCTGCTCTGGTTCCTGTTAATGCTCTCTGAATCTGCCAGATGCCTGAGGCAGCTGCAATTTCAAAACAATGGGAAAAAATTGACAAAAATTGTGCTCTACTTGTGATGTTTAAAAGGTAGCAGTGGGTGTGATTGGGAACATGCTCAGCACTTAGAGAGAGGCCCACCACAGCCTGGGCTTTCTCTTTAGTGGCACAAGCATCCTGCGCACACAGCCGTTCTTAGTGCTCCACTCCTCTCTTCCCTAGGAGGAAGAAATCCCAGGCCAGCCCCCCCTCACTGGCCAGGCGTTGTGAACTGCCCAGCACAGCAGCCCCAGCTGGCTGGGGACCGTATCACTGTGTGCTGGCCAGAGCCTTGCCCTGAGTGCTGCTCGCAGTACCCGTGCCACCCATGCTGCTCCTTCCCGGTGTGCGCGGCACCTCGCTTTGCCAGACCTGTAACCCCGCGGCCGCCTCGAAGCCTGTCGGAGCAGCTTGCTGGAGGCGCTCCCCAGCCTGGGCTCTGCAGGATCCCTCCGGCACCGAGCCCAGAAGGACCTGTGTGACCAAATGCCCCTTCCCCGCTGGCAGGGGAGGGATGCAGCGAGCCAGGGAGCCGGTGATTTGGGACGCTTGGGTCACACAAGGCTGGGGCTAAGGCCAGGGGGGCTTGGGGCCGAGCTGAGAGCTGCAGCAGGGCCTGCTGCTGCCTGCGATGGAGCCGAGCAGCCCCACAGGGAAAGCACGTTTCCAGCACTTGGCTTGGCTCTTCCCAGCACCAGAACTTAAATGGTGCAGGAGCGTTTAAAAATAATGTGCTCCAAACAAGCGGGAGAAAGGGTAGTCGTCATATATTATAGAGGGGCTGAATGGATGCACGGACCACTTGCATTAACCTGCAAGAGAATTAGCATTTGTAATTTTCCTCTTAGGAATCCTAGTTTACCTTCGCCCTCTGTCTTAGTTCACTGACATCATAGTTACGAGATAGATCATTTTTATGGATTACATCTCACAAGGGCAACATTTTAATGAATAGTAGAATTAAATGTTTGCCAGGATTTTTTTAAAATAAATGATCAATTACCGCTGAGCACATCCATCATATTTATTAGCTCCCTTCTAGAAACATTTTTCATAACTTGCAAATTGAAATGAGGTTGAAGCTGAATTTTATTTCTTCTTCATCTGTCTGTAGTAAATATAGTACTTACATGTAAAACACCAAGATGAGTGGGCTTTTTTGTGTAAGTTGTTTTCTGACACTGAATAAAATTTTGTGTGCAAAGAATAGTGCTTTTTTATTTTCAAAAAAACAGTTAATAAAAATAAAGATTTCCTTTTCTAAAATGCCTGGGGAACTGTGACCTGGTAGACAAGATTTCTTACTTGCTCTCAAGGTCATCATGAAACCACCTGATATGCATTTACTATTAATAATGTCTTACTAGGAGGTTAGATTGAACTTTGAGGTTTTGTCATGTCATGCATGCTATTAGCTCTTTATCTTTTGCAAAACGGAGTCAGAAATATACATTTCATCTTCCTAACATTGGAAAGTCAGCTTTATATAATGTCAGAAATTAAAGCTTGTGGTGGGTAGTGCAAACTACCTGAAGAGCAGACACTCACTAAGCAATGTTAAAGCCAGAGGTGCTCAGGCAGGAGATTGCTTTGGGGCCGAGGGAAGGCACAAAGCATGAAATAACCAAGCACCGTGAATGTCCCTTGTCTGCCTTCCAGAACCAAATTTCTCTGCAGAAATCGGTGGTTGTGGCTACACGATGATTTTTCTAAACGGCTAAGCTGAAATGAGTAGTGCCTGGTATTCAGTAGTCTGCTGTTTGTCCAGGAAACTCGTGGAATTATGTTACAACACCTAAAGGGGGATGAGGGTGTGGATTGAACTTCTGAAAGACTTTCTCTGGCTTGTACAAGGCAGAGTTAACAGCAGAAATAGCCGTTTGGCCGCGAGAGGCCCGGAGGAAGGGCAGCGGGCAGCGCAGGTGCTGGAGGCGGGTAGGGCTGCCAGCGGCCGGCAGCACCGCGCGCGGGGGGCTCCCGAGCGGAGGCTGAGATGAGGAGCGAGGAGCCTGGCACTGCCTCCCAGCCCCTCCTGACCGTGGGCAGGGGGGTAAAGCAGCCGTAAAAATGGGGCAGTCTACTCTTTTTCTTTTCCCCCATTTTAACAAGTCAAGCCTGTCAAATGAGCCGGCCTGCAGCGGTTTTGCTTTTCGTTGATGATTTTTGGTTTTGGGGAAAGCTAAATATGACAGGCATAAAAGGATAGTGTGCAACTGGAGATGAATTTCTTCTCTCAGAAACAAACTGTCGGTAGGAAAGGGTTGTATAACCAAGCTCTGATTCATTTTGAGCTTGACCACATTTTAGGTGCTGAAAATGTCCTGCTCAGATACCAGCTTACCCGTGAGCGCTGCTTAGTACACACCGTCACAAACTGATACCTGTGTGTTTTAAATAATACTTTCCACACTGAAACATCTTCGTGCTCCTAACCTCTCCCCTGCCTACATCAAAGCCTTTTCTAAACAGCTTTGCTCTTAGCAGTGGAAAATTACAATTGGGAGGTTTTAGTACCAAACAGCAGAGGATATGACCTTAAATAGCATGCTGTGGAATGTGTTGCAATGTTACTGGAAATGTTAAAGAGAAAAATGTTACCACTGTGAGTCAATGAAACGCGGTCTCTGAGGGCTGGGTCCCGCACAGGGCGCCCTGCACCCTGATGCCCGTGTTTGCTTGGCGGCGGTGTCGGGAGCTCTGCCGCCAGGTCCTGGCCTCGAGCTCCCCGCTGCCTCCAGAGCCACGAGCTGGCAGCAGCACACACCGGTGTGGGGGCTTTCCTGAGCACGTGCGGGTCACCTGGAACTGGCTCCGTGAACTGTGACAATTTACTTCAGGGGGTCTCCGTGCATGGGACTGCTTTTACAGCTTCTCTAACCACCCTGTATGGTCCTGTGCGCAAAGAAACAGACTTATTAGCACATGCCAATAAATCGCAGCAGACTCTCATAGTGCTATATATAGAAAGCTGCATACATATATCACATCACAGCCATGGAAGCAGCTACTCGACTCCAGGAAGTGTTACCTGATTTGGTAAGTTATTCACATGCTCTGGTGAGTCCCTTTATTCCAGCAGAGTTTATGTGAGACTATTTCAGTATATGTTGTATTGGATTTGCAGCGTGCTGTGGCGGCCCTGACACTTGCCTGCTCTGTTCCGCGTGTAAGAAATCTGCATTTCTGCTGTCACTCTCCGTCCTATCCAGAAACAGATTTTTTCAACAGGGTTGCATTTCATAAAAAGGATCTGAAAAATTTAGATTCACATCTTCTTTACCATGTGGTGCTAATAAACCCCTGAGTTTTGTAATCACAGAAATGAGAAATAACATGATAATGAATGGAAAAGATCACATCTACCAGAGGCCGGAGGAGGTTTTTTTTAGACAGATGTTTCCAGACTGATTGGTTGTGAAAGCAGATTAAATGAAAAGTCAACAGTATGATAAATTATTCTATAAAATGGGGACAGTCAACAACGATGATAGAAAACATGGCTCAAAAGCACGTAGCTCCATCCCCGAATTGTTTTGTCATGTGCAAGCAATTGCCACGTTAGCCACAAGAAAGTCACACTTTGAAGTGCGGGAGGGAGCCAAGAGCCAACAGCAGCTGGGAGCTGCTTGACTCAGAGCTGAGCACTGTGCTGGGGAGAAGAAACTGGGGGACTTTCAAGGGTCAAGTTTCAGCTATTATTTGGTTAGCGTTAGGCATATGACTGGGGAGCAGCAGTTGGGGTTTGGCACCATGCTACGGGAGCGCGTAGCAAATGCACCCCGACCCCCAAGCTCGCAGCCGAAGCATGCGCAAATGCTGCTGGTGCTGCAGCCAGGACGGCGGGGAGGCTGGGGAAGCTGCCTTCTTCCCATTCCATGTGCAAGAAGAAGGTAATGACGTAAGTGGGTAATCTAAAATAACAGGAGAGGTTTCTGGCAAAACAATTTAATCCAGGTTCTTTGAGTCTCAAGCTTAATATCTTAAAGCGCGACAATTTTCTCTTATGTGAGATTGAGCTATTTCTGTGGAGAAGGTTTTCACCATGTGTAGAGCTCTTTTTATGCCATTATGTTATTATGCTATTCATAATTAACAGAAGCAGCTATTATTCTCCAGTTTACTCGGTGAGCAGACGCTGGCTCCAGGTAGCAGATGCTGCCCCCGCAGCACATTGCTGTGGGCTGTTAGGGAACACCAGGAGGAATTAATCTGAAGAAGGGAGCACGCACCAGGGAAAGGTGATGCACACTGTTTTACAGGGAGGGGTTTTCCATCATCAAAAATGCTCCAGGCCCTTGAAATACGGACAAATAATGGTATACAAAGTGACAGGAGAGCAAGCACTGATCTCTGCTGCTTCTCTTTCAAAACTGCTGAGCAACAGGAGCAAGCCTCCTGCTTCCTTCCCCAGAGGAGATCGTGTTTCTGACCGCTAGCTACTCATTTTGTTTGGCAAAAGCACTGAGGAACATGTTGGCTGTTTCTACCTGTGGGCAGCTAGCTTATGCTAGCTTATTGCCAGCCAGAATCTGAGGTTTTCCTTGCTATATTGGTCTCTAATGGGTAGTGTTATTTCAATAAATTACGTTTCTGTGCAAGTAGACCTTCCTGGAAGGCTGTTCCCTGATCAGCACTGCACAGCATGCTCACATTATGGACCATTTACAACTTCTGCATCATTAATGGTATTACAGGAATCCCATTTACATGTGCCTGTGCGTGCTCTGAGAGCAGGGAACCTGCAGTGTGCTGCCACAATTAAGGAAGAAAAAGCTGCCTGGATTCAGAGGCTGCCACTTGCAAATCTGCTCACCCTCTCTGGGTGCGAGGTCGTTTCTGCGGCTCAAGTTGTTAAAATTAGCTCTAGACCTCGCTCAAGGCCATTTCTTTCCAACATCACTTAACAGCAGCTCCAAAGAAGACATTTTGGAAGTGTTTGAGATAATGCTGGCAGCTGTGGGACCACTGGAGAGAGTGGAAATGGTCTTTTAGTTCACACTTGATAAAGAAGAGCTTAATATGGAAAATAGAAATTGCGCAAAAATGAAGGCTGGAGGCAGGAGCTGGGCCTGGCCTCAGCTTTCTGAAGGACTAGGCAGCACCCTACAAGCCCAGGCAGAAAAGCAGAAAATGAACTTTCTGCCCCATTTTGGGCTCTCTGGCAGCCACTGGGTCCGTGGGCACCGGGCGCCGGGTGTGAGCATGGCCCCGGGGTGCCGCAGCATGGCCAGCCTGGCACCAGCCTGCACTGCCCGCCTGGCCGGGGGCTGCTCCGTGCAGACAGCGAGAGTTCAGCCCAGCCGAGTCAAAAGCCTGTCACCTCGGCTAAGAGAGTCCTTTGCTAAAGCCCAATCTTTATATGTAAGCGTGCAGCTGCAGTTCTTGTTTTCGTTTCAGTTATTACATGGAATTTTGCTAAAACTCAGCAGCCCTGTGTGTCACAGGAATGTCAAATAATACATGGGCTTTTAAAACCAAGTGTACAGTGACCAGGAGATGACTGGTAGCCTGTTATGCCATTCAGGTGGATGAAGGAGCCTGTGCAGTAGGAGAACCTCTTTCCCAGGAGTCATCCTCGCAGCACAAACAGCTATGGATTTAAATCTCACCACGCCTGCTTTCAAATGCTTTGAAGCCTATTTTTGTTCCTCCGGGTTTCCCAAAACAGGACACACCTATTACAAGCCAGCTGCGGGTACGTGGGCAGAGAGGGGTCTGCACAGCACAGGGTGGTTGTCCTGAGGTACGTGGCACAATTTGACTTCAGACTGCACGGCGGGCTTTGGGACAGAGAGGTATAATTAGTAGGTTTCCAGCCTCCCGTTCTCCTGCAGATGCTCATTTTTAATTATCTGCGCTGCCTTGTGGCTGCCTGAGGAAGGGAAAAAGGAGGTCTCCTGAGGGACTTGTTCCTGCTCCTACTTCATGGACTGGAACAAACAAAATAATTGATGAAGACACGGCAGTGTAAAATGCAGTTTTACTTCTAGCCCCAGACTAAGCTGCTCCAGACAAGGTGCAGCCTCCAGCCGCTTTTGGGAAGTTTTGCATGGAAAAAGTGCTGAGCTGGGAAGCGCAGCTATCAGCATTGCTTCCTCAGCATTTTCCATGTGCTTTTCATGTGGAGGATGCCTGAGGCAGAGCAGAAGGGGAGTCCCAGCCAGCAGCTCCGTCTCCCACCAATTTCGCATTTTGGAAGCGCCACGCGTGGCTGGGGGGTCGCCGTGAGCCCCGCAGGGCCTGCACCAGGCACCCGCGCTTCCTGGGCACCGCGGCCGCCGCAACGTGCTGGGGTTTAAGAGCACCGTGCCCTCTGAATGTGGAAATGTTATTAGCTTTAGCCTTCGGCGCAATGCACCAACAGTAATTACAGTTATTAGAAACTGCTGAAGGATTAATGTGTTATGGCTGCTGAGTGATGCTCCTGGAGCCACGGCCGAGCCTCGCTCTGAGCCGGCGGAGCAGTGCCGTGTCCCACGCAGAGCTGTCCCGTGCTGTGGAGGTTTTGGGGAGCCGTGACCAGCAGCACCGTGGTGCTGGCACAGCCTCGGGCTCCTGCCAGATCAGAGCGCTTCTCTTTCTCCCCTCAGTGCTAATAATTGTAAGCTATTTAAGCAGGAGGGTGTTTGCTGCCTTCAACATGACTAAACGGAGTCTCCTGGAAGGGGAAGCAGCACTTTGCTGCCGTGACCCCGAAGCACAGCTCTGCGTTGCGTGCTCCAGGAGGCCAGCAGACGCAGGCTGCAGGGAACTGCTCTGACGAACCACCTCACACCGGACCAGCTGCCCGCAGCTGGGTGAAGCACTGCCAGCAACCTGAGATGAAGGAGGCTAAGCGAACAGAAAAGGCGCTGGGATCTTTGTTTTCCCAAGGGATTTTAGGCATTGCTGCACGAGGGCAATGAACAGCTGTGTGGTCCCCAAGGCAGCCCTTCCACAGGCACCCAGCCCTGCCAACCTCTGGGGAGGAGCGACGCTGCCCGCCAGGCCCTGGGCGTGTGCTGCCCCTGCCCGCACGTGGGCTTCCCTTCAGGCTCCTGGAGGCGAAGCCCTTGGTGGCCTCGCTGCCGCAGCGTGCTGCCCACGGGCAGCTCCTCGCACGTCCTTTCGGCTGGCTTCCACCCGCGGCTGCCCCGGCAGGCGCCTCGCATGCCGCAGCACCCCTGGGACCTGCATGGAGCCGGGGAGCTGCGGCACGGCGCGGGGACGGGCGCGGGGGGGCCGCGAGTACAGGGACGTGCAGCGGGCAGGGGCCTGCAGGTGCTCGTGGCGGAGGTGGGCAAAGCACAGGCCAAAATTTGAACAGCAGCGTAGAGAAGGTGCGTTTGAAACTGTTCATTCTTCCTCTGAAAGAGGCAGCAGCATTGTGGATAAATGTCGGGGGGGGGGTAGAGGGACAGAGAGGATGGTGTGGCTTTTCTGAGTCTGGAGCACAGCAGCCCTGTAAACACACAAAGCAAAAGAAAGGAAAGTGATTTTCTTTTTTCCCATTTTCCTTGCATCCCAGCAGCTTGGTCTCACCTCCCCCTGAGTACACACATTGCCAGTGTTCAGACTCCAGGAACAAAATGTTTTCAGCCCCAAAGCTGATGTTTTCTCTTGCTTCAGCGCGATGCGCTTCATTGTATAAACCATTTTCTCATTTTGCAAATTTCTTCTGTATTTTTAGAAGCTTTTATTCAGTCCTCAGACAGAAAATGACCCTGTGGCAGAAGCCACGCTACCATTTAAGCTGGTACATGCAATTTTCAAAGCAGGCTGTGCAGCCCGTCCCTGCCTCTGAAGGTGGCACCCAGGCGGCAGCAGCTGCCCCCGTGCCGCTCGGGTGCCTGCGCGCTGCGGGCTGGGCGCGCTGAGAGCCGGGGCTGCGGCAGGTAACAGCACTCCTCGGGCAGGAGCTGCTCCCCCTCGCCCGCCCGCCTCAACCCACGGCAGGGAGGGAGCTCGCCCGCCGGCGCTCCGTCACTGCCCCGCGGGGCGAGCTGCTCCCCACGGCTGTGCCTGCCCCGCCAAGACCCAGGATTTCCTACCCAAAGTTTGCCGCCATCCTGCAGCTCATAAATGGCAATCTGCATACAACAAAACCCAAAAACCTTCTAGGCATCTCCACCCTCTCCAGCCACAGCCTCAACAACAGGTTCCAGCTAGCCAAGATCATTTGAGGGAAAAGATTAAAAGCTTTTCCTTCCTGGCTTAACTCTGTCCCTGCCGCTCGCGGGAAAGGGGCCATCCCGCGTCCTGCGTGGGGATGGGTGCCTGCAAGTGCTCTGCCTACGCGCTGCTCCGCGGGGCCGGCAGCCCATGCCTCTGCTTCGGGACAGCATGTTCTTGTCCAGGGCGCTGTTCCTAACTGGAAAGTTTTTCTTGGGCTGGCAAAAATACCGAGTTTTGGAGCTTGCTGCTACCACCTTCCCCTGTCAAACAACACGGCTTTTACCACAAATGTGCGAGGATTTGCAGTTTGCAGGAGTTTGGTCACAGAAGAGTGGGAGTTTAGCCATACAGGCTTGCAGATAATTTGAGAGATTCCCAGATAAAAAGTCAAAGTGCTGATGAAATTCCCTTTGTCTCAGGCTGTGTACATGGGGGGAATCTTTCAAGCTGCTTTTTCTACTTTCCAGTCCCTGGCTCTGCTCTGAGAGACAAAGATGATGTTGTTAAGACCGAAGGATAAGCCACGGTCTGGAACTTGTATTTTAAAGGTCACGAAAAACTATCTCCTAATTTCTGAAAAGCTATTTGCCTGAAGTGAATGCCATTGTAATGCTTCAGAAAATACTATGGTACAAATAAATAATGTTTTTATTGGCCTCGTAAATTGGTGCATTGCCATGGGACTTACCAACATTCACTTTTAACAGGGTAAATATTTGATTTACTGAGTTATTAAGAAGTTAAGCAGCAATCATGTTTTACCAGCCGTGCATGCTAATTAAATGATTCTGTTAGTAACACTGGTGACTGTGAATAACACCAGTGATTCACTTCAATCACAAAACTGCCTTTTTCTTTCAAATGTTTGGTAATAAGAAAATGGCCATGCATGTGCGATAGCGCGAGCTCTCGAGAAGCAATAACAATAAATAAACTATAAATAACTGCTGCAGGTTAGAGCAGATCTTTATGTCTCTCCGAGCTCAAGCAAGGGACCAGCACACGCCAGGCCAGCACGCTGCCAGCCCCGCGGGGCTCCCTGCTGGGGTGCGCAGCTAGAGCCCATGCCACCAGTCCCTCGTGCAGTGCGCAGGCTTCGTTCCCTCCATGTACTTGTAGGATGTGGATAGGAAATGGATGGTTTGGGCACCATCAAGCAATTGCTGTTTTATTACAAGAAAAAGGCCTGAAGTATTAGGACTTTGACAACAGGCCTTTGGAGATGAAAAGCCCAAGATACCTGGTGCTCTTCTATTGCTCCATCCCTCTGCTGCAGGAGGAGGATCTGCACGGCCAGCAGCGCCATTCAGCTGCCCCAGAGGGAGCACAGTCCCTCCTGTGCGTGCTGTGGGGAGCGGTCCCATCCTTCACAGACATGCCCACATGTGGGCACAGCACGGGCTGCCCCGGCATGGGACGTGTCCTGCAGGAGAGGAGCCCCCGCCGTGCCGCGGCAGAGCAGGGGCTGCAGCGGGGCACGCACTCCTCATCCGCCAGCCTGGAGGCCTCGCTGCTGCCCCTGGATCTGGTGAGCAGACAGAACCCAGCTGGCTGCCAGCAGCTCTAAAGGTCAAGGTGTGCTTATCTAAATAGCACGTCTTGCCTTTGTGTACACATTCTTCTGTTCTTTTTAAAGATCTTCAGCATTTGTCCTAGATTATTAAAATGTAGCGCTGTAAATCGTATGTTTGCATTCACACAGCACAGTGTCACAGCTCTGCTAGCACACGTTGTGCCTTTTGCTGCTGAGCTGCTCCTTTCCAATGTCCTCTGCACCTATTTTCTCCTTCCAACGTAAAAATTCATCGGTTTTGCATACTGAAAATTGCAATACATATCATCTCAACTGAAATTAGTCTTTCTGGCATGTTACTCACCAAAGACATAAGGCTCTGAATAGTCAGTCCTGTTTCTTATAGAGAAGCCACAAGTTAGTGCTGTCAGAGAACGACAGCCGGGGGCTTTGTTTTGACATCAGCACGCAGGTCTCCAGCTTCCTGTAAATCAAAGCAACAGATCCCGAGCTATCCACTGAGCCGTCCTTCCATAGATCTCTGTGGCAGACTCATTCACATTCCAGGCAGTCTTGGAAGTTTATCCATGATTTTTTTAATTCAGCAGATTGCATATGCTGTTTGATCAAGTGTAAGAAGAGGCAACCAGTTTCAACAAAAGACAGCGCTGCTGCTGGCAGCCTCTCGCTGTTTTAAGCCTAACACGGGAAATGACACCAGCGAGCAGACCAGAGAGAGCTGTTTCAGTTGTTGCCAGGTACTTTATGTTTGACAGCTGTATGCCTGCCCTCTATCTTTTTCGATATATTCAGTATTTCCTGTTATACTCAAGTATAACAATTCTACAGTCTTGAGGGTAGGAGCCCTGTGAGACTCTCCTATAAGGACAAAATGAAACACAGTCTGCATTTTCTACTTGGAAACTCACCAAAAGTTAAAACTGCCTTTCAAAATGTTGCCTGAACGTAATAAACCATCACTTGAGGTAGGCCATGCCTTTGCCACCTGGTGTCTGTCCACTCCAACACAAGGTCAGAGACCCAGGGTGGGTGAAGTGCTCTCCATCACCCCACATTGCTTCGTATAACGGGAGCTGTGCCCTGCTCACTTGCATGGTAATGGGGCTGAGGGCTCTTCCGTCCCCACCCACCCCACAGTAAGGACCACCAGTGATGCTCTCTCTTTGTAACCCTATGGTTTCCCGGTGTCAGCTTCCTGGTTTCGTGCATCTCCTCCCCAGAGACGGGGCGGGAGGAGGGCAGGACTTCTAAGCCCAGTCTCTCTTTACCTCCGCGTTTGCTGAATGCATTCAGGCGAATCTGCTGGCAGGACCCACCCGGCACGGCACGCCTGTGGGGAACGCAGGGAAACCCGGGGGAGGTGGGCAGCTCGCTGGGAAGCGTCACACTACGGGATGGGAAGGACAGAGGTGCCGCGTGCCCTGCCGCAGGTAGCCAGTCTGCTTCCACGCTGGCAGGTTCCCCAGAACCACGAACAGGCGGCTTTGCAGCACCACCACTGACTGAGGAAATTCAGTGTGCCGAAACTGAAGCTCATTACACTTGGCCTTGCAACACGAGAGGAACTTTATAAAGCGTTAATTGGCAGGTGAGCGGGAGCTGAGCGCTGCCCGGGGTGGTGCTGTCCCTGCGGTCCCTGGGGTGCCAGCGCTGCCCCAGTGCCTCCCCAGGCAGCCCCGGAGCGGACCTGCACAGCGGTGTGACACCACCGTTGTGTCCCAGCCCCAAAGTGCACAGGCCAGCCATGAAACCCACTGCTTGCCACAGCACCTCCCTACCTGGCACGGACACTCACCGCTCGGTATTTTCCCCTTGGGACACAGCCACATCCCAGCAAAGCTCCCAGCCATCTCTTCCTTGACATGCTGATGCCCCAGCTAGAGCCGCAGGCCCCGGCGGTGCAGAAGAGGTGCAGGGTGCCTCCAAAACCGCTCCGGAGGGAGGCGGAGGGGAGATGTCCGGCCTGGGGCTGGCGCCCCACCACCCCGCAGCGCTGGCAGGGGGCCTGTGCTTGGATTTCAGCTGCAAATGGGCTTTTAGTCAGTAATTCCCCAAACCAGGAATCATTGTGAAATGCATTGACTGAACTTTTCAACTCGGAGAAGGCCAGAACAAAAGGTTTTTACAGTTCCCAAGTGCTTCCTCAAAATCTGTGTGTGTGAGACGATGAAGCAAAACCGCTCTTTCTCCCGCGCAAAATTTCAGCGTTGGGCAACTGACACGTTCCCGAGCAATAAAACGACATGGAAGTAGAAGAGAAAGCGGAGTCCGGTTTCCCGCAGCTTTGCGGGCTGCTGTGGCGAGGCGCTGCCAGCAGAGGGGCTCGCACCGCGCGGAGCCCGCCCCCGGCCGCAGGGGGCCCTCGGCACCGCGAGCCTCCCCCGCCGCCCGCGTTCCCCCGGGCTGGCACATGGGCCGTGTTCTTCAGGGTTTGTGAGTCCTGGCCAAGTTGTAAGAACGGTTTACGAGCCTCAGTGCCTGTTCTTGGGTTCAGCCTCGAGCCAAGCAACATGCAGCGGTTTTCCCCGTTTGCTGCTTGAATTACTGTCTTGTTTTGGAAGAGCTTAGAATAATGCTGGGTTTTAATCTCAAAGCACATACACGTCTTAAACAATACCTTGGGTTTTTAACCAGCTTGTTCATTTGGAATCCATTTTGATTATCTGTAAGAGAACAACATTTTTCAGGGATTTTGAGCAACGGTTACAGCTCTAATCTTAATGCTGTCCACCACCCATTAAAAATTTATTTTTAGTCCTTTTGAAAAAGCTCCTCTAAATTTCTGTCACTGCCCGATTCCCCGCTAATTTCACCAGCTTACTGGCGTTATTTCAGGTTGCACACTACCCCCACGTGCACCATCAAGTAGCTCTGTCCCTCGCTGCAGGCACGGCGCCGTCGGCACGTGGGGGCACCCTGCAAGGGCCGGCACTGCTGCGCTGTGCCAGGACGCGAGGCCTGCCCGACCCCGGGCCCCGTCCAGCCCCAGCAGCCTGCATCGTGCTCAGCCCAGGTGCAAACCCAGTGCCCTGCGCTGCAACACAAAAATGAACAGCGTCGGGGCTGAGCGCTCCTCTCTGCACGCGCGCGTCAACTCTGCAGGTGCGGCACAGAGCCAAACCGGCCCGCACAGGCTGCACTCCCAATGAGGAGCATCTATTTGGGGAAAAATGTTACCTGATCTGAAAACTTCAGTCTGTAGCTGCAATTTAATTGCTTAATACCCACAGCAAGCAGTTTTCTTGTAAATTAATAGTATGAAATCTATTAGGAAATTAAAACTGCTTCCTTGGCACTTCTGTTCTGAGCCTCCTTACCGTCCTGGTGTGTTTTCAGAGCAGGAGATGCTACTACTCAGAATCTCATAAAAAGGATTTATAACGATTAATAATTAGCGTATTGATGCACCAGGCTGCAGTGAAGTTAACTCCGGCTTTGTCTGCTTGGACTTGGTTCACTGCTATGCACCGAAGCAGCGGCAAAGTCAGGCCCAAAAGCAGTGATGGGTTTTGCCTGACCCAGGGCCGTCCCCTTCCACCCGCACTGGCATTAGATCAGTGCCACTGTGTTGGCTCGTGACCCAACGCATTTGCCAGGCACGTTACGTGTTGGGAGTGCTGCTGCCTGTGGGTTCAAGGTGTTCTGTGGGCACCGCGGCAGGAGCCAGGCGCGCTCAGAGCTGCTGAGCACAGCGCCAGCCTCCGACCTTCAGCCTCCTGCCACCGGCCCCCAAGGTGCCGCGCAGCCCCAGCACCACAGGAAGCACTGCCCTGTGCGGGCACGGGAACCAAAGGCCAAGTTTAAGGGACTCAAGACTCCGTGTGGGAATGGCAGTACTTCTGTGGCAGCCTCCTGCCGCTTCCCACTCGGTGCTGGGGACGAGGGGAGTTAGGCAGGTTTTCTGCAAGCCTGGCGGGGCCATCTCAGGAGGCAGCACCTTGACCTACTTGACTTAAGCCCACAGGACACACTGAATTAAACCTGGGGCTGATCAGCCTCCCTTGGCTCTAGTGCCATGGAAGGGCAGAAGCAGCATAAATTTGCCCTTTCATGTTCTGGTCCAGCTCAAGGGTAGGCTGGAAAACCCCTGATCAGGCTGAAAGAAAAAAACAGGATGTTTTCCTGCACCAGGATCAGAATCCTCTTATTAATCCAAGTCAGTCCTTGGAAATTGTGACAATGATGGAGAGGCTGATGGGACTGAAGAAGAGTGTAATGCATTTCACGATAGAGTGACAGTTTATATATTTAGCATTCTACTATGCCAAAATGCAGAGGCAGCACATTTTGATCTGGGCTTTCATCCTGAGGGCTGACCCTGCCTTCCCCCTGCATGACAGATACTGCAGCGGATTTAGTAAGAGAACTTCTTCCTCTACAGATTTTTTTACTAGCGATGAAAATCCTGTAACAGTTAGCTTCTTTATCACAGTTGCATGATTTCTGATCTCTTAAAAAATGAATACTAACAGAAAATGTAGTAAAGAAGTAGGGTTCCTTGCACTGCTATAAAAATACAGCCTCGTGTCATTCCCTTATTCCCTTTACAGAATCTAGCAGGTGAAATAGTAGTCCTTATTTGCCAACAGCTGCTCACTGATTTTTTTTCTCCAAAGCATCTCCAAATCCTCATGAGAGCCATAATGTGAAGACCTTCACCCATGGTCAGGACACAGGCAGCTGCAGTTCACTGTTGGTGAGAATAGGCACTATGTGCTCATAACACAAAGCCATGCTTTAGAAAGGTACCCCTGAAATTCAGGGTATTTTTAATCCAGTGGTGGTTACTATCAGCATTTCTCAGTAAAGAGGTATTGTCGCTGTTCTAAGGGGAAACGATGTCTGGTGTTCACGAGCTGTGAGCTGAGCAGGGGACATTTGGGTTCCAGGAGTCACACGGAGGCACGCAGCCACTGGCTGGGAAACAGGCCAGAATATTCTGATCCAGTGTTCTCCAGTTTGTCAGCACATTTTGATTTGTTCTCTAGCAGGAACGATGCAGCAGCACTTCAGCCAAAGCGTTGCTGCAATATGTGCTGCGCAGAGGAAGCGGTGCTGGCAGCAACTGCTGCGGCGGCAGGGGCAGCAGAGGTGCCGGGGTGCTGAGGGGCGCGCGCCGCGCCTGTCCCATGCGCAGGGACGGCAATGAGGGATTGCCAGTGGGCAGGCAACACCAATCTGCCTCCCCGGCTGTGGGCACTGCTCAGGACAGCTTCGGGCCATTTTAGGCTACACGCGCAGTCCTAGAGCCAGACTCCTCGCCGTTCCCTAGCCCCTTCCCCGGGTGACGGGGACAGTCCAGCGGAGCAGAACAGGCAGGTCCCAGCTCCCGGGGGGTGAACCCGGGACTTGGCATTTTGGACTTTGACACAAAGGAGATGAGAACCAGGGATGCCCTATGGAGCTGTGCTCATCCACTCTAGGGGACGCTCACAGCCATGCATCACCAGTGGCACGAGGGTGGCACAACGCCCGGGACACGAGCTTTGCAGATCACTTACCTCTTCTTCAACATCCTGCATTTGGTAAGCCAGACCTCTGCCCTTGTTTCCATCTGCAGAGTCCTGTGCTGTGTCCAGCCTCCACGCAGCAGGCCTGCTCTTCGACATTTTCCAAGGTCTTTTGTTCTGCAGAGGAGGGAAAGCTAACAAAATAAAGGACAGGATGCAAAAGGGATCCAGCTGTCCTCATAAAAACTGACATTGAACAGTGACAATGGGAACTATTACAACTGCATTGCTGGAAAAAATATTTATTAGGCAAATTCAGTCTTTCGGTGGAAAAATAGTGACAGAAACATACAGAAATATAAAGTAAAATGTAATGAACTCATTTGCAAAAGCTGCCTACCATCTCTATCCAAGTCTACCTGTGCAGATCCCAGCATCCTGCCTATTTGCTTTCCTATTTTTAGGAACTAATTTTGGTTTTATGAAGTAATTTTCAGAAATCAGTACAGCCATTCATACAGACATTAAGTATGTTAATAAATAAGGCAGACTGAGGAAATCCAGCAACAAGTCTCCCCCGTGTTATAAATTCATCTACAGTAGAGCTCACAGGTTAAAGCATTTCATCCAGCTCACAGAACACACACACACTTTATAACTTAGCTCTGAGTCTTGTTTTAAGAGGTGGCCTCAATTACTGGGACTCCCCTGAGATGAATCTCTGGAAAGCCTTCACTGTTTTTGAAACAGAAACATGCTGCATAAGGTCCCCCTTATAACCTTTACAAAAGGTACTTGATTCCATCACTTCCTCGCTGAAAGCAAAAGGAGATTTTTCTTGTAGGGTTCTGTGGAACATGCAATTCCTACACCTTTCATTTTTCAGATCTGATATTTTTATTGTTGTTGTTATGAGTTAACCCAACGATAGGAAAAGGAGAATCTTCTGGCAGCATTACCTCCTGCGGTTTGGTTTTCTGAAAGCATTTAAAACAGACTTAGAGAGCTGCGGGACACGGATTCACCAGTGCTCTCACTCGCAGGTGTCGCACATCCCAAAGCCAGCACTCATTCTCCCGCAATGAATCTGCCTGTCTTTATGCAGGTAACAGCAAACACTGTAAGGGTGTAGGACAAACCAGCTCGGACACGTTTAGGTACACAGGCGGGAGTCGCAGGACACAGACTACGAAACTTCCAGTTTGGCATGGTTGTGCTTGACTTACCCAGGTGAAAACTGGATGTAAATAGGTCCTTGCAGAAACCTCTCCGTGACCTGGAGGTTACTGAGTGGGGTCCTTCACACCTCGGTGGGCATTAGGTGTGCTTGTGGACCAGCATCCTGCAGGATCACTGGGCTGGGCTAAATGGGGTCCTGGCCATGAGCAGGGGCTGTGTGGGGAGAGGTGGGGTTGGGCAGGGACGTCAGGGATTATCAGTGCCATCGAGGCCCTGGCAAAACTAACAAGTTGCCAAAGTCACAGTTTTAATAGATTTTTTAAAATATATCCTTTTTTTTTTTTTCCTGCAAAATTAGTTGGCATCAGTGATAGCTATGCCTTAGCAGTAGCTGGCCAGGGAGGCGCGGCCGCCCCACATACCGTAACGGCGTTACTGCAGCTAGCACAGGCGGGCACAGGGCGACTGCAGCCCACGCCAGCTGCCGGTGTGTAAATGCAGCACGTTCAAATAGCTCAACAAAATAGGATTTCTGTCCTCTGTTTTTAAATATTGGACATTTCGAAACAGCTTATTTATTTGCTTCAGTAAACACGATTCTACTGTGTCCCATACAGCAACCATGAAGCTTTAGCTTCCTGGGCATTATTTTCAGCAGATTTTTCCTTTCCTTTGTGCAGCATTCATTGTCTAGCCTGACAGCTGCTCCTCTGTCTCTGCTCACTCCTTTTTATCAGTAATCTCTTCTTTGATTTCTGCTTGGTTTTGTTTTTTTGCTAAATGTCATAGCTTATTTCTCAAGTCCTGAGCATACACAAAAAGACGAGCGATGTGATGAGAATGCACATACGGCCAGGATTCTGGAAGTAACTTCAGTCTGGCCTGCACATCCATACCTGCAGAGACAGCCATGCTAATGCTTCCCATGCTTCTGACCTGAGGACAGCAATATGCCAGGGCAGCCTGCCTTGCAGCCTCAGTGTTTTATTTCCCGAATGTGAGCGCAGCCCCACACACGACTCTGCAAGAGACTGACCCAGGGGCAGCCGAACCTCAGCGCTGCTGCCTGCTGCGGCCCAGCCCGCGGCTGGGCACTGATGCTGACCCTGCACAAGCCCTCCCCTTCAGCCCCAAATTTCCACTGCTGCTACAGTCAGCACCCTCGCCAGCCGGTCAGGAGTGGGGCATCAGTCAGGGCAGGGCAGTTCCCCAGCCTCGCTGCTGCAGGGGACAGAAGGACGGCACCCTGCCCCGTCCCCACATGGTCTGCCAGCAGCGGGTGCCCGGCAGGACGGCCCTTGGCACTTGCAGCTCGTGGTCAGAAAAGTGTCTGCAGGAGTCAGTGGTGCAGCCCATAAGTCAGGACATTTACACCAGATGCCTCCCTGACTGAAATTACCTCAGCTCCTATTTTCTGGGCTCATAAGAGAAAATGCTTCTGAGTACCACAGTATTTCCAGGCTGAATATGATGTAACTACAGCAGACTTTTCTGCAAGAACAGATTTTGTCATTTCTGACAGAGCCCTGATAGTTAAGGGATTAGATAACAAGAGCATAAAAGATGGCCATTGCCTTGTTAGATCTCCAAATTTTGTCTAGACTTGAATACTTTGGGATGGATAAAGAATGGGAAGTTTGGGTCACTTCCTGTCTGAGTCAATAGAAATCAAAAAAGCCATACAAGAGTTAAAAATGCAGCAAAGCTATGATAAATATTATGCAGGTGTTTATTATGGTGACATTTCAACAAGGAAATCCTCCTGACTCTGCGGGACGGGAAACGGGCCTCCCCTGGAATAAGCAAATACAATAAATGCAGACAGTGACCTTTTGGCACCAGGAGGATGGTTTCTGCTCTCGGTGAGGGCTCACCAACCTGCTGCAGCGCCCGGAGGGGATGCAGGAGCGCGGTGCCACCCGCGCCGGCTGGCTGCACGTCCCCGGAGCTGCTGTGTCATAAATGCAATGCATCAGCTGCATGACAGGCGCTGTGGGGGCGTTACTAACTTGCAGACTAATCACTATTCTGACCATGCCATTGTCTGCTCTGCACACTTCAGGCTGGAGGAGACATTTGTTCCCTTGGAGGAGCTGCTAGATTGCTCGGATATAGCAGCCAGGGCACAGACTGTCCCCTCGTTGAGTTGGCACACGACGGGTATCAAAAGCCTTCATGACGCTGTGTGGCATTTCCACAGCTGGAGACACGGTGCCAGACATTGTTACTGAAATTATCAGCTGTTGTTAGTCTTAGAAATGTGCCCTCCATAAACCGCGAGGTGGGGCAGATACCTGCAGCACTGCCGCTCTGCAGTCATCCTGCAGGGCCGCCTCCCCTCCCCGCACACAACCCGTAAACGTGGCCCGTAAACCAGCCCTGCTGGGGCTGCGAAACGCTCTCCTGCCCATCTGGCGCCAGGAGAGAGACCTCCCTGCTGCCGGCAGCGCTGGCGTGCGCTGGGTCAGCACCAGCATAACCGAGGTCCCAGCGGAGGAAGGAGGGACCGGGGAGCCGGGCAAGCCAGGAGCTCAGCGAGCCCCGGGCTGGTCTCGTTAGGGTGCCACGGGCGTGCAGCGGGGCGGTGGGGCAGCGCGGCTGCAGCAGTGCCCGGCACAGAGCATCCTGCCCAGCTCCGCCTGGGGCTGCCCGGACAACACCCAAACGCTAACGCCTGTATGTGAACTGCACCACATCTTATCACAATATTGCATTTCATCCAAATCCTTTATCTTTCTTTTGTGAGGGATCCCTGTCTTAGGCTTGGTGAGCAGTTACTGACCCAAATCTGGAAGAACCACCGTTATTATTATGTGTTACCATTATTTTAGCTAATGCAGCTACAGGTGCCATTCGTTTCCTTTTTGAAAAGCGCTATGGTAAACTTATTCCATACGAAATGCAATCCTTACTTTCCCTTTGTATTCCTAACTTTAACAAGCTGGCTAATATTTTAGGGAAAAAGTTCCTTCTTGCAGAGTTAGTTTAGCAACTCAGCATTTGAACAGAGCCGGTCATATGGTGCGGTGCAAATCAGCCAAGCTGCAAATGAACTTCTGTTCTTGAGTCTCTTCGTGGGCAGCCTCACGGAGAGGACACAGGGTGATGGGTGCGAGTCGCACCGGCAGGGGGTTGCTCTCACCATGCGGAAGGAATGCTTTCCAGCGAGGGCAGCCGGTGGTCTCCCATGGCCCCTCCGTGCTGGGCTGCCCTGTGAGCGTGTGAGGCGTTCTGTGGTGCTGTCCCATGCATGTTCTTACATGCTGAGGAGAAACGGTCAGGCAGGAGAAGGGCTCTGCCTGCGCTGCGGCACAGGGTGCGGTGCCCGTGCCGCTGCCTGACGCTGGCCAGGTGTGAGCTGGCCGACCCCGGGCACTGCCGTGGCCCCACAGCTCAGTGCTGGCCCCGTGCTGCTTCCAGCCGGCGACTGCGTCTGCCCTGGAAGAGCTGCTGGCATTTTTTGCGCTGGCACGTAGGGACCTGCTTTTGGCATCGGCTAACGTACGGCAGGGGATGAATTAATCTGTCCAGAGAAAGGAATTTGCTGTGGGAAATGTTGTTATTTTGATGTTTGATTTATCCAAAGTCAGGGTGAGAAGCTGAGGCACTGAGTAGTTCTGCGAGGTTTCAGCTCAAACAATAGCTAAGTGAGCTGTCCTGACACTCTGAAATCTCAGGCTGAACTACTGACTTGAAATCTTTCATTTCAAAATACCACTTTGGAAGACCAATTTAGGGAAAGCTATGCCCTCCAGCTGAAACAATTTCGGGGAGAAATGCTTCAACTGACTTGCACAGTGAATATACGAGAGCTAAACAGGAGATAACGAATTTGCTTACGCACAAGTGTGCTGCTCGGCGTCTGAAGAACAGCTATTTCACAGCTCTCTTCCATGAAGTCCTGTGCAGAAGAAGGAAATTGCAGGGAAATATGGGTGGATGCTACGACAGTAAACACAATCTGAAATTCAGATGAATGCTCACAAACGCTGACTGTGTCCTGTTTAATCAACTCCTATTGCGAACTTAATTTGTATTGATCATGAACATCTAAAGCTGGAGATTAGTACCAGCCATGACTATAAACTGTGCCGCACTTGTTTGCAAACAGTGGCTTTCCACGTACAAATCGGTATGTTGTCATGTCCCTAAGGGAAAAGATATTCTGGAATAAAGTGTTCCACATGTGGAATATTCCAGAATACTCTGGTACAAAGCACTGGAGCACACAGGCTCCGGCCCGTTCCTGGTTTGCTGTGCTTGTGCTTACAGCTTGCTGTCGGGGCAGGGACGGCAGCGGGAGGAGGCGGCTGGGAGGGCTCCGCGGGGCAGATTCGGTGCCAGCGTAACAGCCTAGCGCAGGAGGGACGGCACACCAGGAATGTTCAGCTAACAGCTCAGATGAGTGTGCCTTTCCTGAAATGTTTGCAAGCTGCTTACTGCAGGTGTTAGCACTTTTTTTCTTAAGATTGTGGCAGGGCAGCGGTTGGCAGGTAGAGGGGCAGCTGGTCATGCACCGAACGCCCAGCCTCGCAGCGCCTGGGGCATGATGGCCCCAGGCAAGGAGTCGGCTCCGGCCACGCTCCCTCCTCCCAGCTCACGCCCAGCCCAGCTTTTTTGGGCTTTCTAGCCCTGGTTTTCTGCTGCTTTGTCCCTCCTCTTGCCTGCTACTCCTGTCCTCCTCCCACCCCTCTTGGTAGGCTTTCTTAGCGAGCACCAAAAATGGCAGCTTCTGGCATTTACTAATGTTTTAAGTTACTATTTTTTTACAAGTTGACACAGTAAGGAAGCCGATAACCCCCTCAGATAAGCTTCTCTTCCACTCTGTGCAATACCTGGTAACAGAACTCTGCTTCAGCACCCTCTCTGTGTCTGCACGAGGATGCGCAGCAGACAGAGATCACCAAGAAGGAAATGGTCGGAAGCACTGAGCGCACTGCGGGCTGGGTGCTGGGTGCTGGGCGATGCTGGCGGCCCCGGGCTGCCCCGCGCCCCGAGCAGCCCGGCAGCCTCCAGGCAAGCAGGGGCTGGCTCTCCGCACCCGACTGGTTTGCAACTCGCACAGCCAGTTGGTTAAGGCTTTCCTCCAAGTGAGCTCACCTCCTTCTCTTGAATAAATAGCGTTAAACGGCTTTGATGTTTCTCTTCTCACTCTATTTGCTTTCTTTATGCTCAAACCCAGAAGAAACAAGAACACTGGAGCAGAAAGGCCCCCAGCTGAACAGACCTGCACGAGGTGCATGACGCTCACAGTGCTCACCAGAATGGGCCACCCGCGCCTACCTCCTTTGCGCAGGGTGCCTGGGCCAGAGCTGCTCTGGGGGCATGGGGGAGCTGGGGCAGCTCCTGTCCCCCCTGGCAGCTGTGGGGTCTGCACGCCAGGGCTGAAGCCGCGACAACCCAGGTCACCCACAGGCTCCTGTCCTCTCCAGAGGGAAGCATTCATGTTTTCCATTTCTGCAGCACACAGCCACTGAAGGGGGGAAATTGTCTGGGATGCTACCATTATGTTTGTCCTTGAATACCAGCACGAGACTTTCCAAAGGAAAGAGGTGAAGGTTTGCTGAAGAAACTTCCCAGTGCTTACCTTTGGGATGTAGAAGTGTGTGGGAAATGTCATACGAATGCCTGGCACAGGCGAGAGACCTTTGAAACACGGCACTTTGGACACCGAGCTGCCACGCTGCAGGCAGCGCTGCGGGCATGGGGACACAGGGAGAGGTGCGCAGGGCACGGGGGCTGTGCTCATCCGCAGCTTGACAAACCCTCAGGGGATTCCCTGGCAGGAAAGCAGCCCTAAAAGCCTTCCTAACAGTGTGGGAAATGTCATTCGCCCGGTTCTGTTCCTTGCTCAAGATACGAATCAGAGATGAGAGGCCTACAAGACACAACCCTGGTTCACCGAGAGGCTCTGTGAAGAGGTGCGATGGAGCAGCGGAGCCGTGCCCGTGCTGTGCCCGTGCCGTGCCAGGGCCGAGCAGGCACCATCAGCATCTGCCTTGGGCACGCATGCACCGTGCCAGCTGGGCATTCCTCTCCTCAGAGAGCTTTTCCCCCTGAAGAAAACAACCCTCTGCTTTGCAGGTTGATGGTCCCCTCACCAGCTGCACCATTTTTGACCAGGGAAATGAGGGCTGGGCACATGGAGCTGGCACTGGGCACGGGAGGAGGCCCAGGAGCAACAAAAGGGACCGCAGCCTGGGGCAGGCTCCACAGGCAGCCCCGGTGCTCGGCCAGCCCGGCCGCTGCGGACCTGTGCCCCAAGAGCTATTGTAAAAATGAGCGGGATGGCACAATAATGTTAACATCATTAGCAACAGCTTTGAAGTGGAATTAAAATGACATTTTTTTTTACATCTTAAATATGAAATGTTACTCTGTGTTTGCCTTTAAGGAAGCTGAACAAAGCCCTCACAGCAAAACATGCCCTGTTCCCGAGCGTTTGGCTGCTCCCGCTGTGGACTGCAGCCTCACCGCTGGGACCGCAGGTCCCTGAGTTACAGCAGTCTCCACCCCGGCACGGACGAGCGACTGACTCCTCTGAACGGCATCCTCTTGTGGCACACGGGCTGACGGCTGGGAAAGGGGAAGCCACTGGAAATGTCACCGACCACAAGGAATTTATGCGTTATACCCTGCTTTATCTCACCAATTATTATGTCACTACATAAGTAAAGGTGATGTTTCCCTGCATTTGTTTGTTTGTTTGTTATTTGCTCAGAAACCATCTTGGCAGTCTACACATGTACAAAGGCAAGCGGACAGGAATCAGAGCTATTATGATGTATGACTACAATGCTAATACGGAGATCGCCACAGTCCATTAGACATACACAGGATGAGAATACCACCCAGCCACAAGCATGGTGCTACAAGAATACACAAGCTCCGTGCAGGAAATCACAGCCAGCTGGCCAAGAATGGGCCCAGTTGCCGGCCCCCTCGTTGTGCTGCCTGCCACACGGTGAGCAGAAGCACAGGGCTTGGCGGCAGCAGCGGTTCCTGCGGCGGGTGGTGGCGGGCGAGTCGCGAGCAGGACGCGCGGCACCTTGCGGCCACCGCTGCCGTGGCCAGGGATGCGGCCGGACCCTGATACGGGTGAACACTGCTGATGCTGCCAACCACCCTCCAAACACACCTCTTCTGGCAAGAGGCTTCTGAATAATTCAGTAGTTGCCATAAAGGAAGGGAAAAAAAAAAAAGGAATTTGTTGCTATTCTCATTCTGTTCAGCTGTTTCACTGCACTCTTCACCGAGAAGAAAAAAAAATACTGCTATTTTAATTTCAAACACAATCTGTATGAAATATCAGTCTGTACACACCAAGGTTCATTGCTTTCAGGCAACGACTCATAAATATTCATTAGAGAATTAAAGAGCTATTAACAAGGGTAAGTGTTGGGGAGCATTCATTAGCTGTCTTCCACAAAAAATGAAATTTGCATTTTACAGTGTGGAAATCCACTTTGTGAAACAGCACCTTGATTGACAATAAAACACGGTATGAGACTTGATGTAAGGCAATAAACACCCACCTCTGATACAAAGGATGCTTTGGATTCTGCAGCTGAGACTTTTCAAGGAGATGATATAGTTTTTGTAAACCTTAACTACTCAGCTCTGGTCCAAACTCGCTGTCCCAGGTGCATTGGCTGGACCAAGCACCTGAGCACACTTCTCCTGAAGTCACGGGGACACAGAAACTCGTCTCTTTTTAGCAACTGTGATTCACCCTGATTTGTGTATCTTGGCCCCTGCCTGCACATTTCCTGTAATGAACTCCCCAGAGGACGCTTAGCCCTGCAGCGTGGCACAGCTCTGGGTTCTGCCCGTGCTTCCCGTGGCACAGGCTGGCGCCCATGGCCGGGTGCCGCTGCACGTCGCCAGCCACGCGTCGCCCACGGACGGAGGTGGGCTGCGGGGACAGCGCCTCGCTCTGCGCCCGGCCCCGCTCTCGTCTCCGCCAGGGCTGGCAGGCGCCGTCACCGAACAACACCTCGGGTGGGTCCCCGAGCCATCCGCAAGGGGGGCAGAGGGACTCCGTGGTTGTATCTAAGGGAGTAGGGTACGGCGGGGGCTCCAACGGGGCAGGGGGAAAACGGTCGCTCTGGGGCCAGTGCAAGCAAGGTGATGCAGCACGCGCTGCCCGTGGGGGCTGCCTCACAGGGGCTCCCCAGGCAGGGCTTCGTGTGCGTGGCGGCCCTACAACAGTGCCAGGGGAAACGGGCCCCTGTGACGCCAGTAATTTTCCTACATCTGCAGCTAATGGGAATGCATAGGAGAATCCCAGGGGAGTATCTATTAGGTAAAGCAATTATTTCTCAGCCTGAAAGGCAAGATGTGAACCACGTCCCCTAATGTCTCTCCTGAAGCATAATTCAATAATTGATATTTGCTCTTCTGCACTTATATGGTGAAGTAATGGCATCTGGAAAGGGGGAACCTGGAGCAGAACAAGGTTCCCCTCGGTGGGGATCATACATAATAGAGGACTTTTTACCCAAGACATGAGTAGCTACTGGACCACAGCTTTGGATTCACAGCGACAGCCTGGGGTCCGCAAGAGGCGACCGAAACCTCCGGTCTGTTCCCATAGACAGGATTTCACCTGCTCCTGATGGAAAGCTTCCAGGGGCCTGTAACTGGAAAGAAAATACTAGAAACCAGCACAAGAGGTGATGCCTTGTCTCTGAAGGTTATCTGACACTGCAAACCAGTGCCCTGGGCAGGGGTGGGGGGAATGGCTGTCCCCCGGCTCTGTGGCTGCAGCGGGCACCGCTGGGGGAACACAGCATCTACTGAGCAGGGCCTGGCGGCCAGAGTCCTGTGGCAAACTGAAGTCCCATTCTGCTGCCATCAAATTAGCCATAAATTATTTCCTGAAGTCTCTGAATAGGGGTATTTGAAACTGCAAACTGACCATGGCCAGAAGCTCTCATAATATATTTCTCTGTAAAATCATAGCAAGTTATATGTAAATATTTGCACATATACATGGATACACGCACACAAACTTCTTTTTTCTATTATTATTTTTTTATGTGTTAATACTGCCTGCTTCTGCTGAACAGCGTGCACCCTGTCGGTGTTTGACTGGCGTTCTGTATGCACAGGGCGTGGGACTGACAGAAAAGCAGGCACACAGGGACAATTTTTTCATCTGTCTGTACCCCCTCCAGTGAGTATCTACTGCTCTGTGCTTTCTTGGCTCTTTATAAATACAAACCAATCATGTAGCGGGGCCCTGTGAAATAAGCAAATAAAGGTATTCCTCCTTCTCACAGATGAATGACAGAGAAGTATCAACATGCACATATACATACATTTGGGGTCAAAATTCCATCTTGCTTGGCTCAAATTTTCCAAAAATCAGTTTCAAGCTTGCTTGAGTTAGGGGTAAACCTCACTGCTCAGCGAGCATGGGTCAAAGCCTTAGAACAAAAGCAGGCATGCAGACAGGGTGCTGAAAGTTTACCCTAAATTCATTAAAGTTACAAAACATTTTCTGGCTTTCAGGAAAGTTTCATGATTTCTACCTTTTTAGGGCAGGCTGGGTTTACAAGCAGGGCGCAGGGCCTGACCCCTGCTCCCTGAGCCTGTGCCCCCGTTTCAGAAGGCGACGCAGCTGACCGAGCCCCGGCGCCGTTCCACCCATGGCCAGGAGCCCGCGGTGGCCGCAGCTCGGCGGCTGGGGAGCTGCTTGGGCACCCGGCACCCGGCGGAAATACGGGACGCGCTCAGCTGCCAGGTCTTCGGAGGGAGAAGCAGCCAGGCTTTCAGTCCCAAACACCTCCTCACGGCTGCCATCACCCCGATGCACGCACTGGGCAATAAAAGTTTGATCGAACTGACGAATTAATGTTCATACTGAAGTACCGCTTTGATCGTGCCGTATCTACGCACAGTTCCTGCCATAGGCTCTCAAAAGGCATCAACAGCACAGGCTCGTCAGCTGTTTAACCTTCCCGGGGCGCACACTGCAGTGACGGTCAGGGCCGGGAGGTGAGCCGCGGCCTCAGCCGCCGGGCCGGGGGCAGCGGGGGGCAGCGGGGCGGGTAGGGTGCTGGCAGCACCACGGCACAAACGCACAGCAAACGCATCTCTGCTTTCATAGGAGAGGAGGCAACGCAAACACACAAAGGCTGTTTACATAACAGAGCAGGGAGGGGAATATCTCTGTTATCAGCTAGTAATTTTTCCAGACAAAGAAGTCTTCTTCTGTAACCCAGTAATCCTCTTATGCGCCAGCCACACATAATTGACGCGTCTCGTTTAAACACCTACAGGAGCACAGGACCATTTCTTGTTTAGCTGGTTTTCAAGCCAGCGTGCCAGCTTTCCACATTTTCCATTACTCCACACCTTACGTCCTGCCTGTGCCGCGGGTAGGACGTGGCACGCACTCCCGCTGGGCCCGTCACCCCGCCCCGCGCTGCTGTCACCACGCGCGGCCCAGTATCAGCTGAAATTCCTCTGCTTTATCCAGGCATGACCTTCCTATTTGGAAATCAGGTTTAGTCTCCCTTGATCTGTGATTTTCCATTTCCTCCTTGTGCAGGTCTTGCACGATGACCCCGAGCAGCTCTGTCTTTGCCACGGCACTTGCCCAAAGAATCCCTCTTGCCAGAGGAGAGGCAGGCGGAGACCCTGGCGGCGCAGCGTGCTCTCCCCGGGCCTGCGCAGGGCAGGGCTCCCGCAGCGGCATCCCCAGCACAAGCCGCTGCCTGAGCCCAGCTGTCCCTGGCCAGGCAGGCAGAAAAGGCAGAACAGAAACCATGAAAGCCTCGACACCTGGGTTTCTTACAGGCTCCAGCCTGCTGATAAGAGTTTTGCATCTCTCTTACATCTCTTACACGAGAGGGGGTTAAAAAAAGCTTTGAATTCGTCACTACAGAACTGCCAGTGATTAGCAAAGTCCCCGAAGCCTGCGGGTTTTGTTGCAGCCAAAGCCAAAGGTTTGCAGGACCAAAGGTTTTGGTCCTGCAGCTGATGGCCAGCAGCATCCCACCCCATGCAGCTTCCCGTCCCGTCCCACGCGGGTGCGGGGCCCCCTGCCCTGCCGCTGCCGTAGGGGAGGCCGGGAGCTGCTGCAGAGCAGGGGAAGAGCCTGCACCCCCCCCGGCATTGTCTGCCCCCAGGTTTGGAGGTGGCACCACGGGCAGCACACGGTGACGGTGACGGGGGGCTGCGAGGGCAGCGAGCCCCAGCAGGACGCCTCAGCCAGCCCCCAACCCCCAGCCCCCAGCTCCAGCCCCCAGCTCCCAGCAGAGCGGGGCCACGGAAAGCTCAGCAAAGCACCGGTGTGTGCGTGTGGCAGGGGTTTGGCGCACACATGCACACAGCCAAGCTTGGCTTTCCTCAGGCGATTCGTGCATGTTGCTTCTATCGCCAACAGAAATCGAGGGGCTCGTTACTTGGAAGGGAGCTGAGCTGCGCTGTGTGCAACCGACTCACGTGGGCTTCAGGAGCCCGGGGTTTATTTTTAGACACATTTATTTTCCTCTCACTTTAATCTCTCCTGGTTTAATCTGTTTTTGCGCTCCACTCTGACACTAGCGATAGGCAAAAAAATAATCAGTTAAACAAATAAAAACCCCAAGCCCCAGCACAGTGTGTTATTGACCACAGCAAGAGAGAACGCAGACACAGAGGAAACTATTTATAGCAGAGATAAACAAGGTAAAGGGTTTTGCTTAACGAAAGGAAATGGAAAAATAGAGCTAAGGCATAGACCTTGAACGCGCTGCCCTTGCCTGGGCCCAGGAAGGCTGGCTGGCTCCTGCCCTGCCCGCCAGCCCTGTGCCCGCACTGCCAGCACGGCACGGGGACGGGGACGGGGACAAGGACACTGCAGTCACTGCTGGGAGCAAGCGGGGCTCTTGCTGCTGGGGCTGGGTGCAGCCGAGGCTTTTCTGGGCTTCACACAAATGCTGAGTGGATTTATTTTTTTTCTGCTCTAAAAATTTAATGGGACAAGAAAGCATTTCCTGCCCCACCCTGCAGAGAATTGCTGGTGTGTGACGCAGAGGGGCTGGCGGGCTTTAACCTGCTCTCAGCAAGAGCTAGGGAGAAGATGCTTTGGGCACTATTCGGACAGATTTTAGCAGGAACAAAGGTATTTATTCAGAAAGATACAGAGCATAGATCTGTGTCACACTAACTTTGAGAAACCCTAACGCATTAAGTAGGACTAATCCACCTGAGCCTTGCAGTGAGAAGAAATACACAGCAAATGTGTCCTATACAGGGATTTCCCTCAGCTTCTGTGCTGTCAGACTTCTGGCAAAGCAGCCTGCCTTTTTGTTCGTTGCACTTCTCTGCATTGAAGAGGCCTGGCAGGGGCCGTCTGCCGCAGCAGAGCGGGGTCTGCCAGGCAAGGGGTCCACAAGGGAGCATGGCCCCACGCAGCCCCACACTGAGCTGCACAGCCCCATGCAGCCCCACACTGAGCTGCACAGCCCCACGCAGCCCCAGGCTGAGCTGCACAGCCCCACGCAGCCCCACGCCGAGCTGCACAGCCCCACGCAGCCCCAGGCCGAGCTGCACAGCCCCACGCAGCCCCACGCCGAGCTGCACAGCCCCACGCAGCCCCACGCCAGGCTGCATAGCCCCACGCAGCCCCAGGCACCAGCCCAGCCTCCAGCCCCTCGGGCCACCCCACGCCGGCCGGGGCTGGGGAGGTGCAGGGCCGGGGAGGCGCGGGGGTGCTGCTGCGCACCCCCTGCCAGGCAGCAGCCGGGCAGGCACAGCGCTGAGTGATGCTGCCCGGAGCTGTGAGAGCCCTGCCTGCAGCGCTCACGCATCATTTGCACAGCTTTCGTCAATTCTTTGGGAACTCCTTGCAGGTAGCACAGTTGTAACCGAAGATAAGCTTCCGCGTTTGTATTTTCTTAGCCTGTTTGAAACTCGCCTAAATCAAATCAGAGGGTTAATCCCTACATTTTAGGCACGGGGAACAATGCCATGTTAATTCTTTCCTGTAGATTTGCTAATTTGACTTTCTTTTTCCAGAAGCATCAAAGCAGAACCCTCCAGAAGAGAACTTCCTAATCAGCAAAGCTAAGAAGGAAATCACTTATTTAGTGGAAAGGATGTAGACATACCAAAGGGAAACATTTCCATGTTCTTTTTATAGCTCTGAAAAACAACTTTAAAGAGCGTGTTCCCTAAAATCTATTTTTATTGCAAAGAAATGGAGCTCTGGGGCCCTTCCATGCAGTCGTCTTGTTCTCTGGACCTATAAATAAGAACGTCAGTAAGATGAATTGGAACATCTTTTCATTGTTCAAAATATTGTACTTTATTGATTGAAAGAAGAGGAAGGAAATCAGGAAGAAACAACGAACAAGTTAGGAGTCCATAGCAAATGCTTAGATGAGACGTCCCAAGCCCTAAGTCAATCCTGCAGCTTCTACATGGGCTGTGAATTTTTTTTGGACTCTAAGTCCACAGAAGTCCAAGTTTAGCCCAGCAGGAAGACATCGTTATACATGAGAACAAGTGCAGAATTTTCGCCAGATGCATCTCCAGTGGAAACCTCAAGTTAATTGTATTAATAACGGCAAAAAATGCGTGTTAAATAAATCTGCATACAAATCTGTCCCTGCTAACATCTGCCTCTTGCTATGGAAATAGTAGTCCAGCTCCTTGCTGTGGGGCCTTTCCACAATTATCCAATAAATTTTGCCTAAATATACTGTGACTCTGGGAACTGCCAGAAGGTTTCGGATGTATTCCAAACCTGAATTTTAGCACCAACTAAAGCTCTCATCATAGCTACAGGAAAGACAAAAAAAGTCCTCAGGCCTATCCGAGGACAGAAGAAGTAAAGCCAAGCAATTCATTTACTTTATTAAATCTGCAAAGGAGCCAGCGAGGAAGCTGGAACTGCACTAGGGCTTCTCATTCCCCAGCTGGTGATGGCACAAAGCAGTAAAAAGCATCCAATCTGGCTCCATTTTCTAGAGTTCAGAACGAGCCCGTTTTCCATGGAGTTTTCCGTAGTTTTTCCTACACTCAGGTCTTAACCAATCCACTTCAAAAGCTACGGCTTCTTGAGTAGCTGGGCTGTCGGTGGGGCAGCTCCCGCCCACTTCGGCGCTGGCGCGGGGCCTTCTGTGGGTGGCCATCGCCTGGGGATGCCCGGCCCCAGCCTGAGCCCTGTGGCCGGGCGCCTCGCGTGGGGCAGGGGCTGCTCCGCGGGGCAGCAGCGACCGCGCCAGGAGCTGCGGGTCAGGGCCTCCTCCGAACACAGGCTGAGCTCACAGCGAGGTGATCTCGCCGGATTTGCTCCCACATTTGCTGTCTCAAGAGCCCTGTAGCTACAGTACAGCAAGACACTCAGCAAGCGCCATCTCAAACGCCCGTTGGCTTTCAGCAGCACTTCTCTGGCCGGTGAGCCCCGTGCCCCCGCCTGCCACGCTGCAGCCTCCAGCCCCTCCACCAGCTGCAGCTTTCCCTTTGTCTTTGTTTTGGCAGGCTGCAGGGATCTGGCAGAGTGGTGAACAGCTCCTGGGCTGCTGCGCGGGCTGGTACAGTCTGAAAGCCTGCGGGACACATTTTCACCTTGGACAAAAGCCTGCAACACCCATCGATTTAAGATGGAGTTTGAAACTGGACTTTTCTCCTGGCAGTTCTGGCCAGCCCCGGTCCCTGCCAGCTTTTAGCGTTGCAAGGTGACTGTGTACAGCCACGGAGGGAGATGATGAACCTCAGCACAGTGTGAACGCTGACTGTAGATCACCCTTGACCATTCCCAAAAGCCATCCCAAGCTGCTTCCCCTGTGCCCAGTTGCTTATTTCGCCTCCCGTGCCATGCTGCTTTGCACCCTCGCCCCCACGTGCCTCAGCCCCACACTGCCACGGGCTCTGTCACGTCGCCATGCCACAGGCGTGGGCACAGCCCCCGCGGGTGGATACGCGTGGGCCAGTCCCCGCAGCTGCCACCAGCACCTTCCAGCACCAGCAGGCAGCGTGCATGGTGGGGATGACCGCCCGTTGTGCCGGTGGCATCCCTGGCACGTGGCCGTGAGTGACCGGACTGACCCACCCCCTGCACAGCAGCTGATGGCAGCACCACCACTTCCAGCAGGGATGGATGTGAGGACATAAAATTTACCTCTTCTTTTACGATGCCGATTTTAGAAGATTAAATTAGGGCCACTGCAGTGGCTGCAAGGGAGCTCTCGGAAGGGCAGTCACTGACCTGAGCTGAGGTCTAAAAAACATGGTAAAGCTGAAGGTACCGCCATGATCTGCTCTTTCTCTATAGTGTTATAGAGAAAGAAAACAGTATAAACATGTTTTAGAACAGTGGGAAATAGTGTGACTGTTACCAAAGCAATGAGCAAAGCTGAAGTCACCGGCTGGGATTTGGGCAGCGTGGAGGCACGCTCCATCCCTGCGGTGGGGCGGCCCACAGAAACCAGCAGTGCCCCTGCACCCGTGTCAGGACAGAGTGCTCCCGGCGCCGCCAGGGAGTGAAAACCATCTCGCTAAATGCCAGTCGGGGTGGGCCCTTAGGCTTTCATCAGCTGCACTCAGATGATGTTCGTATTTCACGTGCGTGTTAAGCAGAAGATGGAGAGGACGCACCTGCAGAAGGAACCCACCAGCTCCGTGCGTGGCAGCGCTCCCCTCCGCTCCCGGCAGCGGCAGGAGTTGCGGTGGGTGGTGATGACAGAGAGCTCTCTGCTCAGACGTGCCATCCTTTCACTTTGCTCACCCAGTGTCAGCAGCGTAAGTTGCTGCTTGCAGTCTGAAATGCAGGAATAGCATGGGACTATGCTTGCAGGAAACTCATACTGAATTTAAGGGAGAATTAAAGCTTTTCTAAAGCAGGAAGCTCACCTACATGGCACTGCATAGTTATTTACAAAAAGATGGCACTCGTTCTGTTTATTTTAGAGCAATATCATCTCTGTTGTTTTCATGGGCTTTGAGACTGATTTCTACAAAAATTCTAAGCTTTCTTTGTCATTCTTGCTACACCGAATGCCTATTCCAAACACTAAATACAGATGTATAAATTACACGTTATGGAGTGACTCATAAGAAAAAACCATTAACAGCGAGGGGTGGCTAAGAAGATAATTACACACAAAATGCTGTGAGTGGGAAGCCAGGAGGGACGCTCCCGGCACGAACCTGAATGCCCAGGACGAACCACAGCTCCCCGTGCTTTTGGCGAGGCTGGGGCCGGGGCCGGAGGCCGGGGCCGGGGGCTGCCCTGCCGGGGGCAGCCCTTACACAGGTTTCAGTTTTGCCGTCCCACAGTCACTGAGCCCCCAGAGGCACAGACCAAGACTCCTGTCTGGGGGCGCGCAGAGCACTTCACAGTTTGAAGCCCGATGCGTGTTTAATTTAGAGAGTTTCACGACATTTGCCCTAATCGGCAACAATTGCAGTGTTTTGGAAACGTCACACAGTTCTAAGCAACGAAGCGTGCAGGTGGCAGTATAATTTTAGTCGTGTTTGCTTTAGCCTGACAGTTAGGGCAGGGCTGACCTGGACGCCAGCCACCCAAGGAGTTACTGAATTCCCACCCTCGTATTTACCAAAATGTCTCCAGGCAGTAGGTGAGCTGGAGCCGTCCCAGGTGTCCCCGGGTGTCTCTTGCCCATTATACGGGACAATGACCATGTGGTGCTAAAAAAAGGGAAGCCAAAGAACTGGCAGGGTGCGCAACACCCTGTAAAACAGCCTGCTCTGCACCACAGCTGTCAGCAGCGACCGCTGGCGCAGCGACCAAGCCACACCAAGAAGCCTGTCCCGCCACAAGGCCACCTCCACCTCCAGCCCCTCCTGCCCCGGCCTGGGCAGAGCTCCCGCTGCCTGCTCCGGCTCCGTCCCATCGCAGCAGAGGGGCAGCAGGGCTGCCAGGCACTGCCTGCGCTGCCGCCCGCGGTGCCCCGGCCAGCCGTGCTGCTCCCCCGGCACGGCCGCCACCGTTCCCTGCGTCCTTCCAGTGCCTCTCCTGCCGGTGCCTGAGCCTGGCCCTGGTCACTGCGGTGACAGCCAGGGGCAGCAGTGCGTGTCCCTGCTGCCCCTGCTGCAGGAGGGCCGAGGGGAGCAGAGGCCTCCAGCACACGCACGGCGCTGCCCCTGCACCGGCACCAGCGGTGCCGGTGCCTCCGAGCACATGCGGGTGAGCACGCTCCTTCCCTGCAGCACTGCGTCTTCCAGACTCCGTTAGTTAGAAGAAAAGCAGCAGTACCAAAGACTAGAAATGCGCATCTGGTTTGTTTCACCTCAACTTACTTTTCCGAAAGGTGGCTTCGATGTGCCACCAAGTTTTGGACGCGCGAAGCAGTAATTTCCTACATACCAGCTGCAAATTTCTGTAGCAGCACAGGGAACAGGATAGGCTATGGACAAAAAAAAGAAAGCAAATTCATTCTGTTTTTGACGCAAAAACTGGCAACTTCGCTAAAAATATAACATTCCGTGTCAGGAAAGTATCTTTTAGACTTGAGCTACTTCCCGAGTAAATAAAACCAAAAGAGCCCAGCGCAGCAGCAGCCGGGGCAGAAAAGAGGAAGGATTGCACCCCGCAGCAGACCTCAGCCAGAGGCCAGCATACCAGGAGTAACAGAGCCTTTTTCTTTTTCCTTTTTCTCGTTTCACCCACGAAAGCAGCGCACCACCTATTCTCCTGTCCATCAACCCAGGCCACCACCGAGGTTCGGCTGCGTTTCCCCACGCACCCCCTGCCCGAGCAGGCGGCGGGGCTCGGCCCCGTGCCCGCCGCTCCCAGCGGTGCCCCCGCCGCAGCCGGCCGCGAGGCACGGAGCCGGACAGCCACACGAGCTGCTGGCAGGGTCTGCACGCTGCGTCTTTAAGGAAAATGCCAGCTGTTCCCTATTACACCAGTTGACAGCCTTTAGCAATAACACAAAGCGAACACTACACTGTGCAGAGCCACCTGGAGGGCCCGTAGCAGGGGGAGCAGCCCCCACACCTCAGGCACCGCAGCCGAGGGACTGGGGCACTGCGGTTGCTGCTGGCATTGGTCACAGCTCGCACAGCGACCCTGTGGTCCCGCTGTCCTCACCACAGCGCATGCACAGCCACAGGAGGTCTAACCCAGCACCTGAGCAGTCTGTTTTCACAGAATCACAGAACGGCTCAGGTTGGAAGGGACCTCGGAGGTCACCCAGTTCCGACCCCTGTCATGGGCAGGGACACCACCCACTAGGTCAGGCTGCCCAGAGCCTTGTCCAACCTGGCCTCGAACACCTCCAGGGATGGGGCAGCCACAACCCCTCTGGGCAACCTGTGCCAGTGCCTCGCCACCCTCTGACCACCATTCTGGTCCCCAAATTAGAGAGAGATCGGATTTGATGGGTGGAGTACTCACTGGATAGGGAGTTGGCTTGAAGGTCGCATCCAGAGAGTGGTGGTCGATGGCTCTGTGTCCAAGCGGAGGCTGGTGAGGAGTGGCTCTTCTTCATAAGTCCTCTTTAATTACTGAAAAGCTGCGATGAGGCCACCCTGGAGCCTTCTCTTCTTCAGGCTGAACATCGCCAGCTCTCTCAGCCTTTCTTCGCAGGAGAGGTGCTCCAGCCCTCTGAGCATCTTCGTGGCCTGCTCTGGCCCCGCTCTAACAGCCCCACATCCTTCTGGTGCTGGGGGCCCAGAGCTGGACGCAGGGCTCCAGGTGGGGCCTGACGAGGGCAGAGCAGAGGGGGACAACCCCCTCCCTCCCCTGCTGCCACCCCTCTGATGATGCAGCCCAGGATGCAGTTGGCCCTCTGGGCTGCAAGCGCTCACTGCTGGCTCGTGTCGAGCTTTTCGTCCACCAGAACCCCCAAGTCCTTCTCTGCAGGGCTGCTCTCAATGAGCTCTTCTCCCAGTCTATGCTCATGTCTGGGATTGCCCCAGCCCAGGTGCGGCACCTTGCAATTAGACTTGTTGAGCCTCATTAGGTTCACATGGGCCCAATTCTCAAGCTTGTCCAGGTCCCTTTGGATGCCATCCCTTCCTTCTGGTGTGTCAGCCGCACCGTTCGGCTTGGTGTCATCTGCAGACGTGCTGAGGGTGCACTCGATCCCACCGTCTATGTCATTGATAAAGCTATTAAACGCAACCAGTCCCAGGACAGACCCCTGAGGGACACCACTGGTCACCGGCCTCCACCTGCAGGACAGGTGAGGCGATGTGACGTGACGTGACGTGACATGGTGTGACGTGACGTGACGTGACGGCGGTGGGGCAGCCTGACACAGCAGGGCTGCGCACCCCCTGGGGCAGCCCCCCCCCCCCCCCAGCATCACCGCCCCCGGGGCCTGGGCAGTCGGCGGCGGGGCTGGCGCTGGGGCGGCCACGGGGCTGCGGCGCTCCGCCTGCCCCCTGCCTTTACCCGAGCAAGAGGAGTAACTGCAGCAGGAGGCCCTGACCGGGGGCGATGCCTGCGCTGGGCCAGACAGGGCTCTGCCGTCCACTTGCTGCTGGTCAGTGATAGCTGAAATACTACTTCCCGAAGGCAAAATGATGTAATTTGATTTTTCCCACCAGAAATTTCATTGCAATGAAACAATCAATCAAACAACAACAAAAATAGTTCACAAAAATGGATTTAAGTGAAACTGTTTTTTTCCCAAAAGCCCTAATCACATATATCTCACAGAAAAAACAAACAAACAAAAAAACCCAATGAGCTCCAATTCAGCTTCATTAGTCAAAATATCTGTTTTACACTTTGCAGACAGCAAAATATGGTTAGCATTCCCAGACTTTTAGCTTTGCTAATAGTTTATTATTATTATTACCATTTCCTTCTCTTTCAGTGTTTAAGTTCATCTCCTAGCTGATAATATACGAGCTCTGGGGCCAGCAATTAAGATAAAAAGGGGAAATTACAGTAACCAGCCTAGATAAAAACGTGCTTGCTCTGCATGAAGTAAATGTTCACCTTTTCCTATTCCAGTTGAAATACCCGTGAAGAATACGGTGCTAATCAATCTTCCACTTTGTTCGGTAGGAGCCGCACTCCTCCAGACACACAAGGAGCCGCTCACGCATAGCACTGCAAGGGCAGTTTAATTTCACTTTTTCTGGCATGTGTTTTGATAAGCAGCTGCAAGCACGAGGCACCCTGGCCAGGCCGCTTTGTGGCTGGATAAGAAGACGCACAGCGTCCTTCCCGCACCCACAGCTGTGCTGGGCGTCCCGCAGGGAGCGTCCCCAGCCCCAGCCCCAGCCCCAGCCCCAGCCCCGTCCCCAGCCCCAGCCCCAGCCCCAGCCCCGTCCCAGAGCAAGGCAGGGGCTGCCGGGGCCATGCTGCGTGGCCGTGCCTGTGCGGGAGGAGCCGGCAGCGCTGCGGTGGGCACAGCTGCCCCGTGCCCTGGGCCATTGTGCATTCGTGTCCGTGCTGCCTGGGAGCCCGCATCCCCTCGTGGCCGGGGTGCCGGGTCCACCAGCGGGGCAGCCGGCAGAGCACGAGCCAGCAGCGGCCGCGATGCTGCCCCGTGCCTGCTGCCCGCCCTGGACAGAGCAGCGGTACCGCGCAGTGCGTCCCGCTGACCGCCTGCATGCCGAAGCAGGACACCCGAAGAGCTGTATAGAACTGGCCGCACAGCCAGAGATGTTATAAATGGGCACAAAATGATCCAGCCGAAGGTTTTCTTTTTATTCCAGCCAAACTATTTGTTTAAATCTTCTGCATAAGTGAATTCCAGAGAGATACAATACTCTGTGAGAACATTTCATTTATTGGTTCTGCGTGTACTGACCTTCCAATTTGTACTTGGCCTCTTGAAAAATACTTTGGTTAATTATTATTATTACTACTGGATCACTGGAAAGTGTTGAATTTTAACCATTGGGTTTAACTGACGGTGAAGGGTAACTCAAAACCTTGAAAAATTACGTGGATCTTCAGCGTGACTCTTTCAAAGAATTATTTGAAAAATCAACTTAAAAACATGTTATACTGTCTTAGCTTGCTTTGATCTTTTAATTCGATTGATTTGTCCTTGGAAATCAATAAACCACTAAGAAAAAAGATCAATATGCCATATATAGTTATATTTTCGTCATCTAATGCAGAATATGTGAATAAAAATAACTATCAAGACCACCAGCCAGGTGGAAAATTCTGTTCATTTTATCTCTGCAGTGAAAGCTAGAGTTTCAAACACATTCAGAAATATGAGAAATTCACCTCTGTTATGCTTAATCTTCTTCAGTGGTAATATCACGTACAAGAAAAATATAAAAGGCAGCTTTAGTATAATTGACTCCCTAGCTGGCAGAGCATGGGCTTGCTGACTTCACTGAAACAAGGATCATTCTTTGTCTGCATTGCACTTACAGCACAGTAATAAAACCTGTCTTTGAGATCTATCATCAACCAACATCTGATGACACAATTACTTTAGGGAAAAAAAGAAAAAAAAACAACCAAAGAAAACACACACGCACACACACAAAACCAAACAACAACAACAAACACACCACAAACGATGCTGAATACTCCGAGTGCAAGTGAGAACGGCAGTGCACGGGGCTGGGTTTTGAGCACGGGCTATGTATAAAAATCCTGAGTCCAATGGTCATGATAAGCGAGGTGAGCTCCAGCCCGTGCAGAGCAATGCCACGGTGACAGAAGTGAGATACAAGGCAGCAGCAGGAGGCCACGGACCTGGCAGCTTCGCCAAAACCAGACCCGTCACCGACCTCTGCCGAGAGCCTTGAGCAGCAACGCAACCCTGCGCTCTGGAAAAGAAGGCGGAAAGGAAAAGCCTAAAATGTAACTGCCACGTAGCAAGGTACAGCAGTAACGAGCCTCCTCTGCAGCCCCCTGGCGAGCACGTCTGCTGCCCTGCCGTGCTCAGCAAGTGTGCCGGAGGGGCGCGGGGGCGACATTTGGGGAAGGTTCAGGGAAATCCTCTGCGGCGCACGTGCCGTCCATGACCGCTGTAACACAGCCAGGGCACCGCATGTGGGGGAGCAGGGTCAGGACTCGAAAGTACCAACCTTCCATTCTTTTTGCATTGTTCTGGAACCGTATGTATGTTTTTGGCAGTAAGATGCTCTCACTCTAAGCTCATACAAACACGTATGTGGCTGAGCGTAGTGGGAGTGATCGCATGTGTTTGTAGTGCACGGACCTGGTGCCTTTTATGTTTTGTTTACACGTATTGCCATTAGCAAAAATTAATCATAATGGAAACAAATACTGTAGTGTCGCAGTCCCTGTGCTGCTGACTGTGTTGGCTGCTCTGGCTGTTCTTGCCAGAAAATCTTTCTTTTGATGCCCTTTGAAACTACGTCCTTTAAACAGCAGTATTTTTGTTAGTGCTATAGGTCACATCACACCCCAACAGCCGAGACATTTAAAATTTAATTTCAGGCTTCAAGAGAAACTTTAATTGCAAATCCATGTGCTTTAATCAAGATATACCCGGAAACTATCTTGTAGAAAACCAGATCTGCAGTTTTCTCCCCAGGCTTTCAATACTTGCTATACATGTCCACAAATATGTAGTGTTTAGGAATAGTTGTTGCTACCACTGAAAATAAAACCACAGCGTATTTGGCCACCACATACACATAGCTAAATATAACATCTGACGGTGAACTGCAACAAATAAGGTGGGTTATGGCATAGGATTACCAAGAGACAAATAAACCTTATCTATAAATAAACAAACAAACAAATAAAAGGTAGCCACTTCCCTTTCCCAAGTTCCCGCAGACTATTTCAAGACAAGCATTTCTTTGAGTGGCTGCAGGACCTGCACGGAAAATAAAAATGTATTCAAGCTGCCCATTATGCAGAGGCACGGGCAAAGCCGTGTGCCCAGGGCCGTGCCCCCGGCGGGTCCCGCGGGCCGGGGCTGTGCCCAGGAGGGCACCCAGCGCTGCTGCCCGCTGCGCAGGCGGGCTCAGGAGATGGGAGCAAAGCCAGGACAGGACAGGCCCCGGGGGTGGCTGCCAGCACCCGGGGGTGCCCGGGGACCCCCATCTCTCCCCCCAGCGCGGCGGCTCGCAGCATTGTGACTGGGGCCGGTGGCAGGGAGGGGACGGGGACGGGGCTGTAGGACCACGCTGCCCGATGGGGAGCCTCCATCCCTGCTCAGCAGCCAGCAGGCAGGAGGTCTTCTGGGGAGCCGATGACAGAGTATTTTCCACCTCCTGGCAGCCCTCCTGGCAGCCGCCAAGCACTTGCTTCACTGATACGGCCAGCTGCTGCCAGGTAACACAAGTGCAGGCCGGGAGCGTAACCGCGTCCCGTCCAGCCGCAGGGGCAGAGGTGGGGACACGGGGCAGGGTCAGAGCTCACCCCTGCGGGGAAGCCTTTCCCTGAGGGCTTGGTTCTTGAGCACGAGCCTAAGGCAGAGTGAGTGAAAAACAACAAAATGTTAATCTCTGATCTGGATGGCAGAGCTTGTTTTGTCTGCTTATGGGAAGGCAGGGAAATTATTTCATCTGCTGCCACGGAGGCAGTGCTCACCCGGGGCACATCGGGAGCACTTTTCCCATGACAGCCTTTGAACTCAGGCTGCGTTAGGCACCCGAAGCATTCCCCGTTCCAGAAGCAGTTGCCAGAGCTGGCATTTACCTTGCAGCCGTGTCCCCAGAGATGCAATTTCTAACCCCGTCTCCTTCTCCGGGGCAATGCCCAGCAGTGCCCGGCAGTGCAGGCTGCGGGGTCCCGCGGTGACCAGGGCAGGCCCTGGTGGGGGCAGCCGGTGCCCAGCGCGTCCCCCCGCAGCCCCTCGGGTGCGCACACGCCAGTGCCCGCAGCCCGGCTGCTGCCGCACAGCTTGCTCACAGTGACGTCTGTGCTGTCACGGCAGAGCCTACTCGAGCTCACCTGTCGTGGACAGTACCCACAGCAAGCTCAGAACTGGCATTTCCGAGCACCTCCCCGCGGTGGGAGGGGACGACGCCCAGAGGTCTCCCTCTCCCAGTGGCACGTCCATTCTGCAGGGGGAGCTGAGGCATGGGGATGCATTGGAAGGCAGCATGGAGCTAAAGGCTGCTGCTGGCACTTAGGGATTATCTGTCACCCGAATATCCCAGCACCTGCTCCATGCCCAGAGCCCCGACCACCAGCCAGAAAGGTGACACCAGCAGACGAACCATCTCCTCTTGTTTCAAAGTGCTCATTAGGAAGGTTTGAGAAGGCGTGTTGGAAGTTCTACCTGCTGGATGTGGTACTTAAATACCACAAGTATATCACGTACACACAAAGAACTGGGGAAAAAAAACTGTGAAACTTACCATGAACAAGCATCTGACTGAGGGAGCTCACATCTGTGGAAAAGAGAAACCAGCCATGGAAAACATCACTGCTAAGCTTCCCACAAAGCTTTAGGTTTTTGGTTCACACACCAGTTTCTGCAGCAGCTCACTCTCACTTCAGAGATGCCCTCAGGTGAACAAAGAAGAAACAGAAAGGGCCCAGCTTCACCCTGGAAGCTGCAGCATCCCTCGGGCCATCAGGAAGCTGGAACAGGGCCGTTCACACGAGCACCAGGCACCATCACCAGCCCTGCAGTGTGACCTGGGGACAGGGACATCACGGAGCGTGCACAGACCTGCTGCTGCCCCGGCTCACCCGCCTAGGCAGGGGGGAGAAAACCTTCTGCAGCTGCTCCGATGCAGAGAGAGGGCCTTGGAGGCTCGCTCTCAGTTTGCTACTAGAGCTGATGTTGTGCTCTGGGGAACAACACTGAGCATGTTAAAGGCTTCCCCCCTGCCTCCTCTGAGTCAGCCGAGTCATCTGATGGCAGTCAGATGCTACCAACATTTTTAGATGGACCAATTATGCATTAGTTCAGGACTTCAGCAATGGTAAAGCATTAGCATGTGCTTTAAATGCCCGTTACAGTGCAGATTTTCTCCTGGGTAAGTTTTCAAGCCATATATGTCAGCTATGCATTGTATTAACAAGGTCTCTCCAAACTCTCCATTTCAATTACTCTAACAAGAACAAAAGCTTTAAAGTCCCAAGGCAGACGAGAACTTGCGGTGCTCTCAGGTGCCTGTGCTTCATGCTCATCTTCCTTATGGGGCATTAGCAGCATCGGGCATACCCTGAGGCACAAATCTGAGGAGTCTCTCAGACCCATGCCTTGCTCTGTGCTTTTTACTCCATTTCTGAGAAGTAAATACTTGCTTTCCTTGTGCTCGTTCCCTAGCTGTAGCCAGGTCTGTGGTGCGCATCGAAGGGACAAGGAAAGCAGCTGCGGGTGCCTCCCAGGGCCGCTGCTGCGGAGCAAGGACGTGGAGCCGGCGAGCAGCACCCTCTGCCCCGCGCCTGCAGGGCGGCTCCTCCGCTCGCAGCCCCCCTGCCTGCCCCTCGCAGCCCCCACACACCCCCCGCAGCCCCCGCCTGCCCCTCGCAGCCCCGCCTGCCCCCGGACGCGCCCTGCAGACCCTCTGGCTGTGCCCAGCGCCCCGGCACGTCCCCCTGGCAGCAAGCAGCCCAGGCACAGAAATGGCAGGCCTGCTGCTGAAGAGCACAAACTCCAGAGGCAAAATGAGATGGCAAAGCCTACTTCTCTTCTGATTTTCGGAATGAGAGTATTGGGAGTCGTGGCTTGTCACCCCCTCCTGTCCCTGGAAGGAGACAGAGCACACCTGGAAACGTTAGGTTATTTCTGAACGGCACTTTCAGGGCTGTCAAGTCTTGCACCAGATGCTCACTTCTCCCACATGCTTTTATGGCACTGAAGTGTAATAGGTGCTAACAAAGAGCAAAGTGCTTAAACAATTCAACTATAAATCTCTTCTGCTTTCAATTGCTCAGCTTTCGTCCCCTGTCATAATTATTTATAGCTTTCTGTGCTGAGTTCCTGGACAGATGAAACCTCAACATCTAAAGAAAAAAAAAAGGCAGAAAAAAAAATAGAAGCAGAAAATAAAGAATCCTTGGATTCTCTCTATGCATCATAAAGAGACAAAACAAGCATATGCCCACCTTCATCATCTGGGCAAGTCGCCCCGCCCTGCCTGCTCACTTCTCACCCCGTGCCACCCACCAGATGGGCTCCCCGCTCCTGTTTGTCCTACACCCTTCAGTTCCGCCATCTATTTAAACTCAACAATGACTCAGTCCGGAGCGCACACGGTGCTGGGAGGGAGCCCCGAGATCAAACCGCGGTGCAGAGCGGTAAAAGCAGCCCAGGGCTCCCTGTCGCACGGCGCACGTTACGCCAGAACCGAGCCGCGGACCCCGACCCCCCCACGGCAGCACTGGGCCGGGGGCTCCTGCCGCGGGAGCCAACCCTGTGCGAACCGCCTCCCGCCGAGGAAGAGAAATGCTTGTATGTTTACAGACCACTAATAAACCATCCCTTGTCTGGAGATAATTATTTCTGATGATTTAAGCGTGAGCGCTGCAGACAGACTGGGGTTTTGCTATGCTAGCCGTCAGAGGTTGGAATATAGCCGAGCTGTATGCTGCAAACGCCGTGCCTTTCTGCGTATGCACGAACTGAAAGCACATCAGGCATCTCAGCGGGTCTCTATTATTAGTCTGACCATGTATATATTTCAAAGGGAACGTCCAAGAACAATAAAGTCCTAATACTGTGAATATTTATGCATGATTATATTTATATCAAGACCAGAGCCTGGGACTACCTTTGTTAATAAAAGCTAGACTCGCACCGTGTTGTCAGAACCAGACCTGGAAGCGTTAGGGATCCGATTTCAGGATCATTTCAGTGAAAGGGGCTACTCCAGCTCCCTTGGGCCTGCTGAAATCCCCCCTTCAATTTACTGCACTCCATAATAAGGCAGCGGCCAGTTACAAGGGCGCGGGGCACGTTTCTGTTCGTCCCCCCGGCAGCTGTTTCGATGTGTTGTGCAGCACGGCGGGTCAAAGCCAGGGACAGCGCACAGGAGGATGTACGCTCACCGACAGGGGAACGCCCACACCTTACGGCAGGCTGTTATGCTGGTCACTGATGAACTTTATCATTTGATTTGTTATTAAAATGTCATCTGTCATCGGTCGGGCTCATGGAGGGATGAGGTTTGGGGCAGGCACTGCCTGCAGGGAGGTGCTATGGGTGGCTGCAGCAAGGGACAAAGCCACCGAGCCTGACAGCACCACTGCGAGAGGAGGCTGGACTCTGACGTTTTCTGTCATCTTCTGTACCATCTAGTGTGAACACAAAACACGACATAAAATAATCAAGAAAAGGAAGCGAGGGAAGGAGTTTGGTTGCTCTGCTGGGAGGTTAAAATGCACTTTTAAACCTCTGTGGTCAGCAGACTTTGTTCAGCTGGAAGTGCAAATGTTTTTTTGCAACTCAAGTCTTGCTAATAAAGGAAATGCTCTTTGTGCGTCTAGAAAGCTGTGCAACCTTTTATTTATTTAATTATTTATTTATGGCATTAAATGTGCTGAAATATCAAAGTCACCTGTAATCTGTAAGCCTAAATATCATATTCAAGAGCAATGGGGTTATACTGAAAGAGCGCCTTCTTTTAGAAGGAAGGACAGGCTCTCCCATAAAAGTCCCGTTGCCCTGTTCTGATTAAATTTGTCCCCCCCAGAGGCCCAGTGGGTAATGATATGCCAGCCTGTGGCTCTGTAGGCTTGTGGCACTACCTAACTTGCCTGCTTGCATTCCCACCTGACCTCTCAGTGTATTGCCTACGGTGCCCTTCTGCTTCCATTTCAGGATTTAAAAAGGAGAGAACAAAGGTGTCTTGTGCAGTGCACAGCGTGGTGAGCAAACACCCGCAGCACTCACACAGAGCACATGTCCAAACCCCGTGCTGGAAGGGGAGCAGTGCCAGCGTGCCTTCGTCCCGTCGGGGTGAGCGGTGATGAGAGCCAGCCCCGTGGGGCCGGGGCAGCGCCGCAGCGGCCAAGCCTTGCTCCTGCTGGCGGCTGCTCCTCGCCCCGGGACAGCCCCAGGCTCCAGCCCCGCACCCACCCGCGGCACCTCGCCTGCTCGCCGAGCTCCTGCCCGGGCGGCACAGCCCCTGGCACCCGTGTGCCCGGCTCGCCCACCGGCTGCCCCCAGCGCCGGGCTGGGCTTGGCGCCCGTGGTCCCCTGTGCTGCCTGCCCAGCGGCTGCCTAAAAGACCACGTGTGACCGTATCTCGGGATTTTTAATTCTTATCGGCTCTGGGAACTTACCACCTAAATATTTGGTCCCTTTAACCCAGAAAATGTTGGCAGAGGAAAGTCTGTGAAAGTTTGAGGCGCTAGCAGGGCTGCCACGCAGACACCTGATGGATGGGCGACTCCAGCTGATCGGGAGGGAAAAAAACCTCATTTCATTAGCCTTCGGGCTGGAAACCAAGGCGAGTGTCAGAGAACTTGGCCCTCCTCCACATTCCTGCTTGGCATGATGGCCGTGCCAACCCGCGCACGCCCACGAGCTGTGACGCTCTCCTCTGAATAGCTTTCCTGTCACGCTGCCAGCGTGTAAACCCCACCAACAGCTACCTCTCAGCTGCAGTCAGTCACAGAACTGTGTGCGTTGAACACACGGGGCTATCGGGGCTATCGGGGCTAACAAAGGAGCGCCCGGGCAGTCTGCAGCCCGTCTGCGGGTGTGCAGGTGGAGCAGGGCAGGGGCAGCAGCCCCCCAGCAGCAGCCCCCCGGCCTCACCAGCAGCCGGTGCCTGCGCTCCCGGGGCAGAACCACCCAGAGCTGGGGCTCCCTGCGGCAGCGGCCACTGCCAGCATCGCTCGCCCTGGCAGGTGGTCCCTCGCACTTCGCTTCCGTAGCGAAAGAAAGATCGAAACGAGAAAACCCCTAAAGCATGACTGCAGCACACAGCGGTGTGAGCAGCACTGCGGGGAGCGGCGGGCACGTGGCAGCGCAGCTGGGTGCTGTGACCGCCTGGCGCCTCGCCTGCTGCAGCCCCCGGCCTGCCCCTGCCGTGCACCCCGCGGGGAGAGCTGCCTGCGGGGCCGCCTGCCTCTCGAGGTGCCGTGTGTCGCTGCTCGGCAAGGGCAGCGCCCTAAGTGATGGCAGCCAGGTGAAAACAACACAGATCTTTAAAATAAAGAACAAAACCCAACAAACCCAAAAAAAACTGGAGAACAAGTCTTACGAGGAGCGGCTGAGGGAGCTGGGCTTGTTCAGCCTGGAGAAGAGGAGGCTGAGGGGCGACCTCATCGCTCTCTACAGTTACCTGAAAGGAGGCTGTAGAGAGGTGGGGGTTGGTCTGTTCTCCCACGTGCCTAGTGACAGGACGAGGGGGAATGGGCTAAAGTTGCGACAGGGGAGTTTTAGGTTGGATGTTAGGAAGTACTTCTTTACCGAAAGGGTTATTAAGCATTGGAACGGGCTGCCCAGGGAGGTGGTGGAGTCACCATCCCTGGAGGACTTTAAAAGACGTTTAGATGTAGAGCTTAGGGATATGGTTTAGTGGAGTACTTAGTGTTAGGTCGGAGGTTGGACTCGATGATCTTGAGGTCTCTTCCAACCTAGAGAAATCTGTGAATCTGTGAATCTGTGAAAATTGCACAGCAACACCTGCAGGGATCATCACGGGTACAAATGCCCACACCAGCCCCATCGCCTGTTTACAGAGCTCCTTCATGGGATCAGAGGGAGCCTTGGGTGCTCACGAAGCCAGATTACACCAAAGCAAGAGGCTTTCTGATCAAGGCGCATCATAAGAGGTGTCCTGCCCGCAGCTTATGTGCATGTAATCTGCCTAGCTCATCAGCACGCCCCGCCTAATTACAGTCAGGGCAATCCCGAAACAGGCAGGAGCTGGAAGAGGGCCCTTTTTCCTGTTTAAACACAGTTAACTCTGCATTAACCTGCAGCACCAGTAGTCCCATCAGCTGCAGGGGGGTTACATGGGGATCTCGGGGCATCCCTGTTCAGAGATTTAACACGCAGACACCTCTGGGACAACGACATGGCCACACCACCAGGACTGCCAACTGCAGCATCCCTTGTGTCCAGAAAGCAAAATATGAAAAACATTCCGTTGGTGAAATCAGATCTTGTGCATGCTTCAGTCGACTTGCTTTTTGATTTACAAAAACCAAACCCAGGTCCAACCCAGATCAGCCTCTCCACAAGCGGCCAAGTTCCCTTCGGCAGGTCTCACAGCAGTGCCCCGCTCCCGAGACCTCTCTCCTGGAGCTGCCGTGGAGGCGAGGCTGCCCCGTGGGAGGAAGAGTAGCCGAGGGGTGGTGCGCACGGGTGGATTTGCAGCATCCACTGCCACTGGCTTCATTGTGCCCCAGGCAGGATTTGGGGAGCTCAGTCACCAGCATCCCTGTGCAGACAGGGGTGGATTTATGGGCTGAGGGAATGAGGGGTGAGCAGGGGTGGAAAAAAGCAAATAGGGAAAAAATGGAAACAGAAGCAAAAGAAGGGAAAGGTGCATTTTGCTTGAGGTAACAAAGCTTTCTGACTGGGACCTCTGAGTGTTCTGGGACTAAGGTGAAGCTTCTGGGTGGGCTGGTGGGCAGCCAGCTGCCACAGCCTCATTTGTTATCTCCTGGAGCGACACGTGTCTATGTGGTCTATGCATATTGCGTGTGTTACCAGAAAATCGCCCTAAAATCTATGCCATCCCTTCCTGGTCAGGATCCACTGCCTGCAGAGGCACGCGTGAGTCACTGCAGATAGCCGTGGCCAGGCTGACATTTGGGGCTGCTTGGCAGCTACCCTGCAACGGGAAGCGGGCGGCTTCCAGCTCACTTCTGCTGGTGATTTATCGCAGGCGGCTGTTCTTTTCAGGAGCCATGACTTTAAAAACCTGTGATTTATGAAAACCCCGTGTGCCTTTGCTCCCATCACCCAGGGATCACTTCTGAGCATGTTTCCCAGCCACCAGCCCCGGTCCCGCACCAGCTCCCGCACACTGCCGCAGCACAGGAGCCGCTGCAGGGAGGGCCCGGGGCATGCAGCGTGCGGCCCCGCATGGACCGTGCTGGCCAAGCAGCAGCATCTAATTTTAGCTCTCCATCTGATACCCTCTTTGGAGGAAGTGTCAATTTTCCACAGATCACCAGCGGGCTGACTGCTTGCCTGGGGGCTGATGGCAATTGTCTGCCCCCCCCCTCGGCCCCCACCCCAGCGCTTCATTGTTCTTCATGTCCCGTCACCAGCCCTCTGCTAAGATGGGTTCGCTGTGGCTGTTGCTTAAACATCACAAAAAGAAGCGCAAGGAGAACCCACCCTGAGCACTGCGAAGCGCCCTGCCTACCAACAGATAAGCCTTTAACAGCAGAATGCAAACAAAGTTTCAGCACACAGGTTATTTGTGCACTGTGTGTGTGTGTGTGTGCACGCTCCTTCACTGCTCACCCTTCTCGAAACACAGGCATGAGGAGAACAGCAGCGCTGTCGCTAATGCTTATCGTTTCAACATCCTACACTACTTTTCCCTTTTCAGTCCCAGCACCCAGAGTGAAACTGCCTAGCAAAAAATTTTGCTTCAGAAAGAGAAGTTAACTTCATCCTTGTATTTGCCTCAAGCTCACCAAAGCAAAGCTCAAAGGGCACATAAAAGCCAAATGAGCATTATTTAATCAACAAACCCCACATTTTTTAAGCTCATTCTCCTTTCAGAGGCGTGACCGAGGATGGCCATGCTGAAGCAGCAGGGTAACAGGAACGTCACCTGAAGTGGAGTCACCTGAAGTAACAGGAACGTCACATCTCAGCGGCTCTGCCGCAGGCCGGCCGGGCTGGCTGCTCGCTGCAGAGGAAGGAGGGCGCTGCGGCATGGCGGCGGGCTCTGCCCGGCTGGCTGCGCCCCCTCCCCAACCTGCGGGCGCTTCCCCGGATAATGAGGCTGCTCGCTAGCTCTTCCTGCAATGTTTTGGATCGTAAAATGTCTGCAGGTGTTTCCATATAGGAAATGGCGTTACTCGCACCTGCCTGCCAAGCGCGTGGCTGCTGCCAGCCGCAAGGCAGGGTCTGAAAGCCCTGGCCTCAGACTGCGGCACAAGCCACTGTGGGTATCTGGGCACGAGCACCAACACAGCCCCAGGAGAAAACGGCCCCTTTCCACAGTTTCCACACCTGCATAAGCCCACACAGCAGCCTTCCGGGAGATTACAGCCTGTGTAATTAGCTGAATTTCCACAGCAGATAATTTACAGCCCTCGTCCACACCGGGGGGTGCAGGCCGGTTGTTCGCACACCTCCTCCACCACGCTGCCCTTCGGTGGGGCCGCCAGCCGTGGGGCAGGGGTGCCCCGGCTCGGCCCCGACCCCTCCGTGGGGCGGGGGCTGCCTGGGGCGCTGGGCTGTGGGCACGCAGAGCACCCGGGGAGCACCGGCCTCGGGCAGCTCTCAGCGAAGCTTCGTGGGGCAGCCCAGCCCGGCGGGAGGGCCCGCGGGGCCTCGCCTCTCCTGCGGTGGCTGGGGCTGCTGTGCGGGGGGAGACACGCGGCTCGGCCAGCACTCTCTCCTTCAGGGACAGATTGCTCCATGGCTGAAATGTTAAATAATTGCAAGGCACGCGCTCATCGCTAGCCCCGCTGCGGGTACCTCCAGCTTCAAAATATTTTCCTCCTGAGTCTCCCAGGACTGTGCAACTGTCCCAGCTCCCAGGAAACTGCTTTGAGAAAGACTTTATGGTCTTTTATACACATGAAAGAAAAACTTGACATCTGAAACATACCAAGGCTCCGACTTTGTACCACTTTATGATGACTTTGTACCACCTTAAAAAGAATAAATCACTTAGTTTTACCACAGCGGTCAAAGTTAGAGCATTTTCTCCAGCACAAACTGTTTAACCAATGATTTAATTAAGGAGAGGCCTGCAGTTGTTTAGGCCAGGGTTAAGCTGGAAGAGACACGGGCTGTTTGCTTTTATCTTTAAGTTACTTGAAGGAAATTGATTTTGAGCCCCTTTACAGCGGCACAAGCTGATGGCAGGGCGTGTTGCCCGCGGCGTCAGCTGGCTCCAGAGGAGCAAAATGAGCGTCCGCCCGGCGCGAGGCGCGCTGCAGCACGGAGAAGCCCTGGGCCGGCTGCTGCGGGGCAGACGGACGCGGTGCGGCCGCGCGGGAGCGTGGTGCCCCGTTAGCACGACGCGTCACACGCTGTGAGGCGGGAGGTTCGTGACTGCAGAATGAGGTAGCTCCGCTCAGTACTCCCACTGCCAGCAGCTCAGTGGAACAAACCGAAGCGGCGAATGCCTGGTGTCTGTCCCCTATAGAGGAAGGCAAGGATAAACCTAAAGTACTTCCTCAGCCCCTCGGTATTTCCTGTTTGCCTCTCTGAAGTCAGCCCTGTTACCTTATTAACTCACCATGTGACGGGAGGACTAGCAAATCTTTAATTTCAGAGAAACCATCATAAATAATTTCCTGATGACGTCTCTCTTTTTTCTGATAGGCTGAAAAATAAAAAGAAATAGCCGGAAGGCCGTTTCCGCTTGCAGTGGGCAGCGGCGCTCCCAGCGCTGTTCCGTAGGCCCCAGCCCGCGCTGAGTCCGGCCCCAGCTGCCGGGGGGCTTTCACCTGGTCGTGGGGGCGGCTGGCAGAGGATGGGCAACCGGGAAGGAAGCAGCAGGGAGGAAAGAAGTGCGCCTCAGACATAGTTAGGGAACCTCCATTACAGTTCAAGCAAACTGCGCAGATGTAGCACTTGCTACGGGAACAGCACGCAGCATCTCCCACGTTCGGGACGCGCACGGCCCGACCGGCCCGCATGCAGCACGGCACCCAGCAGGCTGGCCCATGCCCGTGCCCGGCTCCCCGCTGCCTCGCTGCGGCAGGAGGGCAGCCCCACCAGCCCCGAGTTTCCCACACCTCTGCCTTTTTCTGCCCACTTCCACCGCCGCCTTCTCCCCTCAGGACAACTCTGCCCTGCGAGCGCCTGCCCCTGCCCCACCCCACCCCAGGTCAGGCCACAGGAAAACGTCCCCGCACCAAGCCCCAAGCCCCGAGTGCCACGCACGGGGGACTGAGCACCATCCTGCCCGCACTATAGTCCCAGGCACAAACACCTCGCACGGGCCGTGCTGGAGTGCCCTGCCGTGCCCCTAACGCGGCGGCTGTGCGGAGCTGCGCTGGGCGATCCGCACATTGCAAGCCCCGCAGCCTGCGGGACCCTGGCTCACACCGGTGCCTCCCTGTGCCAGCCTCAGCGCAGCCAGCGAGCTCTGGCTTCCTTTTCCTTCCACATTTTCACAGCACTAAATGTAGCTGAGTCACCTTGAGGACTGTTGCTTTGTAAAGGGGAAGCTGAAGCACAAAAAAATTCCACAAACCTGCCCAAGATTACCAATTGCTAAAGCATGCTGAAAGCATTTTAAGCCAAAAGTTTTTGTTACAGCCCCAGACTGATGTCCCACCCTGATAAAGGGGCACGGGAACAGGTACAGGAGCCAAGTGAGAGGGCGATGGAGTCCTCCTGGGCATCCAAGGCCCCGGCCCCTGCAGGACAGGACCTCATGGCAATGTGTCCGTCTTTGCCAGGGGCATATTTTGACCTGTGCCACAGGAGTATCAGGAAATGTAATTGATTTCAGCTCCTGGACTAGCAGGGTACAGAAGAAAGCTTTCAGAGGCACAAAGGACACTTCACAGTCTTACTCCTACTGAGGACTTTAAAAATAAAAGTACCTTGGATCCCACCCGAAGTGGCAGGTAGGAACGGAGTCACCACGCAAGCCTCTCCCATCACTATTACTTCCAACATCCAAGATGCCAGGGCTCCACACACCACTCTGCTGACATTAATTAGGAGCGACCAAAAATCCTCCCATAAATAACCTGCTGCAGCCGGCACAGGCTGACACAAAACGACACGGCGAGGAGAGGGCACCCAGCGGCTGCACTGACGTGGCCAGCGCATTGCCAGGTGACATCGCTCCCACGTCTGCAGCGCTGGCTGTGAATGTGCATGAGGTTACGTGAGCCTGCGCAATGGGGAGTTCATCGAGGAGTGATTTATTCCTCCTATTAATAAGTGGGGCTATTGCTTCAGCAGGAGACAATTTCATTTTCCTTTTCTGTGATCTTCACTGGTGGGATCAAGCTCACAATGCTCAGGTTGTCTGAGGGATGAGGCCGTTAGATTGGCTCGCAGAGGAGACAACTGGCTTAATTCCTCAGGTGTCATACTGGGACAAATACTGGCCAAAGGTATTTGCTCTCCTACAACACAAGCTGAGCAGGTAACCCATTGAAGTCCCGGATTTTGCACCAGATGGGTGTTTCTGGTGCTCAGCTGACCTTCCCCAGGGCAATAGCAGCATTTCCATCCTCATTGCTTGGTCTTAATTTCCCTTTTAGCAGAAAGCTGTGGCTCATGGGCTGTTGGAAGTGATGTCGGGCACTGTGGAAACATGATGTGGGGAGACACAGAAACACCCATGCTGGCTGCCCACATCAGCTCTGCAGGTGCTCCAGAGGGGACCAGGAAGAAATTTTCAATATCCCTACATGGCTGAACCTAAAGGCCTGTTAGTAATATAATTTAAATACTCAGGGATGTGAAAGCACAGGTTTCTAAATGGCTTTTAAAGTTATCTCATCTCCCTAAATGGCTGTAAGAACTCTAATCATATCTACACATTTTGTATGATACATATATAAATGTATAGATATATCTGAAGACACGCTCCTCCCTTGTAGACTGCCTGTGCTTGAGCATACAATGCCTTAGGTGCAGGTATTAAAGCTCTGCAGACGTAGGTCTGAGAGCAGGGACCCTTCCAGCGAAGGGTTAACTCCGTGTGAGTGACCCATCCTCCCGCTCCTCTTTGCTGGTGCTAATTAGGATGCTGCTGACTGCTGCCTTCTTCCCCTCGTGGTAATCACCTCCTTCTAGCTGATTAAAAAAAAAATCTCTACTGATACACAGAGGAGCACAGCAAGCGCAGGGCAGGCGGGGCAGTGGTGCATTAGCAGCGCCCTTGCTGCTTCGGAAAGGTCACCAGAAGCCCCCTTCACATGGCCACTGCATTTAACCTCCTCGCGGTGCCGCACGATTGTGACAAGAATCAGAACTGTTTGCAGCCAAGGGAAAATCGTAAGTGAAAATTTGGGAAGGTCCAAAAAAGCATCGCAGCAAACCGATTTGTATGCATTCCCCCACAGCTGTAGCAAGGCAGGATCTCTTTGCAGACAGGAGGTGACGAGAGGCATGTTTGGGACTGACCCCATGTTTGCTCTGAAAAAAGGTGAAGGAACACGTCAGCGGGCAGCCCGGCAGGCAGGAGCGCTGGAACAGGCGGCTGTGAGCCTGGCCACAGCAGCAGGGTTACTTGAGATGAGATGGGGACGACTGCAAAGTCCTCCTTGAATTTCACTTTGGCAGCTCAGCACGCTGAGCCAAAATTAAACAGCAACAAGCAGCTGAAAAGCTCTGCAGCCTCTCCAGGCACTGTGCTGGGTCTGAAACAGGTACACACCTCGCACAAACAAGCCCCGTGAGTCAGGAGGAGCATTTTGAAGGGCAGAACAAAGGCACTACAAATCGCACATTTTGACTTTGTCTTGTTCACGTCTAGGTCAGCTGCAAAGGCCTTTTACTGTTACAGGCTCCCCCAGCGTATTCTGCAGGTCACAAAGCATGGCTGAGAATATCTCGCAGTTTTGGGGAAGAAACAGATGGTACAAAAAGGCTGGAAATTACATTTCAGCAAGACACAAGCATAGCCCCTCTGCTGGAAGGAAAAAATGAGAGGAAAGAAAAGGACAAGGACAAGGGTTTTGTGCAAAACGTGCCCCGTGGGGAGCCCTGTGGGGAGCCCCGCACCCTTCCCGAGCTGCAGGCCGGTGGGCTGGCATCGCTCGGGGCTGCGGCTGCAGGCAGGGGTCCTGCCTGAAGGAAAGCTTTACCGCTCCTGAAGCACGCTCCTGGAAAGGGCATTATTCACAGGTCCGGTACCTGCCTTTTGTCCACACAGAAAAGCCCCAGAGCAGCCTCCCAGGCCAGCAGCAGAGGGGTTCATCGCCCCAGTACGATTCCCCACGCCGCCGGCCCTTCGGCCGCATGGCACCGGCAGGCTCGGGACCCCCACCGAGAGGCTGCAGGAACCACGGGAGCAGAGCAAAGAGCTCCCCGCAGGAGAAACTGGGACCAGGGACACGTGGGCATGGCCCTGGGGTCAGCCCAGAGGAAACAATGACTTTACGTGGAGACAGGAGCGTCTCAGGAGACCCGCTGGAGGGACGAGCTTTCGGTGAATGCTCCTGGGCCTCTCTGCACCCTTCGTGTTTACTTTTCTGAATCACTTCAAATGGTCTCGAGTTGCACCAGGGGAGGTTTAGATTGGGTATCGGGAAGAATTTCTTCACAGGGAGGGCAGCCAAGCGCTGGGACGGGCTGCCCGGGGGGGTGGTGCAGCGCCTGTCCCTGGGGGTGTTTTAATTCGCAACTCCCGCTCTGCAGGGCTGCCTGCGCTGCAAATCTAAGCTTACAGTTTTTAAAGGGGTCAGAGAACACAGTCCTTGCAATTTCTGGGTTTGGTTTCCATCTCTAATGCCTTTACATTTATTAAGCTGGAAAAGCAGACACCATCACCTGCTTTGTGAGCAGGGCAGCTCTTCACATGGCAGGCTTGGCTCACCCCGCCCCTGGAGAGGGCCAATTTCCACGAACTTTTGAAGGACTCTTCTAAGAGGGCTGGGTCTGAAAACTCCATTTATTTCGAGAGGTCTTCAGTATAATGCATCGATTTGCTGTTCTGCCTTCAAGCCTGCCTGTTTTATTACTTAAGGAGCCTTGAACATACTACAAATAGCTGCCTAATAAAGAAATATATGCAATTATCAGCAGCTGAGGAGCAACTAATGAACTATAGCAGCATGGACCCCAGCTGGGGCTTGTACATTGGACACAGCAAGGCAAAAGGCTCCCCAGATTACACCATTGTCACCTACACTGAGAAAAATGCCACGAATGCCTTCTGCTGTTGCTGGGCTGCTGTATGTGCCTTGTGTCAGGACAGAGAAAAATCCCTAAATGCAATGAATACGACAAAATGGAGGATCTCCTCTGGACTCAGCTGAGTTTCTGTCCCATGGGGCTGGGAGCTGAACCATGCCAGTAAAAGCATAAAACCAGCCTCCCACAGGACTCTGCTGCGAGGCCGCCCCGTGGCAGCACCTGCTGCAGTGCCACCGGCCGGGCCCTGCCGCCCTCCTGGTGCCGCCGCAACACACGGCAGGCAGGCCGTCCTTCGCTTCAAATCCCGCAGTGAAAATGTGAGCAAGCACTTTCCTAAATCAAATTGTGTCTGTGAAGGAGGGAAGAAAGGGAAGAATGAATTATAAACACCGACGATAATTATTCCAGGATGTGTATGAGCACGTCCTGGCTGCTAAGGGAAGGAGGAGAGGATGCTGCGCCCCCTGCGTGCCTCTGGGCTCCGGCCTCCCCATTGCCTCCGCCCGCTGCTGCCTCGCTCAGTCCGCAGCTTCTGGCGTGGAAGTGGAGGCTCTGGGGACACCCCACCTTTCTGTCTCTTCCGAGTGAGAACCCCCTCATTTCCTCCTGCTTCCCCACCCCTCCAACCCCTTTCCCCACGCCTTCACTTGCTGGGGTCTCCTCTTGGCTGCTCAGTGCCCCCAGGGACGCACCCGGGGCTCGGCGCTGCCTCTGCAATCGCTGCCGGCCGGTGTGTGCTGCAAAGGCAGCCCAGCTCCTTGCCTGTGGCTGGCAGAGCTCTTATGGCGCTTTTCCCTGCAGAGACACCGCAGGGCACGGGGCTGATGTGCTCCTCCATCGCCTCCCAAATCCCACCGCCGACGGACTTCTGATGCTGCCTCAGTGCACGGAGTGGAACCAGAGCAGGGCAGCTGCGCCTGGGTGCTGCGGGACCGATTTGGGATCTGCTGCCTCGGCCAGCCTAGCATGTATTTTGCAGACATCTGGCTGAAAAGAGAGAAACGTGCCCGTGTTGTGCCCATGCTGGCCCGGTGGGCTGAGCTCCCAGCACCTTTCCCTCCTCCCCTGCAGCAAAGCACCGAGGGCACCTCCTCGAGGGCAGCACGCAGACCTGGCACACTGAACCGGGGCGCACGGGAGCCCCCCATCTGGAATGCTCTGCAAGGTAACTTCATCACTGTTGCTTGTAATTAAGTTACCAAGAACTAATAAATTAATAAATAATTAAAAAGCCAAAACAAAATGCCTGAGATGAGAGCCCAAATTTTTAACAGATAGCTTTAACCCTTTAAATAGAAGATCTGAATTACTGGAGCGTCAGGCTTCCTCTTAGTCTGGCTTTTAAATTCTGCTGAAAAAAAATCTTGTTGACATAAAAGGCACCTTCTTCTTTAAGCATTTCTGCAGCATTGCGTTAGTGATTTGATTACAGAAGGCTGTATTTTAAGTCAATGGAGTGGAGTGAGTTACTGCAGTAGACTAATACAATTTTTGCAAGACTGCAGAGCTCTTTTCAAATCTCATAGGGACAAGTAATTAATTAGCGATATCCCTTACAAACTTTGGCACAGCTTTGCCCTGCGTGTGAGGGCAATGCAGCTCCATGGAAGCTGCTTGTGATGTGGCAAAGCCTGAGCTTCAAGCGACACTTCGTAGCTTTATGTTCTCCCCCCAAAATGACCGAGGAGCAGATTTAGTCCAATTCCACCATGCGGTAGCACAGAAATGGCCTTTTACCGAAATAGGGGACTCGCAGGAAGATGAGGATCGCAGCACCCCCTGCCCACAAGCAGCCCAGGAGGCAGCCGCCGACATGGGGAGGACGGCTGGGCAGGGAGCACGAGGCGCCCACCGTCCCTGAGCCACCACCACCCACCCCGCTCCTCCAGACCTCTGTTAAACTGCTCCTGCCTTTGGGAGCTGTGTTTGCTCCTGAAAAGGCTTGAGTCTTTTGAAAAATAGGTTTCCTTGCCTTGCCTTGCCTAAAGAAATTTAGATTTTTTTTCAATGTTTTAAAGGTTTGTTATATTCAGTAGGCTCTAAAATATCGGTACACCTAAGTATTTCTGCACCCATTGCTTGAACAGCAAAGCCCCAGGCATGCACATCACGTTGTTCCCCGACCCCACAGGGCTATCCGCCTCCTCAGGGCTCTGCGGGGCCGCAAGCAGCCGCTGGCGTCGCGGCGCGTCCCGCTGCGTGCCGGGCAGGGCCCCCAGCCAGCGGCCGGCCTCCAGCCCAGCGCTGCCCCTGGGCCAGGACGTGGGGGTCCCGCACACAGCCGCCCTTCTGGCCGCCCGAGGGACGACCACAGCAGTGGCCAGTTTCCGCCTTGAATTTCGGTCCTGCTCTGGCCTCTCCATCGCTGCTTTCACCATCTGGTTTCACACCATTTTTGGCATCGCAACGGGGAAGCCGCGCCTTGTTTTGTTGGCCTTGACAGATTTCTTGCCCTGTGGTTACTGACCGCCTCCAGCTCAGCCACGCTGCGTCAGGGACCGGAGGAAGCCTGTGAGTCAGTACGTGCTTCTGTCATCTCACCAAAGAGTTTCCTAGGTTTAATGAAGGCAGCAGGAGCGCCAGCTGCCCGCTGGGCAGAAGCAGGCTGCCCAGCCCTTCCTCGCCGCGCTGTGCCGGGCTTGCAGCAGCGCAGGTCGCGGTGCGGGCCCGGGGCCCCCTGCTCCCACGGCACCGAGCCCAGGCACCGCGCGAGCACGGCCGCGGGGCACCGCTGGCACCAGGGGCACGCTCCTCCACTGCCAGCATCGGACGTGAGCGTTCAGAACATGTTTTCTAGACAGGAAGAAAAACAATTGGACAGGAACGCGTTTCTTATTTTGTTCGCTCTGCGTGACCTCACCTCTCTTTATTTTCAGTTTCTCCAGGCCATTATGCACCTCCAGTTACCGCAGGCCACCAGCCCTTTCTGGTTCTGGTAACGTCAACTTCTTGACTTTTCCACCTGCACTCTGCTCCTTTGAAGCCTGCATCTTTCTCTTTGAGCTTGCTCCACCCATAAGCCTTTTTTTTTTCCCTAACACTGAAGAGCAGGTGACGGGGTTGGCGAGGTTTATCAGCGCCAGAGAGGATGGCCCCAGTTATGCCAGCTCCTTGGCATCTCTCTCGCTTCCCACAGAAGACCACCACTGCTCTGCCTAAGGACGACTCTGTGCTGGAGCTTGCCCGGCGGCAGGCTGAGGCTGAAGGAGCTCGGGGGAAGCTCCTTCACTGATGCCCCTGGTTCCACCGCTCTCCGTCCTGGCTGCAACGCGTGGCACCCGCTGCAAGCACACCTGCAAAACGCCCCCGGGGATGGGCCCACGCGTGTCAGCGCTCAGCAGGGCTGACAGAGGTCACCGGCAGCGAGCCCTCTGCTGCCACGGAGCCTGGCTGTCAGCGTACCCGCCGAGCACTGCCCCGAGAAGAAATGCCAGATTCACACAGCTATTTTTAATTTCACTGCTGAAGAAACCCAAGCGAGGGACCCTCACCTGGTTTTCAGCCAGCACGCCCTGCTGGTGCCCCACGGACACAGGGAACGGGGCTCCCCCTGCCCTGCTGGCAGCCCCTCTGCGAACACTTCTGGCACCTGCCAGGTCCAGCCTAAACCGAGACCCTCAGAAACAAAATCTGCACGATCTGTTTCAGGGTGAAAAGTGTCTGGATTGTTCTTCTGCGGTAGATGCAAATGCTTCCAAAATGAATGATTATCGTACCCATAAATTCCCAGGGGATGAAAGTCCACGCTGCCGGCCACGGCCACTGGTTCCCACAGGTAGAGAACTACAGGACCAGTGTTGCAGTGGCAGATGTGTGTGGGCAGTGCTGGTAAACAAGAATTTAGTTTGCTGACTTGTAGCCAAGGGAAAAACACAGATCCCTGCGCAAAAAATGCTATTCTAAACAGAATGCCTTCCCGCGTTTCCCAAGGAGACAACAGTGACTCATAATAAAGGAAACAGTAAGCACATCACCCCAAAAGTGCATGCCACATCCTTCAGTGCAAGCAACTGATCATAACTGGCTGATAGCAACTAATCCCCAGATCTGCGATGGGAGGAGGAAAAAGCATTAATTACAGCCGGTAATTAACATCTGTGATGGGAAGAACCATTTAACCTTGAAATAAGGATGAATTAAATTTAGGCACGAAGCTGCCCGCAGTGAGAGCAGCAGCACCAAGCTATCGCAGATCCTCCCAGGTGGGGCTGGAGGCCGGGAGCAGCAAACAGCAAGGATAACAAAATTAGAGAACAGCCTTAATTAAGCCAGGCAAGCGTTAGCTTGCCTCCAAAGTTTTCTACAGTGCATACAGAGGAGGCGATATCACTCAGCATGCCAGGGAGCTGCTGATTCTGCCCGTGGTGCGGTGGCAAAGGCGAAAGGCAGCCCAGCTGGTGCCGGCAGCTCCCCAGGAGCACTGTGTGACCGCAGGGGCTGCGTGCGGGAGCTCGGCCTCAGCCCCGGGGTGCGCAGGGCATCCCGTGCCTCACGCTCCCCCTTCGCTGTGCTGAACAAAGCCAAATCCAGCTCCTTTGAAGAACCCAGTTCTGCCCGGCACGGCAGTCTGAGCCAAAGCCAGCAGAAGGTTGCAGGCAGAGCAAAGTCAGGCCTGTCCTATCTGACAGCCCCCTTTCTGCCGTGGGGTTCCCGCTTTTTGGGTCCCTGTGTAACAGGGCTGTGAGGCCGGCACCGGACCCAGGCTCTTCCAGGCGAGAAACCCGTTCCGTCCGCGGCTGGGGTGGGCTGCTACGTGCCGCTGGGCTCACCGCTCCCTTCCCATTGTGCCTGAGGAACGGCACCCACCCTTCCTACTCCGCAGGCTACCAGCACAAAGGCATTCTCACCACACAACGCCCTACCTGACAAATAACTCCTTCTCCAGCCCATGCTGCCTGCAGATGTCCCCCCCCCCAGCCCCCCCCAGCCCTGGGGGCACAGGGGCAGCTGTGGCTCCGCAGCCAGCTCGTGACGCACTCCACAGCAAAGCCCAGCTCACCGCTTTGGGGCCCTGGGGTGGGCTGCACCCCGTCACCTCGTGCCTGCCCCGCGGCCACGGCACCAGTGCCCCACTGGGGACACTTCCTGGCGCGGGGATGGACGCGTCTCCCAGTCCCGGCCGTCGCCCCGAGCTTTGCAGCACTGAGCAGGCGATGGCCAGGGACGGGCAGTGCCTTCGGCTGCTTCACTCCACGAATACATCAGCGCATCTCAGCAGCCGCCGCTCCCGTGGTGCAGTACAGGGATGTTCAGCCAAGGCTTTGGGGCGCAAAGCACCTTTGCAACCCCTCTTGTATCTTTGTGCTCACTTATTCCACACAGAGCAGAAAATTATGCAGCGAATTATGCTCATTTGGCAGGAGCGCTGTGGTTGCGTTCCTGTTTTTCCAATCTCAAACGGGCAGGAAAACTGAGCAAAAATAAGAACGCTATTTACCACCTAGAAGCTAAGTGTGCAGGGCAGCAAGACGACATTTCTGAACGACAAACGGGCATCACACACCAGACAGCATGGAGGTGGCAGGGGGCTGGCGCAGGACGGGTGACTGACGTGCACACAGGCACGCAGCGAGGCAGGCACTGGAGCACGCTGCTTCCCCTGCACCCCAGAAGCGCATTAATCAGTGGTTGCCACACGGGCTGCAGCACCTTCTTCTGATGGATGTTTCAAAAAAAACCTCTTCAGAGTTACAAATGCATAATTGAAGAAGGTGGGAACACTTCAGACTCAGCATTTTCTCAGCTTATTAACTGCTCCAGTCGCCTGCACAGCTCGTGCCCGTTCCTCACCAGGAAGCAGCGTGCATCCTCCCCGTAGGTGTGCAGAGCCAGCACTGACAGGGACCACAGACAGTGCTCAGCTGGGGCAGCTCTTGTCAGAGAACCCCGTACCGCTGCTTCGTGCTCGCCTTCCCGAACTTTTCCAGCTCGCTGCCCCACTTTGCGGTTCCTTTCCGAAGCCTCCCCGTGACAGCACATGCCATCCACTCACCACCAGGCACCGCGGTCCCGGCCACATGGCGCTGCCCCAGGGTCTGCCCGAGGCAACCACACGCCGACCTGACCCATGCAAGCCCCTTGCTCCTCCTGCCAGCGTCACCCAGAGCAGGCGTCTGTCTTGGAAGTGCTCTACATCCACCTGCAGCTCCTGTGCCGCCCGGCAGCCACCGGCGTTGTCTGCAGCACTGTCCCGAGCCGGGCAGCAGAAGAGCTGCTGGGACATTTACTCACCGTGACTGCAACCCTGCTCAGCCTGCACTGAATCGAGACAACCCTCCTCATACAGTGCGCCCGGCGCCCTGGCTGCACTCCGGGCTAGATAAACAGAACCTGAGGAAAACGCAGCACCAGGAAAGAAGAAACTCAGAAAGCCTTGTGTTACAAAGCTGATCTGCGGGGAGGATAGTGTTTGCACATGGAGGACCGGGAGTTTTCTTCCCATTGGGCGTCAGTTTGTAAGAATGAAGTTGCATTAACGTAACTTTTACAGTCACTTCTAACTCACTCTAGTGGCTGTATTACAGACTGAGTAAACTTTTTTTTTTTTTAAGATTTTCTCTTTTTTTTTTAAGAAAGTGGTCATACAGATAGAAAGGCAAAACAGATGTTTCTAATGGCAATTCCTGTCCAGATCCCTACTCCTATTTCTTGAAATTGAGGCAATTTTCATACCAAGAAGTGTTTCATATGTCAGGGACAAACCACCAGGGCTGAGTATGACAGCATTTATTAGTAGCTGACCCTGTCTAGGATGAGAAAAAGAAACTTCTACATTAAAATAAACTTCTTCATTAGTTCCAGTCACAACGGAAACTGCCGCTTGGGAAACTTGCTGATACAATTTTTGGTGTGCACGCAAGCCCTACTAAGGAGAAAGATAAGAAGCAGGACACTAAAATATACTCCTCAGCTCCCCCGGGAGTTCCCCCACTGCCCAAAAAGCACCCATGTGGAGGGACCTGTGCCACGGCAGAGTGCTGGCCCTGGTGTCCCCGTCCCAGGTGCCCCACGGACGCTGTCCCCTCCAAGGCTGCCCCAGCTCTGGGTGCACATGCAGGGAACAGACAGGGAAAGAGGTTTGGGGTGAAACCTGAACAGCTCCCCGATATGCCAACAAACATCAGATGAAGAACCTGATGACACAGTTTGTATGGCAACACCATCTTTTTACAAAATCCCTCGCATTAGTCTATTAAGCAATTAAGGTTAGAAACCAGCTAAGAGACAATAAAGTAATAAACTGTTTAATTTTACTGGAGACAATGGAAGTGCGATACTTATTTAAATACTGAAAACGGAGGAAATGAAGGCCATAAAATCCTTCCCAAAATGCTTTAGTCTTGTGGAACTCCACATCACAAGATACTATGTTAAAAAGAAAACTTTTGGAAAACAGGCTAAACACTTCTATGGCTAAAGCAGCAATCACTGCGCAGAACAACTTAGCGATCCTTGTGCTTCAGGTGGTAGATTAGCCATGAAATGTTTGGGCAGCCCCTTTAGCAGTCAGGGCACTTTGTGGTGGTCCACGAGAATATTTTCTGCATTTTCCTGTATATTTTCTCATTTTCCTTCAAAAGCAGACGGATGCAATGTCAGCAGCTCTTCAGTCTGACACGGGACGACTCCGGTGGCCGAGCCCCCAGCAGCACGGCACCCACGGCAATGTGCCCGGTGCCCCCGTGGCCCTGCGGGGCCTGTCCCGGTGCTCCTGTAAAGGCGGCACAGCCTCAGCCAGCATCGCCTCGGCCGTGGGACGCAGCGGGCAGAGCGGGGACGTTATTGCAGCCTCTGCCCGCTGCAGCCAGGGAGGGCACCGGGAGCCCCGGGAGGCTGCGTGGGGGCAGCCAGAGGCGTCGGGATGAGCAGTGGGCAGTGCTGCGGCACTGCGGCACTCACAGCACCTCCAGCCAGCCCCAAAGGTCTGGGGCGTTGGGTTTTAGGACTCTTCACATTTTCCAAATGGGGACGTGTGTGATCTTGCTTTATCACTCATCTTTTGAGGGTATTCAGAAACCAGTAATGTCTGTGGAGTAAGAGCTAAAAACCAGTGAATTCCAGACAAAACCTTTTTGTGTTCCCTCCCACCAGATTTTAACACTTCATTTTGGTAATACAAGCCCCCTTCTTGGCACTCTCTAGCCCAACTACATAATCCATCTAATTAAATACATCCTTAATTACACAAATTTATTCCTGAATTTAAAAGTACCTTCACATAACTGAAGTTCTCGGATGGATCTAACTTGAGGAAACCACACATACTTTTACGTTTGCCTTTGCTTCCATGCCCGCCGGCAGAGCAGCACACACCGACACCGGTGGCTCTGAGCCCACATGCGCTCACACCCTCTCTGCTGGGGAAGAGACCCAAATTCTAAAATTAAATGACTCAAACCAAGCATTTTCTCAGCTCACTTTGTATCAGCACTCACTGAGTAATTCACAGCAGATCTAAGATTAGCTAATAAAGTGCGGTGATTCATCAACCAAGCCTCCACGCCGCTGGGAAAATTCAATTTTTCTGTAGCAACTGAACTTCAGCTGTGGAAATTATAAATGAATACGGCTTGGAGGGGCTGCAGCGATATGAGGATTCTTACTTAAATCTCACTGATGCAGATGTCTGTGTCGGACACTGGCAGCGACCCAGGCCCTCTGCAGCAGCGCGCTGCCTGTCCCCGCTGCTCCCCGCGGCGCGACCCGCGCCCGGCCGGGCAGAGGCACTCGGCGATACAGCGCCAGCCAGCAAAGCCTGATCCCAAACCCTTCATTAGCTCACACCCATAAGCAAATTAAAACCATACTGATTCATTACAGGCTTCTGCAAGCAATATTGTTGAGCAAAATTATGGGGTGGAGGAAAGTCATAAAGAGAATCAAAGCAGAAAGATCCCCCACCCCAAAACCAGTAATAAGATGAAAAACAAGACCAAATTTCGGAGACGGGGTAGATGTATGACTGCAGACCCAGGTCCACCTTGCTCGCAAGTGGCCCGAGGACAGGGGGCTGCAGCTCCCCCATCCTGGTCCCTGTGCCACAGCCCCACGCCTGCCCCCCCCGGAGGCAGGAGCCCCCCCAGCAGCACACAGGTGCCATCCTGCTCCGGCCCCCACCACCCGCCTCCTGCAAACCTGCCTCTGCACCCCAGCCCACGCTCACCCACGGGCACCTTGTGGGGAAGATGCTGTTTCAGGGACTCGGCCCCAGCCCACTTCCCCGCCCAGGGGCCAGGCTGTGGGTGAGGCTGTGCCGTGCCCCTGCAAGGGGCTGGCAGAGGTGGGGGGCAGCTGCTGGCCTGGCCGGGACCCCTAGTGCCAGAAAGGAGGAGCCCCCAGCGCCCTGCGGTGCTAATGCTTCGTGTTCACCCGCCCCAGGATCATCTCCATCTCCATCAACCACAGCCCTCAGCTCAGAAACCCCCAGGTGGGGCTTTGCTACGTGGTCAGTTCAGCTGCACTTTAGAATATATTTGAAATAGAAAATCTCTTTAGCCCACACTAGGTTTTTGTCACCAAAGCCAAATGTTTTAGCATTTACTAGCTAATTTAAAAGCACTTACAATTTGTGTTCCCCCCTCCCCCCCCTTGCCTAAATTTGTGTTCTCTAATATGCACTTATATTAAAAAAGCTTAGGGGAAAGAAAATATTTTCCGTACAAGATTGGCGTTGGATTGGATTCGAGCAGCTTCCTCTTTAACTGGGAGGGCTGGAGCAGGGCTGTAGAGCCAGGCTGTGTGTCTGAGCCCTGTGCCGTGTACTAACACAGGCAGACCCCGTGTCCTGAGCAGCCCCGCACTTTACCCAGCCCTCGTGCTGCACCTGAGCTCAGTCTGAAAGCTCGGAGATTTGCAGCATGCAGACAGATGCAGCCCTGCCCGCTGCAGGGTTGATGAGTGGGGGCCATGTGAGCCAGGGACCGGGCCCTGACAGACACCCCAAGGGACAGGGCAGGGGCAGTCCAGGCCCCATCCGTGTCCCACACAGCCACCAGGTCTTGCAAAATAACCATTAATCCCTAGACACGGGACAGAACGCATCAATGCTGCTTAGAAATCCTCTGCTACAAGTAGCAATAAAAATGGATAGTAATAATAATCTTAAGATCCAGCAAAATAAGAAAATTACTATGTACCAGAATAGCAGTCATGCCTTTGACCAGCGTAAGGCTGCTTTCACCTTTAAGGATGGCTGTTCAGGTTCCCAATTTCTCCTACCTAGGAAGAGAAGCTGCAGCCCCAGAAGGGGTTTCTGTTTCAAGGCCGCAGCCGAGCCAGCAGGATATATAAACATAAAACACAGCTATTGCTGAAGTGCAGTGAATTCAGCCATAAAGACAGTTTTTTCCCTGTGGGATTGGTAGAAAACCCCACAGGAACAAGACCGGTGCCAGGAGCAACTAAACCAAACTAGCAAGGACAAATCGCGGTGCTGCCCCACCAGGCTAGCCCTGACTGGAGCTCTGGTTCTGATTTTCACAACGGCCTGACCTCACGGGCTCGTTCCGCATTTCCAGCAGCACTCTCAGCGCCAGGACCTCCCGGCCGGGGTTGCTTTGTCCTTCCAGCGGCGCTCGGGCAGCCTGGCCCCACGCCAGCGGCGGCGAAGGGCGCGTCTCAGAGGCCTGGGCGCATCCCCGAGGCCGCCGCGTGCAGGCAAGCCGCCTGCTGGCAGAGGCCCCCTCCAGACGCGAGGGTGACGGCAGCACCGGCACGGCCTGCAGCCCGCTGCCCTGCCGGTGGCTCCCTCCTGGGGTGCGCAGCAGCCCCGAAGCTGGGGCCTCGCCTGGCCCCACAGCACCCTCCTGCTCCAGCTGCCCACAGGCAGCAACGAGCACGGTGTTAACAGCAGGAACCACAAAACGGCTGCCTTAGGGCTTCTAAACCCTCTGCTGCGCTAAGGAAGCGCACTAGGGCAGTGTTTGAGAATTTTGGTCGAGATTCCAACACAAGATTATTTTCACAAAAAATATTACAGCCAAGCTCTGCCTTTCACGGTCTGAGGTACCCACGCCCATGGCGCTGCCGGGGCGAGGCCTCTGTGCCGCTGCTCATCCGTGGAGCAGAGCCGGGGGCCTCAGGGCCCTGCCGCTGCTGGGGCTTCCAGACCTCCCCTGCTTAGGGCTCTTCGCACTGACCAGCCAGGGGCACACGTATGGCTGAACCCCTCCACAGCTAGCCGGGTGCTATTTATTTAGCCACCACAAGTGCAGGATGAAGAGGAAGGTGAAATTCATCCAAGCACTAAAAGCGGAATCACAACCAGCCAGCTGGGGCGTGATGGGCAAAGCTGGGTGGCTGTAATTCTGCTTTGTTTAAGACGGGGAGGAAGTTTTCTCTTAGTGAGAAAAAGTGAGGTGAAATGCTCAAAAATGATGACCTTAAGGAATGCTGCACAAATCAACTGTGCAAAATCCTCTCCCTAAAAGCAGTCTCAACAGGTCTGTCACGAATGACAAAGGCAGAGTCGGTTGCGAAACAGATTTTCATCCCATTCACTTTAAAATTTCTTTTCCCCTATTCAATACTACATCGCAAAAAAAGTTGAATTCGCAGTCAGACTACGCAAAATGCTTACTTCAGGTCAACAAACAGCGTGAGGAACTGAGAAGTTTATGCTACAAGAACGGCTAACATGGGCTTTTCCTGTAGGCAGCATGGCACGCCCGGTTCCCAGCCCCACTGCCACGTGGCGCTCGCAGCTGGACAACAGCAAGGCCGCGGGCACAGAGCACTGCGCGACTGCTGCGGCCGCCCTGCTGCGGCAGGCCCTGGGCGAGGCACGCAGATGCCCTGGCGGCAGCAGGGCTGGGCTCTCCGTGCCCCCGGTCACGGCCTGGCAGGGAGGCACCCGAACAGAGCTCCCACCGCCCCTCCAGCAGCCCCGCGCTCGCCGGCCATCGCCAGCCGGCAGCCTCCCAGCTGGAGCCGCCAGCAGGGCAGGGCAGCACAAGGTGCAAGGCACAAAGGCCTTTCCGCATCAAAGTGGCAGTAAGCCAAGTACGAGCCTGTCAGGCAACCAGTCAAGCCCCATCTACAGCTTAGGATCCCCAGCGGAACCGAAAACGCAAGGCTTTTTATTCTGTAAGTCGCTGTGATGGCTTTATTAGAGTATACAGCAAGTTACCTAAATAGTGCACCATGAAGTGCTACAGCTCCGACACGGGCTCAGCCAAATTCCCTTCCCTTCAGCTAACCCAGCCTGCAGGGGACCCTGCCGCCAGGCAGCGTGCCCCTGGGCACTGCCAGCCCAAAGCACGGCCGCGTTTACATGGACACGAGGCACGGGGCTCGAGCGGCTGACAGACCCTTCCTGTTCCAGTTCCTTACCAAAGGAGGTGGCGCAAACCGAGGCAATTAAGCAGGCCAGTTCCTGGGGAGACCAAGGCAGAACACACAGATGTACGCTGCCATTTTCTAAACCAGCGCTCCCTTCCCAAATCAGCATCTCTGCAGTCCCCAGCCCTCACCTGCAGATTTTCTGAGTCATCCTACATCTCACAAAGCACCAGAAGCTATTAAGTCAGGCCACCTACCAAGTTTATTAGAAGTAACTACGTGTAAGTCAGAAAAGCTAGGGTAAAAAATTTGGTAAAAAATGCCGGTTTTGAACAGAAAATAACCGAACTCACTCTTCAGTTCTACAAAATATGCGGCTTCCCCTTGACAAGGTGTGAATCCTACCAGGCAGAGTGAGCTGAGAGTGAGCCTTTTTACATCAAGGGCGTAAAGGAGACTCTCAAGACTTGAAAAACTTCTCAAGATGCATTAGACATAAGGCTAAATAAAAGGAACGTAGGTTATGCACATATAGCTGCAATCTACAGATTCAGAATATTAGCAAAACATCTTATTACAAAAAAATACCGGTAAGTTTAGTGTTTGCTCAAGTCAGAATAAAATATTGGAGAAAAAAAAGAAAAACAAGCTTAAATCTGCAGGGCTCACATTTAGGAAATCAGCTGTTCGAGCTGAAGCACAGCTGTAGTGCTCAGGAGGAAACCTCCAAAACCACAGCGTGGAGCAGAGGAGACTATAAAAAGCTGAGATGGACTGAAAAAGGCCCACCATTTCCTCGAGCCACGTACAAGTTCTAGAAGTATATGAAGGGAAGCCTTAAGAATTGCGCAAAAGTATAATGTCACAGAGCACAGGAACTGGTTAGTGGTGTTCAAAGGGCAGCACAAAACCAATCTGCACACAATACTAAGGACAGCTTACTATCTTTGGAGAATTTCCACTTAGTTTTTAGCCTAATGGAGCTTTTACTTCGGCGGAATAAAAGACTAAAGTAAACCATTTGAAACTTTGTGTTATTAAAAATGACACTTAGAAACTTCCACAGTAACTTTTTAAAATCAGATTAGAAATGAAACATTAGTGCGCTCTTGGCTTATGCTTCTACATTTGCTGAGAAAATTCTTGTCATTTATCTGCATAATGGCCAAGGCAAAAGAGCCAATTTGCTGCTGGATTTTCACTTTAAGCCTTGCCAAAACTGAGTGAGGCAAAGCGAGCCAGCTTCTTCAATTTCCATACGCAGGTCTGAAGTTGTGCTTTTTATTGGGATATTGTCTCAGGCTGGTGTGTAAACCCACTTGTAGAACTGAGCCACCGGTTAAGAGAAGTATACTAACGTTCAGTCCACTCACGTGCCCCCTAAGCACTATTTTCTTTGTCTTTATTGACAATCTCTGTAGCAGTTCTTAGTAAAGTGATCAACAATCTGGTGACTCACCTGCAGTACTCGAGTTTCACTCATCTGCTTCATCCTTTAAGCTGCCGTTAATACAGACACGTGTCAGGCCACCTGGCCGTCACCAGGGTAAAGAGGAAAGAAAAAAAAAGCGCCACCAGATGCAACCTCTCAGTCCCCTGGGGAAGATGGTCCCAGCGCCTCCCCTTCCTCCCGGCAGGAAAGGGCAACAAACCAGTTCTGTCCTTCTGGCGGCTGACAAAGGACCTGGTGAGGGCTCAACACCGACATTTTTCCTTTCCCTCTCCACTTGCACGGAGTATCAGGTAGCCACGTGTTGTTTGCTCTCTGAAGGGCCCAGCGATCTCAGGAATGCCACACGCTCAGGTGCAAGGAGGCTGCTGCCCTTTGCAAGATGTGAAATGTGCCTTGGTGACGGGGCAGCAGCAGGACGCAGCAGGCTTTAGGGGAAGACTGGGAAGGTTTCTGGCCTGCGATACCGGGTACTTCCCCACCAGCCCCGTGGGGCACAAGTGCTGCCCTGAGCCCCCGCGTTTGGCAGTGATTACCACAGCTGCAGCACAGGACAGGCAGTTTCCACTGTACAAACACCCGGCAGAGGTTACATGCACCAGAGGTCTCACTGCAGAGCCGAATGATCACAGAAAACCACCATATGGCCGTCCCCTCTGAAACAACTCTATCCTGAGGACTACAACCAGCAACAGAGAAGGGACACGGCCTGATCTTACCTTCCCAACCCGTCTCCTGTCACTTGCAGCACTGACACAAGCTAGAGAAAAACAGCGGCACCAAGCACGAAGATTTGTAACTCTCTCATACCCAGCAGAGACTTGAACACCCGGCTCGTGGATGCTTCTGCCGGTCCATGAGACCCAGGTGCCATCTGCTAGCCTTCCCATGAAAGCAGCAAGTACTCACCTGTTGATCTTGGCAACTCCTCCGGCCACTGAGCAGCCTTCCCACTCAGGAAGAGGGACAGAAGCAGCCCATCACCAGAGAATAGACAGGCACTTTTCGTGGAGCATGGGGCTTTGCTTATTTTCATTTTGACTTTTTTTTTTTAATGAACAGAAGGCTACTTGTAACTCCCTTCAGCTAACTGCTGCAACATTACAGCCAAAAAGCTTTGCGACACATTTTGGCAGGGACTTTGTACAATGAAGAACTGTGTGAGTACAAAATACAGAAACTTCCTCACATAGCCATCAGTTAACCCTAAGCCTAGCTCAAGAAGATGCTAGGGAAAAAAAAAAAAAGAAATTCCTGAAGACAGACAGACAGGAGCTGAGAAAGGCAAAACTGTTTTCTCCCTGAGTGAGAGTACTCACTGCACAAGAGCATCTTTGCCAAAGCAGTCTGCTTGGAGATGGGCACAGCGGATGCCCAGGTAAACAAGTGCTTCATAAAGGCTTTACACAAGGTGCAGGAACACATTCCTTCTCTATACACTGCAGTCTTTTTACATCTATGTTTGGAAAACAGGAAAATTATTTGTTTGCAGGGATGGCCAAAATTCATCTTGGGAGACAGATGTCCTGTTTTAGCAATGCATTTTAGTTTGCATATTTTTTTTTGTTTGCGTGTTTTTTTTTACTAGTCTTACAACTGTTTTAAAGCAAACAACTTTGACTGGCTGTGTGCTCTTATTGAGACTGAAAAAAGTTTTTTGTTTTTTTTTTTCTGGTGTTTAACTTTTCTTGTTAAACTTTGTTGTTGTTAAACAGAAAAGGGAAGTTCTGACCTCCCTTGCTGATGTTCAAAAGACCGCATCATGAACAAGCATGAATCAGGAAATACGAGCTTCTATGTTCTTTGAATTTGACAATAGTTAATCAGTGTTTGCTGCAACAGATTAAGAACAAACAGGAAGCAGAATCTGTGCAACGATCCTTCAGCTTGAAGTTAATCTTCTAGCACACGCAGACGGCATTTTACCTAGTAGGGGCAACTCTGAACTCTTCTCCCCAGCACTGCAAGCAATAGATTATCATGAATTCCTAGACTGGGGGAATCTAGGGGAAAGCGAGACTACTGCCAGAGAAATCCAAAGAAATTAAGTGATACATTTCAAAAATATGAAGAAATTGAGTGATTGTTTCAAAAGCTTGGCCACAGTTCACTTTAGTTTGTAAACCATTTCTATTCTAAGGTAGACACACAAAAGCTATAGGCTGTTTGTTTTTTTTGGTTTGTTTTTGTTTTTTGTATTTTCTTTAAAAACTGACAGTCATTTCTGGTAATATGTGAGCATGAGGATTCCTTCTATCCAACAGCATGTGTTCAAGAGGCCTTAATTTACACTCACTGACTAGATGCTGTAGACACAAACGTTCATTTTCCAGTCGGTGCTGTCAGGCTAACCACCCACCTCTGCGCACACAGTGTAAGCAAATCAAGGCTGTCCTGCCTACTGTTTCAGGTGACTTTAGAAAGCACACATTTAGGACACACAACCGTCCACGTTACCAGCTGATTGCTTGTTGGTGTACTTGAAAACGCCGATTCTCTCAGCTCTGCAATAAATGACATTAAAAAGCTTTAATATATGCAATGATAGCCCCATTGTTACGTGTTGCACATTTTCCAAGTTTTAATAGACACAAAAGTGAGTCCATTGTACTTAAGACACTACAATGATTTCATTCTATTGCATGTCCTGCTCCAATTACATTTCTCAGAATACAGTATTGAGTAAAAGTTTGGTAGCTTTAAAATTAACAAGTTTGTGAAATCTGTAAGTAAAATAAAGCAGCAGCAATAATTTTGGGGGTTTTATCAAGAATAGCTAACTTTTAGGTAATAAATACATTCCAAGTTGTGGTTTTTGCTGTTCTCCTACTTCATTGCCGTATGACTTGTCAAATTCTCATCTTAGGTTAAGGAATCCTTAAGACTTTCCTGCCAGCCTCACACCAGAAGAGCCGCCTAGCTCCACGTCCAGGTGCCTGTCACCTTTCATGGATGATAAGCAGTGCAATCTGACAAGGAAACCCGTCCTCCTGTCATGTGCATGGCAACCTCCAGATTCTCCTGGGGAGCAAGTCAGGATGTTTAGACTTCGTGACACTCTAGGAGAACAGCTGTGCTCTTATCTTCTGTTACCTTGAAGAAAGCGAAAGAGGGAGAGGTTACTGCAGGCGGCACAGAACTGACCGATCGCAGCGGCGAGGCACGCTCCGGGGCTCGGCTAAACATAGCCTGGCATGCTCCTGCTTCCCGCCTGCGCAACACACAGAAACAGCAGCAGCTACAGTTTTGGAAGAAACTCGTCACGTTAACAGATCTAAAGTAAAAGTGGGAATTTTCTCCAAGAGAGACGCGATATGAGTTTCAGTATGATAAAGATCTTCGGTCTCTGCCTTGAAGCCTGTTTAGTCTTTAAAGGTGGGTACTGCAGGTTAATCTGCCACAAGTCCCTATACAGAGCGCCACGTGAAGAACATCTGCTCAGTCCTGCCTCCGCTTTTCAAACTCAATCTATAAAATAGGATTATTTCCCTCTTGAGAGCAAGCCTTACAGAAGCTTTTCTAAGTACCTGCAGCTGCTCAAGATGTTGACTGCCGCCACAGTACTCAAACCGTGCTTCAGGTGAAGAGGCACAGCAGCCAAACCACCCTTTCACTTTGACTCCAGCGGTGCGAGACATCCCTGCTGCCCCTCGCACACCCACACTCACCACAGGCGCCCCCTTTCCACCCTGGATGTTTGTTCCAGGCTCCACAGGACAGCAATGCCACAGCAGCACTGCGGGTCTCGGGGGACGCCCGGTGTCTCACACAGGAGGACGATGCCACGGCTCCCCTCCCACCCGGCCATCCAAAGGGGCTGTAACCACGCGCTCTGGACTGCATCTGGTGAGTCTTTAGGCAACAACAGCAAGGGAGATGTTCTTTTTGAATTCAGAAATGCAAACCAACACACTCCAAAATAAAGCTACCAAAAGGCGATGAAGTTTACTTCACGCTTGACACGTGGCACTCTGGTCATTTGGCCTTCTCACTGAACACCAGCCACTGAGAGTAAGGGCAGGTGACAGGCTTCCAAAGAAACATCTGCGGGAGGGCGATGTGCCTGCCACAGGAAAAAATTTCCAATGAGAGAAGTCCTCGTCTGCACTCATCTGCACCCTTCCGTGCGCTACCTTACGCGCAGCCCTGCAGCAAGGTGTACCTGCACCGGCCCTGCGAGTCAGTTAAGGAGGGGAAGTTCAAAGGGAGCACCCATCTGTCCTCCAGAAGAGGAGATACACGGAACAACTCAGTGATACAGACGTGACAGAAAAGATGGCACAGGGATCTACACTTGTACTTCTCGACTGCAGAAGCATCACTGCACCATACTTCAAATGCAATTCAGTTTGAAACAGCTCAAAAGTCTGATGAGTCCTAACACGTGTCCGTGTCAAATCAACTGCACTGGCTGAGTCAAAACCACAGGACACACAAGGGTAAAAACTGTGCTCCTAACGAGCAGGATTAATGCTAGGAAGCGAAAGATTAAACACCCTTAAAAACCCCTCATAGAGGCTTGTGATTTGAAGTTCAGAGCACAATTAAACCAAGAATGCCAACACCAGACACAGAAAGACGATCACATTTCCAGCACTGCTGAGAATGCACCAACACCTCCTCTGCAGGCCTAGAACCAAAGTGACACCAATTCGCAGTCTCAGCACCCAGAATCATTTTCAGTATTGCCTACACATGTAAGGCTTCAAAGAGCTGACTTAGAGCACCATGAACACCTGTCCTAAAAGCTGTATTTCAGAGGACTGCGATCCTTAAATCCATAAACGCAGTATTTAGCAGAATGATCCCGCTCTGAAGAGACTGGGATGTGTCGAGACCAGGCCCTAATACCCACAGTCTGTAACAGAGAATAAATGGTACACTTAATTCTGCGAGGTAATCTATCCACTGGCCTTCTGAGATTTTCAAAAGCACACAACTAATTCATATGCACGTTTATTATCTCCCCAAAACTTTTAGGGAGGTCTCGGGACTTGGTAGAATATCCCTCACATGCTTTTTGCAAAAAGCTGACCCTTTCGAGGCAGCCTGTAGACGGAGAACGCTTTGAGCAGAACATCTACATTCCACTGGGCAGGAGGCAGCAGCAAGCCCCCAGGCCAGCCTCTTCCTCCCTGTGATTTGACACCAACAACACTTGGAGGAGGGAAGCACGGTGCCAAGCAGCCCCCCAGCGAGGGGCTCAGCTCCCCGGCAGGGACCCGGAGCAGGCTGGGCTCCGGGTGCCATCCGAGCTCTGGTGTCTACCCTTAGTAACCTGCGACCAGAGCCGGGAGTTTCCAGCATGCGCTCCGTAGGAGCAGCGCAGCAACAGGCATTCACACCTTCGCACTTTGTCTCTACAAAACTTCAGAGGTTTCTGTTCTAAAAAAGCTTCGAGATGGAGTAGCAGCTTAAACGCTGTGTTCTGGACGTTGCTGTAGCCTTGGTACAGGTATGAGTACATGTGCACAACAGACTTACTGATTCAGGACACTGGCATCATCCAGCAGCCTGCGTGCTACACTGTATGACAAAAGGAAAGCCAAGAAAGCTCTGCTGAAGCCAAGAGCTTAGTCGTAATTAAAAAAAAAAATGCAGTTTTGGATTGAATAAAGCCATTCACTAATACAGGTTTAACAGCTGTAGCAGCGTGCAAAAAGCTGATTTATCTTTTTATTCGAATTGATTTTATTCACATTTGAATTGAGATTAATGCATCCCAACTGTGTTTGTGCGCAGGGACCCTGACCGCGGCAGCCCTGCCGGCAGCCCTGCTCGGCAGACTCAGCGCCTCCTGTCAGCCATGTGCAGGCACCCCTACGGCCTCCCCCCGCACGGGAGCACCCGAATCCCCCACCTCCGGGAAGCAGCGGGTGCTGGGCATGGCAGCACAAGAGCTCCTGACCTCAGGGAAAGCAGTGTCGAAGCCCCCTCTGGCTGTGTCGCACGGGATGGAGCCGAGGGTCCTCCACCCGCGGAGGGCCCTGCCCAGCGGCAGAGCCCCGGCCGTCCCGCAGAGCCTCTCATGCGGCGGCGGTGCTGCTGGCTGTCCTCTGCTGCGCCACCAGCAAGGATCCCAGCTCCTTCCGAGGGCTCCTCTGGAAAACCAGGGCACCAGGTCACGCCACACGGCACCACACAAGGCATCGCGCCCCGCCGGGCAGCACAGGCTCCTGCGGGGCGGGTGGCGAGGCGAAGGAGCAGGGAGCCTGCTCGCCTTCTGCACTCATGCAGCTTATTTTGGAGGCCTGTTTTCTAATCGTAACGCGGGCAAGCAACAGCAGGCTGTAATTTAGCATCACCAAACCAGCCTTCCCCCAGACATGGAAGGAAGCCCTGACGGCACGTGAGGAGCACCAAGTGCTCGTGCCTGCCGGCAGCCCAGTGGGGGCTGGAGGGCCCAGAAGGCTTCCGACAGGCGCCGAGCAGCTCCGGCAGCCTTTGCTTCTGACGACTGTACCTGCCTAAAACCTGACACCAGCGGGAGCTGAGGGGAAGGGCAAAGAGGCCCGGCGCTTGCCGTGATTCAGGGAAGTCCTTCCTTTCCGTGCCTTGAGTCTCTTCTGCGGAAGGCGGCAGGCCAGGTGAGGCAGGCCAGGTGAGCGTTACAGCCTCCCAGCCAGCACTCCTGCCTCCCGCCGGCTGCACGGGGCTTCCGAACCACCCCCGGGGCATCAGGGTTCGGCTGGCTGCAACGCGCCGGCAGGCAGGTGTTCCAGGATCAAACTCTACCATCCAGCACCTCTACGAAGAAACAGTATCAGGTTTGAGGGCTTTCTGCTTTTAGAAAGGGCTGCTTTCTGCATGAAGAACGAGCTCGGATTATTGGCTTGAATCAAAACAAAGCAAGTCATCACTCATAAAGGAAATTAAACCAGTAATTTTGCTGCAACTTATTTCTTCAACTGCAGACAGCACACAGGAAATATGTTTTATAAAGAAAACAAGTTTGTTTGATCCCACAACAGCAAAAATCTAATGCAGATTAAACAGGACCTGGTACGCTGGTTAAAAGCATTCGTTCCTTCAGAAATTAATCAACTTAATGAAAAAAAGCCTTCATTAAAAAAATACCCTGCTCTTCGCTTCCAGAGACGTACATACCAGCAGCCAAAGAGATGATTACATAACTAATGCAAGGCAGCTGACAGACTTGATGTGGGAAAGGCTTTGGCACAAGATGCCGGGGAGAATTTATGGCCCTCCTGCTCCGGCGAGATGCGGCACGCTCGCTCGCGCGGACCTGGGGCCACACGCGGACCTTTGGCCCACGCTGCATCCGTGGGGAGCGGAGCACCCAGGGCTTTCTGCTGCCTGCCCGCGGGCACCAGGGCCCGGCCGGACAGGAGGCACGGCCCTCGCCCTTCCGGCCTGGACGGACATCTCCTTTGGTGCGCGGCAGCACCCCGCGCTGCCCCCGCGCTGGGGAGCGAGGAGCTTTCCAGCTGGCTGCGGGGTAGGGACTTGGGGCAGAGGGGCTGCAGGGATGAAGAGGACAAGCTCTCCAGGACCTCAGGCATCGAACACCATCTCTGGCATCACTGACAGGCACGAGCAGCCTACTTCAGACGTACGCAATCTCAGGATGTGCAGGAGTTCATAAACTAGCTAATGCAAAGCCCACGTATTCTCTAACGGTACGTACAGAACGTGGAACAGATCCATCAAGCAGATTAAAACAAATAAACCAGGCACCAACTCATCTTCATCTAGTTTGCAGGATATAGGCATGCAGCTGCTACAGCATTTTTTAGGGAGAACTTAAGAGAAACCGTTCCTCAGCCCACGCACTTGCTCCCTTTCACGCCGATCCGATCTCAGTGATGGGTACTTCCGGGAAAAAAAAAGCACCAACAAAAAACGTGGATCAAGGCTGAAAAACAACATGTTGCATATTTTTCAATATTTACCCCCAAGTTTCCAGAAACCCCTTATTCCTTCTTGGCACAAAGTAGCCTTCCTGCAGGTGCAGCTTGAGGGTGTGCAGCACTTTGCACACATCTGCGTAACTACAACAGGCACAGGACGAACTACTGCGCCTCGCACGGCGCGGCAGGAGGGCCACCTCTGCAAGGCCTTCGCCCCCGCTGCCCACCCCAAGCCATGCGCCAGCAAGCCCCGGGCCCGGGGTCCCGCCGGCCAGCCTCGCCGTGCTCACTGCCAAAGGGAAGTCCCGCTGCAGTTCTGAGTTCACAACAGAAACGAGTAAATAAACGGCATTCAGGAAAGGCTCCAGAAATGTCACTTTTACTTCTCACAGGAAGCTGCGCTATTGGTAAGTTTTCTAAGAGGCAAGTTCCCAGGCTCTTCACCCAGCTGCATCTCTGCTGCGGGGAGACAGGGCCTCCCTCCCAGGAGGCAGCGCTGGGGTCGGGGCTCCGTGGGCCCTGCCTTCCTCGTGCTGCTCCGTGGGCCCTGCCTTCCTCGTGCTGCTCCGTGGGCCCTGCCTTCCTCCTGCTGCTCCGTGGGCCCTGCCTTCCTCCTGCTGCTCCGTGGGCCCTGCCTTCCTCCTGCTGCTCCGTGGGCCCTGCCTTCCTCCTGCTGCTCCGCGGGCCCTGCCTTCCTCCTGCTGCTCCGCGGGCCCTGCCCTCCTCACGTGCTGTGCTAAAGGCGCCCGCTGCCCCGCGCCCACCGCAGGCCCGGCTCGTGCAGCAGCTGGGTGCAGAGCAGCAGAGGCCACCCAGCCCCCTGCAGAGCTCACCGGCCGCCTCGCCCGCATGCTCTGCTGGTGCAACAAGCGGATGCCTGCAGCTTCGGCTGGGCACGGAGGTCCCAGCAGCACGGGAGAACAGCTTGTTGTTCTCCCAAGGAGAGTTGTTAAGCCCTTCGGTTTATACAAATCTCCTCTGGCAGCTGAAGTTACAGCTCACGTAAGCAGATCGCATTCCTGGGCATCCGTGCAGCTTGCGTGCAGTTACAAATAGCACAACATATGGCCTGCTGGCATTTCCAAAAAACAGGCCTGCAGGAATGGAGGGAAGGGGGCAACAGACATCACGAGCAGGGAGAAGCAACACGGACCTAGAGGTCTCCAAACGCGGCAGCAGCAGCCACAAACGTACGGTGCCTTGAGAACCAGGAAAGCCAGCAGGACACCGCCAGGCGTGCAGCTCCACCACCCAGCACCGGGGTGCACGAGTACGCAGTGCGGGCTATTTTAGACTTGTTCTCCCACTTTGTATTAGTATGCACAGATGCTGACTCCGAGCTGTTTGAAGGAAGACTGAGAAACAGTAATTAAGTTGGATGCTTGGTTTGAGTTGACTGAACCATTTAGAAACCCGGCCAAGAAAAATTTCAAGCATTCATCTTCTGGGCTGAAATATTTCACATGACCAGGTAGGTGTTTTTAAAGCTTCAGCTATCACAGCAATCGCCACAGCTTCATACAAAATTACATAACCTTTCTGTGCCACTGGCAGAGCAGAGAAGAAGGGGTAAAAGGAAAAAGAGAATGATTTACGTTGCTTCATAAACTGCTGGCAAGCAGTTCTGGCTACATGCACATACAAAGCCCCGAACATCTTTGAAGGTGAAGTCATAACCCAGCGTTCCAAATTTTACATTAGAGCTTACTATATATAGCAAGTATGCAATAAGCTTTGATTTCTGCTGCACATAGTAGCAGTGCGCTTTTGTTGATGAATGGCGAAATGGACAGATACCGAGGGTCTATTAAGCTAATAGCAATAAAATTAAAACCTTCAAAAAGCCAGTATTTTAAAGTTTAATGGTTTCACAGCCACAGCCTAGGGGGTGGGGGGAAGAAGGGAATGGGGAGAATAAAGGACTTTCCAGACTGAAAAAGCAAATGAACATACGCACTGTAAAGCTGTTTCAAACAGAGGCGCATACCAAGTTCTACAAGCAATTTTTATGAAGAGCTTTACAACGCGAAAGGGAGGGCGGGAGAGCATTCCGTCAGGAGAAGCCACTCGGCAGGATCACGATGCGCAGGGAGCCACAGCCCCGCGGCAGCCCAACGCCCCAGCCCCCGTCGGGCTTCCCGGGGGGCAGCAGGGGGGCACGGCTCTCCTGCCCTGCGGCCGCAGCCCCGCTCCTGCTCCGCCTGCAGAGCGGCAGCACGCCGCAGCTCGCGCCCGCCCGGCTGCACCTCCCCGGCCACGAAGCTCAGCGCCTTGGTATGGCAGCAAGGCTGCTTGTTGTAAAGCCAGAAGTAGCTGGGTTTCGTGTACGACTGCGCAGGACAACTCTGAACAGCCATCATGAGCTCAAGGAACTTGACGTTTATGCAGCAGCAAGTTTAAATATGGATTTACCATGAAAGTGAACAGAAAGCAAATGCAATAGCACAACAGGCGTTCCTGTTCTCCAGAGAACACCAGCTACAGAGCACACAGCCAGGCTGGAGCGCCGGAGCACACGGGGACTGGCTCCTGGAGCTGGTCCGACACCTGGGCCTGCTGAGAAACGTGCCCTCAGCACCCAGCAGGCAACACCTCCCCATCTCAGAAGACTTTTCTGACAGCCACACCTCTGGAGATGAGTCCTGCAGCCCAAATGGGTTACGGAAGAGTCCAGCCACGTCCGGAGCATGGCACCACAGCGACATGGGGCAGGATGCTGCAAGAGCCAGGGGAGATGCAAAACCGCCTGCAGCACGATTTGGAAGGAAAAGCATCACCGTGGCTCAGGGAGGTCTCCCAGGCAGCACGAGGTGACCTCAGCTGCTGCAGGAGAGGCTTCGCACCCGCTCCTTGCTCACAGCCCTGGCCCAGCCACACACGCCAGCACCACGCCTCCGTTCAGCACCTGCGCGACACAATCAGGACGCCCGTCCCACGAAGCACCAGGAAAACTCTTCCAGAAAAGAGATCGCACACCAGCAGAGCTCTGGGCAGCGTGTCGGGTCCACGAGGTGCATCTGTTTGCAGGCAGCCTGCAGGACGTGGCACAAAGGAGCAGAGGAGAGACTGTGCAGGGGGAGCAGGGAGCAGGCTGTACCCCGCACCGCTGGGAGCGCAGCGGCACCGGCAGCCGCCTCGTCTGCAGCGGGGGCCTGGTACCACCGCAGGCAGATGGTGAGATCAGGCTCTGGTGAAACTGGCAGCAACCCCCCGTATTTTGGCCTCAGTTTCTTCTGGCCTTCATTTTCTTCCAAGCAATATTCCAGAGTGTGATTACGGAGAGCTCGACTCTCAGAAATAACCAGTTCAGTAGCCCACAGATGAGCTACCCGTCGCATTTCCAGAGCCCCTGGCTGTTGTCAGTGGAGCCTCTCTGGGGCCTGCCGGGCACCGGGCCCAGCAGAACCAGCAGCTCCTGCCCCAGCAGCTTCCTCCCCGGCACTACGCTGCTGCTGAGGGCCCGGGGTGGCCATGGAAGCAGGGTCAGACCCGAACCTGGAACATCCTCCCCAGGGCTTCCACTGCCGCTGCTCAGGGGGACGGGGCTGCAGCCTCCCCCAAAAGGCCAGGGATCTCGTGGAGATCCCGTGCGTGCCCTGTTCGCCTCCTGAGAAGGAGGCTGCCTCGGGAAGGTGCCCACGGGACAGGGGCTGAAGCACACACCGGCACGGCGAGCACGGCCTTGTCACCCCGCCTGGTTGTACCCGAGCCACGCGAAACGCAGAGCCCACAGCAGCGCTGCGAGGTGTGAGCCTCGCCGAGAGCAGCTCAGCCTCGCTGGGAGCCCAGCCGGCACCTAAGGGCTCTCCCTAGGACAGACGAAGCAGACACCCTTTGTGCTCCCGGGGAACCACTCTCGTGGTGCTTCGCATTGAGGCAGCCACCAGGCGGGACCAGGCCCGCACCGTGCCCCCCCAGGAGCACAGCCCCGACGCACTGCGGGGACCTGGCAGCGGGCCGGGCTCGGAGGGCAGGCGCCACCGCCTGCTGTCCTGACACCGCCCGAGGGCTCAGGCCTGGTCACGGCCACTGCTGTCACCAGCAAAGGCCTGCAGTCACCGCGCGAGCAGAGGAGCTAACACCGGGCACTCTGACACCAGGCAGGAACTCAACCAAGCGTTCGGCCACGAGCCGAAGGCGTCTCTGAGCACAGGGAGCGTCACACCTGGGGCAGCCATGCACGGGGGCGCTCTGTACATGAGATATGAAGTAGAAGCTACAAGGCAGCACGAGAACGCGCTCAGTGGGCATTTTTCTCCTGGCTATACTCTAAACACACATTCAGAGTGTCTTCTGAACGTGACTTTTACAAGCTGCTGGTCTGCCTGCTGTTCTCCCAGAAACCTTGTTTTACTAGTCAGTTAATGGCAGGCTTTTAATAAAGTATGTTCCTTGCCAAAGAATAAGGGCAGAATAATAAAACACACAAGATGATCATGCCAGCTTTTCCAACCCAAAACAAGCGTTGTTTTTAAAATCCAGTCACTTCCAGGTTTATACGCACTCACAAATGGACCTGAATTGTTTGTACATTTTTCCAGCGGTTACCCTACGCAATTTGCAGAACAGCATCACGTGCCAGAGGACAGAAAGATGCACAACACAGTGCCAGCAGTCACAAAATTCTGCCATGCCTACGATGACCACGAGCAGCACTAGCACAGCGCAGGTGCTGAACGCATCTCCTGGACTCCTGCTCCTCGTTTGCTCCCAAGGACGAGCCCTCGCGCAGTTGCTGGTGAAGTCGCAGCATGATGGATTTTACAGTGGCAAGGTTCAATACTGCCAGTCAGATGCCTGCTCCTGGAAACACATTTAATTGTCGCTCAGATGTCCAATGTCCTAGTCCTAGGACTAAGAAATTGGAAACATTAGCAACAACTTAAATTACACCCTTCGGGAAAGAACAGTCCGTTAGCAACCAGTAGAAACATCTCAGTTCTACCCTAGGAACACCTGAGGAAAGCACCAACATTCAGTCCTCCTGATGGCAGAGCACTAGATACAGGGCAAGGCTCCGAAACAATGAGTTGCTATGTCGGTGACGTACCGAGACACCAGGCTCGCTGGTCTAACAGGAAAACTGAGTAAACATGACACATGTGGAAGATGGGAAGTGGTTCTGTTCTGCTTTTCTAGTTTTCTTCTGAGTGCATGCAGTTGTTTATCCAATTATCGTGTAATTTCCAGGCAGGCAGACTGGGCTGGCAGCTCAGACACGAGCAAGGCAGAAAACCACCCTCAGAAAGCCGACGAAGGAGGCCAAGGAAGCAGCAATACGTATTAAATATGTCTGTATAGCCATATGTGCACGGTGAGGTTTGGCTGCAGAGTACAGGGGGAAGGCAGGGGCTGGCCTAACCCAGCCCGTCCCATCGTTTCCTCACTATTCTCAGTACCACCTTCTTTCCCTCACTTTACAGGCCTGTTCTATCCCTTCTGCTCTGTGCCTACAGGTCAGGCACGACCGTGCCTGCCATAACCCACGTCTCCTCTGGAGCAAGTGCTTCCTTTCCTCCTCGGGGCCTTGCTCGTCAGTCTTTCATCCTGCACCACCGCTAGCACCACGTCGGCAGTGGTCCCGCTGGTAGGAACGGGCAGTGTTTTCCTTAGGTTAACGTGTCACCGGGCAAGCATCCTCATTTCAACCTCCAGGTCGCAGCCAAAAGGAGCAAAAAAGTCGAAGGTTTTCCCACTCTGCATGGGCTGACTGGCATGGCCGATCCGATCGGAAGCATCAGGTGCCGCTTCACCCTGCCCCTTTTTCTCCCCAGCAGCCAGCAGATGTGGCACGGCAGCCCACCGGAGCTCACAGCAGCAAAGCATTATCCAGGCAGAAAGCTGTCAGCAACAGCGACAACATCCACCCCGCTGGAGTGGTCCCACAGCGCACGCACAAATCCGGCGAGGTCAGTTCAGAAGACAGACAAAGCTCTGCTGCTCCTTTAAATCGGAGTTCAGAAAGGAGACGTGGATTTTGACCATTTTTCTTCGGTTGGCAAGGACAGCATATTCTGGGCGTCAGGTTTATTTATATTCCTGATCTAGCTAATACAAATTTGGGTCCAATCCAAATACTCTCAATATAATAAAGCCTTTAGCCGGAGTTAAGCAGCATTTGAAGAGGCAAGATCAAGGATGAAGCTTAAATGCTGCTGCAGTTATACACTTGTACTTGCCTGAGCGTCCAGTTGTCCAGAGCCCCTGAGCCCACAAGAGGAACGTGCCACGCTCTCATTACATGCTCCAGCCAAGCTTGCTGCGATGGAATAACGCAGTCAAAGCAAGTCCGTCACTTTCAAGCAAATGGTGAAGCCCCACAGCAGAGGGTACAGAAAGTCCTTCCCCCCCCGGTCAGGATTAGGAGAGCACTGGCCATTGTAGTCCCACTGCACTGCAATCGCTTCGACACAGAGAAGCAAAACAGTCGATGGCAGGAGCAGCTCTGGCTTGTGCACACAGCCCTTCTGGCACGAGAGAGAAAACTTAGGGAAAAGCTCATGGAACAACAGAGTGAACTGACAAAAACCCTCCACAGGAGGCTACGTGAAGCTAGACCTTTGACGAGACTCTTCCTAATCAGCTATGGTTTTCAGATAAAAAGTTAATCCATTCCCTTGTTTAGTAGTATCACAGATGAGGCTTTATCTAGGTAATGACAGCTGGAAGGTCACAAAACAATTCTGGACCTTACTCCAGCCGATGGTATTTTCCCCACGGACCTCACTAAGGGCAGCACAGAAGGCAGCGTCGACTAACGTTACACGTGGTGACCCCATTCCCAGTCATACCACGTCCTGCTTTTATAGGCACCAAATTTTCATCCTGGGCAATTTTTATTTTATTGACAAGGAGTCCCGTCCCACCCTGCGCTCGCAATGAGTAGAAGCAAAATATGGAGGCGTTACAAAGAACCAGTTCCCACTTCAGGTCCTCAAAGAGGCTGCAGGCGAGGACCAGAGGAACTGCGTTTGATGACCCAGGCCAGTCCCCACCAACGCACCAACATTTCAGACACAAGCCAAACGGCTGCTGCAAATAGCATTCCCCCATCAGAGACAGCTTATAGCACAATCACTTTGATGAGTCAAAGACAATGCCTTCGTAAGAAATAAATACCACAGGGGGAGCAGTAAATGCAAGGAGAGCGAAGGGCCTCCAAGAGCACGTAACTGTTGTGGTAACTGCTTGGTACAGCTCAAAACACAGCCTAGAAGCTGTCAGTCCTCCCACCACACGGGATTAGTTCTATCGCAAGTGAATTATCATCGATACTCACCACATCCTAACTGTAAACAGCTCTAACACGTTACTACAATATTATTAGCTCTCTGAGCAAGCAAGGCTTGCTTCCTCACAGTGCCAATTGCTTTGTACTCCCCTCTGAGATCAGTGGCTCCAATTCCCGCGGTCATCCCAAAGTTTTGGAGCTAACGGCTCTCATCACCTCTGAAATTGCCACCACCAACTCACACGCAGGCTTTTAAGTTTAATAACTGCCGACTTCTTTTTTTTAATGGAAAAATAAACGCAAACGGTGGAATGTTGGTTAAAAAACACACGGAAGTTTTTTCCATGGGTAGCATTAGTCCAGCAAGCACTCACCTGATACTGGCGACAAAGTTATGTTTCAAACTGTGTTAAGAGATCTCTTATTTCTGGAGTCAGATGCTCTACTGCCTTCGCAGCTTCTGTGATAGCTTTCCGATACATCCCTTTCTTCTTGCGATTAAATCTCAGTTTGAAAAACTCAGAGAAAGGGGAGAGTTTTGAAACAGATAAGAATGAAGTCGTTGGAGAACCAAACCATGATACTTTCGCTTCTTGCCACGAAGGCTCCCCGTTTTCCTTCTGGCTAAGGTTTATGTCAAGAACACGTGCCGGCCACCATGGAAATCCATGAATTTTACCCCAAACAATATCCCCCACTGAAACAGTTCTTCCGTCTTCGGTGACGCATTTAGACACGCTTTGGGTATGTAGTCTAACTGTTAACGGCGGCACAATTTTACGCTCATCTTTTGAAGATGAAGAGACAGATGCATCATCACCAGGTAAAAAGTCACACATTTCTGGTGATGTTACTTCTGAACTAGAAGACTTGGATTCATCTAGACTGTCGTTACTACACACCGATAAACTAGAAGAATCTGCTTTTCTTTTCCGATAATTCATAAGGAAAGCCAAGTTATCGTGTCCATCTTTACCTTGGGGAAATCTTTTAAAGTCGTCATCTTCACCTGAACTCCCTGAAGAGATCTCAGCTAAACCCCTGTCTGTGGACTCATCGTTGTAAAACGCAGCAGGGTTGGTCTCCCTGCTGTTCTGAAGGACATTTATTTCATCGATAAGTTCTGCTTTATAAATTGAAACGCTCTGACCATCATTTATGCGATGGGGCTTCAGCCTTATCTTTGGAGGTGGAACATCCGCATTGGAATGCACCGGCCGCGTGAGCTTCAGTTTTGGAATGGAAGCAAGCTGGCTGCCTGCTGACTTGTCCATTAAACATTTGGTTTCTCGACATCGTTCGGAGTCTCTGATCTCCTCTTGGTCCTCCTCTCCGTTCTGCAGTACTCGCTCCGGGCAGAACGGTTTGACTGAGCCGTGAACCCGGGAAGGGATTTTTACAACTTCGCCTTTTCCTTGTGGAGTACTGTAGGATATTTTTATAACCGGTGTTCGATGCACTAGCTCCCCAGAAAATTTGTCGTCCTCTCTCTTTTCTCTTTTGTTCCTTTTCTCCGTGTAGTCAGAGTCGCTGTGCTTTTTCTGCTCTTTGTCCTGAATGTTTAGCTTCCTCCTTGTTTTAGCGTTCTGCCTAGCCGTGTTTTCATCCTCGGGGTTCAGAGTGTTCTTACACTTCTCACAAAGCACCTGCCTGGGCCGCAGCCTGATCGTGCTCATGATAAGCCTTCCCGGGTCTCTGTTCCGTGACAAACGCCTCCTCGTCCTCTTTATAGTCCGTGGTGGCGGCTGAGGAACCCACTGGTTGTACGAGTGCCGCAGCCACAGCGGGCGAGGAAAGGGAGCTCCCTCGAAGTAGGGCGGGTAGGGAGGGAGGCTGCCGGGCGGCGGCGGGGGCAGGAGCGGGGGCACTTGCTCGTCACCGCTGCCTTTGGGAGGCTTTCCAGCGGCGGGCTGCGGCTCCGTCTCGCCCTGCGCAGGATCTCCGCCGTCAGGAACCCCATTAGTGCAGGCGCTGGCAGGAGGCTCCTCTTGCTTTGGGAGGGAGGATGGAAGACAAAACAACCCAGACCTAAAAACAGGACGAGAGGGAGGGAAAGAGACAAAGAGTCAGGGTGTTTGACAGGTGCTTCTCGGGAAGACTGCATAACAAGCGTGCTGGTTCCTTAGGAAACACGCAACTTCGACACGCTGATAATGCAACGTTTTCTCTTTTAGGGCAAGGCAACCGATTCTGCTGCTGAAACAAATAATAGCGTTTGAAATTCAGGAAAGGTGTCCTGCTGCTTTGCCAGAGAAGGCATGGACATCAACATCTTTTTCCACATACTGTTTACATAGAAAAGGAGTTTTGCTCTAAGAAGTTTTAAGTTTTATCAGGCAAAGCAGTTTATTTTATCAGCAGGCCAGTAAAGCCACGGGGAAGCCTGCGATACCGATTATGCAAGCCCTCTGGGAGCTGTTAAAGTTCCTTTCCTCGCGCTGCACTTGCGTGGCTGATTTTCAGCTTCTCCTTCAAAACCTGAACAGCTTGGTTTTGTTGCATATCTCACACTTTCAAGCCACAGGTTCACCAGTACACAGCTCTGTTCTCCCCGGGTCTTCTGCATACCTGACTAGTTGTTAAAATAAGAAACATACTCCCGCTTCAGAAGAGCAGGATTAAGCATGATGCTGCACTGTTGGTCAATGCCCGGTTCCACTACAGGCTATCAAAGCCTAGATACCGTATCTTGCCCAGACACTGGCATAAGCAAATCCTCTGAAACACCAGAGCTCATAACCATGCTTCACGTCTCCGGGTTTCTGCACAAGAATTTATGGTCTTAGCCTGACAATTAGAAATACTGTGCTAACGCAGCACTTCGCCAGACACCTGCCCTGAAACACTGCCTCAAAACGGGCAGCGCTCGCTGTCTTGGCCTTCCAGAGATCCCGCTGTGGAGATCATCAATAAACTGCCTCAGCATTTCTCGTAACTGTGCAGTGCCGTATGGATGAGCCACAACCAGACGGAGAACGGTCACAGACCAAAGACAAGCTCTAGTTCAGGCTGCCACGATCCCCACTGACCCTCGCCAGCCGTCACTTCCCTTGTAATTCCCAGGAAGGAGCCGACCCTTCCTCAAACAACAGAGGGATCTCTTGCAAGACTTTGGCAACCACCACCCAGAAGGGCACTGAAGAGGAGGTTAAGGTATCCCTTGATCACACATCCTGACCTTAAAAATCAACGCTACTGGTTCGCAGACCAAGAGGGGCCTCCTCCCTCCACCCCGGTGCTGGGGCAGACAGCACCTTTCCCAGCCCCGGCGTCAGGCTGCACCGCTTTGCTGAAGAAAGATGCTAAAATACCACCCCCCGTTACCAGGCACGCACGAGAACATCTCTCCTGCCCAGACGCTTCAGCAGAGAGCAGCGTTACCGATGCTCACACACCACCCGAGGGCACAGACACCAAGCGGGGGCTGTTTCAGCAGGTCGCTGGAGGATGGGGAGCGTGGATCCCACTTACGCTAGCTCTGATCCACCAGCTCCATCCTCCTTCTCTCAGCCACTGCAGACTCTCTCACCTCACTTCTGTGAAGACTCTGAAGTTTAAAACTAGGCTTACATAAATTACACAGAGGAATTAATCTGATTCTGGTACCAAGTCACTGTTCTTCTCCAACTGAAACCAAAAGGCTAAGTGCGTTACCTGGACCCTAACACGAGAAATCCCTTCCCATCACTCCAAGAGTAAGAAAGAGCAGAGTCTGAACAACAGACCGGGGAGCTCCACGTCAGACTGCTAGTGAGTCGAGAGGATTGAACTGCTGAAACTGCAAAGTTTGGAACATAATTTTGTTCTAAGATTTTTTTTTCTTTTTAAACAGAGACAATCGAGAACGTAGGTGTCTTTCAAACGACAACCAAGCGAGCAAGCACACTTTGTACCGCCAAAGATGTCAGCACAGTTAATAAAACAACTGGGAGCGGTACCACTTCCGAAGCTCTGGCTATAAATTTTGGTTATTTCGTGCAATGAAACCGTCCAGTTCGGCCGCCTCAGAGAACAGCACAAGAGGAACCTTCCCCCGCTCCGCAGGTGGACGCAAGCCCGGCCTCCCCTGCTCCCGGAGCCCTGCTCCCGGAGCCCTGCTCCAGCCGCTGCCCGCAGCCTGTCGGGGCGCAGGCAGCCCCCACCTCCCGCCCCACGACCCGGCGCCTGGCGGGGGCACGGCACGTGGGTCAGCCTCAGTGCGCGACGGACAGCAAGTTTCCGTGAAGGACACGAGGGGGGCTGGGGCCAGGGTGCCCCCATCCCCTCAGTCGGGCAGCTCCGGGCTCACGCTGACCCCCGAGGGGAGGACGAGCGGCAGCCTGACGCCCTCGGCCGCCCGCAGCTCAGCCTGGGTGGCCCTCGAGGCCAGGCCAGCACCCCCTCTTGGGGCAGGGGTCGGCGCCTCTGCTCGAAAGGGGCCCTCGCTGCAGCGAGCCCCGAGCTCCGCGGCCAGCAGCCAGCTCCCAGCGGCCGCGTGTCACCGCTGCTGCCCGCCGCCGGCCTCCGCTCCCTTTTGTTCACACTGGAAGCGGCTCTGAAGGCTACAGCAGCAGCCTTCCTGAGAAACCCTTCCCTGCCCAGTCTCCCTGCCAAGCCTGTTTCGGGGCAGAGAGCACGGAGGGCTCTGCTCTTTCCTCGACTGCTCCCCCCCCCCAGGACGTCTGGCCTGCAGGCAAGGGGCACAGAGCTGCCCGGAGCCGGCAGGAGCAGCCGCCCCCTCCCACCCGGGAGGCTTCCAGTTTCTGTGCCTCAGCGCTGCCCACCCCACAGACATGAGGTGCGCGGGGAGGCGCGAGACCTGCCCAGGCCGTGCTGCAGGGCCGTGCTCCACGGTCCCGTCCCCTCGGAGCCGCAGCCGTGCCCCAGCCCGACGCTGCCTCCTGTACGGGCACGGTGCTGCGAGAGGATTTCGCCTCGGTGCTCTTCCACCTCCTGCGTACCAAGAAATGCCTCATTTGACACGCTTTGCTTTCCAACAGAAGCTTACTTTTACCTCCAGGAGAAACACACGTTTCACCAGCCTTCCCTACAACACCCTGACTTTTGTTCACATCTGGATGCAATTCACGCGTTTCTAACATCTACTTACAGTTACTATTGATTCTGCACGCTGAAAGCCATCCAACTAAAGTGACGATGCGAGAGCTCTTGTTTTAGGGGCATGAGTGTTTGTGCAGGCATTACAAGCATCAGGAAATACCGCTGAATGAGATCTCACCCCGTTCGTAATCCCCATTTCTGGGGCAGACACAGGCAAATGGATTAGGTTACCTCAATCCAGCCTCTCCTTGGAACAGAAGACACTGCCCTCCGATTTATACTCGTGCATAATTAAAAAACCAATTCATTACGGGTTCAGTTACAACAGAATTACCAAGCCTCGTTATCAAGAACACTGTCGCTGCAGTGGAAATGCATTCAGATGTCCGCAGGAGCCCCGACGCCACGCAGCTCACCGTCTAGAGGAAGGGGCTCAGCGGAGCGCAGTGACAGCGCGCAGCAAGTTCCAGCGGTGCCCAGCGGGCCGGCGGCAGCCGCCCCCTCCTCAGCCCCAGCGGAGCCGCGCAGGTGCCTGCCCACAGCCCGCTCCCACCACGTGCCCGGCCTCGCCCGCCGCGCCGGGGAGGACGCGACGCCAGCCGCTTACAGCAGCGCAGGGAGCAAAGGCCCACCGCGCAGCCTTCCCCTCTTTTCCCCCTGGGGCCCAGCCCTCGTTTCGCAGTGGAAAGGCCCCGCACCGGCTCCTCTTCCAGGCGCGCCCCCTCCCTAGGTGAGCCCGCTGCCCCCCGCCATGGGGTCGGCCCGAGCGCGGCGCCCCCCTGCCCGCCGGCGCCTGTCCCGCTGCAGGAGGGGAAAGCTTCCGCCACGGCTCTGCTTCGGGCGAGCTCGGGGGCCTTGGGAGCTCAGCACGGAGCTGAGGAGTTCCTGCTTTCGTGCCTTCGGGATGCAAACCCCGGCTTCCCACCACCGATCCCTGCCGTTAAGGCGAGGGCCAGGCCCCGTCCCCGCATCCCAGTGCTGGGGTCGCTGCAGCTGGAGAAGGTCCCGCCAGCCCAGCCCCCCGCTCGCCCCAAGCCACCGGCGCCCCCCGGTAACCGCCCTCGCACTCAGCCCTCCCCCAGCACCGGGCCCCCACCGCGGCCGGGGCCCAGCCAGCGCCCGGCACCGCCACCCGCGGGGCGAGCCCCTGGAGCGCGGCAGCGCCTGCTCGGGCCTTCGGGCAGGCTCCGGAGGCGGCCTCGCCGGGCTCCCCGCAGCCCCGGCGGCCGAGCCGCTCCCTGCGGTTCCCCGGGCGAGGCAGCACGGCCGCGGCAGCGCTCGGGAGCCGGCGCAGAGCCCAGCGCTGCTTCGGGGGGGGCCGGAGGCGGTGGTGGCCCCGCTCGGCTCCGGTGCCGGGGGCAGAGCCGCGGGCTCCCCCCGCCTGTCCCGCCCCGCTCAGCGCCCGCAGCGCCCCGCCGCCCCCCTGCCCTCCTGTCCCGTCCCCTCCGCGAGCCGCGGGCCAGGTGCTGCGAGCCCCGAGCCCCGAGCCCCGCGCAGCGCCCGGGGGGGCCGCCTGCGGGCTCCGGGCTCCGCCTGCCCGGCCGGGGGCGCCGCACGTGGCGCGGCGGGGGGCCGCGGGCGGGGGGGGGGGGGGCTGCCGGCGGGGGGCGCTCCCCGCACCGCGGCCGGGCCGGGCGGGACCCGGCGGGGGGAGCGGGGCCGGGGCCGGGACCCGGCGGCGCTGGGGGCGCTTTGTTCCCGCCGGGCGCCGGCAAAGGGGGGGGGGGGGCGCCGGCGCCCCGGCCCCGCGCAGCCGCCTGCTCCCCGCTCCCCGTCCCCCCGCCCCGCGGTGCCGCCCGTACTTCTTGGTGCAGTCGAGCAGGACGCCGGTGAAGCGGCGCTCCCCGCAGCTCAGCGTCACCACCAGCGTGTCGTTCACCATCTGCTCCACCAGCACCGGCAGCCACGCGCCCACCCGCGGCGCCCCCGCCTCCGCCTCCGCCATGCTGCCGCCGGCCGCCGCCGCCCCCTCCCCCCGCCGCCCGCCGGGGCCGGGACGGGCCGCGCCGCGCGATGACGTCACGGGGCGGGCGGCGGCACCGGGCGTGACGTCACGGCGCCGCCCCCGCGGCTCCGGGCGGGGCGGGGCCGCGCGCACGTGCGCGGGGCGGGGCCGGGCGGGGCCCCGCCCCCTGGCGGCCGCGTGACGAGGGCCCGGCGGGAGGGGCGGGGCCGGTCCCGTCAGGCCGCGGGTCACGTGGGGCCGCTGCCCGCCGCCGGCAGCAGCCGGCACCGGGCGGGGGGCGCGGGGCCCAGCGGGGGCAGCGGCAGCGTGTGTGTGTGTGTGTGTGTGTGTGTGAGCACGCCGGGCCCCTGCGGGCTGAGGGCAGCTCCCGGCCCGCCGAGGAGCGCAGCACGCGCAGCGCCCCCGCCCCCGCCCCAACGAGCGAGGCACGGGCTGCTGCCGTCAGCAACCTCTGGTAATTGAAGCAGCAAAACACAAACAAACAGAAACCCAAACCAACAAAAACCAAGCCCCGCTCCACTGAACCCGTATTTATTTGTTGGGGACGACTTTTAGCGTTGCAATCACAGCACCTGGGGGCCGGGACGGGCCCTGGCTCTGGAACAGCCTCGGCTTCCTGCAAAGCCTTGAAAATAGATCCAGAACAGCACGCAGGCATAGCAGAAAGTTCTGCGCCATCAAGGGCTGAGGAGCCCCCGCTGACTTTCAGAAGGAAAGGGATTTTCTGACGCGTCAGCCAACACTTTTACAGAAAGCCGCCCAGAACCTGGCCGCGGGCCGTAAGGACGCCACGTGCGGCCGCTCTGGAACAGACGGCATCGGTCAGCGCACGGCTGCCAGGGCAGAAACCACAGACTGCACGAACAAACCTCTTTTGGGTGTTCAAAGGAAACCTCGTAAAAAATGGATCATACTAATGTCACTGTAAATAGTATCCATCCAGAAAACTGCAACAAAGCCCAAGGAGCTGTTCCAAGCTTCCCACGTGTGGCACTAGAAGCAGCTCAGTGAGCGCCATCAACACCCGCACGGGATGGGGAGGTGCCCAGGCACACAGCCCTGCACCTGCTGCGGGCTGGCGGCGGGGTGGAGCACAGAAGTCCTGGGGCACGCCCGAGGTACCGGCAGCACCAGCCAGGCCCCGTCCTGGTCACATGCAGCTCTCACCTCTGCCACCTCTTTTCTCCTCTATTAAAGCATCCTCTTCTCTGCAGGATCTTGGGGATTTGCTCCATATTTTTCCTTAGGGTGAGTTTCTCTTGCAAACACTGCCGCTGCTGCTCAAGCTTCCTACAAAGTCAGGGGACATCAGCTGTAGAATGCTGTCCTCTTCCTACTTTCCCCCCTTCCTCTAGTGAGTTTTTATTGCCCTCTGAACAGAGGAGCAAGCCGTACATTCTCTCCACCAGCAGCTTCTTGCACATCAGGTGTCAAACCCCACCCCTGGGACTGGACAGCATGCAGCACTACAGCGCCAAGCTGAGGGAAGCACCTCCTGTGGGGAAGAGAATAAAAGGAAGGATACAGGAAAAACAATCATGGAAATAAAATGTAAATAAAGTTGTTCTACATTTGAAGTGTACTTTTCAGTTTAACATTAAGCTTTAATGTTAAACAGAGCATTTGTGATTAAAACCCAGAATGGTCTGATGTGACTAAAATATACACTGCAAGGCCAGAGAGCATGTAAATTATGAAATTAGGTACCTACAACTGTGTACAAGAGCGCACACTTCCTCATATTAGTAAAATTACAAATGTCTGCTTCAAAAACTGGGGACAAATGTTGATATTTTTTTCCCCATAGGATCTTCATAAATCTGTAGAAGCTTTGTTGAGATAAAGGTGCATAGGAGCTGAAGAAAACACCTTCCAACACTTTGCACCACAAGTATTCTAAGAGAGACAAATTCCACCGTCAGTTAAAGCAGATTTATTATCATTATAGGCTTCATGTTGTTAAATGCAGTCAGGAAGGCTGAGAAGAGGAGATCTTTGTAATTCTCATCTTATGAAGTAAACATTTCATGCTTTAACAATTCCAGGCACTCAGAATTTCCTATTGGAAAATATATTTTTAGTTTGCATTCCTGGTGAATCCGGTAAAAACTCTCCTGTGAAGGCCGTAAAACGATACTCCTGGAGAGGAAGTCCTCTTCTGAGTTTTGCTAGCTTGGTCTGTAGGTCCTCAACCTTTGATTTAAAAATAAACAAATAGCGAATGGGTATATAATTATATACAGTTATGAACAGAAAGCACTCCAGTTTACCAGAACTCACACCACCTCTAACGAAAAAACTAGCTCTCGCTGCTTCTGCTGTTTACAGCAGTGGTGGTAATTTCTCCCTCTGTCCTGCAAAATCCTGTTTCACGAGGAACTGTTACAGCAGAAGTCAATCAGGAGATCGGATTCCTTCACCACTAAGTGTTGTCAAGACTCTTGAATGTATATTTGGAAAACCAAAGGGCAGATTCCCAATGGAAACAGTAAAGGCAACCAAGCCTTCTTGAACTGCAACCACATCCCACCTGGAGCTGTGTAGGACCAGCGCGACCAGACAGAGCCCCCCGAGAGTGCTTGGGGTCCGCAGTTCAGGACGCGCGGAGCCCCTGAGAAGTCCACTCCTAAATGCCCTGGCCGTGTTGTCATCCCTGACTCTTGTACCTACACCTCGAGGCATGAGCTCCATTTTGGGAGCGCACAGTTTGCGTTTTGCTGTGCGTAACGTTATGGAACACGGGTAATTTTAGAACAGTGTCATGATTTCCTGGCATAGGGACAGACTTTGTGCACTACGTGTAACTTGTTTGCCCTGTTATGTATAGTATGGAGAATGTGCTTTGTGTGCACTACAGCACTGGTTTTGAGGCCAAAAGGTGCTTTGAATAACATTAGAATTTCCTTTTCCTAAAAATGCAGGTGCTATAAATTGGTGCAAACACTGTAAAAATGAGGCTATGAAATCCACAGCCTTTACGCCATCAGTTTACACAGCTACAGCTATTTGCACATTTCCAATTTTTCTACCTAGTGACTGCTAGGAATCCTCAGGACATGGAACCCCATACTCAAGTGAAAGGTTCAAATGCAGCTGGCTGACAGCAGGCACAAGTTTCTACTACCATGTGAGGAGCTGTGAAGGAACTGCCTTTTCATGGACTGCTGCTCCTCTTTGCAGTAAGAAACAATTTTGGAGTTGTTTCATATTCCCTGTGCATTATAAAAGGTGTTTATTACTAACACTAGTCTTTACTAGGGAAAGGCATTGCCAAATTTAGTACTGGTGATACCTCTACAACATTAATGAATTTGATTTCTTGCTTGATTAGAATGCATGATAAGTACACAACATACTGTGACATTCGGAAGAAACATATAGAACATTTGTACTTGCTCTGCCCTCAGTAAACTTATTTCTAAGACAGCTTCCTTTTTTGAATCTGACAAAATCCTCATTTCAGCAGGTTACACGGAGGCAGGCAGAATAGAAAGGAGAAGAGAAAGCAAAATGAGAAGCCCCACCGCTGGCTATTTGGTCTCTGTCGAGTAATGCCATTTAAACCCTGCAGAAGCTCAGTCACTATCTAGTGACCTCATACAAATGTGAATCAAACCAGTTTAGGCTCTCGAGGCAAAACTGATTTTGAGTGGAATGACTTGATTATGCACAGAAATCAAACTAAATGCAAAGCACTGACTCATTTTATTGAAAAATGTATTTTGACCAGCTACATAGTTTGGAAAGCTGAAGTAACACTTTCAGTTGAAACAAAATAATCCCTAAAAATGTTGCAATAAACAAATAAATGTTACACCTGCACTAACTTTAAGGACAGCTCTCAATTTTTCTTCCTTAGAAGGCAGTTGTAGATTTATGAGTCCTCTTTCCAATTGTAAATGGATAATTATGAATTTCAACTTTCTGCTGCATTAACCACTTGCATAGAACAGCTTGCACGGGACGTGATAAAAACCATCATTCTTGTCCAGTGAGTTGCATGTTAACCTTTGGCCATCTCTTACGCTTTTCTTGATTTCTGTCTTCTGTCTTAGAATTCTGGCTTTACTTTTGAAAGACTCAAAGTGCTACAAATGTTTAGACCTGTTCATATACGTACATGTTGTGTGCATGTACACACAATTTTAACATAAACAAAAATAAATGTTCCATTTTTGATTATTTTAGTTTTAAAATATTTGGTACCTGAGATTAACTTGTGAAATTAATGAAATGACAAATTTACAATGGCTAATAAGCGCAGAGCACTACTGCATTTACTGTAGTTTCCCCCAAAAGAGAAGATGCTCACCATTTCCAAGTCCTGCTTTTCCTCTGGGGGTGTTGCTCTTAATTTTTCTCTTGCTTTCACCATTCGCGTGTGCCATTTGAGGCCTTGTTCCATTTTCTTTTCTCTGAGGGATCTAAGTAAACATGATGGAAATATTATTTCAGTTCCTTTATAGTCATTGAGCCTTCTATTTCTGGTTTCAAGTATTTAACACATTTCTTCCAAAAGTATTTGCACGATGGGAAGCAAAATGAATGAAATCTTGTGGCCTCGCCTTTGCTAATATGCACGTGTGCCCCATGCGGTGCTCTTACACTACTGTATCTTACAATACTGCGATCCCACACGGACCTTACTTTAATCTAACCCTTGCCTCGTTCAGTCCATAAGCTCAATGGCACTCTGGGAATAGGCCAGAGTGTGGTAGTGGCACAGACTGCTTTTGGTGGATCCTTTGCAGAATTGCTGTAGAAGCTGGAAGACTTTCAGTGCACACAGTGCCACAAAGAATGGAAAAGGGAACAGCATATGGTCAAGGAAGCTGAATGAGGTCCTGTAATTCAAAGTGCGTGACTGTGGAGGAGACACTGATGGGGAGTTCAGCTTAAACCAGAAAGCAAAACTAAAGGAAATGCTGCGGAAGGCATGCTAGCAAAACAAGAGCTTGAAGAGGCAACGGAACTGTGTCCAGTGCGAGTGGTTGAATAGTCCATAGCATATATAAGCTACTTTTCAAAGGTCTTGCCTGTAAACTTAAAATCGTGCTGGGACAGGAGAAATACAGGAAAGGAGTACTGTAGAACAGCCCTTCCCAATGTACTGAGATACTCATGCAACCGTGAAAGGCAATACGAGAACAGGACAGAAATTTCAATGACTGCTAAATTAACATATTTACAGTACTTTACTCCTGTGGTCATCAGACCTGTCTGGCCATAGCCGTGGTATCTGTAACCATCTCTTCCACATTATGAGAAGGTAGACAATGCAGCGTATTGTTACTTGAAGCTGATTAAAATTTTCCTTGACTTACAGACATTTGCATAGTGGTTATGCCCCGAGAAAGTATCTAGCGGGGAGGATGATGGTATATGCATCAACTGGAACGTGCTTGTCCAGTTACTCAAGTTACAGCCCCATATAAAGATGGACTAATTTTTAGGAGTGCAAAATGGAATGAAATGACATCTTTGAATTAGGAGAAAAAAATCTCAGAACATTCTAAGCTTTCCTTATAAAAGTTAAAAACAAATAGAAGAAAAAAACTTAAATTGAAGACTTTCCAAAATCATATCAGGTATTATATATGCTCTTAAAAATTTGGAACATGTTCACATTTCTCCCCTCTCTTCAGTGTGTGTGAGTGTGCGTGTAACCCTCAAAGAAGAATGATTTCAAGTATTTTCCAGCTCAGATAAGTACGTACATTTATAATCCAGGCCAAGCCTTTCAAGGTTAGGCCATCAGCCAGTTGAGATTTGTTTAATTCATTTTGCAAAAAGGATCACAGGTACTCAATTTCTAGTCAGCCCTCTGGCTCACACTCATTAAGTGTTTTAAAATATATTAAGATGATATAAAGGTACTATAAAATAGTTGTTTTATCAAACTAAATTATTGCTATTAAAAGAAGAATTGTTTCAACAGTATGCTTGCCTGGGTATTGCATTGTAAGGGAAGGAGCAGGTGCATAGAGCTCAGGTACAAGTCTCGAAGTGCTAGTGATTTTATTTTTTTTTAAATAAGCTTGGAATTAACCTGTATTAATTTCTCTTCTTTTTTAGTCACAATTTATTGATTAGGATTCTTGTTGATTTTACTTCACAGAAGAGAAAATAAATAAAAGCTTTCATAATAGCAAGTTAGCAGATGCCATCAATACCATTACCTAGGAACAGTTCATAACTGTATCTTTTAGCACTAACCTTGTAGTTTCATCTTTTACTTTCAGCAATCCTTGTTCCGTTTTTTCAGGTGTATGGTCCTTCTGTTTCTCAGGTCCCTCTTTCATGGCATAGTAACTGATGTTATCAGTACCATACGATGCAGTTTGGGGCATCTACAAGAAAATAAAATGCTAACACATCATATGGAAACGTTAGCAATTTGAAATCGGTTTCATATTGAGACTAATGCTGTAAAGGCTGCTGTCATTTGCAATCACTGCCAGTGGTCAGTGACTCGGACAAATGTTCTAACTGCCTTCTGACCTTTTCAGGCAACTCAGAGGCAATGGTAGCTTCTGAGCGGTCAGGTGCAGCTTACGGGGAGCATGATATAAAGCTGTAAAACACCAAAGGGATGATTCTATGATATATTTTTCCTACTTGTTACATAGCATGAATATGTTTACATTTCTGTAGGAGGGTTTAACAGAGAGTCCAGGACAGCAAAAGCTGAAGCTGTGAGAAGGCTTGGTTTGAATACCGTCTCTTTTTATATGTATCTTCTCTGTGGTAAAGAAGTAATTGCAAAGTAGTTTTCAAAAACACAGCGAATGGGTGAAAACTGAGCTCCCACTGTCAACAAGACCCAAGCGCATAACCTGTGAGTAAATTGTTCAAAATACGGTAGATGTAAGAGTTCCAAGAAACACTCTCTCTTTGAAAGTCACACAGAGATTTAAGTGTTTCTGTGTAACAGTTAACGTAAAGCTAAGGCAGGCTAGAGATAAGCCTGGTAAAACATTTCATGAGCAGGATAACAGGAACCATTTTTTTTTTATTATTATTACATCAGGTGGCAAAGGCAGAAAAACTTTACATAGCAAAATTGTGGTTTTAACAAAATTTTGATAAAACCCCACTCCTTCCGGAAGGCCAGCATCCAAAGCCCTATTTTGGCTAGCTACTGCCTGCCCTTTCGTCTGTGAATACCTGTGTGATGCTGCAGTTTAAAAATAAGTGAACCTTCAAATATGGCATTGGGTTTTACTTTTTTGTTTGTTTAAAAAAGTCCTTGCCCTTCCGTCGAAACAGATAGTCCAAAGTAAATCTCTGGCTGGTAATAGCTTTAGGAACAAGATGCTGACATTCAGCGAGATGATTTCAGATAAGGGCAGAGTTACTGCAAACCCATCTTCTGATGAAGGCCTTTCAAATAACTTTTATAAAAGTAAAAAACCCAACCTATTTTTGAAGTATGTGCATTGCAATAGATAAAGGAAAAGAGCTCCTACTTTTTAGAAGTTTTATAGTTTTATGTTTTCAGTGGAAAATTGTTTCTGATCCTAAAACCACTGGCTTATTGACAGGGACGAACTGCTTCACTACCAGGAAGTGAGAATTCCTAGATAATCATTTTGTTATTCAATCAAAAAGCCAATAGCAAGCATTTTAAACATTACACATCTGTTTGCATACTTTACACTTAGATTTTGGTTAGATTACAAACAAAATCAGAAAAAAACAATGCTGGAGTGGCCTACAGGAGTTACATAATGCCTATGCTCATGAGTTTGGCTGAAGCTGGAGTCCTACAACTGAATTCTGCACCTTGTAATCCTATGTTTTTATCGCCTTCGATTAAGCTGGAACATTCACAGATGAAATGAGAATTATTTTACATTTACTTACAAGAGTCTTATTTCCCCAAGATCGGGGGTGGAGGGGGTGTAACAGAACAAATCTGTTTAAATGATAAATTCACTGCTAAATACATACTGTGGTAGATTTGAAGTATTTTATAGGCACTGCACTTTTCTTAGTGAAAAACTTAACTCCCAACTGGCTTACATAAAAACTGTAGTAATGTATAGATTTTCTTCTTTTACTATGCCGATTATATTTTACATAGTACTGCCTGTGACTATGCTTCTGTAATTGTTTGCTGCAAAGAAGTCAGTCAACTAACAGAAGTACAATATTATGGAACGAATCAATTTCCAGAACTGTCCCTTATGAATTATCAGTTAAGGTGAAGAGAAAACATTTGCATGCTTTTTTTTTTTTTTTCCAACTTGTGCAAAAGCCTATTTACTTTTTGGAAAGTCAAAGTATGCAATGGCAATCACAAGCAACCATTACTCACATTTCCACACCTTTATCATAATTACTCAAAACTAGGATGAGCATAAATTCAAGACAATCCCGTGACTTTGGGAAAACTATTTTAAATTCTATTAAGTAAGGGTAGCTGCCTTGTTCCCTTGCCATCCTCCAACAAGGAGGATTTGAAAACTAAAATTTTACGTTAAATAAAGGATGTCTCTGTAATGCTCAAGGAGTATGAAACTGCTATAAAGAAGACCAGAGAACAACTATAGAAACTAAATATAAGAGCAAAGACTAATGATTGTTACTACAAAAATATGAGAACGTGTTTCACAGCTCTAATTTCAATATTTGTTAAATACTCATATAAATTGTAGGAACACAGGAGCTTCACTACGTAAGGTGTACGTTGTGCTATAGTGCCACCTCGTGTCAGACGTATGCACACACTTAGGTACCTTCAAAACCACAAACTCACATAGCATCAATGTCATTTTAAACACATCATTTGTATATCATTGTGTAAGTACCTAATTTTTTCCCCTCTTTTTATTCCTCCCCAGAAGATTTTTTTTTTCAGGAGAAATTAAAGAATTATTCTCTGGTAGTGAAACATTACTCTCCCCATTTAAATAAATGTAGGAACACTGAATAGAAAACAGATAAGGATTATTTAAAAGTATGATGCAAGTATGATACTTACTCCTCCTCTTGTCATTCAAAATTCAGTTCTCTTCTATGCTAAGCAAATTTCTGTAATCCTAAAAATAATCAGTCAGGTTGGCCAAATCAAAGACCCTACATTGCGTATCGTTGCATGGCAAACCTTTGCAATCTTCTATTTGATAAACTTCAATTCAAAACAACATTTATCCAAGCACTGATGCATATAGTAATGTAATTTGACTTAGTTTCAAAATACGAGTTTAAAGAAAAGTAAAAAAAAAATGCTAGCAAGCTGGAAGTGCAACAGTCCTGTTTTTACTTTTAAAATATGAAAAAAGTTTGTGTAAATTTTGAATTTTAATTTTTCTTACACTTCTAGAAAAGCTGTAATCTGTAATATAAAGATCCTTCTTTACTGTTTGAACACCAGGTATTTCTAAGTAGATATTAATAGAATTTAACATTAAACCTGAGTAAATCTATTTTAGAATGGAGGAACGTAATTCATTTTAATTTAAAAGCTGCTGAAATTTCAGACAAAACTTGTATATATTTCCACACCTTCATAGTGAAAAGCAGCAGTATGTCCAGAAATCATGAAAACGGAGATTAAAGATTTCCTCAAAGCAAGAGAAAAACTATTACAGTTTTTCAAATTCCTTAAATGATTATCTCCAAACGCCTTACTCTATGTTATGGTTCATTTTCATAACAGAGCACTGGAAAAATGTTGTGCATTCATTTTCAGTATTTCAACTTTTCCAAAACTTATATATAAGAAATGAGAATCTAATAGCAAAACTAATGGCACAATTTAAAATAAAAATCTCTAACAAAGTTTGTTACTTCAGGGAAAAATCTTCACAGGCCTTTAATACACACCTCCAAAAGAGCCTGAAGTGAGGTCCCCTCCTTTCGTACAACAGCCTTTACAAATTCCCGGCAATCCTACCAGCTTACAAATTACAGAAAATCCAGCCCACTTCAAATTTGGTTTGGCAGATGCAACACCTCATATTGGAGGCTTTCAATAATTTAAAAAAAATACTTAGACATACGCCCTTCTGGTTTAACGCCTCCAAGTAGCTTGGTTACTGGAGCCACTACAGATTTTGAGCAGCAGTTTGAAGAATTGAGCAACTCCTACACTGCACATGGGCCTGCAGCACTTCATGCAGGAGTCATAGGATACACAGATATCTGAGAAAGGGGCTGCAAAGCCACAGACTTTAAGTGCCAACACTTTAAAGTCCTGGATTTCTCCTCTTAAGTTTTAAACTTAAGTATACAGGCTATAAAGAAAATAAATCAAATTAATGGACTGTATTTGCCAACATCCTACCTTGCTATTCTCTGGTACATACCGTATCTGCATTTGTAGGTGAAAATCTAAATGTTTCTTTCTTTTCTTTCATCCACTTTGCATAGCTTTGAGAGTCCTGAAGCATTTCTTTATCGCTGAAAAAGTTAATTTACAGCAAACTTTTAAAGAGGTGATCCCTAACAATTAGAAACAAAATACCAGGAGCCTCTTTATGAAACATTAATTTACCACGGGAGCAGGAAAACTGCCAAGACCCACCATCACTTCTCACTTCAGTGGAGGAATATGGCATCAAAGAGCAGGACAAAGATTCAAACAAAAGCCAAGTGGAGTAAACCAAGTGGAGTAATTAAATTGCCCAGAGGACCGGTAACAAGGTAAACGTTTCATCTCTGACCTGTGGTTTAAACTTGGCAAGCTCAGATACTGAGTAAATTTGAGTGAACAAAAAGAAAAATTACACAGTTGTACCAGAAAAAATTCTATTTGATAACAATTTGACCCATCACGTTTTTAAGTTTCATCAGTAAATATCTCATTAAAACTATATTTACTCTGATTCTGAATGTCCACAGTGCTTCTCCAGTGATTTTTTCTATTTTAAGTTTCAGACTATTTCTCCTCATACTACCATTGTCTGGTATTAAACAATAATTCTTTTCCTTTTGTTTCCACTGTCTCTCTAAAACCATTTGTCAAGTATAATAATACCCAATAAATTTATTTTTTTAACAAACAATAATATATATTATCCTCAGCTTATGTTTACATGGAATGTAACAAAAAGTATGAATTAACTGAAAAGGATTTTCTACTCAATTCAATGGGATATCATGGAGTTCCATGGGCAAGTCTGCAAGAAATTTGATAGACACCTTTCTTGTTGCCTCAGAGCACCATATTCTGTAAATGAAAGCTCTCTCAAGTTTCCACTTGCAAGTTAAAATATTTGAAATTACTTCTTCCCTTATAAAAGGTAAACTAGGCAATCTGTTAAGAAACTAAGTAATGACTTTGGAAAAAACAGTGACATAATACTTGCTTTTTCCTTTGTTTAAATAAAGCTTGTTCTTCTTTCAGCTCCTGTCCCGCTGCTGATCTGCACTTTTCATCTCGCTTCGCCTGAATCGTCCTATCACAGGATAGAAGCTCAGCGAATTTATTTCTTTGTCTGGACATCCTCCTTTTAAAATGTAAAGTTTGATATTGTTAATGAGATATTGCATATTTAGTAATGGGGCTATAAATACACTCCAAAAGCAGTCTTTTTAATTTACTAGTGATCCTTTGTCAAAGCATAAGACAATCCAGGAATCACAACTAGTAGAACTTGCAACAAATTCCCAAAGCATCCTACTTCAATGAGCTGCCTAATTAAGCATATGAGCAGTTGGTTTTATTTCAGTATAAGCATAAAAAATATGTAAATTCAAACATGTTTAAGTAATTTACCAAATGAATTACTTCATAAAAAATACTCTAAGCCCAATGACTTGCTATGAGAATAAAAAAGCAGGCATAAATTATGAATTCTACAAGATTTTTTTCCATGCTGTTCTTATTCTGCTTTCAGAAACAAACAAGCACCCTATGAGAATATTGGTGTCAAAAACCGTGTAATGTATAATTATGTCTATGTAAAGTGTAGAAAACAATGAGAATTAGGAAAATGCAAGATTTCAAGAAGTTTACATTGAGGCATATAGTAAAGACAGACTGCCACCTTCAGGTTCTTTTCATGTAAGAAAAGCTGTAGGCCCAACAATGAACACATACGCAGGGAAATCAGCAATTCCACTAAAGAAATAAATAACTGCAAATTTTCCCCCTATCCCTTCAGTGCTAGTTAAGCACGTGGCTTTAATTAAGTTACAGTCAGTATCATATTGTTTTTCTGGGAGTGACATCACAGACGTATGGATTCAAACGTGAAAGGACAAGCAGTGACAGAGAGAAAACAGAAGGAAAGTTCACAGTAAATATAAAAATCCCTTTCTGTGCTTGTTTGAAGTGTGAAACCTGATGAAAAAGGCCAGCACTTAAAAAAAAAATTGGTCTGCTCTAGTTTACCAAAAAACTAGTTTTGAGAAATATTTTTCAAGTAACAATAAAAACGTATCTGAATACTGACAGAAAAAATCACCGCTATCAAAATACTGGAAATATCTGAACAAAAAAAAGATTAGGAATATTTTTACTGTCTTCACTCTCTCCTTTATACAAAAAAGGTACTTCCATGTTTCAAAAAGGATTCACCAACAAACTCCCTCAAAGAAGGCTTGTGTTAATTGCGTATTGTGAAATATAACAAATACAGAATTTGTCAAATGCAAATGAGTTTAATGTATTATCTTGCATTTATATTTACTTATCACATTACATATATTAAAAATAATTAAAAAAATAAGATACCTGCAAGATTCTACAGTTCTTTGTTATTCTGTATTATCACATTCTCTCACGGGTACAATCAAGAAAATACAGATGGAAAAGGAATTAAATGGGAAAATATAAAAAAAGACTTAATTTTGGAGAAAATATTTACAATTATAGCAATTATGAAAAAATATATTCTATATACTTGTCATAAATACCATTTATTCAAATACGTATTTGACACTGAGTGTAATGCCACATAATAAAATGCTTTAGCATTTTCCGCTAGAAATGCAGTTTCCTATCACTTGCAAGATCCTTGTCATACACCATTACATGAAACTTAGTCACCTGCAAAGACCAGCTGACTCTGAGTAGAGCTCTCTGTTCTTTCCATGGTTTTTCTGTGCTTTGGTGAAATCATGAATTGCACTTAAACTTTGGTCAGCAAGAAATTCTTCTCTTTCATCTTTTATAATTTCTTCTTTCAGCTTCTGAAATCTTAGCTTTTCCTCTTCATTAGGCCAATCATCCGACACATCCAAACTGGACTGCAACAGTTCACTTAAGTTTAGCTTTTCAACAGGTGGTATTTCTACTGGGATTAAAAGAGATTACTGTAATCCTAAGTATCAATTACACTGTCAGATTTTTATCTAAGAAAAATATAGTGTTTAGACAGTGTCAATCTAACAGAAGTGGGATTTGTTGGTCTTTTTTTTCTTTTAATATATATTTTGTTCCCTTAGATTTTTCACAATGTTTAAAGCCATTTGTATTCTGGAAGAACCCAACGGTCTATGACATACGTGAGCAGCATAGTGGCCTCCTTCTGACCGATAATTTACAGATCTCAATATGGCAAACTCTTCAACCAGCATTTTTATTTTGTTTTAATAGTCAATACCAGCATGCAGGAGCTGATTCAACAGTGCAATTATGTTCAAGTGCTTAATGCTTTTGGCTTATACTTTCCACTTAACAGTTTAACAGTTTGTGTGTCCTCAACACCTTGCAGAAATCAAATTCACAGCATAGTGCTCCTATTCTTATTCCCTGAAGGTCTCTGGTTGCTTGTACTGCATACACACAACAACATTATACTGCGTACAGACAACATTACGGGAACTCCACTACCGCAGGAGCCCCCTGACTGAGGCAATTCAGGGTCTGTCCTGAAACCCGCCCAACTCAGAGAGCCTGCCACCGACTCCAGGAAGTTTTAAATATGGCCCTATCACAGATACTGTATAAATGACAGTGCCTTCTGATACAGAGTACGACATGAACGACATAAAACCCTGCTTTGCACTGAAATCTCCACTTTGACGAAATTTGGACTAGTATAATATGTGTACATATGTGGATTGAATTAAGGCTGTATAATCCCAATTTATTCCTTTCTCTACAGTTTCCTGCAGCATTTATAGTCTCTCAGTGTAGATTTGTGTATAAATAAGTACTACATGAACCGTGCACGACTGACTTCAGTTGTCTGCATGATGAGTAGTTAAAGTATGCTCTATATATCAGAGGAAGCAAAAAGGCAAAGCAAACGGATACGTAACTGTGAACATACTACAAGTGCCCAGATGCAATCTGTGAGTCAAATCAGAAGCGACTGTAACATAACCAATTTAAATATGCAATGGAATTACAAAATCAAAGCCCATCCCAAACGGCATTTCAGGTTAAAGAGATTCAGCATTATCTCAAGCTACACCTTTGTAAGCATTAATTTTCACACATCTTTTCACAGATCTTCCACGTTTGTACGACGATGATTAATTCTGCCCTGCCTCGTGCGCCCAGCCCGCTGGCAGTGGGCAGGGTGCCCGCAGCAGCGCACCGCCCGGCAGGAGCCGCGCAGCACGGAGCTCACCACCCCTCTGGGCAGCGCTGCACCCCGGCCTCGGCTGCCCAGCAGTAGCTGCCATCTGATATTGCGGCTCTCCCTCGGCTGCCACGCTGAGATGCCACCAGGTGCACAAAGGCTTGGCTCCCTGCAAACGACAGGCTGGGGAGGTTCCCGAATCCTGGAGAAGGAACGCGCTGGATTTCATATCCCTCCTCTTCTCGCATTTTAGAGAGAATGCGTTATTCCAAGGCACATCCTGTCATCCTCTCCGCATGAAGTATGTATATACTACTTCTTACACACTGCTCCCATCCAACATGAACAGATGGGCCATGTGGGAGGGAGTAAAAAACTCTTGCATATTACAGAAGGTTCCCAAACTTCATGTGCATGCCCACAGATTCTAAATATTAAAGTCCATGGGATTATTTTTCTTTAAATATACCACTACCTAAACTAACATTAAACATAACGTGATTAAGTTATAAAGCTACCCAGACCATACTTCAGATTTTTTGTCATTATAATCTATTGTGCTTGAATTAAGTAGAACATAATGCAATCCCACATTTTTATGCAGACCAAAAAAAAGGCAGAAAAAGAAAAGAAGAAAAAATGCTTTAGATCTGCTATTTTGAAGAATACTAAAAATCCACAAAATCTTCAAGATTGTGTACCAGTGAAGGGTAGTTAAAAAGCAAAATGACTAGAGTGTTTCAAGTATATTACTTATTTCTTTTGAAAGAAAGCATATAATAAATGTATATGGGAACTTGGAGAAACACGTATAAGTCCACGTTACAATAAAAACAATAAACCGTTGATGGAAACTACTCTGCTAATTGCCAAGCAAAACTCTCACTTCCCATACAAACTTCAAGGGTGATCAGCTGTCATTAATTCTTAATTGCTACTGCCAAGTAAAGAGAGAGAACTGAAAAATAATACTGATTCATCTTACACAGATAAAAAGGAGACAGCCTATTTTCATAGTCTACACATCTTTAAAAAGAAAACCAAAAAACCTCTTTTGGTTCATTACTGAACTCCTAACTCTCTGCTACCGTTAGGTGTAGAGTACCTAAATATACTTAGCCAGATGTACCTAAAAGAGCACTTTGTGTTTAGGGGGTTTACTTCTTTAATTTCACACAAAAGGACTTTTTTTGTTACTATCCTATTAAAAACAAAACAAAAACAAAAAAACCACACAACTTTAAGTAACAATAAAAAATGCTCCAAGATGAATTCATTTCCAAATTGTAAAGCGAATTCAGATCAGTAAGAATGTGTTCTCTACTGAGCATTTTGCCACAGTTTTTAATATTTTGCTTACCAGAAGTCCATTTGAAAGCTACAGAAAGTGCAGTTAATTGGACTGATGTATTCCAATATATTTCAACCCTGATACAGATTGCTTAACAAAATGCTGTGATGTCCATAAAAGGCATAATTTTGAATATCCAAGACAGGATTAATTCTCATTGAAAATTAATGGTAAACATCTGATATTTTATTCTTATTCCCAGGTATTTTTCCTAGTTTGATTCTAAAGTTTTTCTGCTGCTAACGGAAATATCACCAAGTAAACACCTACATTTCGCATTAGGTCTATGTTAAAAAAAATAAAAAAAAATCCATATATTAGCCTCAACTACATTAAGCACACACAAAATTAAGAGCTTTCTTCATTTCTTCATTCTAGTACCCTTTGTAAACTAATGTAGAAGATGCTGAAAAAAGTAAGTTAAACTGGTCATACACGTTCCTATATTAAAATGTTAGTATTTCACCAGAAAAAAAAAAAGAAGCTCAATTAACGAAGCTTACTGAAGCTCAACTGCTTCCCTGGGTCACTAATCTCCTTCCTAGGAAAAGGACACCTGATTTTCTTTTATAATGTTTTGGAAAGGCCCACGCTGGTTCCTGCAGCACGGGCAATCGTGTGTAACACAGAACTGTTAGGGTGCTTTCTGTATAACCACGAGCAAATTAAATATTAAATTAGGACTCAACTTCTAAAATAGTAAAAGAGCAATCCTGCACCGTAAGCGGTGTGTTTCAGTACACGACTGGTCTCCTTCCTAGGAGGCTGCTCGCCCGGTCCCCCGGCACCCACTGACAGCAGAGGATGGTTTCAGTCTCAGCCTGGGTTACGGGCCCTGCACGCTTCCACCGCGCCACTCTGCTCTGAGAAATTATTCCTCAAATCTAGTCTGATACTTTCTTGAGGAAATATCTAAACCAGTGTAAAGCTAACAACGTTTGTGGTCCGAGCTACGTGACTTCTCTAACGCCATCTGAATCTGCCTGCAGATTGCACAGAAAGCTCTCTTGCAGGCACAAAAGCCAAGTTATTTCACAGGGGGACAAATACAGATCACACCTTGATCCCGAACTTCACTTGAGATACTGACAACTTCAAATGTAAGTAAGCAGATTTTTACACGTTAAGCATGCTAAAACAATGTGTGCTAGTACGGAAAAATGACAAACATTAAGCACTACTACCACAGAAAAAAAATTGTCTATATAGAAAAATGCATCACTTGCTCTCAAGTAATGCTAAGATGTGGTAAAATTTGAAGGTAAATAGTGGTAATTAAGAAACACTACTAGGAATTACATAAATTGAGGTCTTAACGCAAAAAAACAACTAATCACATGAAGTTCTGAAAACGAGTGGTTCCTTGCAGTAGTACCATATGTCAAATTGAGATTAATAAAGAAATATTGTCATCATCCTTACATATTTTGACTTCATTTTTGGTATGATGGTATTTGGAACCAATTTTTTTAAAATGTATTTCACCGTATTGCTTACAATTTTAAGTGGTTCATTCATACTCTGAATTTGCTGAGTTCCCATTAACAATAGCACATTCTGGCATCCCTAATTCCAATCTGATACCAATGGTATCCATAGTCATTAGGTTTCATTACAGGAAAGCTTAAATGTGACAAGAGGTCTTCTGTGGGAATATGACTAGTATTTCTATTATTAATGACTTCTGGAACCTATTTGATCTTAAATACTGCAAATGATGTTGCATCTTTTCCTCTCTGCTGACAGCTTTTAAATGTTACCCTCCTAATGTAAATTTATAGCTGCAATAGTGAGGGAAAAAAAAGAAAATGTGATCTGAAGATAGAAGGCAGGCTGATCTGAAGACAGAAGGCAGGCTGTACTTGTCTTTGAAGACTGTGAACTCACACACCACATGAAAATCCTGACAATGCTATCAGACTTCTGCATGTGGACAAACAATACCAAACAGTTTGTAACAATAGTTATGGTGTACACTATATGCGTTTGTACTACATTTTTTAAAAAGTAGGTCTGCGCTTCAGACTGTATGTAAATTTAACAGTTACGTCCTCACCTTCCTTACGACACACAGGCAGGCGGAAGGAACTTCCTCCACTCATATTTCCCCTTTCCCTTCAGCTCCTGCGAAGGACCTGGCCGACTGGCTATACAGAACAGGAGGAAAGCTAATCCTAAGCTCAGCCTGGAGCTAGCTGACCAGCCAGGCCTCCCTACAGCTGGCCTCTTACCCGGAGACCACAGGCAGGTGTGTTTTGGCCTTCTGCTCTTTACATATCTTATTTCCCTAGCATTTCTATTACTCCTATCTCCCTTATGAAATGTCATCTACCTGTACAGTTACCCTACGCTTGCGTGCGTGGCATGCACACAAGCCATTTGTCAACTTAATGAAGCAGTCCAGCCAGCTCTGTTCATGCTTCCTCCCTGCTGACTCTAAAGAACAGCCTCTGCTGAAAGCGTTCTGTTTCTCTAATCACATCACACATAATTAAGATATGCTCTTATTATACAAAATACAGCCTCTCCTTTCTCCGCTTAATGGTTCGAGATTCAGTGTTTGCTTTTGTAGCACAACAAAGCATTTTTTTCTAGCTCGCAGTATCCCTTTCAGGTACAGGGCCGGATGCCACTCACTAGTGAAAGGCCAACAAGGAAAGTGTTCCCTGGTTCACGCTTTTTTCCAAGACAAAATACAGTAAATACACATATGTACATCCCCAACATACCTGAAGTAGCCGGCTCTACAGAGGGTAGCCTGTCATTCCCAGATGCCCGAAGAAAGCAGAGGATAGATTTTACTCCCTTTTCTATGACATCTTTAGGTGGAAATTCAAGGGGACAGTGTCTCAGATTCAAGGCTGTCAACGAAGTTAAGCTTCCTGTACAAACAGCGTAATTTAGCAAACAGTTTGAAAGATGGATGAGTTTTTGGATTATGTCTAGCAGTTGAGTTAGAGTGAATTACTGGCATTCACTGCGTTTACAATGATTTTATGATAATTACCATTATCACATATGCAGGTACTATAGACTGCCTTAAATTATTTATTTGCCCAACTCAAACATTTTTAGCCTGGTCTTTCTAGAACTACAAGTAATTATTCTTTTTTATATACCTAGTATTGCCAATAGTGTAATACTTAAGATTACCTATATTATTCACAATGGGCTATGTTTGTATTTAAAAAACAAAAACAAAAATTCAGTTTACTCAAGAAAATTAAGACAAATTAGACTGAATTACATTAAAATGTTTGCTTTCTCCTTCAAAGTAACTCTTAGCTATCATACGTCCTATCAAGAACTTCTACCATCGCTCAGTACGGCAATGCATCTGTGAGCTGAACCAGAAATACAGCATGCATCTGGCATGCATTCTGCCCCTTGATGACTGCAGAAATTTTGTACTTTGGTTTCTAAGATGTTTCACATGACCTTGTATAAAACAGATCGTCATTCTTGTTGTGATTATTTGTAGCTTTTTCTTTTACTTTTTTTTTTGTCCATATATTCTCCAGTTGCTAAGCATCTTTGCGATCTTTTTTTCATTGTTCATTTTTAACTATTTAATTTCTCTCTAAGCAAATAGTTCTCCCCCTCTGAGATTAGCCTAGACAAAATGAACTGTCTCACAACAGCTGAGCTAACCAGTACAGTCCCTCAGCTCCTGTTCTTGTGCTTTGTCAAATGCGTGGAATTTGCAGTGTTGACAGATCAACGTTTTTACCCAGTATTAACTTTTCTATATAAAAGGAAATGTATGAAAGATTTCAAGTTTTCCTTTTTTTCTAATGTAATGTTCTGACTTCCTAATTCTGAAATCTTTGGGTTTACATTGCTTTTCACTCCAGTCTTGCCATTAGCTGTTCTTACCCAAGGAAACAAAGGGCTACCACCTCTCAACAGCAAAGAAACATGCCATAAATCTTCAGCCTCCCGAGGGCTAGTGAGCTCAGGCATCTTGCAGGCCTGCTGCACTCTCCTACTTTTCTCACAAGCAAAGTATGTGCTATGAGTTACTCCTATATCCCTTATAAAAGGGCATCCGCCCATATACTTATCCTATGATTCTTGGGAAAGGCACAGCATAAAAGACATATATATATATAATTCTATATGTAGACTTATTTACATAGCATAAAGTTACACATGGAAGGAGGTAATGACTGATAGGGTCTTCTTTCTTTTCATATTCTGCTTACTGTCTGGTCAAATAGGAACAAAGAGGCACAGTTTCAGAAATCAGATTTATCATCTTCCCCAAAAAGCTATGCTTCATAAAAGTAAGACAAAATTAGCAAATTTGCCTTCCCAATAACTACACGTTTGCAGAATTATATAACGCTTTCAGTCAGGTTAAAAAAAAAAAAGCCTAAACTTCCTGATCCAGGCAAAAATACAAGAGCTCAAATCTTAAATCTTTCAAAAAATATGTACAAAGTCTCTAAAAGAAAGGTGGAATATTTTGTCCTGACATTTATTGTAGATAGACATGCAGTTTATATTAGGTATTTAGGAAGTGCAGCGTTGAGAACAGACAACCCAGTCAATCAGGGTATGTATTTTTCATATCGTGTTGCAGTATGACTAGAGTCACATTAAATCTGCACTCACAGCTTGACCTTCCAGCCTAATCTGTTTCACTTCCTGCAGGCTGACTCCGTGCCTATCTGCTTTACTCGTTACACTATAAAACGGTGTATTTGCTCTTTTAAAATATTTTTGTAAAATCTCGCAGAAATACCAAATACATTACTAATAGCTATGCTATTAGATTTTAAATTACCAGTAATTAAAGCTGAAAGGAATGTTACAAAACAAGTTTTACAATGTGATTAACAGCTCCATTTGACATTAGCTCTCTAGAAATGTCAACTACAGCAATATTGACAAAGTGCACTTAAAAAGAAAAAAAATAAAAACCAGCATGAAAGTAATGGAAGGAAACGAGCAGCTGAAGTAGGTACCAGGGCTCTCCCAGAAGCTGGTGAACATGGAATTTTTTCTGAGCATCGCGATGGGGAGATCTGCTGGATCCTCCTGGGTCCGGTCCCTTGGAAGACTTGAGATCCATGCGCAAAGGGATTCTCCACCTCAGGGAGATCGTACCTACAACCTGCTATATGCAAGCCCATGGCAGCTACGCAGTATTTAATGCAACAACCTATTACTCCCACGGAAAGCAGATTTGTTTCCATTTCACTGAACTGCCCAACAAACACCTGACGCTTTCCAACTCCATTCTGCTTCTTTCATCATTGATCTTTTTGTGACCAGCCACAGGGTCACAGCTGGCAGGTAACTTAGCAGCAGCAGAGGAAAAGTTGAGTTTTGCCATCCCAACATCAAAATTACTTACTGAGTTGAAGGAAATTCAACTCGCTTCTCAAAAACATTAAAAATTTATGTTTTCCCTGCCACAGACCCTATTTAGAACTAGAGATCACACATTTTAATCAGAAGTGTTGTTCTGAAGTCTGCTAAAGTTGGACTCAAACTGAGAGCCAGTGAAAGCCAGAGCTGCCTGAACAGTTATTTTGAAATGGCACTGAAACTAAAACTAAGGTGAGTTAGAGAAACTGCACTCAGACGGGTTAGATGGAAACATAACTGCACGCGCACCACATGCTGGCTGCCACACAGACCTTATTGTGCTGTAACTCAAGGCAAGAGTACTGGGTCAGCCTGCCAGCATCTCACAGGAGGAGGAAAGTTCTAGGGAAGGCTTGGAGAGGAATTACTTGGTGCTACAGATCAGTGGAAATACCCCTGGCAGACAGACAGGCCAAGAAGAAAAAGGCATAAAGGATGAATTACTTGACTACAAAATAAGAAAACATCAGAAAAGCAGTGCTGTGTACATAATTACGTTAGATAGCAACAAAAATGCATAAAACTGAAGATCCGTGTTTATTGCAGAGACTAAATATGCTGTTTTGCAATTACTGCTGTTGGTTTTGTGAAGAAATAGGTCCAGAGAACTCGTGTATGAGCACATCTTTGTCACATAAGCAAGCATTCCCAACACTCCAGTCGTATTGATTGTTTTCAATGAGGTGTTGATGGTGAGCAATATACGATGCTCACCATACGATATTGATGGTGAGCAAATACGGAAGTTTAGAGGCCTAGCAAATCGACTGTATTCTACCATTCTAAAAACAAGTTTTCTAAGAGAGCTACAATTACCGAAATGCCTTTTCATACACTCATGATTCACAAATTAGAAAATTACCTCAAACAGTTATAAAATATAATGCAGAAGTGGAAGAGTTACATTATCAGCAAGAATAAATGGCTTTGAAGATGCAACATGTAAAGAACTATTTGGGAATACAATTAGATTTTAAATAGTTTAGTATGAAGAAACTGAATCTATTTTTAAACAGATTATCAAAATGAATCATACAGATGACTTCAGTATCGGAAAAGTGAAGTCTATTTTATCTTGCTGAAAACCACTCATGGTTGAACATGACTTGATTGTAGTGGGAGAGCTACACAGGACATGCAGCTACAACGCACACTGCATGATGTGGCAGTGTGCACTGACAACATGCATAACGGGGAGGATGGCAAATCAGCACTCTACCTTTCAGCATCCTTTTCCAAACTGTTTACTTAAATTTTAGCCTGCATCACTTGCTGAGATTCTTCATTATTTAGAAGCATTCCTAAATTACTCTAAAGAACGCTTAGATGCAGTAATACTACCTAGCTCCTATACAACGCTTTTACTTTTTAAGCCTCCTAAAATAAGTATCATTGTACCCATTTTGCAGCAGGGGAAACTGAGGCACAGGCAGTCTGGTGACTTACCCTGAGTTCGGTAGCCTACCTGAATTTTCCAGAGCTCCACTGGCAGTACTGAAAAAAGAAGGCATGTACACCAAGTTTCAGCCACTCCACAACACTTCCTGACTAGCACATAGCACACTGAAGTTTAAGATCACCTCTGGAAACAAGCCGGCTGACAATGAATTTTTCATCCCTGGTAACTAAATTCAGAACTCATGGTAATTCTACACAGATCAGGTGAATCCGTATAAATGCTCTAGGAACAGCCCCAGGTAAGAAACAAAGCTGCTCTGTTACCACTCTGACTTCTGCTCCCTTTCCAAAGCTTTTTTTTTTTTAATTAAATTAAATACCTGTTCTAAGAATAAAAAAAAAAATCAATAAATGAAGGTAAACACTGAAGGTAATTCATTCCAGATGTAGCTGAGAAATATACACAAGAGATGAAGACTTAACAGCTGGGAGGGTTATCCTGTATCGTCCTCCAAACTCATCCCAGTTTACATTAAAAACTTTTTGTTTGGCATTTATGATACAAGCACCAGAAAACTGGTGTTCTTACTAAGAAAAGAGAAGAACAACAGCCCTGGAATGGACACTGCAGGATGGTAACTAAGTCAGTGCTGAAGCTGTCAGCATTAGCTCCTACTCTGTTTCTTGATATAGGTGGTTAGGATGGCAAGTGTACAGACAAGAGAGCAATAGGGAAGGGTAGGAGGAAGAGTGGGCTGGGAATTAGCTCATGAAACATGATTTTGTAAGAAAAAGCTGTCTTGTCAAAACATGAGTGTTTTGTAAAAATACACTAGGTTTTGACAACTACTCACTATGTCACAGGCACAATTCCCAGGTTTTCCTCCCAGCCTTCCAGCTGGACTGCTCACTGATCTCCTGATGTCCCCGTCACTGTGGAGAAGAAGCCTGCTACGCCAGCTGCCCAGGACACGCAGGGGACACGGAAGTTCTGACAAGCACAGCTCCACCGCAGGGAAATAAGACGACTTCAGTAACCTGGATTAAGCCATATCTTTAAATTACATCCATCCTCCTTTAGCTAAGGTTCAAACCACTGTGCCTGTGCCAGTCCCAGTCTCACGCTGTCCACTACGTAAAGAGTCAAGACTGAAGCAGCTCAGCTGCTGTGGAGCTGGAGGAGGCATAGTTCTGCACATCACATATGTATCTGTGTCTAAACACTACACAGTAGGTGGCAATGCCACGGACATGCAGCCTTTGCCAAGGGAACTGATGGATCGTGCAAAGCAAGGCATATGGCAGGGCAGCATCACCCCAGCACAACATTCCTGCCAGCTGCATCCAAGATCCTTGCGACTCAGAAATACTGAGGGGGATGTGGGCAAGCGATTAAGCAAACGATGCGGAAGTTGTGCTATCGGAACTGGCAGAGCAGACCGGCATGGCTTGGGCCACTCCTACACAGGCAGGGTGTCACTGCGCTGCTCGCTGATGAGCGCACACACAGCTTCGGAAGGCCTGGCTGCAGCCAGCCTCTAGAAATGCCTCCAGCCATCTGTCATCACTTCACGGCTGCCCAACAAATCCTGCCCTGAAAAAACCTGCAGTGCTCTTTTCCAATTGCTGTGGCTCAGACAAAGACCTCAAACGCAGCAGGAAGGCTGGCATCCTTTTTGGTACCTCTCAGCCACGCAGCCGGTGAGAACAGGAGAGATGCACATACCCTGCACGTGGCAGGAGTTCCCCTCACCTCAATACCCACCTGGGAAATCTGTAATAATCCAGGTGTTACAGTGGCACTGTTCTGATCTAGGATCTCTCCGGCAAACAGTATCACGAGTCAAGTTTTACTGCAGAAGACAGGATCGGGTTGCTCGGAGAACAGCATGCCTCCAGCACAGTGGCCGTGAAGGCGTTGAGCACAGGGCAGGGCGTCGGGCCTGCCCCAGGAGGGTGAGCTGGCCCCACAGCTCGTGGGCTGCCGTCCTGAAGAAACCAGGGCCCCAAGGACCACGGCTGCAGCCGTGCAGACTGAACAGAAGCAGACCCTGGGGCAGGAAGCCTGGCAAAGGGATCTGTTTTGCTCAGAAACCGAATGGCCACACTCCCTTGTCATTATTTCCCAGGAAGAAATGCAATCAGTGCTAGTGAGTGCTGCCCCGGTGCAACTGCTACACGGAAAGGCAAAGCATCAGCATGGCACCAGCAATGCTTTCTGCCAAAATCTTAGCAAAGGTACAAAGAACCCAGAACAGCTGCAAGGAAGTGGTGTTTTCTGCTGCACCTGGTTGTTTTCTTAATGCACTGCCCAAAGAGCAGGAAGGGAACATACTTTCATAGCATTTAATGCAAATAACAAAGCTTTGTTAAAATTACAGAAAGGGTACTAGTGCTTGGGAATATTATTGGGCCCTAGAACACGACTGTGTCACTAAACAGCTGGGGACAGGTCCCTGATGTGTCAGTCTGTGCCAGCCGTGTCTCCCACCGTCACTGCCTGCACGTGGCCCAGGAGCACTAAAGCTGCAGACCTCCCCCCAGGGGGTGCTGCATACTGGCACCCCGTTTGGGGCAGTGTGGTTATGTAGGAACAGGTCACTTCGTGCCAGCTGGCCCCAGCAGGTGGGGACAGGTCTGGGAACATTCTGGTTGCTAGCAGGGATGTCACCTCAGACAGGTAGGATACCTCGTGCAGAGAGTACCGGGAAGCCAACACGAATGTAACGGAGCCCAGTGAAGCACAGGAGCCAACGTGGCCTATCTTATGCAGCTGTGAGAATGTATGTGACAGCGAGCAGCGCTCAGCTCAACCCTGGCACAGGGCAGTCTAACATCAGCTCTGTAAGCAGAAGGAAGTTGGGCCTAATTGTGTGGCCAGCTTGAAATCACGCCTTTTGCTTGGTGACAAGCCCGGAACCAAGATGTAGCTTTGGAGGTTAGTCTTTGAAGTACTACAGCAAAGAGACTTAACGCTCAGACAACTTCAAATAGAGCTGAGGAAAACCAAACCAACAACACAGAGTCAGGAGTTCTGCTGTGAGGACCGACAGTCCCGGGGGTGCTGGGCTCTGCGCCCTGCAGGGGCAGGATGAGGAATAAGGAATAGGGACCCCTCCTCAGAAGTCTCTCTACTCTCAGCTCCAGCTCGCAAGGGGCAGCCTCAGGCCAACCCAGGAACCTGCACAACGTGCTCAGGAACATTTGATTTGGAAATACTTGTGACTCCCAAGTAGTAACTGCTAATGCAAGAAGAGTTATAACGCTAAAGATGTCTTTAAAGTTTGAAACTGTAAAAAGCTGCTGTAGAAGTTCTCAGCTCCAATTGCATTTAGAAATGCCTTACTGTGAGAACACCCCAAGATTTCTGAGAGTTCTGAAACGTTTTTTTTTGCTTCAGCTTTATTCAGAGAAACAACATTAAACATTTTTGACCAAAATCCTAGACATTATTTTTTTTCCCCTCTCAGTGAGGAGAATCATTATATGTGCTCTAACACAACTAATTCCCTCCCTACCCCCATGTTTGTAACATCATTCTTTAGATACATACCAAAGTATTCTAAAGTCTAACTACAGAATTGAGCATCTATGACATAAGTGAGTACTTACCAAGCTCTGTGGGCAGCTCTTTTATAGGATTCCTTTCTAAAAGCAGAGTTTTCAATTGCCTTTGCAATAAAACAGAAAATACTTGTGATGGTAAAAGCAAAATTCATTTAATTAAGCAGAAACATGAGAATATTTTTCCTCCTTGATTTTCTTCTTGCTTGTTTTGTACTACAGAAGGGAACCCAGGAGGCAAATCCATGCCCCTGCATTGCAAACATCAGTGCTGAAAAATGACATACCCCCAAAGCTTTCTGGTATGGCAATTGGAAGTTTGCATTTATGCCCATGAATTACTATATACTCCTTCAGTATTTAGTATTTGATCTTTCTTTGCAAAGCTTATCACTTTAAACCCTGATACTGACTGTTCCAATTATAAACTCATCATTTTCAGTTGTTTATAATTTTGCTGAGCTGCAACTGTTTGCTTTGTTGAGTACATTCCTCAGGCTACATTTGAGCTAAAACTGTTCAGTCGTTTTTGATAATGATATTAGACAGAAATATACCCTATTTGTATTTAATTTCATAAACTATTTTTAAAAGCTCCAGTGTTCTTATTCTTAGAAGCAGCCTAGAAGTTTGGCATGGGTCAGACATTCATCTCACATACAAACATTTATGGTGTTTATGTCACACATGACATTTTGGAAGTCTGCTAACATTTAGACAAACCCTAAGCTTTTGAAAAACTATCAGTTTGCCTGTGCTTGGAAAACAATTGATATTGTTTAGCAAGTTAAGTGTCCAGAATTGCTGTATGCGCTGCTGTATGGAGCATCTCTGATGTGAACTTCTGAGCTAGCGAGTGTTGAGGATACGGTGGACATTTTGTCCAAGAACAGGGAGGTTGTCTCTTTTTCCCCTTGTAGCATACAGGTACTGACATCAAGGCAGCTATGAAATGGAGACTACTAGAAAAAAGCAGTAAGAATTTTCCTAATTTTGACTGCTTCATTTTGCCATTTTAATGAGATTCTTTTCAGTAGCTTTTAAGTTTGATATCCAGCAGCATATCAGATCAAGTGATATTCTATAGACAAAGCACTGTCCACATGCCATACACAAAGCATCATCCTACTAGTAAAGTTAATGTGTTTTATTTACCAGTGTTGCGATTTGACTTATTTACCGGTAAAATTCAACAAAAACAAGAAGAAAGCTTGGTAGTTTGTCATAATATTTCTTTACCTCTAGTAAAGAGAAAACAAAACAAACATTTTGGCAGCTGCTCAACACTGGATTAACATTTGTGGCAACGTTTTAAGACATTTCAATTCAGTCAGAAAAATGCAAGCACCATGTTCATGTTCATATTTTTAAAGCAAAGTATCCAATTCAGCTTAAAACAAACATGGAAGCAGCAAAGGACTCCCCACTTCAAACCCCAAATTCCTTAATAATTTAGGCATTGCTGTACACCAGGTAAAATGCACCTTTACACTCCAGCAAGTAATAACGATGAAATTAAGTTATCATATTGAGGAATTCAAGTAATATTTAGTGAGTATTTCTGATAAGCGTTTTCTAAATCTGAGCTGTTGTTCAAAGTCTGTGGAAAAATACAAACAAGTATATCACATGGTGGGACAAATGGCTGGCATGGTATTTTCTAGGAAGACACGCAGTGAGTACCTTAGTCTCACAGGGTTTCAACCAGTTGTACAATGATGACCATACAATTCACAAGCTATAACATCACTCCCATCCATTTTAAGAACAATTTATGAAAGCTATTTAAAAGATGAAGACATTAGACCCAACATTTTTCAGCTATTTTTTAGAGGCATAGCCTTCATTTACTGTATTTCTCTAATCAGAAGTTGAATATATAATCTTTCACAAACAACTGACCTTAAAATACCCTTAAGCATCTTATTTCAATGTCACATGTTTAATTCTGGAAAATTCCACTGCATATACCGTTCAAGGGTTGTCTTCTTTTCCTTACTACTCTTCACAGAAAAGTTTCTTTTAGAACCAGAAATGCACGCATTCCTGTGTCAGTTTCTTCTCCTTTCAGCACACATCATTCCCTTGTTCCCAATAACTACTATACGTTGTGTTTGTAGTCTTCCACTTCAACTGAGAAGTAAGGATTGCCCAAGCACATTGAAAAACTGGCGAGAAATTAGTTGTGGTGACCTCAGCAACATGAGAGCAAGTGCACTTTTCAGGGTCACAGCAACATTGTGGACACCCTGCTTTGCACACCCCAGATAACTCAGTGACAGCTAACTAATCCTTCCAACAGTTAAATACCATGTCAGATGACAACCAGAAACAAATTAATGGATAACATTCTTTGACTAAACTGTCCCTCGTTAACAGTTACAAGAGACGTGATGTTTGTATCTATGGGTCCACGTTTTCACCTCACATGCGGCACTAACGTTAGTCAGCTACAGTCAGTAAGCTTTACTCCATTTTATGAGAAAAATGCTAACAGGATGTACATTTCTGAAGTTAAGTGTTTAGAAATTCACTAACATAATATTAATTGGACCTCTCACTTCATCTGTGTTTTAGTAAACAAAAATAAGCTTACATAGCATTCTGTACTGAGGTTAATGCCAAAGAAAAGCATGTAAAAGTTGGACTGTTACAATGAAATTGCAGTAGGGCAAATAGAAGAAAAATACATTTTTTATTAAATTGCCTGTATGACCAATGGTCTTACCTGTGGTAACCAATTCCAGGGGGAAGAGCTGTAATCTTGTTAAACCGGAGATCCAGCCAAACAAGATGTGGCAGCTTTTGAAATAAATCCTCGGGAATCATCGATATGGCATTTCCCTCCAGATGAAAGTGCTAATAGAGAAAAAACATAAACATGTGTTAAATCCAGAAATAGAGGAACTGTTCCTTGGCACGCAGTGTTGAACATGGAAACTGTAAACTGCTCTACACTTTTACAAAAAGAACAGTTAAAGGAGATTAAGGGATACACAATTCTAAGTTATACACATGACTTAAGGACCTTAAAAACAGAACAAAACATGTATTAAAGATCATATCTAAGAATCTGTAGTTTTCCCGTTCATCTGACAAAGCAACAACCCTTAACTGCCTTGCGCTACATTCAAGCCATAGGTATTAAAACACAACGACATAACACACCTTTATATCAGGCAGTTTATGTATTTCCTCGGTAAGATGCTTAATATTTTTTCTACTAACGTCAAGGGTACTTGAGGACGATGACACACACTCTTCAACAGCCTTCCTGATCTCTTCTGGTGAATTAGAGCCAGCGGAGTTTCTCTGTTTGAGATACTCATCTCCAAAGTTATCACCACTGCCATTAAGCCCTGTGTAATAGCTGTCATCCATTTGTCTGCAAGCCAGAAACACGGGCTCAGTAATTCAGACCGATCAACTGAAAGCAGGTCATGATCTGAGAAAAACCACGCAGTATTTTGGAAGCAGAACGGCTACAAAGCAAGCTTCTCGTTTATGTTATTTTCTGATCGTCCCCAGTGTTACGAAATGCACTGTGATACAGAAGGCACGCCGTGTGTGCGCGTATACATACACGCGTGTAACTTTATAAGGTACATATGCTATAACGCGTACATGCGCGCACCCCCAGGCCCACCCGCCCGGGGCGGCGCCGAGCCGCTCCCCCCCGCCTCCCACAGCCCGGTTGCGCCGCGCTGCAGCGCCGGCAGCACGAGGCCGCCTCCATTTAAAATCGCGTTAATTCCTAACGGTTCTAGCGGGTGCTCCGGCGGCAGCCACGCTCTCCCGAAGCCCTCCAGCCGTGGGCCCCGCGTTCCCGAGGCCCCGCGGGCGGCAGCCGCGCACCCGGAGCCCGGCAGCGAGGCCCGGCCGGCCCCCGGCCCCCCGACCCCCCCCGGCCGCCCCCTCACCGCCGGCCGGGCCGCGGCCCGCCCCGGGCGGCAGGGCTGCTCGTGCGGAGCCCGGCCTGGGCCTGCTCTGCGGGGAGCCCGACGCCCGGTACCTCTCTAGAGGTCTTCACTCGCCTAAACCTACGCGCAGGAATGACAGGAGGTGGGATGGCAGCGTTACCAAGCCGCTGCCAGCTCTCATCACCAAAAATATAAACCGCTTTCACTGATGGAGATTATTTTTACTTGGTGACAAACTCCTCGGGGAGGAAGACTGCCGGTATCCCCATGGAAATGACCGGGAGCCGCCGCAGTGCCTCCTGTCCAAGCAGCCAGATTCAGTCAGTGCTTCGGGCATCTGCTCTGCGCACTCAGCACCACCCGAGTCCTCTCCAGGTATCTCAGGGGGCTTCCCTCAGAGGCCCTTTCCTTGCAGCAACATTTTACTTGTAGAGTAATGCTGACACGGTTTTGTTACAGGCCAAACACCAAGTGCATAGGGCTTCGCAGTCAGTAGGAAATGACCTCTCTCTAACCATAGAAACCTTCACATGGCAAAACAGCCTCAGCAATAACATTTTGAGGCAAGTGTGTAAATTTCTTGTTAGGTCCTACACAGCGTCTTGAAGCAAATACAGCCGGAGGCTGAAATAGCTCAAGCATTGATATAATGCAAAGCTTTGATTCTGCTAAAAAAAAGTTTAGAAACGTTCTTTCTTACCTGCACTCGCTTGAACAATCAATCCCATTGCTCAGGAACTTCTGACTTCCAAAGACTACATTTAAACTTCCATTTTGTAGGAAATATCAGAAATCTGAAGGAATAGTCTGGTAGATCACTGCAAAACAACATACTCCTATTTTCATGGGAACAGTTTGCTTAAATTCATAACTAAACAGGCCTTAATCTCCACATCTGTCTTGTTGCAGGGCCACAAGCCTCTGAAAAACATAGTAGTACCTGGGCTGAAGATGACAAGGCACGTATTCCTCAGCTTGAATTCATCTCCACCTTGAAAATACAGATTCTACTAATTGCGTTATTACTGCTGACTTCAAGAAAAAGAAAGGTATGATTGGCAATTTCATTATGCTGTTCCTGGAATAGATATTCTTTGGGGCTACTTAGGTGATTAAATCCTAATTATGAGCAATATTTGTAAACCAGAGGGCAAAACTTATGAACATTAAAATGGAATCAATGGCAGAGCTGTACTGAAAGAAGTATTGAATTGCATTTATTTGTGTAAAACCCAAAATATTTTAGGATAATTTTAAGATTACATAAGAAAATACATTAGGATTAAAACTAACGACATTAATTTAAGCAGAGTGTTGTTTTTTGCAGCTGAACATTGACATCAAAACTTCTTTAGAAACCTTTAGCACAACACTAATCGGCAAATGTTTTTATGAGCATTTCAGGGAGAGAAAGTGAATCTAGAAAGCTACTCAGATTAGCTGAATCATGTTAGAACAGGAATTTCTGTGCTCCTTCTTCAAATTCAGTTGTCTCATGACTAAAACTTAAACAACAAAAAAAAAGTTTGCATGTGAGACGGCAAACAAGCAACAAACTGCTTTTTTTTCTGATCTTGAGGTATAACTAAGGATGTTTCAGCTTTTTTTTTTTTTTTGTATTAGGAGTTCTCTCCTAGAAACAAAATCCAAACACAAATTGAACGTACAAAAAAATCATGCCATTGCTCTGCGGATAGAAATATCTCAAGGGCAGGCTGTCATAACAGCCTCGTCCAGCCTTGAGGGGATCTTGACCCAGCATACTGGGTCAGGTCTGCATCTGGAACAGTCATCCTAGTGATTGCACTTCACAGGGAAGCGATGTCAGAACAGGGAAGAACAGTGAAAACAAAGAGCTTGAGTAGGTTAGCTATAGACCTGCTCTTCTATCTAGAAAAGCAATCTTCTGACAGACAGAGAACCTGCTGGGACATTCAGAGAATTTCCCATAGCTGTTGGGGTGTGTTTTTTAATCCTTCAGCTGCAGAGATATTAACATAATTTGTAACCGACCAAAATGAATGTCAGGTCATCTCCAAAATTGTGCTAGCCTTTACTTTTATACTCCGCTGTTTTGCTGGGCAAGAAGGGAAGCGTTACACATTTTATTTGATGGAAACACAAGCTCTCCCTCTTCTTCAGAGGATGCTGGTCTCTGGGAAGACCAGGCTTTGGCACTGTTCTCTTGTCAGGACCTAAGCTGTTGAGTCTTCATAGAGAGGGCTCAGGGTCAGATATTCTTGGGTGGACTCTGAATCACAGCCCTCCTTCCTCCCTAGTGCTGACCTACAAAGATACTGCGCTTCAAGTGCATCAGTGCACGTGGAACAGAGGGAGCTGCCCCCGTGCCTCACCATGTAGTACCCTGGCATCAAAGCAGAGTTGCTAGCTGTCTCCTATGAACCTGGGCGGCCCCTCTGCACATGTAGTAGAGCCTCTCTGGGGCACCGTAAAGTAGAACTGAGGTAACCACAACCCTGTAATGCTATTCTATATGCAGATCATATAGAACATGTTATACCTAACAAGACTTCTCCGCTGTGCCATAGAGATGCAGCTCTCAGAATAAATGGTGCCAGATAAGTCCTCATGCAGATTAACTGTCTGAGTAGGGATTTTAAGGGTACTGTCCCCCAGCACTATTTTTCAGAGTTCAATATAGAAGTGACAATACAGCTTCAGAGAAAAGCATTCCTCCTGCTCAGCTATTTGTTCAGATTGGTAGGCACCTACATTACTTAAGTTTCACTTGCATTTGACTTCAAATAAGTCTAAAAGGAAGCTTTGTTTTCATTGAATTCATTTTCATTTCAGTGAAGTCATTGCTTTTATAATTTCCTAATATTCCAGTAAATGAAAAGAGATGAATGATTTCTAAGAGCATCTTATTAGAATATTAAGATGTGTTCTTGATTTCTTAGTGAAACATTGATTAACTTAAATGGGTAAGCAGAAAGGGAACAGACACATAAATGAAAGGAAACAAAGAAGGGAAAAAAAAGAAGATAGAAGTCATTAAAAATTTGAAGGGCTGAATTGTTCAGACAGTTCCAGAAATAAATTCCTCCCTCTCTCACAGGAGAAAGCAGAGTTAGGCGAGAGAAGCCATTATGCTATACAGAAAACTAAACACAACACCCATTTCAGGCTGTAAAAGATGAAAACAAAATAAGCAATTGAATTAGCATACAGCTACCTCACCAGCTCAAGGGAAGAAGTTTAGTTGGGAGGAAGGCAGGCACTTTTATCACTCTGTAGGGTTTGAACACCTGCTGGTAAAATGCATGTAATCCATCTGCACTACGGCTTGCACCTGTGGAACCAGCAGGAGACCTGCACTGGCAATGAAACGTGTAACCCTTTTTCCACCAGTCTGGACGAGATCTTATTTTAAGGCTGCATCACCGCTGGTGGTGCCTGCTCCCGCGTAATGCGGGCCACTGCAGGTGGTCCTAATAGGAGAACATTATTAGTTAACTGGAGTGACTTTAAAGGACTTTGAAACAGCTGGATCGGTGATTACTGTTAGCATCTTTAAAACCAGAATTGGTACTATTTACAGAAATGCTAATGATAAGAAAATGTATGAAATTTCCCCTCTATGTAATGTTTATTGAAAGAATTATGTGTTCTTTCGGGGATCTTTTCAAAATAAACATAGCTTTTTTCTCGGTAGGCTTTCTTCTTGGTGAGGAAGCCCTGTGAGTGTTCAGAATCATAGTAATAGTCCATTCATCATGTTAAACACGTTGCAGTTGTAGCCACTATAATCAGTAGGGTATGTAATGTCAGGGTATATTGGCCCCTTGTTTCTATGCCTAAATTAGCATCTTATAATACTTGCCTCCTTTTCAGTTTTATGAAAATTGGTCGCGTTTTTGTTTTGAAATGTTCATCAGCTCACTGAGAACAGATAGCCGTAAAGAATCTAATGATACTTCAGGCATTTCTATTTTTATTTACACTGATTTTATTCAGGATAAATTCACTGATATCAGGGAAGTTGATCCTGATTTGAACTGATGAAAGAAGGAAACAATCACTGCTCCATGCATCTAGCAAAAAGGCAGAAAGGGAATTGTAACTTAGAGCTACCAGTAGAGAATAACATAGAGAGGTAAACTGCAGGATCCATGCAGCTAATTGAGGTGTGAGATTAAGAAACAAAAAATAAAATATTATCTTCAGTTTGCCTCATGCTAATTTTGGCACAATATAAAATACGTGGCTCACAGTGCTTGGAAATGAGAACAATCAGTCACCTCAGAGGATACCCATTCGCTTACAGAGCTCATGTGTTTGAGAATAATTGGATGATGTAATTCCTGGTACAAATCCTTTGACTGAAAGTATAATCCTGGAATTTCATACGGGATTTGTTTGGCCTGGCCTAGAGCAGAACAGGTATCACGTCTCCCAGCTAAATGAATGCATGTAGGCTTTTCCTGTTGCACGTCTGTGAGCTTTTGAAGAGACACAACATAGGTGGTACTGAATGTATGAAAACCTGACGAGTTTGGCTCAGCAGATGCAATTCCGTGAAGTAGGAATGGTTTCATGGCTGGTGAAGTGCAAGAATATTCTAACCTCTTGAAATCCGTGAGGAAAAAACAAAAGGAATATGCAGAAGTTAACACAAATTTGAGAAGACAAACTCTTCCAGAGCAGTTGCTTTCCTTTTGCAAGCCTCTCCTCACATCCTGGTAAAACACTGTCATACAACCCTCCTCTTTGTAAGGCTGCAGTAGGACTATTAAGCTGCATCTTACGTCTAGTCTAGTCAGTAGCCACATAGGCTCCGATCAGCTGATTTCACACCGTCACGTGCCTTGGAGCGCAATACATACGGATATGCTGCTGATTTGAGTCAAATTTCCACGGTAACTGAGCAGGATGGCACACAGCCTGGAGCGTGGATCATCTGTCTACTTCGCAGGTCTTGCACCGTCCCCTCTCTTGAATATCTGGCATTAGCTAGCAACCTTCAAGTGGGCTGGGCGCGCTTTGTACACGCGGCTGAACATTGCTGGCTACAGCCCTTCTGGGCTGCTTAAGGCTTCTCTCCTGCTTTCTCCAGGAAGAACGGAACGTGGGGAAGTCCCAGCTCTCCTTTCTTCTCTAATTTAAGGAAATCATCAGATCCGTGGTATGTTAATGGGTTCCAAGGACAAACAGGCCTGCACAGAGTATCCTCAAAGCTTTCGCTAGTTAAATGCCTAACTGTCTCTGAGTAAAATATAAAACACAAAAAGAATAGAAAACAGGAAGAGGAAAAAATAAGAAAGGAGTAATTTCGAAACATTCTTTGTGATTTCAAGAACAGTCTGTTCCTAATAACCCCTTTGGTCACCCAGGCTGCATATTTTTCCTCTTAGAGGTATAGTTAGAATTATATTCAAAGACGTCTTGTGGAATAAATGATGGTAGAAGTTAGCTTTTTATTAAAGTTCCTCATTTCAGAAACGAAGCGAATTTCTGTTTCCCTGGAGACCAGGATACCTAGAAGGCAGACTTCTCTCTCTGTTTCCCTTCCCTATATTGGACCACTACGGAGCAGTTTATGTGTTTTACCTTTTTCCCCTGTAGGATTAGTATCCATTACTGAATACACATTTTCATAAGATTAGTGTAATCGTGGCGCTGTGGTTGGCAATCTGTTGATACTCCTGTTTTGAAGTGCAGTTGTTCACTGGAGGGATGAACGTCTTTCCCTGTGTTTCACCACGCTGGTGTTGAATAGTGGTATTAGACTCGTACCCATAGAACAGAAAGGGAGCCCTGTTCTCGGGTTTTACAAATAGAAAATGAATACAATTCTGCTGCAGAAATAATGAAGAGCTGGGTGTTTGAACATCCAACACACTTGCTCTGCAGGTAAGAGCAAATACTGTTGTCTGAGAGGAAGCAGGAGGACTACATTTGGCTTTTGTGGAACTAATTTTGCTCCATCGTAAATAACTGTGCACAGGCAATCATGATCCAGCATTCTCTGGTTCATGAATAGGGAAACTGATCCGAGACAGTGAGCATTTGATCCTTCCCTCCATTTCTTTTGGTACAGAGGAGGAGACAACAATAGAGCGCTGTCTGAATTATTCAGGAGTACAAGGAGACTTGGAGTTCTAAATAAATTAGAATTTATTTTCAGTGGTGTTAAAATACTGAAAATGGAAAGCATTATGTCACACCATTTATGCTAAATATTTGCAAACTAAATATGAATCTCACTTTTCCCATTGAGGTGAGTAGCTGTGGCAGCGTTGCTCAAAGGCAGGACACCACTACACGACTCAGAGACTGCGTAACAAACGCCCTGTCACTGTCGGCAATTGGTATTTTCCTTCCATGAGTTCTCCAAAGTCAATGTTCGTATGTCTCTCATTTCCCCTCCAACACAGCCTCCGTTTCATCGTTCAGATGTCCTGAGCTACGATTTAAGATCAGAAGCAAAAATGCAGTTTTTGAAACTGGGACGCGATGAGCGATTTAGATAATACATTACCAGCCACAGCCAAATGCCATTGCTAGTGGCCCAGCTTCTCTGCCATGTCACAAAGTCTGGAGGAACTTTTCTAAACTCTTTTTCTCTTATCTGTTTTATGATCTTTAATGGGCACAGTTCAAATGATGCCAGCATGGCCCAACTGTCTCCGAATACCAGGCTGGGTATTTAGAACAAGAATATCCTCTCCCAAACCAAAGCAGAGGGCAAAGTTCCAATGAACGTACGCCTGAGCAGAGCTGCCTGATTCAAGTCATAAGAAACCTCACCCCGTTTTCTGTTCAAGGTAACTTTCTCCCTGACAATTTCAATATTATCATTTAGTTAGAAACAGGGCTTAGGATTTGGACCGGGGCACCCGCTTCAGGCAGAGCCCCAACGAGAAGCCGGTGGCCCTTCTGGCTGAGCAGTGAGCACGGCACCCAATTCCTGGCAGCAGTCAGTGCTGCGCCTGCTGTTTGGCTGTGAATAGAGAAAAACCTCCATAATTCTGGGTGGTGTTACGCGTCTGCTGCTTGTTCCTTTAAAAAACAACACTAACGTCCTGATTTTCTTGGCTGTGCAATGGATGGGCCTCATGAACAGGCAGATCTCACTGTGAGGATGAAAACTAGATGGTAATTTTCTTGGGGTTTCACAGTGTTTGTTAGGACATATATGCGTGCCTGTGGCTGGGTTCCTAGAAAGCAGGAGTCAGCAGGAGGACCTGATTTTAAGTAGCCTGTATCCCTGTACAGAGCTTTGAGTAGCACTAATTCACCTGTGCTCTGAATAGCACTGAAACAAACCTTACCAGGCCTTTTGTTTCTCTCCTGCTCGACTTACCCTTGAGAAGGGGAAACTACTTCCTACACTGTTAACGCAGCAAAAATAATAAGAAAAAAAACCACCTTGCTGCACCTTCTTTGGTTTCTCAGGTAAAGAAATTGAGAAATCTGGTGGAACGAAACTTTCCCCCAGAATTTGAACAACCAGATCCGTATTTAGCACTCTTTTATCCTACAGTAGTAAATCTTGCAAACTTCTCAGAAAAAGTCTGTGATTGTAGGCTGTGGATTCGATTGTCCAAGCCGTAGTGGAGAAAGAGAGAAGTGACAACTGGCTGGCAGACAGACTGAAGCCATCGCATGGCAGTCTTCAGACTTTTCCTACAGAATGTGACAGAAAGAGAAAAGAGGGAGTGAAAGCTGATGGCTCAGACATTTGCAATATATTGAAAAACAAAATGATCCCTAGACAAAGCAAAAATTGCCATCTTGTATTGAGGTGTTCCATCTTTTTATTTGAGAGCTATTCTTTCTGATTTCTCAAATAAATATAATTTAAGAACTATTCTTTGCCTTTGGAAAACTGTTCTTAAATTACACCCTTCAGTTGTAATCCTCTTACAACTTCCCGGCTCTTCAAATAATGACTAACTCTTAGCAAATCTCCTATAAAGAGCGCATTAACTAACCTATCCATTTCAAAGCATGCCGCAAAGGAAAACAGCAAAATTTTAAATTAAGAGTTGCAAAGCAGCACCTCTGAAATTCTGAAAGTACTGCTGGGGTAACAGATACGATGTAATGGCTGAAGAGCTGCCACTCGCCTTGACATTTCTGACGTGGTTTGTGGCCGTCAGGAGTTATTTCTGAGCAGTGCGTTCAATTGGACGTTCCAGGAGACATTTCTGTCCAACAGCCCATAAAGAGACGGCATCACGAGCGTGTTAGGGCTCAGCGTCCTGCGAAGCCTGTAAAAGCTTGAGAAACAAGAGTGTTTTCCTGAGGAGCTCTGCAGCAGCTGAGCCGTATCGCCGACAGAAGGGCAGGAGAGCTCCAGGGCTGGTGAGGTGGAGGCGCAGGTTCCGCAGGCAGCGCGGCTCTTCCATCACATAGCGCTGCACAGAGCAAAAGCGCAGCAAGAGGCTCTGGGTCAGAGCTCGTCCTCCTCGTGCGCGGGGCTTCGTGCAGCAGGACACAGCAGCTGCACGCTTCGGTGTTGGCGCCTTGGCAAACGGTTTGTGGTAGCGGGAGCAGGCCACGCGTCCCGCCCGGTTGCTCGTGTGTTACTGAGCATGAGAGAGGTCCCCAGGGCTCGCTTCTGGGGGAACACGGCCCCGGAGCGCCTGCCTCTCCTAGGACCCGGAGCGAGTCCGCGAGGCTGTGCGGTGCCAGCAAGGGCCGGTCGGGGAGGGCTGCGCAGGGAGAGGCGGCTGCTGCGGGGCGGCGGGTGCGTGGGTGAGGGCTGTGAGCTGTGCGCTCGGGCACTGAGGGTTTTCCTGCTTCTCGCTGGGGCTGTGGTGTGTACCCGTTAGGGTGGGGAGTGATGGGGATCATTGCAGCCCTAAACTGCCAGCCCCAGGCCCGCTCTTCGTCTCCGTACCGCAACTTCTCACACGACATCTTCAGAGGCGCCGTGCCAGGGATCCCTGCAGTCTGAGGCTCGGGGCAGCCTGCACGCGAGGCAGACATCGACTGTCCCAGCTGCCCGCTAATTCACGTCCGCTCCTCGGCTTCCTGCTATAGTTGAAGAAAAATCGATGGGGCTGCCTTCAGCCCAGCACGGCCCCGCGGCAGCGACGCGCGGCTGGCGCTGTCCCGGGCGGAGCGGGGCCGGGGCCGGGGCCGGGACCGGGACCGGGACCGGGACCGGGGCTGGGCCCGGCCGGGGGCTGCGCGGGGAGCGGGGCCGGGCCGCCGGCACCGGGGCGTCCCCGCCCGGCCGCACCCGCGGGCCGCGCCGCCGCCCTCCCGCCGCCGCCGGGGGCGCTGCGCCCCGGCCCTGCCCGGCCCGCCCCGCCGCCGCCCCCGCCCCCCGGCCCCGCTCCGCCCGGCGCCGCGCGGCCCGGCCCCGCCGCTGCCTTCGCCGCGCTGCGGCAGCGCCGCGGGCAGGAGCAGCGGGCGCGGCGCGGGAGGCGGCGGCGGCGCCGGGCGCTGCCATGCGGGGGGGCGGCGGCGGGGCGCGGGGCGCCTGAGGGCGGCGGGGCCGGCGGGGGCTCGTCCCGGCCGCGGGAGCCGGCGGCCCGGCGGGGCGCGGCGCTTAGGGCATGCCAGGCGGCTCGCCCCGATGTTTCACTGGGGCAAGTGGAAGAAGAGGATGGGAGCGAGCGCCTCGTCCTCCAAGAGACCCGTCTTCGACGAGAGGGAGGACGGTGAGTGCGCGCCTGTTGAGCCCCGCGGGGGACGGGCGGGGGGCAGGGGGCAGCGAGCCGAGCCGAGCCGTGCCGAGCCGTGCAGTACCGTGCCGAGCCGAGCCGTGCCGAGCCGTGCAGTACCGTGCCGAGCCGAGCCGTGCCGAGCCGAGCCGTGCCGAGCCGAGCCGTGCCGAGCCGTGCAGTACCGTGCCGAGCCGAGCCGTGCCGAGCCGAGCCGTGCCGAGCCGCGCGGGGGCACCGGCGGAGCGGCAGCCGCCTGCAGGCCGGGTGCCGCCGGCCGCGCAAGTTGTGCGAAGTGCCCGGCGCTGCGCGGCGCCCGCCCCGTCCCGTGCTGGCGGCGCGGGGCTCGCGCGGGGCTCCCCGCGCCGGGCTCCCCGGGCGCCGTGCCGCTCCCTTACAGGGCGGCGGAGCCGGGCTGCCGGCGGCCCCGGGAGAGGCGCCAGGCCGGCGGCAGGGAGCCCGCTCCCCTGGGTGCCCCCAGCGCCCGGTGCTCCGGGGCCGCCGCGTTAACCCGGGGGCGGTTGCGGGCGGTGGGCACGGCCCCCGCCGGGTGCTGCCAGCTGGGGCCGCGCCGTGCCCCCGGCAGCCGGGCGGGGCTGGGCGGGCCGGTGCTGCACGCCCGGCTGGGCCGTGCCGCCCGCACGGCCGGTTAGCGCTGGGGTAACGCACGGCGCGTTACCGAGCCTCGCGCCTCTGTGCTGATCCTACAGCGTGCAGGAGCCGGCCGGTAGTGCCCCCGAACCAACCGGGGAGCGCCGAACAAAATCCTCCTCGGAAGGAGCGCCGCAGAGTCCTTGGAAACCCCTCTCTGTGCGTTTCGGCAGCGAGCGTGGCGCTGCCGTGGGGCTGCCGGGTGCCCCAGCGCCCAGCGGAAAGCCTCTCGTCTGGGATGTGGTGCGCACGGGGACGGCAAGCACGCCGAGGGGACGCGCTGAAATTGGAGGCTTGCTGCGTGATCCGGCAAGCACTGCGTTTTGAACCGAGCCTGTATGTGGCCAGCACAGAGACGCCGACCTTTGCAGGTGCATGGACACTGGCAAAATCCCGATGCCATCTAGTAGGTGTTTTTAAGCAGCGCTTTTGCAGTAGTGGAGACTCACTGGGACGTTACTTTCTCAATGTTGCCTGCCTTTTTGTCACGGCTCGTTGGTGTGTGCTGGGAGCAGTCGGTGTTGTTCTGGCGAACTCCTATTTACTGGCACAGCAGGGTTGCTATGGAGATCCCTTAAGACATTCCAATAACTTCCTTAAATAAAGCAGCCAGTTAATGCTTTCGCTTTGCGTGTGACATCATGCTGGAGAATTACTAGTGCTGGCAATTTCAAGTAAAATAATAAAAAATTAAAAATAGATTAGCACGTGAAATGTTACCCATAGGCTCCCAACGATGCATACACAAGGATGAGCCTGGCTGCCTAAATGCAGTGGTTAATCCCTTTTGGTTATGAAGGGCCGTACATAAACAGAAAGCTAACATTTATTCTAACGTGTACAAACGCAAGGTCCAGAACTTGCCCTCAGAGAAATCTAGCTACAGATGCGACATTTCTAAGGCAACAAACCCGCAGCGTCATGTTGCCTGATGCCCTTAGGACGGGTTTCAAGACTTCCACAACGCAGGCTTTTGGCCAAGTAGACGTGGTCGAACCGGGGCGCGGTGGGGGTTTGGGGGCTGGGCAGTAACGCGTTTGTCCTCAGCTTGCGGGCCCGGTGCCGGGGGGCCGCCTGCAGGTAACCTCACACAGAAGGCAGCACCACGTTCTCTGCAGCCTGGGCTGCCCAACTTCAGCTCCCCGCTGCTGGATCTGATGTTTGATAAACCGACGGGCCTGCTGCTGTATTTCTGCCTTGCTCAACGCCAGCCGTGACCGCGACTGTCTGGCGAGCTCCGTGGCGGGTTGCGGCACCGAGCACTTTGAGGCTGTGACTGAAGGAAAACTTCCTGTGCCCATCATGTGTGTCTCTCGGGCCCCCTCCAGCTTTTTCAGCATCATGCTCCGTTCGTACCAGAACAGACCCCGCTGTTTTCGCGGGGATCAAACCACCTCCAAGTGCGGTGTCAGTGTAACTGTGGTCAGCCCTCGCTGCTTCTGAGGGGTGCGCGGCACCGCGGAGAGTCACAGCCCCGCACGGCCACCCTGCTCCCGCCTCCTGTCCCGCTGCGGCTGCTGCGCCCCGTTCTGCCGCGCTCCGGCTGCCTTCTGCTAGCCCTGAGCCCAGGTACGGGCCGGGGCGGCCGCCGCCAGCTTCCAGCGCGGCTCGTCTGAGCTGTCCTGGAAGAAGGGCCTTGGCACCTCTTGCTGCCAGTCTTGTTGTTGGTGTGCTGCTTGGCTGCAACACGTGCGTTTTGCTTTTCTGTGTCGGCTGATAAAATCTTCGAAATGTTTCTGAGTGTTTCAGAGTCGGGGTTCAAGTAACTGGAAAGCTGACTTTGATAGGGGAGTGTCGCTGTGTTTTGTTTGCTTCCAGAAAGCATCGGTACGTGCAGAGAATGGTTCCTGTCCCCTGTGTGAATATCAGCTCAAGTGCTTTCGTTTACATTGACAACTTTGCATGTGCAAAAGCTGTTAAAATGACGTCGGTTGGGGTGTGTGCGCCGGCCTGTCTGGCCAGAGAGGCTCGGCAGTGATGCCTTTTTGACAGCAAACGTTTGACGAGGTAGGTTGTGCCTTGATTCTGAACAGAGAAGGTTAACGAGGGCAAAAGGGAAAAAGAGGTGAGGAAAAAAGAAGTAAAAGAGCTGGAAAAAGCCTACGAGGTTGAAGACTCGAAGCTATCGGGTGCTGGCATTAAGGTGGCCTCAGTAAACTGAAGTCAATTGTAGCAGGCTTGGGGATTTAAGGTACGTGCTCAGGTCATTATCGCCATGTATTGCTGTGCATCAGGAAACGCTGGTCCTTGTCTGTAAGGGCTTTTTAGGGTTTCTTCTTTATACCCATAAGAGCCTTCTGAAAGCTCGTTAGCTGGTCAGGGAATGTGGGCAGTTAAGATTTTCTACTTTGGGAAAAGCCCAAACAAATGTTTTGTTTGTTTGTTTTTGTATGTTTGTTTGTTTGCTTTTCCAAATGGGGAACAAAGTGTCACTGTAAAACCAACAGGAATGTTACATCCTTTCAACTTTAGAAGACATTTAGCAGATGTGCTCAGACTGGGAAAGAGGCAAAAACTGGGGGGAGGCAATGCACGGAGCACTCGGAGGTAGCGCCGTAGCGCTGCCCACAGGTCTGTGAGGGGCGAGGAGCGCCGCGTGGTGTGCCCGCAGGTGCTGCTGCATCTACAGAGAGCATTTTGGTGGTGGCTGCTCCTGAGTCAAAGTGGCTTACTAAAAAAGCCTATGTAAATGTAAACGGCAGCATGGAAAGCCATCTGGCACCACCCGCTGAGCTGTTCTTCCTCTCGCTTCTGAGGAGGTGCCTGGTCCAAGGGCTTTCTGCCTGCCTGGTGACACTGCGTTGGGTTCCCAGCAGATTTACGGGGCTGTGATGTGGCAGCCTAATTAGCGTTTGTCCTGATCACTGTTTTGTCTCAGTCAGTGTCTGCCAATCCCTTGTCTGTCTCTCTACCGAAGTGCTGATGACTTGACGCACCGTCCAGTCTCCAGTCTTTGATCTCGCTTGCTCGATAAAGTTGCTCTTGGTGCAAGGTCCCAGTTGTACAGCTCCCGCCGCTGACCGGGCTGGCTCCAAGACGTGCGTGGCATGGGGCTGGTCGCTGCCTTAGGTGACGTGTCCGTGAGTGTTTTGGTTTTCCCTCGCAAAGAGCAGTCTGTGCTCGGAATGCTTTGGCTTGGGCACTGGTGGGAGCCGGCCCTGGCCTGGGATTTGGGGTGAGCAGGCAGAAGGAAGGATGTGGTGTGGTGCGCGCTTCCTGAGGGGAGCACGGAGATGCTTGTCTGCGTGCCCAGGGTACGTAACCCCGCTGGCAGGCGCTCTGCCCTTCGCAGCTCCCCAAGTGCAGCACGCAGCCAGGCCGCCGGCGGGTGGAACCTGCGCGGGGCACGGCGGCAGCCAGGGGTGCTTTGTGTGGGCCTCGTGCGGCTCCCGAGGGGCCGGCTTCCCTTTGCTGAAGCTGAAGCACTTCAGCTTTAGGGATGTGCTGGGCCCGGAGGGCTCGTAGCGTCTGGGCGGTGTGTGGGAGCTGGCCCTGGCTCTCTCCCTGGTAGTCCTCCAGAAATGTGCAGGAGTTTGAAGGGCCCTGCAGCAGCTGCCGGCACAGCTCCCATCCCCATGGAAACAGGCAAGAAGTTGCAAAACCTGGGGTAACGTGCTTAAAATAATCTCCATTTTAATTTCAAACAATGTGTTGGCAGGCCGTAGGACTACGCGTGCACCAGAATATAGATCCCTCTTGCCTCACCGTGATAGTCCGGTGAGCAAGACCCCGGGTGATGCGCTCTGGAGCTGCTCGGTGTGCAGAGGCCGCGAGGCGTGCAGGTGCCTCGCGGGCCCTCGCCCTGCGCCATCTCCGCGGGCTCTGCGCTGGCTGCCTCCGCGCGGGGGCTCGGGACGGAGGGACGCTCCCGCAGGCTCCCCTTCCGCTCCGGCTCCAGTTGTTTCAGAGGTGTGAATTAGGCTGTATCAGGCTGTGTTGTTCTCCTTTTGCACCCTGTTTTCGGATCCTGTGGGAGCGAGATGTCCAGCCTGGTCCGCAGGGCTAAGCATTACTTTTAAGGTTGAGATTCTGTCCCCCACAATCATTTACTTGGGGAGCTGGGACCCTAAGAGCGATGAGGGCACGGTGTGGGACTGACTCTGCAGGAGAGAGGGATGGGAGCAAAGCGTGATTTCCTCTGGGCCTTTCCTAGTGTGCAATGGGAACCTGTACTTTGTGCCCCTTCCTCGAGGCCCCAGCTCTCCGTGCACCCTGCTGCCTTGTGCAGCGGGGACTTCTGGAGGACGGGACCCCCAGACCCGTCCCCAGGAGGCCAGGAACCGTTGCCGTGCCCGGTGTCCTTAGGGCGGCAGGGCTGTGGGCGCTGTGCAACCAGGTGCTGCCCCGTGGGCAGGGGAGCTCTGGGCCCGGTGGGGCAGCTGTAAAATCCCAGATCCTATTTCTGTAGGGTCAAGTACAGATCTGCTAAGCCTCTATGCTCTCTGAATTGCTAATTACTTTTTTTTTTTCTTTTTTCTAAAATGAAGGTAAAGAAACTATCCTGTTGGGGCAACCAGGGACCTGTGCCTCTAGGCCTGCGTAGGTTACCGATCCGAAAATCCCCCGTCAGGCTGCAAAGCAAGCCTTTTGTTGTCGCCTGACTCTTATGTGGCTGTGGGTTGGGAGCACAGATGCCTTTGCCTGTTATTTCAAAACCAGAGGAAAAAAGCATTTATGCATCAAAGTGGTAACTAAGTAAGTATCTGGGGGGAGGAGGGAGTGAAAATTACCAGGAGGTGTCAGAAAAGCTGTGTTTAGTGTTGCCAGTTGTTGTTGTTCTTACTTTGTTTGAAATCCTTCTTCTCCCAGATTTGTGGCTTTTTTCTGCGTGTAGTTTACCCAGAGACAAGTTCCTGCTGCAGCCTGACCTTCCTAGGAAAGCAGGCGCTCTGTTCACTCTGGTGGTTTGAACCTTTCGGTTACTGTTTCCAACTGGAGCTGGGTCAGCGGCGGGCCCGGGGGTGCTGCCGGGCAGGGCCTGCGCACGGCCTCCTCCGAGGGACCGCAGCCGGCGGTGGGCTCGGCGCTGCGGCGGCCTCCTCGGGTCGGATGGGCTCACTTCTAACACACACCTGTGTCGGGTGTACCCCTTTGTACCCGACTTGTTAATAGGGTCTGGCGGGGCTGGGCACGAGGTGGAGCAGACTGCGGGGCAGGGCAGGCAGCGATGCCTCGGCACTGCCTCAGCTCCCGGGGGAAGCGGCAGGAGAGGCGTGCGGTGTCACACTGAGCAAGGTGTGGTTGCCGTCTCTGCGAGTTGCCGTGGGGTCTTGAGGTCACTGCGTCGGTTTGTTGTGGAGAGAGCGCTGCAAAAATGTGCCATTCTTGCTGGTTTTCTGCTGAAGGAGCTCTGTGCGTGAAGTTTTTGTGTCATGTAATGCAGAAACGGTTTAACTCCAGCTAGCTCGGTAATTGCAGACCATGAACATGTGTAGTTACCTGCACAGCGGTTGGATTATTGGTTCTTTCTCCTTCAGAAATAATGAATAATTCCTCTCTCATTTTACTATCCACGTTGAAGACCGCAGCCCGTTCTCAACAGTGCTGAAACTAACCTGGAGAAATGCTGTTCTGGTTTGCACCAAAGGAAGGGGATAAAACTTCTTCCTCTGCAAAATTGCACTTACGTAAAACTGTCACGGTTGCTTACCCGAAGTCATGCTTTATCTTTCGCTTGTGTTGGCTTATATATTTTTGTTTAAATCTTCTAATTTGCAACTGTTTAAAAATTTAAACTGTCTTTCAAAGAGATGATGCAATATGCATGGAGGCTGGAAATGTTTCCTGCACTTCATTAGGTACTTTGTACTTTCAAATCTTTTTAATTTTTCAGGTTTACTTGGCCACTTTCTGTTTTACAGTTTTACCATTAGCAATTTAGACGCAGCCTTCCTTTCACGATCTGTCTTGCACAACTGCATCGCTTGTCTTGGACCAGCGCCGGGTGGTACAGGGTCATGGCATCGTTCGCCTTCCTCTGCCTCTGCCCCACACCAAGTTTTCTGTCTCAGAAAGCTCTCGTGACATTGAGAAGATGTCAGCTGGTCAAAGCATCGACAGGGTAAGCAAGCTGCAAATTGTCATACTCCTGCATTTAGCAGAGGTCCAGCACACACAACAGACTTGTCCAAGGCTGCTGTGGGCTTCGTTTCTCTGAATTTGGATGTGTTTCAGCATTCGTACAGCCATTTCGTCTTGCGAGTGGGACGGAGACACCCTTTGACAAGGACAAACTGTGACAGACGCTTGCAATGTCAATGTTCTCAGGTGAAGGGTTCCCAAGCAACGTTTGTCTGCGCAGAGCTTGCATTGCTGGGACCCTGCAGGTGATGTCCTTGAGGGAACTGAGCCGGGCAGCGTGCCCAGTGCGAGAGCCTCCCTGATCTCTGCGCCTGGAAGCACCGGAGGGCTGCCGAGAGGCCCGGGGAGGGGAGATGGGGGCCGGCAGGGCAGAGCCTGCTGCCTCTGTCTGAAGGAACTGCCTCCCCGTGTCGGGTCGGGGGGACTCGCCGCCTCTTTTCCCCTGCCTGCAGTGTCACAGAGCTGAAGCCAGGGTCACCTGAGTGCGGCAGGAGGAGGATGGGGAGGAAGGGATTCGAGCTTGTGCATGGCTCCCGTTGGGAGAGCGCTCTGCCAGGCCGCCCAGCAGGGCTCCAGGAGGCACGCAGCCCGTACGGCAGCCATTTGCCCGCAGTAGATGCGGGATGTCACGGGTACCCTCTGGCTGATCGCTGCTGCTCTGAGTGAAGCTGTGACCGTGGCATCTCCCTCGCGTTAGTGGCTGTGCGGTGTCGCTGCACAGCCTGCGTCCGCCTGAGCTTGGGGGTGCCCTGGCTGAGTTCGGACTGATGCGGTGATGTGCCCATCGCCGATGCAGTTAGAGTACCCTGCTGAATTCAGCTCCAGCCCCATGGTATTTTCACTGTCCAGTGCAGGATCCTGCTGTTGTCATGCCCCGTCTCACGTAGGATCATCCCAGACATCTTCTGAAAAAAAGGAAGAAAGATTATGCAAGGCCTTGAGGGGCAAATGAGTTTATGGGAAGTCCTAAGAGAGGAGTTCAGGTGAAAACAAATCCTGGTGGCAGCTGGGGCTGCCCGAAGTCAAGTAAGGGAAAATTAACAAACCTGACTGCGATTCATGGGGCGCTTGACTGATGGGGAGGGAAAAGGGCACATCAAGAAAAAGTAATCAGAAACAGAGTTCAGGTAAAATGTTAGATCAAATTAATACTTCATCTGTTCTCTAAAGGCCACAATCGCTACAATGCATTTAAAGCAGACTTTCTGTGAATTCAGAGTGGCGTGTAAGAGCATGCTGTTAGGGGTTTAAACACCTTATTGATCACGTTCCTGGTATGTAATGATAACCTTTCCCGTTCTGCTAGCATTTCCACTGAAGCCTGCAGCCGCATCTTCCTGGGGCTATGAATGCAATTAAAGGGAGTCGATCAGGAGCTGCAGCGCGTGGTTGCAGGTGGCTTTGGGACACCCGTGCTGGCAGGTCTCGGGTAGGAGAAAACGCACGGGGACTGCTGGATGTGTGAAGGTGTTTGTGGTGCCATCCCGTGCTTGTGGCTGGCAGAACGTCAGCTCGCATCATCTAAAATGTAAAACCTTCCTGGAAATGGAAAAGGTTGTTCTTTTTGTGATTTGATACATTCATCAAATAGAACGTAGCTAATGAAGCGACGAGCAGTGTGTATCTGCATGCAGCTGCTTCAGCTCTTGCACAACAGCGGGTCGTCTGGAGGGTGTGCACGTACCGGGCTGTGCACCGAGTCCATGCATGTAGGGACACGAGGCACGTTTCCTTTCAAATGCCTGCTTATTTCTTATGGGAACGCCTTAAATTGAAAATGGTGGGTAACGTTTGCGTGGGGCTTGGAACGGTGTTTCTCTGCATTTGGATCAGAGTTCGGGCTTTCGGCTCCCCGTGGCCCTGGCCGAGTTCTTGTTACCGTGGCCCACCCAGGGGTACTCGGTCGGCAGGAGCTGCTGAGGTCAGCCCGTGGGACGGACGGGCAGCAGCCCTGCTTTCAAGCGCTGCCGCTGTGCTGAGTCCAGGAAGCCCCTGGTAGCTGCGTGGCGTGCTAACGCGCTCCTCCCGCCGCCCGACCCAGGGTCCTGGTAGCAAAGCACGTGCATTAACCGCGAGCGATACCTCCCAGTTGTGCGGCGTGGCTGGAGCGCAGTAACGCAACGCCTGGCAGCGGTAACGGGCGCTGAATGGCACCTGAGGCCGGAACGCTGCGGAGATGTGCGTGCTGCGGGGGGCGGCGAGAAAAGAACCATGACAGCTAACCTGTGCTCTGGCAGTTACCTCCCCAAGCGAAGAGGGGAGGGTGGCTCGCGAGCAGCTTAGCTTCTCCTAACAGGAGGAGATACATGTCAGTGTCCTCTTCTCCTCTCCCCCTGTTCTTCAGGAATTAAATTGCTTTAGGTGACAGTTATGGAAAATTAAAAGTGCTTAGGACGTGTGGGAACAGACGGCTCTGAATACTGCTAAGCAATGAGATATGACAGTGCGTGAATGTTGATGTGCTAATTTACAGCCAGGCTCTTGTTCAGGGTCTCTTCGAGTACCTGGGACTGGCGGGGAGAGGCAGGCGCTGAGACACGTGTAGAACCAGCAGGCTGCCAGTGTGACTGCGCGCACTGAGTCCTTACAGGCTGGTGGGTACCCATCCTGCGTAATTAAATTAAACAGCAATACTGATGTATTTACAGCTCAAATGACAGCTCTGGAAGCTGATAATTTTCATGTATTGTTCAAAAAACAAACCTGCTTGGTTCTGTGGTTATCAGCAGAGTTCGTGTGCTCCTGAGGCCGATGCATGCTCTGAGTGGCTTTTGAGTTAACCTGCAAAAGGCTGCTCAGTGAAAAAGTCGCCTTGTTGTCCAAGGCTTTCGTTTTGTTACAGCCTAGCTGTCCGAAGGTCCAAGTGAACTTGTATTTATGTGGTTGGTATGGCGGGTACGGCACGTTGCAGTACTGAAGTGTGCTGAGAAACTGCAGCAGAGCAGCGAGGATAAGAGTGAAGGTAGAAGCGTGTGGCGCTGCGCGCAGTGCCTTCACAGATACTGTGTGTTGCTTCGGGACTCCCCGTGTCTGCGTGGTCAGTACAAGGGAAAAATACAGCTGGCTTTGCTCAGGAAAATAGCAGCTCTTTTTTCATTTTGGGTTAAGTCCCTGACCAAACCCTTTCCCCCCACAGCCAATCGGACAAACCCCAAACAGAACCCATGACTAAGCAGAATCGTACAGATTTCAGGCACCTGGAGGGGGGAAGAAAGGAAGGGATCACGGAAATTCAGTAGTAACTAGGAAAAAAATTAATTGATGATGAACTGGTGCAGTATGTAGGAGCTTAGCACCAAAGACACTTCTGAGCACCGGACTTTAATTTTTTTGCTGTACGGACAGGTTAATTAGCGTTAGAGCACGGAGGGAGTACTTACTTAGATCCCCCTTACTGGTCATTTGCAGAATTCCCATGTTCTAATTGTGGTCCCTGGATACGTTGACAAAAGTCAGAAGGAAGAGGCTTGGGAAGGCTGGGGCTGAAGCTCTGGCTCCTGCTCTGAGCGAGCGGGTCTCCCCGCAGGTTAGGTGGGATGCCTGAGCAGGGCCGGGCTGCCATGCCTGCCAAGGAAACGGAGTGGGTTCTGGGGTTAAAAAGCCGTGTGTTTAAATGTCAGTTATCCATCCAGGGCACCATCAGGATCACTCAAGGTCCTTCAAAGTCTGTTCTCTGAAGACCGCACAAGCAGCACATGCATGCACACAGCTAAGGAGCCTCTGGACGTCTCATGAACACATCTTGCTTTCCTTGCAAATAGCTTTTCGTTGCTACTACCATTTCTGTGCTATTTCAAGTATAGAAAAAGCACTTTCGAAGCATTGGGTAGCAAGTGTGTTGCTGAGGTGTGACACTCCCTGTCAGTGCATGCTGCAAACACCCACAAGCCACTGCCATGACAACTGAGCAGAAACGAGCTCTGCCCGAGTATATTCCGGGCTCTGCAGTTGGTCTTTGCACACTACAAGCCTCCAGCTGGCTGTGGTGGCTTACCCCTCGGATCAGGTTGTCAGCGGGTAAATCTCGTACCGCCGCTGATGCCAGTGGGACACGGCGTTGCCCTTACGACCCCGGGCGTTTTTGCTGTCAGGGTGATGATGTATCTCATGTGAAAGGCGTTTTTTAAAACTGTGATACGTAGAATGCTAAATGACCTTGTAAAACATATGTCATATAATCCACGGGGAAGCTGTATACTGCACGTTTGTTTTATATCTTGCTGGTTCTTCAGTTTTAATGGAAGCTGGTAGGCAAGACTAGGAAGTAGGAAATCCAGAAAATAATATATATTAGACTTGGATTGCTTGTACCGTAGGAAGACGTGTTTTGTGCTTTACAGATAATAAGGCTGAAGCCCGGTCCCAAATAATTTGCACTTTAAAGGCTCAATTCAGTACATTGCGATCGTGTGAATAATTCATCTACGCCCCGGTGGTCCCCACAGCTCCGCAGCGAAGGTCTGGCTGCAGGCAGCGGCCGGCAGGCAGCGCGGGCGGGGGGCAGGGTCTCTGCCTGGAGCCCTAACCCCTGCGGGCGCTGCCTGCGCTCGCTGGCGTCCAGAGCGCAGCCGCCCAGGTACCTCCTGCCTGTGACCTTGGGGTGTTTCCATTGGCTTCATACGTCGTTGCCCATCCAAGCCGTCCTGAGCATGACCAGGAAGGTCAGTGGGGGTTTGGGCTGCTGCTCCGAGCTCCGCATAACGTCCCTGAATTCCCCAAACGTGAAGTGACGCCTGGTCCGCAGTCAGGCCCGTGTGGGAAGAGGCGCGAGCAGAGCAGCGCGTGGTGCCAGTGGCGGAGAGCTGCTGGCCGACCTGCCCCCCGGTATCGCCGTGCTTGGTTATCCCTCCCGTGCAGCCGCTGCCTGCCACATTTACGGTGGGATTCTCCGAGTCGCTCGCACCCCGGTGTGCCCGCACGGCTGTACGGACAGCACGGGCGCTGCGGGGGCACCGGGAGCGGCTGGCACAGCCGGGGAGCTGCCTCGGGCTGCGGCTGCGCGGGGACAGCGCTGCCTCGTGCTCTGTGGCGGTGCCCAGCAGGAGGAGGTCTGTCGGCAGCGCGGCATGGCGCGTTTGGCACAGGGTGAACTCGGCGCGCCGGGGCACTCGCAGTCGCTGTTCATTTTCGCTTGATTAGTTTTTATTTCGTGTTAAATGCCACAGCGAGAAAAATTGCAAGCAGGTGTCAAAACAAGCGCAGTTGCAGGAGGAGAGCTTAGGGATTGATTAATGAGTGTTTTCAGCATGTTGCGTATTTTTCTATGTGGCTTTCTGATATAAAGATCAATGTGTGAAATTCCTTTAAAAATAGCGGGTCGCTTTTAACTAGAACAAATTGCTTCTGTTTATCAGAACGTTGATGAGTGTCAACAAACAATTCAGGCACTGATTGCCCCTCAATAATACTTCAGAAATAATTGTAGTGTAGTGTTTCTGCTGGCCTTGGTTTAGATTTTCCTGCGCACCGTCCCACACCACTGAGGCTATCCCTGCTTTGAGGGCTCCTCTCTTCGTCCTTCCTGCCTCGGGACGGGTTTCCAGTTGCTGGCGGTTCTCTCCTTCTCCCGCCGAGGCCGCAGGGTTTTGTTTCTGCGCGTCAGCGCTGGTGGAAAGCCCGCGGACCAGCAGCCCTGGTGCGAACGCCCCAGGTGGGTGTGCCCCGGCTGTGCTGAGCACCACGCACGGCTGCGGCAGTGCCTCGGGGAGCTGCCTGCGCGGTGCCCGCACATCCCCGCTGCTGCCCGGGGAGCTCCAGCGCAAAGTTTCCCTCTCTCTTTTTTAAACCCTTTTGCATGAGATGTTGTCTTCTGAGAGCTGGTACTCGGCAGTATTCAACAGAATTTCGTATCACAGAAATGGGATGTCCGCTTTCCCTGGAGAAGTTAAACTTTGTAAATAATTCTGTTTGCAATTTCCTGCAAATTTGGGTCTGCTTTTTGTTGTTGGGCTTAAATGAACCCTGAGCAGCAGTTGTCACCAGCTCCGTGCTCCTGCGGTACAGGGTGGGCAGGCTCAGCCCATCCGCGTGCAGGTGGCCTGTGCCCTGAGCACACGTGCCGTGACACCTGCCTCTGTTACCTGCGGAACAAAGAAAGGGTTTGTTGACTTTGGGGAGAACCAAAGGGAATTAGCGCTCTGAGCTGGGGTCAAACCTACCCCATCAAACGGAACTTTTCAAGTATTCATTAATTTCTTGTGGCTGTCTTTTCTTCCTTTCCAGACTTATCTACATTGCAGGCATGTATGACTGACAACCACTAAGTTATTATCTTGACAGTAAATCTTCTTTCTTTGCAAAAAAGAGCCACGCTTATTGCCAGAGGTCTGGGAAGCAGCTTGCCTGACGAACGTACGGGATGATCCCAGAGATGTACGGCAGGGTACAGCGCCGCATGTGCAGACACCAGAAATCACCGTGAGATAAAAAGATCCCCAAGCCTCACGAGCGCTTTTTGTTCTGATAGTTCTTGTCTTTGCCCCACTTTGAGCTGAGAGCTGCTGCTTAGCTGAATTCATCACGGTGCTCATGCCGCAGGCTCCTTGGGATGCTTTGTTTTTCCTCTCAGAGCCCTGCGACCCACTGGTATTGCTGGCCTGCGGTGTGCGTCCTCTCTTGAGCTGTGTTTGTCAAAAAAGTGTAGGGCACTCGAAAAGCAGCATTTCCCACAGGCGTTAAAATCCTGAGGCACTGCCGATGGAAGAGCACGTCGGTTTATCCTAGCTGAAGGTATTTTGGGAGCGCGTGTCTGCTGCTCATGAGCTTCCAGGACAAAGATAGGACTGAGCGCTTAAAATAGTGCTCTGGAGCCACGTGCACAGCGCAGGCTGCACCGGTGGCTTCTGCTGAGGAAGGAAATCCAGAGTTTGTTTTCAAGTTATCATAATTGTGTTGACAGTGTTGTCGCAGGGAACGCTATCATAACTGGGTAATGTATAAATTAACTGTAAGTACAACGTATACGCATGCAGATCACAATGCGAGTAAATAAGAAACTCATTAGCTTTTTAAAATACATATATATTATATATGTATAAAACTGCCTGCCCATTGAAGCAGCCAAGCCTTGTATTGCTGCGTGCTCTCTTCCAAAGCTGTGAGTCGAGCCAGCTCCTCTGGGCGCGGTGCGGCGCAGTGCGTGCTCTGAGCAGCCTGTGCCGCGAGCCCAGCGCTGCGAAGCAGTGTGCTGCTGGCCCACTCCGGGAGTGCTGGGGGAATTCATCGTCCTCCCCAGTGGGCTTGTTAATAGGCGTACATTTAAAAAAAACAAAACAGCACAAGAGACACCGACTGCATTTCCATGGTGCTCATCTATCTAGTTGCCAAGCAATGAACAGAACGGACAACCGCAGCCCTTCTTCACGAGGCTGTGGTTTTGGTTGCTTTGTTTGGTTCTGAATTTTCTTCGCAGTACTCAAGTGGAATGCAATGCCCTTGCAGAAGGCTGGAGCACAGACCGCCCTTAAACGACGTCAATACGATATGTGCACCGCAGTGCTGGAGCTACAGGACATACATGTTAAGAAGCACGAGAGCTGCATTCCATTAAGTGTGCCTTCTGTCGCAGTTCTTGCGGATAAAATGTTTCTCAGGGACCCGGCGATGATGAGTAGTGATAGAAGTGTAGTGTTTGTCTGAGGCACCGCTGGGTTGGGGTGGCCACCTTCACAGGCGAGGGGGGCGTTCTGTGCGCCTGGCCTTAGGGATTCACCACTGCGACAGGAGTGGGCAGACTGAGCTGCCCAGTATACAAACTGTTTTTTTTCTTTTCTTTCCTTTTCTTTTCCCCCATGTTCTGATAACCGCTACCAGCCACAGTGAAACAGCAGGAAGAACAAGGCTGTCTTTCATGTCCAACAATGGATTTGCTGGTGTGGCAAACAGTAAAAGCCTCTTTTGATTAAAAACCCGAAGCTGCTGATTGTAGTGTCCTGGAAGAAGATCTTCTTGGAAACGCCTTGTACAAAGAGTTCTTTTCTCAGGGCTGTTACACACCGTGTCCGCGGGAGAGGTAAGCGCTACTGGAAGGATCTGCTGAAAGCAATGATAATCGTAGCACATATTAAATATCACTGAGTCTGAAGGTGGTTTCCCCTTCTCCCTCTATTCCTTCCCCCACGAAAAAAAACACAAAGCCAACACATTTTGTCAGTCTCAAACTTCTTATAGAGTCTTTTGTAATTTAAAAAAAATAAAAAATTGCTGAATTCTTTCTTCATCTCAGACATTCTTAAGTTCTCACTTGAAACCCAAATGCTCTGTGCCCTTATCAGAAGGGAAATAAAGGGTGAAAAAATGAGGAGTGCTGGAGGGAAGACCTGAAGGGTGACTGAAAAGCCACCAATCTCACTTCAATGTAATCGTCTTATGGTAGTGTCGTGGGGGCCTGCAGGGAAATCAGAGACAATTCTGCGAAGAGAGACAGTTCTGTCGGAAGAAGTCACAATTAAATAAACATGAGGGAGCAGAGGAAACAGATGATGTTTTGGTGAAATTGATTGAAAGAAAGTATGTCAGCCGGAGCCTTGAGAGAGCATCCTCTGGAGGAGCTCGTGGTGCCCTGTGCTGTTGGGGCTCGGCACCACGGGAGGGGGGCCCGGGCAGCGCCTGCCGGCAGTGCAGCTGGGAGAGAGCAGCGGCAGAAATCCTGCTTCCCGCTTCCCTCACCGGGGGTGAAGAGAGCTAACAGGTTTCGTAATGGACATCCCTCACTGTGCGGGGGGATGCCGCAGCTGGCGGGATCCCCGCCGTGGGGCAGCAGGCCCTGCCACATGTGGCTGGGGGCGCGGGGCGCCGGGGGCTGTGCGTGTGGGCGAACGGAGCCGTGGGCGTGGGCCTGGCCTCCGCACGCGTCGGCGAAAGGCACGGGGAAGGGGGGGGCTCTGGCTGCTTTGGCTCCCCATCTCGGTAGGTGTTTGGCGGGCTGTCATACGCGAAGGGGACCGGCTCCTGTGTAAAGGCCCGTGCAGACCTTGTCGGGAATGGCACCCTCGTTTTGGGCACGGGGGGTATGTTCCAACGTGCCGGCCTCTGTCGGCTCGGAAGGCGAGGGCAGACCGTCCCTTCCTCCTGCTTCCCGGCGCCTGCTGCCTTCTGGCACGCGTGTGGACGTGCCCGCCGGTGCCGTGGGCTCCTGGCGCTCCCGCTGGCACCTCGCGTGGCAGGAGTGAAAGCGCCGGGAAGACGCCCGGCCGTCGGTCAGGTCGTCCGCCGGGGCCGGCGGTGTGATTTGCTTAATTGCCCGTCTTGTCGTGGTGCCTCGCTAGGCTGTGTGTTGGGCAGGCTCCCAGGAGCGGAAGGTGGGCTCGGAGCTGGGCGCGGGGATGGCACGCGGCGCCTCGGCAGCGGGGCGGGCAGGTGGGTGCCACCCGTCGGGACCGGCCGCGTGCCCCAGGGTTCGCTCAGCGCCTGGTTGTGGTGGGAGCCCCGAGGGGCGACGCGGGGAGCGGGGAGTTTGCTGCTGTGCGCCTGGCAGTACCTCCTCGTGGCGCGGAACTTTCAGGGGGGATCGAATCCCACAGCACCAACAGCTGTAGGGCTCTTTACCATAAAAATACAGGGGACTTACCCTGTGCAGAGGTGATCAATCACGCACCGGTTGCCAGCGTAAGCCCAGTAATTTTTTCACAATACCTCAGCATTTGTTTCTGCATAAAACATGAAGCTAAACAACAAGTGGGTAGTTCCTTTTCTTCTTTTCTTTGAGCAGTCTTTGCAGCCTTCTTTAGGTACACAGAAAAAATATGCAAAGTGTGAGGACTTCAGCTACCCACTGTTACTGGATTTAATGTGGCTCAATTTTTCTTAAGAAAATATGGTCAGTTATTAATATTGCTAATTTTACTGTTAGTTAATGTTTAAAATCTTCTGAGTATGGTGTCAGAGCCTTTCCAAGCGGCATGATACTAGCAGTAGCAATAGTTTGTCTACTTTGAAAATTCTTGTAAACCCTGACCTTTCGATACAAAGCATCATTTTTTTTCCTTCTCCAAAATGGTTCCGTTTCTCTCAGATGCATTTGTGTAATAGCACGTCAGGAGTTGGAATATTATTACGGTACTATAAAGTGCATTGGATTTCGTGTTAGCAACTGGTGTGTCTCGACAATTACTCTTACTGCTCATTATTATCTGTATTTCCATAGCAACTAGAAGGTCTGGTCACGGACCCACCGCCGTTGTGCTTGGTGCTGGAGAAGCACAGCCGCTGTCAGTACTGGGCTGACGGCGGGATGCTGCACGTGCCTCCCTCGCACCTGGCCTCCTGCTCCTCACTGCTCGGCAGTCAGTGCTGCTCAGCGCTGCAAGTAGGGCTTCGTCTCTTCGTCCAACAGTGCTCCATCATAACTCTTGCCGTTTTGTGAGAAAGCTACCAAAATACGTTTTCTCACTTTCCTTAAACAGGTAACATCACTTCTTAACTTTCTGCACAACTCCTACAGTGAATTAGGCTTCTGAAGCACCTGGTAAACATCCCATCTCCGTGAGCAGTCGTACCAGCAGCTAATGACAGAAGTCATGCAGCATTGTGCAGCAGGGGAGGAACATCTCCTGCCCTTCAGTTTGTATCTTGGAAAAAAATGTGATCCTTCCTATTGCTCTCTTAGCCTGTCAGCATGTTAGTGGTAATACAACTTGACAATCCTTAAAAAATATGACTGGAGAATCTGTTCTGCTGAAGTCTTGGGGCAGCGACTTCCACAGGTTAGTATTGCTATATAAATAGTCTGTTGTTTCTAAATTTACTCTGTTAATGTCATAGAGCATTAAAAAAAAGCAAAAAGAAATTGGCGTTTACAGCAGGGAGTAATGCAGGGAACAGGCCCGTTGCTGCTACACCGCTCTCACTGCACGTTCTCTGAACGTTTGTTCCTGTTTCTCTTCTAATTGCCCAAGCGTAGGACATCATCTGCATAAATGGCTTTTTCCACTTAAAACATTACTCCTCTGCGTGCTATGCTGTTAGCTCCGATTTCAAGCAAAATCCAGGCACTGTCAATGGTTTTTTTTTGTTTTTTTTTTTTTTAAGGGCTGTGAAGTAGCAAACTCCATTTGCGGTCGGCTGTGGGGCTGGACCAGCAATGCTGCCGTCGAGCAGCGAGCAGAGCGCCGCGCTGCGTCCCGCTAGCACTGCCGTGGTGGGACAGACGTGAGGTTAGGGGCTTCGGGGGGCCGCCCTCAGTATTGCTTAGCATCTAGGCAGGTGTGAGGGTCACACAGGTGTCGGCAAGCCTCGGCAAAAAGCGGGACCGCATGTTGTGCTGCCCGGCCAGGTGTCCCGGCCCGCGCCATCAGCGTGTCTTCTCCCCGTGCGCACTAACCTCCGTGCTGTGCAGCGTGAGGCTAGATCCTTAACTGGAGCCGAGGATAATCATTGCACGTAAGAAATTGCTTCTGTAGACTTAAATATAGGAACGACTCGAAGAAAAATGTCCTCGCTGGGTTTGGCGCTGGAGAAGCGCAGCCCCGCTGGCCTGGTGAGGCTCAGCCTGTAATTAGAGCGCACTATTTCTGGAGGGTAGTGCAAAGCCATTCGGAGGTACTCTGCTGAGGCTGCTTGGGTGATGCTAATCATTGGCGGTTAATTAAAAAGCAAGTAAGAGGAAAGTTCTGCCAGGGACTTGAGCAGGAGCTTGCGGTTGTTTGTTCTATTCTTCTCACTACGTTTTCCAACCGTAACATACCCCAGCTCTGTTCTGGGCTTTTTCATACGAGGTGTTATGTGCGTGTTGTAAGAGCTGCTCCTCGGAGGAGCGTTCAGGCAGGTGCAGCATCCACCCCAGCCGAAATGGCTGTACGTGTTGTGAAGCTGTTCTGTCGCTCACCATCCAACCTCGCAACCCGTGGCCTTGTTTTGCTTTTTCCCACACCACTTCACTGAAATGAACATGTTGGATAGTGGATTTTTCTGTTTCCATTGCAAATTTGTATCAGCAAATGAGCAAAATCAATGTTGCTTGTTTGTTTTGACAATTACAGTACAGCTTTAATTACGATCCTTCCTCGTATACTGCTGAATGTTATGTGGTATGTTTGGCATAAACAAAGATGTTCTGCTAATGTGAGATACAGTTATTAAAGATACACTGTCAAGCTCAAGTCTAGTCACTAAAACCCCAAACTTCCAGTTTGTATATTTTTGCATTCATTTTCTGTAGCCTGAATGCAAGAAAAAACAGATGTAACGTATGGAGAAGTCACTGAGAGTGACTCTGTGGGCCTTTGAGAACTGAGCTAAGAAAACTGAAGAGAAAAAAAAAAGAAATTACAACTTGTCTTCATTTATTTTGAGTTAGAAACTTCAGATATTGTAGCAGGAATACAATATTTAAGGCTCTGAGTGAGTTCTCTGTTCAAAACAGTGGGTATCTTCAATTGTCTCTTGGTGTGAAAACGGCCTGGTTTTCCTGTTAATCACTTATTGCCTCTGAAGGGTCTATTTTAAAGTCTAAGCCTATTGTGTCAATATGAAAGCAGCTGTAACATTGTCTTGCAGTAGTAAATTGGCAATGACTTTGCATTTCATAATTAGTTAACAAGGAATAGCTTACAATGTACGTGTCTTTCAATATATCATTAAAATGTGCAGCACACGTTTGACACACAATTAAGAATTGGATTTTCTAAAGCTCTCAGTGACAGTTTCCATTTTGCCTCGCTCAATTGCCTAACAGGGCATTGACATAGATGAGAACAAATTAAGCCAAGGTTTTTGATTTTTTTCTGAAAAATACTTTGGGACTCCAGGATGACTACGGGGGCCTCGACAGCCCAAGGACCGCAGTTTGAGTATCCCCTGGCTGGCGTGGCGCTGAGCACCTGTATCCCAGCGAGGGGCAGCACGAGCCGCTCGGAGGTTTCTGGCCAGGAGTGAACTGTGCTGGGACTGTCTCCGTTCCCCCCGTTCACGGTGAAGGTCACTTTCTCAATTATGCCTTGACAGAAAAAATTTCAAGGAGGTAATTCAAGAGAGAAACTATTTCTAGAGATTGCTGTCAAGTTACAAAGAGTCTTTAATTAAATAGGTGTCCATTACTTAGGGGCAATTAGACAGAGAAAAGTACTGCTGCTGAAAGAAGCAAATCTCCAATTTCCTAACAAAAATTTTCTTTTCAAAATAATAAGATAAAAGTAGCTTATTCTGCTCTAGTACTAAAGCCTAAAAGAAATTAATGTCTGTCCTTAGAGAGGTTTAATTTTGAAAGTGAAAAACATTCGCATTAGCTTTCTGCACACATTCTGCTGTGAAAGCAGTCACAGTTGCAAAGCAAGCTGTGGCGTTTTGTTCTCAACTTGGTACAGAGCCGATTAATCAATCTGTACCTCTTTAGATTTAAAAACACACCACACTTCCCTAGGTGTTTGCTATTCTTTTCCTCATCGCTCAGAAAACTTTCCAACGTTTTCCTATGAGCCCTGGCGCAAGCTGTTTACACGGGGTGCGTTCCGGAGCGGGGAGGTTAGGGTGGCGGTGGGAGGGCACGGAGCTGAGCCGGGGAGGGAAGCATCACCACGCCGCCGGCTTTCCGCTCCTCTTGCTGGCTTGAAACGGGGAGATGGCACAGCGGATGGTCGGGCTGGCGTGGAGAGCGTATGGCAGGCTAGGGGAGTGGTGTGTGTTGGTGTACCAGGAGCCTCCGTATGGCTCATCCCTGACATTATTTACATTTAATTTTAGAGTTGGGTTAGACAGCAAACAAGAAAGAAGTGGCCCAGTCGTACTGGTTTAGAACCAAATTAGTTTTTTTGCAATTTCCCTTACGTCTTTAGGGTATTTTTATCATCTACCTCATTCTAACGGCCTTGTCTGAGTCATCTCTGCCTTAGTTTAGATTTATACTCCTTTCTGTGCCTACTCCTGCAGGACCTGTTCCTACCAAATGAAGCCTGATGCTGGCCTCACGGAAGCCATACAAGACCAGCGTTATTAAATTACGTGGACATTGGGTCAGGGAGTTATGAATATTGATACCTTTTATTTAGCAGCCTTCCGAATTAGCAAATGTCCATAATACAGCAATTCATAATTTATCCTAAGTAAAGACAGCAGATTAGCTTTCAGTTTAATTATTGCTTGTTTTTGTGGCTGTTGTGAGGTTTAAGTAGCAAAATACAGAGGGGAAAAGCACCTCTTCCCAAACTGCAGACCTTTATTTCAGCAATGAAGTAGGTGAACAATCCTAATCCTTTCAGTGCTGCTGCTCGCAGGAGATGCTCTCTTTGCTCCAGAAGGGTTTGCAGGATCATGTTTTTCATTTCTGTGCGCACGAATGGTGTAAGGTCCCTGCAAAGCTGTTATGAGAGTTACCCCAGCGTTGTTTCAGATGTGCTGTGATTTTCTGTTCTTCCACGCTCTCTTGATTTCCTGCTTATTTAATGAACAAAAAAACCCTTTAAGTGAGGACAATGGACAGCTGTACCGCTCATTTTATTCCAAATGGTGAATATTGTATTTATGAAAGGAAGATCCAAATATGATCCATCTGTTCTTAAGATGTTCACTTCATAGAGAAGAGAACATTTCCATATCTTTCGTGCAATGTTCACATGAAGAGCTGAGTTTTTTTAAGGGTATTTTATTTTATTTTTCTATATAGAAAGGATACTAAGTCATGAGGAATTGCACCAAGTTATACGTTCTGTGTTCCCAAAATGTCAGAGTTGCCAAAGCACTTCACTAGTAATGAAATCTGGCTTGGCCCCATCTGCAGCTGTGTGCCGGAGGTTCCCTGCATCGTTGTGGTTCGTGGTGGTCTAGGTAGGTCAGCTAGCGCCTGTGCACAACGGCAGCTCTGGGCGTCTCTTTCCTGCTCACCGGTGTCGTAGCTGGAACTCGGCAGGGCTGCTGAAACCAGGCAGAACCGGGCAGCATTGTCCTCCTCTGCGCACGGCTGGGTCTGCGTGGGCCTCGTGGGCTCTGTGGTGCCGAGGTGGCCACGTCCCTCCCTCGGCGGGACAGGGCCCGCGGCGTGCCGCTGTGGCTGCTGCGGGCACGAGGCTGCTGTTTGTCCAGGGGTGACGACTGACCTGAGGTGGTGACGAGCAAAACCTGTCACTTGTGCCTTCCGCCGCTTCCCCAGCGCACCTCGCTGCTCCTTGAGCTGTGTCGGCTGCGCTGAGATTCAGGTGCCGAGCAGAGTGCTTCCTGGCTCACGGCTCCAGTAGGTAGATCTGTGGTGCAAAGGCCTCTAAGAAGCGGAGGAGGCGTTTGTTGCCAGAGGACCTGGGAACATAACATTTTGCATTGCAGTGCAAGGGAAGCAATCAGATGTTATCAAGAGAAAGCTAGAAATGATCCAGAGATAAAGGCCCAGTCTTTCTCTTTGGGAGTATTAAGGGGTTTGTGATTGATTTCATGGGAAACAGCACTGGAAACTAAAATGAAAGTCATGGAAGATGTAATAGGCCAAAAATGAGATGTTTTAAAGGGTCGGTGAGCTGGGGGTTGCAAAGATTAGAGCATGCCAGAGACAAAAGTGGAGTGTAAGGCACTTTGAAAAGACGCTCCTGTGCATACAGCATCTCCAGTGATGACAGCAGCAGCGGAGCAATAAGTGGTTGGAAAGAAATTGGTTGGAGAGCAGTTCTGTAAGCAAAGACGTTGTACCTAGAACTTGTAGTGGGTCGTTACCAATAACGAAGCCTCAGCTGGGTGCACGCAGTATTGATCTCCAGGCATTGGGGCTACTTGGGGAGGGACTGGAGGAATCACAGAATTGTAGAAGGGCTTGAGTTGGGAGGGACCTTGAAGATCATCTAATTCCAACCCCCTGCCCTGAGCTGGACCCCTGCCCCCAGCCCAGGCTGCCCAAAGCCCCCCAGCCTGGCCTTGGGCACTGCCAGGGATGGGGCACCCACAACTCCTCCGGGCAACCCGTTACAGGCCCTCACCACCCTCTGAGCGGAGAATTTCCTCCTAACCTCTGATCTAAATCTCCCCTCTTTTGGTTTAAAACCATTCCCCCTTGTCCTGTCAGTAAGTGCCCAAGCAAAAATTGCTCTCCATCTTTTTTATAAGCCGCCTTTAAGTATTGAAAACCTGCAGTAAGGTCTCCCCGGCGCCTTCTCTTCTTCAGGCTGAACATCCCAGCTCTCAGCCTGTCTTCGTAGGAGACCGCCGAGGGAGCGGGATGTCTGACCCATGAAGAACAGGTGAGAGGGGTGCCAGGGCAGAGGAAGGGAGAACGTTTTTCTCAGTTTCCATTGTCAGTAGAAGAAGCAATAACTCATTCAATAAACAGAAAGGAAGGAGTGGTTGGATTTTACGGAAAGCTGTTTAATGGTAAGTATGTAGAGTCAGCTCTGGGGAGTGGGCCTCTGAGGTAATGGCAGTTTCTGCAGGCGTAGGAAGCGGTGCTGTTGTGAGTGATTCAGGCACAGCTCCTTTCTGGAGGCTTGGGGCAGACAAGCTGGCTTTCAGACAATATTCTGCGATTCTATGAAAATATCCTATGCGGAAAACACCTGTGCGCAGCAGACTTTGAACCCATTTAGAGTCTGTCTTTTCCATCTGTAGAACTTGCCTGGACCACCAGCAAATGAAGTCAATTTCTTGGTAATGTTGATTAATCTCCTAGTACTTCAGTAAAGTCTCATTTTCGTCTGATTTCTTATGTATGGACTAGAGGACGTAATGCCGACCTGTTGGAGAAGAGGGCTGAGGCGAGGCAGCACCGTGCCATGCAAACAGTGCTGAGCTGAGTGTGAGATGTGCTGGCAGCTCCTGCTTTGGATCTGGACTTGCTCTGTAGCCTTGGCCAATTTCATCTCCATTTTGCTTTATTTTGACTTTTTCTTATCCTGCATAATCAGAAACCCAATTTTTTTCAATGCAGGGATTGTTTCTTACTGTATTTGTAAAACTCTCAGCTTAATAGGAGCCTTACCTGATTCTGAAACTCTGATATTCTGATAGCCCAGCGGTGGTGATGCCTGACATAGATAGACATAGATTTATGGCATTTTTTGTGCCTGCATTAATCCACAGAAAATCTGTTAGTATTTTTAAAAATTAGTTATTGTTTAATATACGTGAACTTAATTTTGTTTGAATATTATTTTTATTATTATTTTTGCTGTTTTTGAGGTGATGCTGGCCAAAGCCGCTGTATGAAGTTGAAGTGACTGACGTGCGTCTCACTATCATGTCTCCAGCTCTTCTGTTACGTTGAATTCCAGGCTTCCTATTTCAGCACATCTCCCTTCAGACTCAGACAGGAGTATAACCAGCCTTCCTAACTGACCGGTGTGTTGCCAATAAGAGCAGTACTGCATGTGGTCCTCCCCACCTGCCGTGAAGGACTGTGAGCACTGCGGGTCTCCTCGACATGGCCGTGCCCTGCGGCAGGGGCGGCCTGCCAGAAGGATGCAGGAGGAATGGTTGTGGCTGGGGCAGGGCTGGTGTCTCCTGTGTCTCCGGAGAGCTGAGGAGGGGATGCTTTAGGACTCACAGTTGCTCCACCAGTAGCCCAATGTGTTTGTGTGGGGAGTGGTTGTGGAGGCTGTTGGCTTTTGGGCGATTCTCACTCACTTGGGGTGTATGTGGCAACGTGGCACTGGCGAGGGACAGTTAGACGGGTGGAGAGGTGCTGCTGACAAAACCCCGAGGCACTGGCTGACAAACTGGGCTGTACTTCGAGCTTCCTGCATTGGGACTGTGTCCCACAAGCTACAGAGGTGAAATTTCCCCGGTATTAGATGTTCCTGACCTTCCTGCCAAGCCGGTTCCCAAAACTTCATCCAGTGTTTCCTCTATATCCCTGCTGTGCTTACTGCATAGCACTTTGTTTCCTTTATTAAAGGACAGATTAGATGACATATTACTCTTTTTGTGATACTTCAGTTGTCCCGTTTGCTCGATGCAGGACCAGATCACCTTGCTCCAGCCTGTCTCATTTTGTGGCACAAGCTCCCAGGGAAATTCCAGATACTTGCCGTCCTGAATATTCCCAGTTCCCATCACTGGGGTCAGTCACATCGCCATCCTGGGGCACACTGAGTGGCCCTAATTAAGCACTTGCGGCACCCTTGCTCCTCATTTCTTGCTTGATTTGTATTTTTTGAGAGAGCCACATGTGCTTCAGTGGTATCACAGGCTTTCAGTGCATTGCAAATGGAAGCGAGACGAATGCCTGCTTCCTGAAATAGAAGATTTCGGCAGATATTATGCAGTTCTGGAGCACATCTTTTATGCAGGCGTCAAGGTATGTACGGTGTGTGTGATTTTTTTTTTTTTTTTTAAGTGAAAATCTGACTTGTGCCAATTTAGATAATTTACCCTTGTCACTGATCCCTCTTGGAAAATTGTCGAGATGTTGCCTGTGTCCGTGCATTCTGCTTCTCAGTGATGCTGTCAGCAGATGCTTTGGGGTAGGTGTGGATAAAAACGGGCACAAGCCGGGAGGCGATGCCATTTGCGTGGAGCTGTAGGTGAGGCTTTGCGGCCAGGAGGCCCGGTCCAGTCGCCCCGTGGGTGCTGGGCAGAGGGAGGGCAGGGAGCTGGGTGGGGATGCAGCCCCCGCGTGCCGCTGGGCACATGGAGGCTGGCGTCAAAGCGTTGTCACCAGAGCGGGCCCTCAGGCGAGGGAGCTGCCGCCCACGGGGCAGCAGGGCCCACCCTCCGGCCGGCCTCGCTTCGTCCTGCTGGTGGCAGCCCCGGTGCCAGTCGCACCAGGGAGCGACACGGGCGGCGCCGCTGCTGCCGCCGAGCTGAGGCACCGGGAGGCTCGGCGGCGCGGCCTGCCCTCGCTCTGCGCCCCTGGGGCCTGTGGCTTCGGTGTGTGCCGCACCTCGGCTCGGTGGCCTTCCCGCTTGGCTGCACCGACGGGAGCGGTTTTTAGGGTTTGACTGTGCTGAAGGAAGGGAATGGAATATGGGTACGTTTCCTTTGCACCACGTTGGGTAAAATCCGGTCAAACGATGCACCCGTTCACTTGCTCTCTGGAGTTTGCGGGTTTTTGTCAAAGCCGCGCTAGAGGACTGCTGTCTCCCTTGTGCGGACAGGGAAGGAAGGAGCCAAAGGCAGGAGAAACTGTTTCAGAAGTCACCGAGATGTTTTTGGTTTTGCCAAAGTAGGGAAACAAACAAAAAGCAGTCCACAAGTACATCTGCTAACTCAGTGTCTTTCCCTAAATTAATTAGTTAATTCTAGAAACTAACTTGTGCTGGAAATTATTTTAGAAGTTTTGATCACCTCAATTAAAAACAAAAAAAATAAATCAACATACTTCAAAAATGTGTTGACACAAGTATTATTTTAGCAAATGTTTTGATTTCCTCCATGTGCAATGCAGGGTACGTGGCAGTTGGGAAATTCTGTGGGCAACTTCCGTAATTTCCAGTTTTGTGACACACGTTACATTAAATTTTGATTCACATCTCTGACATCTAGAAAATTGCTTCTTAACAAAAGGAGAATAATAGTTGTGCTATGAAATACAGGCATGGTCTGGCCACGTTTTGTATAACTCTGCACTATTCTTTAGAAAATTGCTTTTATTACTGATAATTGGGCTGAAAGGAAGACTATTTAATACTGGCCAACCCAACTTTCTGGGACATTAAGTTCTAATAGGCAGATATAAACTGGTCTTAATAGATGAGTCTGACATCATCTGGCTGCTTATTAACTATTAAACCTTGTTTCAGTAATTCTCTTGGCAACTACGAGTGTGTTGCCATAGTTTCTTTGTTAATAGAGCGAGACATTAATGCATTTTGAGTACTTCTTGCCCAAAAGACATGAAAAAATACCTTGCTTGTGTTTAAAAATGTTAACTTGAACCTGTTACAAGAAAAGGTAAAGCCAGCTTTCTGCCTGGGTACAACATAATATCCCCACAGGCTCTGCAGTTCTTAATATGCAAAACGTGGTTTTGCAGAGATAGAAACATGTTGGAAATACCCCTGGTGTAGTCCATGCTTTGCAGAATGTCTAATAGTAATGTTGGAAAATATGTGTTGCTTATTTGGACAAATATTAGTTAGACCACTAAAGCGGGAAGTCAAATCCTTGGAGGTTTTCCTGACACCAGACTGCGTGTAGGGTTGACAGCACTTGAGGAATGGCTCCTAGCCTCGTATCGGCAAGCAGTGCTGCTCGAAATGCTTATTATGAAGCATCTACCTCATTTTCGTAGAAGATGTGCTCTCGTCTCCCTCTTATTTTAAAGTTTTTCTGTCTTTCCACTAGAGAGGGAGCTTGGAGATAAGAGTCTAGCGCAGTTTTCAAGCAGGCGTACCCATTGTAGAGTGTGTATGACTTTCGAACAATTAATAGTTGGTTTTTTTTACATCCGATAGCCAATTAGTGTCCGTCTGACCTGATGGTGAGCTGGCTCAGGGAGGTAAGTCCATGAGAGCTTTTGTAGGATTAGGTTTTCTGGCAGGTTAGGTGCCTAAACTGTCTGAGCATGAAACCATGCTGACGTTGGTGCTGTTGTGGCCTGAGGGGCTGAGCAGGGCTGGTCCCGGTCTGGAGGTCTGGCAGGGGTCAGGCAGGAAGCCTCTTGTGGAGCGATGGGGCTTGTGCATGGCTCCAGTGCTGTTTCCCATCTTCTGCTTATGCTGCTTAGCTTGGAGAAGAACCAGAATTCGCCATGCCCTTCTCATCGCCTCCTCCTTCGTTAGCCTCAGGCATCTCTTCCAGAGCACGACGCTGTGCTCGCGCTGTGCGTGCTGGCGAGGCCTCGGTGAGCAGTGTGGAGCAGAGACCTGGGAAGTTATGCAGAGTCCTGTTTTGAACTTCCTGAGGACTTTTGGTAAGCGTAAATAGCTTATATTTCTTCTTTTCTCCTCATCCTTGGGATAGATCAAACTAGAGGAATAAATAAATTAAAATAAATTCGCGTCTTTTCAGATGGTAATCCTCAGATTCAGACTGAACTCATTTAGGGAGAAATCTGTGGGAGATTTTTATGGTAGTAAAAGGCTTTTGTGAGTAATTATAGGCTTAAAGAAGTTGTAGCATTGGATAGTGACAAGTGGTATTTATTCCATATTTCGTTCAATATTGTAAATTACATGCTTATTTAAAAAAATAAGAAGTGCAGATAGCTGAATAAAACTTCTAAACCTGAGTCCCCACAAACTTGGAGAGCACTTGGGTTTTTGGATGCAAATGTGGGCACAGGGCCTGCTGGCAGTCCTTCCCTAGGGGAGCGCTGAGAAGCCCCGGGTGCCGGTGCGCCCGCTGGGTGCGGGGAGTCGGCCGCCTGGCTCGGGGGCACCCTGCCCCAGCGCCGCCGCCTGGCTCGGCCCCTCCTGCTCTGGGGCACGCGAGCCATTGCTTCTCCTCTCCCCCACTTACTGGGGCTCGTGAACTCAGCTGGTAATTAAAATGGCAATTAAAAAAAATAATTCTACAAGTTCCTATATTCTATAAAGTTCCTTCATGTACTTCAAATGGCTAGGAACTGACTTCTGGGGGGAGGCTTTCCTGTCCAGAACGGATTCACTGTCGGTATTTGGTTCTGTTATCCTTAGGGATGTTTCATATAAATCAAGGCAGGTAGGTAAGACAGTGTATTTTTGTGTGGTTTTTGTTTTTTGTTTTTTGTTTTTTTTTAAAATAATAAAAAAAAAGACAGTGACTTATTGGGATGAGAGATGATCATTTGTTCTCCTCTTGTCTGGATGAGGCTGAATCTTTTGTGAGGCAGATGTGCATTTGAGAAAAATGTGTGCAGTCTGAGTGTTAAACGGGCTGGACATTGATGTGCACAGTACTTTTTTCTTATACTAAAAGTGGATAAATCATTCACGGCAATAATTTTCTCATGTTGACAGAAATGCTGAGACCAACATCTAATATAATTAAAGTTTTTGTTTCTTTTAGATTTTTCTTTTTTTTTTTTTGAAATGTTTAATTATGCAGATGGATCATGAATGGTAAGTGTAGTGAATGATGAAGAGAGAAGGGTAAAAGCACGATTCATTCAGACTTGCTCAGTTTGTTGTGATTACCAGCGCACGGCAGATGACAGCTTTCATTCTGCGCTCGGGGAAGTGCAGCACTAGCTAGAAGAAGGCTGAGAGCTGGCAGCTTAAAATGTCTCAAGGCAAAGCAGCACACTAAGAAGGGGTACACAGACAAGGAAAAAAATACGGAATTCTTGCACATGCAGAACTCCCGTCCTCCCTATGGCCCCATGGGTGTCGTTTGGGAATGAGGCTGTGGTAAGACAAGGATTTTAAAGCTGGGAGGGTGAACACAGGTTGTATTCTTGCAGCTTTTCTGGTCAGTGTGTATATGTAGGCTGCCTCAGACAGAGGCACTCCATTCATACCATGAGCAGGAGACTTAGTCCCTCCTCTGGCAGCAAATCGTTTCCTCCCAGTGATTAATCATGGTGTGAATGTACGTTTAAATATATTAATGTAAATATGTATATATAAAACTTATGTGGCTTTTTGAATATTACTGAGTACCATTAAGCTAATTTAGGAGACATTTTGTCTTTCTATCACTATTTTTAGTCTAAAGGAGACAATTTGAGCATCTTTTTTTTCTACCATGAGGTAGAAAAGTTGTATTTGCCTTTAGGGAATAAGGAGAGAACAGTTTCCATTCATTAAGTGTAACTGGAAAGTGCTCAAGATGTCAGGTATGAAAACAGATCCTGAGAGAAAGGAAAGGCTTTTTTTTTTTTTCAGTTGACTATCATTTATCAGATTTTTTTTTAAATTGGTAATTGGGAAAAATCTATGCAATCTGTTCTTGTTAATATATCGTATGTTGTTTGTCGTGCAGTGGTTGCATGAGATGGACAACAAACGTGGTCCAGCCACAGAGAAACGAGGTAAAGGAGAGGTTTGTGGAGGCGTTACAGACCAGTGAGAATGCCAGACAGTACGTCACCTTCCCTCCGTGGAGATTTTAATTGTAGAAATAATTCACTGCTTTGTCCTCACCTGCTCGTTAAGACCGTCTGTTTTAGGGATGAAATTTGTCCCTTTTTTAGTGGGGGAATTTTGCACTAGTTTCACTGAACGCAGGACTTAATTGGAGCTTTAACTGCATATCTCAAGCTAGTGGTTACTACACTTCACAGGGGATTATTCCTTCGTGTATGTACTTTGGTGCTTTTGGCAACAGTTATACACTGGGTTTTCTTACTTTCCGGTGCGAGTCTCAGCTTGGCTGTGCTGCGTGCTCTCCCAGAAGGGAAGCAGGGCTCCTGTGCCCTGTGACAAGGGCTGAAGAGGCTGCTTGGGTCACGGCGAGGATCTGTGCATTTACAGCGCTGTTGTTTTTCATCTCTAGAATTTGCTTATAATGAGAGTCAGACAGCGTGCTCTTGCTGTGCAGCTGGTGCAGAGCGGGGAACAGCCGCTGAAGCACAACCCGGAGCTCTCCGGTTGTATGGTTTACCTCTCCTATGTTGGTTTTGTTGTTGTTTCCCTTTGAATCTTTTTTAATGGAAATGTTTTCGGTGTATGGCTGCCACATAAGAACAACATCCTTATTTAGGGAGGAATTGCTTTAAATCTAGTGTATCAGCTGACAGATTATCTGGAAGGTAAAATGCTGCGACATATAAATGGAAAGTCCATCAACTCCAGATGGCACGGTTTTCTCTTGTTTGTCATTGTTACGCTGGTTGCTTTTTTTTTCCTCCTAATATATCTCAGTTTTAGCTTGTTGGTCCCTCTTTATTACTCAGGCTCCCAGGGAGCTATTGAAAGGACTGGGGCCTCAGAAGGAGGGGATCCCAGCTCAGACGAACCTTTCCTGTGCACCAGTTGTTCTGCACTTCGGTATGCTGGAAGGCACAAGCTCTGCTGTACTTGTCCCTTCTTGCTGCACCATGGCTGGTAAACCTGAATGCATTAAGTGGCCCCTCTGCCATCCGACCCCAAGCTGCCGCACAGAGCTTGCATATAGGAGTTACTACAATTTTTACTTCTTGGTGAATTAGCTTACTTTCACCTCCCCAGACCAAAAAAATTTGCTTCCCTTTTGTTGGTCTTGTGTTGCTGGTAGTAATCTCTCATTAGCCTGGCTCTCATCTCTGTCTTGCACAAGGGGTAACACTTCTGGACACTGGGGATTTTTCAACCCCTGAATTTCCTCGCACCTCAGAAAAGGTCTAGCATTACTGTATCAGTATTAATTTGTCTGAAAAACTTATTGAATACCGGGAGTTTTTGTTCTGCTGCATGAGGTGCAGGTCAGATGCAGTGGGCAGCCTTACAGTTACTGGAGTCGGTTTCAGAGCTGCCAGTGGTACTTCAATGTTATTATTCCCGTCTGGTTAGGTAATACGTATTCACACGGACATTCTGGGCTTTAAGGCCATCCCTGTCTTCCAGCTGGCTGGTACTCACAGCCCGGGCTCGCTGCGCTGTGTGGCCGGCGGCGGTGCTGGCCCTGCTGCTCGCGGGAGCAGAGCGTTCCCCTGAGGGAGGGGGGTCCTGCCCGGGCTCGGCGCTGCTCTTAGGGCCTGAAATGCCTGGGGTGGCTCGGGGCTCAGCGTTGGAAGGGAGTGGAGTAAAACCGCCCTTTGTGGAGCAGGTGTCTGTTGCGACGTGCCCTCTCTGAGACGTCGCTCTTCAGAAGAAAACGTTCTTCCATGGTTCAGGGTCTGGGTTTGTTTCCTGAAACTCGCAGAGCTCTGCTCTTGGGAGCTCTGCATATGTGCAGTACGCAGTCCAGACCTTGCTGACAGGGTGAATACGTTTGCGGTAAGCAGGAACGAGTCTTAAATGATTATTAGAAAAGAAAGGGGCTAATTTAATGATGAATAGTTTGAGTAGCTCTCCGTGCAGTAATGCTGGAAATCAGGGTCACCTGCTGTGATAGAGAGCCTTTTCTGTAAGAATGCTGTAGTTACTTATCTCGAACTTCAAAATAATTTTTTTTCAGCTTTCTCTTTCTGGTGTAGAAAAGTGGAGAAGATTTTACATGAATTAATACATCTTGATCAGTGTGTTTCTAGCAGGAGTTGAGTACCAGTTCATCGCAGTGTTTGAGTGGGAGGAAAGAAAAAGAGAAATAAAACAGGAGAGGCAGGGAAAAAAGTAAAGGTAAGGGGAAGATGAGAGAGGTCAATCTAATGTCAGGATCTGGCTAAGCCTGTATTTTCCTTTCTGCATGCAATTCTGCGGTCATGTCATCTGATGCTTTCACGTTACGTGATTTCTCTATTTATACAGGTGACACACACTGCAGCACTTCGGCGTTCAGAGAGGGACGACTGGTGCCTTCTTAACAGGCCCGGATTTTTGCAGTCTTAAGTCATGTTGTGGGTAACACCTAGTGAGACTGACCCAGGGGATTTGCAGTTAGTCCTTTAATAATAACGTAGAAAAAAGTGCAAATTATTTGCTTATTAAAAGGATTTGCTTCTGAAGCTCTTCTGAGCCTGCATGGGAGGTGATGGGGGTTGCTCTGTACCGGCAGAAGGCACCATCTGGGAAGCCGGGCTCATGCCCTGAGAGCAGCTAGGCAGCCCTTCAGCAGGCAGCCCGGCCTTCCCCTCGAGCACACGGCAGCCAGCAGCCTCTGCAGCGGCTGCTGGGCAGAGGAGGGCATTTCATGACCCGCTTCTGGAGAGGGGACGGTGCTCTGGGCGCTTGCCCGAGGCTCCGGGGCTCGCAGAGCCTCTGTGCGAAGGAAGGCCCGTCACCGGCAGGGTCTGGGAGCAGAGTGCTGCAGTGAGTAAGCACAATTTCCTTCTCAGCTGCCCAGAATGCTTCGTATGTGCTAGAGGAGGAGCGGATGTATTTTTGAGATGTAAATTTGCTGACATTTGAAGCGGGAGTCTGAAGGTCCAAAAATAGCAGTCATCTTGTCTGAGCGGAGAGGAATCTCCATCAGACGCGAGCGGGGGCAGCGCCATCGCCCACCGCGGGGTTCCTGACCCCGAAGATTATGGTCTGTCCTTTGGCACTGGGGTTGTCGGGACCGTTCGTGCCCCTGTGACGGGGAGGGACAGCCGTGTGGAGGGACAGAGGTGGCCTGCCTGGGGCTGGAGCTTACATCTGTGCCGCTTACATCTGCCTGCTCGTTCAGAAGGGCTTTGTCGTGCTGAGGAGCAGAAGGGAATCCGATGGGCAGCCGCAGGAGGTAAGGGCACCTCCGCGAGAGGTGCAGGGCGGCTGCTGCCAGCTAGAGCTGTGCTGCTCTGTGTCCAGAATGCTGCCTGCCCCCAGTTCCCGAACCTTTGCTGAAGAAAAGGCCGGAATTGGAATTTTAGCAGCAACCTCCGTACTTACTGACCTCCAGGAAACTCCTGACTGTCCTGCTCCATGAGGACACGCATGCATACACCCGTGTGCGCACACACGTGCATGGAGCCAGGCTGCACGGGGCATCCCGGCCTGGAGCAGGTGCCTGCGACCTCCCCAGGGTCTGGGCTTTCCCCTAAGATGGCTCTGCTGGGACATTCGCACCAGCTGCTAAGGGGACTTCTGGGACAGTTCAGAGTTAGAGGCCATTTTAATAGGTGATTTCTTCATCCTAAGTACCGTCAGAGGAGATTTTTTTTTGTAGGACTTGAAATTTTGGTGGAACAAATCCCTGTTGGCATCAGTGCTAGAAAGCAGCTAGAAATCTCCCCCAGAAGAAGGGAGAGGCACACACGGCGGGCTGAGGAACGGCATGCCACTCTGCTGCTCCTCGCACACCCCGCACGAAGCTGGGGAGCTGGAGCCCGCGATCGGCACCGGGTGACGCTGGGGAGCTGCTGCAGGAGGCCCCGTGCTCTCTGTTGCCCGTGTCGAAATTCCCCGGCCACCCGTGTGCTGCAAGGGTGAGCCTTAAATGCGGTGCCACGTGTGGTGTTCGCAGCAGTGCTTCTGTAACCGTGTGCTCTTCTCCATGGCTCCTCAGGTGTCAGCTCTCATTACACGTGCGGTCACTTGTGAGGCTTGGAAAATGGCACTTGAATTCAGGACTAAATGATTGCTCCTTGTATGGCTCTTCATCAGCCCTCTCAGAATAAGTGGAGAGTGGATGATGGTTGTTTAAAAGTCTTACCCTATCTGAAGAAAAATACCGATGGCTGCATTTTTCTGATACTAGCGATTCTCTTCCAGTTTCTTTTTTTCTTCCTTGGTGATCCCAGAATCACAGAGACGTTGGGGCTGGAAGGGACCCCTAGGCCCATCTGGTCCAGCCTCTGCTCGAGCAGGGCCACATCCAGGTGGCTTCGAGGAGCAGCCCCAGCCACCTCTCCGTGCAGCCGGCGGTGTTTGTGGGAAAGCCGCCTGGGCTGCTTCGGGGAGCTCACCGGGGTCAGAAGCACCGCCTGCACGGACCGGGGCGCGGAGAGAGCCGGTGGGAGCTTGACATCTGCAGTGCTGGTGAGAAAAGGGCATGCACACAGGGTCACGGCCTCCCCTGCAAGACGTGGCCAGGCTCCCCCCTGCGTCCCATTTCCTCCCTCGAGGGCACAGGTGCTCACCCCTGTAACCCTGTCTGTGCGGGGAATGACACGAGCCCTCCGCGGGTCAGTGCGCGGGGCAGTATCCTGGGCCCCGAAGCACGGGCCGGCAGAAGACCCTTAAACCCTTCTGCCCGCCGGGCAGCCGGGAGCCAGCGTGGCTGCGTGCCTCCCCCTGCCCGGGGCCGCTGCCGGATGCAGCGATGTTCCCGTGGAAAGTGGCTGAGGTGTCTGTGCCTGGCACCGCAGCGACTTCGCCAGCTGGCAGAGCGGCGGGCTGGCTTCACGTTCCTCTGCGGCTGGTTTCTGTTCCCTCGGCTTGTGTTGGAAAGCTTATCCTGTGCACGGTCTGTAACGCGCTCCCGAAGTTACCTTTTGGCATTCAAACGGCACGCTGAGGCGCAGTACCGGCTGGTTAATGATGGGCCAGCCAGCGTCTCACCGGGCTGACTGCTGCACCCTTCTCGTGTTCAGCAGGGAGTCACGGACGGAGGAATTTATTTTGTTTATTCCTTGTATTCTTAAATTGAGGTTTTGCTTAGCCTTTAGCATAATCCATTTCAAAGTGTATGTACGTGGAGTTTTTTCATGTGGTCCCCAGTTTGGTCCTCTTGAAACTGGAGTCAATGGTGGAACGGTCTGAAAGCCCAGGAGATGGACTCTTCGGTGTGTATCTTTTGAGATATTTTCATTTTTCCAGCAAACATTATTGGGTTGTGGAATCGTAGAAACAAGTTGTCTGCTACGCAGTATGGCTTCTAGAACATTTTGTTTTCAGTTTAGACAACACTGAAAAAGCTGAGCTCAGCCCTACAGGAGTCCTAATTAGCTCCATCAGCGTATGTGCACTGAAATCATTAAACGTGGGGTGTTGAGTTTAGCTAAGGAAGGAGGAATATTAAGTGCCACCTGACTGCACATAATTAAGTTTAAAGCGAGAAGAGTTAATCCTGCTGTGTGTTAGAATCCGTGCCATTTCGGTGTGAACTCTGCATTTCTCGATACACAAATATTAAAAGTTAGCAGGAATTAGCACGAACTGTTTGCTGTCGAGCTGAACAGTTGCTTTGGATCGAATGCTCGCAGAAGTCTGTGAGCACAGCATTGTTAGCGCTCTTCTTCCTGGGCAGGTAACAATCACTTCAGTGTGCTGCAGGAACAAAGCGATGCAGCAATGAATCTGTGGCAGCACAGGTTTTATTCCGAGACCAGCGTCTCTCTGTCCTGGTACGAATCACAAACAAGCAGTATCCCACTGAAAAGCGTGAAGCCTGGAGGGCCTGATTTTGCCGTGGTTTCTCTGCCCGTTTTGCAGCCAATTTTAGGCTGCGTAACTGAGACTGGCTTAAGGCAGATCCCTGGTGCTTCCAAAAGGGAACGCGGCTTGTGGTTTTCCACGCAGTGAGATGGGCACTTTCAGAGCTTTATGGAGAAAATGGGTACCTCATTAAAGTCAGGAAGGTCTGCTGTTGATTCTGCTAGGCAAAATATCGTCCCCCAGATCTGGCACTGCCATTGTTAGCATTGTTGAATGTGGACCTTGGAATTCACAAGGCACCCACGGACCTCTTCTCATTATTTCTGCTCTTTATCCACCCAGGAGATAAAGCTCTGACCCGCAAGCAGTTGGTGTATAATTCTGCTTGGACATCTTTACACGATCTCTGTGTAGAATAAGACCCCACTGTGCTAGCTCGAGTATGCACGACAGACAGTGGAAGGCACGCTTTGCACTGAAAAATGGGCTTTTCAGCGGGCAACACAAAGGGAGAGTCAGTTCAATTCGCTTTGGATCAGATGGGCAGCCAGGAATAGAGCACGGGGCTGGTGGCGGTTGGCGGCCCCAGGAACGTCCGCACGGTGCTGTGGCCCTCCTCCGGTGCTCGTTGCCCCTGCAGGCCGGGCTCCTTTGCTTTCCCGGCGGCGTGCTGGGGCCTGTGATCTTGATTTTGCTCTTTATCGGCAGGTCTGGGATAGTATGTGAAAGGTTTCTTGCTTTGTACTTTCACGTGTCATAGTTGCCTCTCAGTTGGATCCTGCTTCCCGGAGGCCGGAGACAGCCGTGGGGCTGCACCTCCACCCGGGCAAGGCAGGAACAGACAGCGGGAGCTGCACGGGCCCGTGCCGGGGCTCCTGCGAGCAGGGGTTGATGTGGACCCCCTTGGGCTAACAGCTCGCTGGGGAACAGTCCTAGCAAACTGCACTGCATTTGGAAACGTGGAAACAGCGAATTACAAGAGCCAGCAAAAGATTCCTTTATTTTTAAATGTCATCTTAAAATCCATTTATTTGGGAGGCACGTAGGTACAGAAAAGAAAGAAAACCGCAGACCGCTCCCGCCCTCCAAAGCAGGTGAAAAACAGGAGGGAGCTGTCTGGAGCTGAGGTAGCGGCGTTGGGAAACTCGTGCCGTGCGCTCTGCAGCTGCTGCGAAGGGTTTGCTCACGCCCTGGGGGAAGGCCAGGCAGCTCAGTCTGTTACTTTCGTTGCTGGGTGCAGTTTATTAAAAATGTAAAGTCAGGGCGCATGGTGAGGCCTGTAGGCTTGGCGTGATGTAGCAGCATGAAAAATGCAGAGGCTTTAAATTTGTCCCGTCCTCACGTGGAGCAGAGTTTAAAAATAGAAACGGGGGGGGAGCACATGAAATGTATGTTAATTCTTCTATGGGATGAGGCTGACCTATTTCTGCAAGTTACTTCCAATTGCTAACTCTGGGTGATGAAAATACATTTTCTGAACGGTGAATAATTTAGTGACTTCGGAGTGATTAACGTAGAGAAGGAGCTGTGGTGGAGGGTGGCATGCCTTCAGAACAAAGTGCATCCCTGTGCAGGAGGGCAGCACGAGCCCCTTGCATCCTTTAAATTCTGCTCATCCGTTGCAGGAAGGTTCCTGCTGAATGAAGATACAAGATTTAGGCTTGTGCTCATCCCCAGGACAGAGGTGAATTAAAGGCAGGAGGGTGTAAAGCACTTCGTAGTATCAGGTCCTCCAAGGTTGCTTTGTTGTTATTCAGCTGTTCGTTAAACAGAGCATTGAAACGGGTTGAAGAACTAATTGACCATTGCATGGTTCTCCTTGCACAGTGAGAACCACAGGGTGAGCTAAGGTCATGAAAATACAGAGTATTTCTGATATGAAACATTTTTATTTATTGCGCTGCAAGTTCAAGACACTGAATTAAACTGTTACTGTAGGCATAAATGCGAACATTTCTGTCCCTGCTGTATTAGCGCTGAAAAGTGGCTACCACATTAAAAACTATGCCAACAATCACAGCTCGTCCTGCTCTTCATCCATTTGATGTACGTCGTACTGGTGTGCGCAGTGCGGAGTCTAACAGGGCAGTACTGGCTAAGGGGCAGCGCTGCTGACTTTGCCACGAATCCTGGGAATGTTAAATAAGGCAGTTAGATTTGGTTGGCAGTATTGCTTGCCCACAGAGCAGTGAAAACATGCGCTAATTACGTTCCCAGTTGTCTTTTGCAGAACCCCAGGAAAGCTTCCTGCTAGACACAGGAGCAAGGTGCAACAAGCTAGCTTTTGTGCGCCCGTGGTCATTGTCGCCCATGCCCGTGGGTGCACGGCAGCTCCGTGTTCCCCTTCTCCCTCGCAGGCTCAGCCCTCCCAGCTCAGGCTGCCACGAAGACCAGAGCTCAGAGAGCTGCTGCTGAGCAGGGCCCCAGAAGAGCGGCGGCTGGTGGGGCTCTCGTGGCTCGGCAGGAAAAGGGCACCTGTGGTCTCCTCCAGTCTGGAGTTGCAGTAAATGGCTCGTGGCAGGTCTTAAGAGACCTCCTCCTTCTGCTTAGATGCAGTTCTGCATAAGCTGAGCTGCAGTCCATATTGGCGTTCCTGTGCTTCCAAAATTCATCAAGCTTCGCTGGATTGCCTTAAATATTTCATTGGCTTGTCTTCTGGGCTAAAAGTCTGGGAGCAAAGCCTAGAGCTGCGGTATAAGAAGGAGCGTGAAGGAGCGGCAGCGGCTCCGAAGCAGTTCCCGGGGGGACGTGGTGCCACCTGCGGCGACCTGCTGCCCCCTGCGATGCTGCTGCAGAGCCCTGCACGACAGCCGTAGCTGGGGCTGGGATTTACATTTCTACGTATCTCGTAGTTTAATTGTGGCAATGGTTCTTGAACTTCTCCATGCACAATTTTATTACAGACCTGTGAACAACAACTTCTTGCTCCTCATGCTTTCTGCTTCATCACAGGAGTCCCTCGTGGACTTGTGGTTAGTCCAAAGTTAGAGGATGTTTTCTCATAGAACTTGGAGCACTGGAGCGGATTACTTCTAGTAGCAGTGTTTCTTCCTACAAACAGTGTATTTCTTCACTGGCTGGGTTTTATTTCTGATTATTAAAGGTGTCTGCATCTTCTTCTGAGAATTCTTTAACTATTTAAACTGCAAACCTTAGCAAACGTTAGCAGTGCAGAGTCAAAGCATGTGGTACAGCAAAGAGAGACCGACAAAACAGAGAACTTTCTGTTTTCCTGGGCGAAATAGCTCATCAGCTTTTAATTTGAAATGGGAATGGCAGAATTGCCCCAAACTTTGTTTTCAGCCAAGTTTTTGGGAAAACTCCAAACATTAAGATTTTTTTCTTTTTTTTTTTTTAATTAGAGGCGAGCGCTTTCCATCAGCACCAGTCTCTGTGGGAAGCTGGCCGTGAGCTGGAGCTGCGAGGCTGGGCTCTGGCTTGGCTCGCGGTGCTGCTCTGGTAGCGCAGGCACCAAATAACGCTTCTCTGCACGCGTGGTGGAAAACTGCTGAGGAGGAGTTCTCCTCGAGGAGTTCTCCTCCAGGCGGAGGCAGGCGAGGGGCAGCCTGCAGGGCGGCGGGGCTGAGGCCCGGCTGGGGCGAGTCCGGGGGCGCTGCGGTTGCTGGAGCTGCTTTTTGGGGCACCGGAGCGAGGGCTGGCGGCGGGGCGCGAGGGCTCTGCCTCGTGCACGGCTGGGTGCAGCTCTGCCACGAGTGGGGTAACGGGGCCGCTGCTTCGGCAGCGTTTCAGAGGATTTGGGAAAAAAGCTTGGTTTGGGTGACCTGAAATTCAGTATTTTCAGTAGAGAAATCAAAACTTCGTTTTGGATCAAATATTTCTTTTGTTTAATTCTTTATTCCTTTTACCTCTTAAAATTCCGATGAAAAAGGAGGTCTGCTTTGCAGAAAAGCACTGTCACATCCAGTTTTGAAAACATTACAGAAAAAAAGAGACTTTGCCACCTCCCTACACACAGTAAAAAATGAAATTAAACTGAGAAAATGAATTACGTTTTGGGCTAGACATCTTTGTAATTTTTGTTGAAATAAATTTGCCTAAAGCTGTTTAGCTTTACTGAGGTGCCTTCTGTTCCCCTCAGGGATTTTAGCAGCCGCAGCCCAGCACCAAGCACAGTACAGCCTAAATGTTTTGTAAGGCACCTGAAGTCAGCCGTTTATCATGCACTGCATGTGTTGCAGAATCATTAAGTAACATTTAGCAGATGTTTATTGCTAATGTTATATTACTATAAACACGCTATAACAACATTCTTGTTTGCAAAATCAGTGTTAGTTACTTGAAGTAAAATTTCATAAGCTGGAGATCACATCCGAATTTAGTTAGATTTGTTTTCCAGCGTAAGGCGCCGTGCCTTCCAGGAAGGAATGTTTTGGTGCCTTTCAATGAGAGTTCTCCCCAGGTGCTCACCAATTGGTCCTATTAGAAACCGGTTATTTGGCACTGAACTAGAGAAGACGGGGGAAAAAAAGCCCCTGTAGCCTGCGTTAAAGCCAGAGGGCTGAACGAGCGCAGTGCCCTGGCGAGGGCCCTCCCGGCGGCAGCGTGCAGGGGCCAGGAGGCACGGCAGGGCTGGTGTGGTGGCGGCAGGGCTGGTGTGGTGGCAGCAGCGTGTCCCCAGGGCCTGGGGCTGGGCTCCGGCGGGTGCCGCTGCCACGTGTGCACCTGGGCTCCCCGGCTGTGCCGCGTAGTGCCCCTCCTGCCCTGGCAGAGCTGGGGGCCGCGGTGGCCCAGGGGTGGTGTCTGCAGGCTCAGTCCAGGTGTGTCGATGCGGGTGTGATGTGGGAACGTTGGCTGTGAAGTGTCTCAGGTCCCCCGTGCCCCCTGTTGATCTTAGGTGATGAATCCCAACCCTGATCGGCAGCTGTGCAGAAGAAGGCAGGAAGGTGAGGAGTGAGGACTCTTTCCGTCCGTTATCTGATCACTTCTTCCAGGCACGTGTTTCTACATGTTTTTCTAGAAGCCTTTTCTGCAAGCTTTTATGTTGAAATTACAAAGGCCATCACTCGCTGCGTACAGGCACGATGGTTGCTGCGCTGTTCTAAAGGCGCGATCCTGCTCCGATCCGCACTAAAACCGAGCAGCATTGCACCCTTTACTTCTGCCGAATGAGTGGGTTTTCCCTCTGGTTGGCATGTCAGAGCCCACCCAGGGGGGCAGCCTGGGTTAAGGAGGCAGGGCCGGTGGTGGGCTCCTGCTGCCAGCACTTACGGAGGAGGAGCCGTGCCACGGGAGGTGACCAGGAGGGGACATTCTGTTCCTTCGTTTTTCCCCCACACGGCTGGAATAACCCGACTTGGTAATTACAGTGGAACCGTCCCAGAATTAAATGGCTCACATAACCTTCCTGATGTTCTTGTTCTATTCTGGGAGAGAGAGCAGGGAGAGATGAAGAAAAATAATTACTGGTGCCGTGGAGCGAGAAGCGGTGATTATCCCCTAACTCCAGCCGGGCGCCTGAGCTGGCAGAGCCGGTGCGGGAAGGAGCGTGCCAGAGCCGCAGCTCAGCCGCGCCTGCTGCTCCCCTCCTCCCGGCCCTCCGCTGCTCCCCTCCTCCTGTTCCTCCCTTTCACCACCCCTGTTCCCCTCCCAGGTACGCAGCCCTGCCGGCAGGTGCCTCGGAGCAGAGCACGCCTGCAGCCCGTCTCTGCGGGTCTCAGTGCTCGCGGAGAGGAGTTGGGAGAAGTGTCACAGGTGGGAAGGAGATTTTCTGCGCGAGGCGCTGGCACCTGTGTGATCGTGCAGTGCCAGGACAAGGGGTACTGACTTCAAGCTAAACGAGGGTAGGTCTAGATTAGATGTTGGGAAGAAATTCTTCCCCGTGAGGGCGGCGAGGCCCTGCCCAGGCTGCCCCGAGGAGCTGTGGGTGCCCCATCCCTGGCAGTGCCCAAGGCCAGGCTGGGGGGCTTTGGGCAGCCTGGGCTGGGGGCAGGGGTCCTGCCCATGGCGGGGGGGGACCGGGTGGGCTGTAAGGTCCCTGCCAACCCAAACCATGTGGTGATTCTGTGATCGCAGGCGCTTTAGAGTAAGCTTAAATAATTCAGCATGGGAAATCGGCCTGGGGCCTTCTGCTGTGCCCGTTCGGCCCCTGCCTGTGTGGGTAAAGGCCCCTGGCTCTTGTCCCGAGCTCTGGGGCAGTGCCCTGGCTGCCGGCACCTTCCTCCACGGCAGCTCCCTGCCTGCTGCCCGCGGGGCTCGGCGGTGCTGGAGGCGGCGGGGGAGCGGTGCTGCAGCACGGTGCATCTGCTGCGGTGCAGGAACGAGCGGTACCTTGCTTCTCCTGTCCCTGTCTCTGTTTTTTTCTGGTGTCTTAAGCTCACATTCTCAGATACGAAGCACAGTTAAAATGCAAAATATATGGTAAAAACTCCTTGAAACAATTTTTTACCTCCCAGAGTTGCTGCCGTGAAGGCAGAGAGCTGTTTTCTCTGCCACATCAGCGTTCTCCTGCAGTCCTTGTGCATCCAACCTGTACTTCAGCATTAGCTTCTGAAACATGCATCTGCCCCAGGAAACAGATTTCAGGTTTGCTACAATGACACATCCAAGGAGCTGGAATAAAAACGGTGTGTTCCTGTCATACCTCACAGGGCTCTAATTAGCAGTCCTTTCAGCCCAGATACGACAATACCGTGATCAAACGGCTGCGGCTCCGCTCTGCTTTAGACTCGGTGCAGTGGCAGAGTTTGACAGTTTCCCAGCGGGGTTTCATTCCAGCTGCACGAGAAGCTCTCCTTCACGCACACAACATGGTGCTGCCGCCCAGGAGCCTGCCCGGGGTGGTTCGTGAGGGCGGCTCAACTTGCGTCTGTGGTGGAGGAGTGCAGCCGCGGGGCTGTGCCTGGAGGGAGGCTGCCAGGAGCCGTGCCGCTTCTTCCTGCGACACTTCCCACTCCTGGGCTGCACACCAGCACCCTCTGGGCAGTGCCTTCGCCCCCACGGCAGGGCAGGGGGCTCCTCGTGCACAGCACCTTGTGCACAGCTCCTCGTGCACAGCACCCCCTGCCCCTGCGCCCAGGGGCACAAAGTGGTGCATCTGTCCTGCCACGAGGTGAGGCAGCTCCGGCTGCACGGAGGCGGCTCGGTGCCTGCCTCGTGTGCTGCAGCACTGGGCAGGATGCTGCTGTCTCGCCTTGGCGGCTCCTGGTAGGGCCACGTGCGGCAGCATGGGACCAGCTCTCGTGGTAGGACGCGGCACCGCTGGGGAGCAGCGCCCTTCTGTTCCAGGGCGAACAATTAGCATCGGCTTTGCTTTAATTGTCGTCTTCCGTAGGAATAATAGCTCCATACGTGGACTTGAGATAGTGTATTTAACGCAGAGACAAACGCATGCCTACAGCAATGTCCAACAGAGAAAATAATGCTGTAGATACGAGCCCTAGAGACGCACCCAAGCACTGTTCACAAACCATCGCATCCTCACCTGAGCGCTCTGCCGACCTGGAGGAGGTGCCTCTGCCCTAACCCGGTGGTTTCCTCTGCGCGGAGCCTCCTCGTGCTGCGGAGCACATCTCTAGGGGAGGGCGAGGGGAAGGCCCCCGAGGGCTCGGCTCTGGAAGCAGCAGCCCAGCGGGTGCAGGGCAAGCCCAGGGACCCCCAGCGTGAGCGCAGCCCTGCGTGGGTTGCTCCCTGCCGCCCTGCCTCGGCCGCGGGCAGCCGGCCCCGCTGCTCTGCCCGCAGCCGTCGTCGTGCCGTGCCTGCAGGGTAAGGGGCAAATCCTGTTTTCCCTTTGGGGGAGCACCACCTGAGGACAGGCTTGCTTGGAAGCTGTTTAGCAAGCGGTACCAACATAAAACGGGCCATTTACCAAGATCAGAGGCAGTTTTGCTGCGGGGCAGTACCCTTCTAAAAATACTTGCTGGACACATCAGAGCACTGAGAAACAAAACGTCTTTGGCCTTGGCCTCAGGGTGTTAGGTCACTGCTTTGGTCTGGGTGGGCCGGAGGAGGCTGGTGAGCACCACGGGCCTCCCCCCGAGCAGCAGGGGGCGAATCGAGGAGAATTGCTGGGGTCACTGCGCAACCTGCAGCCGCCTCGTTCGCCCCTCAGCATGCGGAGAGAAAGCACGTGCTCGTCTCCTGTGCTTGTGGCCAAGACCGCCGTGAGCTCGTTTAGCGCTCGCTAATCTGCACCAACAGAGAGCTCGGCTGGGCGGTTAATGAATAGCCAGTTCACCCCTCTGGGTTGCTATTACCACGCAACGCAGTTCTTCTGGCAGAAACAGGGTTTGTAAAGCCTGCAGTTCGCAGCAGACAAGGTGCCGTACTGCTCATGGCGGCCGCTCCTGCCTCCTGAGCTTGCTGATGGAGAGGCAGATGAACATAACACACTGGCACTCATTTGGAAGGCATCCTGGCCAATGTAAACAGTCGTTTTGCGCTAATTAGGAATGGGTTGTGGCCAGCACAAACATTCTCGTACCCAGTATCAATAACGCAGTCTCCCTAAAATGACTTTGCAGTTGCTTTGTGCGGTGTATTTGATTCCTTGCGGAGTCAGAGATTCATTTTCATCATACAATAACTTACTGTTTTTACATGACTTCAGAGTTGCTTCCTAATAGTATGTTTGAATCCTTGTTTTCTAAAGGGGTTCATTTATAGCACCGGGCTTGTATTATACCTTTAATTTCTTTCATTATCTACCAGCATTCCCTGAGTTCCTGGGTAGTTAATGCTCACTTGAGTTCCCTGTCAGTCACGTTATTCTGTATTTCCATTTTTCTCACCCATGTAATCTTCTCTGTAGATATGAATAGGTAAAACAGATCAGCCTTACATGTTGGAGGCCAAACGTGTTGCCTGTGCCTTTCCAGCGCCCAAAGGAAAGCAGTGATTTCTTGTGTCGCATGGAGCCTTCCTGCTAGAGAACCGACGCCGCGCGTTAGACTGCTGCAGGGGCTCTGGAGGAGTGCAGCAGAAGGGATTCAGACGTGGGGAGCATTGCTGGTATCGTTCCCCACTGGTCTTTGCTCCCCTCTCGCCATCAAATACCTTTCTTTTTTTTTCCCAAGTTGCTTTTACTTCGCCTCTAATTTTGATCCTCACTTGTATTTTTTCTGATCTTTCCAATTCATTCAGATTCATCCTCCAACTCGGAAGCTTTCTGTGCTGAGCCCTTCCTGTCCCTCTGCTGTCCTGCTTCTCTCCCACGGATTTCAGCAGGCTCACCGCTGCCTTTGAAACTTCCTGTGGGTTTCCGTTGCAGTGACATCTACGCTTACATGGTCTCTGTGCTGCTTCCCTAGTCTGCCCACTGTCCTTGCTCAAGCCCTGCCCCTTGCTCTCAAACCTATTCCTGACCCCACGTCTGTGGATCCTGCGCCGGTTCCTTCGGTTCCGTGCCCATGTCTCCCCCCTGCGGTGCCCGCTGCCCCCGGTTCCCTGCGGGCTGGCTGCTCTCGGGGTCCGTCCGCTGCCTCCTGGCTTTGCAGAAGGGCCCTTCCTTTCTGGCTGAAGTCGAGGTGTGTGATTGCTTTTAACTCCGTCTAACTCTGCTTCCTTTGGGCTGAAACTCCTGGTGTTTTTTGGCAGCAAACTTGTGGTTAGCGTGGCCGCATATGAATGTTTCTACATCAATTACTGTGGTGTTTTCTTCCCAAGCTAGGCTGCAGTAATGTAATAGGTAGACATATGCTATTAATTATGCCAGCATATAGAAATGCATTAATAGAGAGAGTTGATCGTGCCGTAATTGTCCTACAAATTTGTTGTTAAAAAAATCAAAAGAGAATTTCTTATGTCTTTAGCCCCATAGAGAGAAATTCTTGGAGCTGAGACGTCGCTATTTTTATCGATGAAGCTGAAAAACAAGCAGATAAATAGCGAAAGGTTGTCTTGGTCCTTAAAATGTGATATCAGACTTTCTGTTTTCCTCAGATTTGAGGATGCTGGATATCAGCTTTACTAACCACACTCATTGTTTTCCTACTGTTAATACCAGGTCCTGATACTGGACCTTCACTTGGTGTCCACTGAGTATCTGAAGATTTGCTGTACTTTTGTCTTGCCATACTTCGATATTTTGTAAATAAATACAGAATGAACAGCAAAAATCTTGAAAACATTCCTAGTTTTAAGATAGTAAAGACTAAAAACTCATCCATGTCATATTGAGGCATGCTCATCCTTCTGTATAAAAGGTTGTTGTAGAGAAACTTACTCTCCATTCTCTTTATTTCCCTGGCAGATAGGAGGAGCGGATCCAGGCTGCTTTATATCTCAGTGCGTGCCGTGATTGCAATGAAATCTTAATTGCAGAGATGTCAGCGCAGCACCTGGCCCTCTCTTGTGAAGGGGGCTGGACGGGGCTGCGTGAGGCTCGGGGAGGTCCAGCAGGCACGTAGAGCCCTGCCGTCCTGCTTTCCTCGTGGGCCTGGGGCTGCGAACAAAGCGGGGCAGCGCTAGGCAAATCCGGGTCACGGTGTTTATCTTTGTTTGTGATTCACGCTTCGGTGCTCGATGTCAGGAAGAGGCATGTCTCTCTGGTGGTAAATACCGGCATGTTACGTCCAGCACTGTGCTGAGAAGGTGCTGCGCTGCTAACGAGCTGTTAGAGAAGTCAATAGGAATATTTAGCTTAGTTTCTCCACGAGTTGCTATCGAAAAACCCGCTGGGGAGCTGAGCACAACAGACGGTGTTGGGTGGCGGTGCCGCCGCCGTGGTCGGCTGCGGGGCGGTGTGCAGGTCCCTGCTGCAGGTCCCTGCGGCCCAGCCTCGAGCCAGGCCCACTGCTGAGCCCACCGACCGTGCCCGCAGAGCCGTGCCGCGCCGAAGGCAGCGCGGGGGGGAGCGTGGTCCCGTGCAGAGGCGGCAGCTGTCAGCTCCTGCTGCGGGGAGCGTGTCACGAAATCCCTCCCTGGCGTCCGTGAGTCAGGCTGGTACAAGTCACCCCCAAATAATCAGCTCTTCCGCTGCTGCTGCGCGACAGCCTTCCGCCAGCTCACAGAAAGAGGAGTCTGGAGCACACATAATTGTTGCAGGCGGGCTCGGGATTTCTGTTTCGGGGATGATCAGAAATGCTGCAGTGATATGTCGTCTTTTTTAGAAATACCGCGCACGAAAAGCAACATGCTGCTACTGTGCTTTTCTACTCAAATGTTGAGGTTTGCTTTTCACTTATTGGAGTTAATAATTCCTGAGGAAAATAATGAAACTGGAGAAAAGTCAAGTTCATCTGACATCATCCATACTTCAAATCAGCAGACTGGTGTATTTAATTTATCAAAAGTGATGTCTGCTGAGAGGTTCGAGGGCCTGGTAAATATTCATATCTGGATTTGTTTCTTGACTGCTGACTGGAGCATGCTTTCTCCATCAGTTGTAGTCATGGATACATGAGAATGACAGCTTGGGGTTTGTTTTCTAAGTGCCGATGCTTTTCTACACAATATTCCAAACATTGTAATGAAGAATTGTCGAAAACTGGCCTCCTGAAGGGGTTCACAGACCATGAGCACTGGCGCACAGTTTAATTGCGAACGGCTTACTGTGCTTTAAACACACTCACTATAATCATGTTTCCTCTTCGCATATTTCCTAGTGACCAAAGTTCAATTAATGGATTTGCGTGCATCTGGAAGAGAATTGGATCCGTTGCCCAGAGTGCTCCAGCGCTGTGTGCGAGGGCCCTGGGTTTCAGCTGAAGTGTTTCCTACCGAGCTGTAGCCGTGGTCTGTGCATTGCTCGGTACAGTTCTGTCCCTGGGGCGGTGGGAAGCCCTCAGCAGGGTGCTGTGCATGGCTCCGGACTGCTCCTCCGGGGTGGGCTCTGCCCCCAGCAGGGAGCACCCGTCCCACAAGCTGCCCGCTGGCTCCCGGCCTTACCCGCGCCCTTGCCCAGGTCCCGTGGCCGCCTGGCCCTGCTAAAATGGCTGCTGGCTCTCGGAGACGGGGGGCGGTGAGGGGAGGACACCCCGTGCCCGGTGTCCCGGGAGGCTGCCGGGAGGGGGGCGGCAGCTCCCCGGCATTTGGCGGAGTCGCCGCTGGAGCGCCCGGAGGGGGCCGGGCCTCGGCCCTCAGCGCCGGGGGGAGCGGGCCCGGCACGTGGGAGACACGCGGCAGGAGCCGGGCCAGACTGTTCTCCGTTCCATTTGGCAAAGTTTTCTGAGTTCTTCTGCAGAAAATGTCCCACAAGAGTGACAATAACAATATTTTGGATATAAGCCTAGCACAAAAGGATAATAGGAACTCCACGGGCATGTGTGGGCTTTTGATTCATCCTCAGAGATGACGGGTGTGCGTTTATTTAAGCTATGGGAGTGGGACTCGGAGTATTTATAGTGAATTCTTTGCTCCCACTCTTCCTGTGTGATTTCTGTCTCTGCTGTCAGTCACGCATGGGTTGGAGCACTCTCCTGCCCATCTCACGTATCGTTCATGCTGGAAATCCCCAGGCCCGTAACAAGCGTTGCTCTCGGTCCAACTTTCGGGGCTTTCTGGGGAGGAAGGAAGTCCTGAGGGTCCGTTGCAAGGCCGGGATCTGACGGGGGGCGCGCTGGCGGCTCACGGGTGGAGAGGTGCAGGCGCAGCCCAGCCCGCGGCCGAGCCCCTGCGGCACGTCTGGGTGCCCGGGGGACGCGGGGCCAGCTGTCGTGCAGGGTGCGCATCCTGGGCTTCGTCTGCAGCCCTGCTGGCTGCCGCTGAGCCCCGGGGACGTTGAGGAGCCGGGTGTGAGGTGGCCATTGTGCAGCGGGACCGATGCTGTGCCTGCTACCTCTGCTTCTGTGACAGTGCTTCTTTATTTGTTTATCCACGAGGCACTCCAATTATATGGTAGTAGGGATTGTCTCATTATTGGTAGAAATAGACATTATTTTTTTTATTTAAGACCACTTTTAGATCATAGCAGCAGGTTGGTAGAAATGATTTTGTTTGCAGCGGTTGCTGATGGAGGCAGTAGCTGAGGTGTTGCATCCGCGCTGTCCTTCCCGTCGTTACTCCTCGCCGTAGCTCTGGAGCAAATCCCCGATCTGGTACGGGTGGGTTTGCACATGCAGAGCGCGGAAGCCAGTCCCCATCCTGTAAACGTTGTCCTTCGGAAGGCACAAACAACGCACCGACTGTCTGCTGCGTGTGCACAAGCGGTACTGAGCCGTGGGACGTGGCGAGCAGGAGCTGCCCGGCCGGGGGCGTGGGGCGCGGCGGTGCCCTCGTCACCGGGACTCCCTCGCTCGGGGTGTTCCCGCAGGACCCCTCCAGTATCGACGCAGGTTAGGGCCGTATTTAACTGGTGCTAAACCGCCTGGTTAGCAAACGTGTTTGTTAGCAACTTCAAGCAGGTAAAAGAAAAGACCACTGAAAGGGAAGTAACTGGTGTCCTGCATCTTCCACAGGAGGCGGCGATTTCTAGTGAAGCTTGACCAATGCTCTTTACATATCTCCTTGCCTTTTTAAATGCACGATCTTTGTAGTAAAGCATTTACAAATTTACATTGTTTTTTCTTTGTCTTGTAGTGAACTTTGACCACTTCCAGATTCTCCGGGCGATTGGGAAGGGAAGCTTTGGCAAGGTAGGCTTGTACGCTCAGCCCCAAGTTCCCCTGTACGTTTTATCAGGTGTCTGCTGTTAAGTGCTTACCGTTTATTGAAACAGTAATGTTGCTGAAGTTAATTATTTTTATTGTGGGATGATGGCTGCTAAGTAAACACAGGAGAAATGCATTCAGGAGAATACTTTGTTGCCATAAGGCATTGCTTTAGTTCTTGGCATCTTGGTGAAACAGCTGTATTTTAGATTACGAGCACAATTGTGATCATTTTGTGGCAAGTATTCATTATGTTTTCTGTTCCTGAGGGGGCTTGTTGGTAGCGAGCGGTGACAGCTGGTCGGGAAGGAGCTGGAAGCTGTTTGGGGAGACGGATGGAGCTGACACGGTGCGGTCGGGAGGGTTCTCTGAAGCCTCGGGCAGTTTTACTACTCAGAAATGAGTTCTGCTTAAGAGTTTTTGTTGATTATCTTTAATAAGTTTTTTTTGCCAAGTATGTGGGAGAAGGTGGGAGATGATGATCAAAAAGCTGGATAGCTCTGAAAATCAATTATTGTTTGATTTGCTAGTTTATATTCCTTCTTCATTCCCTTTTTCACTGAGTCTCTGTCCCTGTATTTGCTGATTTTGTCACAGCATTTTATACCTTTTGTTTGCACTGTGAACTGAAAGCTCAGTGTGCATGCATGTATACATGCACGAGACTTCGTTGCATTCCTACAGTTTCACAGTTATTTTGTCACCTGTGTTTTACCACGTCCCAGCGGTAGCCGTGTTCCTCTGTTTAGCCAAGACACCTGCATCCGACGGACAGGAGCCTTGGAGCAATAGCCCTGGTCAGGATTCATGCAAATCGCTGAGTTTGGTTTGTTACAGTCTTCTCATGCAGTTACACAGCGTGGGGCTTTGTACCAGGATGGTGTTAGGTTGGGGCAGGGAAGTGCACCTTTGGTTGGGCAAAATGTGTGGAATATTAAACATGTAAAATAGCACAAACTCGTTTAGAGGATGGTGCCAGCAGCTTCATGTCTCCATACACTGCTGAGATAAGCTGAACACGAGTTGGTCGGTCAGTAGAAAGCTGTATCCCCTCATTTCTTTCTGGTCTGGTCGTCTTGGCTGGTTTCTGCCCATCCTGCTTTGATCAGCAGCTCGCTCAGGGTGGGTAAGGAAGCCTGGACCTGGCCCAGGAGGTGAGCTGCGCTGCCCTGCGCTCCTTCACTCTGCTGCTGGCAGCTGCAGCGAGGCAGCGTCCCACCAGCCTAGGCGCGCGCAGCGCGGCCCCCTGCATTCGATGCCGCTCTAGCCCCCCGTGCCCCAGGCCCAGGTGCCTGGAGAATTTGCAAAAGCAGAAATGTCTCAGGATGTCTGTGGGACCTGTTTTGCCAGAAGAGATGGCATTTTTACCAATTGCTGGTATTTTAAAATACTTTAGATGTGTCAGTAGCATGTCTTGAGAAACAACAGATGTACGTTCCCAGCCTCGGTCTTGATGAGGCGCAGTCCAGTTCTCAGAGCTGGGAGAACGGGCACTGTTAGCAGTAGCACCGTCGTTAGCACTACTTGCTCGTGAAGATGTTTCCTTGCAGCCTGAGTTCCCTGAGGTATCTACTGCATCGTTCTGGCACGCTCAGGGCGCAGTCTGCCCACACAGATCCCTGCCTGGCTTCATTGTGAATTCCCACAGGATGAGGGCTAATGAAAATGTTATGCCAACTACAGCGTAAGGCAGGGAGAGGGTGGGTTTTAAACAGGCAACCACAATTGCACTGCTGTCTCTTGAGCAAGAAGAGGCAAAAGCTGAAAGCAGAGCTACATCAGATTTCTGAGGTTATGTTAGAATGATTAGATACAAGCACAGGTCCTTCCTTAGGATAGCAATATAAAGGTAAGGCAAACAGCAGGGGAAACTCTCTCCAGATGCTTCTGGCAAGAACAGGAAATCTGAGTCTTATGACTTCTGCTTATTGTCAAAGACCAAAAACCTAAATCAAAACCTTACTAAAAAATAGCAGCTAACATTTATTCGGGGTCATATGAGGAGACTCATCCTTCCAGACGTAAACTTTCCAGAGAAAAGAGATTGATTCTGGTGAGCAGCAGCACTGTGTGCTGGAAAATTACTTCTACTCGGAATGAAAAAAGGAGAAAAATTATTCTTGTCTCAGGGCAGGACCTTTTTGGCTTCGGAGAGCTACTCCTCATGGCTGCTTCCACTTCTGTTTAGGTTGAAGAAAGACTAAGTCTAGCGTGTAGCAGTCTGTCAGCCATCAGAACTGTATATACAGTTTCAACAAAATGCTGAAATGATTCATCTGTCATCCTTCTGGATAGTTATGTCAATATGCTAAATTTCCTTTGATATTGGGAAAAACTTTTTGCATTTACAAAATCATTTAAAACTTGCATTTAATTATGGAAAATGTGGAACTACCTACCTGAAAACTGTTAACTTGAAATATATGAGTGATTTAGTTGCTTTGGTTGGTTCAAGCACTGTGTGCTCACATCCAGGAAGGTTTTTAGGAGCCAACGTCCCATCCCTCTCAAACTGAGAGTGTGAACCCTCGGTGTGCCCATGTGGGACCTGTGAAATTTGTGAAGCCCTGCGATCTGGTAGTGAAGGCACCTGGCCAGCAGCACCCTGCCTCTGGGTAGCTCTGGGCAGTGCATTTGCTTTTCCAGATTTTTGTTTCCACTCTCATTTTGTGCGCCTCTCAGAACAGACTGCATGGTCCTTGGTCCAGGCACTGGACAAAATGAAGCAAAGGGGAACCCAGAAATTGCCTTTGAAGAGACTGGAGAGTCCCTGAACTTCCTCTCTGGGATGGCTGCAAAAACTGGCTGATTTTTCTATGCTAGAGTTAAGTTTAACCGTGTTTAAGGTACTATTAATCAAACAAAGGTTGTGCTCAGTTCCTTACTCAAATTAGGAAATTTACAATATTCCCATATGTATTAGAGATAATATTATTTGGTTTACAGTATTTTAATAGGAGTGTTATGTTCCTCTTGTAGCACAGACTTATTTCTCAGGCAGCGGAAGTTGCTCCAGTTTTAACTGGGCTGTGACCCGAGGAGCAGCAGCCAGGAAGGGGCTTTCAGAATCTGATGCAAGTTTTGATCCTCTCTGTTGATGGGAAACTCGCTCCGAGTTTTGGTGGGCTTCGTGAGAGACACCGTGAGACTTGGAAGTCTCAGCAGGCGTTAGTTGCTTTGTAGGTATCTTGACATCTCCCTTTTAAAAGCTGACCTTGAGGCAGAAAGGCAGATTGTTCTCCCCGAGGTTTTCCTTTTATCTGAGCTTCCACATGTGCTCCTAATCAGCTACCACCTTTTCTATTTTTGCTAGGGATTAAAGAACTGGGGTTATGGGGAATTTGTTATTTTCACTTCGCTGCTGTGAAGAAATAAAAGCATATCCTAAGTTCCTCAGCTGGAATTCATGTCTGCTGGTGGAAACGGGGGGGTGAACCCAGGCTGGCAGGAAGAGCAGCGGGAAACGAACGACCATCGTCCCAGCCGGCGTGCCCCGCTCCCGGGTCACCCCCCGGGCTGTGGGCACGGGCGCTCCCCTGAGGGCCCTCGCCCCGTGTGCCGCAGTGTTTGGCCCCGTGGCCGGCTTCGGCTTTGCTTCCCAATTGCATTTGACCTGGTCAGTATGTTACCGAAGGCTCGCGGAAACAAGTAACCTGCAAAGATGAGAAGTTAAATTCTGGCACCGGTTTGTCCGACGACGGCGGTCGTACCTCTCGTCACAGCGCGGCGTGAGGCGTTCCCAGCGCCAGGCCCCTCGGCTGGGGCCGCGCGGCGGTGCCCGGGAGCCGCCTGCCCCACACACCTCGTGCCAGCCCCGGGGAGGGCGGCGGGGAGCGACCTTTCCAGCCAAAGCTTGCTCTTAACGTTGTTTGCTTTGCAGAAGCGCTTTAACGTCGTGACTGTGTTGCTTTAATAATTCACACAGCCTGAAGCTGGGTATTGTAAAGCTTTAATCCATTTTCTAAAGGTCATAGATGCCCATCCAGTAGATACACGATAGATAAAATTCCCCTAAAGTCTATTCTCAACCAAGTGCCTCTTTGATATCAACACAAGCTTTATCCTTTCTCCTTTTTTTCCCAGTTTTATAAATGTTGAATGTTCTTCCCCCAAAAGAAAGGCTAGAAACATAATCCTCTGACATTAAACCACCACGGATATTTTTTTTCCCTTCTATCTCTCTGCCCGTGCTGGAGCAGGTGCGAGGCCGAGGTTAGATCCGTGCTGCGGGTGGTTTCGGGCCACGTGTTGCTGCAAGGTGTCAGCCCCGCGGCTCGCCCCACACCTCCCAGCAGAGGGACACGTCCCTGGAGGCCGCCACAAGAGGAGGCGCCCTGGCCGGCGGGGCCAGCCGGCTGGGGACAGTCAGGCGAGGGGCCTCCCGGGGCCTGGGGCGGTGCGGAGGGTCTCCGCAGCCACGGGGGAACCAGCGCGGTTCAGGGCCCGCCCTGAACTGGTCCGATGTGGTCCAGCAGTACCTTGCCATTAGCATCTCAAGTTGTGAGAGCAGCAGGAGTGAAAGTATTCGGCAGCTTTTTCTGCTGCGTGGTTGTGAACAAAGTGAACGTTTTCATCTGAAACGAGGTCTGGGACACGATAGCGCACACCGCACCAAGGACATATTTGGGGTTTCTGAAGGATCAGCCTTCTTAAGGTAGTGATTTATAAAAAAAGCTACCCACTTTTGTTATCATTATATACCCAGGCCCTTATTAATCCTCGCATCTGAAACTGCCCGGGGTTTATTTCAGCCCCCGGCATTCCTGGCGGATGAGTCACGTCGGCGTGGGGTGGAGGTGGGACGGAGGTGGGACCGATGCTGCCGCCGGCAGCTGGGAGGCTGTGGGCTGGCAAAGCAGCGTTGGAGAGGAGAGGGTGGAAACAGCCGCCCCCCGAAACCTGCTGTGGCGCTGCCTGGCGGCTCCCGGGGGCTGGCTCCTGAGCAGGATAACTTCACTCTGTGCACTCCTTTCTTATGCAGCTTCTTGGCTTACCACTTGGGTGCCGCTGTCCTCCTGAGTCCTGAAACCTGCTGTTTCCTGCTTGGTGGAAGACTGGAGGAAAACGGGATGCCAGTTGTAACTCATGGCATTTGAACGTGACGTTTGTTCTCAAACAGCGTCCAACCCTGAGCTCACTTCAGTTGGTCCACCGATTCTTTCCATCTTGTCTCGGGGAAGTGCCCTGCATATTTTGATGAAGCCTCTTGATGGGCTAAGGTTGGCTTTCCTGGGGCAGTATTCGCACTGTGCTTATTCACAAGTGCACGTTCGTGCTCACCTACCTTCCTCCTTACACTTCCCTTCCTAGGTGATGAAGGGCAGATGCAGACAGCACCTTCGTGGTGTTCTCTGGGCTCCGGTAGCTGGGAAGCACACCACAGGTCATGTACACAACCAAGAATAAAATTTTGGTGTGAGCTAGCCTATCCTCTTTACTGACTACAAAATAAACCGTAGGATGTTTTCACTCTGCACACTCCCCAGCACTTGATAGACGTGCTCCACGTTGGGCTTGCAGAGCTGTTGGGGAAAGCGCCTGCTTACCCCTCTCCTGAAATTTTGTCACCTTCTCTTGTCGTTTCTCATCAAAGTGCACTAGCACTGGATAGGTTCTAGTGTCCATTGCCAGAGTAAAGCCTGTCTGAATTAAAACAGACCGGTGAACTTGGTGTGATGAATTGATAAAAACTCCTTGGTGTTTGATCATACAGTTTCATTAACGATGGAGCCTTTCCCTCCTGGGTCTGTCTTTTGCGTCGTCTCATTGTTTTTTGCAAAGCCGAGAGGAACTTTTATAGCTTCTCGACATCCACCCTTCTGTGAAATTTGGCTGAAACTGGCCAACAGTTCTAAAAGTCAGTAGGAGTAAATATGAAAAAAATCACATATCCTCATCTTAGCGAACCAGACACAAATGTTTAATTCATGAAGCCTCGTGTAAAGGCAGCAGACTCAATCCCTTGCGGCATGCGCCTGCATTGTAATGCAGTTGGCAGCGGAGCTCCTCTATGGGAAAGCCTGAGTCCTGGGCTGCAAGGAGGAGCGGCTCCGGCCGGCGGGGCGGTGGCGATGTCCCCGGGCACCCGGTCGGGGCTGGCAGCCAGCCGGCGGCGGGCAGAGCAGCTGCACACAGCGCGCTGGGGCTGGGTGCCGCCGCGGGGAGCACACATCGGGGCTGTCACAGCCCCAGCGGCGACACTGGGGGTCGGTACGCCAGCACTATTTGTATGTCGGACGTTGGCGGTGTGATAAACTGTCACTAGCAATTGTAGTGGTAGGAAGTGATTGAAAAGGGTAGAGAGAAGGGTACCGAATGGTCCCGTCCTGCGTTTCTGTCATCCTTGCCTCGCTCCTACTCTTTAATTTTGTGGGCCCCAGGGATGTAACTAGTGCCTTTCCCTGGCATCCAAACAAGTTGTGTTTTGTTGTTTTTTCCAGCGCTTTTCTATCCCCTACCACCTACAAACTGTACAAAACGAAATGGAGACATGAAATATAAAATGTCTTTAATTGTATGTAATTTTATGTAAAGCTTTTGGTTTTCCAAAAGCCAAGCATTAAATGAAAAGGAAGGGGAAGTTGTCACCCCGAGAGGAGTATAAACGGAGACGTAAGTGGGAACAGCTCCTTTATTCCTCTATATCTGTCTTTTGTCTGGGCCTTCCCTATGGAGATCCGCACCCAGCGCAGCGACGCCGGCAGCTCCACCGCAGGGAGCGGTGAAGTTGATCGAGTTGGAAGCCGCGGTGGGTCAGGAAGGTGCCACCGCTGTCCCCGGGGCAGACTGTGGTGCTGTGGGGGCAGCGCTAAGTACCCGCAGCTCCCACGCGGCGCCTGAGGGGAGCGGGCCCGAACGTCGCCATTCCCATGGCAAGGGGGCCGTACGGCTCGGAGCCTGGCCGGGCCGCAGGGCCCGCCCGCGGCCTTCCCACCCAAGGCGAACGTGCCGCCGGCCGGCAGAGGCACAAGGCCAGGCGCAGCCACGCAGCTCGCTGCGGCCGCGCGGCGCTGCCGCTGTACGGGCCCGCTGCCGTTTGTTTGAGGCGGCCCAAGGCTTCACCGGGCCCTGTGCGTTTCCTCAGTGCCTTCTCAGTCCTAAAGTCACGCAGTGGTAGGCATATGTAATGCTTTCCTACAGCAGTTTCCAAAAGGTCGTTAGTGGGAGGAAGCCTAGACAGCAAATCCATAATACATCTTCCACATGACATGTTTGTGTACAGACTGTGAAGTTCTTGTTTGCTATAAAGAGTAAAATGATGCAGTGCCGTTACAGCGCAGGCAAAAGAAACAACTCCCAAGAGGGTGCAGCTCAGTCCTGTGAGCTGGAGGCACAAAGCCAAGCTTTCTTAGGGGCATTTTCTCTTTCCTCTGCAAAATCCTTGTAAGAGTCCCGCAGTTGTGTCCAGCTGCCCAGAATGAGAGCAGCAGTGAAGCCCGTGTGGTTGGGAACATCTGGCACGTTCTCACGTGCCCTTTTAAAATCAGGTGTTTTTTCCAATTACGTGTGGCTATGGCAAATGTATCTTTGATTATTGTATTTGCACGTTTACATCGTCACGTCCAAGCTAGTGGACAATTTAGGACCACAGGCTGGACCCTTTAGGACATCATTCTGCCATATTCCTGGCCTGGTTTTCTTTCACATCGTTATCTCTGCCTGGACTTGGGTGAACCGTTAGCTCTCATTTGTGGTCTCCTGCCAGACGAAAGCCATGCTGCGTGTCCCGGCTGTGAAGATGGCGCTGCTTTCGTTGCTCGGACAAACGGGCGGGCCCTGCGGCGGCTGCCATCGGCCGTGTCTCCGGCACGCGGGTGGCTCTGCCGGGAGCGCGCTCCCAGAACCGCTGCAGGGGATGGGTCCCCTGGGCCTGGCCGAAGGAGCAGCCTCCCGAGGTGAACCACGGGACCGCTTCTGCCCATCGATACAGTGAATGCTTGTGTGGCTTGTCTCAGCTGAAAGTATTTGTCACAGATTTTTCAGTGTATGCATCAAGGATAAATGGCTGTTTCCTGCTTGAATTCTTCCTTGCTCTTACCCGTGACTGTTCTCAATATTAAATTCTCACAATATCTCCTGCCCCCCGGCCCCATCGAAGCCACAAATGCAGTCTCATTCCTAGACTTGGATTAAAAAGACCTTTCTGTGGATTTACGTCTGCTGGATGTCAGATGTCTTTGAATCAAACACGAATACTCGTGTTCAGAAGGGCCAGCCTAATTACAGGGTAGGGAGACAGAGAGCCGTAGGTCTTTTGAGGGGAGGAGGAGATGCTGTAGCACCCGTTGCAGTGATGGCAGCAGATGCAGAAGTGAAAAAGCTGGAGGTCGTGTTCTTCCAGCATTGCTTGTAAGAGAAACTCCAGCTCGGCTGTGTTCATCTGTAGTCTTTGCAAAGAGGCTGTGCCTCTTCTTTGACGGTGCCTTTGACAGCTCTCTGTGCCAGCAGCGCAGCCAACGTGCAGACTGCTGATCTAACATGGCCAACATTAAAACGTCTTGTTTTTAAAATAAAAAAAAAATGTGCCCTGCTTTGCTAATGTTAATTATAAATCTCTCAGTGGCTTAAATATGGCTAGCATTTGGATCTTTTTTTTTGTTCTGACAAGCAATCATACAGCACACCCCCACAAGCTAGTTAATTGAACCGAGAGCATGGGATATTTCAGCATCAGATGCAGGATTTGGCAACAATTAAATTTAAGCTAAATTGGATGTCCAAGTCATCTGCAAGTCCTTAGAAGCTGCAGTTTATGAGTTTTGAGCGTTCTGTTCATGCTGGTGGTTGGACAATCTAATTACGAACCACTTAATGTCATAAATGATAAGTAACAATGTCCTCTGTTCTTATGAAATTTTGAACGTGTTAGCATGATACAGCAAATATTCCCTAAGCACTTCTATATGAGTTTATTAGAGTAAATATTTTCTGGATTTACCCAGAGGATTATGGGGTGTGCCCTCTTTGTTATTCTAGGCAGCACCGTGATTCAATGATGTTTGCAGAATGAGACTTGCTCCTTGTCTTCTCGTGATGTATTTGTTCTTGTGGATTGAGTCAGCATTCAAAGACGTCTGAAATTCTTGACTTCCTATGCAAGTGTCTGTGCACTGCTTAGAAGCAAATCTGTTCCTCATAGCAATTGTACCGACATAAATCCAGAGAAGCTGCACTGGGTACGGCTCCATCCTTCTGTTTGTACAGTAGTGAATACAGGAGCTGCCCACAAGCCAACAACAGTAATTGGGATGTTATTAATGATCATAAACATAGGTGATATTTGTTAGATGCTGCCTTCCTTTTGCGGGTCATTGGCCCCAACGGGAGGAAGCACCAAAATTATAGATTTGAGCTACATGCTATGTTCTAATCGTGTACTGTGCCAGGTCTCCTGTGTCTGTAAGTGTCCTTTACAAGTGGCAGGATATGGTGCTGGCGTAAGATCAACTCTTGTAAATGGTCTGTGTTTTTCCAGGCAGTCTTTATTTATACCTCTTGTTCCCTGGGAAGCAGATGAGCCGTACAGTCTCACTGCCTAATTGTATTATAAAAGCTATACAATTTGCCACATTTGTCTAGCCCAGGTAGCCTCAGCCCTGGTTATGTATGGGGCTCAAAGCCATTATGTCCGACCACATTCCTTACAAAACAGGGGGATCCTGGAGTCCTGTGGTGTAAATACAGGTGTGTTTCAGACACACTTTTCCTCTTTAGGCAGTGGTTCATACAAAGCACGCCCCTCGTGTCCGAGCGTGCCACCCAGTCCTTCCCATCAGTGCAGCGTTGCTGTTCGTTCGCCTGCACAGTGTGTGGACACCGTCACATCTGATGCCTGCGAAGTGTGGCCAGAAGATATGTGGAATTGTCAAAGTACACCATACTGGATATTTTCCAAAGGGTTTTCATTCTCCCAGTGCCTGGAGAAAGTTTCCTTAAAAAAAAAAAAGTGCCCTCAGAATACCTGCTTCGTGAGGAAGCGCTTCAGGAAACCAGCAACTCATGCGCTGCACAAAGGGTAATGTTTTGCCAGTAACAGGTGGGCGCTGCTCTCCCCAGTTGCTCAGAAGCTCCGTGTTTGTCTGGATGCTTTCTGATCATGAATTAATTCAGCCAAGCGCAGTGCGCTTCTCAAATGCTTGCCCAGGCACAGAAAGCTTCGCTCCGTCGCAGCTCAGGGACGGGTGCTGCGGGGGTGAGCTCGCCGGGTCCCTTGCGTGTAGCACAAGCGAGGGGCTTGGTGTGCACGTGGAAAGCTGTTCTGGAGCACACCCGGCATCCTGGGCACCGCACTGCTCTTCAGCAGTGGAAAACCTTTTTCCTAACGTGTCCAAACGGTTGTGCACTGTACTCCATTTCTCGTTTAATTCTCCCCTCAAGATGGATGGATTCGGGGGAAGGAGAGACAGAAATGACTAATTCTCATGCCGGAGCTGTATTCCTGTATTCTATTCTGTCATTTAGGTACCTACGTACCTGCTCTTTTTTTTTTTTTTTTTTTTTGTCTCTGTTGATGTATCTTTCTGCTAATGCTTTAATGCTTTCAGCATTGGGGAAACAGGGAAACAAAAAAATAGGAAAACAGAAAGGTCAGGCTGCTCAGCCTGTCGCTACTGAAGAGGTTCTTAGAAAATGGCCATAAAATAAAGGCTTTGTAAACAGCAGAAGTAGAATGCGATTTCCATTAGGTTTGAGTTCTTGAATGCTGCTTCCCTCCATCTGTCTTTCCCTTAATAACGCTGTTGGGAAAACTCAGCGTGTGGTATGACCGTTCTGCAGCGGTACAGCTGCTAACGTGGCAGTTAGGGGCTGTCAAGTACAAGACAGCAATGGTAGTTTGCTTGCATTTTCCTCAGGGGAGGCAATACTTCGGGTTCTCTTTGCCTGATTTTTTACACAACCTGCAAGAAATTCGTTTTTTTAAGACATTTAGTTTCTTTCAGTCTTGGTTGAAGTTGGCTACTTCAAAAGTTACTCGGGAAGGAAGAAACTGGACAATCAGGACAGACAGTTGGGTGGAAGTGCCTTGTTTCCCATGGAGTGAGGGTAACACCAGGGCTGCAAGAAATCTGAAAGCCTTTTCCCACTCCAAGGGAGGGTCACTGTGTCAATTTTAGCAGATATTTATCTAGACTGTTACTACCGCTATCTGGTGCTGGAAGCTGTGCACTGCTGTTGAGGATCCCCCTGCAGTCTGTTTCGGTATCTTGCTGTGCCTAGCCTTAGAAACTTTCTCTCAGTAAGTAACCTGAATCTTCTGTGTTGCCATTTATTACCTGTGCTGTTGACCTTGGATATAAAAAATAAATTATTCTCTTCTGATTTGCAGCATCGTTTGGTGTATTTGAGGATTTATGTCTCCTTCAGTCAACCCTTTTTAAGCCAACGAGCTGACTTCAAGCAGTTTTTCTTCATAAGACACTCCTCTTGCTCTCTTTTGGGCGATGTATCTGATTGTTCGTGCCCAGGTGCCATACCCAGCCCTGGTCCCCGGGGTTCATCCCACCTCGCAGGGCCCGCCTGCTGTTGGTCCAGACCGTTCCGCATTCGTACCCGGTGTGCAGCGCTCCCGCTCTCCCCCAGCTGCTTGTTTGCCATTATCGAAGTCATTAGTGAAAACAGTAAACAGCACCCGCTGCAGACTGCGCGCCCTCTCCTTTGGTACCTCTCTGTTTGGACAGTGAGCGGCTGCCTCCTCTAGGGCCAGTGTGACCCCCATTGTTTTCCTTGGAGCGTACTCCTGAGGCCGGGGTGGAGGGCGTTTCCAGCGAGGTAGAGTCTGAAATAAATATGCTTCAGGTGTTCTTCCAAAAGCTGAATCCTTTGGGAAATCGTGTTGTCTCTTCTAGTCATTTTGCCTATACTTGGAAGTAAGGTTACTTCCCAATTCTCCGCTTATCTCCTAATTAACATGAGGGTTTTTCCGACGTGGATCAGTCCCTCAAAGAGAGATAGCAGCTCTAATTGGAAAGGAAGGATTTATCTTAAGATGCAGTCCTTGTGATACCAGACTAGTATTTTCTCTTTTCCCAAGTTGTGTCAGCCTGTTGGATCAGCTCTGAAGTGCTATTAGAGACTTTACACGCACAGCCTTCAAATTGTCAAAGACCCCACGCACAACATACCGGCGGAGTTATACTCTCAATTCACATAAAATATACTGTACTCATTTTCTGAGAAGTCGGGTTTGTGTTGGAACAGGTGAAAGATCTGTTGTCAGGGTTGTCAATAAACCATCATTCTAATAATGTGTATGTACACCAACTTTTTTTTATAAAGTAGGGGGTCATAGCTGTAGGCTGCCTCTAGATGTGCAGCTGTGCTTGATTAAAAAATATATTATAATAAAATATTACAGTATAATGAATGTAAAAATTACATATGATATTATATTGGTATTAGAAGAAAAAAGTAAGTTAAGACAACTGCTGACCCTTTTTTTACAAAGAATTCAATATACAGGTTGAAAATGGACAATGTCAGCATGCAGTAACGTGGAAGAAGTTCTGGGCAACAGCAGCGCAGTGGAGCTGTGAGACAGATAACTGCACCATCATGTAATCAGTTTGTGCACTGAATGGGGAGAGCTACGAAACCACAAAGGAGCCACTGGTTTCAAGGTGCTCTGCACAAACATGGGAAATTATTTTAATCTTTACATTGCAAATTCTCTTTTTATAGTTGTGAAATGCCTAATTTGGCACGCTTTTGTGTCAAAGGGTATTTTAGTTAGAGGAAGCATCTCATAGTTGATAATTTTAAGTACATATTGGGCAGTAAATACTATAAGATGTAAGACAGGACAACTCACTGAAAAAAATAGTGAAGAAAGATTATCATTTATAGCAGCACTTTAGGAACGCCTTAGACTGATATTAGTAATTATTAGTAGATATTAGATTATTATTAGATATTAGTAATTAGTAAGAGCAATCTTCAGTGCCAAAGACAAGATGGACCGAACAACTTCAGAAATGACCTAATGTCACACAGGCAGTGAGACAGGAGAGCAAATAATTTATGTATGAAGCATTGTCAAGTAAGTGACGGATTAGGGTTTATTCACATTCGTTGGCAAGTGTATGGAAAAAGCCATCATTTTCCGTGGTCATTCAGAAACAGTAGAGTGTTACGGAAATATCCCAATGCAATGCCAGATGAATCTGCTGAAAGGTTCTGTGGATAGCAAAACTGATGAGCGATGAGCTCAGTCGTTGCCGTGCCCCTTGCCATGCCCCGTGCCGCTAACCCAGCGAGCACCGCTCGCTGCACCGGAGCTCTCCCCGCGCTGGTCACGCAGCGCTGCACGCGGTAGCTGCTGGCTCTTCTGGGTGCTTGGCTGAAGGCACAGCGATTACTCAGCTGAGTAACTGCTGTCTGCTGTGCGTGGGGATGTTTGTGGTGATGGGCCGCTTGAGGGACGGTGAATAACTCGGCAGGATTAATTAGCGGAAGCATAAAAGCTCCACAGTGCCTAATGGGAGAGCTGCAGTAGGAAGATCCTCGTCTGTGCTGTTGAGTGCTCAAAGCATATTTCTTCATTTTGGTAATACGATATTGTTCAGTGGTGTTGGGTAGGTTTGACAGGAAGGCATGTGAGGTAGGGCCCTGGCTTCTTAGAAGCACGTTCCCCATCCGGGCTGGAGGCAGCCCCTGGGCTGTTGGCAGTCCACGCGCCCGTCTGCCCCCGCAGCCTCCTCTCCCAGGAGACACGGCTCGCCCCAGCACGCCGTGACAGGAGCTGGTGGCTAGAAGGAATTGCAACGGATTCGTCGTGAGCAAGGGACTCGGTGCGTTTTGTGTGCTGAGTTTCTGCACATGCAGAGGTGGGTGCTGGGGCTGGAGGAGACGTCACCTCGAGGAGCTGCCATCGCATGCACTTCATTGGTTTTTTCTAAAGAAGGGTCAGCAATGGTCTTAACCACAAGTTATCGCTAATGCTCTCCCTTCTGAGATGGAGGTTTCTCACTGGTACTTTTGCTGCTTGTACTGTGGTAGTGCGGGGCATGTTCTCTGAGGGTGGCGCTCCAAAGGCTTCGTGTTGAGTGTTGGACCAAGGGAGAGTAAAGCTATGTTTGATCGCGTCCTGCAAGGTCTAGGTCTGAACTGTCCTTTTTCCCAAGGGAAGGATAGTGGGGATTTTAATGCAGTATTAAAAAGGAAATGTGAACAGATGGAGCTATAACCTGGCCAAACTTCCATCCCGCCAAGTTACAGGCTTCAAACCTGGAGCTGATGGAGTAATTAGTGCTCAATGCAGCGCGCACAATATGTACACGCAGGCATTTGCTGTCAAGTAGCAATTGTTTACACTTACTCTGATTGCTGGCTGCCAGTTGGCAGACCCAACACTCAGTGTCAAAATCTGAGAGGTTTTCCTAGTGCTTTGGCATATTAGCTGTTTTTAATGAACTGAAGTGAGCTTTGCTCACCTTCTGCTGGGAATCACTTCACAATTTGCTGGCACCTTAGGTACAAGCATCTGCACTGTGATAGCTCTTACGGTTGCTTCGCAGTCCCTTGTGCCTGCTGCCGAAAAACAAGGTCTTTTGGTATAGGGGACCTTCGCTAGATGAGATGTCTACCAGGGCAGATTTCTTCGTGAGAATTTGGTGATAACCACATCAGTGCGATGAAGCAAGCTCCTGCCAGTGGAACATTAAGCAACTGGCTGCGAGTTTCATTAAATTCCTCCTGAAAGTTTTGCATTGTGGAACACGAGTACTGCCTTCTTCCTTGGCTGCGAAGTTACACCTGCATTTATTTACTTCAGCAATGGAGACACTTGTGCCTGGGAGGCACGTTGTGGCAGCAGCACAGCAACCTAGCTGCTAGGGCACACCGCTCGCAGGGCCATTGCCTGGCAGCAGCTTTTCAAGATGAGCGATGAGGTTTTTCCAGATAGCACAGGGATTGTTTTGGCCTTGGGATCTGGAATAGCTACAACATTAATTTATGTTCAGAGATTAAATAAAGCCCTCCATTCTTCATTGGAAATAATTAGATTTCCGTCTGCTCCCAGGTTTTATCAAATATGTAACTAAAAAAATCATCTTGTCTACCTCTTTGACCGGCGTGTAGAACATCACAGAATCTAATTATGGCTGTAATGAAAGATGACTCCAAATACAAGGCTTAACTCAAACTGTTTGTCAGCCTCAGGAAGATGTATTTTTCACATGTTATTCAGAAAAGACTTGTTAACTGGAGTTGTCTGCTGGGCTCCAGATGCTCACAGAAATGCGGGGATTGCTGCTGATGTGGAGTAAGCGGTGGGCTCAGGGTGGGTGCATCCAAAAGGCAGAAAGAGGACGGGTCACAGTGTGCTCGGGGGGGTCTGCAGATCGGCGGGACTTTTCACTGCTGTTCTTCGAATAATATTAAGACCAGAAAATCCTAGCAGAGAGATGGGCATGACTGAAGCTGTACAAAAATGTAGGTGCCTGTCAGGCGTTCCTGGAAGTGTGGCAGCTTCAAAACGCATCTCCCTGGTTGTCCTCCCGGTCTCGCAGCAGCGGAAAACAAGATGCGGGTCTGCTTTCAGACACTCACGGGCGTCTGCTCTCGTGTGTCCCTGAGGTCAGCACGTCCGGGCAGTGCCACATGGAGGGCACGTATTCCAGGCTATGACCAAAGGAACAGTCTGCTTACTTCTGTGTTGCAGCATTTAGTAAAGACATCGGATTTTGAGGTAGCTGTCAATGATTTCTGTCAAGCAATGAAACCATATGGCAGGTCTGCACGAGGGGAGAGGGTGAGGGAAAAAGGCAAACAAAACTAAAAGACAGTGCTTCTTTTCTTTTTTCACTTCTTTGGTTTATATGCTGTCACATTCTCAGTTTTTCCTTGTTTATTTGGATTAATGTCTCTGATGAGGTATAGAAGTCTACGTATTTTTTGGAGCTGCTAGTCAAATAATCACCCATCCCCAAAACTCGATTACAGGAACATCTGCTTAATGTCTGACTAGATGTTATTTTCTCAGCGTGACATGAAAAGGAAGTGTTTAATCTGAACCATGCAAAATTGCTTTAAATCACAGGATTCAGAGCTTGTGGATAACATTCTGCATTGTCTCCTCAGCAACTCTTTCAGGAAAGTTGGAAAAGATTCCAAGGTAGACACCAGATAGAAGAACTCAGCTCCCACCGTGCTAGATACAGGAACCAGTAATGAGTTTTTCCGGGGGGGGGGGGGGGGGCGGGTTATGTGTTGGTCGTGTTAACATTTAGATGCAATTTATGTCAACAGCAAGATAGAAATAGAAATAAGAAATAAAAATAAGAAATAAGGTTCATTTTGAAAAAAAATCAAAGCAAAACAAAACAAAACAAAACAAACCCTGCAATGGCAGCTTTGCATGTGTTTGAGCACGCTCCCAGCTGTCCCTGTTCTACGTGTTTTCCTCCCCCTTGAATGCAGAGGAGTGAGCGCGATGCAGATCAGTCCGGGCTGTGCAACTCGCAGTTCTGCAGATTTACACAGGAGCATGAACGCGTTCTCAAGACCAGACAGCTAAAGTTACTGAGGTGTGACACACTGAGATGTTATCTTGCACAACAATTTTTATTTTAGGTAGGAAGAGGTTTTCACCTCTATCAGACGCAACTGAGAAAGGGATTTTTAATGGAAGTGTTGACATGACCTGAAAACACCAGCAGGCTTGCTATGAATAAAAGTTTTATCAGCTACTGTTACAACTTGGCTGTAGCAAACAGCCATGCTGAATTAAAGAGGTTTTAATGATTTATGGTGTTCTCACAAACCAGTCCTTCATCAATCTTGTGATAAAGCGTAACTTTCGGCAGGGAAAATGTGAAATGGCAAGACTCCATGAAAAATATCTTAAGGTATAAAATATGTGGAGGTGTTCAGAATGAAAAATAAAATCAACTCTTGAGGTAAGGATGTGAAAGCAGATGTGTTGAGCTGCTAACCTTGTGCTTAGAGCATGTCTGCTGAGGACTGTAGGCTTTTTCCATTCGTTGTAACTTATTACCTTTTAATTTCCTTTATACCTGAGTAAATGGGTTCTGATTTTGACCTTTGCATCTGAAGAGGGAACTGTGTTATTAAAATATTTGCTGTTGTTCTTTGAGATGTAGCTATAATGTGGTCCAAACTGGCTGAAATTGATAATTGCTGAAAAGCTGCTTATGGTACCAGCTTGCTCTGGAGGCCAGATGCCCGCATCTGGTGCAGCCCAGCACACAGGACAGACCTCCCTCACAAAGGCCGTACGGAGCTGCTGTGCCAGCCGGTGTGCACTTTTCAGGAGCCTAAAAATGTGGAGGTACTTGCAAAAAACAGCAGAGTGCAGCAGGAGCACCTACTGGTGCTGTGCGTGTCCCAGTCTGCGAGCACCAGCATCCCACCCGCACCAGTTATGACCAGAGGTAGGAGCAGCGGTTTCCGCGTTACACCTGGGGGTGAACGTTGTTTTGAGGAGCAGAGCTGCACAGGTGAGCGCCCAAATGCGGCACTGCTGTGCTGTGCAGGCCCGGCCCTGAGCAGTGACCGCGGCCTGATCCCGTTCAGAGGCACGGCCGAGGGCTGGAGGAGACGAGGAAGGGCTGAGAAGCGCCGTCGTCACGGCCAGCAGCCGTGCAGGCGTGTCACCGTGCCTCGTTCGTCAGCGTCGCATAGTACAGGAGATTGCTATGCAGATTGCCACCGGGATCAGGGCTGCAGATGTCCCATTCTTTAAACGGGTCTTTGTGTGCTGGAGATAATAGTTGGGGAAAACACTGCCAGAGACACTATTGTCAAAACTGTTCCCAGAACAAAGTTCTGGTTAAATAACCCGCATAATCAAAGCAATGAAGGCTTCTGATTGTTTTAAAGTATGTTTTTACTCAGGATCAGACAGTATTACAGCAATGGGTCCCCTCTGAGAGCGGGGTGGGGCTCCTGCAGCACCCACACCAGTGTCCCCAGCCTCTGCGAGTCGTTGTGCCAGCTCCTGGGTCGGCTCCTCGCCAGCAGCCGTGGGGCTCAGAGGCCTTGCAGGGGTCTGCGTCCTCGCGGTGCTGGGCACCTCGTCGGGGCCTGCTCCTGCTGAGGGTTCCTGCACTCCGCAGCCCACGTCCTGTCCTCTGGGTCCGTCGGTGTTACTGTTGGGTGTGTCAGGTAGCCCTCAGTTCCCCTTTTGTTCCCAACCCCTCCTGCCCGGCCTGCTCGGCTTCGTGCTCCCCGTGGCTGCTCTCCGGGCTGTGCCCGAGCGCTTCTGCCCTTCCTGCCTCCTGCGCTCGTGTCGGGGCGCTGGGACGGGACAGCTCCTGCTCAGGACCCAGCTGCCAGATGGCTGCTTTCGTCAGAGCCAACGCAAATGGGGCCTTTTCGGGAACACTTTAGATCGGCTAAACCTGATTTGGTAAATTTGAGTTGATTTTTGTCAGATGCCGTCGGTGTTTCACACCTGATGCAACCTGTAGCTCAGTGCTTCTTTTGCTTTGTAGGAGCTGGTTTTCCATGGCTGGTAGCACAGTGCCTGGGATCCGGCACTGTAATTATGGGATCAAAACAGCCAGAAAGACCCAGGGAGTGCCCTTGAGGGAAGGCTGAAGATGGTTTTTGTGCAGACCTCTCACAGACAGTGGAGGCTCTTGGCAGACCGTACCCCGGCTGGGCGGGGAGGACCTGTGGCACGAGGGGACATGGTTCCGCGGTGGGCTCGGCAGGTCAGGCGCATGGTTGGACTTGATGATCTTGGAGGTTTTTTCCAGGCTGGATGATTCTGTGATTCTCTGACTCGGGAGGTGGGCCTGCAGGTGGACCCCAGCATTTATGGACGGAGCGCCGCGTCCCTCAGCGTGCCCCCTGCTGGGAGCCGATGGCTGGCCGATAGCAAGGGGTGAGCAGCGGCCACAGCCTGAGCCAGGGGACGTGGGGCCACAGTCACCGCCCAGCAGGGTGTCCGCCCCTGCGTGTCCACGGCACCGGGGCTCGGGCTTGTGCAGTGCCGCAGGGGTGACCCGGGCCCCGGGGTCCTTCCCGGCCGGACACAGAAGTCAGGACCTGCCCGTAAAGCGGGTAGGCGCTTCCAGCAGAGCTCCATCCAGCTGCTCGCCGTGGTTCGTGTGCCTAATGGATCCTGGACATTTTAATTATATCACTGCAAGTACACCTAGGAGACAGCTTTAAGCTTCGTTATCTTGGCTATGGCTAAAAAAAAATTTGATTGTATGGTTTTATCCTTAATGTTTATTAGAACTGTAGAACAAATTAATATTATCTTTTTAATTACCAATGTTACACAGATGTTAATTACCAGGCAAAGACTGTATTTCAATTACCATCAGTGCAATCATAATACAAAATGGATATGAAGATTGGTTTTAAATAACAGGGTAGCTGATGCTGCCTACTGTGCAGCTGTGATACTGTGGCCACGTCAAATGTCTTTGGTTCCTCTTCAGCATAACTCGATCCCTTTTTGTTACTTTCCTGGTAGCCGAAAATCAACTTTCTTTCGGCAAAAATATAATCGGCAAAATATAATACATAAAAATATGTAAAAATATAATTGGCGGATGTCACTGCCTGCAGTCAGGGCGTGAGGGCATCCGCAGCCCCGAGGGATGGGAAGGGGGGCGGCAGCGAACCTTTTTGGGGAGGTGCTGCACCTTGCTGAGGCGGTGTCTCTGGGGGGCAGAGGAACACAGCGGGCACATCACTGCCAACAGGCGTGGTGGCTGCTGCTCCATGCCCAGCCTGAAGGGAAGGGCTGCAAGGTACGTCCTGCCTGGGGCACGGTGGTGCTCGCGTGGAGGCGGCGCCTGGTGCCTGAGCTATTGATGCAGAAGCTGTTCGGTGCCAGAGGCAACTGGTATTTTCTTTGTTGGGTAAAAGTTTAGGGCAAATTCTGGCGGTGCTTTTGCTCATGTCGATTTCTAATGACTTCATTGGAGTTGGCTCATGTCTGAGAGCTGAAATCTGCTGCTCTGGGTGATTAATGGCTGGGGGGTGCTGCTGGGGTCAGCTAAGCCCTGCGGGTGGCATCGATGCGTCAGCTGCGATAAACAGCCGGTTCCGGAGTGGCCGCTTGTAGCTGCAGCGCTTGTCATCTCTGCACGGTGGGAAATATGAGGATTTTTTTTTAACCATCTGAATATCTGATGGGAGTTTCGTACACTTTGCGTGTCCAGGAGCCCAGGCACAAATACCCAAAGGAAGTCAGCAGGAACGGGAGTGTAAGTCAATACGTTTGGATCGGGTGTAACCACTCCGAATAAGCTCTTCTCCAAGCTGGAGCAGTGTTCTCCTGTGGTTCACTTTCATGTAGGATTAAGGTGTTTGACGTTAGTGTGTAGTACTCGCTAATGCAAAGCATTGACTCTGCTCTAAAAACAAAATAAGCGAAATCCAGGTTTGTACGCTGAAGCTTCTTGATGGCTATCAGCCGGCGTCAATACCATTTCTGTGTGTGTAAGGATTATAGTGCATTTTCTGGTCTTTCAAAGGCAGAAGCCATTAAGAGGTTCTGGAAAATCTACTGCTCACATTCCCAAAGCAAGAGGAAGATTTCTTGAACCCATCTCTGTGCATTTGCATCAGATGTGACAGTAATGTCCTGCAGAGGATGGGATCTTGAGTGCCTTAATTTAAGATGACGTCTGCCTCAGTAGAAGGAAAAATAATCTTTGGGTAGCTGAGATCAAGCAATCTCAAGTATTTATCAGCTTCGCAGATACTGCCCAGAATGCAAAGTACTTGCTTTTGTTTGAGCCCACAGACAAATTGTGCTGTTCCATTATAATTAGCTTGAGATAAGTCAGGACATGCTATTAAATGATTACATGACCTTTCATCTGAGTGGGGATTTCAGCCCATTGGATTCATTCAGAATCAGCAGGAAAAAAGTTACTGAATTTCTAAAGGAGAAAAGGCAAAGCCTGCCTGCCTAAAAGATAGCAAGTAAGTTGGACTGAAAAATGTACAGAGCTGCAAAAATCCAGAGGATCAGGGAAAATATCCTAAAATAACAAGAACAATAGCAAAAAAATTTCCAGTGAAAAAATGTCTTGCCGTCCCCTGGACAACAACAACAAAAAAACGACAACCAAATCTCTGCTCTCTGATTCCACTCCAATTTACAGCATGGTTGGGTGGAAAATAGAAGTAACTCTTAAAAGCAGTAGCTCAGTGAGTGATGCAGAGGAATAAGAAGTCAGATAATTCCTAGCAGTTTGTGAACTTTGTTTCTGCTGTTGCTGCTTAATCCACTGAGTGACAAAGAGTGCTGTGATTCTACAGAGGAAGGTTTATCCCCAGGCTTTGCCCTAAGATGTCTGTGCGAGGGTAAATGACGTGTGTGCTTCCTCCGGAAACCACGGGGCTCATCCCCGGGCCAGGAGCAGTCGTGCTTCGGATGGTGTGAGCTGGCCGGCACGTAGGTTCCTCAGATACACCCAGTATTGATTTTTGGTGTTTTTTTTGGTTTCAAAACCTTAATTGGTGGTCGGATATTTGCAGTTCGGAATGTTTTCCCTGAGGCAGTTAGCAGCCGGCACAGACGGGCACCCCCCGGCTGCTCCAGCAGCAGTGGATGGGAGCTGCAGATGACCGGCCTCGTGCCTCCCGCCGCCTGCCCGCCGCCTCCTCCGCCCGCGCTGCCTCCCCTGCCCTGCGTGCATCCGCACAGCCCGCGTCCGTCCGTCTGTCCGTCGTCTGTCCGTCTGTCCATCGTCTGTCTGTCTGTCCGTCCGTCCGTCCGTCTGTCCATCGTCCGTCCGTCTGTCCGTCCGTCCGTCCGTCTGTCCATCGTCTGTCTGTCTGTCCGTCCGTCCGTCCGTCTGTCCATCGTCTGTCTGTCTGTCCGTCCGTCCGTCCGCCTGCCAGCCTCAGTGGCCCCTGGGGCTCGAGCCAGTGCTCCTGCCATGACCCCGCTCTGCAGGAGGGTGTCTCATTTCTTTTAAGTTTTTAAATGGACGGATTTGCTGTCAGCTCAGCAGAGGGTGAGGTGTCCTGGCAGCGGGAGGCTGCAGGGACAGCTCAGTGCCGAGGCCAGGGAAACCGGCAGGGTGCTGGCACCTGACAGCAGCGGCCGGGAGCGGCGCAGCCACGTCTGCCGGCCGGGGAGGCGGCAAGGCAGCGATGGAAGGCTCCTGGGTGGGAAACGGGGGCCAGGGGGGCTAAGGCTAGATCCTTCAGTGCTCTGTCTGCTGAGAACACACTGTAAGCACGAGGTACAACGGCAGCTCTGTCAACATGAAGTGTTGTGAAGGAGCAGCTCACCTGCACGCCGCGTGGAGACCCGCACAGACGGTCCTGCAGAATGCGTCAGATGTGCGGCACACGTGAGTGTGGCTGGGGAGGAGGTGTCAGCAGCCGAGCCAGCAGAGCTGCCGGCGGTCAGCCCCGCAGCGGGTGCCGGGCCCTGCCACTGCCTCAGTCCCTCTGCGTGTTCGAGCTTCCCTTTAAACACGTCTGTCTTGTAAAAGGTGTTTGTGAGGTGCTCAGCGCGTGTGCAGTGCGTCCTCCTTGCCTGGTGCAGGTTGCATGAAGGAGTTTGGGAACGTACCGGGAAACTGTTTAAAACATGTTGGGTTGTGCTTGTGGCTCTGCCCAAGCTTGGACAAGTTGGGCTTGTTTTGAGAAGACCCAAAGGACTCTGATGCCTTTACACATATCTGCACATGCAGACACGCTCGTGTGCTGTGTGCATTAACAGTAACACCTACATAAAGAAGATGGGTATTACAAAGCCAGTAGTCCATTTTCCCCTCCCATTACTTTTTTTTGGGGGGCATCATCTAGGTCAGTGATCCTTGTTAGTCTCCTCTAAATTAATGCAATAGATTGGGCTGTTGAGCAAAGACCGAGATTGCCCCAGATTCGGATGAAAACAAGCCGCCAGCTATGATGACAATACAGGCGTTGTCATTGTCTGGGGCCCCATAAAGTGAGATCGAAATGGGAGATGTTAAATGCACATCTCATGTCCTGAATAGTAAATGCAAGTTCCAAACCCTTTGTGCCTTTAATGCAATAAAAGCAAAGGCAGCTGTATACAAACCATTTGGCAGCAGCTGAATGCTCAGGGTATCTGGGACTCTATTAAATCTTTTATGTGCCATGTCTTGAGCAATATACTGCCAGCTGATGCCTGCCTTCTGCATTGCAAATCTGGCAGCATTACATACAATTTCTTCTAATGGCTGCATTTAAGCACCGAAATTTTCCTTTGTGCAGCGAGGGACCACGTTATGCAGGATGAGGACAAAGTAGTCTCTTCTTTTGCTTTCTTGTGTCGCTTCGCTTTGTAGATCTACTTGAAAAATGGATCGAGATTAATATGAAAAACCACTTAGACTTGTTACCAAGTAGATGGTTCTTGCTTCCACAGGAGCAGATGCACGAGCAGAGAAGCAGACAGAGGTGCGTGTTGGGCACTTACGTGTCTGTGCATGGGACATATTTCTGTAATCGCAGACACTTTAGGAAGGATTCCTGCTGCCACGGAGGACCTAAACGTCCGTGCCAGGCGAGGGCAGGACCAACAGCGCTCCTTACATTGTAGGCTAGTGCTAGGCCCTGCCAAGAACTGCATTAACGTTGTCCTTAACCATTAATGGCTGTAGGGGTGACAGCAGTGCAAACAGCATGCCTGAGCCCTGGAGGAGCGCCTGGGGCACTGAAGACTTGTCCTGGCGCCCTTTGCCTTGTGCCGTGGGGCCTCGCCAGCACCACTCTGGCACCGGCACCTCCCTCTGCTCCCATGGGGCTGCCCCCAGCCGGCAATCTGTGAGGCTTGACGATAAGCAGAACGTTCCTATTGACTCTCAGGTGTTTGTTTTTTTTTTCCAGGAAATAGAGAATAAAAGTTTCTAGAGCCCTTGAAACTGGAATTACTTTGTATTTAGGTGATGCTGTTCCATTTCAGAAAACTACTTATGATGATTGCAGAGTACAGGAATCTTCCATCACTTTCTCATTTATTCTACTGGGTGTCTCTTTTCCCTGCAGAGAAACAAAAAGCAAATGACAGAAATGTGAAAAGCAATACATGTGAAAATACTGAAAGTCAAAATCTAAACCAAAACAAACAAAAGAAAGATTTAGAAATGAATGTGCTTCTAGCCTTAATGTGACACAGACTGAAATCAGAAGAGGATGTTGTTCAGTGTCTGGAATGCTGTTAGTGAAAGGCTTGTTTTTAGAAAAGCAGCGTCCATGTTTTAAAGACATGTTGTTAGGTCTTTCAGTTCAAAGAAATTAAAAAATAGAGTTACTTTTGCTTGGCTTATTAAGCATACAGCCAGCTCAGTCTGCTTTAAGTCAGATCCTGTGGGTGCTTTGCCCTGCGCCAGGTAGTTCACTGCCATTTAACCTGCAGTAAGCAGGGTTTCAGCCGATGGATTTTTATCACCGCTCCCAGCAAAAGCCGCAGGCGAGCAGCTTTGGCACCGCTGGGCAGCGCCGGTGGCAGGGACGGGGCTCCAGGAGCCCTCGCTCGTTCTGCTGGGCCTGGCGGAGCGTGGCCGGGGCTGCCCTCCCCGCAGCTGTGGCCACGGGCCCCTCGCCCTGGAGCCGAGGCCTGCTCGCCCTGCTTGCCGCGGGACCGGGCCTGCGGCCACGCTCTGTCCCCAGCGAGGGGGGCCCTGGCGGCCCCGGGCCCAGAGCTGGTTTGTGCAGCTCAGATCACTTGGGAGATGGCAGCTGGGAAGGCAGCCTTTAGCACGGGGTCTGAGGTGTGCACGTAGTTATTAAAATCCGTAATTCTCTGTTCGTACAGTAATCGCAGTGACAACTGCTAAATAATCCCCATAATTTGAGTGTGTATCGCTAATTGGGATGTTTTTATCAGGCTAATGATAACCACCCATTATTTTGTCACCTTCTTGCTGTAACGTGTCCTTGATGATATTATATTATGTGCCATTAGCACTTGCAAATTGTTATTAATGGGAGCTTTTTAGAAGTGCAGCGGAGTTCAGAGGCTTAGGGCCCTGCGTGACGTTTGCTGCCAGCCAGAGAAGCCCCAGCCTGGCCGTGCCCCGCGCGGTGCAAGTGCCACGGCTCGGACGGGCAGCGAGAAGTCACCTGGGGGTCGGCCTCGCCGTGGCGTTCCAGATGAAGGCTGTAGGAGCAAACCGCCAGATTTTATTTTACTTTTTCCAAAGAAAATACATGCAGCACGTTGTAATCGTAAGCATGTCGTCTGATAATTAAAGGAGGACAGACGTAATTATACCACATGTATAATGTTCATTAATTCATTTTAAAATAGTTACCTTGCTAATTAGAGCGTCGTCAGGAGTCAGAGGAGTCTCGGGGAGCAGCACCAAAGGAAATACCATCGGGGGAATCTGGCTGAACCCCCGGCCCTGCTGGAAATTCGTGCCCGGTGGACGTGAGCAGAATCGAGTCAGCCCTGGGAGGGCCCCCAGCGACTCCCCGCAGCCGACCTGGAGTCAGGCCCCGAGCCCGGGGCTCGCAGGGAGGGCTCCCCGCGGGGAGGCTGTCCCGTAGCAGTGCCCGGTGCCATCCCCAGGGGCACGGATGCCACGGCACAGCGCGGGGACCGGGCTGGCAGCACTGAGTGGCGAGGGCCTGGTAGCCACACGGGAGGCTGGCCAGACGGGCCAGCAGCAGGAAACCAAACTCGTGGTGGGGGTGCTTGGGTGTGCGGCGTCGGTTCGGTTTGTTCCCGACACAAGTTGTGGTTACAAAGCGCTGATGGGGCTGTGGCTGCAGCTGGTGTTGGTGTGTGCAGAGCCGCCCGCTCCGTGCGCTTCTCCCAGCCCTCCTGTCAGCTGCAGGCCAGCGCTGGGTTTGTCGGGAGCTCCGTCATCACTCAGAAGACGGCTCTGAAATTGGTTTACTCAGCTAGGTAAAGCAGCAAGTGAGGATACAGAACATTTTGCTAAACCTTATATCTTTTCCCCCGCTTTTGCTGTATTTTAGGTGTGCATTGTGCAGAAGAGAGATACTGAGAAGATGTATGCCATGAAGTACATGAACAAGCAGCAGTGCATCGAAAGGGACGAGGTTCGCAACGTGTTCAGGGAGCTGGAAATCCTGCAGGAGATTGAGCACGTGTTCCTGGTGAACCTCTGGTGAGCATCTCCTTCCCTCTGCCTCCTGGTGGCTTGCCAGCACGTCATGTCCTCAAACATTTTAAGACAGCCTATCTTTTGCCATCAAAAACCTTTGTGTTGTTTTTTTCTTAGTGAGCCCTCTTGCAAATAGTACTATGAAGTACCTGCTGAGGGGCCACTCAGCAGTTTAACTAAAACACCGTAGTATGTTGTGTGCTGTGTGACTAAGGTGTCTTGGCACAGTAGGACGCTCCCTTTAATGACTGCCATTGAAGAAATAGTCCATCCCTTGTGCCTGGAGATGCTGAATACTTTTACAGTCAGTTTGTGGTGAATTGTATTCTCTGGGGAGGCTTTTTTTTTCCAAAAAGCAACTTGAAAATTCAAAGAAACTAGCATTTTTAGAGATGTTTATTTATTACTTTTATTAATATGAAAATATACAAAGTCGTGTTTTACACAGTAAATGGTTGGTCCCAGTAAAGGACTCTGTCTCACAGAGATGTGATAATAGTTTAAGTAAGCAGAACTGCTCTTAGCCATAACTAGTGTGTTCAGTACAGTTTACTGAGATAAGTCAAGAGACTTTAGAGGGTAGCTTAAAGCTGCCCTGCCTGTGTTTATATCTGTGCAGTCATCGCCAAGGCTGCTCTGTAAAATAGAGTGATGTTTGTGGGGCAGGAGGATTACTGTGGTTGTAGGGAAGCCAAGGAGTTGTACTGCCTATCACTTTTTACAGTAACTGTCTAGACAAAATGTTTTTCAAAAGCATTACAGACTAAAACTAGTTGTTAAATGTCAGCCTGATTCAAGGGTAGTTATTTTTGAATTAGACCCTAAAACAGTGCCAGGTAATGAGTATACTTTTTGCCAGTGCACATGCACTGATGTAATCTAATGTAATCTAATTTGATGTAATCTAATTTGATGTAATCTAATCTAACGTAATCTAATCTAATCTAATTAGTAGTGAGCAATTTGAAATGTAACTATTTTTAGTGATCTGTTTCTGCCAAAAAGTTACGTGATCTCTTCAAACCACCACGTGCATGGCCATCTGCTGGAGAACAACTCATGGCAAAGAAGTGCTTTGCAACAGGTTCACTGGCCAAATAAAATACGTTTCTCTGGAGCGCAGAAAAATCGTTATCAAGTTTTGCACAACATAAACTCATTTACAAGTATTAGAAAATGAGGCATCATATCCTAAGATGGCCGGTTAGTTTTGAATGAGTATTTAGCAGCCAGCCTCGTGGCCTCCCTGCCGCCTGAGGGGCTGGCGCCTGGCGGGGGGCAGGAGCCCGTCGCGGCCCCCGCCTGCTCCTGTGCGAGCAGGCCTGGGCGCTGCTGGGGGGAGCCAGGGGAAGGGCAGACACGGGACACGCTGCGGGCTACAGAAATACGGAGTTCACAGCCTGTACGCCCAGCCTGCAGGAAGAATGGCATTTCTGAGAGCTGGTGGCAAACGTTCGCACCCCTTTGAGAGGAGGATGACAGACCGAGAGGGAGAGAGGAGCACGCTCTCCTGTCTCTGTTGTGCGTGTGACCAGGGTAACTTAACGTTTTGCCTAGGACTGATGCCCTCACTGCTTTGCACATCCGTGCCTGGTTTGTGATACACTCTTTCAGATGGTAGCATGGCTCTCTGTAAAATCAGGCCTCTGCGCTTGTTGCTTAGGGAGCGTAATCGAGTCTTTCAGGCAGTATTTCCAGCCCAGCAGTTTTTGAGATTACCTACAAATTCCTGGAGCTGCAACTTCTCTACTGCTAAGAGGAGCAAATTGCAAATATAAAAGACAGGCCATGCTTACCTGGAAAATCATGCGTAAGTGAAAACGAGGTGTTATGCACAAAATGCATCTGCAGCACGCGTTGTTTTCCTTCAGACCGCGAGGCTCGTGGTGCCCTCGGAGCGTGTTGGCAGGCTGGGGCCGCTAGCCCTGTGCAGAGGTGTTAAAGCTTCACCTGCTTTCTCTGGTCTGTTACTCCACAGTAGCCAAAGAAGTTAGTATTTATGTTTTCAGTGTTTTAACAGTTGCAAACATATTTTTTTTCCCAACAGGTAATGAAGTTCTTGAGGAAATCTGCTCATTGCAGATTTCCCCCTCTCAGCTCATACATTTAGAATGAGCATACATTCAGGATGAGAAGTGTGTGATTCACAAGTATTATACAACCCCACAGACTCCCTCCATAGAAATGGTGTTGCCAAATATAACAATTGAACGTTATTTTGTAGTGTATCCTCACTGCTGTCAGTCTCCTTCGGGATCCACTGCAAACAGAGAGAGGCGTTTTACTCTACCGTAAATATAGGTCTTTTTTTCTGTGTTGTTTTTTGTGGTTAAATTAGCACTTGCGTTTTCTAATTCACTTTCAGGATACGCGGGGATATTTTCGGTACAGTTCTATCATGTTTTTCCCAACTGCAAATCGAGGCGGCCTGCTGGCGGGAGCGGGGCGGCGTGCAGGGGGGGCACGCTGGGCGCCAGGCTGCCGGGGTGTGAGGGGAGCAGGGCCGGCCTCGGCCAGGCGCTGCCCCGGGCACGAGGCACCCCGGCAAAGCAGGGGCTGAGGTGGGAGCTCAGACACCTCACTTTGCTTTGCAGTTTTCTGAAGCGTCCTAAGCCTCGCCCCGGGGAGTTACGGGATCCGTAGCTGTGTGCGGCCTGCTGTGCGCGACGGCAGCGCGCTGGGTGAGCGGGGAGGGCCTGATGGGGATGGTGCTCCTGTCACGGGAGGCGCTGCCTAGCGCAGCAAAAGGCTAAAAAGCAAGGCAGCATCTTGAATTGTGCTCGCTTAATTAAAAAAGTGTAAACACCGAGGCCAACATATGCTCGTTGCGGGGATGTTTGCAGTTTCTCACAGGTGCTGTATAATTAAGAGAGGAAAAAAAAAACACAACTTCATTTTGTGACTCCTGTGAGGTGCCGCAGGAGCCAGCCTGCTCGCTCACCACCCTGCTCCCCGCAGGTACTCCTTCCAGGATGAGGAGGACATGTTCATGGTGGTGGACTTGCTCCTCGGGGGTGACCTACGCTATCATCTGCAGCAAAACGTGCAGTTTACAGAAGAAACAGTCAGACTGTACATCTGTGAGATGGCTCTGGCTCTAGACTACCTACGCAGTCAGCATATTATTCACAGGTAACACCCTCTGCTACCCCATGCTGCAGGAAATGAGGGCACTTCCATGAGCGAGCACAGGGACACGAGGTGCCCTGTGGTGTGAGAGCCCACGGTGGGCCTGCGGCTGGTGGGAGCTGGCCGTGCACCAGAGGTGCCCGTGCTGGGGTTTGGGTGGGCTGCATGCCCCGGCGAGCCTGTGCTGCCGGGAGGCCCCCGGTGCTGCGAGCAGGGCGGCGGGGGGCTGCTGGCCCTGCCCGCTCCTCGCTCCTCCATGGGGCAGCCAAAAGAGCTGTAATCGAGGGCTTCACAGGCGTAGTCTTGTATTATTAATTTCATGGAGATGCTGCCTGAATAAGTCAGGTGGTCCCACTTTTTTTGTTTGTTTGTTTTCCCTGGGGAAACATATTTTTTTCCATCTTAAAAGGACTTGTTCCTTATTAGGATATTTTGGGGTTATATCTTTCTAATTTTTGGTAGATAAAATAGTTGCAGATTTTGTTGTTGTTGTAGAATTGCATCCCTCATCTGACCGGGATTTCATCTTGCTGTGTAACCTTGCTTCTTTTTCCAGAGATGTAAAACCAGACAACATTCTCCTGGATGAGCAAGGTAGGATCTCTCTGTCTCGCTTTGTCCACCTCCTTCATTCAAGGCACCGATTCTTTACAGTCTTGAATACTGTGCATCTTTTTATTTGCAAAAACTGTGGAAAAGGCACCACTTCTTGTATTTGATTGGTGCTTGGTTGGACATACACGTGCATTGCCATGCGAGGAAAGCTCCATCGTGAGGAGCCCTTCTCACTGACCCCCTGCCTCTGCCTCCCTTCTCGCCAGCACCAAGCCAGTGCCTCTTACAGTGCACAGGTTATCCATGCAAGAAATGCATTGTGAAGGGGCACAGAGCACAAGAACTTTCTTTTTTGAGTTCTAAAGTGAGTGATCTGCACATATACTTTTACTAGGCAGGAAAAAAGAGTTTTGATGTCTTCCTGTAGAGAGAGATCTGGGCTGAGCCAGGAGCAAGCTTGGAAACCTTCATGAGACCATCTATTGATATTATTATTATTAAGCAATTTGTAGGCTCTCAGTGGTCTAACTGGACAGCTCCCATATATTCACCTCTATTCCAGCAATAAACCTTACAAAATGAAGACACAATCTCTCAGGGCAGAAGGCTCCAAAGCACCTGAGTTTTAGCATAAAGGCTTGTCAAAACCAAAGCTTACACTTGCATGGGAGTTCATTAGATGATAGCGCAGGGTATAAAGCCCAAGCGTATTGGGAAAATGGAGATACAAGGAAGAACTAACAGCACAAAGCTGTTTGTGATTTACAGACCACTTTCACAGCTGCCTGGTAGATAGCAGAAAGCCTCAAGAAAGGCACGTGGGTGTGTTTTTCTTCTTCCCCAGGCCTGGGGCTTCTGCCCCAGTCCTGGAGACCCCAGCTTCCCCAGGCAGCCTGCCTGGGGCTCAGCTGCACTGAATTGTTGTGTTTCTGAACACCTCTCCTGATGTCATACCTAAGCCTCTGCTGCTTCGGCTTGCGCTCATTATCCCTGCTCCTGTTGAGTCTATGCGTGAGGTATGCAGCGCTTTGTACAGCAGTATTGCAGAGATACTCAGTTCGTGGCAAGACTTCTTGCAGCCTTGCAGATGCCTGATCTGTGCCGGTAAATACCCCAGTGCTTACCCGATCTGCCCTGGCTGGCTGGCAGCAGATCTAAGAAGAGAGGTGTTTTCCAGCCTGTTAAAATCATTCAGACTGTTTTTTTCTCCAGATTTTAACTCCCAGTCCTAATGATGGAGAATGTAGAAAGAGGGAGAAAGCACTGCAGCACTGTCGGAAATATTGTAATGAATTCTTTGTACAATCTTAGGGTTTGCAAAGTGTTACAATTTCACTTAGAGTGACATGCCCGAATTTGCTCTGGGCTGCAGAGTGTTGTCCTGTCTTAGCTCTAGGACTTTGCCGGTAGTCGTGGTTCAGTGGCTTTCATCAAAAAACAGTTACAGTTAATTTTTAATCAACATGACCGAGGCATTATTTTAGTGTAGTGTTTTTCTACTGTCTTCGTTACTGACTATAGATGGATATATCAGTGTGACGAAGTGCTGGAGCTCAGTAGTTCCTGAGGTAGGCTTAACCAGTAATGTTTAAGCTCTGTAAGCTTAAACTGTTACAGTGCTTTTCTTGCTACTTTATGCATTCCCCTGGTTTTGTGCTGCACCTTGGCTCAGTGCTGTCACATTCCTCGTGTTTGTTCATGCTGACCAGAAGCTGAACCTGAGTTTTCCAAAGGTAAAGCATTTGGCATTTAAAACTGGACTTGTCATCCTAGGTTTGAAACTCAGAATCCTGTAAACAAACCAACAAACAAACAAAAATCCTTTTCTTTTTCATGTTCAGCCTTGAATTTTAGTTGGTCGTAGCAGTGCCCAGTGCCAGCAGTGTTTGCAGAGAGGGGAACGGGCGTTGTAGTCCTGAAGGAAGCCTGGGGATTTTCTGGATGCCCGTGTGACGCAGCAGAGCTCTGAGAGCTGGCTGGTTTGTACAACGGGGATCTGAGCAGTCACTGGCTCGCGGTGGGGGTAGCGTGAACAAAGAAGCAGAGTAGCCAGGTAGGGTGGAATAAGCTGGATATTGTAAATGGCTTCTATTCAAAATGTGAAGCTCCATGTGCAATTCAAACCAAGAAGCAAAGCTAGCTACCATTTAATTGTCTGGCAAGCACAGGATCCTGAGAAAGCTCCGGGATCTGTTGTGGCCATTTGGTGGGATCTGTACAGCAACCTGCCTGTCCCTGTGCTATGCTCTCGGAGACTGAAAGCTTATGAAAAAATTGTACTCTGCATTGTGATTGTTCTGTGCTGAGAGTAATTCCTTCTTAAACTGTGTCTTTGTTTAAGGTCATGCACATTTAACAGATTTTAATATTGCAACAATAATTAGGGATGGTGAAAGAGCAACTGCGTTAGCTGGAACAAAGCCATACATGGGTAAGAAATAATAGCTGTTCGTTCCGTCTGTATTTTACCTTGAGAGAATGCTCGCTGCATGCCGTCTCATAACTCCTGCCTGTCACAAAGGCACGGAGTTAATTCAGCCCATTAATGCATGCACCCAAGTCGTTCAGCAGAGCCCCGCCGGTGCTGCCGTGCCAGCCTGCCCCGCTCTCCTGCCCCGCTCTCCTGCCCCGCTCTCCTGCCCCGCCGCCGGCCTTGCTCCTTGCTCAGAGGGAGCGGGGCTCCCAGCGCCCTGCGTGGCCGGGCGTGCTGCCGCCTGGCTTGTCCTGAAAGCCCCCCTGGTGGCCTTCACGCGTGAAAACAATCACTGTGTTTACCTGCGGACTTGCATGAAGTAGGCGATGGAAACAGAAGCTGACCGAAGTCAGTGAATAAACTGTTGTGGTTCTGCTCTTCCCGTTCAGCTCCAGAGATTTTCCATTCCTTCCTGAACGGCGGGACGGGTTACTCCTTCGAAGTGGATTGGTGGTCGTTGGGAATTATGGCTTACGAACTCCTTCGGGGCTGGGTAGGGTGCTTTGGACTGCCTGAGCTCTAAGAACACGCTTCCTTAGTGAGCCGCAGAGAGAAAAGTGACTTTCTTCTCACCTTTCTGTGTTTTCCCCAGAGACCGTATGACATCCACTCCAACAACCCAGTGGAGTCCTTGGTCCAGCTGTTCAGTACTGTCAGCGTTCAGTACTCATCCACGTGGTCAAAGGAAATGGTTGCTCTGTTAAGGAAGGTAAGGTGCCCTGTGGGTGTGCTTTGAACTGTACACGACAGGACTAACTGGAAATCTTCCAGCACGTTAATGTAAAATTGAAATGGGACTAATTTTTTTTATGACTTTGCTCAGGCTTAAGCACAGATTCATCTTGTGTTTTGTTCTTTCACTTACCTCTGTAATAAGAAGGTTCACAGATTCACAGATTTCTCTAGGTTGGAAGAGACCTCAAGATCATCGAGTCCAACCTCCGACCTAACACTAAGTACTCCACTAAACCATATCCCTAAGCTCTACATCTAAACGTCTTTTAAAGACCTCCAGGGATGGTGACTCCACCACCTCCCTGGGCAGCCCGTTCCAATGCTTAATAACCCTTTCGGTAAAGAAGTACTTCCTAACATCCAACCTAAAACTCCCCTGTCGCAACTTTAGCCCATTCCCCCTCGTCCTGTCACCAGGCACGTAGGAGAACAGACCAACCCCCACCTCTCTACAGCCTCCTTTCAGGTAACTGTAGAGAGCGATGAGGTCGCCCCTGAGCCTCCTCTTCTCCAGGCTGAACAAGCCCAGCTCCCTCAGCCGTTCCTCGTAAGACTTGTTCTCCAGACCCCTCACAAGCTTGGTCGCCCTTCTCTGGACTCTCTCGAGCACGTCCATGTCCTTCCTGTAGCGAGGGGCCCAAAACTGAACACAGTACTCGAGGTGCGGCCTCACCAGAGCCGAGTACAGGGGCACAATCACTTCCCTCGACCTGCTGGCCACACTGCTTCTTATACAGGCCAGGATGCTGTTGGCCTTCTTGGCCACCTGAGCACACTGCTGGCTCATATTCAGCCGACTATCCACCAATACTCCCAGGTCCTTCTCGGCCAGGCAGCTTTCCAGCCACTCATCTCCCAGCCTGTAGCTCTGCTTGGGGTTGTTGCGCCCCAGGTGCAGGACCCGGCACTTGGCCTTGTTGAACTTCATGCAGTTGACCTCAGCCCATCGCTCCAGCCTATGCAGATCCTCCTGCAGAGCCTTCCTGCCCTCGAGCAGATCGACACACGCACTTAGCTTGGTGTCATCTGCAAACTTACTGAGGGTGCACTGGACGCCCTCATCCAGATCATCAATAAAGATATTAAAGAGGACCGGCCCCAGTACCGAGCCCTGGGGGACTCCACTAGTGACCGGCCTCCAACCAGATTTGACTCCATTCACCACAACTCTCTGGGCCCGGCCATCCAGCCAGTTTCTAACCCAGCGAAGCGTACGCCAGTCCAAGCCCCGAGCAGCCAGTTTCTCGAGGAGAATGTTGTGGGGAACGGTGTCAAAAGCCTTACTGAGGTCAAGGTAGACCACGTCCACAGCCTTTCCCTCATCCACCAAGCGCGTCACTTGGTCATAGAAGGAGATCAGGTTCGTCAAGCAGGACCTGCCTTTCATAAACCCATGCTGACTGGGCCTGATCGCCTGCTTGCCCTGCAAGTGCCGCGTGATGACCCTCAAGATAATCTGCTCCATGAGCTTCCCCGGCACTGAGGTCAAACTGACAGGCCTATAGTTCCCCGGGTCTGCCCTCCGGCCCTTCTTATAGATGGGCGTCACATTGGCTAGCCGCCAGTCAACCGGGACCTCCCCCGATAGCCAGGACTGCCGATAAATGATGGAAAGCGGCTCGGCCAGCTCCTCCGCCAGTTCTCTCAGTACCCTTGGGTGGATCCCATCCGGCCCCATCGACTTGCGCACATCCAAGCTCCGTAGCAGGTCGCCAACCATTTCCTCATGGATAGCGAAGGCCACATCCAGCTCCCCATCCCCTTCCACCAGCTCAGGGCACTGGGTATCCGGAGAACAACCGGTATTGCCGCTAAAGACTGAGGCAAAGGCGGCATTAAGCACCTCAGCCTTTTCCTCATCCTTAGTAACTAGGTTTCCCCTCGCATCCAGTAAAGGGTGGAGATTCTCCCTAGTCCTCCGTTTCGCGTTGATGTATTTGTAAAAGGATTTTTTGTTGTCTTTAACGGCAGTAGCCAGATTGAGCTCCAGATGAGCTTTGGCCTTTCTAATTTTCTCCCTGCACAGCCTCGCTACATCCTTGTAGTCCTCCTCAGTGGCCCGCCCTTTTTTCCAAAGATTATAAACCCTCTTTTTTCTGCTAAGCTCCAGCCGCAACTCTCTGTTGAGCCAGGCCGGTCTTCTTCCACGCCGGCTCATCTTTGGGCACGTGGGGACGGACCGCTCCTGTGCCATCACGATTTCCTTCTTGAGGAGCGCCCAGCCTTCCTGGACTCCTCTGCCCTTCAGAACCGAATAATAAGACGCATTGCTTCACAGCAAGTGAAGAAAAGAGGCTGATTTTGTTGTAGCAGTCCAGTTCTTACCTAGGCGAGGATTGTGTTCTTTCAGCATCCAAGCATATATATGGTCTTCTGACTTGGAAAGGTGGCGGTCGTGGCTGGGACAGCAGAGTAAGATGGAGAAGTCTGTGCTGAGCCTGCTGCGTTAGCTGCTTCCTCTTCAGCTCGGCACAGCCGAAGAGTCTGGCTCAGGGGCAGTTAGTGGTGAGACCTGTCCGAGGGGGTTTCTGTGTGTCTGTGAAACAGACCGCTGCTTGAATTTTATTGCTGCAGCTAGAAAGTTCTTGATTTGGTGTGGAGGCTGCTTGCTTGAGAACTCAGAAGGCAGCTGCTGAGTATGCCGTAGAAAAGATATGCCCAGTGCTGACAGCAAATAAGGACTCCAGTATAAGTTAATGTCGGGTGGACAATTTACGTAATTTGGTTTTGTTTTAAGGAGAAGCAGAGTTAGTTACCACTGGGTGGAGTGTTCAAGCAAGTTCACATTGCCATCTGCTGGGCTGCACGAGGTGCCAGCTCTTAGAAGCGGCACAGAGCTCAGTCTGGCCATGGCCTCCCCGCAGCCCCGGCCCCGCGGGACGCTCCCGTCCCCGCGCCCCGCTCTGTCCCCGGGCAGCGCCGCCCGGCCGTGCCGTGGGAGCACCGTGCGGGGGGGGTGAATGTCACTGCGAGCGGGGACGTCGTGTCCAGGCTCTCCGGGCAGCAGCACCGCGCTCAGGGTGTGGATGCCAGAGCTGAGCTGGGAGGGCTGGAGGCCGGGGCTGCAGTCCTGCGTGCCCTGGGGAGATCGCCGGGACGGGCCTCGGGGTGGTGGCGTGGCCAGGCTGCGGCCAAGGCTTCCGGCGGTGGAGACAAAGCACTGAGTTTTCCGGAAGCTTTACCCAAGTCCCATGCTAGAGACACCACCGGCAGTCCTAAGAGCTGTACCTCAGGGCTGTTGAGCACGCAGCATGGTACCGTGCGGGGGTCTCTGAAAATTCAAGTCTGCCTTCACAGCGGCTCCCTGGTGGAGCAGCAAGCCAGCTACCATTTCTATCTGACTTTTTTTTTTCATATATACTCAGTAGTCCGCGTGTGTGATAAACGGAATAGTATCCCCTGGTGCACAGAAGAGGTGTGAAAATAGGGCGTGTGCAGTTTGAAACCAAGAGGAAGGGCCTCTGGGGAGGCCGAGCACCTCTCCAGGCAGCAGGGCTGCGGCAGGCAGGGGCTGTCCGCTCCAGCCCCGGGGGGAGCCGTGGCAGGGGGGGTCGTGCATCGTGGGCACACGTGGGGAGGCAAACCCGGGCTGCTCCGAGTCCTCACTGTACCGAACTTGTGACCGCCTGGTCTCACACTCTGTAGAACAGCTTTCTAAGTTTTGTGTTTGTTTTTTTATAGAGGGTGTTGCATATTTCCCAAAACAGAAACTTTGCAGCATTGCCGAGTTACTCGAGTGCGTTTGGGAAGCAGGGGGTTCTTCTTTCTGTTTCTCCTTCCTCACGGGAACGCTTTTGTCGTGGCAGCTGCTGACGGTGAACCCCGAGCACCGCTTCTCCTGCCTCGCTGACATTCAGACGTCGGCCTACTTGTCAGGCGTGGTCTGGAGCGACGTCGGCGAGAAACGCGTGGAGCCGGGCTTCGTCCCGAACGTGAGTACGAGCAGCTTCCCTCGCCCAGCCAGGGCCAGTTTGCACCCTAAGGTGAACGGCTGTGCCCAGCGGTAGTTCTGAGCGCGTTTGCTGAGAGGGAGGGAGCCCGCCCCATGGCTAACCCACGCCTGCGGTGTCCCTGTGCCTCGCAGAAGGGCCGCCTGCACTGCGACCCCACCTTCGAGCTGGAGGAGATGATCCTGGAGTCGAGGCCCCTGCACAAGAAGAAGAAGAGGCTTGCAAAGAACAAGTCGAGGGACAACAGCAAAGACAGCTCCCAGTCCGTAAGTGATCTGTGCGGTAACAGCCAGCAGGGAAAAAGGCTGAGATACCAACTGTGGGGGTGTGCACCAGTAGTTACTGCGGCAGTGGCTTCCCGTGCAGATTTGTTTTGATAAAAACATTTGCCAAATGAGTCTTCATGACAACCAAATGTTCCTCTTACATAAGTTTGATAAAGCCCTTTCGCAATAATCTGTGCCTTGGTAAATGAAGTGAGAGGTCTGGGCATGCTGGTCCAGAGTAACACTGAAAAACCAAAGTCCGTGTGATCACAGCCTTTCTGAAGGGCACTGTCCCGTGTCCCCAACAGCCGAGGATGGGGTTAGATTGTAGTGGTTGGTCCGAGCATTGGATGATGACCACACAGAAACATCCAGGGTGTCAGTTCCAGTTTTTGGATAACTGGCCCAGCTGTCCTCACACCACATGGGCCGTACGCCTGTGTAAGCCCCCGCAGCCCTGCTGGGCTCCTGTGCCGGAGAGGCCAGCACGTGAGTCTGGAGAAGCGTGCCACGAGCGCTTTCTGGAGAGAGTTCATCAGCCAGGAAATTCAGCTGGAGATCAGATGCATTTGTTTCCCTTGTTCACTGTGGGAGCTAGGGTGCTTTTATGCTGGTAGGGAGATAAATATAAGAATCTGGGTTTTACAGATCAGACACGTCCTCGGAATAAAACCATCAGACTGTGCACCAGGGCAGGAGGTCCTGGGGCAAGGAGTGCTTTGTGAGGGCCGCTTGCTGGTAGGGCTGGTGTACAGGGGGCGGCAGGATGCATTATCCCAACACAGCAACTTTGGTGCTGCAGTTCCTCTCTGAGCTGAGCAAATTCCAAAATACGGAAGCAGAAGTCGTCCCCTCCCACAAGGACACCGATACCCGTTATCTGAGCAGCAGCAGGAAGCGCCAGTCAGGATTTTGCCTGTCTCATTGTCTGCGCCAATTAACTGCAATAGATCCCTTCCTTCTTCGACAGGAGTTAATGCTGCGATCAATGAGACTTACTGTAAAGGGCCGGAGGATAAATCGGGAAGCTGGGGAGGAAAAGAACAGAATAAGCAGACTTGAGAATACCTCGGGGAGGGTTTGTTGCCGGGAGAGCTAGGGGCGTGTTGTCTGCCAAGACCCTCAGCACGTGTGGCAGCACGGGATGGGAGCTGGCCCCGCAGCGGCAGTGTGTGACCTCAGGGGAGGTCTCTGCACGTGGACGGGCGGGTGCAGGGGGTAGGACGACGGCAGACGCAGGACACGAGCCGTCCGCACGTCCACGCCTTCCTCCTGCCGTGCGGGCGCTGTCAGCTCCCTGGTGTGTGCACCCTGGGGCGCACCCGCCGTGGGGCTGTGCTCGGCCACCAGCTCACACCCGCAGGCTGTGCTGGGCCCCTTCCTCGCTGCCAGCAGGTAGCACTGACCGCAGGACACCCAGACAAACACGTTGTGTTGAACTGGAGAACGGTGTTACCTGCATCTCATGGAGAACTGCGCACGCCACAGCTGAAACACGCCACCAGTGAGAGCCACAAAAGCGATGGCTTGTGCTATTTCCATCAGCTGTTGAGGCTGAAGTTTCTGGTGGCTGCTATGTGCTGTGCCTGCCGTAGGAAGCAGCGGTATGCAGATGGGACTTCTTACGCGTGTGTGGTTTTTTTCTTCAACAGGAAAATGACTATCTCCAAGAATGCCTTGAAGCTATCCAGCAAGACTTTGTCATCTTTAACAGAGAGAAGTAAGTGTGGGGGGTATTTTTTGGAAAGAAAAAATACTTTTTTTCCTGTCTTATCTCAGAAATCGAGAGTGCCAGAGCCAGAAGGTCAGGAGCACCTCGCTGAGGTCTTGGCTCTGTGTGACAGATGTCAGCCAAGGAGCTCAGGTGGTGCATCCTTGCAAAAAAGTTCTGCCCAAAGAGGGGGACAAGATCAGTGGGTATTAACCACTGCAGGCAAAGAAAATATGCTGCAGGGAAGCTTCTGGGGTCTAACAAGCACATATGACACACCTCCAGTTCACCCATACTGTCCCCTTGTCCATCTTGCTTTTAGAGGGTGTTATTGGGAGGACAAAAGCAAGGAACGTGGGAAAATGTTCTGTGCACATCACGAGCGGGCAGTAGAAGTGCTGGCATTAAAGCAGCTGCTGCCACTTGTGGCCGAGGTCGGGCAGGCAGCGCTTCTGAAAGCTGAAGCCTGCAGGCGGTGGCAGGGCGTTTGAGACCATTTTGGTGCGTTTTGCTGGTACTTCAGCCCATGTAAGGACCTTTCCATGTGGTGGGGGGGGTGGTGCCTCCCTGGAAAGCCTCCTCTCCGTTACCTAGGGCCTGCTGTAGGCACCTGACGAGGAGCAGTGCATGGGCCGCGGGGCCAAGCTGCTGCTGCAGACGCGTTCCACGCCGCCTGTTCTGCTTTCGCCCTGGGAGTCGCGGTGTAACGCCTGGTCCCTCTGCTCCGCACAGGCTAAAGAAGAGCCAGGAGCAGACGAGCGAGTCCGTGTCCCCCCCCGAAACCACCGATGAAGCCGAGACGGAGGCCGAGTCTGAGACCTCCAACTTGAACATGTGCAGCTCCGTGTGCTCCTCGGCGGGCAGCAGCTAGGCTGGGGGCCGCCGGCCGCCCCCTCCCCGTCCCCCGTTCTCAGGTTGCGCTGAGTAACACCGGCTGCGCTCCGAGACAACCGGAGACACGCGACAACTCGTCTCGCAATGCTGTAGCAACACGGACAGTTCTCACAGAACCGAATTCGGGATTTAGGCGAATGCCGGTCTGCACACTGGGGTGCCTGTCGTGGGTAAGGATCCTTGCTATGCAACTTGTCGGAGGAAGTAGACCAGTTTCTTTATTTGTTCTTTTTTAATGTCAGATTGCTGATCTGGACATGCTTTTAACACACTAAGATGCCAACACACAAAGTTCACCTACAGCAAAGGGGCACAGGAGGTGTGGAGCAGGAGGCAGGCTGGGTAGGGGTTACACCGTACTCTGGCATTCCCGGCAGCGAGGGCTGCGCGGGGACGAGCGCTCCCGCTGGGAGTCGAAGCAGCCCCAGAGCCTCGCTGGTCCCAGAGGGTGGCAGCAGCCTGGTGGGAGCCAAGGGCAGCGACGGTCCCGTGGTGTAGGGACGGCCCTGTGGCATGGGGATGGGATGGCCCGGGCACTCCCTTGTCTCTTCATCACCTGCCAGAGTCTTTTTCCTGACTCCCGGCAAATAAATGTTTTTTGTGCACTCCATGGATTCTCCTGGGGCTGGGTAATGATTAAAAACATAATTGATATGTAAAATATATTTAAAATATTTGCTTTCTTCACATAGCTGTTGTGAGTTGCAAGGAGCTGTGCAAACGGATCAGATCATTCTGGTTCTGTTTGTCCAGGTTCGGGGGATTTATTTCATCATAGATGCAGATTTCAGTGGAAACAAAGCGGGTGGCCTTACAGTGCTGCTCGACCACAAAGAGAGGGGAGTATCTTATTTCACCCTTCGATTTACTTTATTTTCAGTGTAAAGTAAAACTGCTGTGTATAATTTACCAATGCCTGTTTTACCTTCTTAATAAGACAGGAGATCTCTTTGACTTGTTCCAGCTGTGGATGTTACCTTTCTTCTTGTTTCAGGAGCCTTCACTGTGTTAGTTGCTTAATCTGCTGTACAGTGGCTTTTGGTTACTAAAAATGAGCCATTGGGTCTGCTGCAACACAAAACCGTTGTGATACGCAAAGGTTTCGTGAGAACTGCATTCACTTCACAGCTGTCATAATCTGTTTGCTGCCTGCCGTGAGGGAGGTTGCTGGGTTTGCATCCCTCGTGCGTATTCGTAACACAAAAAGGGATAGAAAACGTTTTTAACAGATGCAGACTCTTTTAGGACAAATTTTGTGTTCAGTGGATGAAATAGAATGGCTTACCCAGTTTAAAACTCTTTTATATGAAAAAAAAACACAAAGCATTTATTTTCCACAGTTTTATGTGGAAATCAGTGAGTGACTATGTTTGTGCAGAACCAAACTTTCAAAAGTCTTTCAATAGACGTGTTCAGGTGTGCAGGCACAACTTTCGGGGGGGGCTGGGGGAAGCCAAAGCTTTTATGCCAGTGGCACAGTTGTGTTCAGGACAGCGCCAGGTACACGGTGCATCCGATCAGCGTCTGCGCAGTGCAACCCCGCGGCTCCACGGAGCGGTGCGGTCCCGTGCCTGGGGCTGGGGGTGAGGCGGCAGGCGCTGGGCGAGCCACATCGAGAAATGGGTCCCACGTGCCTTCGGCCCGCTGGCGGCACCTCTCCCCGCGGCAGCCCCGGTTCCCTGGAAGAGATCCTCGTCGCTCTGCGCCTGGGGGGCATCAGCGCGGTGCCGGGGACACGGGCAGCTCACGGAACTGGGCTCTCCAGCGCGTCGCAGCGAGTCCTGTGCATTTGGATGTACTGCGGCACCTGCCGGCTTGCTCCTCGTCCTGTACTGTCTGCATGCGTTGCGTTTCCCCCAGCCTCCCCGCGGAGCCGGCGGCACGGCTGTGGCTGTTCGGCACCAGCTGCCCTCTGCCTCGGCTGCCCCGGTGGCAGGGTTGTGCTGAGCGCCTCTCGCGGCACAGCACCGCTGGGTGTGAGCAGCACGATCACGGGAACAGCACTTCAGTCTCGAGTCACGGAACCACGTCGAGACGTGGCACGTCTGTCTGGCTTCTGGTGGGAATAGTCTCATAACCCTGCTGCTGCAGGGGGCTGGAAACCTGCCTCGTGGCCTGCCAGGAGCCAGGTGGGTGTGAAAGGAGCAGGGTGAGGGTCACGAGATGTTTTTGTTAAGGAAGTATGAATTAGAGGTGATTTACTTCACCGGTATGAATGGTTCTTTTCATTAAATTCCATTTCACTATTTAGCTTCTTTCTGTAAATAATGACAAATTTAGAGACTCTGAGATCAACGAGGAGTGTAACTTTTATTTGTGGACCAAAATGCACCCTGTGCGGGAGGTACAGGTACATCCTGTTCAGCCACGAGCTCTCAGGCCAGAGGAGATGTCTGCAGTCCTGTAGGACGTGTCTCATCAGAGATCTTCATCGCTTTCTTTAGGACATGTTACAAATGGCCCTTAACATCCCGCTGCTGTGTGCAGACATGAGCTGGCTCACTTCCCAGAAACCGGAGTGCCTCACTCCGGAACCTGTCTTGGTCATTTATGTTCTCCTTTCAGCACTCCGCTTCCTGTATAAGTGGTGAAAAATGCCCTCGGTGGCGCTGAGCAGTGACCAGCAAAGCTTCTGGGAAGACACCGTGCCATGGCTGCTCCCAAGACAAAATGATCTGGGGGCAGATCCTGGCTGCCCAGAAAGCACTGCTGAAATCCAGCAAACACCTAGGGAAACATGTTTGGGAACTCTCATTTCTGCCTCACATCAGAAACTTCTAGATCTTGCTCACTGGGAACGGGTGACACAACGTAGACTTCTAGGATCACTGTGCCGTGTAGTCGAGACACCGTGAGTACGATATAATTTGAGTACCCATTTCCAATACTGCATGGACGTACACTTCACTACTGCCCAGCTGGGGAACAAGTTTATTGATGCCTACTTATGCAGAGACCCCAGAGATGAAATTGAAAGAAACGAGTAATTGTAAAAAGGAAACACAGTAATAAATGGATACCTGTTCGCTTCACTGTCAAAAAAGCCCAGGATGGGTTTTAATGTGTCACCTCTGCTGTGCCCTGCTCCCTGTTGCTGTTTTGTTTGTGTCTGTATGTTGTCACCTCAATTCCTGCCGTGGGGCCGTGGGGCAGGGCGTTGTTTGTCACCTCGGGGTGTCGGGGCCGCTCTCTCACTGCCGTCCCCGTGCTGCCGTCCCCTGCACGCCCGGCTCCCTGCGGCCCCGTGCCCAGCCCATGCCCTGGGTGCAGCGTGGGGCTGCCCTGGAGCAGAGCGTGGTGCCCACGGCCGTGCGGGGTGCTTGTGCCGGGGCAGCAGCGCAGGCACTGCCGGCAGGGCTCGGCGTGCGGCTGTGGGGCGTACGCCTTGTGGAAGGGCTGGTTCCTAGGAAAACCGTGTTGCTTTGAAGTCCTCTGAGCCGTTTCCGTCCTTCTGTTCTCCCTCTGTGGCTTTAGAGCCTGATTCAGCTCCAGGTGTAAGCAAAACTCATGGTGAAGTCGTGAAGCACTACCGTTACCAAACCCCGTAATGCAGAGCTTGGAAGTTGATCCAGCTCTGGTTTACATCTCCACTAGAACCAGAATACAATAATTTTCTGTATATAGATATTTAAATACACGTATTTTTTGTATGACAGATTTATACAGGGTGTGCCATTATCTGCTGTGAAGTCTGCATCACCTATAAATTATTCTCCTTAAATTCCTTGCCATAAGAGTTTCTTATCTCTGTTGTATTTTGAAGTTCTGCAAAGTTGCATATTTTTAAGTGTTTCCATTGAATTACACAGACTTCACTGGGAATTTTGCATAGAAAACAAATGCCAGATCAGGTCCGGATGTTTCTTTTGCCAGTTCTTTATTATTGCTCTATACCTTGCCAAAAAGAGAACAGGAGTAATAATAGCAAAAATGCCAATAATATGAACTTGACGTTGGACAGTGCCGAAATCCTGATGCCTTGGTAGGGTATAGTTTTTAATTATTTCTGTGTAAATTGGATATGTAAAGCATATCTCTGTATTTTAAGTTCACACATTTCTGTAATTTTATTGCATGACAATACTGCCATGTCACTGAAGATTTCAGTTATGACAACAAATTTGTGTTTTTGCAGATACTGCAAGAAGCCATTGCATATGTGGAGTAATAAATGTGTGTTTTTAACATTGCCAAGTTTTTGCAGTCGTTTTTAGGTTATTGCTCTGTAGGAAAACAACATTAAAACTTGTAAAAAGTGCATGCTATAATTATCTCTCTTGTTTACGCATCACAGACCGGAGTTGTTTAGCATCCAAAGTACACCAGTTGGTGTAATGGCCAAAACATGGCACCAATCTGCTGTGTGTGCTGCATTTCACGTGCAGCAGCTCAGCAGCAGCAGCAGTACCTTACAGCCGGGCAGTGAGCAGCTCTGTGAGCGGTGCTGCATTTCCCCAGCTTACCCCGGTGGCAGCGCAGTGCCCGCTGGACCCGCCAGCCGCAGGAGCGTTTCCAGTCGCTCATCCGCAGCAGCAGCGCCTGCCATCTGCCCACGGCCTGCCCTTGGCTTGGGATTGCTTCTCCTACGAGGCTGCAAACCGTTTGCTGGTGCTCGTCCTCAGGGCGGGACAAGGGGGATGCCCGTCCTCGTGCTCAGCACCCAAGCTGCCTTTCTACCTGCTCGGGGTGCCTGTGCTGCTGTTTGGGATGGCTGGGTCTGAACGAAAGCTGCCTGCGCGGGATGGGTTGGGAAGGAGCCCGCTTGCTCACCAGAGGGTGGTTCCTGGCAAGGTTTGCTGCAAGCTGGGGAAAAAGCAGGAAAGAGCCTGCCAGCTGATCTGCGTGCTGTGGGCTGCGCCCCCCTACAAGCGTGAGCCCTGCTTCCCGGGGCCTCTGCAGCCGTGTCCTGCAGCCTCGGGCTTCGGCCGGTGCCCCTGCTGGGTGCCTACAGGCTCGTGCCCTGTACAGTCCGCTTTGCTTGCAGCTGGGCAATTGTCTTTGAATTTTGCTTTTTTTTTTTTTTTTTTTTTTGGAACATGGTGCGGCTGGAAGGCGAGACATCATCCCCAAACACCGGGCATTGGCTCGGCGCTGCCTCCAGCCGGCTGCCCCGCTGGAGCCGGGGCTTGGACCGATGACCTCCGGGGGTCCCTGTCCCCAGCAGCCCCCCGTGACCTGAGCTCCAGCGCCACACGGCGAAGGCACGCCAGCTCTGTCTCGCCGGGGAGCCAGCGCCTGGAAGCGTCTGACCCAGAGCCTGCAGCGACGCTGTCAGAGGGAATTAAGGCCACGCAGGCCGTCTGTGCCCCAGGTGGGTTCGCTTCCTGCAGGCTCTGGATGCGTTTGCAGACAGCTGGGGCTGCAGGACCCGTCAGACATCCTGGGGGGGGCACGCTCAGTGTTTTAGCCCCCGCTGCTGCGTTCGGAGGCTGGGGTGAACCTGCAGCATTGCAGGCTCAGCCGCTCCCCAGGACACTTTGGGAAATATCCCCCACGGAGGGAACAAATGCGAACCCGTCCTCGGCAGCAGAGCTGACGGGGGCTGATGGGGGCGCTGGCCCCAACCCCACCTGCAGCGCTCAGCGGGGAGGGGACGGTGTCTGCAGGCACTGCCATGGTCCCCCCGGCCCTGGCCCCTTTCAACGAGCAGCCTGGCTGCCGAAGGAAGGAATGGTGCCAAGGAAGAGCTTGCAGAAAGTCCCCGGCTAAGAACAGCGGGATTTGGGGCTGTGCAGGGCCTGGGGACGCCCAGGGGCGCAAGCCTGTGTTCTGGGTTACTGGCTGCGTTCATCCTCTCTGGATGGGGGGGTGTGCTTCCTAGCAGCACGCAGCTTTGGGAATTAATTAAGTGAGTGTTTTCTCTATGAATGGATTTTACAGTTTTTAGAAAGAAAATGCTTTTTATTAGAAAGAAACAAAGCACAATTCAGGAAGAAAATAAATAGATGTTCAATAGCCTCATTGCAACTGCAGGCAAAAAAAAAGGGAAAAACCATTAAACAAAAATAAATTCTTTCTTTTAAATAAAATATATCTGAACAATTGCATATTCATCTGTATTTGATACAGAAATTCCTAAAGGTAATTGCATGGGGCTATGAGATATAGGTCAGAGTAGACAATCTAAAAAAAACAACCAAACAAACAAAAAAAAACACCAAACTCTTACTGTCAGTATGCAGAAACCCATACGTCAGGAATCAATTTTACAAACTGTCATGCATAAAAAGCCAAGGAAGACCACACAAAAATAGACAAAGACCGGTCAACCACTTCCACCATTTCAGGATTTCCAACAAACTTTATTCAAAGCAAGGAACAAAAACCAAATGGTGATCCATTCTGTCAGAGGTCCATGCATAGCTTTGTGGCATAGAGGTTCACTTTTACTGCACGTACCTTTAAATATAATAAACGGGGTAGAATAGCCTTTATAAAAAAGTCTGTCATATGCAACTGGCCTTCAAATGAGCCTTGTATTGGTTGTAAGACATACACTTGGTACTTGAAAAACTGTATAAATAACCTTTAAAAACCAGCCTAACAAGACTACAGGAGACCGGACTTGTGGCTCCCGCAAACACAGCCATGACCCTGGCCTGCCCTGGCAGCACCTGCACCAGCCCCAGGGACGCTACAGGGCGAGTCGGCCACGCTGTGGGCTCGTACCGCTGCGCCGCCCCATCACTGACAGCTCCTGGAGCATGCCCGAGCTGCCCAAGGAGATGGTGTAAAGAGCTGCAAGCACAACAGACCTGATTCACTGTGTACGAAAGTGTTCTTCAGTAAAAAGTCCTTGGAGTAGGAAGGGCAGTCATAGCGACAGAAAGGGGCATATTCCAGCCAAATACACCTTCATGGTCATCCTGGTCACAAGACAGCTAGCAGCACCGCTGAACACACTTTAAAACGTACTTCTAGGTGTTGGCATGCATATGCTAAGGGCTTTCTGACTATCTAGGTAAGAAATACAGACTGGGAGCTCTACGGAGTGGGAGAAATGCAGATGGGCATACTATCACCACTATCTCTTGGGTGGGCTTCGTCTATTTTCTACCTAAGAGAAGAAGGGGCCCAGGGTATCTGAAGAATGCCTCGTTTTCATCCTGAGCTTGAGGGAACCAACCGTGCCTTTCCTGGCTCGGCCCCAGCACCACCGGCACGATCCCCTGCCGTGGGGCTGCCGTGGGCAGGAGGCAGCACCGCGGGCAGCCGGGCGCAGCGGGCAGGAGCACGGCATCAGGACAGGGAGGTGATGTTGGAGCGCCCGCCCGGAGGGGCGATGATCTTCTGAGCCGTACGTCTGGCAATGTGGTCATCGGCCTGCGACCCTGCGGGAAAGGAGAGGCGTGCGGCTGTAACATCCACAAGCTGTGGAGGTCCCGCTGCTTTAAGTGCACCAGTCATCAAGTATTTCGCCTGTGAGCAGTGCTAGTATTTTCAATATACGTTAATTTGGATGCTGTACTATCACAGTACAGTTTGGAATGACTTTGGTTGCCTGAATGCCTTTATTTTTCATTGCTTCTTTCTGGACATTGTAAATGGCTTTCCTGTAAGTAAACAGCTTCGATGCAATAAAACGTGGGACCCTGTAGATTTATTAAACACTGTATGATCCACCTGTATAAGTTCAGCCAGCCAAGAAAACAAAATGATGGCAGTTATTTTAAGACAAAGTGTAATTTTTTCCAAGGTCACTAATGCTGCCGGGCAGATTTTCACGGGATGCTGTGCCAGGCAGTGCTAAAGCACCCTCTGCCTACATGGGAAGGCAGAGGAAGTTTTATTGCTGGTTCCTGAGGATGGAGCTACACGACTCAGTCCAAGCTCAGAACTGAACCAGCCTGAAGAAGCCAGCTGTCGCACAGATACGTATCGCTTCCCCGGAGCCCCGACCACACACAGCCCCTGCCTGGCCTGGCAGGGCCTTGCCACCGCCCGCGGCCTCCACCTCGCCCTCCCGCTCCGGGTGCCTCCAGCCAGGCCCGGCCACGCTCACGGCGGCTCCTCAGCACTGCCGGGCCCCGTCCCGCTGCGCCGGGCCGCACCTACCGGACAGGCTGAACCCCGACTGGTGCAGGTTGCGCACGGGGACGGGCGGCACTTTGCCCGCGCAGGCCGCCATCCTCGATGCCGTGGTGGGCGCCATGGCTTTCGTGCTTAGGACGACGTCGTGGACCGGCCCATCGTAGAGCCCCCGCGGGACGCCGTGCACCTCGGCCAGCTGCGGGGAGGGAAGGAGCAGGCGTGAGGAACACGCAAACGCTGGCGAACCCGAATGGGATCCCGGCTGGTTTTGGTCCTCACCTACTGCTGCAGCGGTGCCGCACTAGCCCCTGGCTGCACTCACCCCAAAAAGAAAAAGCACTTAAAGGTCAGTCCTGCAAAACTACTGCGCAAGGGGTTACCTGCATTTTGTGAAACAAGCATAAAAACTGCTTTTTATTCTTTCAGTCCTGGCACCCAGCTGCCATGCCGGTGTCTCACCCACAGGCCCCCCTCCGTTCCCCTTAAAGGCGGGCGGGCAGGAGGTGCCCGGCCCCTTGCCCACCACGCCACGGCCGCTCCGCCCCGCTGGCAGCGTCCCAGCAGCACGCGCCCCAGGCGGTACGGCGTGGTGCCACTGCCGTGTCCTGCCACACTCCGTCCCTTCAGACCTGTATGAGAAAAGCCACAGCTGACACACGGAAAAGACTTAATTACCAGCACTTCATCCTGAATGTGCTTAAGGCTGTTTCTCCTCACAGGCAAAACAGTGTGGCAGTCATTTGGGAGCCACAGGGTCAGAATGGGCTTGTTTTGCAGATGAGAAGTGCTGGGCTTCAAATAAGAAGGGACAGACTGATAGGTAATCAACAAGTATATAAAGTTTTCCATAGCAATTTTTCTCATACGTCACCTTCATCTTCATGCTGACTGCCTTGTAGAGAAAATACTCTGCTCAGTGCTCTACAGCACTCCTCTTGACCCTAGCTCTTTTCCAAAGCTCCAGTTAAATCAAGGATCAAGAGATGGCATGGGCAGACTGTCTGGTTGTTTGCAAAGTACCAAGTGTGCCTGCCCAAATGAATTAACTTAACAAAGAAATCACTAACTGCCTGGTTTGACACTCAGTTATCATCTAGCCAGGAGACTAGGGACCTTCAGGAAGTGAGAGTTTATATTTAGCAAGCTCTGTCCTTTAGGACACAATGGTGGCACAGGGTGTCTTCTTTCAAAGCTAACACAGACACAACCTGACTGCTAGCAAGGAGCCCAGGGGCTCCTTGTCCCCGCAGCCCGCGTGGCGTCCCTGTGTGTGAGAGCAGTGCAGAGGCTGCTAGGAGTGCCAGGGAGATGGAGCCGACAGCGCAGGGCTTCTTGTGCTGCAGCTGTCGATGCTGCTGGACTGCCTGAAGGGACTGGAGGTGGACCGCAAGGTCCTGCCCTCTCCTGGGGGCCTTCCCCTGACTCCCCTGCAGCAGGGACTCCAGAGAGGCAAACTGCCAGTGCTGTTGGTGAGGTTGGGGTTTGTGATTCTTGCACTGCATTCAGCTACAGTGCATAATGAAAATGTCTAAAATAACCCATGGAAAAGGGAAGGAGGGCGCAGTCGTTAAGGAGATTTGTATACATTTGAATGTCTTTGTATCTCCCAAAAAAGCTGTGCTAGCACACTGTAAAGGACTTAGTTATTTCCAGCAACTACTGAACGCTACCCCTATTAGTCAGGGACAGAAGCAAAGCAGCAGATTGGTAATACAGTAACGTAACCATTTCTAGCACAGGTAGAGATGAATTCTTCTCTTCTACCTCAATACAAAACAAACAGATTTGGTAGAAGTCATATTTTTGCTCTATATCTTTATAATAGGTAAGTAATACTAATAAAACTGGTATGATCAGTTATAATACTAAAACAGGCATTATGAAGTAGTTTGTGCCAAGCCATACACCAAAGCAGTTACATGATACCATCACAAATTTCCAAGGTATGAGGAGGAGTTAACATTAACAATACCCTTGTTTCTGCTGCCTATTGCACCAGCGGGCATACCAGAACAGTGACTTCAGTACAATAATGCAGGGAGATTGCAATGAAAACATGGGAGTATTGCAAACGAAATTCTTCTTACCCTGTTTCTTGCCTTTATTCTTTTATAAACAAAATCAGGGAACGTCTTTCTGGGAATGAAGCGACCTGACCCCTGGGTGACAAACAGGTTCCCATCCTCAAGAACAACTTTTCCTTGACTTATGACCACAGTAGGAGCCCCATGGCACTCCGTGCCTTCAAATATGTTGTACTCCGCATTCTGGAAAAAAACAAACCAGGTTGTCAAGTAAATTTAAGATTTAAGAAAAGGAAGTCACGGTCTATCCAGTTACACATGCATGCATTTTTGTACATTACTCCTCATGCACAATTAGTTGTACTTAAGCCTTTATATTTCAAATAATAAGGTTCTTCTAATTGGATGAACTAAGGCAAAGTGGAACAGAAAAATTAAATCCTCAGAAGATTCAGTACTTGCCCAAAAGACTTGTGGCATTCCTGAAGCAAACCAGATTTTTACTATACACTAACAAATAATTATTTCAAAACCTCAGAAGAGTTCTGCTGCAGTTCTACATTTGGTGACAACGTTCCTGTGATTTTTTTCCAAGACACTGCAAGTCTTCTACCACAGTAAATGGTAGCGAATTGAATTTTATGGGAAATGCAAAATCATGCCAACTTTTTCAAATATTCCCATTACTATCACTAACAAACTACCCAAAACCCAAACTTTACCATGAAAAAATGCTGCATCTTGAAAAAGCATAAGGGCATAAGTCACCTCACGCCACCTCAAATGCATCTCTCACTTTCAACTACAGCTTTCTACCCGAGACTCATGTTGGAAATTAAGCTCGGGATGTGTGCAGCCTGGAAAACCACGGATAAAATGCCACTAAGAGACACCCCGAACTTCTTCCGACTGACTCACTGCCGACCAGCAACACCTGCCAAGGACCAGAGCCCGAGGGGAGGGCACCTGGGTCTCTGGGGCATGTTGGCGTTCGTCTCTGGTGGCAAAACGGCTTTATGCTGTGAACAGCTGTTTTCTTTAATCATTGCACAGGTATTAAAAGAACCACTATCTGTTTTCTAAATTGGAACTTAAAAGTTCACATTGACCAAACAGGAATTAATGTGAGTTGGGGTTTGTTCCCCCATGTGCATCAGGCCTCCACATGCTGCCTTCACTGGACACGCTCTTTCTTTTGATTTAGGACTCAAAACAAGGTCAACACCTTTTTTCCAGTCTGCAGCGAGCACATCAATCATAAGATCTGTGTTCCAGAGGCAGACTGTCTCAGATCAATCACCCAGCCACTCAGTCACAATCCTGCCCCTCACAAATTCTCCAGTTCTACAGTAAACAAGGGATATTTTTATTTGCTTGCATTTTAAAAATCAAATGCAAGGGCCTTCATCATCTTATCCACATTACTCACCCCTTGGTGAATGCACTAATCTTTCTGATCTGAAGAAGTGTATTACTTTACTGCTCTCTTCTGACTATAGTATCATCTCAATAAAATACTTCAAAAGATAGTTTACCGAATTGTGGGTTTTTGCTGAGATAATTTTTGTCGCCTTGGGGTTCCACAAGACCAAGTCTGCATCAGAGCCGACTGCAATGCGCCCTTTCCTGGGGTAGCAGTTAAAGATTTTGGCAGCATTTGTACTGGTCACTGCTACAAAGTCATTCTCATCCATCTTCCCTGAGACCTGGGCAGCAGAGGGAAGGAAGGACCATTTGATACGGGAAAGCACGGCGGGCCCACCACAACCAAATCGGCACTTTCCATACAAACACGGAGATTGCATGCAACTTTTCTCTTACCGCTTTTATACACCGACAAAATCCCACAGTCTTGACCACAGTATTTAATTCAAGATGTTTGTCCCCACAATGGTAATTAAGCCCTGCTGAAGCATTAAACAACTAGAAATGGACCACTCAGACGTTCAACAGCTGCCTCATCTACTGGGTGGCGTCCCTGCCCAAGGCAGGAGGCTGGAGTTCGATGGTCTGTAAGGTCCCTTCCAACCCAAGCCACACTGTGATTCTACAGAATTATATTTCAGAGAAAATCTGAGTTGGAAGGGACCCACAAGGATCATTGAGTCCAACTCCTAAAGAACTCCTTTGTTTCCTCAAGAACAAAGCCTACGTAAGACTTCAGCATGGTTCCCTGGCTCCGGGAAGTCGCCACGAAGCTCTCCGTGCCACGGGATGCGTCCCCGGGGGTGCTCTGGGGGGAGGCAGGCCCAGGGGGCTGAGCACACCGACGTGCAGCGGTGTGGGACAGGGCTGCAGGAACCTCCTGCAGGTATAGAGGATGCTCCCTGTCCCCGCCAACCTCCCCGGGCCTCCTGCGAACACTAGTGAAGAGCAACATCACGTCCTCCCCTTACAGAAATCTGTGGAAGACTTTCTCTCCTGACTGCAAGTTGAAGCGGGGGGGTTATTCCCCCACCGAACCCTTTGAAGACACTTTGAAGGCATTCGAGTGTCACATTCTCTCCCATTATCAAGCTCTTCTGAAGGAGCAGTCTAGACAATGTCACACTTCAGGGCTCATTTGAATTAATGAGAAATCTGACATCATCTGGCACAAGCACTCTTCGCATCTACTTGCGTTCGCGTGGAGGAAGGAATCAGCGTTATTTCAGCACCTACCACACACTTTTCCCAAATTACTGACATTCGTTCTTCAATGCCGTTTGTTCCCTCGGGAATGAGGGTGAAGTTGTCTTTTCCCACTGCCTTCTGGGCGGTGGTGAATGTGCAGTGAGCGCTGCCCGCCACCTGCAGGTCCCCGCTGCGACAAACAGAGGAGAGGTGGTCAGAGGAGGCAAACAACGACAGTGGCTTTGAATGGGCTTCTCGGAACTGCGAAAATGTGTCTCCTTTCCCGTGAAAGGGCTGCTCTCCCCGGGTGAAGTTCACCCTTGCCTACAAGACCGTGTGACACAAGTGCCTGCGGGCTCTGTGCTCCGCCTGTTTGATGTACATTGATTTAATCAACAAACGCTGCACAGGCAGGCGACTTCAGATCTTTAAATCCCACTGAAAGTCCAGATAAGTTAAGGCAATTTTTACAAGTACACAGAGGCATCTCACTCTACTAATTTGCACAGGAATAAAGCACTGAAATCTTCTAAGAACAGTAACAGCAGCCTCATATGTGCTTTTGATATTTTCTCGTAAACTGGCCATTACTTTTACTGTTTAGTAAACATCTTCATCTTTGTACCTTCCTTTTGAACCTCATATTGTTTTAATATGAAGGTGGTTCTACGAAGAACCATTCTTTTGATATGGTGCTAAAATATCTCTTAAAGCAAGGATATGGTTAAATAAAACAAGATTCTGGATAAAACCAAATGTACTGTACCATATTACATTTTACATAGTACTGTATGTATGCATGTAAATGCGAAGTTCCAGTCACAGTTGCATCTGTGGATACAGAGCACATGCAGCCATTGTTATTCCGCTGTCCATTTGTTTGCTGACTTGTCAGTGTCTGTCGAGTTTGTGAACTGTTCCAGAGATGCTCATGCTGACACGATGGGCTTTGTTGTATAACAAAGGATTGAAAACAGCTCTCCAGGGTAACATGCCCTAAATGTTTATGTTTCAGATTTTAAAAGCTTGTGAATACCTAACGTTGCTTCTGATAAACCCTTCAATTTACCATAAAGCTAAACTAATGCAGGTAGATTTCTGTGGATTACGGTGAGACAGAGCACTGCTGGCCGCTGAGTCCCGTGCCCTGGGCCCCCCGGGTGATAGGGAGGGCGCAGCGCGCTCCCGATCGCATTGCTGAGGATGGAAGCAGGTCGTGTGAGACCGATTTATATGGGAGAAGTCTGGTAGCTGCTACCCGGCTTCATCAAAGCCTAACCTAGATTCTCCTTCAAAGCAGCCACACGACTGTCACCTGGCTCCGTGTTAGAAAACACAACCCAAGATTTACGCCTTTGCTACAGAGAAGCGTGGCAGTCTCTCGGCTGGTTTCCGCACGCTGACTGCACTCCAGCGGGCTCAGGGAGGCGCAGGCCGTGCCGCACGCCACGTGCCCACGTGGACGCTGCCCGCCTGCTACCGGTGCCCTGCGGAAATCCCACCCGCACCGCTCCCCCACATACCCAGCCGGGCAGGGGGTAAGCACCACGGGCGCCGGCACAGAGCTCACCAGGACAGCAGGGAGGTGAGACGGTCCGGCGTGCTCGGGTCGGGGCTGATGGGAGGCGAGGTGACGAAGGCTGCGGCTTTGGCCCAGTTCTTACTCCAGTAGTGCGAGCCGTCGGTGCCGAGGCTGGCGGTGATGGGCTCTCCGTACACAACAGTGCCTGCAGAGCAATGGTATCAGTGCCTGCAAACGTGCTGCGTGCCCTTGAGCCTCCTTTCACACAGCGCAGACAAATGCCGTGGTTAGCAATAAGGATGGCTTCATTTACCTCCGGTGCTCTCAGTATTTCAGCTTTTAAATATAGACTAATCCCTCAGACTATCTCAGATGACTGGGAAGCACTGCCAGAACAAGTTTTGAATGCATCTCTTTTCTCCTTAGAAAAAACACACATTTCTATCCACTAAGCGTTATACAGTTCTTTACATCAAATCGGAGGCTCTCTGGCTGGGGGCAGCCATGGCCGCAGAACACCGTGTTCTCAGGACATTGCTCAACCTTGCTTCCCTGTAGGAACATTGCTAGCCCTCCCTAGCGCACCCCATTTAAATATGGAGTTTGTTTCAGTTCCATTTTTCATTTAGTTCATGAGAAATGATCAGAAGCAAGGTGTTGGTTTTTTTTTTTTTGCTGCATCTACCCAGATTCGGGTGTCAGTTTCAAGCACATCTCTTCACATCTTTTGAGTTCAGTTCAGAGCAATTAGCTCTGGCATACTCTGTGAAGAAAAGCCAACACCAAGTTTTAGCACCCTTAAAATGTGAGAGAACTCAGGTGCTAACGAGTTATTAAACCTTGCAGCTAGCGTGACATTCCTGGACTTATTTGAATAGGCTTAATTAGTGTGCAAACATTAAATAGCGTTTTACCTTTTCTCTTTGCTTGGGCTAACACATCTGCTGCACCTTTGCTCATTATTTTTGTGATGTACAAGGGGCAGTTGGCTTGTTTTGCTATTGTAATGGCCCGGTACACTGCCTCTGCTTCAACCTGCGGACACAAAAACGAATACAAGCAGAAAACACCTCAAGACATCTCTGTCAAAGCCGAGCCACCACAAGCAGTGGCTGGTCTGCAGCTTTGAATAGTTCTGCTGGAAAAGCTGTTGACATTACCTCCTCGGGGCGGCTCAGGACATGCCCTTCTGGCCCCGTAATCCCAAGGTCCAACAGTCTCTTTTGCTCCTACGGGGAAGACGATGAACAAGTGAGCAATGTGGATAGTCTGTCTGAAGTGATGTGGGACTCACCTTGCTCAGAAGTGCCTGGTGGATGACGGCAATTCATGAATACAACTACATGACATGTAAATGATAAATGAATACAATTACATGATCTCTATGACAATCCATCAACTGCTGGGAGTGAAAGTAAGGCCCACCTTATGCTGTGGAAACATCTTTGGACTGGGAACTGCTACACGACCTTTAGACCTTCTCTATTTTTTAAACCCAGTTACAGTTCTGGAAGATTTGGGATTTCAGACCCACCGCTGCTTACTCTAAGCCTATGCTAACCATGATTCACGGCTACAGAAAAGGAGCAGGTATCTCCTGGGCACTTGAGCCTAGGCTGAAGCTGCTCAGAGAATCCCATGGAACAAGAGAAGATGGGGGTGGGAATTACCCTCTAACTTGTTTGTTCAGATAAACCCATTTCGAGGACTGGGATTCTGCTTTCATTTTAAACTCTCCTCCCACACCATGCTGAACACTTAAGTGACCGTAAACTAAAAGGAACCACAAGTCTAATTCTGCATCTATCAACTATTTGCAGTATTTACCTAGGACTTTCTTCTCTAAAGCTAAAAAGGAAAAATAATGAACAGTTTGCAATACCAAGTAAGTTCTTGAAAGCCATTTTTGGAGATTATATATTACCACGTCTAATGTAGATTATTTAAAAAATGCAAAACTCTCTAACCTTCTCAAGTCCTCAAGACTTCTAAGCATACTCAAGATTTCTAAACAAGATAAATAATGTGATAAAATATCACTTAAGGCAGTCAGTCAACCTTTGAGGCTCCTATCTGGGAACTATTGAACAGATTTCTGTGATGAAACCCAAGTGCATGGGAAAAACTGGGAGGATGCCGTTGATTTTAGCAGGAGCTCCAGATCCTCCTGCACATTCTTGTGTCTGCGCATGCCACCACAACAGGATTTCATCTCAGCCCCTTCCCTCCAAAGCTTTGGTACTCAGATTATACTGGAGACCAAATCCCACCAGGAGCGTGTGGGTGGAGGAGAGAAGGGGCAGGTGACGGACGACACCATTTCTGGATTCCCCTGACCTCTTCAGGCTTGGTGTCAAGATGCAAAGAGGAATGAGAGATTGCCCTGCTAGAGATTTCAAAGGTGAACAATCCAGGTGATAGCGGTGGACAGCACACACTAAAAGTGCATGCTGATTCTCTTCCCAAAGCAATTGCAGGTTGCTCTTCTTTGTCTCATTTGGACATATCTCTGTTGACTTTGCAGCATCAAATGAATGCTAAAAGCATGCTGGCACCTTCTATTAGAGTCTGTGTCCTATCTGTTGAAGTCAGCACTTTGCCTTACATCAAGTTACTCTGCTCCTCCTTTAATTTAAATGAACGTAATTACTGTACCTCATCAATGATGTCTCCGTTTTCAGCATGCACTTGGGCAATGGCCCCCAAGTCTCGAATAATGCTGAATATTTCATACATCTGTCAAGAGAGAATGGGTTGCCCAGTATTAGATAAATTATGGTCTATGCTCAGAAGTGCAAAATTACTTCTATTGCACTTTGGCTGTCTGTATTACCTGGGCATCAGTGCACTGAAGTTTGTCTTTATAAGCCATAAAAACCAGGAAGGAATTCACGCCTTGAAAAAAGAAAACAACACGTGCATTTATTATCACAGCTCAGAACGCAGCACCTTGGTACGGGCTGAGCAGAGATGTTCGACTCAGGTGGCTTTGTGCAGGGGGGGTTAGGCTGAAAGCAAACCAAGGCTAAGCACTGAAACTCTTCTCATGAGAGCTGAACCCCACGTTCTGGGAGTCATGAGAGACAATACACTCCTATGTTTGGATACATCTGAACAAAAAAACACATCGTCCATTTCTGATTTTAGATACTCTCTGTAACTCGATCCAAATTCACAGAAATAAATGCATTGCTTCCAATCTTAATTTTCCCTCCAGAAGTGGTCTGAATTTATGGTTTCTTTCCAACTTCTACCTGTATTTGAATTAATGCATTAGTGCCAAGACCACAAAGTGCAACAAAATATGAGACTCTCTTGTTTTAAAGCACTGTTATTTAGCACATTGGCATTTAGTTAGACAAATAGATGTACAGTATTTCTGCACACAGCATTGCGCACAATCTTAATTCATTTCTGTCGAACATGAAACATGAAGAACGGAGTCAAAGCCTGACAATTGCCACAGTTTTTTATATGGATAAAGGCAACAACTAATCCCAAACTACGATCAAATTGCAAACAAACTGTATTTTATGGGAACATACATATGAAAAATATCTGGTTAAAGCTTTGAATGGCTACATTACTTCATCTGCTCAGCATTTTAATGGGAAATTCACTGCAAATTTCTATGTTAATTGACCAATTAAGCCCTTGCTTGCAAGACTGCAAATTACACTGAAGTCATTTAGCTCTACATTAGCATATCTGAAAGCAAAATGTAGTTCCAAACATCGAATTAAGTATTAATGAAATGCATGAATTCCTGACACATGGCCAGCTTTTTGGTAAGCTATATCCAAGGGATACTTTAGGATGTACAGGAATTAGAAACACAAATGACATCTCTGGGAAAAGCCTAAAGCTTTTGGGCCTGTTAGCCCAGTCTCAAATGTTTTTATTTAAATATTGTCTGTAAGTCAGGGAGCCTGAATCAGGAAGCCTGATATAATTTCTGTAGTTTCCAAAACAGATTTTCGATACTGGGCTATAAATTGCCCAAAGGTAAGAGCACATGAACAAGATCCGGCAAAATATGTTAGGGTATGAATCCAGCGTAAATACTCTTGTCTACATCTTTAGCCTAGATGGTAAAAGATGGGTGATCCACACCCCAATAGCAAATGAGTAAGGCCCCGTGCACGTACGCATTTATCAGTGGATAAAAGCATTACTGCAGAGAAGCACTGTCACAGCTTACCCTGGGGGAACTTGCTTATGTGCCTATACTGCAATATTCTTTTCTTTTTTTTTTTTGGTGGGGGTGGGGGTGTGTCAGAATACTGCTCTTTGTGCCATTACCTTTGTCTTTCACGAGGGCTTCCAGCTCCTCTTTGAGGCTTTCGTGCCAGCGAGGGATGTCGACGTGCAGTGAGTAATCACAACAGGCTCTGCTGTCGGCGCACTCCCTCCACTGCTCGTATGCAACAAGAAGGCTCGTTCCGGCATCGGGGAACACGTGGTCAACTGAGGAAATACTGCAGAGTATTGGTATGCTTTCTATGGACAGCTCTGTGTGACTAGAGAAACACCTGGAGATTACAACAGCCACAGATATTTCTGTGCAAGACTTTACCGCTATGACAAAAGAGACATTTTCATAGTAATTCGCTTTTATAGCTTTGATTACAGATAAATGTATCAGAAAAGTGAAACAAAAGAAACAGACTAACTAATTTATGGCTATTGTTACGCCTTTTTTTTCATACAGCCTCCACCACATGGCAAGCTGAGAGGACAAAGCGTGGCCTTGCATACTGCTGCGCAGCTCCCTTGGGCATTCCCCACGTGCAGCCACGCACAGCCCATCCCTTTCTGCTCTTCCTCTTGTGTTTGCTCTTAATCCCTGCAGTACTGGCTATGACAATGGGACAGAACGACAGCAGATTTTTTCAGAACTGCTTCTTCAGGCCAATACTACCGTGTGCGTTGGGAACAGAATAAGAACAAAACAGAAATAAAAATTATTCTACATACATAACAAAAAATATATATAAAAAGGTGTTTAAAGTTTTCTTCTGCTTTACTGTCTTATGAGGTAAAACAGGAACAGCTATATGTTTGCAATATATGTGTACAGCAAAGGAAGGCAGATACTGAAAGGCACATAATGCATTTTAATTAGTTTTGCGATGTTTTGACTACTATAGCAAAAATTAACATTTCTCTGCTTTGAGGATAAATAATCTCTGCCACGACAAAGGGCCCCATGTATTTCACTACACGATGTTCTACTTAGAAGTCTGTTCAAACATCGCTCCGTCTTACTGATCATTGTGGTTCCTCCTGCCAGGGCTGCTTTCGTGCCTTGGTAGAAGTCATCAGCAGAGGTCATCCCCATCACAGGCATCTGCAGCCTCGTATGCACGTCTATCCCGCCCGGCAAAACGATCTGGCTGTAGGCATCAACCGTCTTCACCCCACTGGGAACGATCAAGTTTTCTCCAATTTGTCTGAAAACAGTATTAAGATGCCCTGGTAAGTGGCAGCAACTTATAAGTGTGGGTGCACAAAGAGGCCAGCCCAAGCCCTGCTGGTGGGGCCCGCTCATGTGGGCTTCCCCAGCTCTTCCGGGGAACGTTCCCTGCCGGGCTGTCCCCAGAGAGCAGGGCAGAGCTCTGCTCCGACAGAGCACGGTCAGCAGCTGTCGGCTCCAGGACCGAACCGGGATCTGCCGAACCAAGCCCCGCATCCCTCCCTGCCCCGGGGCTGCCTAACGCCGCTGGGGCACACTAGGCACTGCCTGGCCGTATTCTAAAATTCTTGTTTTTCAGATAGGGGACATATTTCCAAGAGAAAAACTGACGGAAAGGAACCTTGTTCAAATTAAATGATGCTGTAATATTTCCGGAAATTTTGTTACAAAAAAAAAACCACAAAATTTTAACTTACTTTATTAAACCATCTTCCACATAAATGTCTGCATAAAATGACTGGTCATCGTTGACAATTTTTCCTCCCTTGATTAGAAGCTGATCGCTCTAGTGGAAAAGCAAATAAAAATTCGAGATTGCTTTATTTAGATGCTTCTTTGCTCAGGATGAGCTTTTATGAAGTCTAGGACCTAACATTTTGTGCTTTAACGATCCAAATGTAGTTTAATATCCTAAGCATTCCATACCAAAGCCCAGCCGTACCCTGCAGAGAAGCCCGCGTACAGTTTCAGAGCAAGACACGATCTCCCGTGACGCAGGGCACGAGCCCTGGACAGGGACGCCGCAGAGCCCAGCTCCGGAGGCAGGGCTCGCAGGGAGCGCGCCAGCGGCCGGGCGCTGTGGTGGGGCCTGGCCCCGGGCAGGAGCCCCCTCGGACCCGTGACGGGTGCCGGGACCGGCTGCCCGGGTGAGGAGCTCAGCGGCTCCACCAGTGCGGCAAGACGACATCCCGCAGCTCAGCCGTGCAGCTGACTCCTCCATCAGCGCCTCTTGCGAGGGCTGCTAAGTGCATCTCATTACCCCGGAAATTTATTGGCATTCCCTAATTAGCTTTCCCAGTCTTGTCAAAGGCTGGTAGTACCTCAAGGACTCGCCTCATTTCAAAGCAAGACTGGCACGGTTGTCAGCCTTACAAGCTCTTTAACCACAAAAATCAGAAAGCAGCTGCATTTCTGTAAACGCGGAGCTGCAGCAGAACGAGCGGCTCCTTCCCGGCTCTCCGGTGCCGTTAAGGGCTGACAGGGGCCGTCCCGGGGCCGTCCCGGGGCCCAGACCCCCGGAGGGACGCGGGAGCAGGAGGCCCGGCCCGGAGGTGGCTGGCTGCCCGCACGGCACCGTGCGCGGCCGCAGCGCCGAGCCTGGGAACCCCCCGGCGCCCGGTGCTAGAGCCCCTCGCTGCCGCGCGGAGAAGCTACCCAGCGACCGCGCCGCTGCCTCCCCGGTCCCCAGGCGCTCACCGCCTCCCCGCTCGGCTCCCGGCCCCGCAATCCCGGTCCCGGGAAGGCTCCGCGCCGGCGGCCCCGGCCCCGCAGCCGCCGCCCGCGGGGTCCGCCCGGGAGCGCGGCCGGGGTCGGCCGAGGGAAGAAAGGAAAGAAAGGAGGGGAAGGAAGCGCGGAGCTGCCGGGGGCGCGTCCCGCTGCTGCCCCGAGCCCCGGCGGCAGGGGAGGGAGGGGAAGGAGGGGAAGGAGGGGAAGGAGGGAATCGCCCCGCGGCAGCGCTGCCGGGGTCCGGGGGGGGGCAGCGCCCCCCGCCCCCTGCCCCGCGCCCCCGCCGCCTTTGTCCGCGTTCCCGGCTCCGCGCGCGGCCGGGGGGACAAAGCCGGCAGCCGCCGGGCCGGGCCGACAAAGGGCCCGCGGGCCGCCCGCCGCCGCCGGGAGGGGAGCGGAGGGGAGGGCCCGTGCGGGGCCGGCCCGGGGCGGGCGGCAGCGGGGAGCGGCGAGCCCCGGCCGCCGGGAGCGGCTGCGCCGCGCGCCCTCACCGTGCTGCGGGGGCTGCTCCTCCTGCCCGGCTGCGACATCCTCCCGCCTGCCTCCCTGCCCGCCCGTGCCCGCGCGCCCCTGCGCGCCTGCGCGCCCCCGCCGCCGGCTCCCCCCGCTCCCCCTCGCCCCCCGCCCCCGGCCCGGGGCCGCGCTGCCGGCGCTGCGGGGCCGGGGCGCTGCGGGACCCAGCCCGGGGCCGGCGGCGCTCGGGGCGCGCTCGCCTCGGCCGTGCGGGGCCGTCTGCGGGCCGGGGGCTTCCCCAGCGCCGAGGGGAGCCGTGCCCCCGGGGGGAACCACAGCGCCCGGAGCGGTTCGGGGCGGCAGGGACCTTAGGGGCCGTCCTGTGCCACCCCTGCCATGGGCAGGACCCCTGCCCCCAGCCCAGGCTGCCCAAAGCCCCCCAGCCTGGCCTTGGGCACTGCCAGGGATGGGGCACCCACAGCTCCTCGGGGCAGCCTGGGCAGGGCCTCGCCGCCCTCTGAGCGCAGAATTTCTTCCCAGCATCTAATCTAAATCTCCCCTCTTCCAGTTTAAGGACGCCCCGTCCCCAGCGCTCCGCAGCCCTGCCCCGCGGGCACGGCGCTCGCTGCCGCCGACCCCGGCTCGGAGTCCCCCGAGCCCCCGACGGGCCGGGCCGAGCCGGGGAAGGGACGGGGGGCGCAGAAGGGAGCCGGCCCTGCCCGTGTCCCGGCTGCGCCCCGCCGGCGGGGCCCGCTGGGGTGCGCGGTGCGGCGGGCGCCCCTCACCTACCTGCCGGCAGCCGTCGGGCGGCTCTCCCGCGGCGGCGGCCTCCGAGCAGCGGAGCGGCGGCGCGGCCCCCCCGGGGCTGGCGGCCGGGACAGCGGCGCCGTGCCCGTCGGACGGGGCGCCGGGCGGGCCGGGGCCGGGGCCGGGGCCGGGGCCGGGGCCGCGGGGCCGGCCGGCGCCGAGCGAGGGGAAGTCCAGCGTCTTGTTGTCGAAGGCGTCCTCCACGCTGCAGAACATGCCGCCGCGCTTCTGCCGCGGCCGCGGGCTGCCCGCGCCCAGCCCCGCGAAGCAGGCGGGCAGCGCCTCCGCCCGCCGCCCCGACATGGCGGGCACCGGGCGGCCGCGCCGGGAGGGGGCACGGGCGGCGCCCGCCCCGAGCCCGCGGCCTCCCCGCGGCCCCCGACGCCCTCCCCGCGGGGCGTCCCCTGGGGCCGGTCGGAGCGCCCCGAGCTGCGGCCGCTGCTGGGCCGGGCCGGGCCGGGCCGCGCTGCGCTGCCCGCCGAGCGCCGCCGCTCCGCCGGGGCTGGCTGCCGGGGCGCGGGGGGGGCGCGGGGGGAGGCCACGCTGCGGGGGCTGCGGGGGCTGCGGGGGCTGCGGGGGCTGCGGGAGCGCGCTTCGGTCGTGATCGCTCGTGCGGTGCCGTCGCGTTGTCGTGATGCCGGCCGCGCAGGTAAAGCCCCGGGGCTGAGAGCTAGGGCGTGAGAATGAGGCAAACCGGACAACTAAACCGCTCGGTGGCCGTAACTAACCACAGGCTTTCATCTGCAGCCTGGAGAAGAAACAAAACAAAACGATTTGTCTAATTTCAAGGTTTAAAACAGATCTTTTTATTAAAAGCTTACAATAATTTATGTATTTTACAAATGAATAGAAAGTCTCTTGATATATATCATATGAATCACAATACAAAAATATGTGTAAAATTCTGTAATTGATCAATCCAGCCCTGTTCTAGGCCTGTCAATTACTGTCTCAGCACTGAACCAAACATTACGTATTCAGGGTATGGTTATTCAGAGATTATCTTAGAGAACACAAGTCACGGCACATTGGCCATAGGGGGGGAAAGAAAAAAAAAATCTCTGGTTTACAGTTTGCATAAATTTACAATAGTTCCTTTTTATAAAATGTACAATACGTAAGTACATGGTTTAATACACATATTCACAATACAATTTCCTGAGTCTAAACTAAATCCATTACTGTGCTAAAACACACTGCCCACTGCCAGGTTTCAGCGGTGGCGTTGGAGACGCCCGGGGATTTGGCATCAGACCACCAGGAATGACTCCCGTCTCCTCTTCACTGTCAGTAGTTTTGTTCACGAGCTGCGTAAGGCACTCGAGGATACACTGAAGGCTACAGATATTTCTAGAGCAGAATACTTTAACTAATAGCCACAGTCCTTCAACAGCTTGAACAAGAAGTACAGGCCTGAAACACGCAACATACGGTTGTTGACGAAGTAAGCTGCAATTCGAATGGATTTTAGTTTAGACGTAATCAAAAAAATCCGCATTGCTATGCACATGCTGTAATCGGTCAGCACAACTCGTGGTTCACATCAACCCAAGTGCTTCGTTACCTGGACTGTGAACATTTAGGACTATTTTGGCATTTCTTCAGAAAGTCTACGTTTATGAGCTACTGCATTTATACGTACTTTTCAAATTCCAGTAGGCAAACATAGCTATGGTAATAGATCGGTAATGAAAGCGGTGATACACGTGGTTCGTCTTGTGTCTGCCCCCCTGGCTTGCCGTTGTTTGAAGGAGGCTCAGGGCATCTTCACAGGGTGCACGCAGGAGCAGGGCTGGTGGCTGCGGCTTACGGCCGCTCGGTCGCGGAGCAGGCGCTCGCCAGCCTCGGGCAGGCTGGGCCCCGGCGGCCTGCACCCATGGGGGGGCTGCAGGAGGAACGCCTTGAGACAGAGCCCAGTTTCGGGGAACGCCCCCCCCCGCGGCCCCGTGGCTTTGAGACCACCGTGCTTTTAGGAGCCGCGCAGGAGCCATGCATAAGAAGGCAGCAGCCGAGGTCGGGTGCAGCTTGTCTCACCGGTGAGGGCTCCGCTCGCCAGGACGGCTTCTCACTGCGGCCGAGGGCCCTGTGAGCTGCACAAAGCCCTGCTCGTCACACCAAGCCCCGATGGGATCAACATAAAAGTGACGGAAAACTGAGCAAAAAAAACGCTTATGTTGAAATTAAATAGCACATTTATGTAAATGTCCTGTCCGTGCCTTTAAACACAAGAAACTTTTTTTAAAACATTCTTTGAGCCACTTTTTTCTTTCCTATGTACATAACTTTTTACATATAAATATTAACATATACATAAGCATAATCCCTTATTTACACATGTATCTGTCCTGTACAGTTAGCTTTTTGTTAAAGAAAACATGATTAAGAACGCCTAATTTAGGGGGAAGCAGAACTGAAATTCTCGACGTATATACACAACATGCAGAAGCATGGCCTGAGTAAACCGAGGTGAAATGTATCCGAGCAACTTCCAAAGACACTGGTCCTCGCTGTTCCAGGTCCTGAACAGCGCAGCAGATATCCTGCATATTCACACCGATAGCAGCTTCCGCGCTCCTGTGCTCCCGGAGCGCCGGGGCCGTGTGTTCAGGCGGTAAGTTAAGGCATTTCGACAGATGCCAGCATGGGACGCCCCAGCAGACTTCCAGCCAACAACGTCTCCACCAGAGCCGAGTAATGTCTTGGACTGCAGGTAGTTACCACACACTATTGTTTGCAGTTCTTCCAAGTCAATGAATTATGTTAAGACATCATGTTTAAGGAGAACTCAAAATGGAAACTTAGGCTTTAACATTTTATGCATAAAACGGGGAAGTAAAAATTTAGCACGTCTGCGTAATTCCAGTATAGATGCTCATATCTGGTAGAACTGGAATTAGTTAAATCACTCTTACAGTATAATCATATGCTGATACCACAATCCATAGCCTTTGCTTTAAAATGTTTTGTCATACTACTTCAGTACAAATATAACACTTTTATGAATAATTCATTTTCTTATATTTTTGTAGCTTAGCTCCCTTTGCTGTTCACACTGTCCAGTTTAAAGTGGACGATTGATGTACAAACATCTGGAGGTTTTTTTAGGATTTCAGTATCAAGGGATTTTCTTCTTAGCTTATAAACTCAACATAAGTTGCGGAAGCAGTGCAGGTACCTATAGAATAAAATAAACATCAGAATTAACTACAACTGCGATTGTCTCTCCAGTAGGTGATTTTTCAGTCCCAAGCACTTCAGCATTTCCAGTTTATGAGGTTTGGCAGGTGGCATTACATGGCTCAGTTCTATCTACAGTTGGAGTTGGTTTATCCAATTGTAATTGTTCTCTGAAAACAAACAAACAAAACCCAGTAGAAATAATCCCCCTCTCCATTTCCAAAACCAGGGACTTAATGGCTATCCTGCGTGAGCACACATCTCGGTCTGTTGCCAGGAACATAATCGATGCTAAATGCTCCTGCCAGGCACTGGGAACTTCAAAGAGACAACGCAGCGGTATAAGCCACTTCAAAGAGAGCTGGTCCCCACAGACAGCTGTATGCAAGTGCAATGGGCAGAGGAAGGAATTGTGTCACAGCAAGGACGAGTTAAATACCCAGAGGAGCCAAATCAGACCTCCTCGAGGGAGGAAAGATGGCACAAAACGACATTCTGCCCTTGCATGCGAGCTGATCTCCTGCCCTTCCATGTGCTCCATTCCTGGACCGTTCTTTGCAGCTTTAAATTTAGCCAAATGTCAGACAGAACGGTATTTCTAGGGCAAATGCATGGGAAGCAGAATAAACAATAGTGCACAGACCAGAGAAGGAAGGCACAGCAGCTTCGTCAGCTGGCCCACACAAAGCACCTGCATTTGGGCCAAGGCAGGGGCAAAGAGCTAACGCACGCCGTGCGGTGGTGTTGTATCTGGCTTTTCAGCAGGAGGAGGTGCAGGAAATACTGATATTAAAAAACCTGCCTGGTGTCCTTCCCGTGCCCAGTGAGGTAAATGGAAAAGCTTCCACTGCTGGAGGGGCAGGAGGTGCTGGGCAGAGGGAGCTGCCTGCTGCTCTTTGGCACCGGCTGGAGGGCTGATGTTTGCTTATTTTAAAAGGAACACAGTTACTGTTCTCACACCACGCAATCTTCTACCAAAGAGACTTTTATTTCCCCCCAATCTGTAAAAATGATTGCCTTAATTAGCCTGTAATTATGCATATCCCTTTTACCTGCAACTGAAGGACACATACATACATGTATATAACTCTACTTACAAAAGGTACTGAGGAGGTTTACAGGGGGTTTGTTTAAACACAGCACCCAGGGCTGAACGCCCGAGCCCCGTTTCGCGTGCCCTTGCCTTTCGCAGAGCTCAGCAGGAGGCTGGCAGTGCCCGGGCAGGGCCGTCCCCGGGGGATGCCCCGCAGATGGTGCCGCTGCCCCTGCAGCCAGCCCGGCCGCGCGCTCGCAGCGCAGACGGCCATATGGCTGGGAGCCGGCACCGCCAGCAGCGGCGTGCGTATGTCACAGTTTCTTGGGGAAAATATGAGAGATGTTCAGGGAATAGCAGACAGATAACTGAAACACACGGGCTGTTATGCAGCTAGCTAAGTTACTACGTTGGGATATCTTAGTGTGCTGATGTTAGGCAGGATTAATAATTGGCTGAAATGCCAGAGCAAATTTCAATTGGCTGGAAGTTTGACTCGATTTTTGCTCGAGCAGGGCAGATTTCAGCAGCGAGGTGCGCTTGGGGTTGGGCACGGCGGTCTGCAGAGGCGCCTTCCAACCTCTGCCGCTCTGCGACTCGGCGGCACCCGCAGAACTGTGAGCGTGCTCCTCATGGCAGATGGCGGGGCAGCTCCTCCCGGGGAGGCGGGGGGAAGACCTCTTTTTTTTTTTTCTTCTCTTCTTTTTTTTTTTTTTTCTGTTGAGACAGAGGAAACTATCTGTGCTAGGTGCAATGAAGCTATGGCAATCTACATTAGCTTAAGATCAGGCTAATAATAATTATGGGTCTTCCAATACTCATACAAATTACACTGCAACCACAGGCTGGAAAATATGCACGTTCTTTTTAAGATGTTATTTTGTGCTAATATCTGACTATGTAAGCCAGATGAGTGGTTGAACACCACTCACACAGTTTTCCTAGTTTAATTCTCTAGAATTAATTTCTCTATGAAAATGAGCCTCAGCATAAATTCAGACTGTTCTACAGGAGCATCTTCCTGCCTAACGCTGAAGTAAAATCTCCAGTTCTGTGGGCCAGGCCAGTTTGAACTTACAGCTCCCAGAGCCGCCTTCCTCCCGAGCCTGCCCTGCTGTCCGTGGGGCCTCTGCCCACCTCCCGAGCTGCCCAGCTGGCAGCAGGATGGCTTTTGTGGCACGCAGCTCAGCCGTCAGCCCCAGGTGTCTCAGCAGTCAGCACCTAACAGCCTGTACTGTCTTTAATTTGTTACTAAATTCTTAATTCTTATTTTGATTTTGGCATTTAAGAGTACTCTGCAAGAAATCCAGTGAATGTTCATCAGGTATTTTGTTCCTGAGCACACCAGTTTGCAAATTCTGGCTTTTCTTCCCCTGCTAGAATAGTCTCCTATACCAACTGGATATTTGTATGCATAAAAAATCACCCAACGTTATCAGCTTATGTTGATAAACCTTGTGAACATATGCAAGGCAAAATAACTATTCATAAGCAGAAAAGCACTTCCATTCAGAAATCTCCGCAGGGCTGGGACCCGAAGGGCTGCACCCAGGCTCGGGGCTCTGCGCGGGGCTGCTCTGGGCAGTGCCCCCGGCCCACGCGGCCGCCCCCGGGGCTGGGGCTCAGGGCTCAGGGCTCAGGCAAAGCGGCTCTAACGCCAGCAGCGGTGGCAGGGACCTGACCTAGATAGGAGCTGCCATCCTTCCTTCCCCTCCCATCACTGCGCGCTCTGCTGAGTCCCTCACCCAGGAGGGTAAGAGCCAGCACGTCCAGCTTTTAGCCGCTCCTGCTCCCTCCTTTTTCAACGCCTCACCATAAACAGACCCACGTGTAAGGCAAAGAGGGGCTTCTGGCACCAGCATCCCTCTGACGTGTAGGTGCAAGAAGCCACGCACTCCTGCAGCACGATTACACTTACCCGTTTTTGTTGGTGGAGATGTGAGGAAATCTGATACACTGCAAATTACTTCTGCTAGAGGCCAAAATGGTGTTGGCCTTTTCATGCTTAATAACAGGGTTTTTCAAAGCTGTTTCCTCCCTTTATGAATGATTTATTTGATATATCTAAGTGATAAAATTTTTTGGCAACAAACTGGATACTCTTCATTTTATGTATATATGTAAATACATATATATAGGAAGAATTCTGTAGCATTTTTATTTCAGGTTAGATTTTGAAGCAGAGTGTGATAGAAAATGAAAAGAAGATTTATAATTATCTATACCTAAAACTCCGTATCACCCAAAAAGCAGCATATGAAACCTTGGCTTGAACCTTGTACTCGCACCAGAACAGGTTACATTGAATTTATCTGTGTTCATCACGCATTGGTTTAGAGCGAGGGCCGATTCTGCACTGAAAGCTGTTCATTTTGCCCCTCAGAAACCCGGCACCCGTTAATCGCTGGTGCCACCCCTGCTGCCGGTGGCTTTCACGTGGGTAGCTGCAGCCCTCAGCCCTGCCTGCCCGGGGCTCGTGCCGGTGCTGCCCTCGGGCACCGTCGAGGGAGCGTGAGCAGCAGTGGCTGCATCCAGCCCCGCGCCTCGCTGCGCAGCACCGGGCCCGGCGCCCTGCCCACTGGCCCTGCCTGGCGTCTCCACAGTCCTTCATTTATTGCTTCTCCAAAATACTGGCCTCATGGTTACCATTAGTTCCTCCTGTAGGTACCTAATGCACAGCAAAACCCCTATCGCTATAAAAGTAATTATTGATAATTGGAAGCTGTCTTACAACCTTTCCTTTTCCAGGTGCGAGTGAATCACTGCGGACGTGCTGCTGCCTCGGATCTGCCTGCAGCTCAGGAGGCGCCTGCCAGCCCCCATCACTCTGTGCACATCCAGCGCCTCAATCCGAGGGTAAACCTGGTGGGGCGTCCTGTCTGGTAGCACCTAAGCCCGAACGTACGGGGTTAAGGAAACGGCTTTATAGTGGGCAGATGAGGCAGTTACACAGACTGGTTACCCAAAAGCTCAAAGTCAAACTGAAATAAACTACTTTGAGACTACAGAGCTGATGTTAGGGTGGTTCTTGAACAGCAAAATTCACAATTAACAAAGTTTTTTTTTTTTTGAATTTTGTATCATATGGTGCTTATGAGTGGATTTGTAATTATTATCCACATAAAAAAATATTTGCATATAATTTTCATGCATTTGGTAAGTGATGTTTGAATGCTTTTTTAGAAGACCAATCCATTAGATAACTGTCATGGCACTGGAAAATAGCTATCAAATTTAATTTGTTATACATAAAACATTCCATAATACAACTATTTGTACATAATATATATGTACATCATTGTACATAAATAGTATGGATTTGTTTCCAAGTAAGAAAAAAAAAAGTATATCTTCTGACACTTACAATGTGGATTTTCAAAACACCTAGCCCTTACAGAAATCTCTACTTTAAGGTGCAAGTGATAAGTTTATGCCTAGAACCCTTTATGCAGTGCATACATCCATCTGCTGCCTTGGCCAGAGGCCCCGGAGGAAATCAAGCCTTTAGGTGGGAATGCCTCCCCGGGCAGCCAGGCACTGCACAAGGACTGGGAATTTCCTGTCTGGGGGACTCCTGGGACAACTGCCGGTGAGGAAGCCACTCAGTTCCACACAGCCTGGTCAAATATCCAGTAACTGATTGTTTGAACTTCCAAAATCAAGCTGCAGGAAAAGGAGCCTTTGGATGGCAGCAAGACGTAACATCACTCCTAGCTGTGTCTGCCTTGGCAGCTGGAGAGGGGCAGCCGTACATATCCGCTGCTCGCGCCTGGGACCGAGCACAAACATCGATGGGTACCCAGCTATTGCCACAAGGGGACCAAGTCCCTTCCACTGCCCTAGGAGATCATGTGCTCCCCCCCGAATTCACGGCCAAAGCTTCCATGCTCTTTGAAAGTCGTAGCTGCACAGCCTGGCAGGTAATAAAAAGATCCACCCGATTCACATATTCTGTGCTGAATCAGCTCTGAGAAATGCAATGGGAACAAATCGTTTAAATATCTCTGGAAGACAGAAATAACAGAAACACGGTTCTCTGTCGAGCACCCAGTTACTCACAAACATTAATTACAGCGCGCGGGGGCACGGGCAGCAGACGAGCTGCTGCCACTCCCAGGGAAGCGGTGCGAAGCGGTGCAGAGCCTGGCCGAGTGGCGAACGCGGAGCTCATGCAGGGGATGCAGGCTGACACCCGAACGCAGCTCACGCGGCTGCTGGGCAGCAAGCAGCCCCGCGGCCAGAAATCAGGGCAAAACGTCAGCCCCGGCATCAGCCCCGGCGAGGGATGCTCTGGGTCCTGCGTGAAGGCAGCTGCCTCATCTCACCACATGGTACTAATTCTCTTCTCTAGATGACCTTTTTAGGGCAGTTTTTAGGGAACACAGCTACAATTAACGCTCTCATAAATCTGTTAGATTACACACGTCCAGCCGTTAGGATTCTGCAGTCTCTCTATCGGTACGGTTAGCACAGGCTGACTGGGTTGCTCCGATCTGACAACGTGTGAGGATTTTGCAGTCCTCTTACCTTAGTGACTGTCACAGCATTGCTAATGCGTGATTGTATCTCCTTGACGGTCATTGTAACTCTCATTTTATCAATTTGTTATATCCCTAGGGTATTTTCTTACTTGTAACAAGAGTGAAGCAGGCCACTGGGACAGTCTTTCTCTAGGAAAAGCCATTGACACAACAAATTTTCCTACATCTGCCTCTACAGATCTTTGTAATAAGGCCATCACAGGTCTTACTTTCTTAGACAGGTCCTCTTTTCCTGGAGGAGGTTTGCCTGGGATTCCTAATTGACCATTAGTGCGGACACAATCTCTGTGCGTATCAGCCCCACTGCATAAATGCCTTGAGGACTGTCTGCACGTATGCAGCAAAGGCGGTGGGTTTGGGGTGCGCAGGGCTCAGTGCACACACCTAGGTGCATGCACGGGGATTAGGGTCGGTCTGGCAAGCTGGCCACAACACACGAATGGAGGAAGCCCTTACGTTTGTGCCACCCTGGAGCAGATGAGAGTTACAAGGAGACACCGTGGTCCACTGGGTTCACCAGAAAAACTGGGTGTCGGGTACCACCCAGCACAGCAGAGGCGAGTGGCGGTCACAGAGCAGCATCCCATGCACACGAGCACCCCGACGCGAGGTTCCCTGCACAGCCCCTATGGGGCCGTCCCGCTTTAGCTCAGCCTCCCCCGGCGCGCTGCCCGCTGCCTGCCCTTGCTGCTGCCCACAGCCGGAGCGCCCACGGCCGCCCTACACTCGCCTTGCGTCCGGACAGTGCCTCCAAAGGCAGCACGGTTAGCAGCAGCAGGACCGCCAGGGCCTGCTTTTCTGTTATGCCTTGCTGTGCATTGTGACCTGCCACAAGCTTTCTGTCCGTAAGTGCGTTCGTTTGAACCTCTGTCTCTCTCAGCCACCATCCTCTTTTCCTACAATCTGTAGGAATTTACCTTAACTGGAATTACTTGACAAAACTACCTGGTTTGGGCCTGGGCAGGCAGACACACATTTCTGTGTCCTTAGGAAACCAGGCTGAGAAGATAAAGCTGGGAGTTTAAGGGCTTGGTAACACGACTTCCTAATAGTTAATAATGCTAAATACCAAGTCAAATATTCATTATTCTCACCTAGTTATCCAACCACAAATCAACAGAATCGTGATTCTCCATGATACATCGCAAGAGAAACCCTTTGCAATACCTTTCTGTGTTTCTGTATACACACACTAGTGCTAGACGGGACACACAATGTCAAGTCTTCCTACCACACGATACTGTCAAACTGCTGTACCACTTTTTCAGGCGTATTGCACGAAACCTTTACAAATAAAGAGCAAGAATTCACAAAAAGTTGTGGCCAACAGCACTGTGAACTTGTCATAAAAACTAAGTTAGTCTAGCTAATTTGCATTTACACTCAAAATCCAGTCCTCCAGATAATAGTTAGGGGTTTTGCTGAGCATCTCGGTTCCCCACCCAAGGGAAAGGGACATGCTCAGACATCCCCGCCTCCGTCCCCTGGCTGACCTCAGATTTCATCTGGTTTCACGAACAGTACCAAGTGATGGTTTTCGTTTCTCTCCCCGCTGTCCCTTCAGATCATTCTGAGGAAACGAACATTTCACTTTTAATTTTTTACTGACATAAACCTTTAATTTAAATAATTGCTTTTCTGATCAGTACTGACAGACTGACGCTGAAGCCTTTTTGAGGATCTCCCCCTCCGATCAGACGTAAATATCAGCCGGCTCCTGGATGCCCAGCAGGAAGCAGCAAGCTGCGGGAAGGCACAGAAGGTGCCGTGGGGAGCCCTGCAGAAGCCCAGAGGCTCCACGGGGCTGGAGGAGAATCACAGAACCGCAGAATCACAGGTCACACAATCACAGGATCACAGGTCACACAATCACAGGATCACACAATCACAGGTCACACAACCACAGGATCATTCAGGTTGGAAAAGAAGTGCCCGGGCTGCGGGCTGGCGCCCAGCTCCAGCAGCCCCGAGCCTTGGGCGGGGAGCGGGGCAACCCCAGCTCTGTCAGACGGCCACAAGAGCTCTGGAAGGGCCACAATGTGTCACCAGGTGTGATTTATATTTTTTAAAGTTTTTAAAGGTGTTAAAGTTTTGCTGTTTTTGTGGGGACCCTTTTCTGCACTTTAATGCCATTAGGAAAGCTGGAGGCTAAGGATTACACTAAGTATGGCCTTGCGAAACTAGCCTGGGCTCTGCCTCTTTGCAAAGACTGTCTGTAGTGCTAATATAACACGGTGCTTTCTCTGCAGAGGGGATTATTCAAGATGTGAATGAAACATAGAAGACTGGTCAAGATAATTTTATTTCAGCTGATCAAATTCCGTTGTTTTCTTCCTACCAGCATGAAATGGGGCTCAGAGGATGAGGTCCTTGACAGGTACCAAAGAGAGGTTCCAGCTAATTTATGCTACAGTAAACTCAAAAAAAAATATATTTTTTTTCTCTTTCTTTGCTATTATGTATAACAACTTCCCAAAAGGTTTTGACTGCTACAAGTCCTGTAAATGAATGCTATATATATATATATCTTTGTACATATATACATACACATCTACATAGATATACATATGTGGTGGGGGTGTGTATACACACTTTTAGCCATTTACAAATTTAGTGCATTTCAAAAGAGAATTCACTTTAAAATACATTTTCCAGCTAATTAATTCTTCAGGATACTACTGAGTTTACTGTGTTCTAAAAATGTGTCCTTGTTATTTGCAAGAATAAAATTAAGGGGAAGAATGTTTCAGGCCTAAAAAAAAACAGAAAACAAAACAAAACAAAAAACCAGAACCTATGATGTCTGGGTGTACTTTTGAAAATGAATGGTTAAAAAGGCCATGTATATATTTAAAAACAGCTCGGTGGACCAGGCTTTTACAACACAATTCTCAGTTCTGTACCAAGTTAGGACTGAATGGGTATCTCAGTTATAATTGCTAGCTTGTTTTTGGTTAATAATAAATTAAATCACTAATATGATATACACATGAAACAAACTGTCACTGCAGAGTGTGTCTAATCTGTGAAGCGTGCCAAGAAATGGTCGGCCCAAGCAGAAAGGTCTCTGTGGACATTTTATTCCACATTCCAGTCTCTGTTCTCCAGCCCTGGGAAGTTTTGTAGCGCGGAGCACAGCTGTGAGCAGAGGACATCCTACCACACACTGCGGATGGAAACCGTCAATGCTTCACCAACAAACACTGTCATTGCCTCAAATGCAACTGTGGAAATTCTCAACAGATCTAAGGGCTCTTTTAAATGTTAATTAAGGCATTTAACCCCATATTTTATGAAAGCTCAACAGAGCAGAAATTGAGTTTTCCCAAGAAAAATATGGGCTCCAAGATCAGGAGGCTTTGAAGGGGAAGCAGATGCTGCAAGGAATTGCCACTACAGTACACAGATTTACCAAGTGTTTACATTCAGAGAAAGCTCTCTGCTAGTTATCACAAACATAAGGAAACTCATATGGATTATGTGCTGTATATCAAGTGCCACACCACAAAACAGGACTCTGCATATGAGACTCGCGTGCTTTGACCATTTTGATGACTTCCATGCTTTCACTGAGCTTTCCGAGAAAAATATGTAAAAAGTACGCAGTTTAGGTTGTATTCATTTTTGGGTTTGGAGCTAATTTTACTCTTGAATCTCAAAGCAAAACTGGGTTAAACAGACCTTGCACTATTCAAACGTAATGGAAGTACTCGAGCAGCTTGGCTGCAGCCCAGCCCCAGCCTGGCCACGCTGCGGTCAGGCGTCCTGTACACCTCAGTCTGCACCGGTGAAGTCCCCTGTCCCACCCCTGTGCTTGGGGCTATTGGCTTGTGTCTCAATCAGATGTGAACATCTTTCCAAAACAAAAGAAAAACAGAGCTCCCTGAAAGAGTATTGAAACTATATCCGCCCATATTACTGAAATGTCTGACTTCAAGCTGATCTTAAAAGCAATAGACGTGTCAGTAGAAAATATTCTTCAGCAATGTTAATTCTAAGCATTTTACTGTTTTGGGGTTGTGCTTCATTACAGAAATTTACTGTTGTCTGCTTAGCATTTTAAGTGGCTGTATTTTGTAACCAAGAGCGTTTGATTGAAAATTACATAATGCTATTGAATTTCTGGGTTCATTTGTGTCCAGGTTAGTGCAACAAATCTGTCCTGTGTGAGGGTCTGTTGCTGTGAAATAGCATCTCAGATTACTACCATCAAGCAGATGTTCTGCTTACATGGAAAATCTCAGCAGGTCTGTTTCAAATTGTTTTCCAGTGGGAATTAGCAAAACAGTAAATTGCAGCCTTTTGCTTTATGAACTGAAACCTCTCCATGATCAAATAGCTTTCCAGACGTGCCTCAAATCCGCTCTGTGCTTAAACTGTCCTTAAGCACCATTGATGGCGTTATTCCTGCCTGGGGACCTCTACCTAATCTCATCTCCAGACACTGCAAATTCAGACTGACATTGTCATTTCTATGTATTCCAGTCTATATCAACTCCTGAAATATTAAAGCAGAAATACTGTGCAACGAGGCATCCTACATTTTATATACGCTGGTTATTATCAGTCTGCAGGAAATCACTTTGCTATTACTGAACCAAATTCTGCTCTTTACTGGGATCAAGTTACACAAGCTGTACAACACAGGAAACACAACCAGACTTTGAATCTTTTGCTTTATCATCTCCTGCTCATCCCACGGGTGGGGCTTCCTGAAGACTTGTGTTTTCTTTACAGGCTTATGCTAAACAAAGATGTTTTGGGTCATTCTGCACAGCAATGACTTCCCAATTGGTATTCTAATAATGTAACTCATTAGCCTTATCTCTGTACCCCTGTGAAGTAAGCCTTTTACAACACCTTTCAAAACGCATGGAAATATACAGGATGTGGTTGATAGAACAATAAAGCAAAATTTAAGCTCTAGTAGCTCATCATCTCCCCTGTGGATAATTTCTGGAAAAATGTGCTGCTGACCTTAAAAAAAAATCTCTTCTGACAACTCAAGCACGTCAATAAAAAAGAGAAATTTGATTATGCAGTCAATAGAGTGATTTAAAGAAAAGCAATTATCTACCAAAGGAACAGGATCACATGGACAGACCCAGCACTGGTGTAAAAGAAGGCGACCCCAATGGGAAAAGCCTCGGCGTTCACTGGGGTGAAATGCCCCCGCCAGCCTCAGGTCAGCCCCACTGCAGTGCAGCTGGTGTGAAGACACTCGTAGGTACTACCCACACTGAATAAAAAGGTCAAATGCTGAAGATTTGAAACTGGTATTTCTAAGTGATCTGTGGCGCCTACAGTAGGAAATAACACCATGTTGTCTTAAAAACGTTAAGACCACCCCTAAAATGAAAGCATACTGATGTAAGAAACACGAGGGTTAGAGGATCTGGAAAGTGTATGGGTTACTCTCTGGGACTGTTCATTGTGAACCTAAAGCTGTTTCTCTCCTGGTCACAGTCATGGGGGATTTGGGAGGACATGCATCTCCCCACACTCCTGAAGCATGTTCACACATGCCACGTGTGCAAATTGAAAACGGCACCCATCTTTTATACTGAGGTCTGCTCTCCTGCCTTCTGTCACTGAAAAAAAAAATATATAAACTTCTAATATTATTTTTTCAATATTTTACTTAAGTTTAAAATAATTAAACTAGTAATTAAATAACTTTCGTCTATTACCAACAGGAAACATTTGCAGTCATGAATCAAACTGGACCACCACTCAGATCACAGAATCATAGATCAATTAAGGCTGGAAAAGCCCTCCAGGATCACCTGGTCCAACCACCCCCCTACCACCAATGTCACCACTGAACCGTGTCCCCACGCACCACGTCCAACCTCTCCTTGAACACCCCCAGGGACGGTGACGCCACCACCTCCCTGGGCAACCCGTCCCAACGCCTGACTGCTCTTTCTGAGGAGAAATGTCTCCTTGTTTCCAACCTGAACCTCCCCTGGCACAACCTGAGGCCCTTCCCTCTAGTCCTATCGCTAGTTATCTGTGAGAAGAGGCCAACCTCAGCTCCCCATGCCTTCCTTTTGGGTAGCTGTGATCCTTCCTCATGGAGGGAATATCTCCTTATAGGGGCACACACAGGACCTATCTTTGTCATTCCATTTTTATCTGTGCTGATCTTCAGTACAGTTTAACATCAGGTAGTGCCTCAGAGGGAGAGCTGGGCAGGAAGCTTGTAGGCAGCAAACAGGGAGCAGGGAAAATTGTCTTGTGAAGCCCAACAGCATCATCTCCTGGGCTGTTGCAACCTGAGGGACACGTTTCCTTCTGCTGGGCAGCATCTTATGGGTTTTCACCTGAAACCACTCAGCCTTTTGGACAAACACACAAAAAATAAGTGTAATTCTCAACATTAATTTAGGATTTGACTGAATACATGCTTAGACACATGCTGCTGAATTCTTAGAGCCCATGCATTCAAATACAAGCTTGTGTGTGCAAGTCCAAATCTTTTTGCAAACCCAGGCTTCAGCAAGTCACGTCTCAGGCGTGTGGTTTGGGTTTTTTGGTGGAGTGGGGTGGGGGTGGGGCGGGGAGACAGGGGGACTCCTAAGATGTCTGCAAGTGTTTCTACTTACTACAAAACAAGCACAAATGTGTGTCCTTCTATACATAATATAAATGCGTGTCCCTCTATACATAATATCCAGAAGCAGAAGGCTAGGTGCATTCAGGTCCAAGTTTTCAGGAAGACATGCATTCTGTTTAGCTTACAGCCTAATCCTCAGTCATTTGCGTATTTCAGAAAGAAGGAGATACTAATTACTGCATTTGTCAGCAAACAATCACTGCAGCAAATCTTATTTCTGTGCCTCAAATAGAAGAAATAACAGGTTTTTATGACAGAACAATAATGTACAATTTCCAAGTAGAATTCTTTGAATTCTAATTATCAGATGTTTATTGAATTATATTTATCAGATGATATCTGATATCAGATGATATCTGATTATCTTTGAATTATATTTATCAGATGCTACTTATTTTAAATAAATATCAAATAGAGTTTTAATAAGTGTTATTATTTATAAAAAAAAAATAAGATTGCAGGAAAAAAGTATAGATTTTGGGATACTCAAACCCTTCTAGAAATATAAAGTTAATGTCAAGAAAAAAATTCTCTTAGCTTAACTGACAACTCATGTTTTTAGAAATATGCTAGTGCCACCTACCTCTGGAAGTCCACAATCTCTGAAACAACTGGAATGTCCATTAAAAAGCAGCTAAGCTAGCTGTGCCTGGAGAACTTCCTGAAGCTGCCCCGAAGACGGGCTGCCGGGAGCAGCAGGCGCAGGTCCTGTCCCCCCCTTGCCGTCCCGCAGCCTGGCAGCAGCGCCCAGCCTCGCAGGGGTCTGAGCCAGCCCACAGCCAGGGCACCGACCCGCTGCCCAGGTCGTGCTTTTATGAAATACCTCAAAGTGTTCCCACAGGGTGTACCCCCAAGTGCCTCTCTGTACCCACACATAGCCACGTGGAAAACCACGCAGGTGGCGGGCGTGGGGCTTCAGAGGAAGGCAGAGCTCTTGGCAAGGGGACGGAGGGCTTTATCCGTCTGGGAGCTGGCAATGGCACCGAGGCCCAGGGTGCCAGGTGACGTGCTAGGGTGTCACTCGGGAGCTCAGTGCGTCTTGTTAAAGCGCACATTCCCAAAGAAAAAAGCATTTACTTGAAACCTAACTTTCTGCTGGAAAGTTGTTTCAACAGACATTTTCAGAAGGCACTAATGACAATCCAAACCACTTTTATTTTTAAATATTGCAAATCTAACAAGATACTGAAAGGGATTAATATATTTATATTTTGTGTTGTATGCTTTCTATTGATTTCCGTTGGGTAAGTCTTCCTTACTGATTTTTGCTTGTCATCTTTGTTAAACTGTTCTTGTTTCTAAAAAGCCCTCCATTGTCATGTAGATTCATCTCAATTATTTCCTGATTTTTTTATTATTTTCATTCTTTGAGTCCATTGAGTTTCTCTTTTAGGTTACTAAATACGTGGAACTCCTTGATCTTACAGACTAGGAAATGCCAGCCCCTTGGAGACTGGTGTGACACTGACAGACACAAAGGATTTGGACCCCTCTTGAAAGAACAACAGGACTGAGACGTACACATGCAGCTTTCTAAGAAGAGCGTGCATCATCAAACCTGACACTGAGCACAGATTATTTCCAGCAAGCACCACTAAAGACAAATAGTTTCTAATACGTCCTGTATGCATCCCTCCATACACAGACATTCTGCATCTGACTGATTTTAAAGGCAGAATCCCTCTCCAGAGCGGCATGGCAATAATATGCAGTCAAACAGGGTAAGGTCAGAGAGATATTCAAACTAAGACTCGATAGACATTCTGCTTAAAAAAGGTATTTGGAAAAAATCCCACCACCACCAAAAAAAAAAACACCAAAAAACAAACAAACAAACAAACAAAACCTGATGGGCTAAAGTACGAATAGACTATTCCTCCTTTGAAGCAGAAGCAAGTCCTACGAGCAGTATATATATATATATATGCTTAGCCTTACAGCACTCAATAAGAGGCAATGTCGCTCTCTGGAAAATGGACTGAAGTAGCTTCTGTTGAGCTGAGCGACTTCCAGCTCAGATGCCAAAAAAGACAGCTTCAGTAGTGCTAGGGTGACCCCGCTACTGTTCCCATCACGTTTACCAGGCAAGTAACTCATTACCAGCATAAGTTAGATAAAATGTAAGAGAAATGGTGAACTAGAAAGCTTTTCTGAATAATATTTGTCTCTTCAATCCAAAATGAACATTTTTATCTATTTCATTTAAAATTTGTATTTTTATAAAATAGTACGATTGCTTGATGCTCACACAAATTTGACAGCACATTTCATTACCTAAATAGCAACTTTTTGTTGAGTGATCAGTGATTTGAAAAAAATAAAGTTAGCATACTGAAATTCAATACCTAATTTACAGACTAAAGTAAAACAAATAAATAATATTTACATAAAGATCTTGGTCAACTCAAAATTTTCTCTGTGTTATCATCATAAATATTTTCATTTGAGTGAGACAGATGAATAGTATGCAGTTATGAAGAAAGTTATATAGCCTGTAGAATTACATAATAAATCAATTTTTATTAATCAATCCATCTTACCTGTCAGGAGCTCTTTGGTTTTGCTGTCTGCCTTATGCTTCTGAGGGACGGGCAGAGTTCTCCACCAACATCCTGTGCTGCTGGGGATTGTAGGAACAACGTAATCAGGGAAGTTCTTAGCATTCACCACCAAATCCAGATTTGTGCACTCAGGTTCAGTTCCCATTTGGCAAAGTATACTGCTTGGATTTCTTTTGGATTTTTCCTCCTTCACCTGTTTTTGTAGAAGATCCACTTTTCTTTTCCTGGCTCCTGAGCCCCTCCTTCTGGTATTCCTGCTCTGCAGCACTTGTGCTTCCTTTTGCGTTTTGTCACCTTCCACAGCTCAGACTGCTGGGACCAGGGATAACGTATTTCCAGGTTCACTCTTTTTCAAGTTGAGCTTTTTGCTGGGACAACGTTAAGCATTTTGTCATCATTCAGGAATGGCAAACTACAAATTATTGTGCCAGATTTCTCATTGTGCTGTGGGATGTGGCCTACTGAAAACTCTAAAACAATTACAACTTTAGTTCCTGAAGGGTTCAAATGGAGCTTCATGTTTTTCCCCTAATACTGGGCTTGTGGGATATTCAACAAATCATTGGACAGACCCTGTGTTATGACAAAATAACTTGGAACAAAACACGTTGTTTTCATTCACATTTATCTTTTGGTGAGTTATTCCTCTGGATCTCCTTCTAAAATCTTCTTTCAATACAGATTCTTAAATAACCATGAATCACAAATATAAATGACTGACATATAAAACAGGACACGGTCACTTCTACAGAGAAGCAATTTACTACCTGCTCAGCAGGGAACCAAATTATATTCAGTTTATCTGAATTAGTATTCTGCTCCTTACGTAAAGCTGAGAGTTATTTCAAGCAGCAGACAGGACTCCGTAGAAGAAGCCTGTAACTGTTAATAGAGGGAGGGTTTTTTTGGCTTTCTTCTTTGACAGCTTAGTTCCAGCTTTTGAAAATGCAGTCAGAGATTTCAGTGGTGCAGACTCCACCTGTGCAGAAATTTCCACATAGCCAAGACAGTTCATCTTTAGTCTAAAAGGGCCATAAAGATTAGTTCTGCCACCTCCAGTAGCAAAATATGAGATATATTGTGTGTTTTTTTTTTTTTTTTTCTGAAATCGCAATGTCTCTTTTTCTATCTTGGTAATCAATGCTGTCTTCCTGTTAGTAACCGTAGAACCAATTCCAGCTTCCTCAGTAGGCTGAAACAAGAAAAAATATATTAAAGCATGGATCAAAGGAAAGTATATCCAGTCAAAAATAACATGCACAAAAATCTGTAAGGGTTATATTTGTAAATATCTGTTTGAATTATACAGCTAATAAAAAAGGATTTGTATTGTACTCTGTCGACTTTCATGAGTTACAGGGACCCTTCCAACGCCATCCGTGACATGGCAATTTCTGCCACCGCTCCAAGCACAAATGTATGGGCATTTTTGCTCCTGCTTACATTAGAGAAAGAGTAATAAGTTAGGAGCCAAAAAAGAAACCCGACAGCAAGCAGGGGAGCAAACACAGGCTGAGCCTACACCCTGATTCCCTAGAAGCCTCCTTGCTTTGAAGCCTGCTGTGTTTTTCTCTCTCCTTGTCCTTTCTCTCAGAGGCAGGAAATTCTGTTTGACAAACTCTTAGCCTGCTGATACCCAGGCATCACATTATTTCAAAGGCTTCAGAGATTTCCATTTTCAGGTGATCTGGGGAGCCCAGGAGACCCCACGGGCTGTGATGAAGCAGCCTGAGGAGCACTGGGAAGGCTCTGTTGCGTTGTAAGAGGAAGGGACACCATGTGTAATCCAAGGGCTTACCTTCTGCATTTGGCCTGAAGGACTATGACCAAAGAATGAAAGCTAAAGAGAAAAATAAAAACAAAAACAAAAACTGAAAAGGGGAGGGAAGAAAGGAAAAAATGGAAGAGAAGAAAGAGAATAAGATTTTACAGTTTGTTTAGCTGAGAATAAGCGATGGTTACAGACAGAGTGCAACAAGTCATTCTGCTGAGAAGAAATATAAACTGTTAGGTGACTTCCGAGAGACGAGAGGCTCTGCTCCATCACTCAAGCAGACACCCCATGTCTGGCAGAGTGGTGAGAATCACATCCCCTACCCCAGAGAAGCCCAACCCAAATGCAGCCAAGCAGCCCAATGAAGACGGGGAGGAAAAACATTAGCTGAATTCTTCTGATACTTCAAAAAAGAGGCACTGCTAAGGTTTGAGCTTAGTTTTGGGCGAACGTTCAGCTCAACATCTATTGCACCTGAACAAGACGATTTCACACGAGGGTGATTTTAGGGTAGAATTCAGCAGTTATAGCTTGACCAGAGCAAAGCCTGATGGCATTAACCAGCCGGCTCTCTCCAGTGACAGTGACCGAAGTGGCTGCAGGTGAGCGGAGCAGAGGGACCATCCCCGCTCCCTTCCCAGAGATGTGGGCCATTGCATCTGCTTGTGCTGAAGGCGGGAGGGAGAAAAGGTCGATGGAGATCCCTCCACTAAACACACACATGACCACCTCAGCATGCCATTGCAGCAGCTCTGTCCTTCCACTTCCCCAGGTAGATGGACCCCCAAATCCTCGCCCAGTGCCATAAACTGCATAAAGTCCTCTGTTTAGGGCTTTACTGAAGGACAGTGGAAGAAAAGACTGATTTTAGGCTTTTAACCTTTCCTTCTCAGATGAACTACTTCAAATGCAAAATGTCTCCTTGAGCACTCTCACATAGCACGTTGTGTTAATAAAGTGGGGAATGAAAGAGCCGCAGAAGCCCACTTATTTTGTGACTGGTTTTGGCTTGTCTCTGAGCTAGCTGTTTTCATCCAAGACTGGACGTAGAACTGAAGCCTCCAGGGGAGGAAGGAACAGTCCTGCTTAGGGACACATGGGAAAGGCACCTCTGTGTGGGCTGGATGAGAACTTTGGACATTACAGCTGCCTGGCTGAATGTACAGTGGTGGGACTAGAAAGAATTACAGTAATAGGATGTACACAAATTATAAAAATAAATGTTATCACAACATCACTTTTTATGAGTTTTTTCTTAGCAAAGATGAAATGAAGATATGGACACATACACGTGTAACAGCTGCTTCATTTCAATTGCCTTACCTTTTCCTCTAACTCTTTTATTTGCCGTTTTTGGCCTTCAATTCTTTCTTCTAGTTCTTTAATTCTCTGTCAGATTTAAAATAGAAAAAAATATTTATTAACCAACCAAATACAGATGTACCCAGAAGATGTATTATTATTTTCAGAGATATGACTTGTATATACTGTTTCTAAAAAATGAATTTGTGTTTTAAGCTGTAGATGAGTCCTCAATTAATGAGCAGTCACGCACCATGTGTGACAAATCCATGACAATTACATGCCCTGGGACTTCAGGGACTTTCTAAGACAAATCGAAATCTGGCCCCAACACCAGACATTTCTGGTACAGCTCTATAAGGGAAGGGATGGAGCTCACAAGCTCATTGTGTTTCAACCTGGGGACAGTCCCATCCCGAATGTCACCCTGCCCTCGTGTGGGCCTGTACCTGCTGTGCGTGCTGAATGAGCTCCATCCTTTCACGCAGGATTTGGGCGTCCCTCTCCCGGAGCTCGCTCATGACCTGGCGCTTCCACTGCTCTACGGCGCTCTTCAGTTTCTCTTTCTCCTCTTCTGAAAGAAGTTCGGAAATTTTGGCTCCAGCTTCTTGCTGCAGGGCATCATAGAGCATGGCTTCTAATTCCAGAATTTGCTAATCAAAAACAATATAAGGCTGTCAGCTTAACCTCGTCTCTGGTTGGTTGAGGATTTTGTGAGGAACTGAAAATCCTATTGCAGTAAGACAACAGGAGAGGTGGAGGGTAGCGTACTGAGTCTCCTGCACAGGACAGCACAGAAAATAGTCCACAGGGTAAACACTTCATGCTACCTCTGTGCTGTAGGGCTCTGGTCCCATTCAAATCTGCCACTTAAAAAAAATACAAAACACCTACTAGCTGGGCTTTGTTCCCGCAGTCTGAGGCTGCAGCCCCAGTGCACGCTTAACTTTTACTGCACTGCGTTAGAAGATGTCTCTCACGCACACTGGTGGAGGTACCCTCCAGATTTAGTGAGAAATGTAAGAGTGTGGAAAATGGTTTGAAAATATTTCCCCAGAACCACAGCATCTTCCTAGGGCAGGTGACATTGCCAGGTAATATACTCTGCCTCAAAGTCCAAGATAAACGCTATTTCCTTCACACAAGGTTAACCAAGCTGAAATCTTTTTCAGGAAGTTTGACATAGAGCAAGAGACAAAGCAGAAGATGATGGCACCTTTGCACACTCTTTCCAAAGCCGGTGATGTCTTTCACCTCCGTGGCTTCAGGAGAACATGACAGCAACAGTATGGTCTGAACCATAGGCAGGCTGCCAGAGGTGTCTGTTGTGATAATTCAGCTCAATTCAAAATCAACACTTTTTTCCATCTGAGGTTGCTGTTGGTGTTTTCTTACTATGATTTAGCAGAGTCAGGACAGAAGAATACCATCATTTACAAGAATAATTAAGAATTACACATTATAGCAGGAGCTGCAGAAACTGATAATAGCTGAAAGTAACTGCAGTGTCTCTGCAGGGAAGATTGTGTCGGACATCACAAGAAGATTCTGCTCCACTTTTAAAAATAATAGCAGCATATTTGTTAACTGCAAATGCTGTAACAAAACCCCTCAGTTTGGAACATATTTTACTGTTGGTCCCTGCACCTCGATTACACCACCATTATACCTCTCTGACTATATGGAGTTGTAAAGAAAAAAGAAAGAGTCAGGTAATTCATTGCCTCCAAAGCAGTTGTTCCAGCAGTCTTTATGTAAGAGAAGTGTTTCGTGTAGCAAAATCCTCAGTCAGCAGCCAAGCAGAGTGAAAACCGTGCAAAAAGCTTAGCGGTTACAGCTGGTAATCTTGTTGGCTGTAGTTAGGGGGGAAGATTAGCAGCTTCTCATCTTGAGGAGCACAAAGGGAACATGGAAGTGAAACAAATTATACAAATCAAAATGGCTTTTGCCACTAGAATTTCAGGGAAGAACAAAGCTTTCTAGCTGCTTTCAGGCTGCATTTGTGCATGTGAGTAAAGCCCATTGCATTGCCCGAGGATGCCCACATGATGCATTTAAAGAATACGGGAAAATGCAAATCATCCTCAGCTAATTCTGCCTGTACTGAGACATAGTTCTTTACGGTTGTTCCTTCTCCACGAGGGGCAGAACTAAGGAGCAACAATTTTTCTTGGATCCTTCAGCAAATTCAGGATTCCAGAACTGACAGGACATGTAAAGTGAAAGAGTGACAGGCCATAAGCCACAGGGATGTCGTGTAATGCCGCAGTCTATAACCATGGCTTTGTGACTGAGCTTCTCTGCAGGCCCTGTTATATTATCAGGAGCTTCAAGCGATGCCATACGATTTTTCCCTACCCGTATTTATGGACTCAGGTGCTAACCACTGCCAGGGCTTAGTTCTGAAGATAAATCCCACAGTTTCAGCCCTTGGCTGCATCAAACACTCTCAGAAGCACTCAGGGCTGCAGGAGATGATCTCATGGTGGGACTAAGCCTGCAGGTATGGATGGCTTGTGTATTTTCCAGGGTTTCCGCTCTGCAAGGAATGGGCTCCAGGTAAAGCTAAGCATTTTGCAAAACCAGTCATAAAATCATCCCTAGAAGACCAGAAAGCATACTGAACAAAAGCTCTCCCAAATGATTTGACATCCAAATTGGCAATAGTTTTCCAAAAAACAAGCATAAAACCCCATTGCTTCTATGTCTTCCATTTAAAGGCATATTTTTAACAACACATTTTTAAAGATTTAAAGGAAATTGAAAGAATAAGCTAAATCTATATTAAAATGTATGCTTCTATGTCTTTCATGAGTATATGTTGTACTTTAACTGAAGGAAATAAAACAGCCGATGACTGAAGATATGGTTGAAATGGGTTAGGATCAGTTAATGTGCTCATTGAACCTGACCTAAAAGCTGAGTCATTTCAAACGTGCAGAATCACAAACTATCTCCAGATATTTTGCTAGCAGAAACCATAATCTAAGATCTAAGAAAAAGTCTAGGCTAGAATCTCTGTTTTGGAAGGTAAAAAGTCACTATAAACATTGTCATTAACCACAATCTCTGCTAAATTAAGATTTGTGTTTAACGAGTTTATATTTAGGTTCTAAACCTGGAAGGACCATGCAAATACAAGGAACTCAGTCGATAAGGAACTCGTTATTAGATCAGGGTATAGAGGATTTGTTTTAAATTCAGCCTGTGCAGTCTTTGGGTCACTCCACAGGCAGTACTGTCAAAAGCAGAGAGTTTTTCTACAGACAACAGACTACAGATGTTGTACGAGGTGGAGTAATCAAGATGGCACAAATCAGTCACGACTGTTTTTTCTCACCTTGTGAGCCTGGTCCAAGGACTGTTTCCTGAAGTCGAGCTCATCATCCAGGTAGCCCTTTTGCTTACTGAATAGCTCCTAGGACACAAGGAAGATCAAGTCAGTGCAACCACAGTGGCAGCAGTGTGATTGCTCTTCTTGTTGTCGTTCTCGCTGTTTCGTTCACATCAGCTTTTGATACCTTTTCGTTCTCAAGATCCAGCATCTTCTGCTGCAGTGCGGATTCGGTCACTTCTATCTGCTGTAGCCACTGTGCACACAAACAGAGAGCGGCAGGTAAAGGCCTGAACTGTGGCTGGTCGGTGTTTCAGTCAAACTAGCAGGAGGTAGCATGCTGCGTACTCGGCTTTCACTGTAACTTTAGGGTACGTCAGTACACACTTTAAAAATTCAGTTAAATTCACTAAGTAGAAAGGAAAAATCAACGATATTACTACACCTTTTCTTTTCTAGAAACTGGTGATAGATAAAAGCATTATTTCAAAGCCTAGCCATTTACCCTCTAACATAGTTTTTCTAATTAAATAAAAAATTAAAATAAACAGTCTGTCCATATTGCCTGAATGTTACCTTTATTCTTACAAAAAAATAGTGAAGGTGTAGTTCCACATAAGGAAACATGGCATTTTGTGAAAAAAAGTACTATTTACATCACCAGTGTCTTCAAGTAAGCTATTCTGAGAGGGTCAGATGCTTTTGTGATGTATGTTTACTGACCAGTGACGAAGTTGTTATTACCTTTTCAGCCAATGTGAGAACTGTCCTTGCTTGTATGACAACTACTTGCTCTTCATTGGTCAGATTCTGCACCAAAAGCAGAATATAATTACAACAAATCCCAGTGTCTTGCTATTAATCCACTACTTGGGCCACTGCTGTATTAAATAAATATGAAATTAAATATGTTCGAGGAACAATAAATTAAGGCAAATAAAATTAGTATTCTAATGCAACGTTGCTGTAAAAAAACTATTCTAGCTGTTAACGCTGAATTTTGCTCATACATATAGTTAATTCCTCTAAAATTCTGGCATTTAAAAAAAAAGATGCAGACTGTGGATCTTTTTTTTTTTTTTTTTTCCCCAACAAGGAATAAACACACACTTACACAAGGCAAAATCAAGCTTAGTGTGATGTGCTATTAAGAAAACAGATGCAAGCTTACGTTTCATTATATGCACAATAAGTTAATACACAAGCTTTACTTTGCAACAGTAATGATTTTGGAAAAATCATTTCTTAAGGTGTTAGTTTTTCAACTCATGTTTTTGTTCTCTGCTTTTTTTTGTTTGTGTGTGTGTTTGCTTGTTTGTTTCTAAATAGTGAAACTATTTCATCCCAGACCAGACGCCAGTAGCAGTGAATCCTTCCAGTCTGGGTTCAGATCCAGAGAACTGAGTCCACACCTCTAGTGTCAGACTCAGGAGGACGAGTCTGTCTCTGCTAGCTGTCATTGCCACTGTGGGTATCACAGAACTGTTTAAACTGAATAAGAAGGGTAACAATGGCAAACGGATTTAATGCACAAGGCTGGGAACAGTGAATACGCCACTTGGCAAGGATGGGAGAAGACATTTTCTGAGAACCCCTGAGCAAAACGTAAATAATTCTCTATTGCGTAAATGAAACTTTTTTTTTAAAAAAAAAAAGGAGGAAAAGAAAGAGAAAAGAAAATGTGAGAAAAGCTATCCCTTTTTCTGTTCCCATTTGTCTTCAAGTTGCCCATTTGGAGTGCTATTGCAGAACGCTTTGCATGGGACTAACCTGACATTCATAGTTCCATTGAAGGCCACGTTACTGCAGGCCCCAACAGATGAATGGGTGTTATCTTTCTGCAGATTACCAAGAGCATTCTTACTCACTGGTCCTTGAGTTTACATGTAATTATTTTATTATTTAAAATTATAGAAGAACAAAATTGTATGATATATATATATGTAAATACATAAGATGTGAGTGCACATAATTAATCACTTCGATTTGATAAAGGAGAAACACTTTCAAATTGCTTACTATTTGCTGCTTCTTTTCATGCTGCTATTGTAACTTTTTGTTTAATATCCTGGTTACTATCTGAGGTTTATGGTATTAGACAAAATTAAAACACACAGCTATTAAAATGCAAACGTAAAGCTATTGCAGAGTAAGCAAAAGAACAAACCACATGTAAACAGTGGATAGAAAAGAAAGAAAAAAAAGCAAACACCAAAATTTCAAAATATTTTCCAAATCATTGTCAATTTAAAAGCAATATTGTGATATCAAGATCTTGCATGGCACTGGTAGGAAGGCTACTAAAAAAATCTTTAAAAGCCAGAAAACATTAGCTTGTAGTTCAGTACTTTGATGACACTGAAGACAGCTTTTGCAATAACAAACAAGAAAGCTTTGCTACATTAATGTAAGGACAATATTTACCAAAGCATGCACAATATATTAAAGGAACATACACTTACGGCGTTATCCCCTAAAATGTCCAATTTTTTCATCAGATCTGCTACTACTATGTCCTAAAAAGAGAGCAATGGAAAACAAAGAGTCAGAACAGAGTGTCTGAAGTAATTTAGAGAAAGGAAAATATGAAATGAGAATCCCTTACTGTTACACCTTCTGCTTCACAGTAAACTTGGAGAGGGCTTTTCCCCTCCGTGAAAGGAATGTGATGAAAGTTGATAGCAGGCGATCTTCTTTCTCTCTCCTGAAATAACAATATTTGTCTGATTATCGTATTACTGTTATTATTATATGCAACAGTATTTTGAAATACTATTGTATCTCATAAATGTCAGCTTCACTAAGAACTTCATAAACATGATACCAAGAATGTCTACTCTAAATGAATACATTACAAAGCAATGCTATCACAGAGTGACTTTATTTCTTACACAGAGAGCACAAAACCCTTCCTCTGCAGCCTGTAGCTATTTACTCTAACAGTCAGGAACAAGAGCTGTTTCTCTGGGCAAACCAAGTGCTTTACTGATGGTACTTGGGGCTGCTGGGGAAGAGCAAGGGTAGACCTACACACTAACAGAGCTAACATTTTCCCACCGTGCTTCTTCACTGGGGACTGACCGTGACTGCCTACCTATTATTTTGACTACGTAACATATTTGAACACACACACACACACACACACATATATTTATATATATACACTTAGTTACACCCATATACTTAGTAAAAACTAGGTAGCATTTATATTTTTCAGGTAAGTGGCTGCTTTTTCTTCTTCTCTCTTTGGAGAATTTTGAAGACTGTTTCCAAGAGTTTAAAGATTCTGTTTATATAGTTAATTATATAGAAAACAGATGGCCAGACAGAGTAAATGGAGAAGTCTAGGCAATATGATGCCTTCTCTGCAAGTTTAGCAAGAGCTGGAATACAGCAATGACTTTTGGCAATGAAAATCTGTTTGTTGCTTTTTTTTTCTCCATGGATGTTCCATTCTGATTCCGTTTTTCCATGGATGTTCCATTCTAATTCTATTTCTTTGCATTTTCAGAACAGATTAAGTGTAGTAAAATGTGTATTTTTATCAGAATCCAATTTCTGGCTCTTAAAATAATTTATGTTATTCTTTCTTTTTCCTTTGTTAGCACTTTGTACCAAACCCTTTGGTCTCATTCAGTGCAATGCAGCTCTTTAGAATAACTTTGGAGGAGTTCCCAAAGCCACGGTGCTCCCCAGCCTCAGCTAGCACAGCCCAGAGCAGGTAGGCAGGACAGCATCTGCAACATGTGCTCACTTCAAGCTCTAGGATCCTGAACTCCAGGAGCTCATTTTGATCTTTAACATCCTGGACATCATGTTTTAAGCGAGCTTCCTCTGCTTCCATTTGTTTTATCTGTAAAATAAAGCAATATGTGTTAGCATGGTTTATGGAATTTCACTCGGGATCTGCCACGCATCCTCCATGCCTGGGAAACACCAGGGTCAGAGCGAGCAGCCCGCCCTCACCGCTGCATGCACAACGGGGACCCACGGCTCCAGTGCTGGGGTGGCACTGTCCTGACACAACCTTGCACCATGAAATCTTATGGGCTAGTAGGGAATGACAGAAACCCACTTTCTCTGCTGAATTTATAAGGATCTTGTTATCACATGTGAATTATTTCCAGTAGAGCTGTGTGATACAGATTAAAACAGTGCACCTTCTGCATTCCTTAAGAAACAATTATTATTTAAATAATACAAATTAAAGCACTGGACACCTTTTCTACGAGTTCTTGATTTCTTCTGTACAATGCTTGCTTCTCCTCAATCCACTTCATGTCCTTGAAAAACAAATGATCATTAAGTATAGGTGAAACTGGCAATATTTAGAACAAGCACAGTAGCAAGTATTTCATTAAATCACACATATATAGAAGAAGAACATTGCATATGAAATTGCAACTGGTATTTCCTATGATATGAAATCTCAAGTTTTCCATCTTATTTTAACAAAGTCCGTAGCGTGAAAATGGAATTTAAAAACTCTAGTGATTAAAACAACCTTTTCTATTAAAAAAATGTTTTTCATTAATAGGGATATTTCTAGCTATCCAGTTACTATTAAATTTCAGTTACACTGAATAAAAGTTACATATTTCTGAACGTCAGGGAAAATAACTAACAGCCTTTACTGTGCATTTCCTCCTCCTCTTAGGATGTTTAACAGCTTTCTAAGTTAACATCTCCTTTTGTTCTTCTTTTCAGAAAGCAAAATCTTATTGAGCTACAAGGAAAGCTCCATTCATAAAGAAAGCTTACTTTTACACATGCTAAATAAATATTTCATTAGAAATTAAACATTCTTTATTTTACCTTCCTGATTTTCTCCTCAGTATCAAAAATGCTGGTAGTCTGTGATGTTTTAAAATGAACCAACTTTTTGACAAACACAATTGGTCCCTCTCTTTAATGTAATGCTTTTTCAGTGGTTATATACATCTTCAGACTGACAATGGAACTGACCTGGTGTTCACTGGCTTAATTTTGAAGTGATGCATAATAAAATAACAGAGCAAGTAAGCTCGTGACAATTAGGGGATAGATGCAGATGCATTAATTGTTGCTTGTAGAGGCCCTGGATTAATTTCTTGCAGGAGAGCAAGTTGAGCTTACCTGCTTAGTTACTTTAAATGCTCATCTACCTATAAATCTATTTTGAAACAAAAATACTCATTTTAAAACATGTGCTCGTAACCTGCTTGATTAGTGTGGAATGCCTGTCTGTGTCTGTTGTTTTCTGCTCTTGGGTTGCAATATTTAACATTTCAGCCACTTTTACTCAAGCAGAACTTTTGCACTTCCCTGTCTTGAGTAAGTCTGGTCTGCAGTCACAACTGTCAGCTGGATGTCAGACCCTGTGCTGTAGGACTTCCAGCAATGACAAAGGGCATGGGAATTCAATTACGCTCTGGCCATGCAGAGAAGCTCTCAGTGTCCTGTAGATGTATTGTACTTATTTTGACTTCATAGCTATGTGTGTCTCTAAATTAGGCACTCCTTTATCATCTAATTTTTGCTTTCCCTTACTGTAATATTTGAGCTGCTCAGAATCTCTCACGCAGTTACTGTCCATCGTTACCTCCATCGAACAAAGTGAGGCATTAAGGCTGAGATCAGAAGTGCATATGGGTCATTAATGGTCGTTGATTTCAGTTGGAGTTAGCATGGAAACACTGATGAGGACTCAGGGCTTTGGGGACCAATATTTGAGATACTAAAGTATGTAAATACAGAGAGTGGGGTTTTCAGAAGCCTTTGCATGCTAGGCTCTCGTTGAAACCAACTAGACCACAGATATTAAGAGATGTCTTTCCAATTACCTAACACAGCTACTGAAACAGTACTCAGCAGGTTACATTAATGCCTCCGAAATAAGGAATGCAGTGTCAGTGGGGGTTTTGCAGGCTAGGTCACTACACAACACATTGACAGAGACTGTAATTGCTTCCCTGGCACTTGCGTTTTGCAGTCAGCAATGAGACAGTTATTGAAAAGTAGCATCAAGGTTATTCCACACATACATAAACACTGAAGTGTCATCAGCATCTTCAGTACCATGGACATTTCTAGACCCCCGGCCAGCCCCAGCACTTTGGCTGCACCCAGAACAAGACTGAAGAGAGGACCCGTGTTTGGCTGCGTGCATTACCTGACCCTGCTCAGCGAGGGCCTTTTCTAGGTCTTCTATCTGAGCCTGAGATCTGTGTATTTCTGCTTGGAGCTGCTCACGTGTCTGTAGGATATGAGGGAAAAGAAAATAAGTAAATAAAACTTTAACTAAAACCCAAAAGCTAACACACATGCAGAGAATACTTAAAACATAAATAATTCTAACAAATGATTTTTGAAGTTCTATGGCAGAACAAATTTGCAGCTAAGGACATAATTAGTCATCAGTCGCAGAAAGAGGTCTGTAAAATGGGATAATAATTTAAAGATTTAAAATCAAGATAAACAGCACCCTAGCAGGTAGATGTTAGGATAGCAAAAAATAAATGGCTTCTTTCAGCTGATTATGATGGTCAGCAGTTAGTAAACTCCCTTATTCTAGAACAGGGTGTATAAAAAAGTCAGCGTAATGCAAAGATTCATTTCTCCATGAAAACAAATGAAAAGTATTATGTCGGGATTCTGGACACACCTGCGTCTTTTACATTTTTGCTGTGTTAAATAGCTCAGAACAGACCCTACATATGTAATGGCACAAACTGATGAACTGCATTGACCCGTGTACATTTAGTACCCTATCTTTTGATCTTACTGTATTGTACGTAATTTCAATCATGCTTGTAGCTTCATGTTTACTTAAATAGCCAATGCCTTCCTACATGTTTGCTGGAGAAAAAAAAGGAATTATCATTAGCTGTTTTATTCATCAAGTATGGTTTTACAGAAGATTTACTTTTCTCAAACCATTTATCTGCTCTTTTTCTTGTTCTTTACAATGCAAATGATGTTATTTGTTTGCACTACCTGCATTGTACCCTTTTTGTCTTACTATAGAAAAAGTAAAATCAAGACACTTCGGAGGTTAGCGATATCTTGTTTCATTTTTACACACGTAATTGCTTGATTGTACAGTGCTGCCGTGCCACAGCTCCTGGGTCCTTCCATCTGAGGGACTGGGCTAGATGGAATATGGGTATCTCCCAGCATTGTCATAACTACACAAAGTATTTCTGGACAATGCCTGCACACAATAGATTTAGAGCCAAACTAAGATTTTGCAGTTGCACGTCTCTTAAGACTTCAGAGTGCTAGCTTACAATAGAATTTGTCCCTTTATTCACTATATTCACCCTTACATTCTTTGTCCCAGGCAATTATGTGCCACACTAAGTTCTTGTAATGTACAATGTGTTCATAACAAACATAACATTTTGTACCTCATAATAAAATGACACATTATATGGATGGAACCACATGGGCTGTTTGACACAGACAGGCAGGCAGAACAGCAACACTTTGCAAATTAATTAAGAAAATTAATCTCTCTCAACTGTAAGCCTTTTAAACATTCTTTGAACAATCACGATCTGACAAAATCCACAGGAATTAAATACCAGGCGTTATGTATTTAAGGCCGTCCACGCTAAATTTTTATAGAAAGAGAGCTTAATTTTAAGGATTTCCCATTAAAATTGTCTGAATTTGTCTTAATCTGATCAGGGTGAAAAGACTAGAAGATATTAACTGTGGTTTCTTCAGAGAGGCAGCAGGTGCCCACGGCGGGCAGGACACGCCGGCTGGCAGTGGGAGCACACCGCCCGCTGGCAGCCTGCACGGCCGAACCCACCCGCCCTGCACTCACGGCTGGCGACGTGCTGGATGGGCTGGCTGGCGCCACTTCGGTCTGAAAACAACCTGAGCAGGTAAAATTAGAAAGCTGCATACAATTACAATCCTTTATTTGCATGTAGTATAAGCCATTTAGACCTTAACTTCTCGTTCTGCATCCAATGTTCCTCCGACCTGTTCTTGCAATAAGGCGTATGCTCGTTGCAGAGCCTGGTACTCCATCGTCAGCTGCCGAAACCGCAGTTCTGTCTCTTCCTTGGCCATACCCTGGAAGTGTTAAAAACATTTATTTATTGCACCAGTTCCTTTTTTTTTTTTTTTTCCTGCAATGAGAGTGTTAAAACAAACAAAAAACCAACCAACCAAAACCACCAACAGAGTGGATTGTTTGCTTTCTCTAAAAAGTTCTGAAATTATTACTTTTAAAATGCAATTTGGGAAGAGAATCTTGTTCATGTGCTCTCAAAATATTACTCTTCCATCCATTAAACATCTCTTGCGTACACTTACTTCAAGAAAACGTAATATATTAAAAAAAAAAATAATCCCCTTGCCTGGTAAAGATAAAAACTTGCCAACCACGTAACCTACTAACAACTGAATCACCTTTATTGTACCAGGCAAAGTCACCACATTTAAAGGTCAAATGACAACTTTCTTGAAACAACAAAAGGTTTCCAACCTGGAGAATAAGCCAAGCCTGACATCTCACTCAATTATTAAAACACTAATCTAGAGTTAATGCTTGTAGAAAAGGTGACATCAACATGAAGAGCACCCTTCATCTTCTTTACTGTCCTTACAATATCCAGCAGTGGATGCTTTCATGCCAGGTTGACTGGAATATGTCATTCAACATGAAATAAAATTATACTGCTGGCTGCATGCATAAACTTCTTACCATCTGAACTGGGGAAAAAATGTCAACAGAGAAATGAAAAATAAATAGACTCATACATAGGAAAGTATATTCAGAATTCCTGCAGTGCATGCAGTGCAGCACATACCTGGTAACCAGTCATGTATTTTTTATGATAGAGATATAAATTCTTTAGGTTCCCTTTTATAACAGATCTAATTACAACCCATGAAATAGACAAAATGGCAGATCAAAAATTGCAGCCATCATAGCACAAAATGGCTGCATGTCATTATTAAGAAGTTTTTGTTTATTACAAGACTCTTGTTAAACCTAGGAATATGTAAGAGGGCAGTGATCTGACATACGCTCAGCAGTGCATTTGTAGGGAAACCCTGGAAAAAAATGGAAATAATCCCTTTTATTTGTATTGCCTCTGCACAGTCTGCATTCAGAGCCTCCAGAAAAGTCACGACCTCAATATGCTTGCAAGGAGACAGCTTTTCCTCTAGACATTGCTGTTTTATTTGACTGCTTACTTCTCACTCAAGGAATACAAGCACTATCACTTATGGCTGTGCTCTGTGCCAAGGTCACAACAACAAACAGAAGAACCTGAACCCAGAGTACACATGCACAGCCCTGCAGCAAATCTCAGTGTGGATAGAGGGTTCCCAGGGTCACCCAGCTTCTCAGTCTTGTTGGACCTCTAACCCATACACCCATTCTAAATCCAACACTATTAGGATATAATATTTCCAGCTTGGCTAAAAGTTGTGAAGTTACCAAAGGCTCGAGGCAGAGAAATATCAACCATCATGCACAGCATTAAATTCAGCACCAAATTGTAATTTTCCAGTCAGAGTTGACCAAATGGAACAGCCCAGGAGTTTCATTCCAAAGCAATAGCAGGGTTTAAAACCACACATAAGTAGTTAAACATCACCGCTTAGTTTTGATGAATACCTCTTCCAAGTCATCTTCAGGAGTGCACGGCGTCTGATCTGTTCGGTCAGTTTGATATGAGATGGAGGAACCATCAGACTCCAAGGAAGCTTCTTCATCATAGCCGAAAAACGTCTCCACAACCGGCTTCTGGCCAGAGACAAGGTGTAAGTGCAGCCCTCCCGTGCTGTACATCCTGCAGCACAGTCAGCTGAAACCGTCCCACAACTCCTGCGGCGACGGCCGTGAGCTTGAAAACATCTCTAAACTCTGTGCCAAACGTTTCAACGTTTTTAAACATTTGAAAGTCAAAGATGACATTACAAACAGCTTTTTGAAGAGATTTTTTAGTTAATGACTTGCACCACCATTTCTAGATTTTGGCTTTTTGTGTTAATTTGCACTGGATAATATTTTCAGGAGACAAAACCTAGCTCTCCTTCAAAAGCCCGGTTCCTGTCTGCAGGCATCAGCATGTGCCCAGCCCCTCGGCATTGCCTGGCGCTTGTTTGCTCCACAATAGAGCGAAGGAGTTGATCTCGCATCAATCCCAACTCATTAGCTGTAGGTTCAGTAGCTCCACCACAGACTTAATTCTTCAGAGGCAGAGTACAATGTGCCCTCAGGCCCCTGGCATTATACCCTACAAGGCTGATATTTACATTAGCATTCCGCCAAGCATTCACTATCTAACATTTTCTCTGTGCTCTAACCGTCCAGTAGCTGCTGCCTGTAACCAGCAGTTCTTGCACAGTACTAAACTCCATAATGAATTATTTACAACCTACAAGTATTTTCAGACAATGCCATTGAGAGGTCACTTTCAGATGTGTTAATTCATAATATCTGTCTCGTCACACAGTGCCCTGGGAGGGCAGCAACCCGCACCGATGGGCAATGCGGGCGCAAGGCACCACATCCGGGTGAAATACCCCTACCAGATTTTTTCTGAGTTATCACAGTACTCTGTCTACGAGTGTCCTTAAACCACTTGATCCAAATTTAAGCTCAGCACCTCAAAGTTTCTGAAGTTGTATCTAACTTTGTGTAGTGTACAGTGGGGGTCATTGCCCCATGCCACAGATCCTGTTTCTACACCCCAAAGGCCAGAGAGGAGCACGTTTCATCTTGCTCTCAGAAAATAGCATATCTGTCCATCAGCATGTCACAAAACAAGCTTTTTAAAATTTTTTTACCTTAGGAATTCTTGTCATTTTTTTTCTTTGCTTCCTATACCTTAACAGCTTATCACGTTCCTGAAAGAATCAGATACACACATCAGCTGTTTGCAGAGAGCCGAGCTGTTTTCAGAGAGATATCATTTATATTAATCATATCAGAATTAGTAGGCAATCAAAGAACAGTAATGTCAGTGCTGGCCACTGCCTCTAAATAAAATAACATTTTCAGCAGTCAGGAGTTAATTTTACTCCAACATCTTCCCAGTTCGCAGTATAGAAGCAGCAATTGCTTTTCATATTCATAAAAATCAAAATAGCAAAAAAACCCCTTATTATACTCAGCACAGCACACTGACAGCTTAGGTCTCATTTCAGAGCTGCTCCATGAACAAATATGTGCATTCGGGTCCATGCTACAGCTCCTCTCTGGTGGATGGGCTTTTTGCCCAGGGGCAAGAAGCTAAGACCAACACCTGGCTTTGGCTGTACTCCAGCTGTACTGCCACCTGGGGCAAGCATACATGCAATTGGCCCAAACTACACAAAAGTCTGAGACTGCTAGAAATAAACACTTTCAGAAACCAACAAAAATAAAAATAAACCAACCTCGTCTGAATTCTTTAAGGATCTGCAGGTTCTCAGTGACTTGGAAAAAGGGTTTGAGCATTTATTGCTGCCTGACATCTTTTCTATTTGGTGAAAGTTATGACTCTCTTCATAGAGTGATATTAGTTTTAACAGTAACAAAAATAATTCTTTATTCTGGATTGCAAATATAGGCAAGCTGCAGAATGAAAAACCAGTAAACTCCTAAAAGGAAAACTCCCTTAATCTCCCATCTCAACCATTTTTTGGTACCACTCATGATGGTACTATGGGGCATTGATAATGTGCCCCTCCCACCAGCCCAATGGCAAATACTAGTGTAATCATCAGGTAGATAACTAGATGGGAGATAATCAAACACTTTTTTGCTTTACTTGACAACATAAGCTTTGCTGCATGCTTGGCAATGAAGAACAAAACAGTACATGTTTTTCAGTACATTTTAGAGTTGCTAAACTTCACAAAATCTTTGCCAACTATAGCAAAGGAATGAGATGAGCAAGAGCACTGACTGAGAAGATGCAAGTGTGGGTAAGACAAAGCTAGCGATAATCAGACTAAAAAATGCAACTCCAACATGACAGAGCTGTCCCAGAGAGGAGGGACAATTGCTGCCAACTGTCAGGACATGCCGGCCATGCCGACTTTTGCCCCTGCAGATATCCTAGTGACAGAAGGAAGCTTCCTCTCTCAAGAGAGCTTTGCCCTCTGCTATCACTATTTCTCTGGTGAACACCTTCTGCTGATAGTGCCTTTTATAACATCTACTTTGAGAAAGACACTGAGTTCCCTTGCTGTCCAAATAGAGAAGAAAGTGACAATAAAAAATGTTATACGGTGTGTGCTTTTAATAAGCAACAGCTAAAGTATACAAAGATGAGGATGAAGTTAGCTCCATACCTACCATGACACTCTTCACATAGCCAGCTGTCTCCAGGGTCTGATTAAAAAAAAAAAAAAAAGAAACGATGTCAATAAGTGAAAAAAAAAATCTTGAGGAGAACTGAGTGCATGTTAGCAAAGAAGCAAAAAGACGAAACAAAACACAGCACTGCACAATATCCCCTTCTTACGTAGTGACTACCTTTAGGCCTGGTGTTGTCTCTGGCTAAAGGAGCTCCGACACCTTGTTCTGCTGGTGCAAGATCTGGTCACTAGCATATCTACTGGAGGTGCTGCAATGGCTCAGTCATGCAAGCGCAATGTAGGTTGAAAGGATTTTTCCAGGTACAATACCGCAGATAACCCAGATTCAGTTCAATTACTTTAATCATAGCAATGTCTGCCATACTGCCACTGATGTTAGCTCTGCCAGCTGGTTTACAATACCCGAGGTACACCCTCAGTTAGGCTTCCTTTTCTTTTGCTATGACCTTAGTCAACCTCAGGCAAGTCCAGCAACGTTATACCGTACCTTGGAGAGTTCATCAATGATATTTTGCTGTTCAATAACCTGTAGTCTCAGAACATCAACTTCTCTCTCTTCCTGGCTGTGATCAAGGTCATTTAAAGAGCTCGGTCTCCTTATTGTTCCAGCTCTTTGCCTCTGAAAGAAATCCATATGGCAAAAAAATGAAATGATCAGCAGGCTTTGCCAAAGAACAGTACACAACCTATGCCTTTCACAGCTAGAAGTGCACCTAATCTACTGGGTGTTCTAGCGGCTGTCCTGCTCCCTGTTTTGCTGAGCGATAGTCTCAGATCGCATACGTGTGTTTGTTCTGGCTCCTCAGCTTCTGCCGCGGGGAGCTGGCAGTGGCCGGGAAGGACGGCAGGCACACGGGGCCATCGCACGCTGCCTGCCAGCCTGCCAAAGGCTGGCTCAGCTACGCCTGTCCCTCAGTTCTGCCCAGAGCCTGACGGCTTTCTCTTGCTGGAGACGGAATTGAAAGAGCTGGGATCAGCATCACTACTTTCTGGGTTGCTCACCAGCTTTCATCTGCAGCAGTCCCAGAACTGCAGCACCCCGTGAGACGACGAGGGGCTGCGGTCACCTCACCAAGTGCTGGCATCCACACAGTGTCAGCACTGCTTAGCACCAGCTGCCGGCCACTAACAATACTGAATTTAAAACCAAGAGGGAAGAGAATCACAGGTGCAGATTTCCTAAGGATTATGAGGTGATTACTGTACAAAAGTCAAAGTTGATGTGAGGTAGTTTGTGCTCACGTTATAATTTAGCAATCAGTGATTGAGCAGCAATCTGATCAAAACATGCAAAGCTTGCATAAATGCCTTTCTTCAGAACTATTGGTTTCTAGTGTTAAATAAAACATACTATATGTCATAAAACAAGTTCAAGCCACAAACCACTCAGAACATAATAGCAAACAACGGAAAGGAGAAAAGGTTCCTGTCAAACTTTCAAGTGTGTGGTAATGTCTGACTTCTTCAGCCCCGTGAGTCCTAGATTATATGTTATATTGTATATTATGTGAGCTTACAATTACAGCCCAGTCACTTACCATTGCTATGTTTTCTTGTGTTACAAATTTTAATTTATTTTCCATTCGACGCAAAGCATGTGACAACTCTTCATTTTTCCTACTAAGGCGTTTATTTTTGTCCAAGATGGGCTTATACTGACTTTCAGCTTCTCTGAGACGTTTTAACTGAAAAATTAAGAGAGAATTAACACCTCAGGAGCTGTTCTTTCTTTTTCTTTATTTCTTTTTCTTTTTGTAAATCAAATATATTAATCATTTGCTTTAGCTATCATAATAGCAGTACTTTCTCTTAACGCAAAGCAGAATTGATCAGGAAACTCTTGGTATAGTCCTGTAGTATAGCAGATTGTTCCTTCCTCATCAGATATACAACCTGCTGAACAAATATACCACGTAGGGAATGTATTTATTAAAATAATAATAATAATTCTTGCCAATGTCATCTTCAAAATTCATTGTTTTATAGGCAAACATGAATGTGATGTGGTGTACCACCAAATACCGAACATAAGGAGGAGCTAGTTATTCCCATGTATATTCCCAGCATTTCTCTCGTTTAATATTCACGCTAAGAGCAGTGTGAATCACAGCCCTGACCTGCTAGTCTAACACTCTCCTCAAGTCAAGTGGATCTGGGGTTTTCCCATGTGCTACTTTCTGGCTCAGTTCCACAAAGGGCATGCTGTGCTTAGCAGGACAAACGCCATCCAGCATTTGAAGAGCATTCTTCCTGACTCCTGGTACAGCTTTGTGTTTCAGTCAGGTGAGGGGTCAAGCATAGCCTAATTACACTAAGTTTCACCAGTGGCATCCTCCTCCATTCACCAATTTCTCTTTTTCAGCCACATCAATCTTTTGCAGGTGGGACACCCAACATTCACCTAGGAACAGGTTTGATAAGGTCCTTCATGCTGCTTGACTGATTGGGCTGCTCAGGGAAATACCGTGAACTGATAACACAAAATTGTTGAATTTTCCTGCATCCCATATGCACAGGGTCCTGCAGATGTCCTGCAACAATTTCTGGATAGCAAAGGTGAAAATAGCTTGATGTTGGCACTGGTGAGACCCTGCCATATCGATGTCTTCACAAGCAGTAACTGCAGTGCATTCATCACTGAGACTCACCAGCTCGTTTCTTTCCTCCGACAGCAGCGCATTGCGATCCTCCAGCTTCCTGATGATTGCACTCAGCTCGGCAATTTTAAGTTGGAAACGCCGGGCATCCTTTTCATCCAACTGCTGTTCCTAAAACAAAGATCAACTGCAAATAACTGTTCATAAGTGTACATGGAATATCAACATGTTTCAAAACTCAAACTTTTTTTTTTTTTAAATTTTGAATCCAGACATTTCAAAACTATTTTATGGAAGAGTGTGCCTATGCCTTAGTGGAACTGATCACTGAAAGCTGCAAGATGAGACCAATGGAAAGTTAAGAGTGAAAATGTAACAAAGTATGCAAATGCAGAAGTATGTATATGTAAATACAAAGTCACAAATGCTAAACTTGGAAATATAAAAGAAAATATCAAAAATCAAGGCAATGTTTCCAATGTATGCCACTGTTGAACTGAGTGTTTCAGACATATCACCCACTCTGAGGACTTTGTTATAAGAAAATGATATTAAAAGTACTGACGTACAAATGGGGAAAATCCATGCAATTATACCATTGCATAAGCTCTTCTTCCATAAAGCTGTGGCCCTTATTTGGTTCTAAAGGGTCACTTGTAAAGCAAATGGGGTAGCAGTTTATCTGAGTGAAAATGCTTAAAGCAAATTATAAATGAATAGAAATATAGGCAGACATGTTCTCATTCAGAATCAGAGAGAAGTTATATATATTTACAAGTGTGACAGACTATTTTTTTTCCTAGTACTTATTTTTTTGCTTTAGTACTTATTCTGATGTTTGGCAGAAGTTGAGCACAAATCAAAACAAGCAAATTAGTGTCCATAGTCCCGGTGGCAGGTTCGGGAGGTCTAGGATTCCTCATTCAACAGGTGCAGGAGAGGCTTGGAATAAAGAATAAAATAGATTGCTTTGCTCATGTATAAATATTTACACTTCTACTGAGAAAATTAAGGCTGTTGCAAAAGAAATCTTGATGAGAATCAGCAATGAAGAAAATCTGCATACGTTAGACATATGAGGTCAGTTAACTGAATTTTCTAATATTAGCAAATTAAGGCAGAAGCAAAAAGGTGCCATTGTAATATTAAAAAAGCTATTGTGAAAGGGCAACTAAAATTTAATGTTTAGGATATTGCATTGTAGAAAAGAAACAGGAGAGAATAAGTTAACAGGTATTTAATTTACTTTCTGGTGCACTGAAAGCGAGAGCACGTAGCAGCATGAAAACACGAGCTAACGGAGGTGTTCCAGGAGGACAGCAGGACTTCCTAAGTGTTCATGCACTGGTTACCTTCACCCGTTTCCTTTTGTAAACTGGCCTTGTACATCTGCTTACAAAATACATTGATAGCAGTTCCAAAAGCTAGCACACATACATTACTTGGTTAGAAAAGCATTTGCATCATTTGTTGGCAAAAATTGTGTCAAAGTGTCAAACTAAGGCAGGTGGTAGAAGTATGATACAGTAAGAAAGAGTAGAAAGAAAAGAAAATTTTCACCCTGGTAAGAAAAACAAACAAAGGAAACCAGAAAACAAAACAACGAAAAAGCAAAAGCTCTCCCATAATTTGGTTCAATTTTATATCTTAAAGATTTGGCTAATGAACAAGAGCGAGAAATTAATGCCTCTCCATTTCCCCTGAATTACTATGGGAAAGCTGTTGCTCAAAGGTGCACTCATCAAGATTCTGTCCTTTTGTGTCATTTTGTCATTCTGTTTGTTCGTTTGTTTAGGTGAAACCACGTGAAAGTGCTTACGGGGCTTCCTGAATGATCTGAAGCGTCTCCTGCACCACTTGCATAAGGAAGTTCCCGCTTGGGGCTGCTCAGATGCCGATCAGACTCTTTGATCTGGGAAAGTTGTTCATCTAAAGCCTCCTTTTGGAGCTGCAGTCTCTGAGCATGCCCGGCTTGAACCCCTAACTCTCTTTCCAGCACGTAGACTGCTCTGTCTTTAAATTTAATCTCCTCCATCTATAAGGAGAACAGAACACAATCACACACACGTGCAGCATCTTGACAACAACATAGCATCTTACTGACCCCAAACACAGCCACAGTACAGTTTCACAGAGCCAACACCCCTCAACATGTAAAAAACAAAACATCCTCTTGAAAAGATAACAGCAATGAATATTTGAAAGTGAACATACACATTGAATTGCTTCACTAACTCAGGAATATTATTCATACCAAGATGTGTCCAACCACTTTTGAAGGCCATCAGATTAAACCATCCCTTTTTAGCAGTTCTTCATTAAAATGATTAGGAGATAACCCACATTCTCAGTACCATTTCAAAATTCTTTCTTAACTCAAATGAACAACAAAAAAATGCAAAATAATAAACAATAAACAATTCATATCCCAATATGGATTAACCTAGTCAAAGATTTTAACAATTTTGATGCATTTTGATTGAAAATTGGGTTTAATAAGTAACTTTAAAAGAAAGGCAGTTAAAACCTGGACATCTTTTTAATTCTTAAAATATAGAAAGGATGTGAAATTTTTTGATTTTCTTTCCAAAAGTCTCCCATCTGAGTAATTTGCTTGATTGTCTCCTTTCCGTGAAAGGTTTTGCTTTTGCCTAATAAGCATTATGCAAAATCATTAAATGCTTAAATGGCGAATGTCCAGCTATCTGTTCTCTGCTGTAAGTCTCTTCTGTTCTGTTTGTCTCTATGGTGGTAGCTGAGTTCAGAGAACTGTGCTCACTGCTGTTGGAGGAGCTACACTGAGTTTGCAGATGCTCCAGGAATACTTTCTGAGGGACAGAGCGTTTGGATTTTTTGTGAATGCTGATGTGACAGTTGGAGCCTTCCCTTTTACAGAGCTGAGCCAAATCCATCCATGTGCTGCGAGCTACCTGCACCAGAGAGGCCTTGCACTGCAGGGTGGGTGCACTGCACGCGTTATTTGCTTGCACCAGGATCAGACCCTGAAGTCTTTTAGAGTTCAAACAAGGGTGGCCTATGCCCTGTCTAATATAGAAAAATTATTGAGCACAGCCTGAAATATTTGTCTGCAATGAAGCACAGTACTGCAACATAGTCTCAGGCTCGTTCCAGCTGGATTGCGTTCCTATACATTATACATGAATATAAAGTATTAATTACACTGACACACCGCTGGGTTGCCAAATGTGCTTACAGAGAATGGTTCTGTGGGAGAAAGAGATCATACACATCTCCTAAGACATTCAATGATGCTTTTCAGACACCATATATGCATATTATACACATTAGATTTTGGGCAGGTTTTGAGACTTTACCATTAAATTTCAGTGGACAGTTCTTAAAATGTAGCCTGCTCAAAATAAGAACATTTTGCCTTGTGAGAACTGCATTTGATACATTCATCTCTTTTTGATAGCTTTGTCTGTAAACCTGCAAAAAATGGCATAGCATATTAAAAGATCACTCAGAGGACCTTCTTCTTAAATACTGCAAAAATGCCCGCCCAGGGAAAAAGCAAGTGGTGTCTGCTCATGCTCTTCCAGCAATGGCACCGGGGAACTGCTCCGTGAGGTGGATTTCGGGTGGCGGGGCAGGTTCCTGCTCACAGCTGTGAGACAAATGAGGCAGGGGAGGACGCGCCAGGCTGGGGAGCAGCGTCCCCCCGTCGCGTGGCGTGGGACCCCCGTGCAGGCTCCGGAGGGGCCGCGGGCGGTGCACCGCCACCGGTTGCCTGCGCTCCGCCATGCACGGTGGGAGCACGCCACGCCTGCAGCTCAGGTCTCAGGCGAGAGCTGCGCTGCTTCCCGAGGCTTCGTGCCGCACAGGCAGCCCTGCCTTCCCCAGCTGCTCGGGGGGGCTGGAGAAATACCAAGGTACAAATGAGAGTGCCCTCTTGCTTTGTCCGAGGTGAAAAGCCAGCTCCTTGACGCTTGCTTTGCCAAAAGATGGGGTAGGACAATACATAAACACTACATGGAATCTTAATTCACAGTTATGAAAATTTTAGATTCTCTTCACAAAATGCAGCAAATCAAAAGAATTTTGGGTGCCATTTTATTAAGGGTGCTTTTAATAATTTCCATTAAGCCAATGGTCTACTAACTTTGAATCAAACAGAGACATCTGCTGTGGTCCTTCTACTAAATATATAACCAAGTAGAAATCTAAATGGATCTATAAACACAAAGGTAACACTTTGTCAAATTATGATGATGATTATTATTATTAATAGGAAGAATATTGGTTAGTTAGCTCCTATTTTTATGAAAGCAAAGACATGGTACAACATAGGCAACACTTTAAATTAAGAAGAACAAAGAAAGTGCAGAAAATGCAAAAGATTTTGTAACAAGGTATTTCACTGGTGGCTTATCTTCTGGAAAGATAAACTAAACAGTCTTGATGAACAACTAAGGAAACATCAGTATTCACATTCCCTTCGTATAATTAAATTCATATTCATGAAATACGTATAACAATTGGCCATCTCACTATTAAATACTATCATAGAAACGTTATAGAAATAATACTAATTGAAAGAAGCATTTCACCAGAAAATATTACTTAGCACATTTCTTCACGTCATTGCTAACATTAAGAAAACGTTAAGACAGGAGAGGACCGAACTCACGGGGAGAGGTGCCAGCCTCCCGGCGCGTGCCCCCCCCGGCTGCTGCACCCGCCCGCTTCATCGCGCCCCGGGAGCAGCGTTGGTCCCGGCCGTGCCTCCTCCTTCCCCACCTTTTGTCTGGCGGCTCAGACAGCAGGAGCACTCACCAGACAGTGGCAGCGCACACATGTGAGCACAGCACCCAATCACCTGGAAAGATGCCTTGCTGCGTGCCACGGATATTCCCTCTTCAGTTTTAGCGGGCCGCCTTGACTTGGAATGAATATTTATGCAGGAGTGCTAATTAATATCCAGCCTGCGAGCACAGCGGATATCAATTATGCAAACCTAATCCCATGCAAACTTAAATTTGTTATTCCCTCCTTGTGCTATCTAGCGCAATTCCCAGCACAGCGTCGCGTTTTGCTGTTCTTAAGCCTTATGGCTCTTTTAAAATGTATTGTTTCCACGACGATTGTAAAATCCATGTGTAGGTTTCCCTGGCTGGGAAATTTCTCCTTGTGATGTTCTTGGGCCTTTGCAAATCCCGCAGACGCCACCGGGAGCGTGGCCGCACGCCGCAGGAATCTGCCTTTGAAGCTACTGGCGCGTGGTGGAAAAAAGCCAGTCACTCGTAGAGAGGGGTTTTAAATGCAAACGAGAAAAACCCTTTCCAGCCAGAGCTGCTACACAGCAGACATTTCCCCACGGGTGCCGTGCAGAGCCAGCGGTTGGCACACGCCGGGACCTGCCCGTCCTCACCTCCCTGAAGGCCCAGGGCAGGGAGCTGGGTGCCCACGGCCGGGCTGGGCTGGCAGAAGGCACGCGGGGAGGCCGGCCATGAGGGACTGAGGGACGGGTGTCTGTTTTCACCCTCCCCCTGCATTTCCCTGAATGTTTTCCCTGGCACTCCCACAGAAATAAATGCAATTGCCTCTCTGCCCTCGCGATGCGTGTCACTCATCAGCAACAGCCAGCTATATGAAGTCAGCCAGCCTGCCAAATGCGGTGCTCTGATACTGCACGTTTATATAAACTACCAGGATTTGTGTTTTACAAATAGACTGGGAGAGAGCAGCAGCATACCTGCAGACTGGTGCTGCTGACTAGTCAGCATATGTAACTTGAGGTGCTGAAACTCCGTTAATATTCCTGCACATCTGAGTCAGGCTGTCACACAATGCTGCAGCTCCAAATCAGCATTGAGTCCTGTCATTGTCAATGGTGGGACGACAGCACACGCAGTGCAGGAGCACAATGAGCTTTCATATTCCTTGTAACCAAGGAAAATTTTTCTTACTTCAGCACAGACAAAAAAAAAATAAAATAAAGGGGAAAGTGTTACTACCTCTCCCTCTCACGATTGTAACATCTTGTGTCATTACAATGTATATTGCAGTAATAAACTGCACTCTGAAAAGCACTTAATACATTTTTAGAAAAGTAAAATTCTCCTGACAGCCACGTGCCCTTTTCCCACCTCTGCTGTGGCTGCAGGGAATGCCCCAGCCCGTTCGATTGTCAGCAGAGCAGGGACCCAGGCCACTGCACCTATCTTGTAGCTGAGGGAGGAGGTGAAAGCCAAGAGCGTTTCATGCTAACGTTGCTGCTAGAGGCATTGCAAGAGGAGAGTTTCTCACTGCAGCTACGCCACAACACATGAGCAAAGCACCACCAGAAGCAGTGGTCCCACACCCTGCCACTCCCTCCCAAGCTCCTTACCAGAGCTAGGTGATACGACAGGGTGAGCTGGCTCAGGGTATCAGACCATGGGAAAACTCTTCTTTTTCACTTTCGTGATCCATTTTCTGCCAAGGCAGCCCACTGAGCTGGCTCACTGTGTGTGTGCACAGTCTGGTTCAGGAGAGGTGGGTGGACGTGATGCTGGGGCGAGGGGAGCATGGCTGGGCGCTGTGGCATCCTCTTGTGTGTAGCATGGCTAGCCATAAGGTGAAACTACGCTCCTAGGCTCTGAATTTCCTGAGTCTTGCCGGTTGCATGGGTTTTAAGAGTTATCATTAGATGACCTTAGAATAAAGGTGTGGCTATCCCATTGCTTTGTCTGCCTGTTAAGGAACCCTTTACCCCGGCAACCACCCCGGCACTGCCCCAGCACCGTGCTGCCACATGGCAGCTGCGGTCCATCAGCTGTGCAGGGCTATCCACCAGGCTCTCACCCAGGGAACCTCTCTTGTAACATCTTCTTCCAGAACTGACCCTGGTAAAAAGGCATTCACTGTCAGTAGTGCATCACCACGGCTCCAGTAACCTTGCCAAGCTGTCAAATACAAGAGGAGACAATATATTTCATCTGTGTGCAGTTGAACAAGGGCACATGCAATATCCATCAACAAAAACTTTGTTTGGCGACATGGTTCAGCTACAATACTGGCCAAAGAAGGATTCTGTTTGCAGACTGCCCGAATTCCAGCTATACTGAACCAAACGGCATTTTTATAACATGCCCAGGAAATGCAACATGCCCATTTCCTGACAATACCGTGCTGCAGTACGCGTACAGGCCTTTGCTGCCTGGGAATGGTGACATTTCCACCACTGCCCTACCACCGCAGTGGCTCCTGCCTGCTCCCCCGGGCAGGCACGCGTGGGAACAGTGTCTCTGACCCAAGCACTGCAGCAGCAATGCCCCCAGCTTCTCCCGATCACAATTACTACGATGAGCTGGGGCTGGATCCAGCATCCTGCAAATCGCCATAATTCCCCTGAAATCTCTAGAACAATGCTGAAAGAGCCAAAGCGTTGCACTGTGCAGTGCAGAAAGGTTAAGTGCTGCAGGTGAAATCAGAATTTGATGCTCCCACTAAGGGTATAAATAATAAAAAGTTTTCCTTCACTAGGCGACTAAAGGCTTTTATTTCTGAAGACTGGCTTCCTTTTTACAGTGTTAGGTGTGAACAGCAGTACACAAAATTGAGAGTGGTACAAGTGAAGCTACTTAAATTGTTAGATATTTCTGGATTTATATTAAAATATATTAAAAAATCACTAAGAGTAAATTTGTTCAATGAATAATAACAATTATGTTCAAACAATTTATAACAAAAATGTAACAGAATTAAATGTAATACCAAATTTGAAGAACAAGGTACATTGAATGGGAGAAATAACTGCATAAAGATAGAAGGAGAAATTACTCCTGTCACCCACAGGAGAAATTTGTACATGTATGGTACATCACATATATTTAACTGATAGCTAGGTGCTAACAGAGCGATCTGCTAAAATTACTCCATCGCGTGCTTTTGAAAACCTCACCCATGTTCACCCACTAACCCACTTAGAGGTTTCAACTGCATGCTGATTCCCTAAATCATTCCAGCTGGTGAGCCAAGTTAAATTACAGACAAATAGTTTCCCACAACAATGTTGTATAATTTTTAATAAACAACACTACCCTTCAGTAGTCTGGGCTAGGTTGGAATAAGAAATGCACTGGTGTAAATGAGGTTCTAACTACAAATGATTTGCAAGGAAGAGTTAATCCCTTTGAATAATTTGTCTAGCTTTCAGTGTAGGACGACTGTTGAGATGCCTTTATAATACCAAATATAGTGATTTTTTTCCATATAAGGGAACAAAAAGGAGAAGAAAAAGACTGTCAATCACCAATAAAATTAATATTTAAAAAGACACACACTTTTCTTGAGGAACGGTCCTTTAACTGTCACATCCTCACTAATTTACCACTGCCTAGCAGAGCAATCTCAGGGAAGTGCCTGCAGACATGCCAGTTCAGAACGGTACTGAAAGATTGCTCTCCAATTTGTCCCTGGTGCTGGCTTACCATAAAGAAGCACAGAGGTCTCAATGTACAATGGCTTTATATTAGGTTATTAAACCTTTTAGTAGTCGTTATCGACTAAGTTTTATCTTCAATTGAAAATAAATGCTTTCCAGCCTGTAACAAATCTCATTTTTTTCAATCTTCCTCATTTTTTAGTCTCCCTGAAAAAGAAGCAGGAGGAAAGGAGACTGCAGCGTTGATGTTCAACACTTCTCACTTCTGACCAATTTATGTTTATGTAAAATTTAAATATTCTTTACCACATTGAATTTTCATCTCCACTAAGCAAAACTTGAGGCCAATTAATTCCACGGCATTCTCACGACTGAAGGGTTGTGTTCCCTGGACGTGAGTACACTGGTACGGGGCAGGTCGTTATTAGAGGTAGACCATACAAATGTAATTAAATACATTCACGCAGCATTTTAAGCTGTTTTGAAACACACAAATTAAAAACTGAAAAAAGTTTACTAAAATTAGAAATTCTGTAGAAAGGAGGTTGTTGCCATACCTACTTGTTACCATCTGCAATGTGACTTTCATCTTTTACATTAACGTTTCTTAAGCTTCTGAGACAGGAATAGCTTAACTGGGTTAGTTGTACTTCTCTAGATATTCACACCCAGACTTCACAGACACAAACAGCACAAGCTGTGTGTGCAAATAGAAAACACAAGGGCAGAACAATTTGAGCACACGCTTTTGCAGAACGCATCATTTCCTTTCCTGCAACGTTCGCAGGACTGACAGTTGCTCAGCGTTGCTGTATGGGATTGGTCTGAAGCTGTCAGCACCAACGAGTAATAGTCATCCCTGCCACCTGAAAAGTATCTAGAAGAAAAAGCTAGAATGTTTGTTTGGTAAATATTGAGTGGGATCTGTTTCCAAAAAAAAATATTACACATTGGTAGCCATTACGGTCTGCAGGCCTCCCAGTGCTGGTGGTACAAAACTACAAAATTGCCACCTGCAATTACTGTATCGCTAATTAACAGCCTATTTGCCGCGTGTGTCGGAGTGGCATGTCCTGGCATGAGACCATAAGCAGAAGGGAAGACCCAGCTTACAGTTGCATTTGAAAGCATCGTTTTGACCACAGGAGTACTTTGGGTTGCGTTTTCCTGCTGGAGCTGGAGAACAGCACGCAATGCAGGCACAGCGGGTTTGGCTGCAGCGCAGCCGTGCCTTCCCCAAGACCAGCCTCTTCTGGAGAGGGCAAGAATGCAAGGATTCCCCTTAGGAACGTAGCAAGGACAGAGCTCACTAGCTTTGGGTCATTCACTAGTGCTGGGTTTGGTTTGATCCAACAATTTAACTTAATTCACTGTCGTAGTTTTGCTCTGCTGTAGCTTTGATGACTTACTAAGTCATAAAAACGGAAAAGTTCACAGTAAAACCAGGTATTTTGAAAGCCTGAGCATATATATCCTGCATTCCCTTGGCAAAAATCCCACAAAAGATGGGCAAACAATTCAGCCTGAAGTTAAGAAGATGTTGAAGAACAACATAAACTCCATTTTGCCGGAAGTAAATTTGTACGGTTGTGCATTTCCTTTTTGCTATACACTGTATCTTCCTAACACATTACTTTAAAGATCGTCTAATATTTTTCCACATTTTTCTAAAGTGAGACACTAACAAATGTATTTGTCTGTACAATGGAAAAAAACGGTTTTAATTTAAAAGGAAGATAATGGAATAATGCAAGCTTACCTTTTCAAAAGACTTTGTCTAACTACGTATGGAAGTATTTTCCATTCTGCACCTAAGATAGGTCAGATGTACTTTGAAAGTAAATATGGAAATGAAAAAACTTGAAAATGAAAAATGGTACCTACCAGACACAAATAACTTCAGAAGATTATTATGTGTTAAAGGGTTAGTATCACTGCAGACCTAAACATGAACGAATATACTTTAACTTTCTCCATTTTGATGAAACAAAAAAGCGGTATTTTTCAAGAAGTGAAATAGCAATTTGCTCGAAGGTCACTTCCCCTCTTTGTTAAATGACTAAATAATGCATTGTACATGAATCACGGAGCTTTTACAGCCCTAACGTGAAACTATTAACAATTCGGAACTGGATGTCTGCCACAGCCTCTACAGGAGCGTGCAATCCCCAGTCGTGGGCCAGGGGCAATGCAATATGCACGAGCACTGGGCCAGATACGAGCGGGCAGAAATCCATCTGGCTCCGCGGCGGGGCTGAGCTGAGCTGCTTGCACCGGGGCACGGCTCTCCACCTGCACAGAGCCGTGGCAGGTAAGGGGCAGTTTAATGAACACGGCTAGTTTAAAGGTACAACACTAATGTTGTTGGTAAGTACCGGCGGCAGATGTGGCGTCGACTGCTAAGTCCACAGCCTCTCGCCCCGCACCTGCTACGCGCAGAGCAACGCCTGCCTGGCTGCGCACGGCGGGACGCCCTGGGGCGCGCCGCGGGCTGGGCGCTCACAGCGTGGGACCAGGGGTGCCAGGCTACCTCGGGGGCACCGCGCTGGGACCCGCGGCGCCGCTCTGCTGCGCAGAGTGGCTCACACCGGACTCTTCTGCATTTCTCTGCATGTCACGGCAGCCCCGACCAGACTTAGTGAACGGGCTCTGCTGATGGCCTCTATCTTAACAGAGGAAAAATGAACTGGTTTCGGTATTAGCTTAATTGCTTCGTTAATTGCCTCATTTTCATAGAGAAGAGAGCTTTTATCATAGGACGTGACACCAGCCTTTCCCCTCGAAACATCAGGGCCCTCCCCGCAAGGTGCCAGGAGCCAACAGCTCCCATTGAAATCAATTATGGTCACGTCAATGGAACCGAGAGTACTTAAAGTCATTCAGGAAGCACTCAGGGCTTGGTTAAAATGATGGCATTGTGTAACTTAATTAGTACAGTTAGATAATCTCATTCTTTCAAGCAGGAATAAAAAAACTTTGATTTTCAAAGGCAATTTAGAAAACATAACTTCAAACCACTCTATTCTTTATAACTAAGAACATACTTATTTTATGGCTTCTACATTAGAGGCCATTAGAATGGATTTTCATGTAATGCTTTAAGTTTATTTAGGATGAACATTAGCCACCCTTTCATTCTGATGTATTAAATCAATGTATCTAGTAGTGTATGTTTACAGAAGAAAGTACTTACACTGCAGGATATTTCTCCAGTATCGATAGATCAGTTGGTTATAAATTATCTTAATATCCTATTCATAAAAATAAAATACTCTATGAGGGCAAAAATAACAACCTGAAGTCTGAGAGTCCAAGGGAATAAACAAAGGGTATGCAATGCTGAACTGGCTAGGGGAGCAGCACACGGTCTGTCGGCCAGACCAGACACTTTGGTCTGGCAGGACACAGCTGGTGCAGCACCAGCCCTGCGGTGGGGAGGTTTTGCAGGATGTTCACTGAAGCATGGCTACAGTGCCATGCTTTCACTTACGGGTTTTTTTGTTGTTGATGGTGGTTGGTTGGTTTGGTTTGGCTTTTTTAGGATTTGTACAATAGTCAAATGAGAATGACTTTGAAGGGACATTAATGAGTTTATCCTGAGCCACTGCATACCATAAAAAAGCATGGCATACCCAAAAAGATGATAGCATCAAATAAATACTGAAACAAGACCCAAAATACACCTCACAGGAGTATGGGTGTTACATTTGTTCCCCTGTTCTTGGGAATGACAGCAACAGTTAACAGAGACAGTCCTGCAAATCAGCTGTGCTGCACTCAAAAGACTGAGTGAATTTCAAGGCAAGCACCCAAGCTGCCAGTGAGGGAGAAATTGTTCTAAAAGCCAGAACGCGGTGGTGGCATGCCAGGTTTTCATGCAAAGACTTCCCTCTTCCTTCCTGCAGGGAGTTCTCCTGTTTTTCAAGGAACACGATCCATCTTAACATCCCCAACTAGTTTCAAAGCCCATTGGAGGTATACTCTGAAGCCACAGGTGTGTAGCCTTTGAGATTCAAACTGTTGTACCTGAGACTCAAACGGTTTGACTAGGTGATCAGCATACATGGCGACCCAGCAGGGATCGGATGAGCAGTGAAGGGAAGGAACCCCAGTAACCACCAAAGGAGGAGCATCACCGCTTCACTTGTCCTGGGGGAAAGCCACCCAGGGGGGACACAGAGAGAAAGAAACTACCTGAACACCTCGCAGAGTGACGGGAGTCATCGTCACCACGTTATAGGACTCTAGACTATAGGATGCAGAGGCAATAGCATTTTGGAATTGCATAAAGCTTATTATGGGATGTTTACAGGAATTAGCAAAGGCAGGGAAAGGGAGGGATGAAAGTGAATTCGGTGAGGAAGAAATGGTGGGGAAATGGAGGGGAAAGGGGCTAACAGGCCCTGTTGTAGACCAAGAAACGTATGTATTTTGTAGAATTACCCTAATGCAGCTGGTAACTAAAGGCCTGTTCTTCATATCTGGAAGATGAGCAATATTAATAGGCACTGACAGACATAAAAAGTTCCATACAAAATATCCTAGCAGGTTTTAAAAAAAAACACATTCTGACATCACTATTAGCAGATAGAAAACTAATTTGAAGCAAGCTGCAAAAATTTGGTTGCCTATCCTCATGCATTTAATGCAGTCCAGCATTAATGTTCATTTTTCTGCTATCAATAACATTAGTGTTATAAAAACAGAGATACAGATAGCAACACATACCAGTCTGCGAATTTCTCTCTCACACTCCCTCTTAATTCTGCTGATTTCCTCTTGATGCAGGTGATACACACTCCTTATCTCTGCTGCTTTAATTTTGTCAGCTTGGATGACCATAGTTAAAGCCTCTTCCACTTGTTTCTTAGCCCCCTTAAGTTCTGAAATTTCTTGCTGCATTTTTATTTTCTCAACTTCAAACCCCTTCTTGGCCTCCTCCTTTGCCTCTGAAAGCAGCACGGTTTTCACCTTGTCAGGAGCCCCATCACGTACAGCATTGAGAAGGGCCTGTAGTCTCTGGATTTCATTATCTTTAATTTTTATTACTCTAAGTAGTTCAGCTTCATGCTGCCTCAGAAGTGCTTCTCGAACAGCTTGGAGCTCCTTCATTTTCTCTTCATGAAGTTTGACTTTGAGCTCTGTTACCACCACTGTACTTTTATGCTGTTCGTGTTCTTTGATCTGCTTAACTTCCTGATTTTTCTCTCTTTCCAACTTGCTGACCTACATGCAAAGTCAAAAAAGAGCAGTGTTTTTATCAACAAAATTATTGCCACAAATTATGAGATAATCTAAAAATGGCATGGATCACTTTACTATGTCAGAATTCATAGTTGTATGACTGTGCCTTAGAGAGAAAGGCCTGCCCGATGAATTCTTATTACCACATGCAGAAGCACAAATTTGACATTTTGTTCATGCTTTATCGTTAGATGCTTTATTACATATTAATCATCCATTTTTTAAAGAGGTTCCAAGTAAAAATAGGATCACCAAGCTCTGCTCACAGCCACTTTGACAAACTTCACCACTCCTTCTGCCTTCATGCTGCAAACTTAAAAAGGAGAAATTTCCTCTCTTGGAGCATTTCATGTGAACAAAATACACATTACAGAACCTCGTGCAACAACATTTCCACAGGGACAAGGTTTTTGCAATCTGTGGAAAACACTTTCAGCATGTGGTCATGGTGGCCACCGTATGGTTTGGCAGGTACCTGTGGGGATCTTGAGTAACACACCTTGCAGTGCAGCCAGGGGGACTCCATCCTCTCTCACAGATGACCCAGAAGCACCAGTAAGTGTTTACCTTGTAATTAACACAGCCAGTGTAGCTCCACATAACTAAAACCCTTAAAATACAATCTGGTCCTCGGAGTGGATGTGGCTATGAACCATTGCACTTCAATGAGGCACTAATTTAAAGTTTATTTTCTTCAACTCTGACCAATGCAGTAGTGAATATACCTGTGAGGTTACATTTGTGCATGCACATCAGAAGAGCTGGCAAAGTTGCAGGCTGTCATCGGTGCTGTCCTGGGGTACAAATGAGAACCACATGTGTCAGGGGAAAATACAATCCACCTCAGCTTTTTATTGAAGTGGATGTGGCACAGTGGCAGGCATTGCACTAGAAAATACTCCCAGCATGTATTTGCAGTAGCATTTAAAGTGTTTGCATAACGGACTATCTCCTTTGAGCAGGCTTGTTCAGAGGCAGGGAGTGCACATCAATTCTCTCTATCTTTTCTGCCCTAGGATGTTTATCAGAGCAGCCAGTGCATATATTTAAATGCTAAGATTAAGAAGTGGATATTCACAACATTATAATTACTTACTGAAGTGTTTATTGGGGGAAAAAAAAAGTTCAGGTCAATTATTTTTAGTAAAGATGTATTTTTTTTTCCTATGATGACACAGGAACATTTTCTTGCTAAGAACATGCCTAAATCTGTTTCCCATACGAGAGCACTCCACAGAACCAAACACTGCAGGCGTAAAGAAAAAAACTGTGACATTACAGAGAACTGGGATAATTCTTCTAAAGAAAAAGTAATTTGTGAAAAGAGGAAAAAGAATCTGGACAACTCTGTAGAAAAGACATTTCTTTCACTAGAAATCAGCATAAGTGGAAATACTTGTATATTTAGAAAAAGAGAAACAAAATCATATCATTGCCACTTTAGAAATTACTGATATTGAGGATGAATCTAGGCACCAATAATGATTTTTAGCATCACATTCTATTTTTATAAACAAATAATAAGCATTTGAAATTTCATAGACTTTAATTTGACCAATTTAGTGACCTAGATCCATTAGTGAACACGTATCATAAATTTATGCAAGAAGCACAAAACCCAAGTGAGCTAACCATTAATATCCAAACACTACATGAAGTATCTGCTCAGAAAGCAGACTAACGTGTCTGTAACAGGTGCTATAAACAGAACAATGTTTAAGATAATACACATTCAGGAAATAGCCAGCACCTTATAGAGGAAGTCTATTTTTCAGCTGGTATCTGCAGGTCTCATACCACATCCCCTAAGGAATATGCAAGAAACCAGGTGCCATTATTTTGGCGTGCTCAGGTACACAGATCTGAACTGTGCTGTACGCACGTGCACATGCAAGGTATAAAAAGCTCTGTGAGAGCTACTGGGAAGCACAAAACAACTGCATTTTATCAGATGCTTTTTCAGCAATAAATTATGCATTACAAGTAACAAAATGTATCTGACCACAGAAGGGTAAAACGATATTTCACTTTAAAACCAGGAAGTCAAGAAAAGCTGTGATGAGAAGCCTTGTATCTAAAAGGACTGGGGAAGGCTGAGGGAAGGAAAATAGGGTCCTCAGTCTTAAAGCCGTAAACTCTGCTTCACAGTAAAATTATTAATAGATATTCTATTAAAATATGCGTGTGTGTGTATGTGTATAAGTATATATACACACGCACAAACACCGCCTTTGGAAGCTTCCTTAAAAATTAGAATCATAGGCTACAGTGCCAAATTATGATGCAAGTTAATGGAAAAATACAGGATGTAATTCTGTCCCTGGCATAATAATGCATTTCTCTATTAGGGCTCTGGAGCAACAAAAAACAAAAAAACAAAAGTTTATCAGTGGAAACTAATTAGGGATTATTGAAGAACAAATAACATTGCCCTGCCCTTGCTGAGAAAGGTGCTGAGGGTTGTGGAAGAGGCAGCTCAGAGTCCTGGTGGGGCAGCTGGCAGTCCGAAACACTTTGAGCACAACCTCCCAACGAAATTAGCCTCAGTGCAAAAGAGAAGAACCAGCAAAGGGAACTTCTGAGCACCACCAAGTTGTATTCAAAGTCCTCATGGTACACGTTCTCGTACACAGGTAAGTACTCGCTAGGAAAAAATCTAGTAGGAGAAACAAAAAGGGTGCACAGCTTCAGCCCACCGCCGTGGCCATGCCACCTGTTTCGAGCAGCTCTGTACTCTCCCAGGTCTCCTGCTGGCACGTAGCTACGTGGTTTTTGGACCTTGTTTCCTCCCCGATCACAAGAGCAAGCGTGCGTACCGCCGCTGCCCGGGACCCGCGACCCTGTGCCCTTGGGTTTAGAGATGGGGAGCGTTTTGCTTTAAATACAAGGGGAACAATTTAAAACACGACGTGAAGGGGCTCTATCATTTCACACAGAAGGCCAGTCCCCGTTGCTCACGTGCATCGCCCCAAGTATTTATTTCCGAAGTCAGGTACAAGCTGGCTATGTGTGGGGCAACAGGCAAAGGGTGGTGGGAAGGAGACAGAGCAGGCTGCCTTCGTTTTAATCACTGGGGGAGGGAAGGGAAAGGAAGACACACACCTTGCTCTTCTCCTGCTGGAGCTCGATCTGGATGTCGGTGAGCTTCGCCCTGAGCTCCTCATTGGCAGCCTGCAGGGCGGCCAAGGCCTCGGGCCTCTCTCCCCGGGCGCGGCTGCTGGCGCCCTTCCTCGACATGGTGAGGCGGCGTGGTGGGATGCTGGCGCAGGCCCCGCCGTCCCGGCGCTGCGGCTGCTGCTCCTCGCCGCGCCCCGCTACATCTTCTCACTCGCCTGCAGGGAGGGAAGCAGAGGAGCGCCGTGAACAGGCTGCTGTCACCGCCAGGAGCACAGCCGGGCTTCGGCGACTTTCGCAGGACTTCAAGGTGTCCCGCTCGGAAGCGGTTTGGGGCGCTCACACATGCCGACGGCCAGCAGCGCACCGCTTCCCCACAACTGCCTCTCATACAGATCAGCTGGTTTGTAGTCAATAAACACTTCCGATGGAGGCTGCTTCACCATTTCGTTGTCGCACAACATTAAGAGAGGTCAAGTCAGGCAGCATCCTGCTCGTTACCACCTGAGCAGTGCTTTAAAGGTACAAAAAACCAAACCAAAACAAACAAAAAACATTAAAAACACGAGTTTTAAAGACATTTTTTACTCCTCTAACCATCACTGCACCTGGAAGGAGGAGCAGCAGACAGCTGGATACCCTGGGAAGCATGAGGTACACATCAGGCAGCTAAAGTGGCTCTCCCTGACCTGAAGCAAGGGCTGGACAGAGCTCAGCTGCAAAAATATTTTGGCGTACACCTGTCCAGAGCATAAGATTTAAATCATAAACTATAAACGTTTTTCATCTCTTCATCTGCACTTGAATTCACACAGAACAGTGGCTACAGACATTCTGGAGGGACGTCCTAGCTCCATCCCCCGGCACCCTCATGGCTTGCAGGCAGCTACAGCAGGAAAAACCACTTTCAGTGTAGGCAGAAAGATTTTATGATCTTAAAAAAAAAAAAAAAGTCTTACAGAACAAAAAGGTTTGTTTTCCTCCAAACAAATTTAAGAAATTCATAGTAAAAGTAATAAAAGTAATACAAATAGTAAGAAGATACAGAAGTGAGCACAGGTTATATAAAGGCAACAGAAGCTGTCCATGCCAGCATGCGTGGTGTATCATCAAAACAACAACTTTTATCTACATATGTTTACCTAAGTCTGACAACAATGTAGCAGTTTTATTTACACTAAATGGCTTTGTGCTAAATCTAAATAAACAGAACTGAGAGAATCAAATTCTTCTATTAAATAGGGAAGAGCTGGACAAAGTGGATCCATCTTAATAGAATTTATCTATTAATATCGTTTGCACTCTGTGTCAACCCACTAATCCCAACACACTCATAAACTACACAACATACAAAACTTCTGCAATGATAACTTCAGATTTGTCAACAAAACACCTGCTATAACAACAAATACAGTTCTAAAACTACATTCCAGAATTATTTAACTGAAACAAGAATAAACAACAATGAATGTCCTGGAACTGATAAGCATAATAAAAGTATAGTATAACTGCCGGGTGTAGGTGGCATAAGACAACACAAACTCATTCCAAAAAATTTGTAGTCTGAGATGAAGGCAGGTGAAGGTAGGGAGGAACGTGACTTTTTTTTTATATATGTTAATGCTATTTTTATTGCTGCATCCATCCTACGGTTCAGAAAATTCTATGAGAGTTCTATGTAAAAATAAATAATTAGCCTATTAATCAAATCAAGTGAAATTCCCACGTTCTGTGAGTTGCGTGCACAGAGGTGAACTTGACTGACATTATCACAGTTTGTCCTTGCTTCATTTGACTCATTCCTCACAGCTGTTGATGCAGACTGGCAGTCCATTAACGTTTTGTACTTGATCACTACGGGCTGAACAAGTCATACAGGCTGCTGTCAGTTCTTCCTCTGGTCAGTATTTAATTCGTTGCTTATTGATAGTATGAACAGATTTAATTTAATAGAAACCTAAGGATGACAAGAAATTCTGCACAAAAATGCCATGTCCTAGAGGCTTTGTTTGGCACCAGAGCAGTGGAACAGAAGTGCCATCCTAAAATACGGACGTTTCCTCAATGTTTCTTTTGTATTTTGTATACTTTCAGGAGTTTTTCTTATAGAAAAATACTTTGTCAAAGCACTATGGGAAAAAAAATCAGCAGCACAAGCTACTTTGTAATTATACCATGCAATTTTTCAGTCTGTAGATTATGGGCTATGGGTGTGAAAATCCAGTTCGTTCACATTTAAAGGATAAACAGCAACACACATGCAAAGAAACAGTTGCCTCTGCTTCTCTGGCAAAGCTGACTCAACTGTCAATTTTTTATTTTTAAGTTACCAGTGAAAAAATTAATGGGAGTGAAATTAATGGGGGAAGTGGCTGAATTTTGGGAGTAACTGTGCAAAGCTGCTGCGAGATGGGGAGACGAGACTTGGAGAAACATGGTTATTTCTTTCTGTGGTGCTTGCCTGTGTAGCCTTGAAGTTTCTATAGAAAAAAAAGTGTTTGGTCATCCAAAGAAATTAAAATGAATAAAAATTTACAGACGTAGCCTGAAAAATCTCTAAGGAGAATGCAAAGATGTTCTTAGTGTTTAAAATTCATGCTTCTTTGTATAAGAAGATGCAATGCATTAGCAATTACCCTACAAAAGAGGCTTCTTATAGAAAAAAAATGGGGCAGTCTATAGCCACAGGCACTGAATTCTCCTGCGATGAATGAAGCATTTGTGCATATTACAATGATTTTCTTAAACAATATGTTGTAATAATAGATGTAGTAGGTGGAGTCTGGTTATTTCACAACCTGAGGAAATGAGAAGCAGCACAGTACAAGATTTTAATTGCTAATATGTGAATGTCAGACAAATAATAAATTTAATGATACAGCGATTTGTCAGAATAATTTAAATCAGAATGGTTATTTTCAACAGGCAAAAGCTACAGGAATTTTTCTTTGTTTACAGAAAACACAAGTAAGGAACTGAACCAGGAAAGCAAGCTGAAAGGCAAAAAGTAATGAGAGGTATGCTGGGAGGAGCACAAGCCCAGCAGCTGATTTTCTGGGAGACTGTGCAGTAACAGCCCCCAGCAGCCGGACACGCTGCACGCAGAGCAGCTATTTCACTAGCACGGGCTGGCATTGCCTCAGAGCCTCTGGGGAGCACCACACGGAGAAGCCCACCGTCCCGAAACTGCCCTTGCAGACGCAGGGGCCTGGTGGTTTCTAAGCACGGCTCACTTGATGGGAACTCTGCCTGAGATAGGATTGGTGGCACTAATGTGTCCTCCTGCTTTCAGAGTTTGAGCTTTTAATTTTTGTTGAAAATATTACCGAGGTTTTCCTGTATGAGTCAACACATTTCGTACCAAGCATCTGCCTAAATATGATTTTTCTCTACTAAAACCAGAACAAAACAAACAAACAAAAAACCACAAATAAAATAGCATATTCCAAGGAAGAAAGGCTTGTATTGCAACATTTGCCTTGAGTGTGTCTACAAAACCGTTGAAGATAAAGCATAAAAGCAGCTCAGACCTGGTAAGCTGGAGGCCTGTCAGAGGCCCCAGGTGCCCACCTTCAGCCAAGCTTTGCCAGAACAGGCCACTAACATCCAGCATCCATTCCCCAGAAAGCAGGGCCAGGAGAATTTCTCCTCTGACACCTCCACCGTGGCTCATGTAAACATGCCCACGCCAAATCCCAGGTGACAATGGAGGGAGACAGAGCAACCTTTCAGATCCGATAGACTCCCATCAGTTCAGCGTGGGCAAGGGGTCCAGCATCAGGAACATCTTCCAAACTGGAATGCTAAAGCTTTAATGAGATTTTCTTAGAGAAAAATCATCTCCCCTGCCAGTACTTAAAGTAATAAGCTTGATTCAAAAAGAACCACACAGAAATTAGCTGAGGACTATTTTAATTAAGTCTTTAAAGCTGTCCTTAGAAGGACATAATGATAAAACTTGAATGTAGCCAAGAAAAACATCCAAGGATTAAGAGATCCGGATAATAGGAATTTGATCAGCCTTGGTAATGATCTGTCTGCAAAATGTACTACTGGCAGTGAGAGCTGCAGAGCAATGGGAAAGCTGCCCTGCACACCACGCTTCCAAGCTCAAAAACTTGTGGGGAAGGTTTCTCGGAGGAAGACACACAAGACAAAGAGCACGTTTCCCCTGTCACAAAGACAAAATGGGCTGCGTTAGTTGCAGCTGTACTCATACAAACAGCAAAGTGGGAAGGAGCACGCGGAGGAGGTGGTTGCGGTAGCACCTCCATGTGCTGTTAGAAATCAGCAGGCAAGGAGTCACTGGTCAAGGAGCGGCAGTACCCGTCAGCGATGCTACAACTGCTTTTACTCCTGGATGTATCGGACCTCAGACCCTGCTGGTGGGTGCCCTGCACAACCCTCCTGAAATGGAAAAGGCAGATACCGGAGAAAGACAGAGGAGGAAGTGCTCCTTGCCCTGCTGGGTGCCCTGCTGGGGCACGGGGGCTCACGCTTCCCTCCCCACAAGGCAGGGACCAAACCACCCCTTTGGTTACAAACCCGAGTCCTTGTCCTTCCTGGAGAAGGGGGAGAGGAGGGAAGGGAAATCAGCCTAGGGCTGAGAACTGGGAGTTCCAGTGTTACTAAACGCTCACTTTAATTACTCAATTTTGTCTAATTCTATGCAAATTAATGAATGATTAGTGAGTGATACAAAGATTTTAGACAGTCTATACTCGTGAAACTCCACTGGTTTCAAAGACATTAGTTTTAAAGACAAGAAGCACTCAGGCTCTTGAGCTTCTAAACATAAAAAGATTAAGACACAGTGTGAATGATGTATATTATTATTGACAAGATTCATTTATCTCTGGAATACCAAGAAACATAACCTGAGTTACTGCTCACCTGCAAGAACATTGATTTTGAAGGCAAAGCAGCAAAAAAAAAATAAATCGTTATTAGTATTTACAACAGGCTTTGTGTCAGAGAGAACAAAAGCATCAATAAACATGTTACCCAAACCATTCATTTATCACTGGTTTTCTGTGCTGAAGAGAGCCGCAGAAAGAATAAACAAAAGACATACAGGCATCAAGCACGTACTCACTCCGCCACGCAGCCTGTAATTTACTGCCAGGGAGCAGACCAGTTCGGGAGGCATTGTCCTCTCCTGCTCTGCATTTCCTCGGGAGGTTTCATCGGGCACTTTGCCTTCTGTTTTCTGGCCAGCCCCATGCCCTGCCCAGCCCCATGCTCTCTCAGGCAGCACCAGGCTCTGATTTGGGGCGAGGAGGCAGCCCTGCCCGCGGGTGGAGGAGGCAGCAGGACCTATCTGCCCTGCACGACCCTGCGAGCTGCGGCCTCCCGGCCCTTGGGTGGCACGTCTTCTCCTAACTGGGACGTGACAGAGGATAAAAATGCTGCCAAGGACGGGCACGAACCACGGAGGAAACGTGGATCCCAGCTCTGTTCTCCCCCTTGGGAGAAGCTCCTGTGGCTGCTGGTGTCACACGGCCGGCAGACCGCAGGAGGAGGCAATGATTGCAGAATCGGCTCGGCTCGGGGCTCCTGGCCACAACCCCTCAGGGTCAGGTCGATGTAAGCAGCATAATGTATCAGAGGAGAAAACCCCAAGGCAGTGGTCTTATTTTCAAGAACTGGTGAGACGCACAGAGGACCCCTCCGGTGTTCATTGTCCTACAGATCAGAGCGGGATTTACACGGTTTAGAACCATTCGTCCTTGTGGCGTACGCTGAATTGTTTTTCCGATGGATAATAATGGGAAATCAGACTGGGCAGAGTAAGGCAGCTTTCTAGTGGCAACCATGAGCTTCTGTGTCTGCAATGAAACAAGCACCATTGTTGTAAAGTATGAAAGTAGTTATTTGTATTTCGAAAAAAGTCATGGTCTTGTAATGCCGAACAGCGGTGTCTGTTGGTGCATGCCTGTGCACACATGAGCCATCTGGGGACTGGTGGACAAATGCCAGTCTTAAAAGAATATTTCTCCCAAATGCTGTGAGAAAAAAAACATCCATAAAAATATTTCCAAGCCAACATCATTGTACTTACACAGAACTCAGCAGAGAGTTTGTCGTGCTGGAGAAGGGATGCAAATCAGCCAGTTCTGGCTTTCTCAGCTACCACGCTCTGACAGCGAGCTAACGTGTGGTGAGCCCCAAAAGCTAACGCCAAACCCGAGCAAACAGCCCAGCTCAGTGGGACACTGCCTGCACAGTCCTGGGCAGTAATGGGCAGAAAAACACAGTTCTGATACGTGAGGTATGTCGCCCTTGAATTTTATTTTATTTTTCAATGAGTTCTGTAGAGGGGAATCTGAGAGACATTTTTATAGTAATGTCTTCATATTTTTGATACAGGGAGAATATATTATGGATATATGGATATGATTCCTGGTATGTTTGATATTGAAAATAGCATCAATTATGCATCATAAGGTGTCTTTAGCAGGGCTCATCATTCTTTTTGCCTCCTGACTTGCAGTTCAGACATCAAGGCTAATTGGAAAATACATTTTCTAGTTAACAGTTTCTGAAACCATACTTGAATTAAATGAATAGATTGCTACCAGAGTACCAATATTTTAAACAAAACAGCTTAAACAAAACACTGTTTTTAGAAATACTGGACATTTCAAATATATGATATGAGCTTGTGAAAACGCTATTCTTTTTCTCTTTTGAAAAACTATTATAACTAAAGGCTTTATACAATCCTTTTTCAGTCTCTGGCACACCTCAAAATATTGTAATTGAAAGAAAATGCAATATGCAAACGCAAAATGCAACTCAGCCACAGACATATATGTTTGATATGGTTGAGTTCCCACTTCCTGATACGGGGAAGCTCTTCTTGAGTAATCTCAGTTTTTCACTTCAAATTTCAACAGTTTATAGATCTGAATAAAAGAAAATTGGCCATCCTCTGAAAGGTTGTTTCATGCTGGGCCAAAGTACTGGGTTTGTGCTGTTTTTTTGTGCCTCAGACATGATAATTTACTGTGCAACTCTCTCGTGATTGAAAAGTAGTTAAAATTGAAAACTAAATGTTACATTAAATTGAAAAACAAACAAACAAATTTGGTTAATGCAGTTTGACATGACAAAGCTGCCATGACAGCAGTTGCAAGATAACCTTCAGGACGTGAACTCTGCCATCGAGCAGAAAAGGGTTCAAGCCTCGCTAGCCCATGCATGGGCAAACCCCAGCAGCGATATCTGTGACAGAACCAAGCTCCACGCGAGCTGGCACTAGCTCCTAGGGCGGTTTGCTGTCCCGCCAGCCCGGGCTGACCTTATCCCTATCCCAGGAGGATGGCGTGGCCCCAGCAGGGCGGCACCTTGCCGCAGGGAGGGCAGGGTCACCCCGGGCTCGCCAGACCTGGGAAGGGAGGGATTAAGGAGGAGGAAGGGAGTACGTTTGGTGTGATACTCAGACCTTAACCTGGTGTTGGACTGTGCTTTGCTGAGCTTCAGTAGTGAAACCAGCATAGGAAGTGAACGACAGACCATTTTTTAAAAGGGAAGCCATGTAAAGTCTCATTTCTTTGAATCCCCGTTTTTAGCAGAAGCGACCTGTACCAATAAACTCTAGAGCACTTTCCAGAGTTCACAGATCCCTGATTATCCCATGCAACCTTAACTTAGTGCGACTATGAACATATACATGTTATATATATATTTTATATATACATATATTTATAAACATATAATCAAACTCATCTCAGCTTATTTATTTTTAAGAAGACCAAATGCAGTTATCTCAAACTTCCAACATTTGTCTCAACCGCACTTTTGCTGAGAAAGTTTCAGGCTTAAAACAAAACGTGCATGAAATCTGGCAGAAGACAGCAAAGTAAAGCTCAAGCACACAGGGTACGAATTCAGGATGCAGAAGACTTAAATTCAGGGCCCTGCTTCTAACCAAGTGCCGTGCTGACTAGGAAACAGCATCTTGTCTTGAAGATTTCCACTCTGAAAAGAGCTAGTGCGCGCTTCTGTATGCCAGCAAGTCCCCTGTGGACTACCCTTGTGCACCTACCAAGTGCACATACTTCTCGACAATTAGCTGTTCTAGGGTAAAGCTCAGTTTCCATAGGGAAAAACAAACACAATATTTCCCAGCATGGAACAACTTCTAAAACTTAAATTTGATGACACAGTAACTGGTTAAAAAAAAAAAAAAGGCAAAACCCACCACCACACAGTAATGTGCTTCTGCAGATGGAAGTCTAGCCAAAGTTTTGCTTAGGATTAGATCAATTCCAACAACAGCTTTAACGAACACATGTCAAATCCTGACTGACCTGAATTTTTCCTCAAAGATTAATCCCTCACCCACTGTTAGCTTTAACTCATGGATGGGTGGACCACAGTTACAGAATCCAAAGCAAAATCCTGAACCCTGTAAGCTACACATGCATTGTTTACCTGCCTGCATCACATGCACACACATATAAACCCCAACCACTGATTTTTCATAATAAATTTTAAGTGTTTTTTTTTTTTTAAAGCAAGATAGGTGGCTGCCCAATCTATGAATAGCCTACATAGTTAATAAATAGTTTATAGTAAATACAAAAGAGAGTAATAAAATTTAAGTACTGGAAGACCTAATTGTTACTAAATCTGAACAGGCAGACCCTGGTATTTTAACACCACAAGTTTAACATTATCTAAGCGGGCCACCTTTCTTACTTTTACATCTCTTATGGCTAAACTGCTGAAAGTAAAGAAATTATATAGGTTAGAAAGAGTAACTATTATGTAGGAAGATAATTTTCCTTTTTCCTTAGATAGTCTTCAGTACTTTAGGTACAAAAATACATTGAAGTTATTATAATATAACAAAAATACACCTATCCAAATTCTCAGTTAAACTGGAGCAACTCAGAATAATTTCACTGATTCGTCTAGGATTATTAGCGAGGAGTGCATTTCAGACTTAATTCTGTCAGCTTAATGTTGTGTCATTCCATTATCTTGATCACAAACAAACTGTCTGAGCAATGCCATCCATTTTCCCAAGGAATTCATCCCTGTATAATTAACTACAATCAACTGTAACACAGATGGCGTCGTATGATCCAAAAGCACTTTATAGAAACCTTTTAAGCATGTTATTAACATCCCTAAATAACTAACTATTTAATGTTACCTCTCCAGCCCTCTTCTGCATGAACACACAACACAGCTGGATTTGAGAGAGCAAAAGGCAGCATTTAATTGCAGCACAGTTATAAAAGAATTTCAGCTCTTGGATTTATTCGATTTATAAATGAGTTTGTAAATAACAGACTCTACTGTGGCAACAAAAACATTGCATTTTAGATTTCATAAATAAGACTAATTTTCGGAATGATTCATCCTCAACAAACTCAGCATTGTGGAACTGGACAGCATGGAAGGACACTGATGGGAAGCAGAGCCTTTCTTTAGCCTGACCATGGCTTTCCAAGTGAACAAAATATATTTTTGTCACATTTTTTTTTTCTTTTATAACTAGATGTGTGCCCAGTCCTACACTGATATAAAAATTTACATTTAACAGCAACAAACAAGAATTTGAATGGAAAGATAAATCTCCTGAATGAAAATCAATCGCAAGTTGTTAAATGCCCATCAAGCTCTAATGCAAAGCTGTTCATTCACCCCTCCCCGAAGTTTATTCTCTGGGGATCAGATTACTTCAGACCTGTTTGCTTATTAGTTTAAATTACCTTGTCTTGACAGTTGCTGAGATTCTGCTCCCTAATTTCAGCCCACCTTACCTAACAGGGAGCAGGCCCCTTGGCCCATAAGCTGATTAAGAAAGAAAGCAAAAATATGATCAAACAGACAGACTTTCTGGAGACTTTTTCTGCCCCTTTTAGCAGGGACAGGCCGGAGTACCCACCGAAGACAGCAGCGCTGGGGATTAGCACCCTTCCTCTCCCCCAAACATCTGGTCGACGTGGGCAGTCCCGGTGAGGGCTGGGTGTCCAAAATCTCATGGAATCACGTACGAGCCTGATGGCATGGTCTCAGGTGGGAAGATGGTCCCTGGGAAAGACCAAGAGAGCTTTTAGTAAATTCTGGTAAACGGGAGGTCTGTATTAAAGTAACTGAAGAGGCAACGTGCTGCTCTTCTGGCTTCTGGCAAGAACTTTGTTAGAGAAGGTGAAACAGAGAGTGATGTCCAATTTAGAGATGACAAATGAGCGCAGAAAAGAAAAGCTGTTCAAACAGCACATTACCATGACCTAACATTTGGTTCTCAGTATCACACAATGGGGCTTCTCAGTATTTGAAGTGGGGAGCATTAAACAAATATTCAGTATAGGAACTGGACTGGCAAAATCGTAATGAACACAACAGAGTCATTTATAAATATTGTTACCCAATTAGCTGCGGTTATTTTAAGTACACAGATTTCTATCACATTATAACATAATAGCATAGGAAAGGGAATCATTTCCAGAACCAGCTTTTATTTATGTGCTCTGGGGTTATTAACTCAGTTTTACTTTCCCTCCTGAAGGAAGCCAGCAGTTTGATACATGAGAGCTCTGGACGGTTCGGTGAGAGCAGTGCTTTCTAATTGTTGGGTTTCCTCCGTGTCTTTGTACCATCGCTTAAAACACACTGGGAGACGGGAGAGCAGTGTAAGACTGCGTCTTCTCCAAGGGAAGAGAGAGTCGCACAAAAGAAGTTATACACGGATACAAGAGACAAAACAAAGGTGTTACTACTATGAGTTTTAGTTAAAAAGCCAGGCTTTGCACATTCAGAATAGCAGTTCTGAGCCTGAGTAGCACCGAGTTCAGCTGCAGCACATCACCCTGTAGAACTTGCTTCCCACTGCCCCGTGGAAGCTACAGCAGGCACGTTCACTGCCTGTAGAGCCACAGGAACAACGCGCGTCGCTCTGAAAACACTCCTAGGCACCAAACCTTTACTTGTTTGTAAATCCTGTTGAGGAGATAAGGATTGCAGTATTTAGCTTACCACACCTTGCTGTGAAATGAGCACTGAAGCTGCTGGAAATGTAATGTCCAGACTAAGGTCTCAATTCTATGTATTTTGTTCGTGTGTGATGCAACAAGCTTGTAACAGAAACCTAAAAGGTCTCACATGTGAAGCAAAATGAACTGTAACTAAGAAGCATTGAAATATAAAATAGATGGGGACAGATTTAAGTGAATAACAGAAAATAACAGAAACTTTTTTCTTTCTTTTTTTTTTTTTTTTTAAGTACATGAGAATAGCTACTGAATTTACCACTAGTATCTTCGGGGATCACTGTATGAAATAAACATCTGCATAACTAATTAATTCATATGCTTTCACAGGTTTCATGATTCACCTATTAATGAAGTGATCGATGACTTCTCACAGATAGTGTCAAAATACCCAATTCCTGATACTGCACAATTTAATATCATAGAATAGCCTGTTAGGAGAATCTGAATTCTAAAATCCCTTTTAGAAAAGGATTTAATATTTATATAGATATATATTGTCGGACAACTCCACAGAGCAGCTCCGTTACATATCTAGAAAGGCTGCATTTATGCAAGGGGTGAAGATGCCAGACAGAAACAGTGCAGTCGGGAACAGCCGTAACCCCTTGTGGCCTCCCTCACAGCCCTCTGAAATCATGCATTTTCCATTTATTTCACCAGGCTGTCAATTAGGCACTTGAGCCAAGTTCCACTCAAGTCAGTAGGAAACTTGCCATTCACTAAAAGGATCCCATCATTAAAGTAGTGGGAAGTCACGGCCTGAAAGGCACTTCTCACGAGCACCAGTTCAGCAAGCACAGCCCCGTCCATGGGCTGCCAAGCCCAGCGTGCCGCCAGCATGAGATGGGTTCTGGGGATGAGTGAGGCAGCGAGGCTTTGGATGCGGAGCTGGTGCTCACCCTCAGAGCCAGGAACGCGACAGGTCAGCGGAGCCAGCTCCCTGGAGGCCCCAGCTCTTTTCCTGAGAGCCTCCGCCTGGTCCTGGTGCAGCGGCACAGCATCTCCCACGGCAGCGCCAGCCCGCGCACCGGCACAGCCTGGGGAAGGGCGGGTGAAAAGATGGGGAATTAGCAGAGGAGGATGCAGACAGCAGAGCTAGCTGAACGCTTTAACGGAAAGCACCGCTTCTTAAATTACCATTTGCTCCTGGTACGCAAAGGGCCCATTTAGACCAACCACTTTTTGGCAAATAATCTATCAGCTTGGGGTCGGAACTCAGACGTGCTCCTGTAAGTCACGGCTGAGCCCCAGGCGCTCGGGTCAGTAGAAAAGAACCCCACTGACACGCGTGTTATACGGCCAACACATCCTCTAATCCGTGCTAAGTACTGAGGTACTCGGTACTTGGAATACCCCTATTTTGTCTGGCTAAGTACGTATTTCCAATTATAAGAAAAACATTTTAATCTTTTGAATCAAATTTAAAATATTAATAAGATTTAAAATAAACAACAAAATGAAACAAACCAACCAAACAAACCTGACTCAGTCCAGGCCCTGGAAGATGTCTGAATAAAATCCCAAAGGCAAAATACCCTCCCAGATACTGGAACAGAAAGACTACTGAACCTTGCAGTAACAGAGCTCATGTCTCTGAACAGAAACACAAAGCGGTGACTAGGAGGGAAATGCTCAGAGCACGCAGGGAAGGCCACGCCGAGGAGCAGGACATGCCCCGTGTGCTGTGGAGCAAAGCCTTCCCGGGCCAGAGGCACGTCAGAGGTACTTCGTGCTAAGGATATGCAGATGCAGTGTTTTTTCACTGCTGCTGACCTTGTCAAGGTGATTTCTGCTCATAGGTGGCTATGCATTAACCAGATATACATGGCTGAGAATTTTAAAGCTATAATCTGATTTTTACTCTTTTTTTTTTTTTAAGCTGATTTGATTTGAGATGCTCCATCAATCTTCCCAGTCAATTTGCTTGGCAGGCAGATATCCATTTCTCTGCAGTTTTGTGCAACAGAGCAGTAAGTGGGTTTAAGACTTCCTTTCAGTATGGCAGAACCAGACCCATCTAAAATGAAGTCAAGAATCCAGTCCTTTAGGGAAACCTTATTTTCAGCACTGGAGCTCTGTAACCTCTTATTTATTTCTGTAACCAAGACTAACAGCCAGAAGAGAGGCTAACTTCCACGGAAAATCACATTCAGTTCACGTACATTGTCATGCTGAAGATACAGAGTTCCTAACAGGGATCATGTAGATTGAACCTTCTAATGCTGCACTAAATGTAATCAGCAACAAATGTAAAAATAATTGGAATGAGCATCTCAGAAGGTGGTTCATCCAAAAAAGTACACGTGTGTGTGCAATGAGAAAGTCAATAGAAATTATACCACGTTTCACAGCCTCCTGTGACTTGGACCAAGAAGGACAACGCACGCAGAGAATTAAATCTCTGATGGCACCAGGTAACACACATGGCTCCAACTGCCATCAAAAGACATCCAGGGACCAATATGCAAAGGCAAAAATGAAATGAAATATAAACCCCGCTAGAAACTGAAGATGTCCATAGAACTCGGGATGTGTTGATGTCAATCAGCACACTTCTGCATAGGCTGCTAACATAACTGAGTATAACAAGAACATTTGTTGTTCTTGTACAGCTAAGTCCTGCCATTCTAAAATACAGAGTAAAATTTGCCGTGCATCCCTTAATCGGGTTATTTCAACAAAAAGCACCTGCTTTATCTAGCTCCCTTCAAACAAAAGTGTCTGCTCTCAGGTTCTCAGTATTTGCATTTAGAAACCAGTGCTGAAAGCAGACAGCTTAAAGTACCCGATACCACCACAAATGATGAGAAAGACTTCATCTCTCAGCTAAGCCAAGTATGGCTTCAAAATAAAACATTAATGAGCCAAAACCTTGTGGTCTATCCACAAGTGGAATCAGGTCCCAAACACCCTTCGTAGTCTTGGAGCTCCGTTAATTTGTCATCAATGCTTGAACTCTGGATGCTGCTCGAGCACAGGAACTGTCCACTTGATATTTCAGATATGCGGTATAATCCATGCAAATAAAAATAGAGAGAAAACAGCACCAAAAAGAAAATTGATGTTTCTAGTTTCTGAAGTCTCCTGGCCCTCCAGAGGACAGGAGCTGAGAGGTGACGGACGGGAGCCTGGCAGCAGCCGAGGCACCAAGTGCCCAGCGTCATTGTGCGGGGCTATCCACTGCACTCACAGTGGCTCCAGTAAAACACCCGCAAGCCCTGTCATCCTTGTTTAAAGGCTGTCAGGATTCCCCTGAGCACTGCCCGAGTTCACCTACTGCATCCCTTCACCCCGCAAAGCCTCGCCTCGCCCTCCTGCTAGGAGCACAGATCCGGAGGACATCCAGCAGAAGTTCCTCAGCCTTCCTTAGCCCACACAGTGCCAAGCGACAAAAAAACCACACTACAGAGGAAATCTGCAATACCACACTTGCTCTTTTGGCCCTTAAAGCACCAAGGACTAAGTCACTCTGTCCCGAGTGGCATCTTCTGGCAGCAAGGCCTGCTGAGGTCTTACCTTGGGAGAACCTACTCACATGCAGACCTCTCCCTCCCAAGGGCTTGTCCAGAATGGAAATAGCGATAGCTTTGCTTTTCTTTGTGAAATACGCTATATAGAAGAACTGGGAGAACACTGTCCCAAACACCTCCATTTACAGAGAGGACACGGCTAGGGAAGAGCTCTCTCCTAGCTGTTTGCTTAGCGTTGCACCTGGGTAATCTAGCATTTAAATCCAGGATTTTCCAGCCTTAGAGCCTTCTGCGCTTACTCCTTCAGAGAAAGTCGCTTCTCACATGGCTTGCACCGCACCGATCTCTAGCTAAGAGGATGTGTCCATCTGGCTTCTGACTTTCTGCCCGATCCCTGCTCCTCACAGCGGGAGCAGCCTGTGCTGGGAGCGGCGGCTCCGCTCTCTGCCTGCGGGCACAAGGAACCGCAGGGCTCTGCCCTCCTGCCCACTGCTGCCACCGCAGCGGCCGGGTCTGCAGTGGTGGAGGATGGAGCCGTGCCTCTCCTGGGCACCTGGGCAGTGTAACGCACAGCAACAGCCATGCTCTCCGTACAGCTGCAGCCTGAGCCTGGTAAAGTTTTGACAAAATATAGGTAAGAACTGGGCAAACACTTGTCATCAAGCCCACAAGCTCCAGAGGAGTCCACGTCCAGGCAGACACACTGTGACTACCTGCAGAGAGCTGCTCCCAGCAGGCGGAAGGGTTTCACGGGCTGCGCTGAATCTGGGCTAGCAGACACGACCTCAGAGAAACCCTGCATGTAAATGTGTAAAGGATGCCAGAACGTAAACCTGAGCCTCAGTTTCACAATGTATACTTTAGGGTTGGATGCTTACGCAATTAACTGCTTAAGAAGGTTTAGTAAGATGATGTATAACAAAGTCTAGGCATGGGTGGGGGATTGAAACAAAGGAGGAACAACCGCTGAGACGGAGAGATTCCCAGCTGAGGGCTCCAAGGACCAGAGCCAGGGCTGGCAGTGTTTGATATTCTGCTGGCGACCTGTAAAAAGAGTAAAGGGTGGGATATCAAAATCTGCTGATAACAGAGGATTATTTAGGTCAATCAAGATGAGAGAGGAATATAAAGCAAGAAAAGGGAAGAGAAAACTAAAACAATAACCACAGACTAGGAAATTAAGTAACTAAGCAACATGAAATTCAATGTGGGAAAGTACAAGACAATCCATATTTAAAAATACATTTTGACACATCCTGCAGACAGAGGTTTAGGAGGAAAGATCAAGTCATCATTGAGGACATCTGTTGTACATGCAGCTAGGTAAATAAGATATTAGATTTTAATAGCACGAGGCAGGAAACAAGATGAAAAGCATTATAATGCTGCAGAAGGATAAGTGGTAGGTACTCGTGATTACAGTAATATTCATCTAAAAGAAACGTAAAAGGTACAGCCAGGTAACAAGAGAATCAAGGCCTGTGATTTTTTGAAGAGACATTAAATAGGCAGCTATAAATGACTGATATCATGAAAGTGAAAAGAATTTTCATTTACTTTTTCACAATAATGCAAGCATGAGAAGCCACCCGACGTTATTAAGGGGCATTGGCAGGAGGTAGTTACACGATTTCACAGCAGACAGACAAATCTTCCCTTTTGCACAGCGCACTGCAGACACTGGCAGCACTCCTCTGGCATCCTGCTGCTCCTGCCATCAAACCACCACAAGCCAAACCCACCCCGAGAGACAAATGCTGCTGCTCTGAGCAGAGCCCTCACCCTGCCCTGCATGAGCCACCGGCCGCAGGGTGACAGCGGCAGAGCTGACGGCATCCAGCGCCAGCAGGACCTGTCACAGCGCCTAGGAAAGGTACAGCGACGCTACGTAGCCTCCATGGGAGCAGGTCGAGTAACAAAAGCATCAGAGCAACAGGTTTTGCTGCAAATGCCTCCCACGTATTGCCAAGAGGGAAAAAAAATGAAATAAATAGTTGCTCTGAAACCCTTGCTTTAGATATACATACATAAATCCCTTACAAATGAAGAAATTGAGCATTCCCTGGGCTAGCACGTGGCTGGCAACGGAGCTTCTGCTCCCCGGTAAGAAAACATCCAGCAGCACAAACTCTCCAAGGCGACCTGCTGAAAACGGGAAAGCAGAACATGGAGGAGAGCTATTTCGGGCTGCTCACACAGCACCTCCATCAGCCCGCCAGGGCACAGCACTGGGAGCCTCGCTGCCCCTCCCTCTTTCAGCTTTTACGTGCTCTAGGAATGGATACTAAAAGGAATAAAAGAAAAATCATTAAAATTATACAGCCTTTGTAGTGCATGGCGTTTGTTGTTGCGGTTGGTTTTTGCTTTCTTTTGTTGTTGTTTTTAAGAGGCTTAGAGTAAAAATCGCCGCAGTTTGACTTCATTTTCAGCCACATGCAGTTTGTGAGGCCCAGCATCACTGCTCGTAGTGAGATACCGTTGGTACACAGCCCTGGACACACAGCTCGATCTGCACGTTGCTTCACTTCTCTAAAGCGTTCTCCCCACATAACCCAGAGCACATCAGAAAATAACTGCAAGCCAAGGCTCAGCAGGCTCCACCAGCATCCTCACTTGCTGTCTCAGTCAGGATTACCGTTTGGCTCCTGGCCCTGCTTTCCGCAGCCCCTGTCAGAGCCCTGGCCACGCACCGAGCAGCTCGGGGGTGCAGGGAGGGCTGAGCCAGCCCCCTGAGCCGAGCTCACGCAGCCTGCAGCCCCGTGCAGGGCGACACCCCGCTCCCTAACAGCCATAAAAAGGGCCGTCCAGCCCCACAGCTAAGCACGGCATCACGAGAAGGACAGAGATTGTCCTCATTTCGGGTGATGCCTCACCTAAATCCCAGCTCAGCTGAGCACCACAGAACTAACGTGTCTCCACATTTGTTTTTAAACTCGCATCCAATTAAATCGCCCAACAGGAAGCACACCACGCTTCGTCTTCCCATGTCACGGCAAGGCAGCAGAGCCCCGGCTGCAGCCGGGGAGGATGGGCGGCTCTCCCGGCTGTTAATAAGCACCGGCATCATCTCGGAGTCCAAGTCAGATGCAAACAAACATCAGCACTCGGCGTGGCATTTCAGAGTGCTTGCTCTAAAATTAGTGTGTGCCCAGGCGTTGGCAGGCCCTGGGGACCTGTCTGCTACAAGGTTCATGCTCCCTTCCCAAGACGCCCTTCACAGCTGCTGCAGTCTTGCAAAGTCCCAACTGTCTGGGCATCAGCCAGTCTCTGCACACCATTTTTCCTTTGCTTTTGGAGGAAAAATAGCTAAAACTGATCTGCTGCTTAAAAAACAAAACCAAAAGGCTAGGAAGTTCACGTTAGCAGCAAACTTTGTCCTCAAAGAATTTGCAGAAACGTTTGTGATTCCCAGTACAAAATGACCGCCTGGCCTGCACCCCGCACAGCAGCAAAGTGCTTCTGGTTTAGTTTTGGACCTTCCTTGTCCAAAGCGCATCAGGCAGGACAAGGCCAGGCATTAGGGCAGAGACAACAAAGTTTCTTGGTCCTTCAACTTAATGAGATTATTTCCCCTGCCCTTCTGGTTTCCTTTTTTTCATTTCTGTATTGAAATCACATAATTTCTTCTTTCCTGTCGCTTTGCATAAAAGCTGTTTGTACAGGTGCCATGGTGAGATGGGAGCCAAGGTGTGGGGCCAGCCCTGCCAAGGCGAGGAGAGGAAGAGGAAGAGCCCCAGGGCTTGGTGATGAGAGGAAGGAGAAAAGAGGGATGGGAGGGGAAGGCCTCTGTGGAGACCGAGCTGAGCTGATCAGTGCAGCACCAAATTCACAGCCCCTGATGATATTGCTGAGATTTTTGTGAACTTTTTAATAGCTTTTTTTAAAAGTCCATGGAAAACATATATGTATTCATGGCATCTGATGTTTAATGTTTGCTTTTGAAATGTTTTTGTTTGCAAAATGCAAACCTGCAATTTACGAGCAACTGCCAGTTCAATTTCCATGCTTATATCTGAAATTATAGCCGGAGATTATTTTTCCACCTAAACAGTTTACATCTTAGCAGTAGTTCACCAGGACAGCGTTGTTTTCAAAAGCCAGATGTTGCATTTTAACGGTGACCAGAACGCTCCCACTTGTAGGTACCACCTGCAGCTTCTCTTGGTAAGGAAAGCCGGCGAGCTTTCCGAAAGGCCAGCTCCCTGCTTCCCACACCCGCTGGTTCCCTCCATTTCGCTCCCAGCTCCGTGGCCGCAGGAGGGAAGATGGACAAGCTTCGGGAAGCGAACAGCCTCCGGCTGTGCAGCTGGACCACAGCAACGCCGTGTAACAGCACGAATAAATAAGGCTGCTGCAGCTCCAGCAGATAAACAAGTGCGAGGGCTGCAAAAGCACCAGGCTGCAGCTGCAGAGACCTCGGGCAGCGGGGACGGCAGCGGGGACCGGGGCAGCGGGAGGGGCCCCGGGCTCGTTCCCCGCTGCCTGCGGGGCGCACCTGGGCGGCGCGCCCGGCGTCCCCCAGCCCCCCCGGCATCCCCCAGCCCCCCCGGCACCCCCCGGCCCCCCCGGCTCCATCCCGACGGGGGCTGCCGGGGCCGGCCCGACCCCCCCGGCCCCCCGGAGCCGCCCCCGGCCGCCCCCCGGGCCCCCCTCACCTGCGCTGGGTGCGGCGGCGCCGCCCGGCCGCCGGGGCCGTGACTCAGCAGCCGCGGCCCGGAGCTCGCCGAGGGCCGCGGGGAGGAGCTGCGCCGCGCCCCGTGCCGCCGCTCCGCAGGGCGCTCGGGGTCCCCGCCGGGCTGTCCGCGCCCAGCCCTGCCCGGCCGCCCGCCGTCGGGCAGCGGGAAGCAGCTGGGGCGAACCGAGCGCCAGCCCGCGTGGGAAGCAGGCCGGGCGAGGAGGAGAAACCGTCACCCCCTGCCTGCGGCGTGCCTGAGGAGAGGCAGCATCACGGCGCTAGCAACCGAGCCCCGCCGCTCCGCCTCGGAGCCGACAGCAGCCGGGTCCCCGCAGCCTGCAGGAGCGCGGCCGGGCTGAGCCCCGCACCCGCCGCCTGCCCGCCCGCAGAGCGGCACCCCCTGACCCGGCACCCCCCTGACCCGGCACCCCCCTGACCCGGCACCCCCCTGCATCAGCCCCGGGGCTTGTTGTCCTTACCCGAGGTACCCCCCTCCCCGACAGACCAGGTAACAGAGAACTGACTCACCGACTCGGTTGTTCGTTTGTTTTCAACCTCATCTTAAAACAAAGACGGGAAAGATTTTGCCAGTGCCACCATAAAGTCCATTTGGTAATAATTGCCCATACCGAGTGCAAGAGAAAAAGCAGGGCTGCGGTGCGTGGCAGGCTGTGAGGCGCTGCTGGCTTTCACAGCGGATGCTCAGCGTGGGGAGAGCGCAGCCCCAGCCCTGCCACTGCCCTTCCTGAGAACCCGGCCCTTGGAGTGCAATAGGTGCAACCGTGCCCATGGATAGCTGGCCCATTACAATGGAGAATGAAAGCTGAAAGCTTCCTTCCAGAAGCGCCGAACCAAGAGCTGCCTGAGAGTTCAGCCTGTGTCAAGTCTGCAGCATTTTAGCTTTGTATATACTTCAATTAAGTAGGCTTTCACTTCAATTTTTAATTAAAGCAAGAATGCTGATGCTATTTACACAGATTTTTTGTGTTTCTTTCACTGCTAGTACAACTGAGTCATGGCCACAGCCTGCAGATCCGGATGGATCTAGGACAGCCCCGGTTACAAACCCCCTGACCGTCAGGCTGCTGAGACAGCAGGACCCCAGCCGCAGCCCAGAGGTGCAGAAAGGACGGCTGCACAGCTCTCATGTCCCTCTGCAGCCATAAATACGTTCAAACAATTAAAACATTAAAGATCAGCTACAGCTGGGTGGGTGTTTATCACTGAGAGCTTCAAATATTCACTCACAGAGTTTTAGAATGGATTAAATGGGTGAATTGGTAAGAAAACAGAAAGAAAATTTTCATGGCATGTGGTAGACTGCAAGGTGAATTAAAAAAGAAAAGTCAATATTTGCCTGAAGGGCCACAAAACCACAATTTAAAATAGCAAGAGCTGCAGCCCCCTGGGGAGCGCCCGAGCTCCCTGCGCACCCCCCCCCCCGCACACCCCCGGCAGGCAGAGGGCCCCCAGGGCCACCATAAGGATGTGCTACCTACAGCAACGCCCCATTGTGCAGGTGGAGAGGGCTGAGGAAGGGCTGTGACACCTCTGTTTCTTCCTCCTTGGTTCTGTGCATAGTCTGCCTCCTGACTACCACTGCCTTGTTTTTGTTACATCCTCCAGGTGCAAATAAAAGATCTCGGTGTGAGCTAAACAGACATTTCCTTTGATCAAAGTTTGTCTCTGCCTCGTCTCACCCTTCTCTTCCCTGCCTGCTTCTCTTCATAGCACACATTAAAGAGAAAAAACAAAACCGAGAAAACTAATTTTGGTTTGACCCACACTGCTTGACAATTTTTTTGCACGTGTACGTATCAAAGGATAAAGAAAACAGGTTTTACCCAGGGCCTCTGAGGGCACAAGCATCTGTGCCTCGAATCCAGGGGGAATTGCTGTTCCTGGCTCCCCACGAGCTCCCCAGGCCACGGCCCCTGTGCCGAGGAGCAGCGGCTGCCCGCGGCTGCCCACGCCGCCCGCTCTCCAGGCACGTAACGGGCAGCAAGTCCCAGCCGGCGGCTCGCGGGGCTGGGCAAGGTGTGCCCAGGCCACCCGCGGGGATCGTCGCCCTGGCTGGCTGCATTTGAACAGAGATAGCTTTCCTCCACGGCCTGGGGAGCCTCCCCTGAGGCACAGTGGGCCGTGGCTGCACCCCTGCCCTCCCACACTCATTTGGCAAACACACCTTAAGGGCAGAAACTTTGCTGTAGACTACCTGGTGAATTGTATTTACATGGAGAGCTCAAAGACTGTACGCAAAAGGCAATGCCTGAAGCACAGGGTTACAGTGATGAAATTCGCAGAGGGAAGAATTTTTACGCTGGGTTTATTTCTCAATCATTTTAGTCAAAATATTAAAATAAAACTGCAATTATGATGTAAAAAATGAAACTAAAATGTGTGTTAGAGTTGCTTACATTTAATTAAAAATAAGAGTTTAAAAGGCCTGTTTTTAAATATTTTCCTCCAGAAGGAATGTCAAGCGATAAGTTTTTGTTCTGTTTGGGTGGAACTTAAAGGGAGAAAGAAGAAAAAGGAAAAACCCATTTGAGATGTTTCAGTTCAGCATATGAACGAAGCCATTTTTCCCCCCTTTTCTGTTAATGTAGGCTCTCTTTAGGGAGGAAGAGAACCTCAGAGGAAGCTGGGCAAGACCCAGCCTGCCTCCAGCACACCCCCAGCCCAGCCGGACCCACCGATGCTGCCGGTGACCACCACCATCCTCCTCCTGCCAGCGACAACCTCAAGGGCAGGACCAAGCCCACAAAGCTCTGAACAGTTTACGTGCAATTTGCACTTTAAAAAATAAAGTATAACAAAACAAAATATTACCTAAAAACTGGGCAGGACAAGGAGTAGACCTCTCCCTGCCCTGCCCTGGTCAGCTCCAGCAAGTTGAGGCAAGAAGGGAGAGGAAAGCTTCGCACCGAACCAGGAAGCGGGAATTTTCTTCCCTGCTATTGACAAAGGGACCTGTAAATTTTGTTCCTCTTTGGCCTTTATCTTCTCTGATGACTTAGCAGCAAATGCTGAAGACAAATTTCCATGTTTTGTCTTTAAGTAGACGTGGCTGAAAATAAAAACCAAACTAAACAACAACAAAACCACTATGTCCCAGAGTTCAACATCACAAAGATTTCAGAATCCACATTAAACCTGCGAAGAGGCACTGCAAGCCTGCCAAACGTGGTATTTTCGAACAGCTTTGACTCTACGTGCTCCTTTCCAGTCCTCTCCTCGTGAATGAGTTACCATGAAGACAGTCACATACTTCTGAAAAGCAGTCTAACGTAAGGCTCTTAAGATTTACTCCACAAGACATTTTCCAAAAATAATGGCCTAGAACTTTTTTGAGTTGTGGAAGAAAGCTGATTTGAACTTCTATATGAAAAAAAACAAACAAACAACAGAAATAAAATAATTAAATGTTTGTAACAAGTAATTGCTACTAATCCCACCTGAGTGACTGATGCCCAAGATTTTGCTGTAGTAAATAATTGATTTTTAGCTGGACATAACTTGAATTAATGCCTCAAAATGAGTCAAACTGGAGCTTGGAACCCTGAAAAAGCTTCAGAGACCCAAGCTTGCACTTTTGTTACTTGAAATAGATGAGTCACATTAATATGAATTAAGCACCCATGAAATTATGTTCATATTCACAACCCTGACCTGGTGAACCAAAGCTAAGTTTAATGAAAAGTCACTGATAAACCAAAGTTGCCTTTTTTTAAAATAGCATCCAGGCTTTTGCACGTTATCACCTACTGTTCCCTAAGTGCTCATGTGGGGAAGTGGTCTGTTGCCTATTTGCCATCTGTTTTCCTCCTTGTAAGGAATAGATTTATATCAGACAAGCATATATCTAGGTCCTTTGTGCAAAATAGTAATTATTGCTGTTAACGAGACAGAACATTTCAGGCCTATAGCGCAGAACATAGTGGGCAAAAAAAATCTTTGTACGAAAACAAGTTTGTCTTTCATACAATTTGACTTCCCTTTTCCTAGAGCTTATACTCTTTACCTAAACTCTGCATAAAGCTCACGTGAGTGCATACCTAGATAAACAGAATAGTTTTTCAGCATGGCATTACTTAAACTAGCCATAGCAATCCGAAACGTACAAGCCATACCCAGCACCAAACTCCTTAGCACATTCTCCAAGCATTAAAACCATGTTCACAAGAAGGTCAAGGGGCAAGATCTCCCCCGGTACCCCGGGCAGTTGGGTCTACCTCTACATCTCAGTGCCTAGCAGTGGGTCCCAGCCTACATTTTCAAATACCCAGTGGCTTTGTTCAGAATTAATTCTTTAATTACCCCGCAGGTGGGCGCGGTGCTCAATGCCACTGGTTGCCAGCTACAAGAGGTGAGAGAGGAGCTGAGGCCATCACCGAGCCGCTGCCAGGCAGCTTTGGCACGGTCAGGGAGGCCAGGCTGTGGCACCAAACGCAACTAAAGCCAACCGCCCGGAGCAGGCAGGGGTCTCGGGTCACTACAGAGTGCTCCAAAAACGCCTCAGCTCCGGAGCGGGTCGGTCTGAGCCCTACTTGGTGTGCCCAGAGCTGAGTGCAGGCACAGGGGCTGCCACACCACAGCTGAAATGAAGAAAACCAGAACAGAAAATATTTCCAACGCTCATAAATTACAGCCCAGAGTTACCAAATATGTTCTTATAGACAGCAATATGTAAGTAAGTGATAAAGAGAAAAAAAAGAGTGCTAAAGTAAGTGAAAAGATGAGGCATCACGCCCAAGGGCTGGCTGGAGGCAGGAGCAATGTGCCTCACAATTTTCAGGGCAGTTTTTATTAGCAGCTGAATTATCTGGTTTCATTTGGAGCTGGCATACAGTCATGCCATCAAACTGTTCCAGAGATACATCTGTTGTTTTAAGAAATCCTTGCATTTCTTCCTCCTTATCTTTCACTCATGATTTGCAGATCTGCATGTACCTCTATCTCTATGTCGACATCCCTTCCCAGGAGGTACATCTACTCTCGAGCTGACTGATACTACTTGATGTCACTCTTTGTTGATTGACATAGAAATATAAGCAGAAGGAAAAATATTCATGTCTGCAGTGTCAAATGCAGCTGCTGAGTGACTTATTTTTAAGTGACAGTAATATTTTTAGCAGAAGCACCTATTTTTCTTTAGTTCATGTTTATTCACCCCCCCCCAAGTTAATCAGCAACATTTTTTCCCCTCACATACCTGTTACTGCCCTCACAGTAAAACACACCCAAACAGTTCTGACAGCACCAGACCAGAGGGATGGAAAGCAGAGTTACCGTGGTCAGAAGGACAACTAATTTTGTTCTGTTACAGATGCCTACTCCTTGACAGTAAAAATAAACAGGCCGACGCCAGTGAACAAACGCTTTGCTTGTTGGAAGCCATTTCAGATTTTCCATCAGCACTCAGTGCTGCTGCAAAGCTGCTCCTGCTGAGCATCTCGGCCTTCCAGCTTCAGCTGGTGAAAGGAACTGTTTGCATCTTTTTCTTCCCCACGAACTCTGCACAAACAGAAAACGCCCAGCTGGCATCAGTCCTGATCTAGAAAAGGGAGTGCACCGTGGGCCACGAAGATCATTTCGCCCCCACTCGTGATGCTCCTCCTAGGAGGCTGCTAGAGACACTGCACAGCAAAACCAAGCCGCACTACAAGGCCACTGTCCTAAAGCCCGCATCATTTCCTTCCGTACACACCTCTCTCTAGTGCTATAGACTGTGGCAGTGGAGTGGAAACAGAAAAGATTAGCTCCTGTGGTTTCCTCCTCCCCAGCAAAGTCCAGACTTCCCAGCCAGACCACGGAGTCTCAGCTCTCCCGAGCTGCCAGCAGCACTGGCTCTGCCCCAGGAGGGCACGAGCCCAGCACCAGCTGCCCGCACCAGGCACTCGTTGGGACGCCCTTACCCACACACACGCCTTGCAGGACGGCTCCAGCATGTCCCCAGCGCTCCTCTCCTTCCCATCCTTCACACGTGCAGTACTTCCCACTTGCTGGGCTCTTTGCTTCCCCACTACATTTTTGCTTAATAAACAATTACCACATCTAATCAGGCCAGGACTGTAAGCCACTGTTAAACTACCCACAGGTATCTTAGCAAGGGGCCAACCCCCCAAAAAAACAAACAATCAAACAAACAAAACGACACAAAGACAGCTAAGAGAGCTGTAAAGCTGCCTCCATTTAAGAGCTCCCTGGGCCAGCCCAGCCAGGCTGTGCCAAGAAGCAGCTCAGGGCTCCCAGCCTGCTGGGCCAGCCGACAGCCCGACAAGGAGCACCTGTGAGCAGCCAGCCTTTCGCTCCTGCTGAGCTCAGACGTATCCTAAGGGCACTTAGGCACCATGAGATTTCCACTGCAAGCCTGGGAGCCAGCAGAGTGCAGAACTTTGGCAGCAATGGTCTTGTCCTTACAAACTGTCCAAACGGGCAGGACCGATGCAATTGACCACAGGCAAACCCAAACTGCACCAGCCTTGTGTAAAATACAGGAAAACACAAAGACACCCACAGGTGACAGCATCAAAACATATAACGAACCCTTCCGTGAGCAACAGGACCACCAGGCCACGGGAGTGCCTTTGGTCCGGGGCTGCAGCCGCCTGCCCACCGCAGTCGGGGCCCTGCCCGTCGCTGCCATGCCGCAGGACGTGCCAGCAGCTCACTGCCACGGCCCCAGCCCACGGCGCCTCCCGCAGCGACGGGTGGAGAAACAGCGCGCTTGTGTGCTTGGAAGCAGCTCGTGGCGCAGCGGTGCCTTAGCTCCTTACGGAACCGTTCACAACACTGCAAATCCCCAAACTGCGTTGACTGGGGAGAGAAAGGTCTTAGCAGCTGCAAGCAGTCATTGTCAATATTCACTCTTTTTAATCTCTGGCAGATTGGTATATTTTCTATTTACTTATTATTACAGCGGATAAAGGTAGTAGTTTTTTCTTTTTTCTTTAGGACCCTTTGCATTTTCTACTAACTCAATGCAAGCATCCATTGCCTGTAGCTTACTCTGACTTTGCTTTGGATGCAAACGAGATGGAAGCAAATTTCCCATCCAGCATAAAAAGCATTTCCCAAGAAATAGTTGGGATAATTTGGCCTTACATAGCATGCAAGAAGGAGTCATGGTATTAGAAAATAATGAAATGATGCATTGTGATTAAACATTTTATTTTGCCAACAAAAACTCCATAAATCACAATGGGTATTTACTGCTATGGACCAAACACTCAGTACTTGTCAACTCCTGTCTTTGAACCAGTTCATAATTCAGGTATCACATCATGGCATGCACATCCCTGCAATTCTCCAAAGTGACAAAGGCCGTGACTAAAAATTACTGTCCACCTCATTGTACACCATAACTCTATCAGCTACTTTTAGGGATTTTTTTCCTGTGTCAGTGAAAATCTGAAACTTTGCCTTAGAGGCAAAAAAAAATCTGTGCTTTCGTGGTTATACTGGATTTCTAGTATGCTTTCAAGATTCTCATGAAATTCCTTTGCTGAAATTTGTTTTCAGATAGAGTAAGAAAATGTCACATGCAAGAATGAACCCTGTATCTATAAAAAGCAAACGTTATGGAAGCGACTGTTCCATTTTTAGAAGAAATGCTAGAGAAGACATCTTTAAGCCATAAAAATAAAAAATGGGTCAATTTAGTGCTCTGGTTTATGTAGGCTCATATATAAAAACATGTAAGCCATTAATATTCAAGCTTTATTTTCTATGACAGAATGGGACAAAAGGATTGCTTAATTAATTGCTGTGAAGTACTGAAAGATGTCTTAATTTTAAAATATTTCACTTGTGTTAATGTTCATAAATTGCAGGATTAGCAGTAATTTATGACTTCATTATTTAATGTGACATGTACACGGTTACAAATTATTGCCTTTAAATCAGAGAAAACAAAACTGAATATATCACGTGTTACATAATTTTCCTCATTTCTAGAACTCAGATCCTTTTGTCTTTTTTTTCCTTAAGGAAAATGTTACTTCACATTTTCTGTTCTCAATAGTTTCAAGTTGCTCCTGCAAAACAACAGCACAGCCCCACTGCATAACGGGTGCCGTGTGCCGCTGGTGAAATGTGCCGCTGGGATCCACACTTCTGTTACGTGCCCTGACGTAGGCCTCGTTAGGAAAGACAATTCCCTTTTTTTTTTTTTTTTTTTGGTGCCTTTCCCCATCTCTTTGAGGTTGGGCCCTCTGTCTGTGGGGCCACCTGCACGGTGCGAGGCAGAGTGCCATGCAAGTCACCGCAGCATCAGACATGGGAAAACGTGAGCACGACCACCACTGGATGAGCAGTGCCCGTGCCTGACCATGACCAAAGCGAACCCAAACCGCTCCTCCACGGCAGGGCTTTGCCGTGCCATGAAGTCGTACCCTGAGTGCCCCACGCAGGCACTCCGCGTGCCAGCCAGAAGCCCAGGAGGGGCTCTGCGCCAGGCTGCGGCAGGGCACAGGCCGGGAGACGTCTACCAGGCTGGCGCGGGGCTCGGGCAGCTCCAGCCTCTGCTTGGGCATGGGGGCTGCCCGCTTTTGTGCCTTTGTGGGATCGGTTTTATATCTCCTGCAACGCCAATATGATGAAAAGCAAACGGAATGAAGCGCAGGGTTACACCGAACTAACGTTGTACAGCCCCGGGGGGCTCGGAGTGGCAGCGCCCACCCCGGGAAATGGCGCCCGAGGCCGTTGGCGCCCTTTCGGCAGCGCCTCGCACAAACCTGCAGGCCCCCGCGCTACGGCTGCAGGAGTCTGCAGCATGGCACGTATCTGTCATGCTCCCTAAAGCTGCAGCCTATGTGACTTATTGAAATCAATCATTTCTAATGGAGGAAATATTACATTTACAGTTCCCCGTATAATCATGAATCTGCTTCTTATGAAATTACCTCATGATCTGATTTTGTGAAATTCACTTTGCCCTGCCTAAGTGGCACAAGCCCATTTGGAAAATGTTCAGTTATTCTGACGCGGTACCATAAACTTCCAGAGGTACATACACTAAAGAAGGAAAAAAATATTTTTTTTTCCCATTTAGCATCTTAAAAAGCCCTTCCAAAGGGGAAAAAAAATAATAAAATAATCACACTGTTGTAAAGTTGCTCAGTGATGTTCAAAACAGCGCAATTTTGAATGTTCTCCACATGGTATTTAAGACAACATTAATGACTTCGACTCCATCAGTCGGTTCTATGGTGTTGCAGCCATATGTTGCGGTGAACATTGCCGCCTCTTTGATTGGGATGGAAATTCCTATTTGCATATTAATTACATTTACATTGGTTTCTCTGCTATCTGTCATTAATATCTGAGAAGTCTGGAAACCTGTGTCTTTTGCTCAGGATTAGATGGAAGTGGACACATGACCTTTAAATATCAGTATTCTTACATATAGGAAAAAACACTAATGTGCATTAAGGAGAGGTATAACTAATTAGTTACAAGTACAGTTTGCAAGCTGTAAGGTTAGTGTTAACAACAAAACTAAAATACAGCATCTCTTCCCTCCCTGAGACTGCCAGCCTTTCTTCAGCAACCAGCCAACGGGGACGTGGAGCCCTGCGCTGTGGGTACCTGTGCTCCCTATGAGCAGAGATCTCAGTCATGCATCGCACAGCCTGGGACTCTGAGTCCTTCAGACAAAGCATTTTTGTACATATATATTTACATCAGGTTTGCAGCCTCCATTACACGTTCAAACTTTCTGTTCCTATAGGGGCTGACTTCAACTCTAGCCGCAATAAGAAAATAAATGCAGAGATTCTCTGACTGCAAATGTCCTACCCAAACATCGGATGTACTTTGGGGTCCCCTTCACATTAGAAGGATTATAGGAAAGCCTTCCACGCTATCTGCAGTTCATTATCGTGAACTGGAAAGATGCCGCTGCTCATCACCTCGCCCAGTCCTCATTAGAGATGCTCAAGCACAATACCAGATGTAATCCCACAAACTAATATGTCACTTTTCTGAGGTATAACTCGAGCTGTCGTCCTTCTGAGAAGTTACTGACCAAGTGGCGGTTGATGCTACTTGCAGACAGCCTTGGCTCTGTCTGTACCGCAGGCAGTGCAATGTGTGCTGAGTGGTGAAGGAAAAGAGCTGGTGCTGAAGACCCGGCACTCATGCTATCCAAGTTCTGGTGGAACTTCAAACTGTAGTGTTATCCTGCTGTGAGCAGCAGTTATGGGTTGGAGAACACCTTCTGATTTAGTTTTACCCAAAGAGGATCCAGACTGTGGATGCTGATACCATACACGATGTAAAACGAAGTGCAAGTGGGTATCATCAAGAAGTTTGCCTTAAAAGCGCTGTCCTCATCCTAACTGGACACACCCTTATCATAAACCATGGCTAGAATTCATTTGTTATGGAGGGAATTAGACAATGAATCCGGTATGAAATGAATCAAACAATAGTTTTAATGTAAAATTACTTAAAATGTGAAATCTAACAAAAGATTTTAAGTAAAGCCATGGGTATTTTAGTGACAGAGTCCTATTAAAAGTGCAAATCTTACATCTTCAGACAGCTTAGATGCTTTGCACAGTTCTCCCTCTGGGTACATCCCGAGTCTCTGGCAGTCAGTTGGATTTCTGACATTGACTCAGTGGCATCAGAATCAGGCCTTCTGTGTGCAGTTTCTTTTTAATTAAGCACCATTAATGCAGAATTTGTTTCAGATTTACATCCCAGTAAAACACAGTAGGTGCCCTCTGGAGTTCCCTAATGCTGTCCGTTGCCTGCAGTACACGCCAGGGGACACACCTATCACGAACCTAAGGGACACGCAAGACAAAACTGAGCAGTCAGCAAAAAGAGGAGAAGCCTTTTTGATATCATAAGCCCCTGTTGAATCAAGTACAGCTGTACCAGTGATTTGAAATAGAGGAGCCAGGACTGCCACAGACGACGGCTGGTCCGAGCAGCGCTCGCGCCGCTGCAGCCTTGCACAGCCGACAGTTGCTCTGCAGCTAACGCCAGGCTCCTGCCAGGACAGTCAGCTCTGGCTGTGAGCTGCAGCACGACCAGCGCCCTGCCACATGCAGCATGGCCTGGCTCACAGCTGCGTGGCCCTGATGCCAGCTTCGGGTAGCGTGGGGACGCCCAGAGCTCAGCCCGGGAAGCTTGGGGGCTGCGGGGGCGTCGCTCTGCCCCCCAGCCTTGGCCACGCTCTGAAGTGGCAGCTGAGCCTGGGGCCGACGAAAGGAGAAAACAGGAGCCAGGAAATTGTGGTTAAAAGGATAGAAAATATGTGTTCTGCACCTACGACTGACTCCTGCTCATCACCTGAGCGCAAAGAAGAATAAAACCCCATTTACACATGACCTTGTCAAGGTCAGATGACCGCAGCACGGGCAGAAGAGCTCAAAAAAGCATCACAACATGTCCCTTTGGCCTAGAGAAGCCAACACGCCATGCCCGCAGCTCGCACGTGTGCTTCAGGAGACGAGCTGTGTCCTGCAGACATTTCCTCAGGCCTTCCTGAGCGGCGTCTCGCCCACACTGCCCCGCGGCCCAGCGCCCGGGGGGGCGCGCCGCAGGAGGGGGGCAGCCCGCGGCTGGAGGGGGGTCCTGCCTCTGCGTCCAGGGTCACCGCGGGCCGACAGATCCCTAATCACGTGCTCCTGGACACGAGGAGTCACAGATTTGTACAGAACTGACGAGTCTGTTAAAACGCGACAAGGATGTCGTTCTTCCTGAGAATAATTTCTACAGAACTGTATTAAATTCCTGAGATCTTGTGGGGTTTGGGTCTATTTGACTACAGAGGACTTGACTGTAAGAGACAAAGGAAAACCAGGGAATTATCTTCCCAGTTGAGACCCCTGATGGAATTTGCGTAGTGTTTTACCACCAATAACAGCCAGCGCTTGCTGCTCTAGGGACAAGTGAGCTCCCCTTTTTCCTTAGCATGAAGATCAATGCTATCGGCTGGTTGTGGAGAAACAAAGACAGGATTAAAAGAATGATTTAATTTCAAAGTCTGAAGTATTGGCTGATATTCAGCTGTGTTTACCATAACCTATGTAAACAGAAATGCTATTGTCTGTCTCAAGGCTGCCCAGTCCTGTCAGAGTCTCACAGCCAGAGCAGCCGGGTGAAATCGCTGTGCTCAAATCCTAGATCCCAGCCAAGTGATTTATGTAAAGTTTTAGGACCCACTTTTGTTTTAGTGTTCCCTTTCAGCTGAACCTCTAATGCTGATTATACATGAAGAGCTGCACCAGGGAAGGTAAGAAGCTTAGAAGACAGGAAAGTGTTATAAAAATGATCATTATTTAGAGGCCTTCACTTGCCAGCATTCATTTCCTGACAGGGTTTTGAATTTGAGTCATCTGCAATAAAAAGTAATATTTCAGAGATGCATTTGGAAGAAAAGTGAAGCAGAGTTTTATTCTCCGTATAAATTGACAGCACAGTTGGAAACTGTTTGAAGCCTCACAAAGTAGGAGGTGTTGACAACCATCACTTGCAGGGCATATCAGAAGGAAAGGCTTTATAGGCACACAGTTCCACAAATATAACCAAGACTAATGTTTTTCAAGGTAATCCATAGGCCTTAGGCACATTCTCGACAGTCACCTTAAATGGGGTGCTATATTTTTTACCAGGGCCCCCGTGACAAATGCACCTTCCTCTAGTCAAGGCACTCGTACCCCTATACCAGTTTAATTTGCCTCCTAATCCAGCGCTGCAGAAGCTAAACTTTCCACCAGTCTGATGTTTCCAGGTGAAGAACAAGCCATTACCAGTCAGAAAGCTGACAAGAGCAAACACAAAATAAACACAAAGTCCACTGCAAAAGTACAATATTAAGAAAGCTCCTATACCAAACATTCAATTTCTGAGCATCCTTTAAATGTTTACCTACTGTGCACTTACATCTACAGAGAAGAGAGAAGTGCAGAATCGGCAGTTGGTTAAAAATGCTGCACGTCAGCTGAGGGCTGAGAGCCTAGACTGAAAGCAGGGAATGGCTCCTGCCAGCAAATTATTATTTTGTAGTGCACGCTTCTCTGAAAGTATCATGGTGTGAGAAATGACGGGCAAAAGTCCATCTGACTTCAGTGTATTTGTTCTAAAATTTCTGCCTGCATTTTAAGCAGTTTTAGCAGAGGCATGACCGCGTTACTTGAAAAGAAAAAAAATCTTGGTGAGATAAATGATGTTTTAAACCATTAAGGGAGCAAGCAGGTGGGAAAAAAAAAGTGCTTCATTTTTTAACTTAACAGGTTAAACAGAGCTGAATAGGAAGCAGTTCTCAAGATATGCAGTATATGCATTATATACAGTTCAGAAAATAGTATATATCCAAATGAATTATTTAGTGAACGTGCAAACCAGATTACTTTCTTACAGCAATTCATCATAACTTGTACTACCCTGAAATACCAACATTCGGAGCTGCAGAGGAGGTTTACCTACAATTACAGGCCCTGGCATTTCGACTCAATCACATATGATGGAGACTACAAAGATCCTGATAAATAACTGTAGCAGGAAGGTACAGCCAACTTAACCAAGGAAATGCAGAGACATTATCCTCGATGGGTTTGCTAGCATCCTAAGGCAAAGCTGCTACAAATCAGAGCTATGTTTATTAACCACAGCAAACAGAAACTAGGTATTAAGGGGGGAGGGAGGGGAAAGGGGAGGGCAAAGCCATAGGATGCAAAATATTACATTTGAAAATGGACTATTCAAACCCCATAGGTAGTAGATGCTTCATATATAACATATATATATTTAACAGATACACATAGATGCATGAACATACATAGAACTAACCTTACAGGCACGCTCCATCATGACACACACTGCTTGTCTGCTTTACCTGAGGGCAGTACCATTCCTTGTATGCAGCGCACTTCATTTTAAAACCTGTAGGCTGTTCCTAGCAGACTGATTTAAAAGGATTTTTTACGATTCACGCTGCAAAAGGCTAAAAAAAATAAATCCATCCCTGCTGCATAAGATTATATTTTCCATCTGTGTCCTCTGAACGGCGGCATCAGATGAGAAATGATTCATCAATCAGTCCGGGGGAGCATTTAGAGGACAGGGAAGGGAAAAAAAAAAAAAAGAAAAAAAAAAAAAGAAGGAAGAAGCAGAAGGACCAACCAGACAGTAAAATCTGCTCACCATGTACACACCCCCAGCGAAGAGTCAGCGCAGCGCAGCAGGGGAGGCCGCGGCCGGCGGCGGGTGCGTGCTGCGTGCCGGGTGATGCGCTGGGCGATGCGCTGGGCGATGCAATGAGTGATGCGCTGAGTGATGCGCTGGGCGATGCGCTGGGCGATGTGCTGGGTGATGCACTGGGCGATGCACTAGGAGATGCGATGAGTGATGCGCTGGGCGCTGCGCTGCGCGGGATGAGCTCACCGCGCGGCACCGGCGGCAGCCCGCAGCCATTGCGGTGCCACTGCAGCGCGCAGCGCAGCGCGGGCACGTCACCACACCGGCTCCCCAGCAGCCAGCCCTCCCTTTCGGAAATCCAAGCGGAGAGTGCTGGCACGGGCCCAGCTCCCATCCTGTGCGGGATGAGGTCCTCTCGCTCCGGGGCACCGCTGCGAGGAATCGCATCTGCAGCCTAGTTACTAAGGTTTGCATCCAGCACGGTCTGCATCTGAACTGAGCTCCTCCTGAAGCAGGAGCCAAATTACTGAGGAGGGCAGAGAAGATCTGCAGGGTGTCTGAGGATAAAAATAGCGAGCAGGCTGCCTGCTCCCCCGCAGCACGGCGCCACGTCGCAACCCTCGCGCATGCAGGCGCGGGGCCAGGCAGCGGGGCCCCAATTTTGTCTGGGAACCCTCACAGAGAAGGGCCGAGCTTTGGAGCTGTGTGGAAATGGCAGCATGGAGGAAAAAAGGCAGGTGGCTCTGCAAGCTCTGGTAAAATACGATGTGAGAAGTAAAGCCCTGCAGATGGGAAAGGCCACCTTGCTGCGGTCCTCCCAGCACCATGGAGCTGGGCAAACTGGGCTGCTCAGCCCTTGGGCAAATAAAACAGTCGTCTGCGTTTAGAGCTGAACTGCAACAGTTTGCGGGAGCCTGTGAGTAAAACGAGTAACACTGGGAGCAGTGTTGGTGATGTAAAGCAAGAGGCCATGTTAGTTTACATTGCCCAAACAATCGTGTTTTGTTTTTCAGCTGACAAGTGCTAGGGAAAAGCATTCTTTTGGCAATTTCCATTTACTCAGCTGCGTCCACTACAGGCTTGTCCAAAGCAGCCCACTGCACGCTGCTTCACCAAGCAGAACAAACATGTTAATGATCTTTAAAAATCCAAAGTTAGCAAGTAAAAGAAGAGCCAAATAATTTGTTATGCTCCACTCTTCTGATTCACTGTGGAAGCGGTCAGAGTTTCCCACATTTTAGAGGCTGAAAAGCAATCCAACAGTCTGGTTTTTGTTTTTAACTCTCTGGTTTCCACCTCTTTCAGGTACCCCAGCACGCAGCACACCGCACACCTGCAGCGCAGGGCAGCCGGCTGGTAACACACAGCGGCTGCCGGCTGTCTGCTGAAACTGGGCAGGAGCTTTCCCTCAGGCTGTCACTCGGTAAGTGCTGGGACAGATGTAAAAGTCACTGTACAAAATGCACAGCACAGCCCTGGGAGTGCAGGAGTTCTGGTAGAGGCAGCTCTTCTTTTTCTTTCTTTTTTCTTTTTTCTTTTTTCTTTTTTCTTTTTATTTTTTAACTCTCCAAGTTGAACAAAATGAAACCTTCTTAGTCGAGAAGACACCACGATGAGCTCTTGAGGCAAGGGGCCTAAAGCGACGCCCCACAGCCTGGGGCACTGCTTCGCTGGGGCCAGGCACAAGGCAGGAGCAAGAGGCGGCCGCAGCCACCAAACCTCGAAGAGCAGTGCTGAGAGCCCCTTGGCACGCACCTCTCAGGCAGGCTTTCTGCACTTCTGATGTCGAGCCCAGGTCTGTGTGCATCTGTTAGAAGCGAGAAAAGAGAAAGATATTTCCAAGGCTTAGCAGAAGAACATCTAAGTATCTGAAATCAGTTCAGTCCTACATGCAGTCAGTGTGAGTCGTGCTTCCTGCACCTCTCCACGGTGCCAAGGCAGCGGATGACACTATAAGGAATGAATGATCCCAGTGACCAGATTTGGGTCACTAGGCCATCAGAAATTGCTGTGAGTAAGAAATAATGCATAGAAAAGGGAGAAGAATATGCAAGAAATAGTGTTGTATGCTCATAAATTAAGCTAAAGAAATCAAATCTTGGAAAAAGAGAAGACTCAAATAGAAGACTCAGGCTCTTCTGCACCCAAGTTTTGGTTTTATTCCACCTATAAGGGTATCTCATTTCCTCTGTCCTTTACCCTGTAGCACAAACACCTTTTAAAACCTAAGAAAATTGTGCAAAAGGAGACTTCTGTGTTAAGTTTCTCCCAAATCCTGACCGACGGGGCAGACGTTGTGTTCCTGCCCCCTGCTCCCTGACCTCCTGTAAGACGTGTCCTGCTCTCAGCCTTCCTGCCCCATCCCTGGAGCTCAGCCGCGCCCCGGGGCTGCCCAAGCAATAGGCAGCAGCCGGGTGCCCAGCAGCAGGCAGCTCCGGGGGCTCGAGGGAGCTCAGGGCTGGCTCCGCTCCCACCACCCCAGAGCCATCTTGGGGCTCCCACCTGTGGTTACACCGGGCTCGGGCACCCCAGCTGCACCCTGCAGCCTGTGCCCAGCACTTGGGCCTGTATTGTCTGCTCCCGAGCTAATCTAAACCAGTCTAAGGGGGTCCACATAAGATTCTCCCCATTTAAATCTCTAGAAAAATGTTTGGTTAAATTGATATGATTATCATGTACAGACCTAGCTCCTAATTCCTTTCCTTCTTGAGGCTGTATATGAAATCAGATTGTTAAATTCACCACGTTGTGTTTGCTTTGGTTTGTAAATCCCAGACATAAAGAAGCCGTACCAACAGGCTGTGTGCATATATTAGGTCTCCTCACACCAGCAGCCTGGATAAGCACGAGCGGCTCCGAAATGAGGATCTCAGAACAGCTCAGTAGTTAATGATCAACACCACTCCGAGGAGCGCGCAGCATGAAATACACGCCCGGATTTCATTTCCAGCAGCAGCAGAGCGGGTTAATGACTGAGCCACCGCGGGCAGCGAAGAAGAGAGAAGAAAAGGCACCGTCCTCAGAGTGCGGGCGCCTTCGAGGAGCGGTGCTGGGTGCAGGCGGGGGGCATCGTGCGGGCAGCGGGGAGGCAGGGGACCGTGGCATGCGCGGGGTCACCGTCTGCAGTGGCCCGGACCTGGCCTTCACGTCGGCCCTTTGCTGACAGCACACCTCACGCCGTAGCCCTTAGAAACTCGGTGGGTATTACCTTGGTTTATAGCAGTAAGAAACCAAGGAAACAATCAGTCCATTTGTATTCATTTTTGTACTACTATAAGATAATAATCACTTTGGGTTTATAAACAGTTTTTGTGGAAGGCCTAAAATAATTGTCCCTCAAAACCGCTGCGAGCTGCTGCATCGGTACAAAAACATGGGCTAAAGCTAAAGGCAAAGTTAAAGGTGTCTGGCCAGCACGTGGGACTTCATAGCTATCTAAAGTACTGCATTCCTTAGTCAGTGGAGGCGGTGGGACGTGTCTCTGGGTTAGGAGGAAATGATCAATGCAGGATTGTTCTCTTGATGTGCAACTAAACAACATTAAAGTGGGTTCCAACCTGAAAGAGGATCGCAGCTTAACAAATCAATAGCCTTTGAAAGATTTCGTCCTATATAATTTACAATTTTCTGTGATCACAGCAGAGTGCTTTTCTGGCAACAACCAAAAATCATTTGCCATAAAGGTCTATAGGAAAACAAGCGCATTCATCCGACTGCTAATAAAAGATCCCAGAGGTCAGCTGTTGCAGCCGCACTGTGATATTTGCTCGACCCCATTTCTCACCGGCCTTAAAGCAGGAAAGACTTCTAGTAAATTGATTTCCTGAAGTGGAGGTCAACCAAGAGAAAACAGGACGAAGAGAAAGCGAGCCTCGGGGCTGCTTTGTGCGGGGGGACACGGTGCTGGCTGTCAGTGAGCAGCCCCGAGCTGGGGAGCAGGGCCGGGCGGTGATGGCCGGCGTCCTGCCCCACGGCAGCGCGGTGCCACCGGGCACCCAGGGCACCCAGGTGCGCCAGGACGGGGCAGCCGGCGGAACCGGGGCATCCCTCCCGCACCCAGGGGTGCCTGGGGTGGCTGTCCAGGCTCTTGAGCACTGCCACGGGGTTTTTTCCTGGAAGTGCCTACGTCGTCACACCTGGCACACCTGCCATGACACCTACGGCACCAAATTGCTTTCCCATTCAATCAGACCACCAAAGCCAGAGCAGACTCTGGCCCGTGGTTGGCAAAATCAGTTTTCAAAGTCAGACAATTGTTGACAGAAAAAAATGTAGCCCTCCCAGAAGGTTACTTTTAACACTTCAGTATTTACTATGTAAATTGTACTTCATCCACCAATTTATGACATTTTCTCTCTTACTGAAACCTAATTTTCTTTTAATTCAAACCGCTACTCTGCGCCGTGTAGGATACCGATCTTGTACTGTAAAATCAGAAATGTGCACCCAGAGGTTAAACCTAGCGACCCCTCCTTGGGAAGCAGCTTTCAGTGTCTTAACAACTCTCCTCGCTCTGTGTCAGGAGGGAATCGCTGCCCCCTCCGCAAGGTGGGGACGGGAGGAGCTCCCCCGGCCGAGCTGCCCGGCCAGGACTGCCCGCGGGGCGCGGGGCCACGGCGGCGCTGCGGTGGGAACATCAAACCCTGCTCCGCTCGAATGACCGACAGGAGAAAAGCCGCTCCGCACGCTGGAGTGTCCTTAACAGTGTTAACGGTCACCTCTTAATAAAACCTGTCAGAGCGGCAGCAGGTAGAGCACTGCTCCAACCGCCTTTTTCCTTCGTTCAGCACGCCAGGGCAGCTGAAGAATCTGACGATGTACGGGCAAAACCAACGCGCTGCACCGGCCGGATGTTTCCACCGAGCCCGAAAACCGGCTGGCAGGCTCGCAGGCACCGCGTTCACGCCCGCGGGGAGCCCTGCGGAGCTACTGCCGCCCGTTCAGAGCGTGGTCACAGCCCAGCGCCCCGCTTGCCCCTTAAGGCCGCCGTGCCGGGTGCCCGGGTGCCGCGGCCGTGCTGTGGCGAGGAGCCGGCGCCGCCGTCCCGTGCCCGAGGCCGCCCGGCTCCGTGCCGCGGCGCGGCGGGCTGCGGGCGGCAGGGAGCAGCAGCGGGCTGCGGGAGCGCCGCGAGCACACCCACCCCCACAGGCACTGCTCCTCCAGCGGCTAGAGGCTTTATTTTGCTCCGGTATGGAAACAGTGCCCCGAGTTCCCCCGTGGGACAACACCGAGCCGAGCGCTCCGTGCCGGCCAGCTGCGGGCGGGCTGCCGGGGCACGACGCCCCCCGCCCCGCCGAGCGCCCCCGGCCCGGCCCGGCCCGGCCCGGCCCTGCCCGCCCGCACCGCCCCTCAGCCGCGTGCCGGGGGCGGGCCGGGGCGGCCGCCAATGAGGCCGGGGCGGCGGCTGCCGTCAGCGCGGCGCCCCCAGGCCCGGCGCGGGGGCTGCGGGCAGAGCTGTGCGGCTCCGCCGGCCGCAGCACCGCGCCCCGGGCCGTCCCGCCGTGCGCCTCCGCCGCGCCGCGCCGCCATGTCGCGGCTCAGCCCGCAGGAGGAGAACCTGCAGGGTAAGGGCGGGGGGGGGCGTTCGTCACCGCGGCACCGCTCGGGCCTCGCCGTGCCCGTCCCCGAGCCGCCCGGCCTCTGCGCGGCGGGGCCTTCCCTTCCCTTCCCTTCCCTTCCCTTCCCTTCCCTTCCCTTCCCTTCCCTTCCCTTCCCTTCCCTTCCCTTCCCTTCCCTTCCCTTCCCTTCCCTTCCCTTCCCTTCCCTTCCCTTCCCTTCCCTTCCCTTCCCTTCCCTTCCCTTCCCCTCCCTTCCCCCAGGCCGCCGCCCGCCCGCCCGGTAAACACGGCCCGCACCGCCCCCCGGGCCGCCGTTGCCCAAGAGCACGCTCCGAGGCGCTCCCTGCCAAACAAAACGCGGCTGTCGGGCGCTGGCACCGAACTGCTTTCAAGGGATCGATACGCAGGCTTCGGCAGAGGAAGCCCCGGAGGCCGTGCCCTTTGGCCGCCACCTGTGTTGAACGACAAAAATTGTGCGTTTCCCGTGCGCTGCAGTGAAAGGTCCTGGGGCTGCAGGAGGCACGCTGCGCTGACCGGCTCCTCTCCAGCTCCCTGAGGCTCTCCAGATCGCTAACGAAGCGCCCCCGCGTTTTGGCATTTTGTCGTGTTTATGAGCTGAGCTATAGATGCGAGTACTTCTGCGTGACCCGCTGTAGTGTCGCGCTGGGGAGGATCAACTGCCTCTGCTCCACGTGCCTGTTGTGCAAAACCGTTGGGTTTATTCTGGTTCTGTTCTCAATTATGCCGAGCAGGTTCCTGGGTAGAGCTCCACTTCAGCAGCAATGGAAATGGCAACGGAAACAATTCCACACCGACGAGCCAAGAACAAGTACCGGCCTCTATCTCCATTCACAACGGCGACATGGAGAAAATACTTCTTGATGCTCAGCATGAATCTGGAAGAAGCAGTTCAAGAGAGAGTTCGCATTGTGACAGGTAAACAAAATGCTTTATTGTAAGCAAAGTGAAACTCGCCTTCTTTATGCACAGTGTTCCCACAGGTATGCTGCTGGAGTACAGGCAACAGTCTTGTTCTGGTGAAGAAAGTCCTGTAGAGCAGTGTGCTGCTGTCATTCCAAAGGATCAGACCTCGTGCAAGCAGTACACTGCTGCCTAAACGGAAACGTCAGAGCGGGGTGGTAAAAAAGCAACATGTGTTTTGTAATGGGTTCATTCATTAGGAGTTCTTAGACAGTTGCTTAAAAAAAGTCCTATGTCTAGTTTACAAAGCATATAGATTTCTAGGAGTATAATAATAATAAAAAAAGACATCTGAGGCACGTTGTCAGTTTTGTTATTTTGTGTATTTGATTTTGATGGGCTGTGAAGTCTGCAGCCTAAAGTTTATTTAACTAAAAGGCCTTAAAATAGGCGGTAGGGTGCAGAACCTCCTAGTCTCATCTGGCTAGTTGAATTCAGACCAAAATGTACTTCTAGCAATTGCTTGCTGCCTATCGTTATTTAGTAAGCAACATGGGCCAGATCATACAGCCTTACGGGCATATCTCCACACTGCTGAAAAACAGCGCTGTGCAGCAAGCTCTTTGTCAGATTGTTAGGAAATCAAAGATTAATTGAGTGAGGTGGCTGGATTGTATCACCCATTGGCAGATTAATCTCTTAGGTTATGGTCAGGGCACCGTAGCTCTTCAGGACAGCTGTGCATACAAGCTTCATTCACTAGCTTTTTAGTCATCCCATAAACAATGTCATAAAAAAATTAATGAGCTCTTTCTTATTTGTGTTTCTCTTTTATCAAGCCCTCCTCGTTCCCAGACACCTCAAGACAGTCATAGAGCTTTGGAAATAGAGAGTCACAGCAGTGGAGAAAAAAATAGCTTTCAGGTAAAAATCTCATTTTGCTTTGGAGGAAGGATTTGTTACTGTCACTATTTGAAAACCAGCACTGGGAAATCAGCAGCTTCACCTCTTGTGCAGAGACTTCAGTAGCTTACTGTCTTAGCAATATTCTCAGAATCAGGATTTTTGTAAGTACCTGATTTGCATTGATTTTTTTTTTTAATATGTAACCTGAGATTTTTTCAGAAGGATTAAGGTGCCCTACTCTGTCTCTAAAGACATCTGGGTTCTCAAACACTTATTTCCAGCCACAAGTCAAAATGTCTACCTTCAGAACTTGCGTGTTGCTTTTGGGGAAAAAATCCGAAAGGTAACTGCTTGTCTAGAATTTAAGAGAGTTGGAGTCAACATCTTCCTAAGACTCCAGCTTTTGGTGATCTTGAGACATGTTCTCTTATCATGGTTTCATCTGTCCTCTGAAGTGGGCATTATTCTTTCCTACTCGATAGTTAGATTGGGAGGTTAAGTCTAGCAGTTAGTGGGACATTTTACATTAAGGTCTGTAGGGAAGGTACCAATGGGCAGGTGTATTTATGGCTATAAAGATGAATATTAATGTTCTGTGGACAGCTTGCCATGCAGAAGTTTCCTCTTCCCCCCCCTCTGTCAACTTGATACATTTCATGTATCTGTCACAATGTAAATCTAACAGCAACAAGATTTTCTAGAGTCAATGAAACATGACAACCAATAACATATGTTTTCAAAGCACTGCCATGGCTTTATGATTATCTTTTTCTACCCAGTATTACAAGCTTTTTAAAACAAAGTCTACGTGATCACACTGTTCGTAAAGCATTTAACCTAGTGGGGTTTCAACTTCCTACAGTTCCTATATTATACAGCTTTATCAATAATACGTAGAATAGTTCAGTTGGAAGGAACCTTCACAGATTGTCAAGGTCAACTGCCTGATCGCTTCAGGGCTAACCAAAAATTGAAACCAAAAATGTTAATGACAGCATTATCCAAATACCTTTCGAAAACTGACAGGCACGGGGCATCAACCAGCATGCGAGGAAGCCTGTTCTGGTTTTGACCACGCTCGCAGTAAATATTTTTTTCCTGGTGTCCCGGCTGAACCTCCCCTGGTGCAGCTTTGTGCCATTCCTGTCATTGGAGACCAGGGAGAGAGACCAGCACCTGGCTCTGCGCCTCCCCTCCTCAGGAAGTTGCAGAGAGCAAGGAGGTCGCCTCTTGGCCTCCTTTTCTCCAAGCTGGACGACCCACGGGTTACCAACAGTTCTAATCAGTTCAAAATTACATAAAACGTGCGTGGTCCCACAGCCTCTCGCGTTATCTGAAACTCTTCTCACCATCTCTACAGCTCCTACAGGAATCTAGCTCAATGGATTACCTGCTTGAGGTTAATTAATACGTTACCTTGAATTAATTGTTTTTATGTTACGTTTCCAGAAAACCCTTCATATCTTTAAAGGTGATTAATTAGATTTTGAGATCAAATTGTTTTTTCATCAAAAGTTAGAAAAAACATCAGAAATAGTTGCCTGGACAACTTTATTTCCATTCCGCAGTTGTGTGTATGTGTAGCTATTTAAACTCTATGATCAGATACTATTTTTATCACAATCTGTTGGCTCCATTCAATGCATGTGTAATAAGCAAGAAATCGTATTCTCATTCAGCATGTACACTGTAATTTACTGAGAACAAAGCCACTGGTTTTTTGTTTTGTTTTTGTTTTTCTGCACAGATGTGTGCAGATAAACCTGGGCTTGCTTCACCTGCATTCCTAATGCTGGCCCAAAAGCCAGGTAGCTTTACTAGAATAAATTGGTTTCACTTGGCTTGTGTTAGGATCTTCAGGTAGGTATGACATTCATCCGGTTTTGAATACAGACGGACTTAAGAAGTTTATTCTGCCCAGTGTCATTCAGATGTGTGAATGTGGGTTATTTTCAGACTTCATGTAAGGATGCAATACAGGGCTTTGGCACTTTATTTCCAGGGTAGCCTTTACTTGAGCAAATACGAGATATGGATATGGGATATGACCTTTTCCATTTGTATCCTGCTGTGAAGACAGATTCCCCTCTGTGCCCCTATCTAGGATCTAAATAGTTTAATACAAGTGATACGCAAAGGATACAAGTGATATGCAGAGAGCTGGGAGAATTGAGCTTCAGAGGTAGTCTCGTGTGTGGTCTTAGACGCAGAACAGAAGATTTGTTTTGCAGGACTAACTTTCTACCTGTCGTAGTCGTGTATGGTTTGATAATGGCTCTTTGTTTTAGTCTGAAGAAGACTTTCTTGAAAGGAGGAAAGAAGTAGAAAGGCTTCTGAAGAAAAATGCAGATTGGATATGGGATTGGTCCAGCAGGCCAGAGAACATCCCACCGAAGTGAGTGCTGTCGATGTTTCTGGAGGAACTCTGATACTGCTTCTATCTCCACAAGTACAAATATGTACACCTTCATGTTGTGATTGTATTTTCTTCCTCAAAATTAGGGAATTCCTTTTCAAACATCCCAGGCGCACAGCCACTCTCAGCATGAGAAATACCAGTGTAATGAAGAAGGGGGGCATATTCTCAGCAGAATTTTTGAAGGTTTTCCTTCCATCTCTGCTTCTTTCTCATTTGCTTGCTATTGGACTAGGGTAAGTTTACACTTCTTATTTAAAAAAAGGCTTTTTTTCTTTTTCGCCCATTTTTCTCTGAGGCCTAATTCTGACTCCCAGTTCCATCTTTGTCTAAGAGATGAGCAATAGACTCTTCTCCACAGAAGGACAACAGTTAGTTATTCAGGAATGGTTTCCTACTTGTTTGCTTGTGGTATTGCTGAATCCATCAAATTTTAATTTTCTGTTTTTCTTACTAGCTGAGTATTTTTAAAAGAATTAAGGGAGAGTGAAATTGTGTGTGTGAAGTCCTTTTATACATACATAATACTCTGTTCCATTGGAGGTATAATCTCAATACTAATTGTGAAGGAAAAATGATTATTTAATATATTTTAAAATTCCACAGCTCTGGGGACAGGGGATGGCAAACAAAGCAGGAATTGTTGTTTGAGCTTTTGGCTTTTTGTGTGTTTGTTTGTTTGTTTTCCAGATGATTAAGGGATTAGATTAGATTCTTTAAAAATAGCCACAGGACACAGACTAAAGGGAAGAGATTAAATGCCTTTTTGTCAGGAACAGAGTTTGCCTTTACCTAGGCATGGCAGATTCCTTTATCAACAAAGAATGCTGGGACTCCAGGCACATCTGACCTCTGCTTTTTGAGTGCAATGTGCCACATGAGAGGGCTTAGGGGAGAGGTCAAACAAGTTCTGAGGTGACAGCTGTCCTCCAAGGAGCCTCCAATTACCTCTCGTCCTGTTCTTTTTCTTCTCATTACCTTGTGCAAATCCTGAGCCCTTATCAAAAATAAAAACTGCAGAAGTTGAGAGTGAGGGGATTTAAGAGAGTGGGGGGAAGGAGAAGAATATGACAGCTACAGTAACTGGAAAGACGCACTCTGTGGTCTCTGCAATATGCATAATTTTAAAGATAATCTGTGCCTTCATCTGTCCTGTACAAAATTCTTGTCTCAGCCACATAATAGCGTAAAAATAACGTGAAACTAATTCAGCTCCTTCCAAAATTAAAATAAGTAACTGTGTTAGATGGAACAAAAGCATACTGAAATTTTCCTTCCAAAGTAATTGCAAGTTTTGCAATGTAAACACTTTCTTGTTATTTCCACCGCTGCTGGGAATTACAACATTCCAGGTCAGTAAAGAGTAACAAAAAGTCACATCTTCATAACATGCTTAGTGTAATAATACTAAAATCATTACACTTAAAATACTGATTTCTTCAAGCTGCAAAAAGTAAATGAATAAAAGACCTGATGTAGGGCAGCTGTAAATATTTACCAAGTTAGGAAATAGTGACTGGAGAAATGCGCTAAGAAGTATGTGAAGATGACAGTAAAATGAGCAGTTAACGAATGTCAGATGTATTTAATGAGTAGAAAAATTTAAGATAACAAGAAAAAAACATGATAAAAATATCTGACTTCTGAAAGCTCCTGAAGCAGTGTTCTTGTTAACCCCGTGCATATCTCTGCCCCGTACATTCCTGAAACTGAACAGCTTACAGAGTATTATTCAGACTTAGAATTTAGGGAGCATTATTAGACAAGGTATGCAGAAAGGTAACAGCAACTGAAGACCGAATTTTATAGTACACACTTGATTTGCCCTCTTAATTAAAACTGGCACTACTGCGCCTGCTGTAATTTGTATACCTAGTAATCTAGTAATTTAAAAGAAAAAAACCCCTACATGCTGTATGTTCCTCTTGAGCTGAAATCAAACGCTTACTGGCTGTATGTTCTTGATCTCAGGATTTACATTGGAAGACGCCTTACGACCACAGCTTCAAGCAGTACTTTTTGAAGGCACCTGAAACGTGATTTCAAAGCAAAGAAAATGTTCATCGGGGAATACGGGAGGTGAACAGCAGAAACATCCGTGCTAGCAACGACTACACGATCAGCGTATACTTGTTCTGTAAATGTTGTGTTCCTAGTTCAGTAAGAGTGGGAGAAGACACTAAAGCTAACATATCATACGTAGTATTCTGGAGCAATTCTCATAATGCATCTGAATCGTGCTCTGACATCCACTGCATTGCTTTGTAGTGAAGTATCTTTGAAAACTAAAAGAATTTGATGTTTAAAAACAAAATCTTAGCTTTAGTTGAGTATCTAGCTGAATCACCACGGCAATATTAAAGTGCTATTTCTTTATATATCATAGATGTGAATGGTTGTCACTGCTACTGTAACCACGACAATAAGGGATTAGCCCGAAACAATGTGTGGCCTTATGTATCATATACAGGATTTCAGAAAAAGCTTTTTACCTCACTTGAAGCTGTTTCTTCCTTCCTTAGATTCTGCTTAGCTCTTTCACTTTTGTGTGAGATGTGAAATGTGAGAGACTGTCAGCTGGAATAAATTAGTGTATTGGTAAAGCTTCCATCAATATTTACTCATTCAGAGTGTGATACGCAAAAGGCTGAACTAAAATTTGGACCTTAGTGCCTAATAAATAGTTTCTTCTATAAAGGCATATATTTAACTCCCCAATTAATACAAGTTCTTTCTGCTGTATCTTCTTGCAGCCTATTGCTTCTCAGTCTTTTTATCTGTAAAATAAATTTGCATCTTCTATTTGCTTCATCCTTGTATAGATTTCAAAAAAGGTTTGCTTGCTTATTTGTTTGTACTAATTGAATGCCTTTTCAATAATTTTACCTTATTTAATTAGAATAAATGAACGTTTGCCAAATTATCATGTTTTGTATATTTAAATAAAAAGGTTCCTCGTAGATTGAGTGTTCCCATTTCTCTTTCTCTAATTGTTTGAAGTGCTTGACAAGGCTCTGTCTTAAGATCATTTCATTCTTTATTTGCATAACTGACAAATGGGTAAGAAGTTTCTACAGAAAATAATTTCATTTTGATTCTTAAATTTGAATAGGAGAAAGCTGTCATTAGAAGTCACTCAGAAAACAAACTCACTGAACTTGCAAGTACGGGTTCTGCTTTGTACTATCATCATTTAAAAATAAATTTACTTTCTACTTTGTTTTTGCACTTATTTAGCAGTACTTTCTTTTGTGCTTGGAGTTCTGCTGCTGAGCACCTTGTGGTACGGTGCTGAGCCCATGTCCTGTCGCCAAATGATGTCACCACAGGTGTGGGACTAGATTGCTGCTGTACAAACAAGCAGTGGCCTAATCCTGTGGGCCCCAATCCAGGAGAGACACGTACTGCATTTTCCATGGAGTAATCCTGCTGAGGCCACTGGAAATTCTCACTTGCATGACTTTAATCACATACCTCTTGTAGGAGGGCCAGTATGTGGCGGTTGTTTTTTAAGTGTCTGTGCAATAAAAAAAGGAATTATTAGATTTTTAATTTCTGAATGAGAAGTCCCCTGTGAAGTTGAAGCCTTTTAACTGATTAGAGTTTGAGTTGAACCTCATTGTTCTTCCAAAATGGTATTAAAAACATTGATATTGGAATGATTGTTACATGAACTGCTTCTTCCCCCTTTGAAAAATATAAGACTTTTTTAATGCTATTGTATCGGAATTTAAGTAAGTTTCATTATGAATACTTAACGCCTTATACCCATAAAGACATTTTTTAAATTACAGCAGGTGAATGGGGTGTCCTGCAAGCTCCAGCATCTGTACACATTCACGCTCTATTTAACCAGGGTTCTTGCAATTTGTTATTTGTATTGAGTAGTTCTTGTTCTCGCTGAATGCGAAGATATGCTGCACTGGAAATTCCGTGTTTACATTCTATGGCAACTACTGGTATTTTAAAAAGAAAGATTTACAGAAACTACACTAGAATAATACTTAAATGCTCCTATTGTACATTGCAAAATGCAATGGTATGAAAGTACCCACCGTGAATAAAGGAACTACAGTATTGCTTCATTTTTCTTTTTTTAAACACAGAACCAAAGAAATCCTGTAGGGGCAGGAAAAGAACTGCCACCCTGCAAAGATGTTGCAAAGCAGCCATGTAAGCTGCTGTTCTTGCAGTAGTTGGAAATCTTTAATCCGATGTTAGAACCTAAATGCTAAAAGCAAAGGTATCAGAAACCGAGTCGTATTGCAGCCCTCACCTCTGCAAGCTGACACCCTGGTGCACTCCTAGCTGCCTTCATTTTTTGTTACATTTTCATTTCTGAAGTAGTTTTTTTCACAGCTTAAAGGAATAAAATGAGAAACTGTTTGGTGCCTTTCAACCATGCCACGTCCATATTTACCAGCACCTTGCGAGCGGCGCATCGCTCCTCTTCCACAGCCTCTGCGCCAACCCTTTGTACGTTGCTGCGGCGTGAGGCGGCCGTGCTTGGTGTCACAGCGGTGTTACAAACACGTGCTTGGTGTCACAGCGGTGTTACAAACACGTGCTTGGTGTTAACAGCGGCCGTGAGCGGATCCTGGTTCCATCAGCTCCAGCTGGTGGAAGGGTGTAAACAAGCAGTGTTTTTAAGTATAGCGTGTGTTCAGTACCAGGGACTCGATTTTTCCGGAGAGCCAGGACTACCACTAGATTAGCCGACCTGATTTCTGCCTCCAGGCAGGGACACGGCCCAGAAGAGCCGTTCCCCTCGGCCTCCTCTCCCCAGGGCTCTCGGCCGGCCTCTTCCCTGGCCTTTGCCATCGAGGCACGGAGGGGGACACGAGGACCTCCTGCCAGAGAAGGCCGATCAGCCGCAGGCACGGAGCAGGAGCTAGTCCTTGGACTTTTCTAGGCTGAGTACAGCGCTGTTCTTCACACAACCGGCCAGCATCTGCGGGCGTACAGCCGCCCACCGAGCCCGCGCCCCGCGGAGGCCCGAGGGGCTGGGCCCCGCGGCAGGGAGCAGCACCCAGCGCAGCCCTCCCAGCCCCTTGCCGAAACCCAATTCCGTGACCACTCACCTGAAGCGCTGCTGGCGAATTCAGCCTGCTGGCGACTGTTATCGCTGCTGGAAGCCCAGCACAACTCCCGGGTTAGGAACGCCTGCTCGGGGAAGGCGCCCGCTCCTGCTCCCAGCTCTCCGTGCCCGGTGGCGGGGGCTCAGAGCTGCTGCAGGACCGCGCTAACAGCAAGCGTCAGCAAACACTTCCAGAGAGGAAAAATCCAAGCCCACCTACATCAGGTCACATTCAGTGATGCAGGGATAATTTTGGACATATGAAAACACGTCTCACCCCCACGCTGTAATTTCAGGACAGGGCAGCTGCATGGGGAAGTCCTTGCATGCCCGTCAGGTTACTTAATTTCTAGATGATGCCTCTGGACAGGGTACTAAACACAAACTTCCAGTTAAAAGTTGGATAGAAACAATTTCTCTAACCCTTGAGCCTAGAAATAGAGCTTCCTAGAACAACAGGGTATTGCAAAAGCTTTTGTGGTAAGACACACGCAGCCCTTAAGGCCTTCAAAGGTAAGGACAGGTAAAGCTATCCCCGCCTCTGTTAAGCAATAAGCTTTCCCTATTGAAAAAGAAATTAAATAAAAGTCTGTTCTTACCTTTTTTGCTTCCAAAGCTTCAAACCCCCGTACCTTGTTGCCGTCTGACTGCGAGGATGCAGGGCCAAGGACCCCCAGCAGCTCCCAGGACTCCTCCACAGGGGATCCAGGTGGGACATGCACCAAGCACAGCCTCAGGGCTCCAGCAACCGCCTGCTTTGGACTAAAGGAACTATGGGTGGTGCAAAATAAGGGGAAATAACCGCAGGAGAAAGCCTCCCCCCAGCAGGGCTGAGGCATTCACTGCCAGAACCACAGCGGTATCCCGGGTTGGAAGGGACCCAGGAAGGGGTCATGAAGTCCAGCTCCTGCCTCCACACGGGACCACCCTGTATCCACTGCAATAATCCTACTGCTTGTGTCAGGGGTAACCTACAAGACACTCTATTTCATGGAAATTAACTGTTCAGGGTACCTATATGTGCTAGCAATGCAATGCTGTTAAACTGATAAGTCAATGGTGATTTTAAGCAAATATCTGAAAGACAGTAATTTATCCAACTGAATAAGTTAGTTTTTAGGCAGAATTAAATGATAAAAATTTAACGAATCATTACGAGCTATTTAATTGAAATAGGTACAAGAAAATCATGTTTTATATAATAGATTTCATTACATCCTTTCTCTTTTTACTCATTTTCCACTTACATTTGCTGAAGCTGAAAGAATAGATAAAAATAGACAGCACTAAGATAATCACTGAACACGAACAGACGGCTTTGAGTTAGAGGTATGACCATTCAAAATGGAAATATAAGTTTTCAGGTTGCTTAGTTTGGCCAATTATCTCACAAAAGGAAGAAGTAGTTGTGGAATAAAAAGTTGTCAAAATACACAGAGCAAATCCAGGTAAACATTTAAAATTTATTAAACTTTTTGGTCAAAATAATTGAACAAGTATGTACAATCCCATTGTATTAGCTCTATTATGCATTTTAGGAACGAGGTCAAATCTAACACTTTAATGACCCAGAAGTTCCACATTTCAAGATTTGCAAATAGTGTCACAACCAATATACAGTATAAGGGTTTGTTGTTTGTTTTAAACTTTATTTGTAGAACCTCAAAGTTAGTTGTACTTACTAGCTTACTGTGAACAAGAGTGGCACTCTATGGACATTAATTGAGAGGGTAAGAACAGAGACATTTTACTGTTGCATATGCAGTTCTGATTCAGTAATCATAATACACCTTCATTTTAATAAAAACGGAGTGTAAACCACACTTCTGTATCTCCTTTCAGAAGCTCAAGAGATCTAATTTTTCAAAGAATTTCTAATTGGCAGGCACATTTTACAGAGTGTAATGTTTAGCTACCTGATGGAACTAAAATGTGCTGCAATAGCTTCAGGAACAATTTCTCATTCATGCTAGCCTAGGGTGAAGAGAAGGTTGATGCATTTTAGGCCCCTTTGGAAAAAAAAGTACCTAAGGCTTAAAAAAACCAAAAACAAACAAAAAAACCAAACAGTTAGCAAGAACAGGGTTATAACAAATGCAGTTAACACCAGCTTGTAGCCTCAGTGTTTTCTGACATCTGGGTGTTAAAGTCAGAATGTGTAAAAAGTATTAAGCTGTGTTGCTGCTTGGCATAATCAAGATACCTTTTTGCTTGAACAGCAATGTGAAATACAATACATTATGCCAAATATTTAAAATAAAGTGTATCTTCATGACAAGTACTAAAAAGGTTAAAAAACATAATGCACATAAGGTATGTCTCTAGCTAATGTTGAGAGGCATCAGATAAACTTTATTTATTTTTTATCTCCAAAGAAGAACATTTGTTACACATTTTGTTTTCCCTTCTGTGCAAGGTGGTCACTTTCTATTAAGGCTGTGGACATCTTTATACCAACCTTTTCATTCTCCTACTTGGTATACAAATGGCATCTTACAAGAAAAAAATTGCGCAACTTAAAATTAAATGACACTTTCAAGGAAACTCTAAATTTAGAATTTGAATTACTACACAAAAAAGTTTGTATTAGTCTGCCAAAATTTAATAGTTTGGGACAAACACTGTCAAATCTGCCCATTAGGGTTATTTTGCACAATCCCAGTACATGCAATAAAAAAATAAAAAAACTGAATACATACCATCAGATTTAAAAACACTTTTTATAGTTTGTTATTTTATTAAGTGGTTTACACCAGAAGGTGTGGTTATAGATACAGTTGGTGAGTAAATATTCATGGAAACCTGTCTATGAACCCAACTCAAGACCTACCTAAGTGCTCAAAGGTAAAAACACCTAAGCCTAGATACAGGCCAGAGGAGGAATGTTTACAGGCATTAAGCACAATATATGTTTTGAAAGGCCCAAATATTACAGCAGAGAAAGAGCGCAAGAGATAGAAATTACATTTTTATGACAATTTTTCTTCTTGGGTGTTAAATTTTTGGTCTATAAACTGGAAAGGAAGGCTCAGACTTAAATAAATACATTTGTTTTGAGTATTGGCCTGATTGAGCACTGTCCATCAATTCTGCTTCTAGAGGGTTTTTCTCAGAAAATTGCAACTGACACTCCATACCCCCACTGAAGGCAGAACTACACCATGAACTCAAAAAACAGGCCAGATTCTCTCCTTTATCTAAAGGGAAGTAAGTGCATCAATGTTCTTCACTGGTAGGACGACAAGGCCTTCTCTTTTACAGATAACAACTGAGCTTAACTATGCAAGAAGACAACTCTGTCCTCAAGTAAGTCATCTTTAGTTAATTTTGTCCTGGAATATATACAAATTATTGGTGGCAGCTACAGCAATGATGTTCTCCATGGGATGCCATGCTGTATGAAGAATCTTCTTGTTGAAGTCCAGACTGTCAACACTTATTTCATCTTTCTTTCTTTTACCACCTGTACACACTTTACGCGGTTTCAAGATGGCACGAGGTTTGCTACTTTCCCTGGACGCTTCTAGAGTGATATCCCGCCGTGTGTTTCGGTCAAACATTCTAAAGAAGTTGTTGTAAGATCCAGTCATGATAGCACTGTTGGAAAACAGAAAAAAGGAAATCTCACTAGGCTTCCAGCAGTGGTATTCAATCCCTTTCTTCCATCTCTTACCCGCAAGGTGACTGTCAAATCAAATTCATGACCACCAGTATTTGGCACTACACTCTCTTCCTCTCTGATGTATGTTTGCTCAGCTCTGCTGGGTATTTAGTACTGCTTCCACTCCGTGAACTTCTCTTCCACGTATTCTCCCGGCCCGTGCCTCCTGGGACCAGCTCCCAGCAGAGTCTTGGGCTTTGTTCATCTTAATGTGAGCAAAGTGGGCCTTCCTAGTCCTACTCCATCCCTTTATCCCATTGCTCCAAAAGTTATAGTGGAATCAAAGCAATTGTAAACTACTTAATTTCAACAGACTATGACGAACAGAAGTGCTTTCCTTTGCAAATGCTGACCATGAACATACCAACGGATTAATTACAAAAAATTGTTCTGTAGCAGCAAAAGAAACCCTTTACTCGAGTATCTGATATAGCCCATCAGGAACAATTCAGAGTTCCCATACAGTACTAAATTTGCATTTGAACAAGGCAGGAAAAAAAACTGCATCTGAAAATACTTTCATGTACCTTGCTTCCAATGAACAGTTTTTTTGTTGTCTTCATGGCATTAGAAATTAAAGACTAGGAGCAGAATGAGATACTATTAACACAACATACATCACTCAGATTGTACGAGGGAATGCAGAGCCAAAGGAATTTTTCAAAGGGAGGTGAGCAACACAACTTATGTTCTTATGTCATAATCAGATTATGTTTTGACTTTTTTTTTAAAAGATTAACTGGAGTTACTTGAAAAATGTAGAAATAAGTGTCAGTTTCTTTGCATTTTAATTTAGTGAAAAACATATGAAATGAATAAAAGAAGCTGTATATTAGATAATGGAAATATTGCTAAGAAGTATTTTTCGTACACTGATTGGTACAGCACGATTTTTTTCCCCACAGTAACTCACAGCCACTTACAACCTGGTATTGACAGTAACCCATTTTCTCTAATACTGTTTCTGTAGAAAATTGATTGTTAAGCAGCATATAGCATTACATGCAATCTCAAATATCACTCCAATAGCAATGCAGGTAGATTTTACTTCCTTCACTGACTCCTGTACACAGTTTGCCAGATTTGACTTCCTTGATCATTGTCCACTTCCAAATTAAGTGGCGGATCTTTGGTTCTCCATTATTAGGCCAAAGCTTGTTTCACAGGATGATCCTGTTACTATCAAATCAAAACTGATACCTATTCGTTTAACGGCTTGAAAGCATTTGGTGGTGGACAAGTCACGAATTTAGGTATTTCAGAAATATTAATAAAAATCCTACAAAAAAAAAAAGGAAGAACCGCATAGGCAAGCCAACAAAAAGCATCCAGACAGAAGATCCAGACCTGCCACGATCTTACCCATGGGTTCTGAAAACATTTTAATACATAGCTAGTGACAAGAAACATGCACAAATTGTGCCAGTATAGTGGCCTTGCTATTTGATTATAATGCTTCTGCAACTTGCAGGTGAGACAAGTATTTCCGTGATTTGCAACAAATACAAATCATTATCTAACTGTTTTAGTCTATAGAAAACAGAAAGAAGATTTAATTTGGAAAATACTGAGTGCGTGCTCTTGTATACTATTTGAAAACAAAACTGAGTAACATTTTCAAGGCTTGAAATGGCCAGTCTTGACTACATAAAGCTTCAACAAGAATTTGTGTTAGAAACATACTGACAAAGCCTTATTCTACTCCTTCAACTGGAGGACAGAAGATTGAAGAATGGTTTTGTGTTTATCCCCCCTAAAATATTTCAAACATAAAAACCAAAAACAAACAAAAACCACCCCCCCCCCCCAAGAGCTGATTTGAATTTAGCTAATTACTTCCTTAAAGTTAAATATCACTTACGAGTTTTGGGACAAAATTAAATTCCTAAAGCTGGGAGACAAACAAACAAAGCAAAACAACTTACCTATCAGAACCGTTCCAGCAGCATTCAAATTTGTCAAAAATGCAGTCATTTTCGTACAGGGAACAAAGCTTGCTTCGAAGATATTCATGAACCTTTTTGAAACATTTAAATTGATATTAGAGAGATTTAAAGAAAAAGAAGACAAGAGGGTATTTAAGAGAACTTGAACTTCATACTTGATATGTCTCTACAGGCCTGTTTTCCATATTGAGATCCCAGACTTTAACAGAAAGGTAGTCTCTTGTCATCATGTATCGACCACTGTGACTGAATTTTACATCAGATATCGATGAGATTATTTCTGAAAAAAATGATCTGCTGCTAGGATCTTCAGGCTCTTCAAAAACTGTAGATAGAAGACAATTACCAATGAAACCAACATCAAATTCTACAGCTTCCAACATTCACCAGTACTTTGACAATTTTAAGTTAAGATACTAGTTTCTTTAAAAAAAAAGAGGTTGCTGTTAAGTTATTAAAAATAGTCTCTTTTTAAACAATGTTACATTCTAGCAATTTTACGACTATCTCCAGCATTCTCAACTGGAGCACAGCATCAGCAAAGAATTCACAGGTCTTAAGGGATGAATCAGAGAAAAAAGTTAAAAAAACAGTACATGTGCCGTAAAAACGTTACAACTGATCTACAAATTAAGTTGGACAATAGCAGGTGAAAATGTCAGCATCCAGAACAAGATCTTAATGCATGACCCACATATTTTGAGACTACTGTACAGCATACTTTTATTTAGATCTGAACAGAAGTTGTACAATGCAACCTCTTGAAAGGAAATATTAGTATCTACACTTGAAATGAAAGGTATGGTTTTACAAAGCAGAATGAAATATTGCTTAAATTGAAAATCAATCTCTGAAGTCAGTATTTCATGACACAAGCTATCCAGAATTACTTTTATCATTTTTGAATAGACCCTTTTAACAGGATGTTTTTCAGTAATGAACAGTTAAAAAAAATAAAATGCTAGTATGTAATTTGATCCAACGCTAAGTCACACAGCTGAAACGGCTTAGCACTCCACATTTCACACTGCAGAAGTACTTCCCTTCACCAAGAAGAAATCCTGATCTTCTCTATAGAAATCTTACCTGCAAATATCAGTGTGGTAGGGTAACCCACAGGAATAGTAATACCAATAAACCATAACCGTTACATTAGCAAAAAAAGAAACAATAGGCTGTGTGCAAAGCACTGACAGTGTTCCCTTTGATTTCAATAGAAAAGCTTTCCTCACCTACATACGTTTACATAGCTGAGCAGACCAAAAAGCATTCATCTTTCATCCCTGGAAACTAACTGCAAACTCAATGCGTATTTTTAAGACTATATTCTACCTTATGAGCTGCAAATGGTAACAAACTAAATGGATCAGCAGCAGCAGCAGCCCAGTTGCTAATGCACAAAGGTGAATAAACTGCCCTGAACTGGGATTTGATAAGCAGATACCTTTGAGAAGCACCAAGACTGAGTCTGGACAGAAGACAGGTCTCACTGGTGCCAAAAGCACTTGTTCCCATCAGTTTATGATGCATAAATGGGTAAACAGGAGCAGAGTCAGATCGTCAATTGTCTCATGCTACACTTCTGCTTGTTGATGGCCTAGAACAAGACAATTAAAATGTTCCATTCTACAAAACTACCACTCCTTACCTTGTATGCTCTTTACCAATAAGCAGAACTTGGTATATTTATTTATAAGCAAACACCTATACATTCTATCTTACATGAGAACAAAGCAAGAAACCCATAAACCACAGGTGCATCCTGACTTACACTTTGAATGCCTGTCACAGAGGGCTGAAGAACGCATGTCACAGAGGCGAATAGTTCCTTTGCTACTACTGTAGACAAACACGTTACAGTGATGAGGGTGGAACTCTGCAGCAGTGATCACTTCTGTCAGCTCCTCCATGTTAGCAGGCTTAATATCTACAATATCTGGGAAGGTTTTGGTAAAGGTATGTAACACCTCACATTTGAATCATTGCTTTCAAGTAGCTATCTAAAAAAGTGTAGAAAATACAGTGTAGGAAACCAGGCAAGGTTTTAATTTCCACCATCAGCAATCTACACAAAGTAAAGCGACCGCAGAAGATTAAAAAAGAACCATAACACCAGAACTCATTGTTACAAATCTACTTCTGGAGATGCTGGAGGTAACTGAAGAAGAGTTGAAAGATGATATGAAGAATTTGCTCCAAAACAAAAGCCCCATCTATCCACAAAATCACAAAAAGAGGCAAGAATTAATTTGTATTTTTGCTATAAGCTCTTATTTGCATAAGAAAAACTTTAAAAAGAAAAAAAAGGGTGTAAAAGATTGTTCTTATGAAGAAACTAGCCTCCAATCCCTCAAATCAGCACCCAGTAAAGATTAAACTCAGAGATTAATTAAGCTCCCAGATAGAGCTTTCAGATTCCTCCCAAACTTCCTTTTTAACACTTCTTATCAAACGCTGAATATACTTTACTTGCTTATCTAAAGCTTTAGATAACTTCGATAAGATCGTTTTAATATGTATTTCTGCAACTTTTGTTTTACTGCAGATTTGCCTGAGGAGGACACACTATTACAGTTCTGGATAGACAAGCTTGCAAAAAGATTTGAAATTGTATTCTACAGTTGACAATACCATTTGATATGGAAAAAAATAAAATTTGTCTTCTGCAAGAGAAATGTTATTTTAGACAGTTAAGAGACCTTAAACTTTGGAAAGATCTCCAGTGACACAGGATCTACTTTTCAAATCTTTCAACTCGTACTTAAAGTACAAACTCCACAAACAAAACAAGCTATCTACAACATTTCTACTGGCACTTTTTCACTGGTAGAATGCTTGCACTCAGAATGAGCGAGAGCATCCTAATACGCCTGCTTTCCCTGCATTAAGTCTCTAGTTTTTTAAATCCTGCATTTTTATCTATAGATTTGAACACCAATTCACAAAATTAAAGTGATTCTGTTAAACATACATAACTTACACGTACCCTAGTGCTCACAGAGGACCAAAAAAAGGATACTAAAACTTCTATCTGTGATTTCTAAATGCCATAGGTTAATTCTTAGGTCATCTGCAGAAAGGTATGTTTCATGATCACTATTTACTGAAATAGAGTTTATGTGATAAGTATGTGCATTTGCAAATATCCTTCTGGGACTTGCTTCTACCATTAGGTCCATGGGTTTCAATATTGGCACCTGAAACATGAAAGAGAACGGTCAAGTTGGGCATAAAGCTGATTTCTGATTAAGAAGACATTAATTTCACCCCACCTATTTCTGTTTTGACTTACTGACACCCTCCCACCAGTTTTCCAACAGGAATATAAATTTATCCTCCCCCCCCCCAAAGTTAAAGAGCACAGCTGCAACCCAGGAGCTAAGAGATACACAATAGCACACTGTCTAATGGTAAACACTAATAGAAAAACTTGGATTTTCTGTTTTCTAGAAACAGATTAAGTTCTAAACACCTTCTAAATCCTCAGAGCAAGAGATGCAGTAAACCAGGCCACGAATGGTGACTTGACGGACTACTCGCACAAAACCTGGGTCACTGCCTTCTTTGGAAGTTACCTGTCAAATAAGGAAGCTTCGTACCTCACCCATCAGGAAAACAGTACATGTTTATAATGGTATTTGAAGATGATGTTAATTGGAAACAAGTGTTTAAAAATGACCTCCATATCTTAGAGGGTGCTGGTGAAATTGTTATGAAGTTTGCAAAGGCCCTCCCCTCTTTGTTCCCTGAACAGTGAGTACGATTTCAGGAACATGTGAACACTATTTTCACAGCTAGCTGATACAAAGGATGACGTGGCTTATCCCAGCCAAGTGTATTAAGCTTTCTTCTTGCTCCTTCCCCAGCCTTGTCACTGACCAGCAAGTCAACAGTTTAATGCTGTCCATGGACGTTCCCATGCTGTGCTGGTGAACTGTGTGTACTAGAACACTATCTTACATCATCTAACCACGAAAAGAGTTACGACACTGTTCAGGGTAATTTGTCTTCCTGAACAAGAAACAAATTAATCTAAGAGCTCTGTAATTGTTTTCACCGTGTTTGTACCTTACAGTCTGTTTAGATCATAAAAGGTAATTATTAAAATTAATCTACTACTGCTTATTAGGCAATATTCCTATCTGACCATGAGTGTTCCTAGCTCCAACAACTATCAATTGTGAAATTGAAGATGCATTAATGGGAGTCATCAGGAATGGTACTTGGAAGTGACGAGGCCTCCACACACAGGAGGCTCTGAAGCACTCCTCCTAAAGTCTACTTTGTTACAAACAAATGGGGTTCTACTTCTGTAAGGAAGTATGGAAACAATACCTGTAATAGGCCAAGTTACGTACACTCTAGATCTCTAAAACTTGATATTTTTAACATATGAGGGTAACTGTCGGTAAGTTTTTCCTCCCCCTTCTGCCAATCTTTTCTCACGCTTAGTTCATTCCATCACCTTTTCTTGTACGATGTGCCTGGCAGGGTTTGCAGCCCAGCCCAACCTTCCTTTCCCAGAAGGGCAGCAAAATTAGAAGACTAACTTTTAAAAAAGTGGTTCTTGCTTTTTATTGCCCCCCTTCCTGCCTCTCTCAATTCAGCTTGATGATTCCTAAAAACATTTCAGTGTTTGAAGCAGATGCCAACGTGCTCACTGAGCGGTACAGCCAGTATCAGCCAGTGTCCAGCAGAACTGTTCTGGCCGGGTTCTGGACTTTCCATGCTCCCCGATGGGTTGTCTACTCCTACATAATGGCAAGGTTGGAGAAGCCCAAATTTTATCCCTACCTACTTCCAGCCACTGGGCTGAGGCATCGTATGATTTGTTTCCTTGGTTTTAGGTATTTTATTTGGAGTACTCAGTCAGATCTTGGCTCCTACACGCTAAGTAGGAAGCTACCTCCCAGCAGTGGGTAACCTTTCCCAGCACGACAAGGCATCATGCTGATGTATATCTAAAGCTTCGATACTCAATTTAAGCAAAGCAAGAGAAGAAAAAACAATCCAAACATCATCAGCAACAACATCAACGAAACAAAACCACAAAACCACAACAGCATAGTTCCTGCAAGTGTCAGGAGTGACAACAGCTTTAGAAGTAGTGAGAGCCTTGGTTCAATTCCTATTTATAGATACAGCAACAAAAATAAAATCCATCAAAAATCCCCTACCCCCAAATGACTGCTTTGGTTTTGAGCTCATGCTTTAAGAAGTTCCAAGTCTGGAGCACTAACCCTACCGCAACATCACTATGAAAATGGACAAATAGCAAGGCTCCAGAAGTATATATACATTAGGTTTCTCAAATGCCCAGGAGCTGGCCTCTAACGAAAACACCTTCTCTAAGACAGTACTTAATTTTGATTTTTAAAAGTTTAAATTTCCTATCCATTTGAAAAATAAGATGTTCCAAGAAAAAAAAAAACAAAAAACACTGAGAAGTTAATATCTTAGTTTTGAAATTTGTCTCAAGTTTTCCAAAGGATCCTTATTTTATGATTTTAGAAATACATGAGCTTATCTATAAAATCAAGTGCCTTTTTAAAAAAATTAAAAGGTTATCAATTACCCCGACCAAAGCACCATTTCTAATCTACACATTTCAGTTGACAACTCTGAACAAAGGTAAAGAAGTACATGCAAAAAGATATTTAAAGTCAAAGAGCAGAAACGTACCCGTAGTGCTGTGATTCTGAAAGGATCCCTAAGTCTTCCATCTTCATCTTTTAAATTATAACCTTCGGCTCTTTTATCCCTTTCACTTATTTTCCATAATTTAATAGTTTTATCTAAAACCAACAAAAATTCACATCCTTCAGAATGAATTAAATTCAAAATAAATTCCCTAACTAATGGAGTGAGCGGAGTGTGTTATTCATCTATCTAGGTTTCTACTGCTTGCAACAGAAAGGATCCCACTGGCGTCCTTTAAACAACTACATAATATGAAATACAACCTTCCCTACATAGACATGAAGAACTTTGCCTTCAGCAATATAGTTTAGCAGAATTAGTACATTAAAAATAAACAGAAAATATGCACTTAGAGGGTGCGGATGGGAAATGTATGGAAATACCATTTAAGGGAAAAAGAAAAATAAGTAGATTTCATTTTTAACTTTAATATAACATTCAGTTTGAATAAAATACAAATTTCTGCCTGAATGGTAGAGCACAATGCCTACCATTCACCAAAATGACCCTTTGCAAGGGAAGTTTCACATGCTGATCACCAAAATTCAGCAGTGAGCCCTCTATTACTACCTAACCTATTTTAAATAGACAAATGCTAGGGAGAGAAAAAAACAACAAAAAAAGAATAGCTTGAATTAAAGTAACTCCCTTAAGGAGAGAGAAGAGTCAGGCAGAGGCAGTAACTGAGAAGGAGGTTTGCCGCACTGCTTTAGGATTCCACATCCAAAGGCACGTACTTCCCGGGTCCTACCAGGGGCAGTTTGTCCAAATGCAGAAAGGAAGTACACACCGAGAGTGAGATCCTCCGCTAACTGGAAACAAACCTCTTCTCCCCAGACTACTACACACATTTAATGCATTTAAGATGACACACTTTAGAGACCGCCTTGAGTTTAGCTGGACTTGGATCAAAATAGATGAATTTAATTTCACAGTCCAGCAGACAGAAGTCATTCCTGCTTTTGAAGTTCTGTGTAACAGAACATACGTTAGCACTTACAAAAGATCGTCTAGGAACAAGGTAAAAGGTGAACCAAACTGTTATGAACAAGTGCAACCCTCTGTCAAAGGCAAGTTTTTTTCATGCACAGTTCTGCATTTACAGTTACAACTTGCTCCATGATGCATCCAAATGAAACAGTGCTAATAGTCACAGCACCGACTGCTTCAGTAATACGTGTAACCACTAATACAATAAGGGAAGAAATTAAAGAAAATAATGTGAATGAAAAAATGGTACAAACGTGCTCCTAGAGTGACCGTTGTCTTTTAATCCATAAGCTCTTCAAAGCACACAAGATGTTTTAGAATCAGAAGAGCATTGTAACTACAGAGTGTCAATTTCAAATGCTTCTATTCTAAATTCATCTGGGATCACAAAAAATTCGATTTCAAAATTAGGATGATCAAGTTCATTTTAGACTTGTGCTACAGTTCAGCATACTGGCAACACATTTACACTGAATGCATACTGAAAAGCAGAGCACCAGGGCATGTAAATTGACAACGTGGCCAGCACACCCAGAGCATAGCTCTGTAACCATGCCTGTGCTGTTGCTACTTCATTACTTCCAAGCTCCGAAGTCAGTAATTTACAAGGTATTACAATCAAAACAGACACTGCGTGTAATTAAGGAAGAAACTAAAACAACCCCAAAACACTGCAGAAAAACCCCACAAGTGGATCATCGATGAGATAATATTCAAATGACATATAGGAAGGTTTTTTTTTGCAAAAATAAAGTGTTCTTACCATTTGTAGACAGCAGGAAATGAGCAGCATTCTGTTGTGGTAACCACCTAATTTTATTTATTTTTTCCTCAATTTCTAGACTTTTCAAGTAGTCAAACTCAGGTTCATGACTCTGAAAGGTACTGTAAACATTATATTCTCCCCTAGAAAGAGGACGGCTTTTATTCTGCAAGGAAACATAATATTTCTTGAAGCTGATGTTACTCGGTTCATTAGGAACTGTACATACAAAGTAATGACTAGAAATTGTCAATTAGAAAGTAAACTTTTTACAACAGGTCTTGCTCAATTTGACATTTTTACTAGAGTTCAGCATCAATATAATATGCACAGACTTCCTGTTTAAAAGTAACTTTCTATACAAATATTTGTCTCCTTGTATCAAAGCACTTCAAAGAGGTGTGCTGTCTGCAGAAGAGTTCCTGGGTTCATTTGGAAGAGCTCTGGGTCACACTGCTGCTCCCCAGTACTTTCAACAGAACTGGGGCAGAGAAATCAGCTATGTCCTAAATCCTAAACCACCAACTCCGTGGGATCGGTTTCTACACTTCACTTATCTCCTTTCCAAAACTCACTCCACTGCTCATCACAACATGACATTATACAGGGTTTCCAGACTAGCAAATAAATGTTAAAGGACAGAGGACATGGTACAATTAAATATGTTTGTACAAAACAGTGACGGCGCACAGTCACTGCTAAATGAGCATTAGATGTAGCTCCTTCCCTACTCATTTTAAAACATGCTATATCCAGAAATGCTATCAAGGCTCATCATTAAGCTTTGACAACCTTTTTCATTATGAAAATCTGAAGGCTGGAATTACCTTTTTTTCATCTCAGGCTTTCTATGGAGTTTATTGTAACACACCAAAGACTATTACAAGTACACTAAAAATCTTCTTTCCCCCCTCACAGAACTGGAACTTTGCATTATTTTCATTTGGCATTTGTGGCACCAAGGAACAGAGATCAAAGTTGCAGGTACCTGTGGACCTGCAGTATTAGATTTGAAGAAAATGTTATTGGGCTCTTCAAATAATTTAATATTAGATAGTGACTCATGTTTGGAGACCAGCTCCACTCGCAGAGCTGCAGTGCCCAGAACGCCTGAAAAAACAAACTCCCCAAAGCACAATCGGAAATCACACTTTAGAAGAAGCAAGTCACTTACTTCCAAAGGCAGGCAAGAAAATCAGTTGCCCAGGAAAAGCCTATCTTGCACATCGATTGACAGTGCGTTACTGGGGAAAAAATAGTAGTGACTCACATAATTAAAGCCTGCTATGCCAACGCGAGGCTCCACAGGCAACCTTTGTTCTGACACTTACTTGCATTTCCATGCTTGACTTTGCAACTCTGATAAGGTTTTACAGAGTTTTTTTTTTTTTTTTTTTAAACTGCAATCTCTCAAGTATGGAATTTTAGTTAAGTCTGAGACTTTACATTACTTTGCTCCCTGTCATTTAACTTTTAATCATTTTAGATAGGATCCTCTCAACTACACTATTCTGTTTGGTTAGGTAAGTAATGGAGATAACTACCTATGTTTTGTGCAAGTTGTCTTGGCAGTGGTCTCACTCTTTACTTGTTTATTTGGTTGGAACAAACAGCTGCTTGGAACTGAAATAATGCCCTGTGAGTTCAGGGCACAGAGCCCAACATTTCAGCCTGCCTTCCAAAAACAAAGTGTATGTAAAATTTTATAACTATCCGAAGTTATAGTAAAAAAATTACACTGTTTAAAATAAGTTTAAGATTTTATCATGTTTCTAGTCATTTTATCTAGTTTCTTTCATGTTCTTATTATTTTAGATTTCTCTTCCTCCTCTTCAGAAATTCCACGGTTTTGTAGATGACAAGAGAAAGGACTCTAATGCCCACCTCTTCCCTATGGCCCACATGTGCTCCCAGAAGACATTTGAATATTCCTGTGTGAAGAGTGTGACTTTTTTTTTTTTAATACTACAAAGAAAAGACATGACAGCTGGGTTTTGAGTTACAGAACTGAGCACAAACAGCTGAAAGCCAACCAATAATAGCTCCACCCTGAACAAGCGTCAAGGAAGTCAGAGATCCTGAGCATGTGGATCCTTTTGACCTTGGTCTCTGTGCCTCAGTTAAGTCTACACAGCAGGCTAAATGATAAACAAGCAATGTGCTGTCTAGGTGTAGTTGGGTAACATTTCAGCAGCTTTTCCAGCAATGGTGTTTTCATTTCACTGCCTCTCAAAATCCTCAGAGTAAAACTGATAAACCATCTTTATTGAAACGTTCGGTAAGTAGTATCAGAGCGAGGATGAAATGCAAAATGTGGATGGCTGTTGGTTAATCGAGCATCATTCAAACCACACAATGAAAGAAGGGGGATTCTGCTGGAAAAAAAGCATAGCACCTAAAGATCAGTACACTTCAGGCACAAACAAGCTGAATCAAAATTCCACGATCACTTCTGGTATTTCTAAACCCAGAAAAGGTTCAAATTCTCATCAGTTCTTCAAAGGGAAGGACATACATGGTCTTTGGTGGTGGGGGAGAAAAAAGGAGTTGTCACGTGGAATGTTGATGTAAAAGAAAAATTCCACATTTCTCTCAGACACGAAAAGGCATGAAAACTGTTTTTCAGCAAAAGGCTTCATCAGTAAGTCAGCATTTAGTGTACTTTTTCCAATACTTTGGATATAAAAGGCTTGGCAACGTATCTGCGTTGATGAATGGGCAGAATACAGCACAGCATTATCTCCCAACTGATAACATTGGGCAGAGCCATCTGAAAATCTGCTTAACTACCGGAGGGGGAAGTCTTCATACCCTCTGAACCAAAACACCCAGGTGTTTCTGGAGATGAAGCTGTTACCACTGCTTTTGATTCATAGGATCCTAAAACACATCAGATGTTTAATTCTTCAATTTTTGGACCATGCTACTCTGTTGTCTTTGCAGCTTAACATGTATGCTCTTTTATAAATCAGTTCTTTTGCATTATTTTCAAAAACATTAGAATGTGTCTTACATCCACATAAGTGTAAAGTTTAGGACAAAGTCCAAAAGCAACTCTACACTTATGACACTGAGCATAATAGGTACACATAACAAACTCACTGTAGTTTTGTGAGGGTTTTTTTTGAAAGCAGTGAGGGGGTGAAACCACCACCAAGCTAAATTACCAAATTCAGCACGAGGCAGATATTTATAAATATGGCTAACATCATCTTCTGAGAAAACTACCCAACCATTTAAACTTCACAGCATGAGCAGATGAAGTGAGACTGTGCAACACAAGAGCAGCGTAGTAACAGCACTTTTGTTTTTCATGTCACTGACCTCTTGTTCCCTTTGAAATATAACCACTCTGCCACCTTTGTCTCCTGTTGCAAGAAGATCACCAGAGTAATTAAATTCAACTGTTGAAATAATATCAGCTGTAAACAGAACAGAAATAAAATAGCACTGTAATGTGGAAAGCAAATCAAGATGTTTCAAGACTTGAACACAAAACAAAATTACAATTTATATTAATGCAACAGCAAAACTACTTGATTTACATCATTAATACCCAGAAATTAAGTCGTTTCAAAGCCTGTCAAAATTTATTTACAATTTAAACCATTCTGTGATTTCTCCATTTCTGAAGCTTGAAAGCCTTCAGTCACCGAAGAGAAGGCGCGCTGTTTTAAGCAGCCAAGCTACGTATTCTGCCTGTCACCAGTGAACACTGACCCACGTAAGGAGTAATGCCTGCCCAGCGCTTCCAGGAGTAAGAATCGTGCCAGAAGCGGTTCGTTTGCGGTGTTACCTTGGAGTAGCACTGCAGCTTACACCCATCAGCGCGAGGTGCATGCCTGCCTTTCTCCCGAGCTAACTATCTACGTAGTTAGTTCAGGAAGCTGAACTGGATAAATAAAAAGAAAAAAAGAATTTTTGCCAATCGAGCTCAGTGAATCAACTCCACGCAGAAGCATCAGCATTTCTACACCAAACGAGGCAAGGGTGACGGCAGCTGAAGGAACAGGAAAGCAAAGTAAGAGACTGCAGGACCTCCAGCGCAGACTAACTTAAGCTCTCTTGGACTTAAACCTTGAAAAAACAAGCAGTATTTATTCACCACTACATGCCACAATTAATCTTTGGAGGTGGTAATAAAGAAGTAATTGCCATTAAATGATCTCTAAATAAGGGGGAGGATAGATAAGGACCTATAGATCTGTCACAGACTTTAGGCATATGGTAACAACAGCAAGGTACTACTCACCTTAAACATGTAAGTAAACTTTTAACCGTACTGGTGCTTGTTAGCCACGTCAACTTTTCATTACATTAGGCAGGTAGGAAAAAAAGATTTGAAGTATCTGATATCAATTAGTTTCAGAGTTTGCAATTAGAGACTAGTTGAAAACTACTTTCCTGAATTGATTTTGATGTGCTAACTTCTAAGCTCCTTTGAATAATCCCCCCCTTTTACCAGGAAAATGATTAGGAAGTCTAATCAGTTTTCTCAAGACATCATTCATATTTCAGATTTTATTAAGAGATCCTCCAGACATTTTTTTTTCCTCATGTATAGATACCGTAATTTACCTGCTTTGATAAATACATAAATAATCTATTTTCTACAGATTTATCCCAGCTTTCAAAATTACACTACCAACCTGCTTCTGGATATGTCTACTTCTATCTTTCTTTAAAGCATTATGAGAAGATTTAATTTTGGTTAAAAACAAACAAAACCCAGGGTTATTGCTGATCTCGACTCCCCCACAGACCATAGCACGAGAACAAAACCCGTACCACTGCTGCGCGCAGTTCGAACTCAAAACCCAAATCTCTCCTCAGTTGATCTACTTGCTGAAACCAACTCCGGTGCTAGTTTTTAGTCTCTCTAGCTTGACTCCCTGTCCATGCACAGACCCATTCCCACCTGCCTGCCCACAGGCAGCGACCGCCACCTCAGAAGCTCCCAGGGCATTTACACAGACCTTCAGTGTCAAAACCAACCCTCACCCAACAGGACAAGTCCACCACTAACCCACGTCCCTTAGCACCACGTCCACACATCTCAAACACCCCGGGGATGGGGACTCCACCACCCTCCTGAGCAGCCCGCCCCAGCGCTTGACCGCCCTCTCTGTGAAGAAATGCTTCCCACTGTCCAGTTTAAACCTCCCCTGGTGCACCTCGAGGCTGTTTCCTCGGGTCCCATCACTTCTCACCTGAGAAAAGAGACTGCCACCCACCTCGCTGCAGCCTTCTTTCAGGGAGCAGTGGAGAGCACCGAGGGCTCCCCTCAGCCTCCTCTTCTCCAGAGGAAACCACCCCAGTTCCCTCAGCTGCTTCTCATTTTAAGAAGCAATCTTTTCTGGCTTCACTGTGAACACTGGCAGAATGAAAACGATTTCCCCTATTCTCCTCACCCTAATTTCACATTTTGCATCCAATTCCTGGTACACGGCCATTTGCCTCCATAACAGACTGCATACGGAAGTACTGAAAACACAACCTACTTCTTGCAATCCTTCCCTCCTCCAAACTGCTCAAATGGATGTAGAACAATAAATAATTACATACAGAAAACAGCGTACAGCTTAAGGGTTTCACTAGTGCTACGCGATCTCCTGGTTCAGGAACTGCCTCAGCGCTCAGCTCCCCGCAGCACACCCAGCGCGGCGTACCCGCACCGGCACTCTGTCAGACGCACGCCCCGCTGAGGAGACGCACTGTGTGTGTGACTGTTACCCATACGCACTCGACTTAGGCCATATTTTGTACTACTGGGTGTTCAGTTCAGAAACCAATCGGAAAGACACTTCTTTCCACTTACCATGGAGACCCACTCTGCCACAGCTGTGCCTGCACACTGAGCACAGCAGCGCCATTTCACACTTCTCTTCATCAGACCTTCGGGTTAAAACCGCAAGTGTCAAGAATCACACAAAACCTGTCCCTACACACCCAAGTGCCGTCTCTGTTCCCCTCTTTGGAAGGTTAAGGAAAACACCAGCACTACATCATCAGTACATCAGCACCAGCCCTGCCTATGCTACGACCGAGCCGGATGGAAGAGAAGGCCGAACCGTTTCCATGGCTGCCAGGAGAGCAGCTCCTCGCACGCCAGCTCCCCTCCCAGGGAATCCCGTTCACACACCTTATCCCAAGTAAGCCGAAAAAACATACAGGTTACCTTCCATGTAACCTTACCCCTTTCTTTACTGTACTTCCTCTCACAACTACGGTAACGTACCGCCGTAACCCCCTTCCCAAAGCTCGGCACCTCTCCGTGGTGCAGTACCTCGTACACGGTGCAAGTCCTCAGACAGGCAGAGTTACACGCACAAGGTGCACGGGGGGCTGTGCAAAGCCGTTGGCTGATTTGGAACCGTCTGCTGGCTTGAGAATGAAAAATTTAATCAAGGCCCTCTCACAGCAACCTGCATAGCACATGTACGTGGGAATTGTGCCGCTGTTTGAAACCCAACTCGTTCTTCCTGCATGAGAATCCTGGGGAAAAATGTACAAGAACTCAAATTCAAACAGAACCAAAACACACACGCACAAACCCCTTTGTGTATGTGGTTAATATTACTATTAGCCTTTATACTGATCCATGCTAATTATTTCCACAATTATACGTTTGTTTTGTGCCCAATACATGTCTAAATTGTGCAAATGTATAAATAAGTTATTACAAATGTTTGGCTGGCTAAGAGGTTTTCCAGTGACAATTACCAAATACCATGACATAAAGAACTTTGCACTAAAACTGACAAAGCTAGCGTGCACTGAGCTAGCTGGAAATGTAATCTGAATTAAACTCTACTACAAGATTGACGACAGTGCTAGGATTAAAAGAAATCCTACATCCTAGTATCAATCAATAATACACAGGAAAAAAAGGCATTTCAAGAGGAAATAAACTAAGGAAAGATACGAACAGCTGAGATAAGCAGTCCAAAGTAAAATGATTTGATAGAATAGTTTCATGACATTTTCAGCACTCTACTTAAACATTAGGGTAACCCTTGAATTACAAAGGTTTACCTGTAACAAAACTAATATTCCACTACCACAAAATCTGAAAGTCATTCTAGCACAGGTCATTTTTATCCTGAGACATTAGTAAACTGTCCTACCAGAAACAAATCCCTCCTTAACACGTGCAGTTATTTCAAAGTCAAGAATGCTTTTCTATTTAGTTTCAGGAAACGATATTGATAACTTCTCCCAGGTACACAAAGTATCTACCCACATTATTTGCTCAAAATACACTGTGCCTTTTCTTTATACTAACAGTGTAATTCACAATAAAACATACAAACGCTTAGGAAAGCACGGTACTGCCTCACGTACAGCATCTTACGCACTCTTCTCCTACACAAGCACCCTTGTGATTGCGTTTTGGAAACGGAGAGGTGTGCCCAGCCTCCTTCCCTCCAGCTTTGTTCCCCCGTTCCTCTGTTCTGGAAGCAGCCACAGGAACTTGCACTCTTGTAAGCTAAGGAGAGCAGCAAGACCTACGGTTTTACAGTAAGATGTGTGTCTGGCAATATTTCCTTACAGCCATGAAAAATTAATGTTTAGTTTCACTTTTGGAAAGAAGTTCTAACTTCGTTATGGCCTGCACGCACAGTAGGAAACTCCCAGTTGCTTCCAAAGCTGGTACATTAAAAGGAGCGTTGGGTGAAAGGTGCCGGCAACCAGACTGATTCTGTCAAACCCTCAAATTTAAAAGCACCGAGTGTTTCCACGGGCAGCACATGACCTCCAAACATGCTAGAAGGCTAAAAACATCCATCTCTATAATAACGTGGTGGAAACCATTCCCAGTGACTCAGGAGACCGTCCTGTAAGCCTTAACATAAATTTCAAAACTTAGTATAAATGCTCTAAGTCATAAAAAGGCTCGGGTAGGAAGGGACCTTACAGATCCCCCAGTTCCAACCCCTGCCACGAGCAGGGACACCACCCACTAGATCAGGTTGCTCAGGGCCTCATCTAACCTGGTCCTGAGCACCTCCAGGGATGGGGCATCCATAACCTCTCTGGACAACCTGTGCCAGTGCCTCGCCCCCCTCTGAGCAAAGAATTTCCTCCTAACCTCTAATCTAAATCTCCCTTCTTTTAGTTTAAACCCATTCCCCCTTGTCCTGTCATTACCTGATTGAGCAAAGAGTCGCTCTCCACCTTTTTTATAAGTCCTCTTTAATTACTGAAAAGCTGCGATGAGGCCACCCTGGAGCCTTCTCTTCTTCAGGCTGAACATCGCCAGCTCTCTCAGCCTTTCTTCGCAGGAGAGGTGCTCCAGCCCTCTGAGCATCTTCGTGGCCTGCTCTGGCCCCGCTCTAACAGCCCCACATCCTTCTGGTGCTGGGGGCCCAGAGCTGGACGCAGGGCTCCAGGTGGGGCCTGACGAGGGCAGAGCAGAGGGGGACAACCCCCTCCCTCCCCTGCTGATGCCTGTTAACACCAGTGCTGGATATTAACTTCCCTGTATCACCAGCCCCCTGCCCTGAGCCTGGCGAAGTTCTCTAGTATCAGCCCTCCGGTCTTCTTGGGCTGGCTGTGCCGGGGGGTGGAAGCGGGGGATGACAGAGACCGGCTTTTGTTACAGCTCCGAGGAGAGCAAGCTGAGGCCTACAGGCTAATCCCACAAAGGACTCACACGAGGTATTTCTGACACCGATATCAACGCCTCGGCTCTCCGTTTAGGCATCTCAAATAGATATCTAAAATTAGCTACCATGAACTCTTCCTTTCTAAGCTGGCTGCACACTGCCATTCCTGTTCCAGCCTAAAACCTGAAGAACCCTGCAAAGGTAGACAGAAGGCTGTCCAGCTGCACGCTCTGCTTAGCCCTGACTGCTAGACACAAGCAGCATCAACTTCTCTCCTTCTTGGGAGCTATTTGAAGACTTTTGGCAAAATCTCCCTCCTCGCACTTAATGGACAAGGAAGCAAAGCAGTCACCATTTTCAAACATTATCTAAAAGGAAGGACGCTTCACATTCTAAAGGATCTCTACCATTACATTTTTGGAAAACATAAGTTAATACAGCTTCACATTTAGTTCAGAGACTGACAGAAATGCATACTAGCCGACCTGTCTCCTGGCCCTCCCCTTGAAAAACATTTTAATACACAATACCTCAGTCCACGGTCTGTCCTGGAGATCCAAACAAACAGCTGTTTTTAAGGACCACGAAGCTCTCTGGAAAGGCTCAAGCTTTGAGAGGAAGTGACTGGACCTGGCCCACAGCCAGAGAGCTGGCACAAACCGTAAAGGAGATTAACAGAGCAAACTAAACATAGAAAGAACATTTCTGTGCTTGCAATCAAGATCTCACACCTTCCCCTACCCCACGCCCTGTGATTCTAGCGAGCATTTTGTTCCACAGCTGAAGGAAGGTCCCGGAGACACTGCACGATCACCTACAATTGATGGGAATGAAAGGGAGTGCACGGGGGTGGGGGGGTAACTACAGGCTATGTGCTCCTAAATCAACTTGGAAAGAAGTTGGGATGTCCCTGTGATGCTGTGCTGAACTGTAAGACATGACAGCAGAACGCGCAGAAACCTCTTCGCAACAGGCAATGACAACACACGACCTCACGGCACAGCTGGTGAGAAGCATGGCCACGGCCTAGGCAGGAACGGCAAAGAGCCACCACTGCAGGACAACTAAACGAAGAATCAGATGGAATCGCCAAAAGGTTTGGGTTGGCAGGGACCTTACAGCCCACCCGGTCCCCCCCTGCCATGGGCAGGACCCCTGCCCCCAGCCCAGGCTGCCCAAAGCCCCCCAGCCTGGCCTTGGGCACGGCCAGGGATGGGGCACCCACAGCTCCTCTGGGCAGCCTGGGCAGGGCCTCGCCGCCCTCATGGGGAAGAATTTCTTCCCAAACTCTAATCTAAATCTCCCTTCGTTTAGTTTAAAACGGTTCCCCCTTGTCCTGTCACTATCTGTCCATGCAAAAAGCCTCTCTCCATCCTCTTTAGAGGACCCCTTAGGTACAGGAAGGCCACTACAAGGTCTCCTGGGGCCTTCTCTTCCCAGGCCGAACACCCCCAGCTCCCTCAGCCTGTCCCCGCAGCCGAGGGGCTGCAGCCCTCCGAGCATCCTCGAGGCCTCCTCTGGCCCTGCTCCAACAGCTCCGTGTCCTTCTGGGGCTGGGGGCCCGGAGCTGGGTGCAGCACCGCAGGTGGGGCTCACGGGGCTGAGGAGAGGGGGACATCCCTGCGGGCACGCCTGCTCTGCTGCAGCCCGGGTACGGCTGCCTTTCTGGGCTGCAAGCGCGCACTGCTGGGTTATGTCCAGCTTTTGTCCACCAGAACCCCCACGTCCCTCTCTGCTGGGCTGTTCCCAATGAGAACATAATACAAAAATGTAAAAAGAGCAAGGAAGATTAGCAAAGGAAAAAACATACCCAGAGATGGGTATGACCCAGGGAAGAAAGTAGTCAAAGAAAATGAATAAATTCAAAGCCTAATGCCTGTTAAACTGTTAACAATAAAAAAGTGTTAAAAAATTGCATCTGAGCTTAACAAGTTACAGATACACAGTGCCTGACAAGTGCTTGTTACTTGATTTGCATTTATTGCAAGAGACCCCCCCCACTCGGTGTCACACAGTGTCTGTTTGCACCAAAAGGGTTCTGGGGTGGGGCGCAGGGAGCTGCCCTAAGGTTTAGCAGCTCCTCACCCTGGGTTCGCTGCAGCTATCACACAAGGCAAAGGCACAGAGCTGCCAGCGGGCCCTCCTCCCATCGCCTACTTGTTGGGGCAGGCAAGTGCCCTCAGAAGTTCAGTTACTGCGGGATTCCGGTCACCGGCTTCGGCACTCCTTGCCAGTCTTCACCAACTCCCCTCCTTCTCCTCCTTCCTGCACTTTTCGCTCATCTGCTGCTGGCTGAACGCAGATTCTCCATACTGCAGCTGCCAGAACAGCCAATGGAAAGGATTAACATTACCCTGCAGTTCGGATGGACTAAGACTGGCATGGCTGTTGTTGTAATGCCTAAGATCTCCTAAAATATTTCCTAGTGTTGTGTTTCTTAGTTTAATATTCGATAGAAAGCTGAATTCTGTATTTGGATTGTACTGAAAAGTAAGCCAGACTTTAAAGGTATAGAAAATCACTTGACAACGAATGTAGTATTCAAAATAACCTATTTTTTCAGAATATGCTATATTTTAGACTCTATTTTCAGATTTCTACTTTTGTGATTGAAGACTTAATACAGAAGCACAATGCATCAGGAGGTCAGGAGAATAAACCAAGGACAGCATAGCTTTGCTCGGACTGAATTTCTTCCAGCTTACAACGTGCTGCCCACTTAAAGTATCCATCAGGTCTAATGTGCTTTTTTTTTTTCTCCTTTAACATTCAAACAACTTGCAAAATGGCTTGAATTGCCTTTACATACCCAGCAGAATTTAACTCGGTGCATAATAAGCCTGCTTTTTGAACTAATGTAAATCCCTGAATAGATCAGAGGTCAGCCAAGGGCGCGGGGAGGCCGCGCAGCACGGGACACTTGGAGCAGCAGCAGAAGGTGGCTGAAGCCAGCGCTGTCGCTGAGAGGCGGCGCACAAACACAAGCCCTTTCCTCGAGTGGCTGCCAGCGCCTGCCCCCCAACCCACACATTAAACCAATGTTAAAGTGACTTAACAGCCGGCAGCTCAGAGGGGACAGTTAGTGCAACTCCCTTATTTACACAGGTCCGCAGTTTCTTCTCAATGGAACCAAGCAAAGCGATGCTGTAGGTCCTTTGAGTCACATCAGACCCATCTCCACTGGGCTCACAGGGCACACAGTTGCCCCGATGTGTTCATACAACGCAAGGGCAAAGCGGCAACAAGAATAAAGAGCAGGAAAGCTGAACTTCAGCAAGATAGAAATTAACTTTATCTTCATGCTTGCTTTTTCTTACACAGGCTGAAAGCGTATGCAGGCATGAGTACGTGCCTCCATAACGAGTCAGGCTTTGGTAACACGGCAAAGATGACGTTTAAATTCACCACCAGTATGGCAGATTCTCTCCTCCACACACACATTACTTGACAGGACCGCTCGAATGAAGATCACCTGGACTGTATTTTTTTAATTATTTTAAAGAATATCTTGTTCACTTGTAAATCTGGGCTTCCTCACTGTGAGGAGCCATAACCTAAAGATTATGGGAGCAGAGAAAGAACTAGAAGCTTCCAAAAGTTCACTAACGCAGCATTTCTCGCTCGTACCATCTTGCTGCATCCAGAGTTACTTACTCACACAGTAAGACAGTGCAATTTACTTTCCAGTGGCATAACACACTGCTTTTATTGTTGGCTGACAGAAGTGGAATTCAAAAGAGTGCTTATTATTAAATACTACTATCTGAGAACAACGTTTTTAGGGAATAGCTTGTTGTGAAATAAAGGGTGGAGATAAATTCTTGGTTGTGGGTTCCGCGAAAGAACAGAAGTGATCTCCCTAAAATATTAGGGCGACTTTCTCCAGCAGGAAACCACTGTATAACATGGGCTCAGGTCAAAACTGTTTGCAGAATTATTTCTGCCCACATTTAAAAAGCACGAGAGCATTCCCCAAAGCTGATTTAATGTAATTGTGTGCATTATACAGAACACTGTACGACACACAAGGCAGGAAAGATCAAAGAAACCATCAAAAACTTTGGTCCCTGCAACAAATGGTGCCTCTTCAGCCTATGCTGCTGTCCTTCTGGGAGCGGAGATGTGGTAAGGCTGCAAAAGGATCAAGGTAAGAGCACACCACGACATGCCACCATGAAACAGCAACAACTGCCTGATGTTTTGGGTACAGCAGAGAACAGGCCCGTGAAACCGCCTCTGATGTTATGCTTATGGCAAAATCCTTTTTCAAGAAAAAAACAATCAACCAAACAAAAACCAGTCAAACAAAAAAAAACCAGACAAAACAAAAACAGCTTAAAAGCTGACTTTCTGCCCCTTCCCAGTAACAAGCAACATCTTCAGGTATAAGCAATTATTTAGGATGAAAGGGAACAATACATGTGGCTTAATAATGACTCCCTCACCGTGTTTCCCGGTTCTTACAGAAAAAAATCTTGAAAGATAATAACCAGTTTTGTCATTTCTTCCATGCAGTTTTAACCAGATGTCAAATAGCTGTACCTCTTTTGGAATACATATATACACACACATATATAATGGCACCATCATGCCAGAATCAGCTTTAAAAACAGCAAAAATAAGCCAGTTCAACTCCTGAACATTTTCGAGCCACTTATTTGTGAAGACAGCTATACACACAAGATGTTTTTAAAGCACTCGTCTCCAGACTTGAGAAGTAGTGCAGGATTATAGTCCAATATATTTTTATCAGATCGTGGTTTTCTTCTCTACTTATATTCTGCATTCTCACAAACTTGTGAGGTGGATTTACTTCTCTCCAGGCTTGTTACTGTGCTAACTAACGACTTTGTTGAACTGATGATAACAAGGTATCCTTTAGTTTACCCCTGCTATCAAAATCACTAGTTGGAGAATTTAAAAAAAAAAAACAAAACAGCATTTTTCTTTGATCTTCACATGCAGATAAAAAAAGTCTTTAATGAGCAGAAAATCCACTACAACAGCACAAGTTATGTTTGTAAGCCAATGACAATTCTTAACCTCAACGACAACTTTATTTCCCCCCCCCCCCCCCGAAGAACAAGAGGAGTTCTGCTCCCGTGAAATACCTAGCAAGTTAATGAAAGGGAGCTTCTAGGGAGCTCTCGTCAATTACAACAGGTCACCGGGTATACCACTTATTTGCAAGACCTGGCTTTACACTCAGCTCCTCCAGAAAAGACTTCAAATAAAACACTTAAAACAGATGAAGACTTCAGCTAATGAGGCTGTGAGAAGAAAGCAATACTCATTTAGTGGAGTAGCCACCCATTAAAGCTGCTTAAACCTGAAACAGGAATATATGCCTTACCAATAGTGAATTAAAACAGCATTTACAGAAGGGAACAGTTAACCACAATTCAAAAATCCATACAGACTGCTTTGAGGGGGAGGGAGAAGTTAGAAGCAAAACCCAAAGAAATTCCAGCATCAGTAATGGGAAACCCAAGATCCACAGCATACAGGTTCATGTTCTGACAAGGACCAGACTTCCCTCCCAAGTACGTCCAACTTGTCACTAGCACAAATCAATTAGGAAGATTTATAACACCCACTAAAAATATATATATTTATATACACGCTGCTAATTACATCCAGAAGCAGTCATGGATTATATGCAGTGCATGTGTCCCAAAGGAATCTGGGACTATCTGTACATTATTTAAATAAGCTGTTTCATATTTTGCTAGGAAAAAAAAAAAAGTATTTTTTGAGCATGCAAAACAAACTAAACACTGAAATCACAAAAAACAATTAGGTCTTGGGTAGCACAAAAATACCCTGAGGCCTTTATTTAGAAAGCTAATTTCTACCAAAAAAGGTAATCCAAGAACAAAAGGTTTCACAGGCAATCAGTGTGGTTTTCATAATCCCAGGGTTTTGTTTTTTTTTTTTTTTTTTTTACTAACAACCAAATTACAACACAAGTTTAGACTACTACTCTCCCCCTCCCCCCCCCCAAAAAAAGATTAAACCTGTTGCTATCCTCAATACTAGTTCTTCAATTCTGTATCTGTTTTTAATCCAATCTTCCTCCTCCTCCTTCAGTCCAACTAAACTTTCCTGCTTTAGAAAACTACATATTTCAAAACCTGGTGTATTTTCCTGATCTTTTTAAATGGCCAATCTGGCCATTACAAACACTGGTATTCTATTTATTTGAGCAGAGCATTGTGCAGATTTCAGAGATTACTCACGGAAGAAGCCGGTTCCATACACAGAAAACAAAGAAAGAGAACGATTTTCTATACTCATGACTTAGACAAAATCCTGTGAATAGAGATGACAGTCGCAAATCTAACTATAGCAAAGGAATAAAAATATTAGTGGGGTTATGGCAAAGCAATACATCTGAGAAAACTACTGAATACAAAACGTATCCTAGAATTGCAGTTCAAAAGGAAGTGGGATTCTGGTTACATTGCCTGACTAGCAGGCATCTTAATTTCTACTGCTGAATGAACTGCCCATAGGAACATTTAGCAAAAATGTCTGCATTTAATGCAGCTGACAGCTACTTCACGTTATCATTTTCGGGTTTCTTTTACAGAGCTATTTTTTTCCACAAAACGGGGAAGAAAAAAAAGTATCACAAAAAGGTGAGTTTTCCCCATCACAACAATGTACGTGGAACTCACAGTGGCTGTACGTAGTATTTGCAGCAAGGCTATCCCAGGTCAGCAGCAGCACATCCAACACATTTAAACGTGGGTTGGGCAAAAGATGTCAGACAAACAGTGATGGATAAATATCTCCGTAACTGGGAACAAAAGTTTAGCAATAGAATTGCATTCTCACTGCATACTGCAGAGTCAAATTCAGACAATTACTAGCAAATAAACCATTAATTCTGTACTCAATTCTGATTTCAAGGCAAAAACTAACAGGAAAAAAAAGGCAGAAATCAAAATATAGACAGAGTCCCAAAATCTCTAAGTAGTTCTCATACTCCAGTAGGAAAACAAAACTCTAGCACCAATTCAGTAAAAAAACAGGTGCTAAATGCTTACTTACATTAATTGCCCCATGAAAAAAATAAATTCCTCCATGAAAAAAATAAATTCCTCCTATGTAACAAGTGTCACACTCAACCTGCAGTCCTCACACCAGGAAAAGTTGCATTAATAAGGTACATATGGGCAATTCCAGGACAGAAGTGTTGGAGCACTATCACCCCTACTTCCTCTAAGCATTGCTCAGAACAGAGAGCTTTCCCCTCTAACGAAGAACTCGGCCTTGGTGATATGTCTCATCAGTAATCTAAGTTCCTCCTTGAACAGCCCTGTTATGTGCTTAAATAATTAAATGGATTTAAGACATTCTGGTATTTCAAAAACTAAAAGCTTTCCAGCACTACACAAATTCTTGTTGCTCAGCTGCTGACAGGGAAGCAATGTGCTCATAGAAGCACATCTATTCAACATGGAGAACTGAAGTTTAGTTACACAGTGAGAGAAACTGAGAAAAAAGACCATTGGGGAAATTCATGAAAGCTACTGAAACGTATTTTCAAAAGAATTCTAGGCACTTCAAAACAATAGTACGTGGCGCAAAACGTACTTAGTAAAAAATAAAAGGACGAAAACAACGGCCAAGTCTGAGTACTAGTTTCTTGAGTAGTTTTCATGTCTATTCCTCCCAGAGCTCTTATTTTGAATGGAATGCCAAAACAAGTGGCATGAAAATGAAAACACCGTCAATGTTATTTCCCTGCAGCAGACACTAAGAAAAAAATATTTACTGCATCCAGTAAAAATAAAATACACAGCCCGTGAAGACCACACACCAGTCATTAGTTATTTCACTTAACACAGTAGATACAGCAATTTCAATTAATGCAGTAAAAATCTTAATAAGTAGCACAGAATTGTGTTTCATACTCATTCCACACTCCCTTTTCTAAACAGCATCATAGAATACCCTGAGTTGGAAGGGACCCACAAGGATCATCGAGTCCAACTCCTGGCTCCGCACAGGTCTACCCAAAAATTCAGAAATCAGAATTCAGGATCTCCAACCTGAACGGTTTGAATACGGAAAATTTAGAGAGAAAGGGTCTTCACCTCGGACTTAGGAACTCATGTCATTTCTACATACTACAGAGAAACACTCCCCCCCCCCCCCCCCCCCCCGAGTAAAACCTTTTTTTTTTGTACTCATTCCCACACATGACAGGCTTGGAAAGTTTCAGAGAAGGCGTAAAGGTGTGCCCACTTCCCCTACCTCAGCATCCCTGTTTGCAGCTTCCCCACGTCACCATGAAGGCAGGAAACCTCCCCCCAGCCGCAGGAAGCCTTCGAACGCCACTCTTAAAACGAGTACACATGACAGAGCTGCACGCTCCGCCGCTCCATTTCCGTCAGGAGCGAAACCCGACGAGCCTGGCAGGCTGCGGGTGCGTTTGCCCCCGTTCCATCCCCGCCGTCCCGCTCCTCGCTGCCGATGGGCACGAGGGCGCAGGGGGAGGCCCCGCCGCCTCCCCGTTCGGCTCTCCCGCGGTCGCGCTGGAAGCCCGGGCGGCAGCTTAGTCATGGCCGGGGGCTGCCGCGGCCCCGCCGCCGCCCGCGGGGGGCCGAGGGGCCGGGCCCGCTCCTCCCTTACCTTCCGCCACGTCCTCGTCGATGGCCCCCTTCACCTGGGAGAAGCACCACTGGAAGTCGTTACCGTTACCGCCGCCGCCGCCTGCCACCCCTGCGGGGGAAGAGACCGCGGTGAGGGGGGAAGGAAGGGAAGGGAGGGAGCCGGCCCTGCCCGCCGCCCCCGCCGCCCGGCCCCTGCCCCCCGCGGCCCTCCCCACGCCCGCCGCGGCCCGGGCCCCGGCCCCAGCCCCAGCCCCAGGCCCCGGCCCCGCAGCCCCTCGGTGCCCGGCTCCCCGCAGCGCCGCCTCCCGGCCCCGGCCCGGCGCGTTGGGCCCGGCCCGGCCCGGCCTGCAGCAGCAGCAGCAGCGGCGGCGGCGGCTCCCGCGGAGGCCGGGCGGGCGGCGGCCGCGTCCCCCCGCGCCCCACCTGCCATGTCGCGCGGTGCCGGTGCGGCGGGGGCGGGGGGCCGCGGGGGGAGGCGCCGGCCGGGAGCGGGTGGGAGCCGCCGCGCCGAGCTGCCGCCGCGGGAGGGAGGGAGGGGAGGGCCCGGCGTTTCAAAATGGCGCCCATGGCCGGCCGGCCCGCGCCGTGACGTCACCGCACGGCTCCCCGCGGGGAGGGGGCGGCGCGGGGCGGCTCGGCCCGGGCCGGGCGGCGGGGAGCGGGGAAGGAGAGGGGTGGGAGGGTGGAGACGAGGATGAGGATGAGGATGAGGAGGTCCCGGAGGTCCCCGAGGTCCCCGGCGGCTCTGCCGTGCCCGGGGCAGCTGCGGGGCCGCGGCCGCCGCTCGCCCCTTGGCGGTGGCCGAGCCGCCTGGCGGCCGCGAGAGCAGGGAAGTTCTGAAAGTACCGGTTTTTGGTACATCTGATGGTTTATTTTCCGTTCTTTTCCCTGATTTGTTAATGAAGACACTTCCCCGGGGGATACACATAGATAGTGAAAGCTTCAGGGGTGCAATTTTTACACCTGAATCCCCAAAAGTGAACACAAATAAATAAATAAAAGATATTTTTCCCGTAACTCCTGTATTGATGGATTTTTGACCCGTAAGTTCCTCGGAAGGTGAGGGACTTCAAGCGTTATTGACAGCAGCCCTGAGCAGAAGGGCCGGGGGTGCTGGCTGGCGGAGCCGGCAGCGTGCTCGGCGCCCCGAGACCACCCGTACCTGCGCTGCACCCACGGCCGCGTGGGCAGCACGGCGAGGGGCATCGCGCCCCTCTGCCCTCCTGAGAGCCCACCTGCAGCCCTGCGCTCAGCGCTGGGGCCCCCAGCACAAGGACAGGGTCCAGAGAACGAGTCCAGAGGAGGCCACGAGGATGATCAAGGGGCTGGAGCACCTCTCCTACAGACAGGGGCTGAGGGAGCTGGGGGTGTTCAGCCTGGAGAAGAGAAGGCTCCAGGGGGACCTCACAGCAGCTTTTCAATAATAAAAGAGGGCTTATAAAAAAGGTGGAGAGCGACTCTTTGCTCCATCAGATAATGACAGGGCAAGAGGGAATGGGTTTAAACTAAAAGAGGGGAGATTTAGATTAGAGGTTAGGAGGAAATTCTTTGCTCAGAGGGTGGTGAGGGCCTGTAACGGGTTGCTCAGAGGAGCTGTGGGTGCCCCCCACAGTGCCCAAGGCCAGGCGGGGGGGCTTTGGGCAGCCTGGGCCGGTGGGAGGTGTCCCTGCCCATGGCAGGGGGTTGGAATTGGATGATCTTTAAGGTTCCTTCCAACCCAAACCATTCTGTGATTTAAAGCCCTTCTGGGGAAGAAATAAGTGCTTAGAAAGGTAACAGGCTGTTCTGGCACGTCTTTACTGTTAGACAGCCTAAATCATGGTGGTAGAAAGTATGCAGGAAGTGGGTGGTGAATGGAGGCCTGGTGGGCTGTGATCTTGAATGCAGATGACAAGAGAAGTAGGTGGTCTTGTGTAGCAAGAGCCTCATTAGTGATCAGCAGTGACAAATGAAGAGCTCTGCAGCTGGAGTTCCTCTCTGCAGCTGGAGTTCCTCTTTCACAGGACCTATGTTCATCCAGAGGGGCTCCAGCACCTTTCTGCAAAAGCACTTATTTTCTGAAACCTGCCTGAGTTCAGTACGGTTCAAGTTAGAGAAGATTTCTTTAGGCTTGCAACCTCCCATTGATGTTACTTAGTTCCTTGGTTACAGAAATACATTTGAACTAAGTTGTCTTTATTTAATTTTTGGGTATGGTATGCGGTCCATTTATGGATTCATTACTTTATTTGTGTTGTTTATTCCTTATGCATTGTATTAAGAACTTAAGAATTTAAGTGAAATTAATTTCAGCTTACTGTTCTGTGGGTGTCTTCTTTGTAGGTATGGGAAAGTAATCTTATAAGGCAACTGGATATTAGTTGCTTTTCATTCATTATCACATCTCTGCTCTGGAGAGAGAACTTGTGGGGCAAGTTCTGTGATTACCAAAACTCTTACTTACTTACCTGTTGAAAGTTGACCATTTTATTTTCTGATTGACTGGCATGTTCAGTCCGTAGTGATTATCCGGTTATATACATATATAAAACTAATGTTTTATGTGTCATAATTTTGTGGATACCTTGAAACTTTTGTTGTAATAAAGGAATAGATCACTAGTGGATCCAAATGGTACTGATTTTATTTTTAAGAAACTCAGTCTTGAAGGTTTTATAGTGTTTTATCACTTTGTATTAGCAACAAACATATCTAAAAACAAATTTTAAATTTACATACGCAATGAGTAGAATACCTGCAGCTCGAATGCAGGCAGGGCCTCATGCCTTGAAATCTTATATCAGCATGAAGTGAGCACTGGCTTTGTTCTGTTACTGAACTGATAGGGAAGATTTTATGTCACATTGTTGGCCACAGTCTGCTTACATCGTGACAGCAGCTACTTCTATTGGATCACATCTATGACCTCAGCATCTAAGATTTTTTTTTTTTTTTAAGAAGCAGTTAAGCAGTTTTAACAATTTGAAAGTTAAATTAAAAATTCAACAGACAGTATTTTTATTGGCCATTTTTGTGTACGTCAAATTGCCACTACAGTTAGTTGCATGTATAATAATAAACTTTTAAAAATAAAACAGTTGGATATCACTCGTGTCTGTGTTTTGGATATCACCAGCCATCCAGGGAGGGATGGAGGTAGGGGGGGTGGAGGACTGGCACTGCACAGTGGTGCGTGGCCAAAGTCAGTCAATGCAGCTGCAGCAAGGAAAACCCAGGCTAGATACGAGGACACAGCTCTTCCCAGGAGGGTGCTGTAATGCTGGACGTGGTGCCCGGACAGGGTGGAATTCCCATCCTTGGGGGAAGTCCCATCTCGACTGGCCGAGGGTGTGAGCAGCCTCATGCCCTGTTTCAAAGTGACCCTGACAAAAGCAGGAGCGTGGGCCAGCCCTGGGCCAGCTGCCCTCTGGGGGTCCCTCCCAGCCGAAAGGGCCGGGGTCCTCGCTGTGCAGTCACTGTTAGTTCTTAGCTTAGTACTTTTGTGTCTGCCTGCTTTTTGTTTGTTTGTTGTCCACTAATGTGCTTTTGGGGTGAACTGGATGCCTTTCAATCCCATAAACATATAAATGAATGCGTGAAATTTGAGAGAGAATTCAAATGTTGGCACGGGTACATTCTTTTGGGGGTATTCTGCTAATCTGAAAACTGAAATTAAAGTTGCTAATAATTAAGTCTCTTGAACTGGATGAACGTATTTGTTGATTTTGTAATGTATGTGTTTTATGAGCAGGACTTTTTTTAAATTGTCAGATTCTTGTGATTTTTTTTTTTTTTTTTAAGTTTAATTTGTATACAGAAAGCCCCTGCTTTCCATTATATTCAAAGAATAGGTTAATTAAAGTCAAGGAACTAATTAGCTTTTGTAAGCTTTTTTTTGTAAGCTTTTTTGCTTTCTGAAGTTTTGAGCTTAAAATACAAAAGGTTATGTTGACAGAGGAAGATTCAGACAAATACGTTCTATTGCTTGTTTTGCAGTGAATAAACCTGTTTAAAGTTGTTGGGCACTTGTGTGGGATTTTCCTCAAACATTTCTGTTCAGTTGCTTCTGCTTGGGAGCTCAGTGTCACCACCAAACATGTTTGTGTATCTCGTAAAAGGGGAGGGCTGTGTACCGCAGCCGAGGGGCGGCTGCCCAAAGGAGGGAGTCCCGATGGTTGCCACTTGTCACTTGTCTCCAGTTGCTGGGAAGCTGCTCCACGAGCCCGGCGGGAGTGGTGTGGCGCAGGCTGTGCGATGAGGGGTGCAACACCTCTGTGTACTTCTCAGAATTAAAGCACAGTGTGTTTGCCAGGGATGTTTCTGGTTTAGTGGCTTACTGTTGTGTATTCGAGTTGCACTTGGAAGAAAGTGACGCTGTGCTCTTGCCACACTTCGCGAGAAAAGCTCCTGACAGAGATGTTTCCAAATGTGCTCTCGAAATAGCATCGTGCCCAGCCAGCTGCCTCGTGCCCCCTGACATATGCTGTGTGAAGCGTTGTTGTTGCCAGCTCACCAGCAGTTGTTTCTCGTCGTGTTTCCCATTATCTGTTTATGATTAAACGAACCCCGGTTCTTGGCTGGCACTTTGATATTGGTCTTTGACAACTAGTGCCTTGAAAACAAAGCATGTTCAAAGTGTATTTATATTTTTAAAAAATGTAGTGCAAGCCACAGAAATAGCATTTACTATAAGGAGAGAAACAACCGGTTGGCGTAAGGAATCAGATTTCACTAATAGATACATATTACATGCTAAGTGACATAAAAAACATCTGATTAGTTCTAGGTGAGAGAAGCAACAGATTTTCCCATGGGATTTTTGCCTCTCTTCCAAACTCTAAAGAAAATCTGTGGTTTAGAAGTTGGAAAGTTACCTTAAAGCCAGGTCTTTAGTCTAATTACCTGTATTTCTTACCCTCTGTTTATCAATAAGGTATATAAACGTATGCCGAACTTCAGCCCGTGGGCTTTAGATTGCACTATGTTTAACCGTGGCAGTTGCTGCCTTCGTCGCCTTTCCCTCTGCCCCCAGACCCGAATGCCTGCTCTTAGACCGGTCCCAAGCCGAGTTACAAACCCTGCTCTCAGGGACGTGTCTGGTTCCTGTACCACCCCCCCTGCACCCAGCCCTCGGCAAAGCAGGCCCCTTCCCTCATGCCCAGCCTGGTGTCCGAGGACTCGTGGCTCAGCTGGTGTTTTTCTTGGCCTCCTGCTCTCCTGCGACGCCAGTCCCGCAGGCAGCGCCGTCGCCTTCCCTGGCCGCGTCCCGTGCAGCGGGGCCGTGACGCACCGCGGCCTGCCCGGCTGACTCGCTCCGCTGGCAAGGGGAGCTCTTCCAGGAAGAAGCAGCACGGCCTATTTTCTCAGCGCTGGCTTGGCTGCTGCCGCACATTTCCTTTATATATTATGGATAGCTTCTGTATGAGGGAACGGAAGGAGTGATGGCATATGCTTTGCTCCCTGTTTACAGCTGCAAAGGCAAAACGTGCCCTGGTTAGTCACAGTTTCTCGTCCTGCTCGCCTTCCAGTACTACTGACCTCGAGTGAACTTTGCGCGTTTCAGGCTGTTTAGGGAGGAAAGAATGTGAGGAGAAGCACAGAACCGCAGGTACCTCCGCTGCAGCTGACTGCCAGGATGACCTTGGGAACTTCAGCTTTAGACAGCTAAACACAGCGATTTTTTCCCACAAATAAAAACAAAAGAAACTCTTTGATAGCTGAATCACCTCTTGACTGAAGAAAATGTCTTTTCTATTGTGTTTTTCATGCTGTGATCCAGTAATTGCTCTCTGGCATTGTAAGGAAAGAACTTGAGCTAAACAGAAACTTTCGGCAGCCTCTCAGCACCGTGTGAACACTTCTGTACACAACGCTTCTTCAGCAATGTCAAAAATGTTGCTACTGGGAGAGGAGCCTGCTTGCTTTGTAGCCTGGCTGAGGAGCCACGAGAGTTTTCCACTAAATTACACTGGTGCAGATTTGGAAATGTTTCTGTAGAAGGGGTGCTATTTTCCCTCTCTGTACTGAGCAGCTCCTGCCTGTAAACGTGGCCTGCGCCCGGCATTCCTTGTGGTAGTCTGCATCGCTGAGGACGGAGCCCCTAAGCATAACCAAGTTAACAGGTTATTGCTATTGGAAGAAAGGCTATTAGGGTTTATTATGCTATAATTTATAATTGGATTTCTTCTGCTTCCTCACTTCTTTTCCATTTTGGCCTGCCTAATTGCATTTTATGTTTAGTCTCCAGGAGTTTGGTCCATTCTTATTGTCTTAATTCGGATGTTGCTTGAGCTGTCTGAAGGATACCACCTTCTTCCTTATGTCGTCCTGTATCAGCATGCTAGGGGGCTGTGCTGGCTTTCTCCTGATTTTCTCCGAGCCTTTTTAAGTGATGGTATCCACAGGCTGTGAATACTCTGGATGGACTTAACAGCTTCCATGCCACCTGTAAGGATTTAGTTATCATAGTTGCTTTACTGTCTACATTTAATGAGCTTCCTTGTTTCCTGTAGTCTGTATTTCTCAAGTTGATCACAGGTTTTAATGTATTTTAAGTCTTTGCTCTTACAGGGAGGGTGAACAGTATTAGAGTTGCATGTGACTTTCAACTACAGCATTTGGAGTGAGATCTTGCACGTTACTTAGGAGCAAGCCAGGGTTCACCTCTCGTGTGCATTCACTCTGTTCCGTAAAACAGCAGCTGGTAGTCTCTAAAATCACGTTTGGAAATTATCCCCTAATTTGGTTTTGGCCCAATCCATGTAGATTGGGACAATCATGAATGCCCTTACCCTTGCATTTCTTGCCCTTTTCCCCTCTCAGATACCTGTTAGCATGCAGCAGACAGCTTGCCTTCCTGGCAGAACAGCAGTAATTCTGATCACGCTGTAGCCTTCACGTTTCAGCCTGTACTTTCAGTCTATGTGGACTCATGGTTGACAGCAGGTTTCTTTACTTAATTTGATCATATCTTATGGCACTACTGCACCACCAGCATGGTCTAGCCTGTCTTTGCTGCTGTTGCCCCTGGTCGCTGCTCTGTGCGGGGCCCTTGGGCCAACGCACCCACAGGAACCTTGTTTTTCAGCTTCTTTCTTCAAAAACGAAGTCCCTCCTCTTTGGTCCTCTTGGGTCCTCTTTCCCACCTCCTGTCAGTGGTACCATTTTGCAGAAACTGTGGTTGATGGGAGTGGGCAATAGCTGCTTTCTATTCCACTTGGAGGGAGGTTACTTCCTCAGCTGGGGGTCTTTGGATGTTTAGCAAAATATTCTTACAGCAACTCTGTGTGGTTTTGCGTCTGTTTGCCTTCTGGCTGATGTGGCCCATAGAAATAATTTTAAAGCACAGAGAACATAAAGTATAGCTGCAGACTTGCTCTGCTTGAATATCATGAGGTCATAATCGCTTGGATGGGAGCCACGCTACATTTTTGGTTCTGAGTTCAGATAGTATGTTCTGTGAAGATGTAAATCTGTTTCTGCATTTCAGCTTTTCTCAGTCAAAGTAGAAGAGTGCCAGCAAATCCTAAACGTTGTTTCCTATGTGTGCTTTTCTCACCTTCAGCTAGTCCTCAAAGTCCTCGGAAGACCTTTGCTGCTTGCCCTTCCCATGCACAGTTGTCCTCGTTTCTCGGCACTGCTGGGGGCTGTGTGGCTTATTTGCATAAAGGCAAGGAATTCAGTCTTGTTTCAAATTAGATTCACGTCACTTAAGTTTAAGGTTATTATTTCCTTTGACACGAGCGTTTCTTTGCTCCGTCCTGCCCAGGGCCCGTCCCTGCCGCCGTGCTGCAGGGGCTGCTCACCGCGCTTCCCGTCGCTCAGCATTGCACAGGCGCTGCCGCGGCCGTCTCACCTGGGGAGCTGTCGGAAGGGACCGGGTGTGTCCGTGGAGTCTTTCAGGTTAAAATGCGAGCCAAATATTCGCAACCCTGTTAATGTAACGAAAAACAAATACACCTCTGTTTTGTCACTGGCTCTTTTCAGATTTCGTTCTCAGTTAGTGGATTAGAAGAACATTCAGTGACCTCTAACCGAAGTGGACTCTGTTTTGGGGATAGCCGGTGCCACGTACCTGTGATGTGCCATTCATCTAGAAATGGCCCATTATGATATTTTAAGACCTAGGCAGCTGGTTAAGTACGAACATCTTGCTAGAACGTTAATTTTCAAGTTACTTTTGACAGGAACTTATTATTTGGTTTGAACGGAATTGCTCATCTCTCTGCTCCCAGATTAAAGTAGGAATTAACTTGATTTCGCAGCTCTGAGAAGACGGATGTCAGACACAGAAGTGAGTTAGTCATATCTGTGATAGCAAGTGTGATTTCTGTGATTTCTGTTCTGTGACACTCTGCTAAATGTCACAGTCGCATTCCCACCCAGCCGCAGCTGCTTCATTCAGTGCCACTTCAATTAAAACTTCAGAATAATTCCAGACATTTCTGGGTTTGTCCAGCCTCGCCCAGGTTTTAATTGCAACTTGTGCATTTTCCAGTGGAGAAGAAAAGTTATAAACCTGTCACAACCAAGTTATGAGTCACTTCTTCAGCTAGGTGTGGCTACAGATACTCCACTCCTTGACTTTAAGGCTACAAAGCCATTACCTACACTCTGACAGCACGGCAAATCGAGCCTGATAGAGGATTTGTTCAACTCTGAAGTATTTCTTCCTGCATAAAAATAATGCAGATGATTGATGGAGTGGGGGTTAGGAGAAAAAGAAACACTTCTATTTGAAGAAGATAATATTTGAATCCTACCGTAAACACTTCAGTTAGAACACCTATTTATTTGAACACAGGAATATTCTGCAAAAATAGTTATTTTTAAGACCTATATGTGGTGATATACATAAATGTAGGAAATGACGTTTTTTTCCTGCTGCAACTTTTCTATTTGAAGAATAAAGACTTTTTTTTTTTTTCCTTACCATTCTGATTGTAGGATTTCAGGAGGGCAAAGCACCAAAGGGCTGTACAAAGCAAATTCATGTCTTAAAAATAAAAAAAAGATTAACAAGCCCTTCTCCTTTCATTGTTAGCTACAATAGGAAATGCATGCTCTGGAGGCAGAGCACCCAGGGGGTGGTCAGCTCATCGGTCTTTCAATCAGGGACAGTGTGAAGTGAAACTCTTCAGGTGTGACCTTTTTTTTTTTTTTTTTTTTTTTTAAGAGAGTTGGGACTAAATGAAGTGTTGAAATCCTTTCACAGCCAGACAAGTATGCTGCCTAATGTGTGTCCAGCAGAATGATGCTAAGTTTGGTTGGCTTCCAGACTAATCATCCTTTTAAGATGTTTGATGTTTTGGTAAGCATTAAAGGTGTACTGAAAATAACATGAGTGGTTAAGCCATAGTGACATAATGGAGCAAATTCAATGTTGAAATATGTAGAGCTAACGTATGCCAGAGCTGTGTCTGGTTGGAAGACCCAAAAAGACTATTTGAAATGCCAGCGGATAGCGCTAACACCGTGTACATCTTACTGCAGGCTCAACATGCTGAACTTTTAAATAATTGTAAAATTATTTGTTTTTAAGTCTATCTGCCCTGTGCACATTTTAGCATTGGTGGTGTCCAAGGAGGACTAAATCCCACACCTGTGGAGGTGCCGTGTGTATTTTGGATCGCCTTGCCGCATCGTTATGCAACCTCACAGCAGGAACGTGCTTAGAGACAGGGCCGGAGCTGCTGGCCAGGCAGGGCTTGTGAGGCGGTGCGTGCTCGCCCTTCAGCGCGGTGCTGCTGGGCGAAGGCAGCTTCGGTGAGGCAGCCTGCCGAGAAGGGAGCGAGCGTGCCGTCCCTCGCAGCTGCTGTGCACGCGCAGCCCGCTGGCTGCCTGCCGAGCCTGGGGGAGCTCCCCGCTGGCCGGGAGGGCTTGGGATGCGAATGGTCATACCGTCCTCAAACGCCCGTATTGCCCCGAATGCTCTGAACTTTGCATGTGTTGGAGGTCCTCCACAGCGGTAAAAGAAAAAAAGAGTAAAGAACAGAGTAAAGAACTGCTAACGGAGCCAACTAGGAAAGGTGCCCTCCTAGACCTGTTGCTAGAAAACAGGGAGGGTCTGGTGGGAGATGTGGTGATTGGTGGCCGCCTTGGTCAAAGCGACCATGAAGTGGTTGAGTTCAAAATTTACGGTGACAGAAGGAAAAGTGCCACCAAAACCTCATCCCTAGATATGGGGAAAGCGGACTTCAGGCTGCTCAGGGAACTAGTCAGCAAGGTCCCCTGGGAAACTGCTCTTGAAGGCCTCGATGTCCACCAGTGCTGGTCATTCTTTAAGCGATGCCTCCTAGAAGCACAAGATCAGGCAATTCCTAAATATCGCAAGTCAGGCAGGCGGGGCAGGAGGCCGGCGTGGCTGACCAGGAACATTCTAATGGAGATTAGGCGGAAACAGAGAGTGTTTCGCTACTGGGAGGAGGGCCAGGTGTCATGGAAAGAATACAGGGATGCTGTTCGTGTTTGTAGGCAGAAAATTCGTGTGGCCAAAGCACACCTAGAGTTGAAGCTGGCTGTGTCTGTGAGAGAAAATAAAAAGGGCTTTTTCAGATATGTGAATGGAAAAAGGAGAACTAAAGAATACATAGGGCCGCTCCTTGATAGGGAAGGTCTCCTCACAGACAATGACATAGGTAAAGCAGAGACGCTTAACGCCTTCTTTGCCTCTGTCTTCAATGCCGATGATGGGCTTCGGGACCCAGGGTGCCCTGAGCTGGAGGACCGGGACGGTGGGGATGACAAACTCCCAACCGACCCTGAACGTGTGCGGGATTTGCTACTCCACCTGGATCCCTACAAGTCCATGGGTCCGGATGGGATTCATCCCCGGGTGCTGAAAGAGCTGGCGGACGTCATCGCGGAACCTCTCTCAATTATTTTTCAACGATCCTGGGAATTTGGGGAGGTCCCAGTAGACTGGAAGCTGGCAAATGTTGTGCCGATTTACAAGAAGGGTCAGAAAGAAGACCCTAGCAATTACAGGCCTGTCAGTCTCACGTCAGTGCCTGGTAAAATCATGGAGAAGATGGTTCTCGAACTTATTGAGGTGCACCTGGGGGACAAAGCAGTCATTGGTCCCAGCCAGCATGGGTTTGTGAAGGGTAGGTCCTGCCTAACTAACCTGATTTCCTTTTATGATAAGATCACCCGTATGATGGACCAAGGGAAACCAGCTGATGTGATTTTTTTGGACTTCAGCAAGGCTTTTGACACGGTTTCCCATAGGATCCTACTGGACAAAATGTCCACCATACAGCTAAATAAAAACATCATACGATGGGTGAGCAATTGGCTAACGGGCAGGGCCCAAAGGGTTATGGTAAATGGGGCTGCGTCAGGCTGGCGGGCGGTCACCAGTGGGGTCCCTCAAGGCTCCATTTTAGGGCCGGTACTTTTCAATATTTTTATAAACGATCTGGATGTAGGAATAGAAGGTATTTTGAGCAAGTTTGCTGATGACACCAAACTTGGAGGAGTTGTGGACTCGAATGAGGGTGGAAAGGCCTTGCAGAGGGATCTGGATAGGTTGGAGAGCTGGGCGATCACCAACCGCATGAAGTTCAATAAGAGCAAGTGCCGGGTCCTGCACCTGGGACGGGGAAACCCTGGCTGCACGTACAGACTGGGCGATGAGACGCTGGAGAGCAGCCTAGAAGAGAGGGATCTGGGGGTTGTGGTTGACAGCAAGTTGAATATGAGCCAGCAGTGTGCCCTGGCGGCCAGGAGGGCCAACCGTGTCCTGGGGTGCATCAAGCACGGCATCGCTAGTAGGTCAAGGGAGGTGATTGTCCCGCTCTACTCTGCGCTGGTGCGGCCTCACCTCGAGTACTGTGTGCAGTTCTGGGCACCACAGTACAAAAAGGACATGCAACTGTTGGAGAGTGCACAGAGGAGGGCTACGAAGATGGTGAAAGGCCTGGAGGGGAAGACGTACGAGGAACGGCTGAGGTCACTGGGCCTGTTCAGCCTGGAGAAGAGGAGGCTGAGGGGAGAGCTCATCACAGTCTACAACTTCCTCGTAAGGGGGTGTCGAGAGGCAGGAGACCTTTTCTCCATTAACACCAGTGACAGGACCCGCGGGAACGGGGTTAAGCTGAGGCAGGGGAAATTTAGGCTCGACATCAGGAGGGGGTTCTTCACAGAGAGGGTGGTTGCACACTGGAACAGGCTCCCCAGGGAAGTGGTCACTGCACCGAGCCTGTCTGAATTTAAGAAGAGATTGGACTGTGCACTTAGTCACACGGTCTGAACTTTTGTTTAGACCTGTGCTGTATCAAGAGTTGGACTTGATGATCCTTAAGGGTCCCTTCCAACTCAGGATATTCTATGATTCTATGATTCTATGAAATGCTATTGCCTATTTGTGACCGTCAGGATTTGACCTGTAAAGCTCGGCAGGGAGCAGAATTCTGAGCCTTCAGGTGGGTGCAGGGCTGTAACCGCCGAAAACCAGCCAGCAAAGCACTTCTGTGATGTCGCAGCGAAGTCGTGGAGCTACAGCCACGTGCGGGGCCAGGCTTTGAGAAGAGGAATAGTGGTGAGAAAGCTTACCCTACAGCCCGAGCGCTTGAGCGACTAGCTGCTCATCACAGGGGCTTAGCGCCCGGCAGAAGTCCGTAAGTGCTGCTCCAGCAGCACCCCTCATGTCAGAGATGGTCTCAGCAGAACCGAGAGCCGTCGTCACAGCAGGTACAGCTGTGCAGTGGCACGATGTTGGCTGCGTCCTTCTGCTCAGCTGATCAGCCAGAGAAAGGGCGCTGCCTGCTGTCCTCCAGCACCCAGCCGAGGCATGGCTGTGTCCTCGGCAGGGCACGAGCTGGTAAGCAGGGGCTTACACCGGGGGGGAGCCAGGGCACACACTGCTCTGAAGGGAAGGAACATGGGCACGTGCTAAGTACTTATTTCAGTTATTGAACTGCCCTGTACTCTTACCACGAGCTCATAAAATGTTTACAGCCACTTCTTGATTGAGGATTACTGATTGAAATGGAATATCCTATCTGTAGAAGGACACGTGTTATCAGTAGCACAGGTTGTCTCTGCTTTTAAACTACTTTTGTTTGTTTCTTTGTTTGTTTTTTTAAAGTCAAAATTCCAAAATGAAGCAGACTGTGAAGCATTGCTGGCCAAAAGTTGTCCTGTGAAGGGTGGTGTAAAAAAAAAAAAAAAAAAAGCAGAAAAGATAGCTTTTTGAAATGCAACAATGTTTAGAACGATATGATTAGGACTTCAGACAAAAATATTTCCTCTAAAAACTATTTTAAACCTAATTTTTACTTAAAAAATTTAAATACAAATGGAATGATAACTACAATGAAAAAGATAATCATTTTCCATTAAACTTGCATTGATTCATTAAAAATATTTCGAAGTTATAAAAGCTACAAAGGCTTACCCACCAAAAAAAAAAGAAAAAAAAAGTAGTAGTAAGGGTCTGGCTCTGTATTTTGAGTGCTAGTTGGTTATCAGGGAAAATGCCTTCGGGGGGCTGGCTGTGGTTTGTGTTGCAGGTGGGTACAAGTTCTCTGCCTTTGCTGGGTTGCCTTTGCTGCCACCGTTCTTGGTGGTGACGCAGCCAGCTGCACGTTCCCGCAAAACCACATCTCACAGTTCTGCTGCCGGCGTCGGCTCCTGGCTCACCGCTCTGACCAGCGTCGCACAGGCCCATCTCTGGGTTCTGCTTCCAGCACATCAGAGGCGGGTGTCACACTTCTTGTTTTACAGATCTTCTGTATTAAAGCCTTTCGCTATCTTAGGCATGTAATAAATGCCAGTTGTTGAAGAATCCCAAGAAATCCCAAATCCCTTTCCGGAGGGTCCCAGCCCAGAGGGTGGCCACAGAGGGCCATGGGAGCCCAAGGCCCGTGTGGCAGCGTGACTTCAGCCTCCCCAGGCCGGGAGAAGCAGTAGAATTGAGATAATTTCACTGTTTCTAACGTCATGATAAAACATCTTCCTGCTGCAGGTTCGGAAGCACGGCCCGAGCACTGCTGCCGAGCCATGTCTGTTGGCCCAGCGCAGCTTTTCTCAGTCTGATACGGAGCTCACAGCTGTTTGTCCTGCAGAAGTACTGGGTCTCTATCCCAAATTCAGCATCAGGTTTCAGGCAAACTGATAGAAAATGAAAAAGTAAGTGTTTTTCCTCTAATCAAAGCAAAATCTGTTCTCTTAGTGATTCTGAAGGTGTGGGAAGCAGCAGGGAGAGCGGGGCTTTCTGAAAAGCTACCGGAGCAAAGTCTCTTTACGGGAGACTTTTTTTTTTTTTATGTAGGAAGTTGAGCTGCTTGGCATTCTGAGAGACAAAACTTACTGTGAAGCAGAGAGCCGTGTGATGCATGCAGAATATGTGCTGAACGACAGAAGAAGGAGCTCGTACGGGTGGCGTGTGGGAAAGCCGTGGCAACCAGGCAGGTTGCTGCAGCGCCCTGCCTCCTGCCCGCGAAACGAAGAGCCAAGCCCCGCTCCTGGAAGGGCAGCAAACTGGCGCTGAAGGCTGCCGTCTCCCAGCCTGGCTGTGGAAAGCTTGTTGTTTGTGAGGAACCGGGCAAGGCTGGTGTCTTCCTAAAGGTCCCTGCCTGAAAAGGGCTCAGCAGCTTCTGTGGGGTTTGCTGCTGTCTCCTCCCTCTGTATCCCCCTCCAGCCCCAGGCCATTCCGTGGAGCATCAGCAGGAGGCACAGAGATGTGGAGGAGCGTGGGAGCAGCACCAGCATCAGCAGCCTGAAGTGTGTGGGACGTTTCAGGAGCCAGCAGGTACGGGGCAGGCAGCTGACAAACCCAGCCGCAGCGGGAGCTTCCCAGGTAGCCCCGTGCCTGGAACGGCCGGAGTGAGATCCGGAAGGGCCAGCACGTGGGGTGGAGGCTGTTTGGTGGTAGATTTGTGGAATATTGCTGGTTTTGAGAGCTGTGGTGGCCTGGAGTTCGTGGTCGTCTGTTTGCTGCTGTGACTTTGCCCTTGTGCCTTACCTGTTCCGCTACGGACACTGCGCTTTTGCCCTATCTCTTTCAATTGTTTTTATGGAGATTTATGTTTGTCCTTGTCTGCAGAATGTAGGCTGTGGTAACCATACTCGGGCTGCCGCGTGAACTGACAGTAACGTGGATATATGCTGCGCCCTGGCACTTTGGTGTGATCGGACAGAAAATGAAGCTGGCTGCTGAAAATTAGGATGTAGTGCTAATAGATTCCTCCTCTTTCTAAGCATTGTTCGGGTAGTTTGTATCAATTGAATGCTGTTTAATCTAATAAATTATGGACTGTGCATTCTAGAATGTTATCTTTCGCTACCCAGTGCTGAGAACACTGCCAGCTGGAACGACTGTGCCGTTCCCAGATTGTGTATTTACCCTGATAAGGGAAATTCGGCTAACCGCTGTGGTGCAGAAAGCACAGGGTTTTATCTATCAGCTGTGGCTATAAAGTTTTAAATATTGATTGAGGTTATAAGTACTGTATTTTGATTTCCTTTCAACTAGTTAGTGGGCTGCAATTAAAAACTCATACAAATACACTGTTTTGTATCCATACAAACTCATACAAATACACTCCATCTGGCAGATTAAAAATCATGCAGTGTTCAAAATAAGCCTGCCTGCCTGCCTGCCTTCCTCCCTTCCTTTCTTTCTCTCTTTCTTTTCTTTCTTTTCTTTCTTTCTTTCTTTCTTTCTTTCTTTCTTTCTTTCTTTCTTTCTTTCTTTCTTTCTTTCTTTCTTTCTTTCTTTCTTTCTTTCTTTCTTTCTTTCTTTCTTTCTCTTTGTTTTTCTCTTCTTCCTTCCTTCCTTCCTTCCTTCCTTCCTTCCTTCCTTCCTTCCTTCCTTCCTTCCTTCCTTCCTTCCTTCCTTCCTTCCTTCCTTCCTTCCTTCCTTCCTTCCTTCCTTCCTTCCTTCCTTTTCACTCCTTTTCGCTCTTCCTCTGTTTCTCTCTTTCTTTTTTGTTATACTTATTTTTTAGTATTTTAAAGAAGGAAGCTGTTGGTGATGTTTGCAGTTCTGCTTGTTTACTTTCTGCCTAGGGGTACCCAATACTCCTAAAACCGTGGTGCTGTTTCTGCGTGTAGTGGTGCTCTCTGCCGTCCCGGAGCTGTAAGTGCAGCAGGGAAGCGGGACGTGCTGCCCGCGGTGCGTGGTGCTCTGAGCCCGGCTGCGGCCAGCGGCACCGGGCAGACGGCAGCGTGAATTCGGGGCGGCTCCTGGCTCGCCTCCACGTCCCTCCTCGGGCAGTGGGAGGCTGTTTCCTTTGCTGCAGGGGTCGGTGGGAACCTGCGCATATTTCCTAGGCTAGCAGTAATTTGAGGTTAATACAGAAGCATGGGATTTTAATTGCTAAAGCAGTAGCACTTTGTGTACTTAACTAATCCAGTTTTCGTAGCAACCTCTGCTTGTAGGCAAAGCAGGTCACATTGTCCATGGGAAGTGGAAAGTTTTTAAGGTCTAAAATTTGCTTTTTAAATGATTTCCTTTGGTTTGGGGGGCAGAGAGACGGGACAGAACGAGGTTTTCCCGACAGACCCCTGTCCTGGAGAACTGCAGCAGCTGTGCCAGGCACCTGGACGCACGGTGTGGAAATCGTTCCCTTCCCTGTCCTTCTCCCAGGAAACCTGGGAGGTAAATGTGCATTCACAGGGCGGCAGTCTCTGTGCCGGCACCCGGTCTCTCTTGCAGTACAATTTGCTTTTATTTCAGGATACCAATAAGTGTCAGGACACTGGGTTAGCTGGTGCCAGAGGAATTTAGCTCTAAAACCAGGGGCAGCCCCAGGGCAGGGGCGGACAGGGGCAGCTGACGCACCGTGAGTGGTCGAGCTGCGGATTTCCTTCTCTGTGTCAGCCTGAAATAAAGATCTGCTCTTCCTTACGCTCCTCTGTAGGTGGCACCGTTTGGTAGGAACCAATGCTCAGGTGGGGATTTGTTTTTTCTTGGTGAGCTTTGCTGTCCTGGGAAGGACTGTCCTGCACAGCGGGCAGGAAAGCAGGGAAGGTGTTTGTGGAGCCACAGCCTAAGCGTTTGCAGGTAAAACTCCCTTGTTGCTGTACAGCCACGTCCTGGCAGGAGCTCGATGGAAGGACACATTACGGCCTTCCCACAAAGGTGTTGCTTGGCACTAACAAAGCAGTTGCTTTTTGTTGTTTACACGATTATGTGCAAGGCGAGGATGTATGAGGAGCGGTCACTTGGCTTGGTGAGCCCAGAGGAGAGGAGGCTGAGGGGAGACCTCGTGGTGGACCAGCAACAGGACCCGAGGGGACGGCGTGGAGCTGGGACGGGGGGGCTCAGGCTGGGGTTAGGGAAAGGTTCTGCACCCAGAGGTGGTCGGGTGCTGGGACAGGACCCCAGGGACGTGGTCATGGCACTGTTTTCCTACTTGTCTTTGCTCTCTTCTGAATGTAAAGAGTAGGAATAAAACACTTGCATCTGATAACTTGTAAATTCTTGGCGTTCAGGGTCTTTTTGCTTGCAGAAAGTAATAGAAAATGATTGCAATAAGAAAGATTTTTCAAACTTTTTTGACTTTGACTTTTTTTTTCTTTTTTTTTTTTTTCCCAACCTTAGTCTTAACAATAACAGCCCCGGCTGCGCACAGCCTGCCAGAAGCCCGGGGGCGCCCAGCGGAGCAGAGGCTGCCGCTCAGCCCGGCGGCGGCCGCGCGGGGGCACGAGCGCTCCGCGGCAGCTCCGCGGGGCCGCGGCCGGGGCCGGGGCCGGGGCCGGGCGGCAGCGGGGGGGCTCCGGGGGGTTCCCCACACCTGTCCTCGCGGGCCGGCCTCCCCGGGGCACGGTTCTTCATCCGTCGTTAAAGTGCAAAATGTTAAAACACAGGGAGGCGTCTCCGCATCCGTTTGCGGGTATTCGCGCGGAGCCGGTGGGCAGGACGCTGGTGACGGAGAAGCGCTTTGTGCGGAGACGCTCCGGCACGAGCTAAAGGTTAAGGACTCATTTCGTACTCTGCAAGAGGGAATGCATAATTGCTAAATGCTAATTCAGAAAAACGGGTGATAGATTAATAACTACGAGACCAAAAGGCATGACAGAGAAGAGGGATAACATGGTTGCTATAAATATATGTATATATTTATTTATTTCCCAGGACATCTACCATTTGTATTCCTTTTTGCCTTCTTGACGCTTCTCATGTTTCCCTTTTCCATTATGTGTGCTAAATGAGGGCAGCTCCTCGCCAGGAATTACCACATGCTCTGTCTGCAGCAGTGAGCGAGAGCTGGCGGTTCCAGGGGCAGGTTCCAGGTTTCGGTGCCTGGGTGGCCGTAGCTCCTGTTGGATTTGTGCTGCATGCTACAATTTAGGGCCACTGAAATGACGAAGGGACTGGAGCACCTCTGCTATGCAGGGAGGCTGAGAGAGCTGGGACTGCCCAGCCTGGAGGAGAGGAGGCGCAGGGGGATCCCACCAGTGCCTGTAAATACCCGAAGCGAGGGCGCAATGAAGCCGGAGGCAGGCTCCTTCCAGCGGAGCCCAGCGCCAGGCCCAGAGGCAGCGGGCACCGAGCGGAGCACAGGAGGTCCCCCCCAGCCCCAGCAGCACGTCTGAGCCCTGCGGTGCCGCAGCCCTGGCACAGGCTGCCCAGAGCCTGGGGGGGCTCCTTGGGCATGTCCCAAAGCTGCCTGGACGTGGGGCTGGGCACCCTGCTCGGGGGTCCTGCTGGGGCTGGGGGGGGCAGAGAGACCTGGAGGTCCCTGCCCACCTCGGCCCGTTGGTATTCTGTGATTTAGGCAGGCCAGATAATGAAAATGTTTGTACTGGCATTAGCCATTGGCACAAGATGAGTTTAGACAGCAAGTTGTAAAGTTCCTGGTTTTCAAACTATGATTTGCAATATTTTTGAGTAATGATATTGAGCCAATTTTGAAGACTTTTTCTCTTACAGAGAAATTAAAATGGAGATTAGCATAATATACTGAAATGCTGTCTAGAGAAGTTGCATTTCGAAGCATAAGCCTTCCCTGTGTAGATATCAAATTAAAGCAATAATAAAAGTGCTGAGATTCATTAAATTGATAACACTGCTTTCTCTCTCTGTCATCTCTATCTCAAATCATCTGTGTTTTTATCCTCCTACTTGTAACACGGAAAAATGCTTCTGATTCAAGCTGTCAGGGGGAATGAAGTCACGGATGAGCTGCTCGTCTAAGCACTGGGTGGAGCGGGGAACTGCACCAGGGTCTCCCAGCACCTGGTGCTGTGCTGTGCTGCTCGAGCTGCGCTCCCACCTCGCCCCACACCGTGGCTGTGGCAGCGACCTCCCGGAGCAGCGCTCAGCCTCCTTTGCCCTGCCGACCGCTTGTGCCCACGCAAATCTTCCATCCCACGCGCTCGGAGCAGGGAGGAGAGCTAATCCTTTATTTCTGCCCCTCTTGATCTGCGCCTGTGCATGCAGGCGGCAGCATTGAGCCTTCGCCCAAGAAGGTCTTGCTGGCCGTTCTGCTAGCCCTCATGGAGACGGCTTCATTTTCACTCTCGTGTCAGAACGGCAATTATCACTGGTTGGGAACAGGTCTGTCAGGACATCCCTGCCTTCTGCTTTAAACGTACTTTCCATTCCATGAAAAAATAAGTTCTTAATTAAACCTCTAAAATTCATAAAAACAACTCCTTGTCCCCAACTATATTTATCAACATGTAGTTTTCACTGGAAAACAAACCTTTTTTTTTTTTTTTTGTGAGAAACCTTTATTTTAATATTTGCCAGAATTTCTGGAACATTGCAGTTCTTGTAATCCTACAGTGCATTAGATTGTGCAGCTGACTTAGAGTTCGAGGAAGAAGATCTCAGTGTTAGACTTCTGGAATTTCTAGAGCAATGCAGATATATTTTCTGCTGCTACATGCAACAATTCAGTGCCTTAATTCTTTATAGCTTTTTATTTTTATTCTTTACTGGAAACTGAATTATTTTTTCTTCTGTACAAATGGAAACTCCCCTCACGTTAGTTCTCCTGTTACCGCAAAGCCCAAGGGAGTAGATCACTTTTACTGGCTTCATGCATTGTCTTTCGTGACTCTCCACCATACGTGAGAGGTGGAGAAGCCCCAGTGAATCCCAGAATACCGCTTTTTGGCATACCCTGCAGCATTGCCGAGCAAGACGCAAGCATGGAGTGGTCAAGTACCCGCTGCATGATAATATGGGATGTGGTTTTCCTGCATTGTCTTGGGAACGCTTGTCGTAATCTTCTCTTGTAGAGCAATCTGTTTTCAGATTATTAAATTAAGCATACTAATAAGTTAAAACATTATTAAAAGGCACTTTAAAATGTTACATCTATGTTTAGCAACCAGTTTCATGGCTGATGCTCCAGGATGGAAATGCTGGTACCACACAGTGTCTTGCTGCCGTGATCTCCGGTGTCTCTCTCATGTCACGCTCAGAAATCTGCTTGGTAACACGTGGGAGCGGTAGGCACAGGCAACCCACTGTCTGAGGGGAGGCTGAGGGTGGGCTGGTGAGATTTTCAGCATGCTGCATGTATTTAACTTCATAGCTGAAAACAAGCAGCATTCCCAAACAGCCAATTTTAGAATTAAAGCACTCACTCGGAGACTACCGCGGCTGCTCACCTACCTGTGACAGCTGGGAGGGGATGCCGCAAGCACCTCCGTAGGCTGCTTTCTGCTGGATCTCCTCCTTCTCCCCCCACACGAGGGGAGCCGTGGGACACCTGGGGGCAGCGCTGGGGCCGGGAGCTGGCGCAGGGGACGTGGCTGTCCCCAGGGTGGGTGCTCCTGGCTGCCCGTAGCAGCACGCCTGGGCCTTGGCTGCTGGAAATGCATCCAGAAGCCCCTGCAAACCAAAGGAAATCCCACCAGCCCATCAGCCCCATGCAAACCAGAGGCCAGGCGGTCTCCCAGCGTGAGGTGGTCTGCTGCTGGGTGTGGGGTCCCACCCGGCACAGCCACAGGGAGTGACCCTAGTGGGGAACGAGAGCACACGCGGGTGCTGCTGGAGCTGTGCACCTTCCCAGCACCCTACGAGCCCCTGCTGCCAAACCTTCCTGCGGGGGAAGCGAGGCGGCGTGCACAGCCCTGCGTTCAGCACCGGGAGCAGCCAGCTCAGGACGCTCGGGCACAAGGAGGGGAGGCGCAGCACTGAAGTGCTTGTTGGGCTCTTCTGTCTGAGCCCCGCGCTGAAGAACATCTCACCTGTGTTCGTCTGCACGGCTAGCAGGCAGGCGGCCCCGCTTTCATCTTACACTGCACCAGCTCAGCATCATTCTTCCAGGCGAGCTGGGCTAAATTGGGTGCTTGCTCTTGAAATTAAGTATTGAATGGGAAGTGTCTGATCCTCAGAGATACCGAGGACTTGTTGCTCCTGGTGAAACTGAATGATGGGTTTAGCACTGGGCTTATTCTTAAACGAGACAGGCCGTGCACTGATGATTGACCCCGCAACACTAAATATTGACCTCGTGAATCAATTGGCTCTGAGCATCTCATCCAAATGTGTTTGTCTAGTCGGCACCGAGACCCTGCGGAGCCTTCCTCGCACGGTGAGTTAACTACACCTGGAAACATCCCTTTGTGTTACGGCTGGAAGCAAAAGGTCCGAGCACCGAGCGGCCGAGCCACCGCGCGCCCAGGTTCCTGTCCCGTCTGCCACCTCCCTCCTTGAACGACTTTTTGCTCCTTGCTGGGGAAGGGCTGGGAGCCGTGGCTGAACCCAGGCCTGAGGGGCAGTTTCCGTCCCTGCCCCTGCTTTGGGGCAGTTCTGCAGCTCCGGGGTCCCGTTGAAGGACAGCCCTTCGACGGGGAGGCGTCACCGCGCTTTCTGCCTTCCTGCAACGCACGGGGTCTCAGTGCTCCATACTGGGTGGCCATTAAAGAGCCCTGCTCCAGCTGGGGTAACGACCTGCCAGGAAGCTAGTGTGTTTTTAATATTTGTTCATCACGCTGTAAAAAGCAATAAGAGGAACGATCCAATCGAGGAAAAAACATTTCCTTAAATTATTTTTCTCATTAGTTATTTACAAAGATATTTCTTATTAAAAAGTGGAATTTTAAAGCTCAACAAGCTGGTTTTAGCTTTTTAGAATGAAACAAGCAAGGAATGATTAGTCTCTCCCATGCATGTGTAATGAAATATTAATTTGATAAAAGCTTTAATATAGATTTTTGCAGCAGCCTTTTTCCTTCCAGCTTAACATTTTAGCACTGGAAAAGGTTCTCATCTGCCTCCATAAGAGCTGGCTAGAAACTGACTTTCTGCCACTGTGACTGTTTTCTGCCGCTTCTTTGGTGTTTATTTATAGGAGGGATTAAGAAAAATTTTGGAACAGAACAGGAGAGGAAATGGAAAAGGCAAATTGAAAGAGAGAGAATGGGATGTTAGGTGTGGTAAAGCAGAGGTATCAGACCAAGAAAGTGAACTTGGTAAGATGTTGTACCCTATGTTCTAGGTAGAAAATGCATAAATTCACTCCTGACCTTTTTTTTTTTTTTTAGCAGAGAGGCATATGAGAATCAGTCTTTGGGGCCACGTACAAGTACTGTTTTAACACTGGCTTTACCACTTAAGCTCTTCTTTATCACTTAAGGTCATAAAGCATTAAGCAGTACTGGCCCTGAGTTAGCAAATCCCGTACAGGCGTATTATATTAATATTTTTTAAAGATATAGAAGCTATTTGGAAAGAAACGTTGATTCTAATGTACGAGTTTTCTCAAAGGGACCTGTGCCTGAAGAACGGCAGCAGCCGAGCTCCCCCAGCGTGATTCTGAAGGTGGAGCTCCTTCCTCAGGTAAACCAGGGCTTTGCGTGGTGCCTGGCACGCTGGCAACCCAAGGCAGAGCCCACACTTTCGCTGTAACATAGCTAATCATTAATTAGTATGCCTCTGAGGTGGATATGAAAATAAAATCAGGCATTTAGATTTTCCCAGAAATCTGAGAAAAGACGTGGCCTCCGGCTGCGGGTTTTGTTGTCTGGTGCGTGTGGTCATAAACAACGTGCCGGGTACTGATGCCTGGAAACAGAGCTGGAGGGGTCGCGGATGCTCTGTTTATTTTTAGTCTGCTGTGAGGCTTCAGAAAGAAATCTCTCCAAAGGTGTTTTTTTTTTTTTTTAAAAAAAAAAAAACTTGCTTTTTGTTTGCTGTTTTTCTGAAGTTCTTTTCTATATTTGTGTTTAAAATACAGTTAACACACAGGTGCAGACTGGGAGGAGAGGCATTACAGCCAGAGAACTATCATTCAGCTAATGAGACTTTTGCCTGCTCGGGAGCAGCACACTGGAGACCTATTATCAGAGCACTTTTTTTTGGTATGGATGTTATAATGCTGGCTGTGAAAAGGAGAATTTCCTGTGCAGCAGCTAAAAGAACTGCCAAATTACAGGTGTGCGGCACCTGAACAGGGAAAACAGGATGGGTGGTGGTTTGGTGATAGACCACACGTTTGGAGTTCTGCTTTTTTATCTATTTCAGTTATTTTATTTACTATATTAAAGGTCAAATGTATAGGTAATTATTGTGGTCATTGATAAATATTGTCCTGTGAACAGCTTTATATCTGTATATACATACACGCTAGGAAGTCATATTCATCAGTATTTTTCAAGGTGTTTGTCCAATGTGATTTTAACCTTGATACTAATTCTAGGTTATACAGTGTACAAGTACCTTTAAAAAACGTTTTATTTGATACCACAAGGAAATTAAGTCTCTTAAAAGTGATGAATCCCTCAAATAACATAGGTAGAAACTCCGAGGACCAGCCCTGGATTTGGCCAGTAATTTTGGTCAAAATCTGGGTTTCTATTTCTCTCATTCCTGATTCTTGTTAAGTATCCAGTTCTCCTTGCTGCAGTGGTCAGGAGAAGGAAAAGACTACCGAAACTGGATGTCCTTACGCAGCTGAGCGCCGAGGTGTCCCGGAGAGCGCCCCGTTTGTCCGTGCCTTGTCACGCACCCTCGGGCTGCCCGTCGCGGTTACGCTGCCCCAACGCGGCAAGGCAGCCTCTGCCAGATGATGAGCCTGGGGAGTGGAAGTCAGAATTAATGCAAGCAAAACTGATGAAACAAGGTATTTCTCTGAACAGATGCCTCTAAGAAAGTAAATCATGTTCTTCAATGATGAAAAATAGTTTTTAAGCCATAGAAATCAGTTAGTAAGATTGCCTCTGGCCATCTTCTGTTACACAGCCTTTAGAAACCTCAATGTTTGTGTTTATTGCAGCTGCAATTCCCCAAAAGACAAAATATGATCCTCTTATGCATTAGATTCTGCTAAGATCGTCTCTCTCTCTTCCCACCCTCAAGATTAATTAAAGCAGAGCTATTAACAACAGGCTGGTCATGTCAATGGAGATGAGCCCCAGGCACCTGCAGCAGTAACGGCAGGAAGGAGAGGAGAGGAAAGAGCATCCTGCAGGTGAACTTCCCTGGAGCTGCGTTATCCGCAAAGCCAGGGCGCCTCGCAGCGAGGGAGCGCGGTGCTGGAGGTGCCTGCCTCCAGCTTCCTCCTCCGGGTGCCAGCCGAGTGAATGTGCCAGGGCTCAGAGGCTTGGGAAGCTGTCGATGTCTGGTCGGGGAGGTGGGGTGGGGAGCACGGCCCCAGCCCCCGCAGGGGCTCACGGGGGCTCGGCGCGGCCCCGCTGGGCACGCTGCGCTGGGGAGCCACCCGCTGCCACCCGGGAAAGGTGCTCTCCGTGCTGGAGGCGGCTTGAAGGCTCGCCAAGCCCCGCTGCCCGACCACCTCAGGGCTGAGCAAACGTTAAGGCTCGTTACTGAGGGCATTGTGCAAACGCCCCCCGAACGCTGCCAGGCACCGGGCACCAAGCGCCGTGCGAGGAGCCTGTCCCGGGGTTTGACCCCTCACGGTAAGGGACTTTTTCCTGACGTCCAGTCTGAACCTGGTGCAGCTCTGTGCCATTCTGCACATCCTGTTGTCAACTACCGGGGAGAGGAGAGCAGCGCCTGCCTCTGCGCTTGCCCTCCTCGGGGAGCTGCAGAGGGCAAGGAGGTCGCCTCTCGGCCTCCTTGTCTCCAGTGTCCCCAGCCTCTCCTCACCGGACAAGCCCTCCAGCCCTTTTACTAGTTTGGTCGCCCTGCTCTGCATCTTAACGTCCTTTTTATATTGCGGAGCCCCAAACTGCACACGAAGGACACTGGCAAACGGAGACAGCTGGGGACAGGGTGGGGGCTCCTCGCAGTGCTTCATCTTCAGAAGAGACGCAGGTGAAGCAGCTCCCGCGTATGGCCATGAGGTGCATTAACCGAGGGCACAGCAGGCCCCGCAGAGCTGTGGGGAACTCACCACCGCTGCCGTCTGTGCTCAGCATGGAGGAACGGCCCCCCCTGCCCCTGGGGTCCCGCTGCACGCCCGTGTGTGGCCAGGCTCGTGTCCCTCTGCGGTACGACCTCCGCAGAGCTACTGCGTTCGGTGGGTTCCCAGCCCTTCCCTTTGTGCTCGCCGTTACAGAACGCTGCCTGCAAATCAATGCACGATCGATTGGCTGGCGCGGGGGCTTGAAGTGCTCCGTCAGCACTGGCAGGGGTTGGAGGCCATGGCTGAGGTGTCCCCGTGCCGGGCAGACCCCGCTCCCCACACACTTCAGTAACGGAATGGGAATTCTTCATCTCCTTTTGGCCGAAGCCACGGGCCGAGGGCCCAAAAGCAGAGGTACGTGCGCTGTCCAGGGGCTCAGCTGTCCTGTCCACGGGGTGGGATGTCGATGCCACCCAGTAGTCCTGGCACTCGGCACAGAGTGAGAGAGCAAAGGCAGCCCGTGGGCTGCGGCTTTGTAAGAGAACAGCACCCTCGGCTCATGCCCTGCAGAACGTCTTGCTGCTGGGCTGCTCAGTTGTGAAATCCTCTTTTCCATGGCTCAGCCTTCGTGCCATGCTCATCGACAGCCAGCGTGGGCCCCGGCCCGCTCAGCACACGGACACACAGCGGCTCCCCGTGTCGGATTGATGGCCGCAGGGGCTCCAAGTTTTTCTGTGTTTGTGCTGGTTTGGTGCCTGGTTAATCACAAAGCCCGTTGTTGCAATAGATTAACTCACCCGGGAAAGTTTTTAAAATTTGTTTTTGTTCTTTATTTCCAATTAAACACTTCTCGAGTGATGAAAGCAGTGGAGGCGGTGGGGATGGGATGTGCGTGGGGGGGGCAGGAGGGGATGCATGGGGACGGGAGCCATGCCGGGAGCCGGTGTCCTGGCAATGGTGTCCTGGCAATTTAAAGCACAAAGCTTAAAGGCCTGATAGCTATTGATGATGCCTCTTGAAAGCCTTATGAAAGTCCTGCCGAAAACTACAGTTCCACGCCCCCTGAGCACATCGAGGGGGCAGCTGGCTGCAGGGCTCAGCGCCTTCTGCTGCCACGTGGCATCGGGTGGGCTCGCAGGGGAGCTCTTATGGAGAAATACATGTTTTTGTTTTGCTTAGGTATATAATGCCCTGATTGTTATTCACCAACTTACCCAGGCATTTTGGAGGAATATGTGCAAGGAAGCAGAGGAATAAAAGCCTTTCCCAGGTCCAAGTGGCTGTGGGTAAGGTACACAGCACAAAGCCATTTCTGCCATGTCCTGTCTTTCCAGTAATGCGGTTTCTTGGCTAATGGATGTTTGCAGACAGCTGTCTTGTTCTTTTCCACTTGTGCTCTCCAGACTGCAGTTCATGGCCTTTCTGGGAAAAGGATGTGCACAGAAATGTGATATTCCTGCATCCCTTTTTGGCTTTCTCCCAGTGACCTTTGCTAACTCAGGAGGCTGCTGTATCAGATAATGATCAGTTTTTGAAAGGGCGTGTTTGTTAAGAAGGAATGTCTTGTCTCTCGAGTGACTTTTGTTGATTTCCCCCTTTAATCTTCTATTAATGTTCATTTGTCTCATGTTCAGAATTTCATTCTAACGTTAGAACTTAGTTGTTAGAGAAAAATTCAACTTATTGTATTCATCTTTAGTGTTCTCCTGATGTGCTAGCACCTGACCGACGCTTTCTTTTTACCAAGTGTTTGTCCAGTGGGGATCTGATTTCTTGATCAGTTCGTTAATTTTCCATGGATGCTGGAGACTTGCAGCCGGTGCAGGGGTTCACTGTGACTGCCGGGCGAAGCTTCCCGCTGCCGTGCCGCAGGCGTGCTGAGCGTCTGCCTTCCTCCCAGTCCCGGAGTGGTGGTATTTCCCGTACAAGAGAGTCAGAATCACGTTAGCCATCAAGATTCAGTAGAGACACAATGTCCAATACTTTACTGCACGTCAAATGTATAATTTTTCTTTTTATCTTCCCACTCTGTAAAGCTGTCAGTAGTCAACCAAGTTTCTCTAGAATGATTTCTTCTTCTGATGTTATTTATTGCATGCCATTATGCTGCTTGCTTGATGTTAGAGTTTTTTTCTTTTCCTCTTGAAATTTTCTCCAGCTGGGGCATCTCCTGCTGAAACGAATGCCTGAATGTGTTGCCCAAAGGGCTGTTGTTGAAAGTAGCGGCTCCTGCAAAATCTAAACTCTCTCCCGAAAAAAATGCTGAAAAAAAATCAAGAAAACAAAACAGTAGCTCATTAGAGCATCTCTTGCTTTGATGGTGATTTCAACCCCTCGGAAATGCAGAAAGGAGAGTCCAGAGTCCTGGTGAGAGCAGGGGTGAAACCTGCACTGTCTGTCCGGAGCTGAGAGACCTCTGTGTAGCTGACTGCTGCTTTGTGTTCGGCTCCAGGGACTATGAAGCAAGGCGAGGGGAGGGAATTTGCTCCTTATATTTTTTCCTAATGAAGATATGTCAGGGTGACCTCAGTCTTACTGGGAGCGATCTGTTTTAAATTTTACTTTGACCTTTGGCAAGACCACGGATATCAGTCCTTGCCTGTCCTGAATTTTAATGGTGGCTGTGATGGGGGTGCGATAGTGTCCTGGCAATGTAAAAGCACAGAGCTTAAAGGCCTGACAGCGATGGGTGGTGACACTTGCACCTTCCTCCAGCCCGCTGCGTCTCTGTGCTCAGAGCCCCGTAGGCGGGAGCAGGGAAGTTTGCAGAGCTGTTTTTGTGGTTCAGGGACCCGTTGGAGAGTTTTGCCATCCTGACTTGTCACTTCAGCTCCGTGCTCAGAAAGGACGGAGCGCCGTGCAGCCGTAATTGAAATCATTTTTCTTTCTGAAAGCGGAGCGTGCCAGCCCCGGTGTAATGAAGGTGACTGCGGTGCTGGTACCTGTCGAGGAGGCACCGTGACTGTGACTGTGCCGCTGCGGGGTGCCAGCAGCTGCTGCACCTCAGCCCTCCCATCACGTGCGCGTGCTGCCGCTGCGCGAAGCTGAGGGCACCTGTGCTGGAGAGCCCCGTGCATCAGCAAGGCACTTGTTTTTCATAACGTTTGTCGTAAGTGATCTGCAGCAATATGGCTAATTGCTGGGGGATTTGGATAAAGAGTATTTACTAATTGCTCATTAACTACTGATTAATTAGTACATATATGCTTCCTAAAAAGAGCTCCGTACCAAATCAGTGTTTTTCTTTTCATTACAAGATTTTTGTTCACATTTAAAACAAAGCAAAGCAACACACAACCACAAACCAAACCCCTAAGGCCCAGATATTTGTGAAGACACAATCAGAGTTCTGGAAGAGGAAGGTATCACCAGGTATTCTCATTTCCACGTACTTCAAGCATCTTCGTTTTTCATTAAGTCACAAAAACTTACAGGTGGAGGTTATTTTCCGTTCTGGTGTTCTGATATTTCTTCCCATATATCAGGTCTAAGGGAACTGGATAACTGTAGGACTTTTATTTATTTATTTATTTGTTTGTTTGTTTGTTTTTGTCAAAGAGACCAAAGCTATTTGATACCTTGTATTTACAAGGTTAATTTACCAATGACGCTATGCTAAGCAATCAGAGACTGGTACTCTCCATACGAAAGTCCTAAATTTTCCAAATAATTACATTTTCTTTCCTTTTTTTACAGATTGATTTCTCTCTTTTCCTATGTGTTGCATTTGCTTGTTTCTGCCAGAAACCTTACATTTCTGGTCTTACGCATGAAGAGCTTCCTAGGTTTCATTTATGAAAAGGCTAAAGGCTGAAAGGTTGACTGGGGATACATAGGAGATGAGAAAATGGCCTCAAGTTGCACCAGGGGAGGTTTAGATTGGAGATCAACAAGAGTTTCTTCACGGAGAGGGCAGTCAAGCACTGGGACAGGCTGCCCAGGGAGCATCCTCATCCCTGGAGGAGTTTAAGAGACGTGTGGATGTGGCACTAAGGGACGTGGTTTAATGGTGGACTTGTACTGTTGGGTGGTGGTTGGACGTGACAATCTTATGGGTCTTTTCCAACCTAAACGACTTCTGTGATCCTATGATTTCTGCCTCTGCCTGCAATGCAATACCTTTTGAAAGGTGTGCCTCATCCATTTCCAACGCTGGGGAATGTTTCTACAAACCTCTCCAAAGAAAATTTTATTTGCAACATGGATAAATTGGGTGAGGCACTGGAGCTGCGCTGCCTGGGGACCAAGGGACGAGTTGCTGCAGCAGTGTCACCTCTGCCGGTGTCTCGCACGGCTGCAGGGGTAACGTCGGGGAGCAGAGGAGGAGCTGTACATGGAGCAAAATACCCTGCCTGGGTACAGCTGCTCGGTTGTACACAACCAGGAGACGCAGGCATGGAACCCAAGGTTCCCCTGTGAGCTTCTAGCCCGTGAGAGCTGAGCTAAGCACGGCACGCGGCAGCACTGCATCCCCCCGGTGTGGCACCACCGCTGTGCCACGACGCCGAGTCTGAGGGGACACCCGGAGGAAGATCCAGGAGGAAGAAACAGAGACCGGGGCGTTGTAACAACCACAGGGCAGCCCAGCTCTGCTGCTGCCCGGCTGTGTCTCTGCGGGACCTGGTGGCACCACCGCAGGTACCGCCTGCTGCACGCTGCGCCCTGGGCTCGGCACGCAGCGCAGCAACGCGTGTTAGCAGCCTGAACGGTTTTCGGAGGCTAAATACACTTATTTCTTCCCATCCAGGAAGCTCTGAGAAAGCGTTTTGAGATGGAGTGGACTGAGCGACACCCATATTGACAGCACTGGGTCGCTCAGCTCAGCACGATGGCTGTTGTGCTGTTCCTAAGCCACCGTAAATCGGTGCTGCTGTCCCGCAGCCATACGCTCCGTCACAGGACACGGACTGCATCCTCGCCGGTCTGTTAAATATGCTTTCCACTAGTGTTTGTGCCTTCTGCAAAAGCACTTTAATGTTTCTATTTACTCCTTCAGAGTCAAAATCAATATTTGTTAGATGCAATTATGAGGAATGATGGATGTGCTGTCAGTGGTACGAGAGTATGAAAAATAATATTATGGCACAGGCCTGCTCTTAATAAAAGCAGAGAGGAGACACAAACAAGCTGGCCTGAAAAATCCCATCCCAAACCATGTAAACCTGTAATAAACAGGAAGCGTTTCAAGCGTTGGTTTAAATTGGAGTTGATTACCTGTTTCGAGGCACTGATGGCAGATTTACGTAAATAAATCAGCCGGCTGTGCGCTGGCTGTGTGTGCCCCTCCGGGTCTGTGCTGGTAGCCATCCCGTGGCCCCCCCGCCCCCCCAGCACGCAGCCTGGCTGCGAGCAGGGCCAGGCACTCAAGCGCTCTCATTTTGCTCTGATTTCAGTCTTGGCAGCGTTCTGGGCGAGTTGCAGGCTTATGGGTTTTCATGACGGGCCGTGCTTCCCGGGATGGCTCCCAGCTTCTTGGGGCTTTGTCTCTCAGCTCCCCAGGCAGCCTGATACCAGCGTTCAGGAGGGCCGACTTGTGGGCTGGAAGCTGATTATTTATCCATCCCTCACTCACAGGAAGGGTTTTGGAAGCTGCTGTTATTTCTGTATACAACCAATGCCTCTTTTCCAGGGGTTGTGTGTTTGTACTGCTTTTTGCTGGTTTTCATAACTAACCCTATGCATGTAGCTGAACGCATGTAGCTGTAGTACGCATGAAAGGAAAGAAATAGCACTGGATGCTCACGTTACTTGGTCACTTTGCCAGAAGGCAGCAAGTGCAGGAGAAGGACAGCGTGCGAGGTGGTCGTGGCCAGGCTCTCCTGCAGGCACGGCCGATGCATGCAGGTCCTGAAGCACTCGTGCTGCTCATTTAGCTGATGCTCATATAGGGTGTTTTTTTATTATTATTATTATTTTTTTTTTGTGTCTGTGTGCTCAAAGTTAAACTTTCCACTACCGAGAACTAGCTGGTGAAAGACAAAGGGCATTGATCAGTAGGGATAGGGGATGATATATTTTACAAAAGGTTTTCAGCTACAGTACCTGGAGATAGATCAATATTTTCTATTTGTCTTAGCACTAAGCTTATTTTCCTTCTTCACTGAAGAGAAGCTCACTTGCGCCTTCTGCCAAAACATTAAACTGTTCTGTCCTCATAGACTGTAAGACAAACAGGAGCGCTTCCCAGGAGCTGCTTTGTCATGCAGGATGTCTGTCCTTTCGATAAGCAGAAGAATTCTCTTTGAGGTATAAGATACGAAGTAAAAAAAGACCATAAACATGTGAATACTAATTCATTATTTACTTTAAAAACTCATAGGATATTAAAAGGCAAAAAAAAGGAAGCAGTTTTGTATCAGTTATGGGTACGAACAACTCATGATCTGATACATTAGTGTGAGCCTCTGGAGGAACTCCTATTTGCCCCAAAGCTGCTGGCCCTGTGTCTGGAGTCTGAAGGATGTGAAGCAGCGGCTTTGCATAAAGTACGCATTTTTTCAGGAAAATGGGGTAGCCTTGCTTTCATGTCAGTGTGAACCTGGCAAATCTCCCGCATATCAACACATGTTAAGCATCAGTGAATTTAGTTTTAGTTTTGATATTTACCCAGCAATTATAAAAATGCCAAGTTCCCCAAGATGTTTATATCTAACATGTACGAAACCTGGTGACATTCTGGTTGTGCAAGTACCCCCTGCCTATTCCTTCAGACATTCAGCGCCTTTATTCTAACTAAGGGCTATGATGCTGACATAAGGCTGTGCGGTTTCAGGATGTTTGATGCACCAAACCCCACGCGGGCTCCCTGATGGTCAGCTCCCGATGCTGGGTGGCCATCAGCGGGCTCGGGGGTGGCCCAGTTACTGCTGCTGCGCCCTGCAGGTCCCTGCGCACCGTCCGTGTCTGGCGCAGCAAAGCCAGTGCTGGGGCACGTAGCCGGTGTCCGCAGGTGCCTCCTGGTGAGGACGTGGTGCTGGAGGGCTCCTGGCGGGCCTGAAACCTGCAGGGACCTCAGTGGAGTCTGGAACAGCAGCTGATCGCCCGTCCCCGTGGCGCTCACGTTCGTATGCTTTCCTAATTCTGGGGCTGATTAAACCCCTGCATTAGTATGGTATGGTAGTATCCAGAATTTATTTGTATGTAAACCAGGTTTCCAGCTCCCGTATCAGCAAGCATTGCAATTTCTTACTCAATTGCGTACATGTTTAGTAAGTAAAAACAAATCTTTTCACATTTTTGTTTTTGTTCAGCTTCACAGCCTCAGCATATGTAGGTCTTGCAGGATGCTGTTTAAAAGTTTTGCAAAATACATATATATAAATATATTTCCTGAGAATGGCTTCTACCAAACAAAAGAAAGGATTTAAATGCTTTTCAGTTATGTTTGGCTCTTTAAACCTCATTTCAGTATGGAGGTCTAGATCATCTTCAGGTGCAAAACATTCACATTTGGTAAATCATTATCTAAAGGCAGGCCTGCAGTAATGACTAATTCCTGAAGCTGCAGACAGTCTGAAGGAAATTGGTAGTGCTTTTTCAGCTGTGTATAAATAGTGACACATTTGTTGTCTCCTCATAAAACTTCATATATCCATAATTACAGCATCAATTCATCATACTTATCATTGTCATCAATCTTTGCCAGCACCAACTGATGCAGACAATTGCTTGCAAGGCTTTTCTTTTGTATTTTTATTCTAGAACCCTGACAGACGTATGTGCTGTTCCACCAGTATTATTTCTTTTTCCCTGTTCTTCAGATTTGGTAGGCTTTCCGTGCCCCTCTGCATCACTCTGGGCTAGGTTGTCAGCACTGTTGTGTCTGGTGACTGTGTTTTACCAAACGTAAGCTAACCTGGTTTCCTCTGGGCACGGGTGAGGCGGAGAGCCGGTGGTGAGCGCGATGCTGCTGCGCTGGCCCTGCTCAGTACGGGCACTGGGCAGCTGGCACTTACACTGACAGCACGTCTCACAGACCCTAATGGAAGGCAACTGCTGATGTGTTACTTACTATGTTATTTTTCACTAATATGCATGATTTCATCTACTTAAAAATTCAGTTTTCCCTTTCATGACAAAACTTTCAGTGTTTTGAGAAGAAAAATCTTTCTATTTTGTTGTACTTATTAAAGCCAAAGTACACTAATGCATCTCTCTGACAAGCATTATACTACAAAACAAACATACACAGGAACTATTTCAGTATACCTTAGTAATCTGGAAAGAATAAAGGACTAAAATACCCTGTTTTCAAGAATTTGCAACCTTCCTTCCCCATGACTTAGGTTGGTGTAATGAACCCCTGAGTACTCTTGCTGTTCTTACCAGTGATAGACCTTAATATTCTGTTCTCTTACACGGCAATTTATAAATATTGTTGTGCACAGAAAAACAGCTGGAGAGGATAATGTAAACACGATGTAGACATGGACGTAAATGAATCTGCTCCTGATGCATTCACTCACATCTGGGTAACTTCCTTCCTTCCCTCTTTAGCTCAGTTTGAATGTCTTCAAGCTGTGGACAGCGATATATAGGTTTTCTGTATGTGAAGACTGTGCAGACAGTGGCATGTGCTGTAGTCTCATTTTAGCAACAAAGAACAGAGTTTACAAGCCAGCTGAGGGTACCTATAGACGCGCCCATCTGCCTTACCCGCAAGGACACGCTGTTATTATTATATCCTTGCTTGACCTTTGAAAGACCATTGTTTGAATGATTTTTTTTCGATGTTCAGAACTACCTAGATAGAAAAGGAATTTGTATGTAGCGTCATTGAAAATGAGAATGATATATAAATTTGCTGTTGGGTCTGTATTTTAATTTTGCTTTTAGGAATTATTTCAAAATTATAGAATCACAATATAGGCAAGATTTCACTTGTTAGTACCCAAATGAATTAGTGAACTAGGGCCTTATTCACTGACTCGATTACCACGAAGCTTTCTCGCCTTATTCCCTTCCACTGATAATGAAGAACCTAATTGGTTTCTGAGGGCTAATGTGCTTTGTTTAACCACAGCTCCTAGAGTTAGCTTTGCCTCCCAGCCACAGGCAGGTCCCACTCCAGGACGGCGTGCTTCCTGCAGCTAACGCCGAGGCTGCCGTAAGGACGGGACCGTGCTGCTGGTGCCAGGATCCTGCAGGATCCGCGTTTGCTAATGGCACAAGTCCTTACAGCCGGAAGGAAAGTGCTGCCAGGCCGAAATGCTTCACGTCCTAAGCTGAGCTGGTGTCCTGGCACGGCAAAGCCCTGGCTCAGCCGGTCGCTGCTGTCAGTGCCCTCGGCGAGCCGCTCGCCCGCGCTGGGCTCCCGGGGCCTGGAGCGGGAGCACTTCCACAGGTGTTTCCATGAGGAGTGCCAGGGAAGGGCTAGGTATTACTGTCATCTCTTACCTGTGGGCAACAATTACCTATAGGCTGACGTCTGCATTAATTTGACTAAATTAGTCACTATTGCCAGTCAGCTGAACCTCTGCAGTCTTCAGTCGGCTTCATTCCTTTCACAGGAACGCGGAAGGACACATAACAAGGAGCGTGTAACTTTCGGACAAGTTTTGCTGGTCCAGATAATGTAGGCAGGTCTGTGGTGCTGTATCTATTTTATTTATTTTTTTAGCTTTTTGTTGAACACAGCCTCTCAGCTTGTGTGCATCCATTACCAAACTCACGGATATAATTGATGGCAGAAGGTATTGGCTGCCAGGAGCTTTGAAGCCAACGGTACTGAAGGCATCATGTGAAAATCTCTCCTTGCTGCTGTCCTGTGGAATGGGGGCACTGGCCATAGAGGACCTACCGCTCCATCTTGCGTTGGCCGTGATGTCCCTTAAGGGCTTTGGCCTCGCTACCGCCATTCAGAGACAAATGACTTCTCAGCCAGGTCCAGTCAGCTTTAAAACTTTACATCACAGTCAGGATGGAGGAGATGAGGATCTCAGGCATGCTTAATATGTGTAAATCTGGGAGAGAGCACCAATGAAATAAAAATAAGAGCTCTGTATTGTGCTGTCTTTCATGACCAGAATCCTTTCTTCAGAGGAGAAAAGATGGAAGAGGAGGTTATGGAGTAATAAAGTTTTCTTTTTAATTAAAAATGCTTGATGTCAGTCATGCCACAGGAACCGAGGCCTCTGTGAGAGAGCTGAGCACTGCACCATAAAATATTGTGTTTTGTAAAACTGGTAGAGTTGAGTACAAACTACAACAGAGAGAGCAAACTGAATAATGAAAACAGAAAGATGGCATTTCCCCACAGGGACTGGAAAACAGATGGAGTTTACACGACTCATGAAAACAGAAATATGCAGACTTTGAGCTTGATCCAGCTTCACTGAAGTCACTGAGAGTTTTCTTTTGACTTCAAAAGTGGTAGATCAGGTCCTTTTATGGTTTCTTTTCTTTGTTTTGATTTAGAAGAAAACACCTCCTCTGTTGACTGCTCTATATTATTTGCAGATCTACTGAGCATTCGTAAATATCTCTGTGTATGTGTATGAGCTATATCCAGGTAGATTTTTCTCTTCTATTACATATATTAAAAAAAAAAAAAAAAGAGGTAGCAATCACAATTTAGGGACTTAACATTTATTGATGCAAAGTGCTTTGTAGTGGTCTCTATTATATTAACAGTATAATAAAGTAATGAGCGTGCGAGGGATGGGATGGCCGTGACATCAACACGCTGTGGGACGGGAGGGGTGCCTGTCGGTGTGGTGCTGAAGGAACCAGACCTGTGAGATGGTAAAGAAATGTGCAAAATTAAAGGAACTGGCTAAAGAATGACAGCTGAGAAAAATGGCTGTATACTGGCAAAACTTTATTTTCTGCCGTGTGTAATAGATACAAGGAATAAGTGAGCAGGGAATCGAGGAGTGGCTGAATCTGAAAGCCAGGGTCGATGGGTGGAAGGTGAGAGCTCAGGAACATTGGAAGATCGTGGGCATGACCTTAAAAGTTAAATTTATTTTTTGAGCCATTTTCTTTCTCTTTTTCTCCTTTTTATTCAGTTTTCTTGCTTGAGTTCTTGCTTTCTCTCTTTCTTCCCTGCTCTTTCACTCTTTTTTCTCTTTTTCTCACTTTTTCTTTCTAAAAACACACTTGGTTGCAGTTACCATTTTACTCATTTTTCCTGTACCTTTCCAGTGCTCGTTCCCACCAACCAGTCATTTGTATTTACTATTTTTTCTTTCTACAATAATTCCTCAAATATGTTGCTGCACCACAATTCCTGGGCCTGCTCAGTGTGATCAAATGCATGCTGATTGCACTTAACCTTAGAGATCTTCAGGACTGATGGCTTTAATCGATTACTAACAACTGCTAATTGTTGTAATTGTTTTGATTGCTGAAGGATTTTTATCCCGCTGCAGACGCCATCCCCAGGCCCGCAGCCTCCCCGCCAGGTGTCCCTGAGCCCTGCTCCTCTTGCCCTCACCTCGGCCCCGCGGCCGCTGCCGGCCCTGGGGGACACGGCACGCAGCGTCCAGTGTTCCCAGCATCCAGCCTGGGATCTGGGCCCTTAAGCTGGGAGAACTGGGCAGCGGGTGCCTTCAGAGCTGTCTCTGCAGGGAGTCACAGGCCCCACTTCTCCAGGTTTCTTCGTATCTATTCTCGTTTATTCCCATCTCGTTAATGACAAGGCGCTTTCTTCTCATATTAACTCAATGCCATCTGCATTTTACTTTCCAAACGAATTTTTTTTTTTTTAGCCTTTGCTATGACCTTCTGCAAAGCGCTATCAGAAATTTGGGTTCTCATCAAGAACCAGAGGCAGGCTTCATTAATTTGGTAACAGCTTTCTATTGACCAAGGTGGGGCTGTGATCTCAATCGCCAAAGAGACACGGAGCCTAATGGTAGGGCAAGGGTGAGTCCCACGAGGGGGGGGGGAAATGCAATTCTGCTTACTTCTAGTCTGCTGTAAATGTTGTGTGATATGGGGCAAGTCATAAAAACTCCCTCTGCTTGTATTTTCTGGGGCCCAAAATAAAATTATATTATTTTTCACTTTCTGAAGTGATGCAAATAGAGAAATAAATATATAAATGCAAAGTTCATTTTATTACATTTACTCTATTTTTTCCAAAGAAATTGCTCTGTAGAGGAAAGCTATTTTTAAAAAACTATTTATTTCAGATGTTATTGCAGATGTTCTCTTGCACATCCAATTAAAAACCATGTTTTGTGTAATTTATAACTTAAAAAATCAATTTCATCTACAAGTCTTTTGTGTTTAGTATTTTAGTACAAGGCATGAGACTTTGAAGTGAGGTAGAGGTAAACCATAAAATTAGCAATTGTATTTTCTGAGGGATCGTGGAGTTTTTTCCTGTGCTCCACAGGGAAAGCTTCAGCAAACTTGAGGAGGAATAGCTTTGCAAGTGCGTTTGATACAAGGCAGGCTATATTAAAAATAACACTGACGGAAGTACTACATTTGCAGAAGATCTCTTCAAGTTTCTAATCTCAATTATTAATTTAAATCATGGCACAGTTGGAATTTAGAGAAAACATAAACAACTGAAGATTGAAAGAATCTCAGTCCGAAGCAAGAAGGCAGCAGTGGCCCCGGTGGGGTGACACCTGGCTGGGCGGAGGGTCTGTAGGCTGTCACCTCCTGTCCATCCCGGTGAAGGAGTCAGAGGCGGACGTATTTCTTCGCGGCAGAGGCGGAATTACAGTGCTGTAAGGGCGGCGTGGGTTCATGACCAGGGTCAGGTTCATGGTCATTAATACCACTCAAGTCTGTTGTCTGCAGGCACTGCCGGGGCTTGCGCGGTGCAGGGAAAATTCACAGATCTCCTGCTGCCAGTGCCTTAAAACCTGAAGTTTCTCAGAAATTAGAAGGCTGCTTACCTCGGGTGCACTCTTCTCTGTTGCTCCACGTGTCCCATCATCAGACTAATTAAAAGCAGGTGCACGTCAGCTGCAAGATGCCACTGTTCATTGTCCCCTGTCTATCCTTGGGCACTTCTGAAAAATGAGAAGGGCAGCTAACGTGGACGCTACCTCAGGTGCACGCCGAGTTAACTCTGCCACGCCTGACCGACTGCTGACAAAATCCAGAGGCGGTATCCGACTGCTCGATCCCGAGCTCGGGATGTCCGCAGGGCCCCGGGCTCCGTCGGTACGCCCGGGCTGAGCTGCGCTGCTCGGCTTTGATCCTGTGCGTGTGCGTGTGCAAGCCTCAGCACCCCGTGACAAGGCAGTCACTGGGGGGTGTGGGTGACACAAGGCAGTGACAGGACCGTCTCATACCGCTTCCCGAATAGCCGAGGAGCCAAAACGGCATTTCTGTGTTTTCCAGCACAATGTAGGATGACAAGAGCCCAGGGCTGCAGGGAGGTCCCAAAGCGCTGGAGAGGTGGACAAACAGCTGCCTGGCGCGTGACCGAAACGCTACAGGTAGAAAGAAAAATGTGACACAGCACCACTGTGAAGCAGTAATGTTCTCCTATTTCACCATCCTGAAATATCCCAGAATCTGCTGTCAGTGAGGACCAGCTTGCCAGGGTTCCTGCTTTTAACATCACACAAATATTTTTGTCACCTCTTCCATCACCTTAACAAATAAAAAAATCTTAAGACCTTTGGTTTATCCCTTCTTGCCTGATCTTTTTTTTCCAGTCTGAACAAAGAAAATGCCTCATCTCGATGCCAGGCTGTACTTTATTTCAACTCTCTCTCTCCCCGTGCACAGCCTTAACTTCCCCCCGCAGTCCCCAGCTCAGCAGTGCAACTAAACTGACAGCTCCATCTTTCTCCTTCCTTCTATTTATTAGAGGAGATGTGGAGGCCTCCATCACACGGGGGAGGAAAAGTGAAAATGCAATTGTGAGAGGAGCACAGCACATTTTTCACCTTGGTTTGAGCACTCTTTTATCTTTCTGTGCATAAATTATCCACCTCTGCCCATCCACTTTGCACCTCCAGTGTTGCTTGCGCATCCTGATGATAAAAATAGCCGAGTAACTCTTGTTGATAAAAGATCTGAAAAAGAGTGTCAGTGGGAGTGTGACTGCCCTATTTTTGGTTAATTAAAATGTGAATGTTTCCTCTGCTTCAAGTCCTTTGTGATTTTGTTCCTTTCCTTCCAAAATACCGAACTTGGAGCTCTACATTTGTGTGTTAAGCTGGGGGCCCCTGCCCAGCAGGACCCAACGCCTCTCCCCAGAGGGGCACGGAGCCCCGGGGCCGGGGCTGGCAGCAGTGCGGGGTCTCTGTCCCACCCTGCTCCCTGCGGGTCCCCACGGACAGTGGCTCAGGGACGCGCCCAGGGGCTGAGCATCGCCTAGGGTGGTATTTCACTTGTGTGTAGCCCCTTTATTTCACGTGGAGTAGGACATTTCCCAGTGCTGGTTCAGCTGGCCAAAAGCATTCCTTAGCTATAATTCTGATACTGAATAAGAAATCTGGGTTCTGGTCCCAGACCAGGTGACTGACCTGCCTGGTCAGGGTAGCAGCTGGAGAGCCTCACTTAAAGTGATCCTACGATCATCCAGCACTTGGCAGGCTGTCGTAGGAACTATTACAGGTTTGCTGTCATACTAGTGAACTCTAGTTTTCGTTTCCAGCATCTTGCTATGCAGATGGTCTTTCAACTGTGGTTGCATCTAAACAGCAACCCAGGTGGCTGAAAATCAGCTAGGTTCACAGAGAGGCTTTGAACCTGACAATATGCCTGGCGTGCTTTCAATGCGTTGGTCCGTGCTGGGGCCACATCAGCTGGTTTTAGATTTGAGGCTGATGCACATGTGCACCATTCCTGTTTCTGCAGTTTTTAATAGATCTGGACCAATGTGGTATTTTGTCCTGAAAGGAAAAAACAACAACAACAACAAGAAAAAAAGAAAATGAAAAAAAAAAAAAAAAAGGAAGACATTGCTTATCAAGCAATAGTCCTTTCTGTAAAATGAGAAGTGAATGATAAAAAGTGGTACTGTGAACTCAGACAAACCTGCGTGAAACTGAAAATCCTTGTTCACTTAAGCTGCAGTCCCAGCATATCACAGGTCAGCACATTTCAGCAACATTGTGGACAAGTTCTGTCACAGAGAAGTTAGTAATAGAGTAATACGAAGAAATAAAGTCCAAGACTTCAAAAGGAATTGAAAAATCTGTGTTTCAAGTCAGAAACCCATTTCTGGATAACAGGACTGTTATCCAGAAATGCAGTTCCTGGGTATCTGCAGTCTCGGATGTGCAGAGGCACAAGTGTTTTACAGATCACGTGTAACAGACCGGCAAAACCTTCCTCTTAGTTTCCTCTTGGTTTGCACATTCCCACCTTGATTCTTTAATAGTGTGGCCAGTTTCACCCAAATTTAGCAGGAGATTTGTGCTTTCTGCTTATGTGGATATGAGACTTTTGTCTTCTATGTATTTTCAGTCAGCAGCTTCAGATGAGTCATTTTCTTATGACAAAGTGCAATGCTATTAACAACATTTGATAAAGTATAACAGGAATCATACGTCTTCACAGTTCCCAGGCAGGAGAAAAATGAATCCTATTTGCACTTATGGGACAACATGAGGAAGCATCTTATGAGAGTGCACATTATAGGACTGCAAGGCATTGGTGTTACGGCAATATTACAGTGCAGACTTTCACACTCAGCTTTAATGATGGTGTCAACTCAAGCATCATTGTTTGCTTGAGTTCTAATCTAATCAGGTCTCTTGAGCAGCTCATTTTGAGGAAAATTGCAAGTTTCAACCTAGGGATTAAAAAAAAAAAAAAGCTTAACTGGAAATCTAGAGAATGTACATTATGAATAGGTTGAAGAAAAGCTATCAATTTTTTATAAAATGTGTAGTTTTATAAAAACAGAAAAGTTTAACCTATCATTTACATCTCAGAGCATAACCTGAATTTTTGTGTCTTTGACTTTCTGGCTGGCAAACACAGGGTCAGCTGACTGCTGGATCTGAAGTCTGGGAGAAATTTCTGTGTAGAATGATAGTGTGACCTTTGGAGGCTTTTTCTGTCAATTCAGTGGCTGCTCAGCATCATTCGTCAATTGGGGTCAAGAGGCTATAGCCTGGATGACCTGCTGGAGCAATCCTTCTTGGTGTGCAGGAGATGTATGCCAAAAAACCCTCTTTTCTTTTGCTCTTACTTTCTTTATGCTTTCCTATTTCAGACATATCTTCTGCAAAGGAGTAGGAAATTTCAGTCTTGAGAAGGATTTGAAAGGTGGAGGTTTCTGTACTCTTATGTGTTCGCTACTCATGCACATCAAGGTCTTGCTGAGATGCTAAAAAGAAAGGTATGGGGCAGGTGGCAGCACTGGAGAAGCCAAAACACCCAGAAGATGGAAAGCAGCTGTGGCCTGTGAGTAAAGGTGAGCCAGAGTAACGTGCTATTTATTTCTTGATGGCAGTAGTCAGAAGTATCGTTTTATATTTTGACACACTCCTACACCTGCTGTGAAGTGTAGGTGCCAGGTCCCTGACGCAGTGCCTCAAATTCCTTCAAATGGAAAGACTTAGAGAACTTCAAACCATGCTTTGAAAACTTAAAGAACTGCAAAATTTATACTAATTAGAAAAAAAGAAAAAACAAACCACAAAACCTCTCTAGTGGAACTGCATTCAGTGCCTTCCTTCCTTCATAGCATATGTAGAAGTGTTTTTGCTCTTTTATTTAGAGAAGTCTGGTTGATTAGACATTTTACTGCACAATATAATAATTATGCAAACACATGTATAGTACTTAATGTTTCCAATGTCATTTTCTTTTGTATATGTTCAAATTTTCATTTCATTCATATTCTAAAACTAAATATTTTGAAAGAAAACTAAGAATGACTTTATAGAAAGGACATAACACTGTGCATCCTTCTAGCAAGATTTTTTAAATCAGAATTAAAAATTGTCTTTATTTTCCACTTCATTGTGTGACAAAACCTTCTCTTTGCTGCTGTCTCAGGAGAACAGGTGTTCATTCGAGTAAGGTTTTACTCCTAGTTTCTCCAGATAAATGTATTATAAGAATTCTTAGAATAGACTCTTACTCCCTCAGACAACGACAACATAGCGGGGAAAAATAGCCAGAGAAAATTTGTCAGAAGGGCAATTTTCAGCTAAGGAACACAGTAATATTAATCTGTGCTCTAAAAGTCAAGTGTACTTACTGCTTGCTTATTGTTCAGCCCTGCAAGTCCTGAGGTTGCTATCAATTTAAGTCCTATGTTTTTGAAAAACCAAAGAGAAATAAAGTAGGTTTATAAGCATCAGGAATTTAGGGTCATCAAACAGGTAAGTCCAATTATTCCTGCTCTTAGATCTCCTCCTCCCTATGCACATGACCATTTTTCAGAATAAGGGTTCTGCTTTAAAAGAGACCCAACTAATTTACAACAGAGGAAAAGCAGGTCTTCAGAAAGCTTTCCAGATGACCGTGCTTCATTCCATCTGAATGAGCCATGTACAGAAGCCAGTTATTAAAATACCTGTTTATCTTGGTAGTACTTGTTCAGAGTTTGGGACTGTCAACTTCTTGGTACTTCATGAACACAGAAGAAAAACAGTGTTTTTAACAAGATAGTTGAAACTTACTGTGGTTCTCTTTGTAGCTTGACTGTTTTAATAATCTGTGTATTTACCCATGTATGGTTTCTATCTAATGAAGAAAAGCAAACAATAAGTTAAACATGGCTACACAGGAAGAAAACTTATCCTTCCTTCTCTTCCTTTAATTAAATAGTTTATCCAGATGCACCTCCATGTTGTGTCCCCCCCTCCCCTCCTCGAGCCACTGTTTCACAAGATCCAGCCTCTCAGGTACACGACAGAACAGTAATACAGCCTTATCCCTAAGAGGGACCAAGTCTGTTTATTCAAATGTTAAACTCATTTATCTCATAAGCAATGAACTCCTGGACTAAAAGTCATTCCTAGAAATCATTTCCTATGTGAAAATATTTGTTAAAACCCAGAGACTTAACCAGGCCAAGCATGGTTATGACTGATTTGCACTAATGCTAGTTTTCGAAGTTGAGAAACATTTTGAGACTAATCCTCACAGTATTTACTCTGCATCTCATAAGACCATTTACCCTGGGGAAGGCTTAACTGAGCAAGAATTTGTGGAATACTCTGAGAATAATTCTCCTGTTCACACTCTCCTTAATAACGCGGGCAGTGATGCAGAAGAGTAGGATTATTCTAGACAGTTCCCAAGAAAATGCTTGTACATGCTAATGAGGAAAAAAAGAAAGCACTGATGTTGTTCAGTCTAGAGGCAAGAATCCCAAGGAGGGACATGAGAAGTGTTTAATTATGTAAAAGCATATTGCACAGAACAAAGCATTAAGCCGTTATCCATGTCCACTCAGGGCAGTGTGAAAACAGATAGACTTAAATTGCAGCAAAGGAGAATTCTTTAGTTATTAATAAATGTTTTCTGCTGTATTTAAGGGCACTTGGGCACTGGCACAATTTGCCCATGGAGGCTGTGGCTCTGCATTGTTGCTTGGGGAGCAGGATGGGCGATGGTTCAGATCTGTGTAATCCCACCGAGAATATGAGGTGCTTTAGGGATTTAAGTCCCTTTCAGTCCCTTATCCTACTAATATCTGACTTTTATTTCTCCTTGTTTTAGTAATATGTTTAGTAGTTAAACGTGATCTGAGATTTAAAGATCCTTAACTCATGTAAGTATTAATTAATGAAGATTTGGGACGATCCTGTGAGGCTACTATTCCCATTTTACAGATGGGGAAGCTAAATAAGGCAGATAAAGTGCTCAGGGTTGCACACAGATGCTGTGCTTTCAATTGAGCCCAGGAGTGCTGACTCCTCTGCTTTTCACGTCCTTACAACCAGACACATTTATTTTCCTGTTACTACCCCTGCAGAATAGTCCCTTACTCACTGTCCAGAAAGGGCTTTCTCCTCCTTAGAGTGATAAAGTAGTGATCTGAAATCTGAGCAGAGCTCACCTCTGAAGCAAAGGAGTAAATGAACCTGATGGGAAGGATAACGCTAAGCCCACAGGGAAGCAGTGAATAATTTCTTGTGAACTACAGCAAAAGGAAGAAATACAGAAACGACCAGAAAAAAAGGAAGTATTGCTGTTAAGTTGGGTGTCCTTTTAAGTACAGTCTTTCTGTGCCTTGGAAGATTTTTATATAGTATAATTTTTTAAGAGCATACCAATAATAGTAATAAAATATTAACTTTTAAAAATATCCCTTTCATATACATCCTCCTGTTTTTAACGGCTTATTTTATTTTGTTTCCTTTTTTTGGAAGTATTCCCAAGAGGTAAATTGATGTTTTATACCTTCCTGGGAGCAGCCACCTCAGCAGTCAAACAATCATTTTCCACTTGATGTTTGAGCCATGCATAATAACAACAACAACAACAACAATACTACAAAGGGAATTTTTCTTGTAAATGCCTAGTTTCAGCCGGCTTAAGACTGATTTTTCACTGTTCATTGGTTTGTCTACCTCTTATAACCCAGCTTCATCACCTCCAGGAAACCTACACCACGAATGTGGACAAAGAGTTTTAAGCTTAATTTTGCCATTTACCAGTTCTGTTAACACCAAAGTCAGCTTGGGTTACTCTACATGACTGTTCAGTTATCTTAGTAAAACATTTGGTTATATTTGATTTATATATTTATATTATAAATATTATATATGATATAAATGTTATAAACATTATATATTATTTTATATTTATACATTTGATTATATTACCTTACAGGTGAGGTGAAACAGATTCAAACCCTGAACCTTACAAATTTGGTGAGGACTTTTGGTATTGAAAAAACAATAACATTCTGCCACAAGTGCCTGTTGACCTCTGTAGACTTGAACTGCTTTGTAATGTGACTTTGCAGTGACCAGAGCTGGAAAATGTTCTTCCACCACACCTGAATCAAGAAAGCAGCAGTCATAAGTATAAAATACATAAAATTTTGTCTGGCTAATAAAAAGATGGAACATGTAAGAAAAAATCTAAAATTCCAGAAAAAACAATTTGCAGTTTCTTAAGGTCTGAGCTGGGACAACATCGTGGCTCTCCCTGCTTTGCTCAGTGCTGCATATTTCTCTTTTGTCCAGATCTGGCTGAAGGGAGGACAAGACAAAACTGTCTACTCATTCTTTAAAATGTCTTTTTTCCACTTTTCATGATGCAGTGGTTTCCTCAGCTATGCTAAGTGGTCATCCCTTCAAGCGCCCGATTTCTTACACTTTCCAGCAGAGATGTGAGCAAGGAATTAGAAAGCCAACAGGAAGAAAAGGCAATGCACAAGGCATATCACCAACAGTTTGTTTCAGAAGCTCAGTAGAGCAGAATCTGTTAATGCAACTGGAAAACTTCTTAGAGGGAAAGAAATAACTTTGATATGCTTTAACTAGCTGTTGGAAGGGAGTGGACTTGAAAACTAAATAAAAAAAAAAAAAAGAAAAATGAAACCTGCAGTTTTTACAAATACACTATTTCCCACTGAAGGGAAAAGGCGAGTTTTGCTCCTCTTCTGGGCTTGTATGTGAGCTCAGCACCTGGTTGTCATCTGGCCCACACCACCCAGCATGTGCAGTGTAGTGGGGTTGTAACAGGGCCAGGGAGAGCAGTATCTCATTCTTCCTAAAAGCTCTGTTATCCCATCTCCTGTAACAGGTCTCGACTGTCATCTTGCTGCTAAGTTAAAGGTTAATTGGTAAAAAAGGGAGGTGATGTCATTGTCACCGCTTAATGGCAATGCACCTGAGCCAGTCCACCTCTGAAGGCAACACCCACACTAAGCTGCTGTTGTCAGGAGTGCAAATGACAACGATCTGCATTTAAACTGTGCAAAGGTTTTGAAAATTTCACCGATCTTTCCCTGCACTGAAGAAACAGGCACTATTGTAAATTCAGATCAATATGTTAGACAAGATTTCTGTTAACCCCTGCCCCGAGATGTGGCGTTCCTCATACCCATGCCTTGTCATTGCTCTCCCTCTTCTTCTGAAGGAAAGAGAAAACCGTTCATTCCCCATTTAACCTAGATACCTCAGTATGCATTTTTTTTTTTCCTGGCAGGTAACAAGTAATTAGATGGCTTCTTTCTTCTTATCCCTAATACCCCTTAACAAAGTAAGCAAGTCAAAAGGAAGCAGTTGGCATAGATACATCTAAACAACCTTTGAAACTGCTGAATTCAATGGAATAATTGGACATGCTCTGGCAGTCACAGATCATGATGGAGGCAACATGTACAGCACAGTTTATGCAGAAACTTCTTCATCTAAAACTAAGCAAAAAAAGCTTTGGGTAGCACAGCACAAACCTAGTTACAAAGAAGACAGCAGCTGCATTGAGCTGAATGCTATGGGTTTGTCCCCAAGTAGCCCTCTTTCATGTGTTGCCATACATTCGCTGATGCTAAATTGAATACACAGCTCAAGGGTTATGTCATACTCGCGTTAAACTGTCCCTGAGATCCCAGTGAGACCTTGATATCATGAAGGACATGGCACCGAGAGATAAACACAAGTTAGTGGGACCTCTGTTCAATTAATCTTTCATATCTGTACCTGAGTATAAAGGACTGAGTGGACCGTCCGATTAACTTTCCTCCATTTTAGCCTCCTCTGACTTGCCACTCAGGCAAACAAGAAATCAATCCACATCCTTTACGTACTAAAAGCAAAATTACAGTCGGGACGTACATTAAAGGCATAAACTGTCACAACACCTTGAGGATCTCCAACGTGATATTGCGATCCAATGTTATTGGAAGATTAATTTTATTTTATGAAAATAAGAATTAATTATGTTGGATCACTTTGTTAAAGTGATTGCACTGTGGTTTAGTGGTTGACTGTACTCAAGTATTTGGAACTTAATTTGATATTGTATTCCCTACTACAGCCAGGAATATTACTAGTGGGAGATTTTATGAATAAAGATAAATTTGTAATAAACCATGGCACCTACTTAAAACCTCATTATCCCTATGCTGTTCTTTTCCTGAAAAGCTGCACATCAGTTTTGGTGCTTGTTTCAGAAAATGCTGTTTTTCTCATCTCTTATTCCTTTGTACGTCCCAGCTGGCACTCTGTAACTTCTGGGGGAGGAGGGATCAGGGACATGCGGTTTGGAAGGAGGAAGGTAAGCGCGAGCAGGCAGTGGAGTTCGGTGCAGCCCTTTGAGAGCAGGAAGCCTTTGGGCAGCGCAGGGCTACGGCTGGCGGCCCCCAGGCTTGGAGCAGGGCTGGCAGCGCGGCCCGCAGCCCCTCGTGCCAGCCGTGCTGGGGGCACACGTCCTGTGGCTGGCGCCTTGGGACCCTCTGCTGTTGGAGAGTTCCTCGCTTTTTGGCCTCAGGCCTTTCCGGGGCCCTGTTCCCTCTTTCTGCCGCTCTCCCAGGCGCACAGGACCACTGCCGCCTCCACACGGGGCTGCGGCAGGGCTGGGCCCGCCGGCCATCGCCGGGTCCCCCTCGGCCTGGCTGGGAGCTGCTCGCTGTAGGAGAGCTGGGAGACTGACTTTGCTAATTTTGAGGTTCTTATCGGGTGCTTCGTTGTCTCTTTATTGAGGCTTGCTGATTACTGTAGGTCTATCTGTTTGGAGTTAACATTTTTTTTTTATATGTCTATAAACCATGAACAAGTTAAAAAATTCTTGATGTACTTCTTGCCCGTGCTGCCGATACCTTGTCAATCACTCTGTAAATCTGGTTATTCTCCCAGCACAAGATCTAGTCAAAGCCTGTAAATTCCTCAGGCTAAATGTCCTGCTCCAGCTGAATCGTATTGCTTGCAAGAATAGAGGAGGGCAAGCAGAGAGGGATTAGGCTGCCAGGAGACTTGATTGTGTACAGGTGTGCAATAAACCCTGGGGTTTGGGTGCAGTCTAGAAATACGGGAGGGTTTCTCTTAGGTCAGGTCTTTCAGATCAGGGTTAGGTTTGATGTGATCCAGTGAGAGGAGTTTGGCAGAGAGCAACCTTATTTGGGCTATATTTTGGATTAAGTCTTGAATCAGACAGAACTGAAGTCACATTTGGTCTTTCAGCAGTGCTCAGTGATGCACAGCCCAGGGGAGCTCTGCGCAGCCAGGGAGAGGAGCAGCGAGATGGTGTGAGCCAGGTAAGCCTTGGCCAGAGCCCTTTCACCCGAGCATGTCCTCTTCTCTCGGAGTCTCACTGGATGCTGTGTGTTTCTGTCATTTTGCTTCTGAAAACAGAGATTAAACATTGTCTGGGCTGCTTTTCTTGACATTTTGGAAATCGTTAGCCCAGAAACTGTGTTAGCTTAAAGTGATTATGGATGTGGAGGTATGGAAGTCTCTCTTAAGCTGATTTCTATCATGACAAAGCTTGGTTTTCTGAAACCCTTTTTCTTTTCAGTTTTGTCAGCCCTCATGTATCACAGTAGCACACAAGTGTCTAAAAACACCATAGAGCTTCTTCATTTTAAGAGAGCCTGACTAGTAAGCCTTGCACCAAAATTTCAATTCTTTCCTTGTGAGACTGGCAGCTGCCAGAGAACGTGATGTATCTGTCTGATTGTACCTGGAAAATAAGTACTGAAAGGCTCTGCCTCTCATCTCCCCCCTGTGGCTGCTACTTACCAATGCTCTGCTGGAGAGCAGCCCTTGCTGAGCTGAGCAAATGGCACTCGGAGCTGCACCAGGGGCTGCTGGCATCTGGATAGATCGGGATCTTTCTGCTAAATGGAGCTTGAGAGGGCTTTGGAAGGAGCAGTATATGGGTTGTCATTTCTGTGACCTACTTGACCCGGGATGCTCTTACACAACATCATGTAAAAACTGATAACAGATGTAGCAAAACTTCCTGCGTAGTTGATAAATATGCATGTACTCCTTAGCCACATGGGGTTAGTAGAAATTTTATTCTGTACAAAGAATAAATCTGAAGCTAATTCTTTTGTTGTTAGTATTTTTGTTTTGTTTTTGAAAACTTGGGTTTAGAGTTGGAAAAAAATCTTTTGGCAGAATAAATACTTTTTTTCTTAACTTGTTTATACCTAGAACACAGATAAAGTCTCTGATTGAATCCGATTTTATTTACATTGGTTTCTGAACAAGCAAGTTCCTCTGACTTTGAGAAACTGCTGCAGTCGTGGTTCTGGGCATGGTGAGGCTTGCTCCACCTGCTGCTTACAGACTCCTTGGCCTCAGTAGCTGCTTCTCAGTTTACCCTTCCAGTATTTGTGCTTTCATTCCACTTTCACAGCTTTGATGCTTTTTACTGTATTGAATTACACTTGCTTGCCTCTTGTAAAATGTTCTTTAAATACGTTATGCCAGGATTAAGCTGCTGAAATATAAGTATGAAATGTCACCATCAGCTCACTATCAGACAACTGTGGTGGAACACAATGTGCAAAATACTTGAGATCCCTGTCTGCTACTTGAGCAGCAATTTCTGCTGAAGAACTTCTTTGCCCATGAGCGCTTAGCTTTGTTCTCTGTTCCCTGCCAAATCAACTGGTGTAAGGGCCACCTGGGCTGCAGTGGAAGAAGAAGCAGTGGTTACAGTGTCATTGTTCAGTGAGAATACTCTAAGCTCAGGAATAAAATCTTTTCTTCCTTCAGCTGCAAAGGGCTTGCACTTCATCTTATCTTCAAGGCTAATTAAATCACAAAACAAGAAATTGAGCCAATTGCCATGCAGTTAGTGCACTTGTACCTAGTGAAAAACCTGAGCCATTGGAAGCAATCTAAAGGGAAACTTTTGAAGAATGGTTCTTTCCCCTTCTTCTCCCTGTGATGGGTTATTTTAATACTGGAAGCTTGAGTGCTAAATGCTGAGTGCTGTTGCAGCTCTTATCCAACAGATACTTGACACTGAAGTTTAAACAATGTTAATTTGAACAGGCTGGATTTCAGGGAGACATTGTTATTGACTGTTATCCTTTGCAAGTAATGTATTTTAGTTAATGGGTAATTTTGCTGGGTATTTGTTTTGAAAAACATGTTGAATCTTCCAGGAACTTGGAACATTCCACTTGTTTCTGTTAAGGCCCAGTGAAGTCAACTGAAAAATTCTCCCTACAGTGATCTCTTGCATGTTTTCTCCTGGTAGGAAGAGCAAGGGCAAGGCAGCTTTCTGAACTTTATCACCAGTGCTAAGTGTAGGTGAGGAATAAAAGGCAAAGCCCCACAATTTTCATGTAAATTGCCGATAATTAACAGCATCAAAATCTAGTGCCATGCAAGAAGCAGATACACCCAGCTGATGTTCTGTTGGTGGGAATGAGAAGGCATCACCCTGCTGTTGCTCAGGCTAGAGGCACGTGTTGACGTAGACAATCACAGGGGCAAGAATTGCTCAGTTTCATGCTGCTGAAAAGACTGAAGTGAGAACAATAATGTTGTTAAGCAGTATTATTGTTTAACAAAGCTGAAAATAATTCTTAAAAGAAGGCATTTTATACGCAGGAATAGGCACTAGTGTCCAATTTCTGAGGCAAGTCTGTGGCTATTCATGGGGCTATGCTGGAACAGTCAAGGATTTGGTGCTCTGTTTCTGGGGGCTCATCCAAAAAAAAAAGGGGGGGGAGGGGGGGCTTGAATTTCAGTCTGTTCATCCACTAATTGGTTTATTTTTGTCTTGGGCAGACAAATGATCAGCCTGTTAAGTCAGACAATCTGAAAGATTCTGGCATTTATCAGTATGCAAGAAATACTCCAGTTACTTAGAAGCACAGTAGTGTTATCTCCCATCTACTCCCCAGGCATATTTTTGCCGGAAAAGCTCTGTTTTCTATCAGTAGCAGTACTGTGTTGTGTTTCAGTGGTTATAGAAGACAGAGGCTGAATCAGGAGTAGAGGAAGCACATCTGGGTGCTGTTTGACTGCTGTGCTAGGATTGTTGCCTATTGACTATGCAGAAGAGCACATTTGTTTGGCTTTTCAGACTGTAATTCAAATTAGAATAGAGTATTGCCATTCAAACCTCCCATGGCAAGGGGGGTCAGTTGACCTGAATTACTGACACTATCGTAGTTCAATCCTCTGGCAGCACCTCAGCTTTGTCTGTATCAAGTCTCCTTGGTATCTTCCTGACTTTATCGATAAGGAGGAGCCATCCCCAAACATAAACAAAACAGTGGCCGTTTCTGAAGCAATGATGTTATGTGTACCACAAGTAGAAGCCTAGTGAAGGTGAGGCTGCTCTTAAGTACAAAAAAGCTCCTGGAGTAATCTCTACAGCATCCCTTCTCCATCCCTCATACTCATTTGGTTTGTGCTAGAGAAACTTCTGGAGGAATCTAAAACCCTTGGCTGTAACACTCAACTACAAGAGCACTTCAGGCAGCTGTGCTGTGCTGATGAGGCTGGGATTTGGCCGGTGGCTTTACTGCATGTATTTTGTGTTGATTAAATACAAGAGCATCTGATGGTGTTCCAAGGCAGTGGCTGTGTAACCTCCTTTGATTGCTGTCCTTATTATAATGAAGGATAAACTACCAGCTTATAAAACTCAGAAAAAGAAAGCAGTTGGGTCTATGTATGCAAAACCTCTGGAAAATATTGAATAATATAGATCCTGTGGACAGGGTTAGGCTGTATAGCAATTAAATTTTAGTTTACTGTATCTGAACCAAAAATGATTATTATAGATTGGAAAAGTGAGCAGTTCTTTATTCTGTTGGCAAAAGGATAGACTAAATCAAACACTCACAAAATGTGCTTTTAAATAGTTTTCATCCAGGACCGTCCTAATTGGAATTACTAGTTAATAAATACCTTCTGAATTTTAAGTGGTGACGGGCAAATATGAATTCAGGATGTATATTAATGAGGAAATTCCTCGTACATGGTTTGAAAGGACAAGCCTGGTTTTGTTTTGTCTTTGCAAGGACAAAGATATGTTCATCTCATGGCTTCATTATGGTTGTGCAAGGTGTGACAGAAGCTTGACCTTTTCGTCATTTTGTATTCTCTGTGAATCCCTTAGTTTCTCACTCATTCTCAAGGTATGGGCTTTCAGGTACCAGGAAATTAAATGGCCTGCAGTAACTCAGCAGTGCAAAGTCAGAACTGGAATATTTATAACTTGTTTAGCCTGAAGTATGCTCCAACCTTACTGAAGACCCAGCACCAGACTGAAGTAATAAGAACTATAATACATTGACATATTAATGAGGAACACTTAGAGAACTGCGACTCTTCCAAGCATCTTAGAATACCTAATTACGAAAAAAGATCAGCGAATGGAAATGTGAGAGACTGAGACTGGCTTCTGTGAGGAGAATCAGTAGGAGAGTGGACAAATTTGATCCAGCGTCAAATAACTGGTATGATCCTCTCTGCTGTGATGTGGGGCAGAATGCGTGCTAAAATAAAATGTGACTTGCCTGGGTAAAGACACAAGTCCTCTGGCACTGATATCCAGCTGCTCGATGGATCCAGCTCACCTGCTGCCTTTGCTGTTAGTTAAGGAACAAAATGATTATCTGGTGGTGATGAGTGCTCCTGTGGGGTCACAGCATGCAAAAGGGGTGATAGTGCGTGGAGCAAGGTTTGGAGCTATGAGGGGCTTGGCGCCTGCTTAGAGCTGCTGGGGAGGAGCGATGCGCAGAGCCTTGGCATCCTGGCCTGGGGCACACGCTCTGGGAGAAAGCAAGGGTAGCCCTGCCTGTGTCGGGTTTCTTGCCGCAAAGCCTACCACGCAAAGGGAAACGCCTTTGCATTCGTGCGGGCTGCCTACAAAGCCTTGGCATGTCAGAAGTAGCCCTGCATGCATTTTAGCACTAAGAGCAGTGTCTCATTGACGTTGCTTTGCTGCCTGCCATGGCTTCTCTATTCCTTTTCTGCTGTCCCCTGGGCAGGTATCCACTCAGGCCTTATTTTGTACAAAACTCGGTTCAGTCGGCTCTTAGAGGCATGTCTGGTGGAAAGCACTTAGGGCAAGTTTGCCCTGTGTAGTGACTGCAGAACTACAGTATTTCAAGGAGTGAAGCAATTTGATAAAATAGCTTTTTTTGCTTGGAGACAAAACTTTTATTGTAGCAAATGGAAATAAAATCAATATACATGGAAATGACCTGCATTTTGGGATCCTGGGTATTGTTGATTTAATACTATTTACTTAACGGCTTGGTAAATGTGTGGTTTGTCTCGATAGATTTTTGAAGGGTAATGTTTTATAGTAAACAGTATAAAATTCAAGTGAAGGCATCTTAATCAACTCCTATAAAAATTAAATGAGCGATTGAACATGTCATAAGCTGAAGTCATATTTTATCATGCTACTCATTAATGCTGGAGCTTCTTTGGTGATGGCTTCGTTAATATTCAGGAGGGTTTTAGTGCAGAAGTGTTCCATTCTTCTTGGGGTTGCTTCCTTCCTTGTCTCCATCCAAAACACTGACCCTGTCCGGTCTCTTAGAAAAAGTAGATTTTTTTAAAGCTTCTGTTTAACGTTAGCGTACATAATGAAATTCAGGATTATGCGGAGATCTTATTATTCTGGAGGCTTCCTGTATGATTTTGCTGTAGAATATAATAAAGCTACTTATATCTGCAATGTTTGGGAAGGGCTTGGATGAATCAGTCTAGGATATAATGCCATAGGACAGTGGCCACTTGGCCTGGTACAGACAGAGCCAATTTAAGGAGCATTTGGACTGGTGAAGAAGGGTATTAAACAAAGGAACCCCGTCCGCCGGTTTCAAAGGTGCATCCTTCCTTGGAAGGCTGACAGCCTCCTTCAGTAGCAGGATTGGAAGCAGTGGGATTTAAAAGGCGGTGACCCAGGGCTTAGCAGAAACCTGAGTCTGTAGACGTGAAGGTCCCTCAGCCTGGAGCAGGGAGGTCCTTGTGAGGAAGTCCCTGCCCTGTGGAAAGGGTCCTTGTGGCATCCGTGGTCTGGCAACACTCTGAAAAGCAACTTCTAAGGGATTGCCAGGAATGAGGTTTAATTTCTTTCTTAGACTGAGGAGGCAGGTTGGTAGCTCGTAACTTCTCAGAGTATGGATGTCTTTCCACTGAACATAAAATAAGACTGAATTATATATTGTTTCATGTATTTATTTTATAAAAGGCAAAAAATTGTACTGGAAGATCAAGTACCTGTCTTCAGTGAAGAAATCCCTAATAAGAAATTTGTAGATGAATGTCTTTGTAGCTTCTGTAGCAGTGGTAACAGTGAATGACAAATACAACTTCTAAATGAATACATTTGCATCCATATTTATTGAAGGCAATCCTGAAATATCCTGAAGCAAAAGAGGTTCGTGTTGTGAAAAAGAGAAATTAAGGTGACATTGGTAAGCAAAGCGGTGACTTCCTTATGAAAAGTGTCAAGTGCTGGGGGCAAATCCAAAACTTCAGTACAGTGTTTCTGCGAGGGGAAACGTGCAGCAAGCGTGCTCCAGCAGGCAGCGGGCTACCAGGTGTCCCACTGGGAAGGGGAGAAACTTCTGAACCCTGCTGTTATTGGTGTTAGTGCTGATGTGATTTAGCTCCTCTGGAGAGAACGGTGCTGTCGTTCATTTGCAGTGACATTCATGCAAAGGCGGCTTACCCAACTAGCTAAACCAATGCTGTTGTTGAGTTCAAGCTTAGAGGTAGTTCTCATTCATGGTTTTTCTCCTTTTCTCTCCCCCTGGTATTTCTCAGCTACCCCATGCAATATTTTATCATTGTCTTCTCATCAAGGTTTCTTCTACAGCAATAACTAATCGAGCACATGGCTGTTGGATTTTTTTTTTTCAGAGCTGGGTACCTCTAAGAGTTGGAAAGTGGGGAAGCCTTCACAGTGAGGACATGGCTTTATTATAACCAGAGTTCATAGCAGCGCTGAGCAGCTGAGAGCTGCGAGGAGGAGGATGCTGAGAAATACATGCCAAGTCTCTTGATGCTCCTTTCCCAAATGTCTTCTAATTTTAAACACTTAAATAATTGACTATTTATAAATGTTTCAATGGAAAAATCCCCAAGCTCAGTGACAGATGGTCAATCGCACCTTGAATGAGATGATTATTGTAACAGTCAGCACAGATCTCTGAATAATGCTTTTCCCACTGACTCCAGGGTTGCTTATTTGGGTCATGCTGAAAATAGCCTTAGCTAAAAGGTGTATGAAGCATCTGCCAAATCATGTAATCTGTCTCTGTTTCAGCCCTCCTAAGTAAATACACTTGAACATTGAGATGGCAACAAAGTAGATGAATACAAATGTTCAGAGTCAGACTTATTTTGGCAGGAGTGGTGATTTTTTTTAAATAAACTGTCGCCCCTTGAATCTGCATTTGTTGTTCCACTTTGGTGGAAAATAAGATGAGTAACTTCTAGAAGATTTCTACTTTACCTCTCATCAAGGAAAATACTCAGCTCCCTCTCCCTTGACAATAAATAAAAACAAATGATTCTGCAGAAGTTAAGTTCTGGGGGTTTGTTTTTTAGTGGTGTATCATGAGGTGATGTTGATGGTCCTATTGTCAAGGCAGTAAAAACAGACAGCAGAAAGTCATGCATCTTATAGTAAAGAGATGTTAAAGAAATTCATTCACTGTGCCAACATGAATTGTGACTCATTTCAGGCTCCTGAGCTGAGGTTAGCAGTGCTGAATTCCTGCTGTATCCTGATTTCATTTGTAAATCCTCTTTTATGCAATTTGCTGAAGCCCTGAAGACAACCTATTCATTAACTCTTTGAAATAGGATATTAAAATGTCAAAGTCAATCATAAAGCTGACAGAATTGCAAAGATAACCATTTCCTTATCAAACACACCCAGAATTAAATGATTTGTGCATCCTCAGATCAGTCCTGCCAGTGCCGAGTGTCCTCTGCTCCGTCTGCGTGCGGGAGGTTTCTGGTCTCACTCACACCTGATGGGGTTATAAAAGTGGTCCCCCGTTCCATGGAAAGATCACATTCAAAGATCAAAGCAGATTTTTGCACTGGTGTCAAATTCTGGAATTTCTGGAAGGCTGCTCAAAGGTGGTGTGCTACCTGGAGGTGCAGCCCTGCTCCAGGCCGTGGCTGTGCCGGGATGGCTCGGGGAGGTGACGGACCGAGCAGGGCAGCCCTGCCGTGCGCTCATTTAAACTACCTCACCATGCCCGTGAAACTAAGGGCTCCTTTTGCTACTCTGTATCCTCTGGATTTTCCAAATGGAGGTTGAAGTGGTGCGAAGTTTTGCAAAGCAGCTCCATATTTAAAAACCACTTTTTTTTTTGAGCATTGTAGAAGAGAAACTTCCTGCCTCGCAATATCGCTTTGTGTTTATGGCTCGGCTCTCGCCACCCGGGCAGGCATTGCACTGCTCAGCACAGCGCAGGGATGTTGGCCAAGCCGGGGCAGCCCCTTGCTGTGGGGGCCCCCTCTCTGCTGTCCCGTGGCTGGGGTCAGGCAGCCCCTGCCCCTGGGGCCAGTGCCTCCCGCAGCCCCAGGCGCCGCGGCGCTGACGTGCTCCTGCGCTGCTCCGGGCTGGAAGCTCCCCAGTGCCGCTGTCTGATGTCAGCAGCTATTTTTAGTGCTAGCGAGGAGTTTGGAGTGCTGTCTGCATTGTAAATTCAGCCCTTGCTTGGTTTTGTGCGCTGCAATGTCCCGTGTTACGTGGATTGGCTTAGGCTACAGTGGAGAAGGCAGGCTCCTGAGCTCCAGGCCTTGAACTGTGAACAAAATTTTCTTTGCACTTGCTGCGGGAAGCGGTTGAATACTTTCCAAGCCTGAAATGAGAAACAAAGGTAATAGCATCCCTGTTTTCTGAAAAGACAGAGTCATCTTCTGTCAGCCTGAAGAGCGCATTGACTGCATCGTTTCCCCCTTCTTGTGGTTACTCAGCTGTCTTTGTCAAGGACAATTTTTGAGTGGTTCAGATTTTAATACCCTGCCACATGCTATCCTGTAATTCCTGCTCTTAGGAGAACCTGTGCTAAATTATGCATAAACGCCCATGCACGCTCTGTGGCAGCCAGCAGTACTATTTTGTTTGCAAAGAGAAGCTTCTAAGTTCTGTGAATGAAATTACCAGGGTGAATACTGGTGGCATTTAACTGGCATTTAACAGGAATTACCTTTATGACCACATACCAGTCCATAAAATGGATATAAACCTTTGTCTGTTTCTATTAACTTGTGCAGTGAGTGAAATCAGGGAGACAAATAGTATTCAGCAGCTCCAGTTTGTCATGCCCCTCTTTCCTCATTTTTGTTTCCTTCTGTATTTGCTGCTTTATTGCCTCGGCTGAAGTTTCTTTATTGCGATTGGGAAGGAATGGACAGTGTGTGACAGCCATTAGCCGAGTTTCCAAATGAGCGAGTTTTCAGACGGTGGCAGTATAAGACATTAAATAGAGTGGCCTCTTCTGCTGGGAGAGCCGTTCCTCTCCTTGCTGCCCTCTCGGTATGGCATGATGTCTCTAACACCTCGGGAGCCGCTCGCAGCCGGCAGTGCTGGTGGCCGGGGGAACGCCGTGCCGTGGCTGCGGAGAGGCACCGGGGACGCGTGGCTGTGTCACTGTGCCAGGAGGGGCTTGCAGGGGAAGACAGCTGCAACTCAACTCGGTTCCCTTTCACTCTAGAAAGCAGTAATCTGGGGCTTGCTGTTGCTAGCAGATCAGTACCTGAGCCTGGATGGGCCAGCACGTGAATCTCTGAGCTGTGATATCAGCGGTTACTCAGCTCCTCAGACGCATTCCTCATGGTGAGGAGGAGGACACAAGCATACAGGTTCCGTCCCTTCTGCGAAGCCCACACATGGGGTGAGAACAGGTGTTAAGCATCCTAAGCTATGGGTAAGGGCAGGATCATGCCCATAGCAAGAAAACAGTTGTTAATATACTTAAATCGCAGGATTAGTACTGTGTACCCCTGGAGGTAAACCAGGATGGGCCCAGTGAGCCGGGGGGACTGTCCTGACCCCCAGGCTGTGGAGTCTGGTGCTTTCGCTCTGCACAAAACAAACTCTTTGTGTGGGGTGGGACCACTGGGAGCAGAACTGATAGCACTGGTTTAAAAGCTTTCTGCAGAGCTAACACTGAAGTACAACTAGGATATTTCCTCTGCCAGGCACTAGGTGCTAACAAGGAGTTTCTTTCTCCCCCTGTGAAAACCAGCCAAAACCAGGTGTTTTGCTGATCCAGTTTTCCAAATCAGTCTTAAATTCCTTGCTTTCAAGTGTTTTGAAGATGTATTTTACAACTATTTGTACATGTTTATCTACAAAATCAATGTAGCATGCCAGGAGCACAGCTCACAAGCCATGAAATGCATATAACGCTGCAGCTGCAAGTCCTTGCCAATGTGGAAATGAGGCCAGGACCGCCAAAGGTGCTGTCCCCAGGTATATGCTGAGTTTTGGGCACCTTTTAAAGCTCTGAAGTTGAGCATGGTTAACTTTAGTGTTACGGCTATTCCCAATGAAACGGATGACACGTCTTGAGAGAGGAGAGAATTGCGGTGTGTGAAAATAATCCCAGGATAGGGAGATAATGGCCCTATTTCTTGCAAAGCTGCGAAGCTCCTGGTGTATTGCAGTGAAGCTGAAGGAGCAGATATATGCGGTCATAACAAAAATGAGTAAGGAGTTAAGTGAGCATAAAAGTAAAACCCCTGGGTTACTTGGCAGAAGTTTTCAGCAGGTTGATGCGATCCCTGTTCTGCCGCGGTGACCTCCAGGGCTGCGCCCCCTGCGCGAGCTGGGGGCTGCTGAGCGATCACCCGTGTGGCCTGCCTGCTGCCGGGGTAGTTTTGGCTTTCAGTTTTGTCTCAATCACCGAAAGGTCAATAAACCGCTCATTTATTTTAGGAGCTAACGGTTCACTGAGCTGACAAACCTCGCGTCTCTCAGTGCTGCAACATAATAGGACTTCATCTGCCTTGCAGTACTCTTGCAGATCTAGATTTGTAGCTCTTGGAGTAAAGTGGACACAAGTTAGTAACCCGTTAATGGAAATTTAACCTTTTTCCCCTTAATTTTCCTTATTTTCCCAAATGGGGTTATTTCCAGATATAAGCTCGCGGTGCTGCGTCAGTCCAACTCTGTCAGTCTTTCAGATGTCAACAGAGTTGATTCAGGACTGTTTTTTTCAAAATTTTTTTTTTAATGACCGTTGTGTGGGCAAGCCCCAAATCTGCTGCAATTAAACCAAGCTGTCCAAATACAAAATTCTGAAGAATGAAGGAAAAGATGGTAATTTACTGTGTGTGAGGGATGGTGGAGGTGGAATCTGTCCTATTTCAGACTGCTACCTGAGTAAGGCAATGCCCCTAGAGTCTCTTCAAGTCATCATGGAATCTTTTCTTACAAATAAAAACAGGCGTAGTATGCAAATAACGCATGAGCAGGGAGGACACCGAAGAAGCCCATTCCTGCCCAGTTGTATTGAGATGGCTTCCTTGCTCATATGAATGGAGATTATAGTAGGATACAAAATAGTAGAAGGCACAGTTTGGGTAATGGATGCCATGACCAAGGTTGCATAATTTATGATTAAATTATTGATAAATGGTTAAATTACTTTAAAGTACAGTTTAAAACTGTATTTTAAATTGCCTAGTGAAGTCATTGAAAAGGAAATTAATAGGATATCTATGTACAGGTTGTGCAGAACCCAGACACTGAAAGGAGCACAACTGATGGACCTCTTGGCTGAGCAGTTATTGAACTATCCTGAGCCAATGTGGCTGCTGTTTAAAAACAAAAACAAAACAAAACAACGACAAAAAAACACACCAAAACCAGATGGTCAGTGCTGCCTAATTTAAAGTACATCTAATTTTCCCATTGGCTTTTTGGAGCCTAAATGCCAGTGAACATATTGAGCATTACAGAGACATAAAAAATGTTTTAAAATTTACAGTAAAAATAACTTGTGGAGAAATATTAATAAAGCTCATTGATTCATTAACAAGATCCATGGCTTAAATTTCAGCTATACACAGTGATAAATAAGAGGAAAGTAGTCAGGAGTGCTAAAATGGCTGTGGACGGAGCTGTTATCCATGGATAAGGGTGTGAGATAAACTGGAGAACAGCTTTGGACTTTTTACCATGGCTATTTCAGATGGATTTCTGCCAAACTGGTGAATCAATTTCCAGACTGACATAGAAGCTTAGTGCCCTTTTCTTCATACCAGATAAATGGATTGATTTAAGAAAAAGTTAGAATACTTGAGATGAAATGCTTTGTTTATGGTTTAAAAATAGCGGAACAGAAAAGCAACAAGAGTTAACAGAAGAGCGTTATATAAAGAATGTCTCTTTAAAGGTTTAACTTAATGTACTTCAGAGCAAACTCTGAGCACCAGAAAGTATATGGAAAACAAATCTAATTTTAAAATAACAAAGATAAACCAATAAAGCTGATCCTATCAAGCTTCATTTCAATTGTGGAATAAAATGCAGAGCTATTTTAACAGATGTAGTTCTGAGCACATGACAAAAGTGTATTGATTGAATGTATAATCAGCGCTGGATCAGACAGACGTGGAATTGGTGGAGTTTCCAATAACCTTCAGGAATTCCTACTTAAGGCACTTAAGCAATATTTTTCTGAAGGCGACAAAACCAAACAAGCAGATGTAAAGTGGGGTTGTGCAGTACAACCCGTCTGGACATCAGGGAATGGTTTATTTGCACTGTGCGGTGCCGCAGCCCTGGCACAGGCTGCAGAGCTTGTGGGGGCTCCTCCTTGGGGACGTCCCAAAGCCGCCCGCACGTGGGGCTGGGCACCCTGCTCGGGGGGCAGAGGGAAGCAGAGGTCCCTGCCCACCCCCTCCCTTCCGTGGCTCTGCAAGTCTCGTTGGCCTCAGATCCAGGTAACCAGTGTCTCCTTTATCTATATCCGATGTATCACTTCTCTTGGACCTCCAGAGAAGCATCTTGTTAAGGAGGAAACTGCACGGGACAAGAAGTCTCACGTGAAGCCTCTTTCACCTTCCAACTATGAAATTTATTATAAGAAAACGTTATTAGTAAGCACTTTTTCCAGTAGCTTCTGAGGCACGCCTTTCAGCTCGGCTGCTTGTTGGCGGTACCTCTCCTTGCCACATACACTTGTGTGCTGACAGTAACAGTACCTGTGACACTGCCAGAGCTCCCTCCCGTCCGCCTCCCCGTGCCATGGCACCAGCAGGTCACTATTGCGCCTCTTCTGTTCTTTTCCCTGCCGGTGCACTCTTGTGGCTCAGGGCATGCAGTATTTCTGGCATGATGCTACCATACAGAGCATAACGCCATGGCATTCTGCTGCGACAAGCATGCCCCCAGATAAGAGTGTCTTCACCGTAGGTTAATTCATTAAAATGTACCTAATCTGCTGTGTGACAGTCAGGGATAAGCACAGCTACAAAGACCAGGAACTCGCTTACTGTTGTAGTGTAGCATAAACTAAGATAAGAGATGCAGAGCTCCTGGTTTAATAGTCCTAACCTGAGTACATCTAAATATACAGCTCTTCCACCGAAATGCAAATGAAATGGAACTGAATCAGCCCACCCACCAATCCCATGAGCAGGAGAAGAGGGATATATTCATTAAAAACTGAGAAGACAAGGGGAAACAGCCTCAAATAGCATCAGGGGACATTTAGGTTGGATATTAGGAGAAATTTCCTTACTAAAAAGGTTGTTAGGCATTGGAATGGGCTTTCCAGGGAAGCGGTCGAGTCACCGTCCCTGGAGGTCTTCGAGAAATGTGTAGCTGTCGAACTTCGTAGCAGGGTTTAGTGGTGGACTTGTCAGCACGAGGTGAAAGGTTGGACTAGGGGATCTTAGAGGGCTTTTCCAGCCTGAATGGTTCTGTGAGAAAATATAAATTATTCTTATGCAAATATACTTAGATATGGATTTGTGTTGAGTGGGGGTTCACAGCATTTCTGTTCAAAATGAACCTGTCCTTGACAGTTTGGGGCTCACTGACAGGTGATATTTCTTTGAGTAAAATTGTCCAGAATAAAAGAAAAAAGTGGAATGAGCAGTCAGCTGTGCATAGTCCAGAAGCTACGGACTTCATTAAGAGGCACATTGGTACCATACCAAGGAACCAATGCAAGTGTATTTTAAACTGTTTTTCTAGCAGGATAACTTTAAGCACACTCCAGGTTACTCTCTGAACTTGAGCATGGGCTCCTGACTCTAAGCGATGGCGCACGGTTCCTGCCACAGCTTCTGTTGGGAGCCACGAGCTGTTTGTACTTGGGATCCCTGTAGCAGTTATTTGAAGGGACGTGAAAGGCAGGAGAGAAGACTGTACTTCTGCAGGTTCCTCCCAGGACTGTTAATTGTCCATCTTTGTCACAGAGGCACTGGCAGTTGTGCTTACACAGTCAAGTTAATTGTCAAGGAAGAAAGGGAGGTTGTCAGACCTGATAGAAAAGTTTTGGAACTAAGCTTGTTTGGCTGTTGTGTTAGTAAGGTATGTAAATAGAGACTGTTACAGGATTTAATTGTTTTTACGTAGCAGGTGACTCCAGAGGAGAAGAGTTTGTCAGCTTTGTTTCAAAACGTGGAACACCGAGTTTAAAGAAATGATGGGGGGTGAGGAATGGCTTGAGAAGCTCATGCCTAGTGACATTTTCCACCTAAAAACCCTCCTCCTTTTATCAGTCTGTATTCAGTGGGGATCATATCTCATGCAGATTTTAAATGGAAAATAATTCATTTTCTGTGTTTTAATTCTTGAAATCTATTTGCAATTCAGTCTATTCTGTTGCAATATGAATTTTTCCGGTTGTGTGTTTGTTCCAGATGAGAGCATATAGCATGCGTGCTCTTCCCAGCATGCTTTCTATCAGCACAAAGCTTTACCTCCCTCTACAGCTCCTTATTAGGGCTCTGCTTTATACTCATCACAATATATTATTATTTTTTAACATCTTTATACTCTTTTTTTCCTAACAAGACCTCTATTAGGAGCACATATTTTGGTGATCTTCACCCTTCATTATATCCCGCCCAAGAGCCAGGGTCAGAGCTGGATGTGCCAGCTTCCAAATGTGTAGCCTCTCCAGACACATTGCAAGCTGTGCGGTGTTTGCATGCGGAAGGTGTTGCTGAGAGGAATGTAGTATCTGCGGTACCTGCAACCCACTGCTTTGGAATACTAAACCCAGGTTAATAATTACGGAGGTCAAAAGAGGTGGGAAGGAGCAGAGCTGTGTTTATTGCAAGTAAGATGAAGCCAATAACACGGAAACCTTACAGGTCTGGGCCACGGCTGCTATTAATTAATCAGTCTGCTAACTCACTGGAGGGCTGTGCAGCTGAATGCTCTCTTGAAAGGCTGTAAAGGATGTATTACCCAGCTCTGAACCTGGGTTTTGTCTGGGTGCCTGTAAGGCCGTTGAGGTCAGCAGGCCAAGGGCAGAGATGTCAGCATGAGAGCAGATTTGCCAGGCTGTTTGGTGGTGATGGCCATCGCTGGACAGCGAGGGCGTCTGTGTTTAACCTCACTTTCGTGTCTGTACTCGGCTCTTTTGGTGGCCCTGTGGGAGACGATGTGCCCTGGGAGACGAGGTGCCCTGGTGCCAGGGAGCTTGGGGTAGAGCTGGCGCCCAGCTCCTGCCGTCCCAGGCCACCAGCCCCTGGGCTGGGCTCTGCGCTGGTCCCCCTGGGGCAGCAGTGGGTCACAGCCCTGCATGTGCTGGCTTATGGGAGCTTCGGGCCCGGGGAAGTCCCGGAGAGCCGAAAGTCAGGTGGGATTATTGTCATGGCTGCTGACGGTGTGTCTGGGGGCTGTATGCCCGTATCTAGAAGGTGGGGTGCATTTTGATACTTAGTGCTGCATTAGCAAGAATTTACTTCTTAGCACCTGTTTTCTCTGAGCTACTGTAATCTGAGCGCGTGCTGGAGTCCAAAATCTGAACCATTGCATTCACCGAGTGAAGTTAAGCAAAGTGAGCCTGAACTGTGAGCGGGCAGCAAGGAGAAGCCCTCGGACTCCTCTGCACTCACAAACAGACAAATAAGCAGAAGTGGTACAGACCTTCATTCACAGAAAGCTATTGCCCATTTGGTTGGCTTGTTCTGCTTCCTAGGTATTGAATCTGCCTCCTGACACACCACGCACATTTTGTGATAGCATGTGCCCTTTTTTTCAGTAACAACTTTTAGAAAGCCTTGACTCTTAAGCTCTCGTAGTTGGCATTAAGCTGCTGAATGGAGGAAAAGATTTTCTTCATTTAAAAAAAAAGTGAATGTGGAATTTCAGTGTTTGCCTTTGCTTGCAGTGAGAGCAACTTTTTCCTTGCCCCACTGTGCTGACTGCCATCAGCAGGCATCTCTGTCCAACCTTGTCCTTTGCAAAATCCATGTAAATCTCACATGTTTCTAGGTCTTCCTTAACTACAGATTCTAATCTTGATCTAGCCATGCTATATTTGTTTCTCTTATGTGAACTAAGTGCTACTTTTACAGGTTTCTTATAGATATATTGTGTGCTTTGTATCTAAGCACAATTCGATCTTACATATCTATGCAAGTCCTTAGGAATGCAGAGACTGAAAAATAAGGCAAGAACTGATTGATCTGTTACACAAATTTAAAAAAAAAAAAGTGTGGAAGGGAGATGAACAAAACAGCACAGGAAATACTGGGATTTAGGAGATTTGGTTTTCTGAAGAAAACAGCTTACCCGCAGAGGTAACCTGTTTTACAGAGCCTGGAGAGTTATTAACAAGGAAAACAAAGGATCATTACTTAACAAATGGAACTAATTTGACAAGGTAGGATTAGGACCCAGTTGCCTTCCGGTGTTCAGATGACTTCCATCGCTGACAGATGTGCGAACAGAGCTGAGGTTGCTCTTGCTTTGGTGCCTGCGGATCTGGGGGCCGGTGGGAGCCCCAGGCAGCTGTTGGGGCCAGCCCCCCCTTCCCATGTGGAGGTGCTGCGTGCGGCACGGGGCGGCCCCAGCCGCGGGTGCTCAGCTCTGCGCCCAGAGCAGCTCATGGGAGTGCAGCTAAAGGACAAAAGGGGAGAAAGGTGGAAGGTTTGAGAAGTAATAAAAACTCTTAGCATATCGCTCTGAGGTGAAACAAGAACAGCGTGAGTGAAAAGGAGGTGGAGCTCATATCAGAGGCGGAAATGGAAGGCTGAACAGGCTGTACGTGAGGTGAGGTTGAGCAGTAGAGGGTCTAGATGGAGGTAATACAGACTTCAGGGAGGAAAGCAGGGGCTTAGGGCTTTCTGTTCCCAAGTTCGTGCAGTTGCTTGCGTCAGCTAGGGTTGTGTGGCTGGGAGGTGCAGGCTACGAGTGATGCTACTGGGTCAACAGAGGCGGGGTGCTTGGCAGTGAGGCCCCCTTTTTCCTTGGGGGAGACAAGTCTATATGCACTGAAAGAAAAAGATATAGGGCTGTACCTGAAAATTTCTAATTATAAGAAGCTAAGACCATAATAGACCCAAAATAAAGAGTTTTGGGTGATAAAATGGCAGATAAATATTCATGAAAGTAAAGTTAAAATATGCGGGAGCAGCAGGAGTTGGCTTTGTGTTTCCAAGCAGAAACATCGGTCTGACCTGGCTGTAGCTCCAGGCTGCTCTGCTCTGCTCTCTGCTGCTGCCGATGACCTCAGGGCATGTTATGCCCTGGAGAAGTGACATGTCCCGGAGTCCTCTGAATCCGTCCTTTCTGCCGAAGAGGAAAGAGGCCACTTCCTCGCTTAAAAGAATTGCTGTTGCTCGCTTTCCTGCAGGATTGAGACCCTCTGTGCTGCTGGAGCAGAAAAAAAAACAAGCTGCATTTTATCACAGGAGCAGACTTTATAGTCCTGGATAAAGAAGCAGCAGACCTCTCAGGACTGAGAATGTGTAGCTCTTCAGTGTTGTCAGTGCCAGCTGACATACTGCCGTTAGAAGACGGTCAAAAGCAAGAGAGGATGCTTCAGAAAGCAGTTCAGCCTTTAAGTAGATTTCTCCTTCAACCCACACCCAGAGGGCTTAGCTCGGGCGAGCTGCGATGAGCAAAACCCTTGGGGCTGGTTGAAGGGTAGGCGAAGCCCACTTACTGCCTAACCTCTGCTCTTTTGAGTTTCCTTATGTGTAGGAAAACAGTCATACTGCACATGCAAAGTAAGGTTTTTATCAGACTAGGTAGTTAAAAGCCAAGATTTTAAACTTTTTTTTTATCTCAGGTCAGAAAAGAAGTCATTCCTTCAAATAGAAAATAACCCTATGAATAAAACCATAAACCAGAAGACGCTGTAGCTTATGGCAGGAATGTAGGGCACAGACGAAGAGTTAGTATAAAATTTACCACTAGCCCTTCTCTGGGACTATGATTTTCAAGAAAGTCCCAAATATTTTTCCTATGTTTTATCCAAATTTGAGTCCAAGTTGACCCAAACTTTCTTTCCCCTTTACCTCCCAAGATCCAACTCTTTTTGAACAATGAATCCCACAGTTTGAAACGTGTAACATCTGATTGCCATGCTGGTGGTGGCTCCACCAGCATTCCCTGGGGTGTATGCGCTGTACCTGCTGGGGCTGAAGCACGGGTGCATGTTTGAAGCAGAACCCCTGTCCCCCCTCCCAAAGTTCACTTTGCAGAGCAGGGTTCGTGTTGTGGGGTGGTCTTGTAGCGCCCAGGCTGGGCGCTCTTTGGGCGAGCTTCACCCTCATGGGTGTTGAGCCCATGGGCGCAGGTCGGAGCTGGAGAGGTGCGCGGTGGGTGCTGGTGCTCGGCAGACCGCCTCCTGATGTAGGGGTAACCCCTGCTCTTCCCCAAACCTCCCTTCCTTGTAAAGGCTATATCGGGACATGTTTTACATGACTGGGCAAATAGCCGTGGCTGCACTTTGGACCGAAACGGGCCCTTTATTTCCTCTGCTTCGAGCTGCATTTCTGCTCGGTTCCTATGGAAACAGAAGCACAGGCAAAGGCTGCGTGGAAGTCCCAGCCGTCGTTGTTTTATTGCACCGACTTTTTCTGCTGATGTGATGTTTGTTTCTGTAGAACCTCATTAGCAACTTACAGCTGCTGGCTGGGGGTGCCCTCTAACAAACGGCAGGATCCCTCCTGCCCTGGGAAGGATCTGTGCAGAGCTCCTCGGCTCCAGCTGCAGGGAGGGACGGCTTTGGGTCTGAGATGCCAAGGAGCTCCAAAATCCTGCATGGCTTTGGTGTTGTGGTAGCAGGCATGGAACATATGTTGTAAGAGCTCTGGAAAAATACCTTGTTTAAAATAAAAGTTGTTCTCTTGCCATACTTAATACTACCAAAACCGTGACGCTAGTTTAAACCGACATGTCTTCTACTGTGACTTCCAAATGATGCTGTCTCAGTTTGCAATGCAGCCTGTTCAAGTACATGTCCTTTTTACCAGACAAGCAGTTTGTAGTGGAAATGGGAATTAAAAAAAGTGAACAGCAACAATTTATTTATAAATCTATTTATATTTATAAATGGATTTATTCTAATACTCATTCCTCTGAAACAAAGGGTTGGGTGACCAGGTTGGATATCCGTAGCAGAGTTTGCATCCAAGGTGAGTACCACTTAGGTAGAAATCATACACAGAACTGAAACGATACTGAGTTATACGAGCCTTCTTCCCTTTGCACCTTACTAGAGGCTGTTACTGAATAACGGAGGAGACACCATAATGGGTAGATTTTTTGGGAACGCTGGTTTTCCTCTTTTGTATGACTTAATTTCCTTTCAAACAAAGGATTTATTTCCCCAAAATATATTAAGAGTCTACGTCCATAAGAAGACCACAATAGTGTGGATGAGCAACTTCACCACTGCCCATTGCTGCAGAATGAAGGACTGGTGGTTTTGGTTCATGAAAGAGAAAAACGCGGTGGTGTGAATTAGCTGCACGGCTGCTTGTGCTACCTGGGAGTGTGAACTTCAGTGTTAGTTGGTACAAAAACTGGTGACCAAACAAACCTCACACTTTCAAAATGCTTTAAAGTATACATGATATTTTGATTTACTAGGACAAAAGAGTTTCAGTAAAATTCTGTTTGAATTTGTGTTTGTTGAGTGGAAGATGGCTGGCTGAAATATCCAATACAAACACAGCGTGTTAAAGAGCTTCACTCCCCACCTTGAATTCTGTGTTGGTTTTTAATGCCCAGCATATTGGATGTGATGGATGGTATTTTCACAATGTTCTCATTTTTCCAAGAGGCGAATGGATTTTCACACCCTCTCTCCTGAGTATATGATGGAACTAATTGTTTTATATCAGTGTATAAGTTTATTCAAGGTTTCCAAGTGCACTTAGAATTGAGGTAGATGGAAGTAGACAAAGCCAGTAACACCAAATTCTGGAGAAAATATAACATTATTTTATTTCTTTAAGATTTCTTTCTGAGGTCTGTTAGCATAATAAATGATTAATTGTAAATTCAGATGTCAGGATAATCTGTTTTTTCTTCTGTGTTTTCCCTAGCTAAGCACGTGTTGCATGCTCTTTAGGCAGTCTCATACAGCCTTATTTTCACCTGCTTGTAAGATATGCTTGCAAAGTAGAGACCTCTGACTTATGCTCTGCCCATTAATTATCACTTTATCCTGGAGAAGCACATTCACGTCTTCTTCCTGTGCTGGGAAGATGCAGGTGGTGCTTGGTGGCTATTTGCCACATATCCCTCCATGCTGCTGGGGATGTCCCTGGTCAGAGCCCAGCCTTCCCAAGGGCCAGAGAGAAGTTAGGCTTTGAAAACAGATCCTAAATGTGCATGTGCCTGTTAGGCAAGGCACGGGGAAATTCATTTGATGATTTAATAGACCTTTTTTTTCACCCTCACTTCTATTGCATCATACCTTAGAAGTGTATACTCATCTGCTTTCCTAGCTCTTATGCCTGCGATCCTCCAGGATGACGGCCCTATTCATTGGAAAACTTACTGTTTAACACCTAGAAATCTTCACTCTAAGGCTCATGGTCTAAGACTGCAAAAAATATTGTTATACATAGCATCCTATCTTCTCTTGTGGTTGATTCAAACAATTACAGTAACTGAACGTTGTACTCCTCTGTTACCAGAGGAATGTTTTTAAGCCATGCAATTAAACAGTAATGCCAGGTAATCAGAAAGGCATTCCAACAAAGAGCTGCTTTGGTATCAAGATACAAAAGTAAAGGAATAAAGATATCTGCTTAGAATTACTTGGTTAATCTTGGATCTATTCTTTGCATCATTTATTCTTCTTTATAACTGCTACTTTGATTACAAAGGCTACTTGGTACCTGGGCACAGCAGTGTGCTGGGGGATGGCAGCCACAGGCCATAAATCAGACACAGCATTGTTCTGCTCACCGGGCTCCCTCTACCTCCCCCCTCCCCGATTTCTCCATCTTGTTTGTTCTTTGGTGACTAATGCTGAAGTCAGAAACCTGCACTCCTTGTCAGCGTGCAGCTGTTGGTTTAAATCTGCTGGTTCTGAATACAAATGGTCACTGACCACTTAGGTATTGATTTGTGTGTGCAAACATTGATTTTCATATTAATGTAATGGTGATGTGCTAGAAAAAGGTATGGATTTTTGATGACTGATTTAAGTCATAATTATTCAGAGCGGAAGGTGGGATGTGTGGCTTGAAAATGCAGATGTTCTCGCTTGTAATTTCTTTAGTTGTTGTCAGGTATTTTATGAAGGTACTCTTAGGAAATGAGTCAAACACGGGGATGAGCTGTACTTGGGGAATGCCTAATTAGTAATTTCACTTGTAGTATTTTGAACTAACTACTAAAGGAAGCCTCACTAAAAGAATTCAGCAGTTGTTGTTTGGGGTGGCTTGACTTCAGGAAAGCTGCACAGCAAGGAGATGAGACGTGGGGGTATGTACTGAAGAGACAGAAGGAAGGTTATACCACCAGACGTTGGCTTGCAGCATTGACCAGAGCGCGGAGGTGCCCTTGCGCAGCGCTGTTGGTGGCCAGAAGCCGCGCGGAGGCGGGAGCTGCCGCCAGCTGAGCGCGGGCCCCGCGAGGCAGTGCAGACCGGCGCCTGTCCGGCCAGAGGGAGTTTGCGCTGTGGGTGCTGGGGTCTCTCAGTGGTGGCTGGGAGCTGCTGGCGGCGAGCTCTGACCAGCCTAACTCCCACAAAGGCTTCATCAGGGCAGGTACCGTGCTGACAGCGAGGAGCAGGAATGTGGTGGTGAGATGTGCTTCCCACCGACTTCCGAACCAACTTGCTCTAAAGCACAGGCTGACCTGAGCATTCATTTTCTTTTTATTGCCTGTCCAGCTTTCAGTTGTAAAGCTGAAAAATAAGAGGTTTTTTTATGCTTCCTTTGCTGTCAGGGTGCTGGCATGGGCTCCTGCTCCTCCACACCAGCCAGCTCAAGGCGCTGAGCTGCACTTGCTGTGGTTTGGGGTCTGCCTTTTTCACCTCTTTCTACAGTTGCTGTTTCTAGCTTTGATCTCCAAGATTATTAGGAAAATACTCAATTTCTGTTAGAGTTCGTTCAGTGCTGAGAGGAACAGGATTTCAATCCCAATGAGTGTTTCAAAAATATTTCCAGTACTTCTGTAAAACAAATACATTTATTGCTGCTTGTAATATCCCTCAGAAGACCTGGTTGTAGACAATATCTGTTCCCTCAAAGTAATAACAATTTTGATTTTAGCTTTTTAAGATGAAGCAATCTGTGGAATATCTACTTCAAATGGCTGCAGTCTGCAGCAGTCACGCAGGCATGTTTTGTGGGACCACTGGGTTCCCTTCCCTATAACGCTGCTGAGCAGCTTTCCTCTCTGGACTGGATTTTTCTTCCTAAGGACGGAAGAACAAACTTTTGAATTTTGAGTTTGCTTTTAAACCTATCTGGCATAACCAGAACAAAGGATGCTCACATTCCACAAACACTTCCAAAAAAGCTGACTTCAAATGGGTTTTATTATATGAATGTCTTAACCCCTGGGCACACTTGCTGGTTTAGACTGAGGATGCTCCTAGGAGAGGCGCTTCATGATGGCTTTTCCCCAGAGGCTTCTTGGAAGGGTCAGCATGGCTGTGGAGCAGCTTTTTGGGTGGCTGCGAGCTTGCCTTTTCCCCTCGAGCTGCAAAAGCCCGTGGCACTGATGGCAACCTCAGTCTGCTATGGACCACACTGGCACATCTGAAGTCCTCTTCCCTCCATTTGGTCTATGGAAATATGTTGAGAGGAGCTTACACCTGAGAGATTCGGAGGTAATTTCTTGTGTGCTGGAAAACAGCTAATAAAATTTGGGTGATTTGCAAAATGTCCTCTTTAGAGGAAAGAAAAAAAAAAAACACCATACAAGCTTCATTTTCCATTCTAAAAGTTTGATTTTTAAAATTTGGAAGTTCTTGATATTTATATAATTTTTTAGAAGCTCACTCCTACTTTATATTCTGTCCCTCACTGACAAATGACTTTGCTTCAAGAGAAATGTGGAAATTCTTTTGGCTTCCCACAAGACTGCCATAGCAGAGCGTATCAAAATACAGAGAGGTGTTGCGCAAATTGTACTGTAATTATAAGATCATTTTGTTAATGACTGAAGATGTTCTCCACAGAACTATGAGTAACTACTGTGTAAAGTTTTTTTCTAGGGACAAGAATCGTTGGTGATTGTCATGGGCTTCAGACAGAGAAGATAATTATATTAGGATAACGTTTTGGTTTCCTTGCTAATCATAGGCAATTTGCAGGGTTTTAATAACTATGACTTGTCATTTCAGATCCAATGAAGTAACAGAGGAACAGATAAGAACTTTATCTAGTAATTCAATATATCCCATGCCTATTATATCTTTTGTGGCAAGATTTGTGTAATGTGAAGAATTACAGCTTGAATAGAAGATTCCATAAAGTTATTAGAATTAATTTCCATAGAGCAGTTTTGCACTGAGCATTTTGGGGAAAAATCCTGGAAGAATATGAATAAAATATTTTCTGGTCCAGCTTACAACCAACATTTCAGAGTGGTCCAATAATCATTGTTTCCTACTTCCACTTGTGGCTTCTGTAAATGGTTGTATTTACAAGAAGCACACAATTGTGCCTTATTCTGTTGTTTCCATGGTCAATATTATGCACATGTGGAAAGACAGAATTCTTCCTGGTTGAGTCTTAATTGGCCTAGTCTGCATTAAGGTCAATGAAGGATGGGCAAGAAAATGGAGAGAAGAATTAAGAACTATTTAAAAAAAATAAAAATCTAAAGCATGGAGATAAACGAGACCTCTTTACTTATCACCCAAAGCTACTCAGAAATTTAAATCTGTCTTTTAAATGCCATTGGAAAGCAGCTAGGAGATACGATAAATTAAAATATTTATAACAACTTGATGCTATTTTCCTTTTAATGAACTATAGGTGTGGTAAATGATTTTGTGGTAATTATGATGCTTTGTATGTAAAGGGCATTCTCCATTCAGGACTATCAAATACGCAGGTGAAACGCTCAAATGAAACTGACATTTCGTGCATAAGCTCAATAGAGGGATGGAATGTAGAAGGCTAAATTTTTTCCAATGTATTAAATTAATTCCTAATTAATGTGATGCCTACATCATATACCTATGATAGATCTATATACAGTCAAGAATCCTCAAAGATGAGACCTTGCTCAGACTGCGTACTTCTGACCAGCAGACAAATGCCCCATGGATTGGGCTGCATGCTGTATTAAAGTGACCTGGTGTAATAAGAAAAAGAAAGATTCTATTATATTAGATGTTTAATGCTCAACAGATTAAGAGCTCATGAAAAGGGAGAAACCTTGGTTTTATGCTTAACATTTCCAAATTCTAATACTATGTCTGATATTAGCTAGTTTGTGGGGAAGGAAACCATATAGCATGTTCTCTTCTCAAAAGAAAACTCATTTCTCAACCTCTTGTGAATTTGCAGCTGTGATTCTCAGAGCACTCTGCAGGCTGGGATGGGGTCTGCAGAGCAGCTTCAGTCCACCTGCCAGGCTCTGTGCATCTCTGCCCCTGCTCTGGCAGCTGGTGGCCCAGCTGTGGGCACCTTCCCCTCCTTGAAGTGAGTGTGGAGTTGTGCTCACTGCGGACCTAGCTCGATAACCACGGGCTGAGCTGGTTTATGGCAGTGAGCACGATGTCTCCTATTTGTTTCAAGAAGTTTGAATATCAGACCATGAAATCAAAGTAATTTTGCTTTCTTAAATAACACACAAATACGCTCGCACCAATTCTTACTTTCCCTGTAACTAAAGTGAAGAAATGATGTTTGCTACAGACAAAATGCAGTAAATAATACATATGTAACCTTGTTCCTCAGGTTCTAACTCCAGATAAATCACAGGTCACTATTGTAACTCAACAGGAAAAGACAGTCTTTAGCAGCCCCACAACATGTTATTGTGAGCCTGTTATTCTGTTAGCTGTTGTAATTACACTGAGCTTTTGCTGATGCTTGCAAGATAACTTTTTTTTTCCATGTCCTTTCTGTGGGAAGCTATTCTTCTGCAGCATGATAGGGCAATTTCTTTTTTTCCCTGCTTTTTCTGTAGTTCTGTTGCAGTGCAGTGTGTGAGAGATTTCAGGCACCGTGTTGCTCAGCATTGGAAGAGCGCTCTGGGTGCGCTGGGGCTGCTCCTCTGGCAGCCCTGGCTCAGGCTGTGCCTGCTCGGGGAGTGCGTTCCTGCAGCCCAGCTCCGGTGTCGGGGTCCCCAGCCCGCTGTGTCCTGGCGTGCGTGGCGGTACAGCAGGGAAAGGGAGGAGGATCAGACTGGGAAGCTTCTGCTTGGTTTGCTGTGTGCGGCGCTAATGGGATCAGGATTAGTCCCTTTCTCAGACGGGCAGGCATAGATTTTCACAATGGAAAGCAATAACTTTCAGAAGTAAATATGGAAAACACGGGGGCAAAGCTAATTTAAAAGTAATCTGATATGACAAATGAGTTTTGTAATGAATTAGGAAGACTTTTTCTCATTTGCTATAAGCAGAAAATAGAAGAAAATTCATAACACCCATTTTTCCAATCGTAAGATGTAAACCACATTTCTGTAAATACCTAAAGAAAAATAGTGTGAGTTTTGGATTAATAAGTAATGATACAATTGTTAATAAATGTACTTTGAACATCAGATTTTCAGCAAAACGTTCCTGCGGGTATTTTTACGCATATGGAACAGGGAAGAAAGCATAAATTTTTTTTTGCTTCCCATAAACATGATTCTGTCCAGTACTGTTCAGTGGATGTGTCTGAGGGACAAACAATTATTCTGAGTATCATAAGTGAAAAGTTACTAACAGGCTAAATTTGCATATGACTTGATACATTGTAGAAGCAATCTTGCATGTACTTATCAGATGATTAGTTGGTTCTTGTGTTAAGTCAAACCAATATTAGTAGAATACACTTGTAAGTAATAGTAGCACTGTGAATAACATGCTAGTTATAGCCTCTGTCTGGTATCCTTTCAATTCTGTTTATGTGTATGTAGAGAGGCTGTAATAATTCCCATATAATTATTTTTGTACAGTTTGTTCCAGCTTGCTTATAGGTTGACTAATTTTCATCCTAGAACAGCTGTGGCCCACCATGAATTTTCTCAAACATATTTTTCAAATTAGAGCTTAAAAAATGCACTGCACGTAAATCTAGTTTGCATATTTCTTTGAATAATGTACTAAGCAACTTGATTATACAAACATATAGATAACATATCTAAATATAGAAGTGTTTCTCCAGAGATTTATCTTGGGAAACTTGAAAAATGCAAGATGCTACTGAAAGCATTTACTCTTTATCTGAGTATCTACTCTGGAAATTATGATCAAATCTCTCCATCTCCTCCTAGGGCTCCAGAAAGTTTCAGGAATACACATGTAACTGGGTGGTTCCTGTAGGATCTCAGCTCATCCCCATGCTAAACCGGAGAAAAATCCCATCGGTCCAGGAGGGACTCACACAGACCCATTCCATGAGTTTTTGGGTGCTGGAGCAGGCCGTGGGACACAATTGCTCCTGGCCCAGCAGACTTGCTCCCTAATCCTGGCCCCATCCCCGCTCCCACTTTTCTTTCAGTGCATGAAGACACGGTAAGAGCTATTCATCTAACTTCACATGGCCAAAGCTTCTGTTGGTGTCTGTCCCAGATAGCTTGTCATTAATTTGGGGACTCTTCAAAATTAACTGATTCAAAAGGTGGGAGCTTAAACCTTGTTTAACATTAACCTGCATCTCCTGTGCTTTGAAACCTTGAATCCACCTTTTTGGAATGAAAAATAGTACTTTAACTTTCCTCACTCTGCATTGTGTAACTCAAAATCCCCATTCACTACAGTTCTGTTCTGAAATGACATGGAATATGTGCTGAGATGTCAGGAATAATTGCTTTTTGTTAGTGTGCCTAGCGCTATTGTTAAATAACTAAAAAAATTAAAATTCAAACTTGCTCAGGGAACTAAGTTTCCAACTATCACCAAAAAAAAAAAAAAAGAAACTCATTAACTTGCATGCTACCAATTGAAATGATCTTTGGCAAGGAATCAGAATTTCACATATTTTTTTTCTTCCTGAGCGTTAAAATTTATAGGCAGTTTCACATCAGTGTAGAAGATGCCACAAGTAATATTGATTTTTTTTTTAGAGGCCAGCCAGGAAGCAGGTTCTGTTGGTGCTAGAGCTGAGTGGGTTGCCTTTTTATTATATGTAATCAAATATTGGTTTGGTGTCCAACTGAAAATGAAGTCTGTTCGACCCTCCCCTGACAGTCAATAGGTACACCTGAGTTTCTCAGAGTCACGGAACGGCTGGGGTGGGAAGGGACGTCTGGAGATCACCTGGTCCAACCCCTGCTCCTAAAGGGTGGTGCCAGAGCAGGGTGCCCAGCCCCACGTCCAGGCGGCTTTGGGACATCCCCAGAGAGCCCCCCCAGGCTCTGGGCAGCCTGTGCCAGGGCTGCGGCACCGCAGGGCTCAGACGTGCTGCTGGGGCTGGGGGGGACCTCCTGTGCTCCGCTCGATGCCCGCTGCCTCTGGGCCTGGCGCTGGGCTCCGCTGGAAGGAGCCTGCCTCCGGCTTCATTGCGCCCTCGCTTCGGGTATTTACAGGCACTGGTGGGATCCCCCTGAGCCTCCTCTCCTCCAGGCTGGGCAGTCCCAGCTCTCTCAGCCTCTCCTCATAGCAGAGTCCCTCCGTCATCATGGAACCCCCCTGTTGGACTCCTTCCAGTATGTTTAGGTCTCTGGATTCATGTAATCTTTGTGGCTTAACTTAATGTGACCCTGGAGGGGGCGTCCAGTTCAACTTTCCTTTATTCTGCCTTTGTTTTTAACCAGCAGCAACCCGTTGGGGCTGGGGCTTCCAGCTCTGCAGCCACAGCGCGCGAGGCCTTGCGCCGGCTCGGGGCTGTGCCGGCCTCCTCAGGCCGCAGTGTGGAGCGGCGTGGGCGCCTGGGGGGCTGCTGCCCGCGGCTGGTGGCCCTCTTCCTCCGGCTTGGTTCAACCTCTCAGACCCTAACCCAACGGGCACCTCGTTCCTAGCACTGAGACACAGCATTGTTTCCTTGATGAGAAAAATATGCCCTTACATTTGAAAGCTTGCAGCCTTTATTTAACTGCAATCCTGTCGATTTAAAAGCAAATTGGTATTGGTACTGCTTACTTTGAGAATATGAATCCGCATGAGGCATTCTGGTCTCTCTGTGGGTGTATTACTTGCTTTATAGACTGCAGGTATGACTCAATCTCTTGTTTTCCAACTCAGACAGATTTATGTGACCCTACTGCAGGCTTGCAGCTATCAAAAAGATTAGTAGCAAATAAGGAACAAATCTACCAAAATTAAGGCTTTTCAAAGACCAATGTCCAGTGAATCTAGAAATATATCTGATATATATTTCTCATAATGTGCACTCTTTTCTAGACAATATTGCTCAAAAGAGGTGGCTGAACTAGAAAAGTTCTTATTTGGTTTCTTTCAGATGTGTTTGGATGTCCTTCAATTTTAATTCCATATCTCGCATTTTTAGGTTTCTGTTCCCTTGCAATGCTATACGGAGTTATCACAGGGTCACACCTTACCCCAGCAACCTTTTCTGGTTGATGCTTATGAGAAAAGTCAAATGTTGTTGGGCTTCTGATCTCTTTGGTATGGACTTAATGATAAGTATTCTTTAGGTATAACTGAAAATAAGCATGGTGATTCATTGGGATCTCAGACCATGCAAATCCATTCTTACTGCTGTCCATCATGTTTGGGCATGAGTAAACCCAAGAGTCAGGGCATATTTTTTTTTCCTATTTCAAATCCCATAACCAAATCCTTCCATCAAGGAGATTTAGTGGGGAGCTTGTAGCTTGTGAACTGTAAGGTCACAGTTCAGAGAAATTTCTTACATCCATAAAGTCTCAGTATGTCATTGCTATTGAGGGGTTTCTGCTGAAAGCAACCCCTCCTGTCCACCCCACGTGTGCCATGAGCCCTCTGTATGGATCCCGTGCTGCACCCAGCAGGCTGGGGGGAAGCACCAGCTCCCCCTGCCTGACCTGGTCCCTGGGGATGTAGGGGGTGACTGGGGTTTCGGTGCACTGGGGACAAGGACCACGGCTCAAGCCAGCATTGCACAGAGGTGGGGGAGCAGGGTTTGTTACGAAGCACAGTTCTCTCTGTGGGGCTGTGTGGAACATCTGCTCAATGTGGGTACTGAAAGCATAGCAGCTAACGAGAAATCTTGTGTGAAGTAACAAAGGGGCAGAAGTCAGTCCCATTACTGGGTCAGGTCCTAGGCCATGCGAATCCATTATCCTTTGTGAACTGCCTCAGTTTGCACCTGCTTGGGATGTGATTTGATGCTGCTTTGTTGGTTTCTTCTCTGGATGATATTGCATTCTCCTCCAAGGGTGAGATAAAGACAGGTGCACGCCACGAATGCGTGGAAATGCACTGAAAGTCAGCCCCATCTTTTGAGACAGTGCGTGTAAAATTATTTGAGTAAGGCATTGATGCACCACTTCAAACAGCCAAAATTAAGATCTATTAATCTACAAATCAGGCAAAGAACCCCAAGAATTAGCTATTTTATTAGAAAATGAGTTGTTTAGCAATTTATTACTTACAGATAATTAGTGAAACAAACTGCTTCTTAATCAGTTCAACTACAAGTACTTCTCAAAGTCATTTTTTTTTTGCCATCAGATCCTTAAGCATGCAGATTTTTCACTGATTTCCCCCTCCCTCCTTGTGCAAGGCTTTTTATTTCCTGGAGGCCCTCTCAAAAGGCATAAAGTTATACGAGCTCTTATGCCAGCTGTAGACAAAGCCCCAGGACTCTTCCCCCAGTTCTTCCTCCTTCGCTCTGACTCATTTTTGCGCTGGTTTGCTGCGGATTTATTTTGATATATCGGTTCTTTTGGAAGGATGTGGGCTGTCTATTTTATAGGCTCCAAAGATTAACACAGCAATTAGCTGCCACATCAGTCAGAAGCGTACAGAGAAGTACGTAGTGGCGAGTGCAAGCAGCCGATCAGCAGGAGGCCCTTCCTTTGGCCGGGGGTGAGGCCGCGGTGTGCTCCAGGGTCCAGCAGTGCCCACGTGGATGCTCTCCAGCAGGACGGGTGCGTGCTGTCTGTGCTCCTCGAGTGGTGCTGGTGGCACGGCTCGGCATCCCTTCTGCAGGTGTGTTCCCTGGCGAGGCTGTACGAGCAGCAGCAGACCTTTCGCATTGCTGGTGGGATTTTTTAAGGCCATTGAAACCAGCTGACGCTGGGGTGCCTCACCAGGTCTCCCCAGTTGTCTTGTAATAGTGATGTGTGGCTGTCCTGGTGGGTATGGGCTCCACCTGCTGCTTTGCCTTTTGCTGCAGCTCTGTCTCTCCACATCTATACTCCGCCTGGTCCTTGAGTCTCTCCATGATAAACAGCAGCATGACTGGATTTCTCACCCAGGAGCAGAGATCATACGCTGTAAAAGGAAAAAACAAATAGTAGGATATCAAGGTTTTGTACAATGTTATCTGGGCAGTTTCTGGTAAAGGAACACCCATGCACACCACCCCTAAAGGGCTCATCTGCCTGCTAGCAGCTGAGTGGGGAGGTGGCTTTGCCAAAATAAGCCCGCAGCAGTGAGGGCCAGGCATGCAGACAATGCAAAATGGCACCAGAACTTGCAAGTGAGAGGTTGTAAAGTTGTGTGGTTTGGGCTTTACGCTTATGGGGGCGATAATTGGTGAGGTGTGTGTGTGTATAAGAGAGAAACTGCAGCACCTGGATTCAAGCACTGTTCTTGATTCTCTGTAGAGGTTTTCATCCCAATCTGCTCTCAGTTGTACAGAGAAAGGGTGGCTGCTGTGCTTTTTGTTGTTGTGATGTAGGAATTGAAGAAGCGGAGTCCAAGGTGAGGATTTGAACGGTCCTGGGTTTAGTAGTTTGGACAACATCAGAGGAGACTTGGTTCTTTGGTGCAAGAGTTATTCTTCCAAGTATAAAAGCACTTGAAATCAGCTATCGCTGTTTCTGATTCATTCTTGCCCACAGGAGAAGAGAAAAAAATTAGTCAGTAAAAGATGACATGAGGAAAATTACCGTATCTGGTAGGGTTGATCTAATTTCCTACTAGAAAAAGGATCAGAACAGAGATAAAATGTACACCAACAGGATACACGCAGTCTTGCCTCGGGGTAATCTGTTCAGCTGTTTTATCATACTGCAGTACACGAGGGCTGGTAACACTGTACAAATGAGATGATTTCTTCACGAATGTAAGTGCCGTAATTTAGAAGTTGAAAGATTGCAAATCTGAAAAGCATGGAGTGCTAGTAATAGTTACAGATGCATTTCAGCCTGAAGAGTGTGTGTATTTCTTGGGGAGAGTTGCATTTCTCAGGGGGTTTGCAGCTCGAGCCGAGCAGTTAATGTGTCAGGAGCGTGGCACCTGCACCCGGTGCCAGTGCTGTAACGGAGCAACAGCTGACATGTTTTTAATTTGTGCTCTTCCTTGCAGAGCTCTTGTATAAAGCTGCTAATAGTTAAAAGTATGGTATGCTGAGTTTCTGCCCTAACAGACAAATGCAATTTACATCAAGTAAAGACAAATGACACACTTAGGGCATTAATATGTATGAATCACACCCACGTACACCGTATCTTGCTGTGTCTACCTCTCAAAATTAAAGCTGTGTTCATGTTATAATACTCAAGTTGCACTTAGTGTTTGAAATTGTTCTTTTTAAAGCTCATCCATCTTTACTGAGGCAAGTAGAGGCTTATAATGAGAATTTTGGCTTATGTTTTGAAAGAATGCAAATTTGTGAAAAGTCTGTAATGGAAATACAAAGTACAGAGGTAACACAGAACCTGTTGACAATCATATCAATAAGAATATAGCTGAGCTAAGTTTGTTGATTTTTATACAGAAGTCTGTTTTTGCATGCGTACTGTGAGGTTTTCATTTACTTGTTGGATGCGAAGGAGGGGATCTCTTCTGTTATGAAAGCTCTTCTCCAAAGTAGTTTATTGCAGCGTTGCATAAGGCATTCATGAACAGTACTGATTTTTTTTTTCTCTGGACACCCATGAGAAAGGATGTGGCCTCTAAGACACGCCTTGTGAGCATCGGGTGGCTCCTACCCACTCCCTATTCACACCACTTTTGACACTCCATGTATTTATCTACTCTACAGCCAGAATACTGTCTTTGAACATTGCAGGTGACAGCTGTGTGCTGTAGCTCCCTGTATTTGCTCTTTGCTTTTGGAGTCTGAATCCACTCAGATCGTCCCAGAAGGTATTTTTTCAATTGAGTTTATTCATTTAAAGTTGTAAACTTATGACTTAAAATGATCAAACAGCGCCTGCCAATGACCTAGTAATGAATTATTTTTCAAATTTTACCCTTGAAACTTCCTCTCGGTGTCTTACAGTCAGAATGTCTTTGAACGCTTGTTACTGTAAAAAGAGCTAATAGATAAACCCACCCGTTATCAATGCAACATATGGTTTACTAAATCCCAGTGCTGGGAGAACTCATGCATCAACTTTAGTTCTTCATTTTTTAAGTGTGCTTGAACCTTTTGCTGGGACACAGGGAATAAGGAGAACTGCAAAGGCAGAATCCCTCTGCAGCTTTAGCTGTCTTCTGAAAATAGTCTGTTTTATTTTTTGCTCCTTTCTTGTCTTTTATTAAAAACGCTTTGACTTTGTAATGTGCTTTCCTTTGGACAAATGGTGGATATTCAGTGCTGCTCTGACTTCTCCTGGTGGCATGCCAGAAAATCAGAACTCAGTCTCAGTTACTGCAGTGTCACAATGTATGAGCATCTCCCTGTCCGCGGCTGATAGTTCAATGTATATTTAAACTTTCATCAACTAAAATCTGCATGATAAATTTGTAATAATCTGCATGTCATTAGCACATTTTAATTGTCAAGACTTTGTGAACAAAAGGCATCTGAGCACAGACATATTTTGGCATGATATTTACAGTGAATATTCATAAACATTGGATCTTAATTTAAGGTTATGCAATTTTATTATTATTTTTATTTAATGACAGATATTCCTCTACTGATTCACCAAAGCAGGAGTAGAATACAGCCATGTGAGGCTGTGGTGTGAAGACTCCCCCATTCTCCCTTATTTTCTTTTCTCGGTAGTTACTCTTGGAGGCCCAGATGTTGGCAGGGGATGAGGAGGCACCTGGCCAAGCTGGGGGGGGCCCTGCTTGGTTGCCTGGGGGCTGTTCTGGCTGTGTCAGAACTGGAGGAAGGGCTGGCCCCAGCAGCAACTCTTGCACAGAAATTACCAATTTTATTTTTCCTAAGCAAAATGCTGTTAGGAGCCCATTATGACAAACCAACCTCTACAAGTTGGAAACATTCGTCTATTTCAAAAATGTTTTATAGAAATTTATTAACCTTTTATACTGTTCAGTCAGATTGGGCTACATGTGAAACATCTCAGTGAAATCCAAAGTAATGCAATTGTTAATTAAAGGGATATTTTTATCACAATACATTTAGTTGCATGGATCAAATACTTACAGAAAAACTTCATACAGACAGCATCAACTCTGTTTAATTCGACCCTAATTCAGGTACAGGCTGGTCGAGTACAGGGAAGTTCACTGACAGAGCTACTGTCTAAAAACTCAGTGTGTTAGGCCAGGAGTATATCTTAAATAAGACGAAACTCATTATTTATCTTACCGATGCAAATGTGAAGGATGTTATCAAGCTTAGCAGACTGAATTTTAAATCTCATGTCTGACATTTAAGCATATATCCTCTCCCCATCTGAGACTACATTATTCTCATATTATAGATTTATTACAAAAAGACATCTCCTATGTACTTGATAGCTGCTTTGCATATTATGCTACTGAAAGCTGGAATAGATGAAGAGATGTAATAAGAAGCTGAATGTATCACCATGAGGGAGCCCAGGTATGACAGCTGAAGAGCACAGCACAGTTACAAGAGTGCAGTGAGAAGGGGCTTACAGCCTGCTGATGTTGCACTGGAGATGGGGTTATAGCCGCGTGTGCAGGTGCATGCGCACACAAACCACCTCTGGTTTCTTAGAAAACAGGGCACCCACCCTGTGGTTGTCACAGCAGCTGGTACTTCCCCTTGACAACACTGACTATTTGAACGGAAGGCAGCTCACTGTTTTCAGTAAGGAAAAGTAAGAAATGTGGTAAAAAGTAAAGGATATTGAAAAGCTGACACTGTGCTTTAGGATTTGAGCTTACAGGATATTGGAAACTTGATTATTCCTTGCCAAAGCTTCAGGCCGATATTGAGTGCCATGCCTATTAACCTCAAGGAAAAGAGGATAGGATCCCAATAGACATCCAGCATTTTATGTAATTAATGACCAATGTTTTATTAAAAATGAGTCAATTTAATGAAAATAATTGCAGCTGGTGCTTCAACAACAACAAAAGTTCAAATAATTCATTGTTATTGCAAGGCGTGGATTTTGAATTATCAAAATATGTCAGCACTCCCTTGTTTCATATTGTACTTGGTTTGTACTGCTTTCAGCATTTCCATAAATTCTGGCAGGTCGTTAATTTCCTTGCTGAGTGGATCTCTCTGCATAGCTGGAAATAAGGTTCAATATAAAATAAATATATAAATAAATATATTATTATATTATATTATAAATATATAAATATAAAATAAATAAAAATAAAATAAAGTTAAAGGATTTGAGGACTCTAATGCAGATGTTAAGTAGTTTTGAACTGCCACCATTGTGGCTGATTATAGGTTCACTTTCCATTCACTTGCTCGTGGGGTATTTCACTGATGGCAACGGAACTGATAGGCCATAAAACTGTCATTGCAAGAGACTGAAGTCCTCTGTGACAGCAAGAGACATTGACGAAATAACTGGCACCTCTGGGTGAAAACTCTGTCCAGCTTGGTCTAGTTCTTTTCCCTATAGAATAAAATGGTTTTCTGTTGTGACAAAACCCAAAGGTTTCAAGAAATATTTTCTTCTGGTGGGGAATGAAACCCCATCCTTTTTGTGCCAGCTGGAAAATCGGGAGGGCATAGTTATTGTTTGGGTGGTGGGAGTGGTGGGGGGTGCTGGGCACACTGAGCACCACCACGCTGTGGTGGCAGTTGGACGTACGCCATGAGGCAGGGCTTGGAACCTGGGGGGATCTCAGGCCCTGGGGCTGCCGATCAGAGCACGGGCTCAGAGCACGGGCTCCCGTTAGTTTCTCCAACGCGGCACCAAAGGCTGCTCTGCAAAGGGCTTGGCCAGAAATCCTGCACTGGGTTTGAGAGTCATTTCCCAGAAAAGCTTCACTGAGCTGATGTGTTTCTATGAAAAAAAAACTCTCTTAGATGAATAAGCGTTTTCTGATGGAAAAAGAACTTTGTAGGAAAAATCTGGATGAGAAATACTTTGCAGCATACTGAATTCCTTCCTCCAGGGCTCCTATTTCTAGCCAGCTGGTCTCTACTGTCAGTATTCAGTGACCCCCCTGAAACAGTGTATGGTATGTCTGAAGAGACAAAGGATGTTTTACCCGTCTTTAATTTGAGAGTTCAGTGATGTGTAATGACACCAGCCATGACATATATAAATGAGGATCTATACCTGAGCCTTTAGCTGGGTGATGCTTGCTGTCTTTGCTGAAGACCATGCCGTTGAATTACTTCCTTCAAAAAAGCTAAATTTGGAAGAGTGGGGCCAAGGGAGCCCCCAGCAAGCTGCATCTCCAGGCATGCAGTGCAGCTGCTTGCCCCTCAGCTCCACTCTGCCTGCTGTGGGAGTGGGGCAGGAGGAGGCAGCTTCGTGGCCCTGGTGCCTGCTCCTGGGACCAACTGGGTGCTCCTGGGAGCTTAAAATCAGTGCGTGGGGTAGGATGAAAGGGTTAGTAAACCAGAAGCATTCTACTGAAGAATGTTTTCCAATCAAATCTCCGTTTTATGGAGAAAAAAATATTTCCCATTGAAGCTTGTTTGTAGTCGTGAGCTGGGGCTTAAGGATTTTTAACCTTTTTGTCACATCACTCCAGCTTGCAATGAAAGTCTCACCCTAGAGGCAAAACCACCGTTGCATTAAGGTGAATGTATTAATCTAGAGAAATAACCAGCCCCCAGAGGCTGAATCGAGGTGGCATCCGTTCAGCAAACCAATTTAAATTCCTCTTATTTTTTGATGGGTAAGAGCAGGATCACCGACTTGCCTCCTGCAAGAGGAGAGCAGAACGACGGCCCTTACAGTAAATCAAATCCTGCTTAATGAGCGCACGTTGTGATGAGAAAAACCCAACCAGTGCTACTGCAAGCTGCATGCCCACCACACAATCGCACATTTGAGATGTGCTCATACAATGAATAGCCGTTTCAGATATGTGAAAGCCAAACAGCTGAGGCCTGATGCCTGTCTTTGTGTTTGGTCAACATCGGTGAAGGTGCTCAGGGTCCCTCACTGCGTTCGCCGTGAGCTCTGCGCAGAGCTGCCCGGGGAGGGGGAAGCAGTAAGTGCCCTCCCTGCAGTAGGTGGGCAGCTGTTGCAGCTCCAAATAGGCAAATGCAGGCAGAGACCTTGTTCTTCGTGCCTGTGGCAATTCCAGTTAAGTGAAATGATACGTTCCTATCATAAATATCAGTGTTTCAAAGTTATTTCTGCTTTAGGGCTTCTTCATTCTGCTTCCCATTCCCACTGGAGTCCATTATAGATAACCTTATTTGTGTACGTATTTTCAGTTTCCCAGCAGGAAAGCAAACGGAGAATAAAAGGAACAAACAAGCACCACACAAGTTCAAAATCAAGCTGGTGCTTTGAAGGAAAGCTAAGCAAGTCTGACTATTTAGCATTCATGCCGTTTATCCCCACAGTTTGCTGTGGTGGCTGCCTAAGAGTTCCTGAATCATGGAATTAGTCAAATGGTTCCTGAAAGTTAGTTACTGCATTTTAATGGCTTGATATCTTTGTTTACCACAAGGGTTCTCCTGTACACCAGGCTGGCTGAAAGATGCATGCAAATTGCGATGAAATAATCTGATTTGTACATAAATGTTGACGTTCTCCAGAGGGTTTGAGGAAGCATTGTACAGTATTATAAAGGCAGGGATGCACAATGATGCAAAAAGGCCAAAGGCTACAGTCACTGCAAAACCAGGGTGGGTTTCCATCCAGCAATAAGATTAGGGGAAGCACCCACAGCTTTGAAAATCTGCGATTCCAGAGATGTTGTGCTCTCCACGATAACATGGGACCCAGCCAGGGGCTTGTAAGCACTCCGTGTGCCAGCTGGGGAAGGGGGCTCACAGGCTGTACGCAGGGGACCACTGCTGGCACCTGCCCACCCTGAGCGACCAGGCCTGGCTGGGCATTGGAGGGTCAGGGGGGCATGGTGGGTGCCGGGTTTGTGTCAATGCTCAACACTCTTGTTCCCTGCTAAAAACACACTGGAAAATTTTCCATCAGAAGTTTTGGCTTAAAAATCCTCCTTTGCAATATGGAGGCACTTTATTTTGGGTGTTACGTGCATTCTGGCAAGAGACTCTCTAATAAACGACAAACAAACCCCACCACTTAAAGCATGTAAGAAATTCCTATTTAATTAGAGAAGCTTTGGGGAATCTAATTGTTCAGCTGTCCAAGTGCCTTAAGTCATTTGCAGCATTTTGTTATATTTGTGATCCAACAAATAAGATGACCTATGAAGCCCCCTTTCTATCTGCAAATATAACGAGAGTGACTGACAGTGTGTTCAGGAGAAGTAATGAGATGTAGTTAGGGGGAGAAAAAGCCTCATTCAGAAGCAAGCCCATAAACTTTTCAACAGGCTTTAATAAAACATAATGCTAGCTTCTTGCTGCACCTATCACTCTTAAAACTGTTAAATCTCTGTGGGCAGTTTAGCATTTGTCTGAGGGATCATCTGAGCCTATGCAATTCCGCGGCAACTGTGCGAAGAATCACCAATTTTGGCACTTTGCTGCCCCGAAAGCCGCCTCTGGCGTTGGAAGCGGGGCGTGCTGTCTGGGGGGGAGGCGGCGGTGCGGAGGCAGCAAGGAGAGGAGCGAGGAGTGGTGTGGTGGAGGAGCTCGCTGGGGCTCCCCCAGCGCCTGGGGCTCTGCCGACGGCTGGAGGTGCCGGGGGGGCAGCGGGGGCTGCTGCCGTGGCGAGGGTTTGGCTCTCGGTGAGTGGTGTTGCGTTGGTGTGCCTCCTTCGCTGCAGCACCTCGGCTGCCCACAGGTGGATCAGGATGCTGGGTATGAACACAGAGCAAGAGGAGGCAAAGTTCCCCTAACGCAAGTGTCACCCTGGGGCAAAGAGGCGGGGGGCACCCTTAGAATGGGGACACCAGCGCAGCAGTCCCCGGCCTGCCCTTGGCCCCACAGCAAGGCCGCGCAGGGGTGCAGCGGGTGGCAGAGATGGGGCACGAGATGCTGCGGGAAGAGAGGGGCCACGCTCCTGCCCCAGCCCACCCCCGGCACCCAGCTCTTCGGTGGTGCCCCCGCTGCAAAACTGACCCCGTGGGGGAACCTCGTGTCCCACCTTGTCCCTCCTGTGATGCTGCCCCTGCTCCTGCCTCTCCCGGCCTTCGCAGGGACTTCCCCAGGGTCGCGGGGAGGCTGAGCTTTGTGGGCCGAGCAAACTGCCCTGTTCGGCTCTTGCTTTGCTGCCTTTCTCCCACGGGTGAGCAGCGTGGTTACCTGACCTTCTGTAGCTGTGTTGTTCAATCGAAGCAGTTTCTGAAAGCTTTGTCCGTGCTTTTGGATCTTACTGCCTGACTTATGCTGCTCAGGAAGCACTGCAGGAGCCGAGGTACGATCTCAAGCACTGATGTTTTGGCATGAGGCTTTGCAAGGTATAAATCACAGTGCCCTTGGAAGATGCTTGACTATCTTCTCCAGTGCAGTAAGAACTTGGTTTGAGATGGATGCTTCGTGAGGAGGTATGCCAAAACCCCAGCAAAGCAGGCATTTGATATCCTCCTTAGTTTTCCCAAAGGTTTTCTGATGGATTTACGAATTCACTCCTTGTACTATGGAAGTATAATAGGAAACACTGAGGTAGCGATATGCAGTGAATCATCAGTGTTCGATTCTGTAACTTTAATGAAACCTGGAGCCTGCCCTTAGACGACTGCCATAGCTTGAACTTGCCTTTTTCACCTGGCCCTTGAGCTCCAGCCCCTGCTGGGAGAGGCTGTCCGTCTGTCTGTCCGTGTCATGAGGGCACTGGGTGTGTTGCCTCGCTTCCAGTGCGACTTTTGAGCTGTGTTTCAGAAAGGCTTATGTATTTTGAACGTAGATGTCATTCTCTGAAATCTGCAAAGTTCTAACGTGGTTTTGCTTAACCCCCCCCATAATTTAAACCAGCAAAGTTTACTGCTTCATTCTGTGTGGTGCTAAGGCAGAAGCCAACCACTTGCTGATGCCTTTCAGAAAACACTCCCCTGCAGTGCAAACCCTGTAATCTACCCGTGATGCAGGCAGCGTGCGGCCGTTCCCCGCCGGAGCCACTCTGCCCTGCCAGCGGGCAGGCGGGGGTGCAGCAGGAGCTGGGAGGGGACAGGAGCAGGACGGCTGACCCAAACTGGCCAAATTCCATGCCTTGTGGTGTCATGCTGAATAATTCATATGGGGTGGCTGGCTGGGCTGGGGGGACCACTGCTCAGGGATGGGATGGGCATCGGTCAGTGGGTGGTGAGCCATTGCATTGTGCATCACTTGTTTTGTAAACATTATTATTATTACTATAATAATAATTATTATTCTTTTCTGTCCTGACAGACTGTCTTTATTACAACCCACAGCCTTTTTTTTTTCTTTCTGATTCTCTCCCATATCCCCGCTGTGGGAGAGGGTGAGCAAACAGCTGTGTGGTGCTGAGCTGCTGGCTGGGTTAAACAACAGGTCCCACATCCCACCAGGTGTCCCCAGCACGAGCAGCCCAGGACAGGTGCCGTGGGCAGCCCTCTCTGATGCTGGAAAGCTCTTGCTTCCTTCCGCAGATCACCAGAAAAGCACCGGTGCCCTGTGGCTCGCTGGGTGCCAGCGGGCGCTCGCTGCTGTCCTTGCTGAGCGCTGTCCCTGTCCGCGAGCTTTGGGCAGCCCCAGCAGCAGCCAGGTTTGGCAGGGGGTTGGCAGCAGCTTGGGCTTGGAAAACACCGCTTCTCCTCAGTTTAACTGAAGGCGGTGGGATTTTTTTAATTTGTGGAGCAAGTTTGTGTTTTTGTTGTTTAGCATAACAGAAAATGGAATCAATAAAGCTAAATGAACAAATTAGTCTTCTTTAGGAAAGTCCTTAGGAAAGTTAAAGAACTTTAAAGAAATAAATCCAATCTAAAACACAATTTCATTTTTCATGGCTGACTTTACCAAAGCAAGCCACAGGCTAATCAAGTCTTATTTTTTCTCCTTAAAATAAACAGACCTCTGCACCGTCACAAAGTCTCAGTTTTGATGTAACAACCACATTTCCTGCACCAAAATAAACCAACAGGAAGCTTGCAGCCCCTGTGTGAGTGATGGAGGATTAACTGCTATGTGGCCAAGCCCTGAACTTGGCTCAAACGCAGTTGCTTTGAAGTTTTTCTGGTTGCAGTGCTGAGCCATGACCCACGTACAGACCAGATAAATTGATAAAGCCTCACCCGGCTTCTATCTATAGTTTCATAGTTCACTTTCCTGTTCTCTGCATCCCTCCATTATTTTATAACAGCTGTGCAAAATCACACATTCAAGACTTTTAGGAACCTCTTGCTTACTTAATAAGCTTTTTATTCCACAATAAATTATTTATTGAGATTTAAAGCAGTTTTCATGTCTTGCACATAAAAAAAAATATACTAGGACCTGAAGGAAAAAAAAAAAGCATATTCTCTTACCTAAGGAAGAATTTCATATCTGCACCTCTCAGGTGTCAGCTCTTCTTGTCTGCTATCCTGTAATTGCAGAGCAGGAGTAACACATTTCAAACCACCTTCAGCAAAACCCACAAGTCCAAACTTCCCCTGTGGATTCCTGGCTCTCTTATTCAATGATTCATAACTGCTTTGTCAGAAAAAGTATTTTATTTAGCATTCCCTAAAAGTCCCACAGTTCATGAAATTCAAAGGCAGAAGAGGACGTCTACCAGGAGTGTTTAAAGCCAGCTGGCAAGTTGAATGCTGCAAGCCGGGAGACCTCGACCTCGCTGTGAATTACTTTGCTGACGTGGGAGCCAGTCGTGCACAGCCCCGGCACCTTCACTGCCCGCGGGTCTGCTGTTGTGTGGCAGCCCCACAGCCAGGCCCAGCACCCCCATGCTGGGAACCCCAAAATTGCGCAGCAGGAGTTACCAAATTAGATGCTAAAAGAAAATAAATTTGGGAAAATTTACCATACAGCCCACCCGGTCCCCCCCCTGCCATGGGCAGGACCCCTGCCCCCAGCCCAGGCTGCCCAAAGCCCCCCAGCCTGGCCTTGGGCACTGCCAGGGATGGGGCACCCACAGCTCCTCGGGGCAGCCTGGGCAGGGCCTCGCCGCCTTATCATGAAAAAAGTCATTCCTTATATCCATTCTAGATCTACTCTCTTTCAGTCTAAAGCCATTGCCCCTTGTCCTGTCGCTATGTGGCCTTGTTATTTTGTGTTGTTTATTATTTGAAGACAAGGCAAGAAAACCTAAATGTTTGGGGATTCTTTAATTTTGAAGTTGTCTCCTGCATTCCAAAATTTTTGTTCAGTTCATCCCAAGCAGTGTTTAGCCTGCTAAGATGATAGCTGATGATGCAGGGAGGTGGGTGTCTCACTACTGGGACTTCCTTAGAGCTGTCCCTAGCGAATTTCTGCACACACAGGCCCAGGACACATCAATAGATCCAGAATGGCCCTAAATAATTTCTTATCCATTCATATCCATTCTGTATCTGTGCACTGCATCTGTGCTAATGACTCAGCCTCAAAATCTCTCCCACCGTAAGTAATATTGGGAAATCTATTTGTAATATCCTTCTTTTGGGAAAGGTCTCAGATGAGCTTTTACCAGTACTGATACGATTTTCCCCGGAGTACGACTGAAGTGTCCCGTTCTTGTGCTTCCCTTAAGCTTTTCCCGAGCAGCAGAGGAAGCTCCGTGCAGCCCAGCTGCAGTGTGGAGCCTACAACAGGAACCTGACACCCATGGGTGCTGAGGGGCAGCGTGGAAATGGTCCCACTTTGCTCCCCCAGCACATGGTCCTCTACACCGAGCACTGCAAAAACTGACACCCCAACCTGATAACACGTTCTGGTCTGCTGAAGGCAGGAGGCACTGAGCTGGTTGGGAAGCAGAAAGCTGCGATGCGAGGGGCAGCAGTTGGCTTGGCCCAAACAAAGGTGGAGGATGACGGGGAGGTATGTGTGCTCATGGTGAGTGTAGGGCTCACCTTGGGCTTGTTGTGTCTTTCCCCTGTTTTAAGACAATTCTGAGTCAAGAAACCAGGATTCACTGTCCAGGCTAGTTATCTCTTTTGCTGTGCAGATATTACTCATTCCTTCTGAAAGTGTTGTGAATTTTTCAGTAATTTCTATTTATTATATGTTATTTTTTCATAACAAAATATAATAAGCAGTATAACGTAGCTCCCCTGGGCGATTCAAGGGGAGGTCACCTTCCCTGCTGCCCACTACACGTGCCTGCATGAGAGTGCAGTAATCATTTTTGTGGGGAGGAGATTGAGGAGCTCGCTCTTTGCAGACTGCGGACCACAAAGAATGTTTTCCTTCCTTTTTCACACAAGGGGGTAGAGATGTGTTTGCACAGTAGCACAGAGCAGGAATTTTCCTAGCTGTAGTGTGGATCGCAAGTGACTTTTAAAATAGCTCATATTTGTCCTGTGTTCTTAGCCTGGGACATTTTAGGAAAAATAAAAAAGTAGATTTTAGAAGAAAAAAAGTAAACTGGCCCAGGTTTCTGTGGTTGTGCTGAGCTACCCTGTTGTGTTTTGAGGCTGAACTGAAGTTTATAAACACTAGTTGGTGATCTTTGGATGAAAAACGCCATATACGTTGAGTTCCTTATTAACAGCAGTGATTTAGACCTGGAATGACAAGTGTGTCCTGGGATGGCAGGTGGAGCCAACAGGCTGTTATCCACAATGACCGCATTTCATCTCTGCTTGGGGTTGCCGTGCATGCTTGCCATTTGGATCCTAAGTGTGAAATGTAACTTGAACTTTTAGGATTTATTAATGTCAAGTCAAAGAAAAAAGATAGTGGTTTAGGAGTCGTTGGAAAGCCCTGCTCTGAACGGAGAGGACAGTGTCTGAACAACAGATTACCGGTCCAGACATCAGTCACTCACAGTCAGGCTGGTTAGCTACAGACACCTTTGATCTGAAATAGGATTTCCAGGCTAGGTCTAGTGCTGCTGGTGACCCTAGGCCAGAAGACACCAGTGCAGAAGGCCAGTACCTCTTCTCACTCCCCCGTCAGCCCACGATGAGGCCCCAGGTCTGCAGTGACATCCTCCAGCTGGGCAGAGATCTCTCTGGGCAGATTCCTCCACTACCTTCATTGCTTCCCCACCAAAGTCTTCTTGTGATGAACGAGCCCCGCAGCAAATCCTGTGTACGAGCGATTCCTTCGCTGCCCCCAGATGAGCAGAGGTTTGCTTTTGGGAAGCTCATTTCCCTCCCTCAGAAATGCCCATTTTGCTCTGCTGTGCTCGGTGAGGGTGCAGCAGACATCGCGTATCTCATGCTACCAGCGATCGTAATGGATCTTAGCTCTTTTGGGAGCTGAATTGGCACTTTGCAATATCTATTTTTAATGTTGGCCAGAAATAAACAACTCCATTATACAATTCCATTTGTGGTAAGAAATGAATGATTTGATGTAGAGTAAATTGAGTCTAAGATGCCTGTTTGGCATTACACCTTGGGGTTGTACGGGGGGAGACTTTCCCTTGCAGTGCTTGCATTGACAGAAGTCCTCATGGGCAAATTAAATATTTGCAGAAGAGAAGCTAGAATTAAGCAAAACAGCCAAGGCAAGTTGAACTTGCAGCTTTCATTGTTTATAAGTTTGTTTGTTTGGTTTTGTTTTGCATTCAGGAAAGAGAATCTTCTCCAATGAATCAGTATGAGAAGTTTGATGTCCATGAAAAAACTTGAATATAGAGCACTCCAGGATACTTATTAGTAATAAGTTTAGATGATTCTCCTAGTTTCTACAGCATATATATGTAAATAATTGCTAGAGCTGCACTCTAATTCTAAACTCGACTACTTATAAATGAAAACACGCCCTGCATGTTGCACGTGTGTACTTATACAAAAAAATATTTCAAGGGCTGGAAAATCAAGTCCATGAAGTCTGGGAGACACATTCTTGGCTTAACATCTTTGTGCGTTTGTTCTGCTTTAATCTTTAATCACACAGTGACAGATACGCTGTTGGTGTTGCTTGTCCATCCCAGCCCTCCCCTTACACACACTACTCACCCTCTCCTCTGCAGGCAGAATTATTAATTTCTTCATGGGATTTTCAGTACTGCTGCTCCTGCTCATGCTAGCATGCTTTGGAAAGTTAATTAATTTTCTTCCTGACACTCCTGTGAGATGAGTGGGCATTATTCCTGATTTGTAAATAGAAAATTAATGTACAGAAAGATTAAGGTGAAAAGTATCTATTAATTTTTGCCAAATCTGACATGCCTCTTAGCTGTTTTTTCAGAGAACCTGGCACTATTAATTACTTTCCTATTTAATCATAGAAATTGTAAAAAAAAAAAAAAAAAAATACTGGAAAGGATATCAAGTCATGTAGTAAATCCCGTTGCCCCAAGTAGGATAAATTCTAGGATATCCAGGTAGGATAAATGCCTAACCTTTAATGATAGAGATTTTATGACTTTCCTAGTTGATCTATTCAAGTGCTTAACTATCTCTTTTACCTTGAAAGATTCGTGTAATGTCTGACTTCCATGCTCCTTGCTTCAATTTAAATCCATTACATTTTGCTCCTTCCCCAGGTAGTAGGAAATAGAGCTTGCTTCCATCTTCGTGTCAGCTCTTTGCATATTTGTAGACTGCTATGATACCGCTCTTAATTCTTTTCTCTGGGTAAAGCAGCCAGCTTCTCATCTTTCCCAACAGGCAAGACTTTCTCTGGCCCCAACTGCTTCTGGGGCTTCACATGGATGCTCTCGGGCACGACATCCTCCTGCCCCACGATGTGCCCCACACACCTCACCCCTTCGAGCCCTGCAGCAAATCCTGTGTACGAGCGATTCCTTCGCTGCCCCCAGATGAGCAGAGGTTTGCTTTTGGGAAGCTCATTTTCCTCTCTCAGTTTTCTTTCAGGGATATCAGTGTTGATAAATAAAGTAGCTGCCCTTTTCCTGCCATTTGTGTAGTTTTGTTCATGGCCACAGGACTTAACCTTGTTCTTGTGCCATGTGCTTTAGTTCTGTAAGAGCTTTGTTAATCTCTTCTGAATCTGGACAGTCGCGAAGACTGAAGGCTTTGGAAGGTTTTGGAAGGAGGTTAGAATGAATAGCTAGCAAGAGGCTACTGCAGGACTTCAAAATCCTGCATGAGCCACGGTGCACCAATGCATAGCTCAATGAAGGAGGTCTGCATTTAAAACTCCATTAGCAGAATGAGGAGACTTCTTGCTTCCTAAATTGAATGGTACCGGAAGAAATGTTGCAAAACGTGGGGTGGCAAGTGGCTGCTGGTGCCTGCGTGGAGGCTTGGCTGCCAGATTATGCTTTGTTCAGGTTCTCTTCAGAAGACTAACGGATTTATCTGAGACAATAAAATGTACTACTGTTATTGTAAGAAAGGAAAAAAAAAAAAGATTTGCATATTAAATTAAACTGAGCCACGCACTTTATCTCAGCCTTTGTTCAGGGGAAGGGAAAAGCAGATTAATAGTCAAATGTTTGCTGCCTCTTTTTTGCTAACATAAAGGCATAAATACTATTTCAATTATTTAAGTATATATATATTTGCACTGCCTGTGAAGCTGTGATAAGTGCACCCCTGAACTGACTGAAAGGCTTTTTCTTGTACTACATTGTTTATTACGAGATATACCTGAAAGAGTCAGGGGCAACAAGAGACTGCTGGTGAACGCTAATCATTAACAAAACAATAGTTTAGTGGCTCTATTTTCTGTATATACCTTGCTGCTAATCACATTGGCATTGTGTAATGTTTAGCACAAAACATAAAGCATCTACTCATAAGATGAGTGGACATTCTTGGTCTGGTGATGTTTGTAGGAACGCGTCCACAAACAGTAAAGCAACAATCCTTTACCAGCATTCTTCTCATTGGTAATTAGATTTTTTAACAATGACAATTGTGCCAGTAGCTATTTGGAGAAATGCATTTTCTTAAAGGCACTCATGTTTTGTATGCAACTGTATGTGACTATGTAGTAGAGAAAGATCTGGAGCTACAGTTCTTTTACTTGGTCTAATTCAGAAGCATGCAATCGTAAATTGATGTCAATGGTAGCAATTAGCATTAGGAAGTAGACTTTAATAATGTCACTCCAGAAAGCACATGTTCAGATCTGATTTACCATTTATATGCAGATTCACTGATGTAAATGAATGAAAGAGATGAAGAAACCTTCCTCTCTTCTTTTATATCATCTTGAACTCTTCAATGATCTAAATGCAAATACATATAAACAGAGAATAACAAGTTCCTAATCTTTGCTTTATGATACCGCATCAGGATGGTTCGTTTAAGAGTTTTGGTTTTAATATGTTAGCAGTTTAGAAACAAACATCTAAACACACAGTTTTGTTGTTGTTGTTGTTTGTTTTTCTTTTCAGCTTTATTACTACCTGGGGTAAATTAAAATGTCTATATCATCTTTCCCAATAAGGCAGTAGATACTGCAAGCACTTATGGAGACGCATATTCACTGAGGCCCCCTGAGTTCAATAAAGGCATCTGTGCCAGGTAGAGTTGATGCTGATAGAGATGGGTTTTCAAAGCTGTGGTATTGAAGGTGTTTCAAAGGAGTTCTCCAAAGCAGAGACCCACTTGTGGCATTAGATATACTTTTTGAAAGAGCAAGAAATCAGATGTTGGAGTTACTGTTCACCATCATCACCCTGGGGAATAATCAAACAATCAGACATTGAGTTGGTTTTCTCTGAAACTGACTCCAACAGTTCCTGAGAAACCACTGAACATGTCATGTCCGATTTAAAACTGATATTTCTGTGCTGTTGTTGTTGATGTTTTTTAAATTTGAGTTTGCATTTGATGAATTTTCACACTGTTTAGATAAGATGCCCTGCATATTATTCCCTGATGAGTTTGATTTCTCTTCTTTGGTGCCTTTTAATGTGTTAAAATTGAAAAGATGGAATACTGGGCTCTACTTCCACATCAGGTAACATGCAAATTGAATTCATGCATCCTACAGAAATGGCTCGTGACAAATTTTCTACTCCTGAGGGGACAAAATCTAGTGGTAAATTAAGAGTAAGCAGAAAAACTTTTTCCCAGCTTCGGTCACTTTTTTTTTTTTTTTTCAGCTTTCAGTGCTATTTGCTTTTTGCTCTTTCCATGGTTAATAGTGACGTGTAGCTCGTTGCACCAGAGTCCTATTTGCATAAAATAATGCCAAAACAACAATGCCAAGGTTACACTGAGAATCAAAAGACAAAGTTAAAATAATCAAGAAGATGCTCATAGCTCAAAGACATCTATAATAATGTCCAAGATACAAAAATAATGAGAGATCAATCCGGTTAGTGAGAGCACCTTTGGGACCACATGAGTCAACAGGGACTTTCTCACAAACAGACTGTATTGAAACTGTTAGGATAAATTAATCTAGTTGTCAATATAGCAAAACAATTGCAAAATGGAAACTGGCCAAAAGTTGCTCCAGGATTTCTGTGAAATCCAATTAGGCATAGAAAAAAATGTCATTCATGCACAATTAAGCCAAGAATACAGTTATAGGTGGAATACATGTTGATTAAAAAAAAATTCAAATGATTTTTGTACAAATGTAGTTAAGCTCACTAAAAAAAAAAAAACAAACAGTGCTGAGAACAACACAGGAGCGTTTCCCCCATGGCTCGAGGTGCTCTTGGTGCCGCAGGAGATGCCAAAGGGCTGAGCCCATTCTGCCGGCCACCCCTCGCGTCCCTCGGGCCAGCAGCAGGGCGAGCACCTGGCGTCCCCACAGCGCCACGGCCACGGCGTGCGTGGGGTACAGCGCCCTGCTGCACGCCCTGCTGCACGCCCTGCTGCACGCCCTGCTGCACGCCCTGCTGCACGCCCTGCTGCACTCCTTGCTGCATGCCCTGCTGCACGCCCTGCTGCATGCCCTGCTGCACGCCCTGCTGCACGCCCTGCTGCACGCCCTGCTGCACGCCCTGCTGCACTCCTTGCTGCATGCCCTGCTGCACGCCCTGCTGCATGCCCTGCTGCACGCCCTGCTGCACGCCCTGCTGCACTCCTTGCTGCATGCCCTGCTGCATGCCCTGCTGCACGCCCTGCTGCACGCCCTGCTGCACTCCTTGCTGCATGCCCTGCTGCACGCCCTGCTGCATGCCCTGCTGCACGCCCTGCTGCACGCCCTGCTGCACGCCCTGCTGCGGCCCTGTCCTCCCCGCTGGCTGTCCGCGAGCCTGTGCTCACAACGAACAGAGCTGACAGCATGAACAAGTATTACAAGACGGCAACAACTCTTTTTTAATACATTTTTAATGCTGTAAAAGGGGTGGTATGAAACCAGGAAAAGATTTTGCAATTGAGTTTTAGTGTCTGTCATTACAGCAATGGGAAGTTACAACTTTTCTCCTGTGGGTTACGAATGTTTTGCCATTGCTTACAACTGAACTTTTATTGTCTTCATAATATTGTCAAAAACATGACATCGGAAGGTGAGATTTTTACTTCCATGGCAAAGATTAAATTTTGTGTGTGAGAATACATTTAAAAAACATTAGTGTTAGCTCTGGACAGAGAAAGAGCTGAGCCATTTCTACTGAAATTTTCCGAGGCAGCATGGGGTCCAAATGCTGGCTTTGGGCTACTCTGTACGTCTGAACTGATGGACCCATTTGGAATGGCTGTGCTGAGACAGATACTCAGTGCTGTCCTGCATTTTGCAGCTATTTAACGTGCTGGAAAAGCAATTAGAAAAATCTTTCTATATGTGGGTAACTGCAATATGTATAGCTATTTTACTGTACTGCACCTGAGCGAAGAATTTACCCGAGTAGAAAACAGACAGACATGAAGCAAAGAGTGCTGCTTTACAACTTCCAATTTAGAAAAAAAAATGGTAGTTTAAAATACTTGTTTATTCATTGCATACATAGAGCTACATATTTTTTCCATAAATTTATCTTTTTCACATTTCATTATTCTCAGAAACATAAATATAAGGAAGCAAAGGAAGATTAAAAGCGGAAGCATCCAGAACTGCTGCTGAAACACATCTCGCGGTGCAGCGAACTACACAACAACCCTTTTAAGGTTCATTGTATATGTTCTTATGCGTAGCGGTGTGATTGGGCTTCGCTTGCCGGCTTGACTCATTCGTGACAGCCTCACATACTTCATTTTCTTTGGTTACGATTTAACAAAAGCATTTTGAATAAAAACTACAGCAGCCAACGACGCACCCAGCCATCCTGAGGCTAAACTTCCTGTCAGAAATAGCAAAGCAGAAAGGAATAACAAGAGTTAGCTCAGTGGGATTTATACGGAGACGAGAAATCGAGGTGTCCGATTGCCGTGGCTGTGGAGTGAGACATCCTCAGGGCTGCAGGCTGAGGTTCTGGAGCCATGCACGGCCTCATCCTGCTGCCTCTGGAGGTGCCTTCCACGGGCATCTGGACACTGGTGGCTCCTCCTGGGACCCGCGGCAGCTGGCGTGGGCAGCGCAGGGCAGTGCCTGCAGCGGCCGCTGGCTCGGGCAGCCCGGCGCTGTGCGGCGTGGTGCTCGGGGGCAGCTCTGCCCCTTGGGCAGCGAGGGCCCGTCTGGATCCTTTCAAAGCTACAGCGAAAATCCCACTGATGTAGCCGAGAAGATCTGATGCCTTCCCAGAAATTGATGCTGTGATAAGAAGCGTTTCTGTCACAGCGAGTTAGGAAAAAACAAATTCTGAGCATTTCAGTAAGCTATTAGCTGCTCAGTAACAGGTGGAAATGAAATTTAAATCCCTGCGAAAGACAATTGCGTAGTTAAAAATACATTTAGTCATGCTAATGGCACTTTGCAGATTTTCTTTCATTATCCTTTTTAAGGAAACAGGCAAAATGTATGTATGCTGTCTGAGTTTGCCTCCTACCATCTCCAGCTAGAGATAGTTTGCAGCAGTTGAATGACATTTATTTGCTGCAGAAATATTATTTGCCTCTCATGCTCTTGAAGAAATAGATTTTCCATGTGTTTGATACATTAAAAAGTGTACTGAACATTAAAGTAAAAATAACAGACATCCTTCCATGGGCGTGATGAATACAGCCTGGTGAGATTAACTTCAAGAGCTAAATGCCTTGCACTGAATTAAGGTAATGAAAGTTTATGCCTGTCAAGATAAGATGGCTATACTTCTTATTTATCGCAGATCCCTATGAAGAAATTGTCCCTGAATTCCTTAAAAGCTTTTAAATCTTATCAATCCAGGACACTGAAAAAAAATCATCTATCCACCAATATATATTTGTTTTCAATATAAGTCCTGTGCTTGCCATTTCTGATTTGAGATGTTATCCAGTCATTTTCTTTCTTTCTTGATTTTTGTGCTTTACATGAAATAAGCATATTTTTTTCTGCTCTTGATGAAAAAGTATTACCTGCCTAATTCTTTTCCAAACAACTACACACATTGATTTTTTTTTTCTCACAGACTGTTCTGAGGAAGAAATGTTAACTTTGCAGAGATTGTATGCAAAAGGAAAAAGCTGACTGTAAACATTAGAGAGAAAGAGCAAATAAATTCCTGGTTTAAGACAAAGACTCCTGACCTCTCTCTGAGCAGAGGAGCTGATGGCAATAACCAATAACTGATAAACAGCTCAGCTTATGAAAGTATCTGCATGTTTTGTTTCTGACTCTGTGCTCTGTAGCTCGTGTAGGACAGGTTGGAGCTGTAGCAGGTGTTACAACCGGGTGCAGCGTGGCAGCGGGATGGGAAGCACCGGAGAATCAGTCGCTCTGCACAAACCCGTGCCAGCCAGCAGAGCACCTCGCCCCGCTCCCTCTCACGGGGCTTGGTCACGAAAGCACCCACAGCGGCAGGAGAGACCTCCAGGCTGCTCCAGAAGGAACACGGGCTGGTGAGGAGCGTGCCATTAATAGCCACAATGGATTTATTGCTCCACTCTGGTGGAGGCATTCACCTGGTTGAGAGATGTAATTTTTATTTTTATTTGCCTTCACAGAGATGGAAACGTTACTGGCTTTTATCACTAGTGGAAACGAGGCACATTTCATTAAGTTCAGCAGTATTTTTGCGCTATGCATAGCACTCGTGTGCTGATTTTTTAAACACACGTGGAATTATGGTAATGCAGTTGTTATTGCCACTGAAGACAAAATCAGGTTCTTGGAAAACTTAGAAAGGCATGTGTCAAATCGAACTGCAAAGTCTGCCCTGTGGAGACCAATCCCCGCACAGGAAGCACTGTGCGAGCACTGGAAATCTCCTGCAAAAGACTCTGCAGAGACCGCGGGTCCCTGGAGGTGAGGTTTTGTCTCGCGGGGCGCTGAAGTCAGAGGCACTCATCCCGTAAGGTCGGGGAGGTCCGCATCAGGCTGAGGGGTCCCGCTCGGTTCAGCCGGACCTGCGGGGCTCCTCCTGTGCAGCCCCCGGGATGTGGTGGGGTGACGTGGGGAAAGCGACGGGTGCAACACGGCGTGCTCGGCTCGAGCTCGTGTTCGACACCCGCTGAGCAGCCAGGGGAGCCTCTGCCAGTTCCCAGGACGAGTTTTGTCTGGGAACACGTCCCGGGAGAAGGTGTGCTTGCCTTCAGTGGGGAGATGTGCCTCATCTGCGGAAGGTAAAACTACGAGTTTGCACAGAAGCAGGCAGTTTGAACACACAGCTTAGGCTCATCCTTTGTGTTTCAACAAGGCAATTCAGCCAAGCTGTCAGGAACAGTGAGCGAACACGGATCCTTACTGCGCAGCACTGACAGCGCTGCTTAGAGCAGCTCTATGAGCCAGCCTCTGCCCGACACCAACCCCTGCCCGCGGGGATCAGCGGTGCTTGCCCTGTCCTGCACGCTCAGCATTTCGCCCATCCCATCATCAGCTGCGAACAGTTGTACAGGCTCCCTCCCTGCTGCAGCTGCCTGAGATTCGGGCTCAGGATGACCGTACTTGCACTCGCCCATCACGTTGTGCATCCTTCCTGCAGTACGCCCGTCACAACCGCGGACGTTCGCAGATTGCTCTTGACAACTGCTCTCCTGCTCCCCTTCTCTTTCTTCTAGGGAAAGGCTTGGAAGCTCATGAGCTGAGCATGGCAAGCTTAATTACAGCCTGTGGTCTGACAAAGTCTCTCCGTCCCTCAGGTCCCAGATGAAACAATTCTCCCCAAACTAAAACCGCTTGAAAGTATTGTCTTTGTTCTCTTGTTCAGAAACACTGTAAAGGCCCAAAGTCCCCTTAGCTACAGAAGGTGAAGCCGTGTTTGGCTTATTTTTCTTTTCCAACAGCACGGTCTCGTGTTCGTGAGAGTTGCCTCCTCCTGCTCGCCCGTGACCCGACCGTCTCTCTGGGGCCTCTCATCGCCCGTGCCGTGAGCTGCTCGGGGACGCTGAGCGAGGAGGAGCTGGGCAGCGCACAGCAGCAGGACAGCCGGCCGTGCTGAGGGAGCCCCCTCCTCGGCACCGTGCGTCCCGCTGCCTCCCACCGCCGTGCCTGGTAATTTGGGAGCGGGAGGTGTTCCCTCCTCCGGGCTCGTTACCTGAGAAATGAACGCAGGGGGTCAAGAAACTCAAGGAGATGCGTTAGAGATCAAGATCCCAAAACAGACAGGAAAGGAGGCGTGAGGTAGCACCCTCTCCTTAAGGAAAAAGTCTTTCCTTAAGGAAAAGGAAATGTGCACAGCACAGCATGGCACGGAGCGGCACGGCATGGCACAGGCCAGGTGTGCCCTGCTTCTGCTGTGTGGTGGTTGTAGGAAGTGGTTTGAGTCTGCTGCTGGCTTTACTGCAAGATTGTGTTTCTCCTTCAGGTCACCCTGCCATCATTTTTTTGCAGTTTCGCTTCTCACCTGTCCTTTGGCTGGAAAAGTTGCTCAGAGCCGGGAGGCTCGCGCAGCAGGGCAGTGTGTGCAGGAGAGCTGAGCCCGCTGGGCGCTGCACGCTGCTCCTGCCCATCGCTGCTGAGACCGGGAAGAAAAAAGGAATGCCACCTCCCACCGGCTCGTTTCCTCCCCCCTGCTTGGTGTCTGAAGCAGCTTCACTTCTGTTTGTCTCAATTGGTGTGTAGAACACAGACTTCCACGTATAACTTGAAGAATGCATGTTTGAATAGCTTGCTGGCGTGTCCAAATGAATTTTCTACTGCAAACACAATAGTACATTTACAAATTAACTGGAAATTTCTGAAAATATTTCCTCAAAATTATGAATGCAGCATAATGTATCTACAGGGGTACGATGAAGGTTATATTTTCCCTTCCAATGGTGAAGATGTAATTGGGAATTTAGTGGCTGTAGTATTCTACCTGCAAGAAAAACAATTTATTTATTTATTTATTTATTTATTGCACGAGTAGAAGATGGTCCTATAGCATGAGAGGACATGAGGACCAAGTGTATTTTTAGAATGTGTTCTGTAAGCGCAAAACCTGAAATTCTGGGTATTTAGAATACATTGAATTTGAGAAGTACTTGTAATCTTGGAGCCCAAAACCATCTTACCCAAAGTTAGTGCATTTAGTACATCTTTTCCTAGTGGACCAGATGTATTCTTATGAGTTTGAACTAAGGCAAGATTCGGAGTTGCCCAGACGGGCTCAGATTCCCAGAGGGGCACGCACGCTGCCTCCTCGCTGCTGAGCGCCCGCCTGGTGCGTGCGTCCCGCTGGGGTGCCGGGCTGGTGGCTCTGCGGCAGGGGTGGCAGCGTCACACGGAAAGTTGAGTCCAGCCCCTGCGCTGGAGCAAGGGAGGTTGGGGCTGGAGTGGCAGAAAAGGCGTGCGAGATGGAGCAGCCAGCGGAGGCTTAATTGCTGCCAAGGGCGCGGGCTGAGGGGAGGCGCGGGCAGCCCCAGGTGCCCCCGAGCAGGTCACAGCAGCGCTATTTCAGACACGCTCCTTGGCTTGTGATGTGGAACAGTCCAGTAATTTCTACTGTATCAATTAATTGTGAGAGACATTTTCACCTGTTTTGTTACCCTGTGGGTCAATCCGATCACAAAAGGAAAAATATGCCTGGACCACGAGACAATTTGGATAGACCCTGCTGTCTGTGATTTATTGTTTTAATTAAAAGCTTTTTAAGCTTTAATTAAAAAGGTACATGAGCACTCAGTATTCAAGAAAAATGCTTTTGTGTTTAGGTCAATTGAATAACGTAAAATATAATGAGATACATATTTCTAGTCTGGAGCTTCACATGAAAAAAAGCAATATACATAATTAAAAAGTAAATTCAAACTGATAGAAGAGAGCTGTTGTCAGACAAAATAAAAGGTATGCCTTAAATTAACACCAGCAGAGAGGGTTTGTTTTTTTCTTTCCTCACTGTAGCATCCCTTAAAAGTCCCGTGGTACAAATTGAGTCAACTTCCTGGACGTGTATCAAAGCTAGTGTGCTAAACTGAGGAGCAGGTTATTATTTCTAATCCTAATGATGCTTAACACAGACCAGATAGTAAAAGCTGGGATTTGACAAGCTGTAGCACAGAAACCGGGAAGCTTTCTGTGTTGCAAACCACCCGAGGTTGCTCCCACTGCGAGATGCTGCGGGCAGCCCTGGTGCTGCTGCCACGGAACATCGCCGGCTCGTGGGGAGCAAAGTTACCCCATGCCACCAGTTTGTGGTGGGTCCCGCTCCCAGCGCCCGCCTCTCCCCGTGCACTGAAGCACTCGGTGCTTGGGGAAGCTGGCACGGTGCTGCTGTTACACCACGGGTGGCGTTGGGAGCGCTGCTACCTGCACAGCGTGAATGAAGGCGCGTGCAGCCTGGGCTCTGGGCTTTGGGAGCTGCCTGGAGGCTGTAATGAGCGCTGAATGCAAAGGGTGGGTGTAATGACATGACACCTCGTCAGTCACGGGACACAGAAATCTGATTCAGCTCTACGTGCAACTCATACTTCAGGCATCTGAAGAGTGAGGTGGGTTTACCTGGGCCTGCATTGCTGCTGAAGACTGCAGGAGGAATAAAACCGAGCATCTGCATATTCTTTTACAAATGTTCAGATATGACGTGATGCTGTCTTTCTGCCCAGCCTTCTCCTGAAACACCCGCTTGTTGCAGCGCTGGAGCCTTCAGGATGGGTGCCTGGGTGTGGGCAGTGCCAGCGAGTGCTGTGGCTGCCTTCTCTGTACAAAGCCCGCACCAGTCACAACAAGATTAAAAAAAACCCTCCTCTTTGGATCATTTTGAGTTTTCTTCACTTCCTTTGTATTCCAGTATTCTTATCGAGGCTCTTGGGCTGGCTGGGGAGGTGCCACGACGAGGAGAGGAGCGAACGCACCCTCAGCAGAACTTTGAAGGCTGCCGTTATTGAATTGCTTCAAAACACCCCCAAGGTCTGTAGGAAGGAGCATTTCTTCATGGAGAAGCATCGTGCAGCCTAAATAACAACGGTGGAGCTTTTCTCTCGCGAATGCCGTGCTGGAAGCGGAGCTGTGCCCGCAGCAGTGGGGGTCCCGCGGTGCCCACTGCCACAGCCCCGCGCACGTCGGCCGCCCGGTCACAGCTCTCGCTTTTCGGGTGGCAGATCAAACACCAAGACACCAAGCGTGAAAACGTAGAAACCAGCGAACAGCTGGATAATGGCTTTGTTGCTCAAATCACATTTGTGATAAGGAAGAGATGATAAACACCAACTGCTTGCTTCCTTAATAGAAACATAATGTTTTTATAACTGAGCCCGAAGAAAGCAAAATAAGATGATATTTTCCTTTCACTTAAAAAAATCATCAGCATTTGCAGTAGGCTTCATATGGTTGAGGAATTTGGGGAGTTCACTCATTAAGCCAGAAGGAGCCATAAAATTTGCATCAAACTCTAATTCTTGCCTTGTTTATCCACATTCTTGAATAGCCATCACCAAAGAGCAACTTTGCCATCAGTGAAGATGTAGATGCAGCAATTCCAAATAATGTTTCAAACTGCTTTTAACTTTATTGAAAAAAATAAACCTTATGAAACTTCATGAACAAAATATTTTGATGCCTTTTAGAAAACTCTGAAGATTTATGGAAAAAAATCATATTTACATTGTGAAGCTTTGAATATATAATATGATTTTATTCTATCCTTTTAACTTTCTAAAGTTGCAAATAAACTATCGGTAGATTTTTCTGTATAAGCAGCGTTAGCAGTTCAAGGTTCCTATGGCTACAGAGATTTTGCAGTTAGTTTGCACAATTTGGAGGATAGTGGAAATTTTGAATGAAAATTATTTCTAAGCTATCTCAATTTGTTATTATCTTCTATTAAAACATTTTGTCATTAGTGCATATTATGTGTCAACACTGTAAAGAGTAAATAAAAGCAGTAAATAAAATTTGCAAAGATTTGTTTTAACAGATTTTGACTTGTAAATCTCATTCTCACTGTTTGAATCAGCTCATGAATGCCTCCTGTACTGCAGGTAGGACACAGAGATTTCATCCCAGTGCAAGTTTTCTGCAAAACTCTCCTCAGGCCAAGGTCACTGCAAGGGGAATGCATTAGACAGTAGGACTAAAATGTGTTGAAGCAGCTCTGTTTTTGTGCTATGAATGGCAGAAATATATAGGATACAGCCGTGCAGCTTTTCATTTACACATTTAATTTAAGGGGCAAAATCTTTTCATGGTGTTTTTCCGTGCTTTTCTTTAGTGAGAACATCCCTGCTTTGGTAGCTGAGCTCTGCCTTCGCAATTTCTTTCACAGACTTCTGCAGCGAAGTAACTCGAGAGCCAGTGCCTGCAGCAGCTTGTTGGCTGCAGCTGGGCAGCACCAAGCAGCTGAGGAAGGGCCAGCTGGAGTAGCTGCAGAATTAAGGCCGTCATTTAAAAGAAGGTGGGGCACAGGCTCCATCTTTTTACCTCTGCACAAGGAGCATGAGCTGTGCAGTGATGCTGTTTTTTGGTGGGAGCCTTAATCCTGTTCAGGCTGTAAGCTGAGGTGGCACTTGTGGAGTCAGTCGGTGCTCTAAGCAAGGGTGGCCTCTTCAGAAACATGCAGAGTGGCAAAGGACCATGAGAGGTATGGTGTGCTGGTGAAGGCAACTGGGGCAGCATTAACGGGGAGTACGTGAGTGCATGGGAAGAGGCGATGGCTAGAGCATTCTGCCCTGGTGGGTTGTTGTGGTACCTGTGCCCCCTCACTGTGCGCACGGTTGATATCCTAGCGGTTAAGGCCATTTGCCCACAGCTATTTTACTGCAGCCTGGCCAGGCCACATCAGCTAATTGCATGTATGGGTTTTGGGATGTTACATCTTCCCTTTTGAACAGCTGGAGAGTGCTCTGCCAAAGCCTGCTCGTGTGTGCCTCTGGCCACCGTGGCACGCAGCCTGGCCACCAAGGTCTCTGCTGGTTGGCTGCATTTCTTCCTCTTGTTAGATTTTTCCCCTTGCCTACAGTGTGTTGTTGGACCTTCTTTTCTCCCTGAATTCTACCATTTTCTTCTTGACTATCTGCCCAAATTAAATTTAGACGACAACCAAGTTACCAGCTCCTTATTTTAGTGTTAACTGGCATTTGACCAGATACTCCAAAGTTATGTTGCATAATAAGGGATGAATTCATGATTTAGAACATTCATTTTTAATTCTAAAATCAAAACAATCGTTGTTTATACTAATGTGACTTCAGACAAGTGAACTGGGGTTCTGGAAGGACCCTGGTGGGGAAAGCTTTGGAGTCCATCCTCTCCCAGCACTTCATAGTTTTTTTTATAACTTATTCTAGCTATTGTACATATCTTTTCTTCACCATGTTATTCAAACACAAGGGTATTGGCTGTTCATAGTATTTACATAACCATTTATTAGCTTCAGACTGTTTGTATCATCACCTATCCCTTGCACTCTTCTTGAAAATGTTGTGGCAAACTGTGCTCCCGGTGGGCAGAAATATCTTTCCTTCCCTCCCAAGCACCAAGTAGGTCACTGTAACCTTTCTAGCTAAGAGCATTGTACTTATTATGCAGTTCGCTTTTGTCGGGTAAACTTCTTAGGTCCATGTTTTTCTTGCTCACATTTCTGTAAATTTAAAATGACTCAATAGGCTCAACAATCCATTTCTGTTTAATGGAAAGTCAACTCAATTTTCCTCTTTCTACGAAGTGGTTGGGTCTCCAAGGCACACAGCAAAGACCATATAATGATCTTGTATATCTGAAGCTTGATTTCTCTGAGTTCTTTTGTAGCACTACGGATCCCTATAAAAAATACTGCACACTAATACTGCATAAAAACAGTAGGTACTTCTATCCTGCTTTACTTTTAACTAGCTGACATTAGAAACTAGTATTTCTAGAGTTTTTATATTAAATTTTGTGTTGGTGGCTGTCATGAAAGCGTTGTCCAAAATCGTGTCATTTGCCTGCAAGCAGGTTTTGTGGTTTTTACGTTAATGAACCCCTATTCTTGCCATTATTACCAAGCTCATATCCATCTTTTGTACCTGATTTTCTACTCTTCCCTGGCCAGGCTGTTCTTATTTGCCCCAGTCTGAGCTAATTTTGTCACTTTTCCATAAGTACTGAAGAATATTGCACTGTACACATACTTCTCTCTCCCCTAAGCTCATATGGGAGAGAAATCTCTCCCTGTCCTGTTTCTTTGATGCAAGCATGCAGTTTTACCAGCAGTGAACTACCCTTTCTGGCACTTAGGTGATCTCATGAAATGGCCTCTATTTTATGAAAATCTGTAAAAATGTATCCATAAAAAATATATATCTTGATATTCTGATATTTCCAACAATTGATGACTGGATAATGATGTTCAATCACTTACTGGTCTGCAGTCTGCACATTCATCCTATTTGATCTGTGTGAGAAAATTTGTAAGAGTACCGTAGGTAGGGCTATAGGATTTTTTTGTGGGAGTAAGTGGCATCTCAGAAGTATTTACATCTTGTTTTTTCTCTCTCTAGTCAAAATTCGACACAACAAAACCTAAATATAGATGCCAAAGCATTTTGAGAACAACTGGAAATACAATACATGGTGAGGTAGAAAAGATGGAGCATAAAGAAAAATATGAATGTGAATGTATCTTCAGTAATTGATAGTTTACATGAGAAATTACCTGATAATATAATGCATTTACTTCCAGAAGGTCTTTGTTTTCTTGAATCCTAACCCCCAGAGTACTTTCAAATTCCTCATGTAGACTTCAGTTGCAGGAATTAAATACCTCTTAATCTCTTTGGGCACTGGAACAGGATCCCCAGGGCTGTGGTCACGGCACCAGGCCTGCTGGAGTTCTAGAAGTGTTTGGACAATGCTCTCAGACATGTGGTCTGATTTTTTGGGTGGTCCTTTGGGGACCCAGGAGTTGGACTTGATTCTTGTGGGCCCCTTCCAACTCAGGATATTCTACGATTCTCCCATTGTAACCCTCAGCTTTGTCTCGTGCCCTTCTCTGTATATTGTTTTTAGGTGTTCTGTCTAGCCTGCAGGAAACCATGGCATGAATGTTTTGCAGGATGCATGCACAAAACTATACATAAAACCAATAGCAGCTCTTCAGCACACAAACATCTTTTGCTGTTTGTGGAAAAATTGTGTACAAATGGCCATACTTCCAGTTTAGAAAGGCTTCTCCCGCCCCCCCACCATTTTGAATTTAAAGTAATCACTTAACATAAAACAAGCAATTAAAAAATTATTTTCCTAACTTATCCTTCATCTTTAGATTTTTTTCATGACCCATGTTGGCAGAGCTGAGACTAACCTGGTCTGAGTTCAGCTTTGATCCCACTTTGAACAGGAGGTTGGACTATAGATCTCCTAAGGTTTCCCAGCCTGAACCATCAGTCTGATAGGTATAAAATTTTTGTCAAAAAAATCAGTTGGCCATAACATATTAAGCCAGTTAAATTAAATTTTAATCTACATACTGACTACTGAGCTAGAAAGCTATCAGAGGAAACAAAGCTTTAGCAAAATGCTTTGAGCATGAAATGCTTCAATTAAATCACTTGGACAAACTCTCAACAGATTGAGGACAGACCTATTGGCAGCCCAGATGGGTTCAGCCCAGGATCTGCCTTCAGAAGTCTCTGAACTTCTGCCTACACAGGGAAGTTCTGAGGCACCACCAGGACGAGCGGTGCGGTGCAATGGTGCGTGTTTGGGGTTGAGTAGAGTCCACAGCTCCTTTGTACTTCCACCTGGATATTTTTTATATAATGCACCCCACACGTGTTACCTGAGATTTCTTGCCTTGCCCTAATTGTGGGATTGTCCTTGTTTTACAGGGCTATTACCAGAGAACAAACTCACCCTATGGAACAAATACCTAAGATGAGATGATCGGTAGCTAAAGCTGGTTAGCAGAGACTGCTTTCAGGAATGAAGTGCTCTTTATCAGCTGAGTCAAAACAAAGCTATGTACCACTGATTCAGTATCTCTGGAAGGGGTCTCTCCAGCTATGCTCCTTTGACCTGAGATCCTATTTTGCTTTCAGTTTACACAGCAGAAGCAACAGGAAGCATGAGCTAGCCTGAAAAGTAGCAGTAGTGCTAAAGAAAAGAGAGGGTAAGCCTGCAAAAATCAAAACAGGTCACACATTTAGCAGAGCCCTAAATATGTGGTGATGAGGACAATATGGAGCTTAATGGAGCAAAGAGCTGACACTTTGTATTGAAGGTTTATTGAAGGTTCAAGCTATGCCTGCTAAGAAAGAACAATCGACTTAAAACAAGTCTGAAGCAAACAGTAAGAAATAAAGACAAAAATAAGGACATGAATTTTAAAGCACCACTGACACTAGAATGTGCTGAGCTAGGTGGTCTGTAATTAGTATAAATAGTATGAATGAAAGCTGGTTATAGTAAATATATATATATATAAATATATGCATATTTGGTTAATTCTAATCCTCCATCACGGGAACAGTGGTAAAGCAGTTGGTGAGATGTAATTTCATGGGGTTTGACTTTGGGGCATTGCATACAAAGCTTTGAGAGGCAACCCATTACCATCCTTTAAAAATCTTGAGTAAAGGCCATTAGTTACATGTGAGAGGCTTGTATGAGCTTGAGCTCAGTTTGGAGCAATGGGCCTATTATGGAACATATCACGGACCACCTCATGAATAGAGAGGCTTGATATAAGTTCAGAGCTTAAGACTGAAATTTGCACATGTCCTACGAAATGGCAGTGTCCAATTCTACAATACTTTTGTGTTTCTTTGAAAATGGAAGCAAAGTTGGAACAAACAGCAGCAGCTAAAATTAACACAAGTTTCAACTCCTTCGCCTGTGGCTGCTGGTTCCTGTTTCTAAGGAAACAGACAATAAGCTGGTGTAAAAAGACATCTGAAATACTGTATTTGAAGTCTAATACTACTGGGCTGTGCTCTGTAGGGTTTATGGTAGACTTTTCTCTGCTTTGTGACAAACTTTCCAATTCAGATAACTGGAATTTCCTTTGTAGTGCTGAAATTGTGTATTAAACAAATTTTGCCACATTTTAATTGTCTTTCAAGCATATCTTGAGGACTGCTTCTGGTCTGGTTTATTGTTGCCTTATCATAAGCTTTTGTCAGAAATCAATCAGCTGGGGAGCAGGAGAGCTCACAGACCTTGTTTTAGCACACCATCCCTCCCTAAGCATCAACTTCCCACCTTCCCCAAGCCATGGTGCCAGCCTGAAGCTCAGATGGATGGTGGATGCTCATCTACGCTGGCTGGCTTGGTCTTATCTAGCTTGAGTCTCTGTCCAGGGAGGATTAGGATGTCTTGCTCTCCTTCCAAGCAGCTCACTGTGCTTGTCCACAGTGCTAAAGTTGCTAAAGGTTGCTAAAAGGTTGACAGAGACTTTTGGCCATGTATTTTAGCCTGGGCCATCAGGAAAATTCAATTACTTGGGCAACCACTATCTTACAGGGCAGGATACCAAGTGTTTTGTCATGTGGGAGCTTTTGCTGGAGGAGAGTGGAATTTGTCATCTCCACACAGATGGTTTAATTTGCATTCAAGTTTCAAAAGACTGCAGGGCCAATACAAGCAGATTTCAGAGCAGAATTTCAAGTGGGATTTCAAGCAGGTTGCAGAGCACAGGATGCGACGGAGAAATGAAATGGGGGAAGAGGAGAGGAGAGCTTCATCCAGTATGGACTACATATGGTTAGAGAAGAGGCAGTATAGCTGGAGCTGTTTCCACTCTTATTTCTTCTGCCTCCGCCTCCCTTTACCTTCACCCTTGTTAAAAAATTTAATGATCGTAGGTTGAGGGATAATTTTGCATAGATACTTGTTAAGAAAAATGTAAAAGCAATTTAGATGTTTCTTTAGTGCTTCCATTTCAAACCATTCTCTTCTGTCCCATGTCAGTGCTGCATATCAGTGCTGGTTTTATTCAGGCTTTAATCTATCATTGTTTCTCTGTAACTGTAAAAATGTCTTTCATTTCCCCCTTTCCCTGTTCCTTGCTGTTTTTCATCCACGCTGTTCTCTTCCTCTGAACTTTTATCTGTGTTCTCCCTTCTCTCTGCGCTCCCGTCTCCCACACTTCTGGTATTTATTCATTGTGCTGCCGTCTCTGCTCTCACACATCTTCCTGCCTCCCTCCAAAAATGACACATTTATGAATCAACATAAAACTTGTTCCAGCTACTCTTCCAAAAAACACTGCTGTGCACATGGTGCCTGCTCTCCAGCCACTCTCCCAGGTACCAAGCCTCCTGCTGATGGTGGCTGATACTTATTTATTCATATGGATTGTCTAGGCAATAGCTGTGTGTCTTGTTCCTCAGATTCTGCTGTAAAATGCAAAGGTACAATTATCAGGTACACACTCTTCCTATTACTAGTCATTTGTTTCCTACTTGTTGGCAGCTTGTTCCTGAGGCACCATCATTTTGCATTTTTCTTTTAAAAACAGACAGCTTGGATTCTCTAGAACTGCATTTAAGACATAACATTGCAGTCTTATTACTCTTACCTCTTAATCCTAGTGTTCCCTCCACTTCTGCGTCTTATGCTAATTCCTCTGTTTTGTTTAAGCTCTTCAGGGCAAAATTCAGGTTTTATTCTACATATACTCAGATGGCTCTAGACCTCATAAAGACTTTGGGTATTAAAATGATCTCAAGAGCAAGGCTTTAGGGGGTAGGGCCCCAGTCACCATACTGTATGTTACATCCTCTAATCTGCATTGAGCAGCCCCTTTCCTACAATCAAAATCTCTGCTGCTTCCACCTATGCTCACAGCTGAAAATGGAGCACAGGCAAACTCCATTCTACCCTAGTGCTGTGCATGAGCTATGCCTTCATTCCACGGAAGGTGTCTGTCTCAAAGTAAGAATGCACCTCTTCATGTCACTTCATCTAGAACATGAAGGTGGAGTAGCAAGAAAATCAGCTTTATCCTTGATTTTCTTTGGAGTTCTTGAGGGTTAACACTGAACTTTTACTATATTTTAATGTTGGAGGGGTTTTTAATGTGGTTGTTTTGCATGAATATACTTCAAAGGAACAGCACAGAAAATATTCTGAACTATGACTAAGAACCAGTGATCAGCAGAATAATCTCCATCTGTTTTGCAAAATCAGTTCTTATGCAGTTGGCCAATAGAAGTATTTCCAAATGAAATGGAAGCATCAAACAAACACATCTGTGATTTAGAACCTCTCAGTAGCTGGTTCATATGTGCAACAAATAATGATCAGAAAGGACATCTGTTACTGCTTTCAACAGGCAACAAGCCTAGATTTGCAAGCACCTTGTTTTGACATTAACTGGTGTATGAGGAGACTAATTTTTCCATGAAAAGGTTATTAAAGTACCTAGAGATGGTGTAATAACTTGAAATAGCCACAAAGGTAAAACTAATTTAAGTAAAATACAGCAAATATGTACAAATGGTATGTTGCTTCCCTTTGCCTGCTTGTTTTATTACTTCAGATTTATGATGTCCATTCCTGGAGAGCGGCAGATTTTCAAAAGCAAATGATAGTGATTGCAGACTTGATCCAATGAAGCTGTAGGTAAGTACATCACTGATGTGCGAGCTCAAAACCATGGCTTAATAGGTCCTTTCTCAATGCTTGCCTAACATTTATAGTACCTAAAACTTGCTACTTTTTTTCAAAAAGTTCCCCTAATTCTTTATGCCCAAATGCATGCTTGTTCAGGTGTGAACCTGGACCTTGAATTCCGTACTAACCAGCCCCTGCATCCTCCAGGATGTGAGTATGGACAGACCTGTTCTGCAGAGAGAGAGGATCCCCTGTTGAGGAGCAGACGTACAGCTGTAGCTTTAGCACAGAAGTTCTGACTCTGGTGTCTGATCATGGGATTTTCTGATTTATCTAATTATTACTTGACATAAAATACAAAAAATACAAATATACTGTCCCCAGCAGGTGTGATTGTCAGGTGCTGTAGTGGATGTGAGCTTTCCCCACGCAGGTGTGGGTTTGCATTAGGAGCTGAGCAGACGGCTTCTGTGTGTGCAAATTGAGACCTCCCCTGCAAGAGACTTTTACGGGAGCTTTCCTTACGCTTGTGCAAAATGGGTTGGGATGGAGCGGACATAGCTGGGAGGACATGAAAATATGGGACATATAGCACTAACTTGTCAAGGCACTTGATGGATAAGCTGTTGCTATCCCGTGTGGCTGCCCTAGGAAGCCCATGCCAAATGTCCCTCTGTGCTGGTGCAGGGATGGCCTGGTCTTGTTCTTGGTGCCATGAGGTCCTGCTGCTCTATTCCTCTTGAAGTCTTCAGCAACACAAAACTTTTGCTAAAATTTGTCTTCCATGTCTGATTGCATATTCTCATGGTAGCATTTTCTCCTTTTCTCTCAGGAATGATTATTCTCATTAACGGGGCTGTCGAAACAATGCTTTGCCCATTTATGTGCACTGCTGCTAAACAGTTCTTGGTAAGTTTGTCCTCTGCATTTCTGTGTTTCTTCAAATGTTGAATCACATTTGCCCTGACATGTGCAGCTCTGATGAACTTTGGAGGTTTTGGTACAGCTTCTTCTTGCCCCAGGTTGGGCTGAAGCAGGGTTCTGGGCCTTGAGAAGTCTTAAAAACAAAATAAGACACCCCCCCCCCAAAACCAACCAAACAAAAGAACTCCACCCAAAACATAACCCACAAACAAAAATCTGAGCTGAACAAGAGTTTTAAGCGGTGAGGCATTAGGCTTTTCCTGTCCTTGACAGATCTCAGGACCCTTAATGACGTACGCTGTCATCCACAGCGTTGCTGGCTGTGCCTGCCCCTGCCCTGGCACCCATGTGGCTCTGGATGACCTCCTTGTGCTTGAAGTTCAAAGCCTGCTTCATTTCACATCAGGTATGTGGGATGTGTACAAGGATGGCTCCTGCAGCACTTCATCAGCCGGAAGTTATCAGTATGCCTGGTTTCTCCAAAATGCACATGCTAAGGGTAAAATCTGGGCCTAAATGAAGTGCAGTGTAGTGTTGGCACACTAGTAAACAGAAAGTTGTTGAAGTAAAACTGCAAGCAGCTTGATGTGGAGCTGAACCGAGGTGTGCGTGTTCGTGGGTTCAGGACTCAGCTGCAAGCACCTGCCCCAGACCACTGCAGCCTGCGGGGAATTGGTGCTTCTGCAGAGAAGTTAAGGGCAGCAGCGTGTCCGTGAGTGAGCTGCAATCCCAATACATGTGGCTGAACACGTGGTCTGAAAGCATCTGGTTAGCTGCTGCTTAGAGACAGCTGTGCTAAGCTGCAGAGATGTCTCGGCTGCTTTTGTGTTCTTCCCCGAGCTCCAGAGGGTGCGCCTCAGACAGAGGGATCCAGCAGCGAGGTCCTTACCCAACAGGCTTGGCCATTAAGCATTCTCAAAACGTATTCCACCAAAAGTTGCAAGAAAACATGAACAGAGGGGAGGGTATGTTGTTTGTTTTCCTTCACTTCTTCCTCCTCATTGCAAAACAGTTTGGTGTGAAATTGCTAAAATGAAATATGGTAGAACAGCCCTCATGTCTCTTCTGCCTGAGTACTCAGCCTGTCACCCGCTCCCCTGGGCCTGCTGTGCTTCCTGCCCGCGGGCTGCCCGGGGAAGGGACCCCCGGTGCCCGCCTGGAGGCCTCCGGGTCCCTGGGGCTGGGCAGGAGGAGATGCGACAGGGCAGCACGGGTGCTCCACTTAGCCATAAGATACATTAACAGTCCTGGAAAAAAGGTGGTTAACAGCTTTGCTCGGTCTTGGGGAATATATTTAAAGTTGATTCTTAACGAGAGCCACTTTCTGGCACCTAAATGTACTGAAGAAATACGCTCCCAAATGATTCGTCTGCCCTTTCCTTCTTAATAGAATAGTCTTGTGCTGAAATAAAATATTCTGTGCTAGGGGAAGATAGGAAAAGGCTGTGTGTTCCCTGTAAAGAGATGAACTTACTCCTTGTGATTGTTTCTTAGATTTTACCGCGAACTTTAAGCCCTCTGAAACCCAAACCTTCACGCTTGCAGGAGCTGCAGGGCCCTGTGCCTGTCAGAGCGCTCCCGTGGGGTGTCCCCTGGGCTGCGGGCTGAGCTGCTGCTCGGTTTTCCTGGGTATTTAACCGGACGGGGAACTGAGCTTATCTCTTGCTCATGAGTTTTACTGCTAAAGGCTATAAAATAAGTCTTCACTGAAGTGAAGCCAAATGTTTTGCAGCTTCTGTAACCTCCCCGAGTGTAGATGTTGCAAGTCTGTTGATAATTTCAAGTTCTTTACCTCCTGTCATCGCTCTGGAGAGCGCACAGACGTCTCTGGAGTTCAAGTCTGAGCATATTGAATAAGAGTGACGATGGAAGTAAAACTTATAAATCATGACATAAAAAGATGGCAAACTTCTTATTTTGAGCATTTGTATAAGGCTCGTTTATATTAATTTATGGTCTACATCAGCCATATTTCACTTTTGTCACTGTCAAGAGATAGCACAATATAAAATGTCAAGAGACAAAGGAATAGAGCTTGAATTACTTCGTACAATCACCTGAAAGTCATGCTGCTTTAAAAAAAAAAAGTGTTTCCTTCTGTCTTAATGATACAGCACATTAGCAGCCTGGAATCCACTGGGGTTTCCAAAGCAGAACTGTAGCTCTGCCACTTTCTCCTACCAAGTCGCTCCCAGTTTTGGGATGGCTGTGGATGTCTCACGGCAGCTTTCTGTTGTCAAGAGTGTTGTCATGCTATTAGCAGGCAGATGTGGGATTGCTGCAGTGGGGAAGATGTTGCCTTGCAATCGCCAGTTCCCAAGTGTTGCGTGTGATCCTACATGGCTCCAGCCTGGGAAATGCAGACCTACCATGCTTCTGCTAACACACAGGGGGCTCAGCTGCTACATGCAGTTTTTGCTCTGATGCAGCAACAGTTCCTATATGCAGAATTATGAAAGGGTTTTGAGGTATTTTTTATCTGGAACAGAAACGTAACTTCAAGCATGTACTTGTGAAACTAGAAAAGTGGAGGAAAGAGAAGCGAGACTGTAAAATGGGCTGGAGACTGGGTACTTAGCTCCTGTGTCCAAAATGTGGGTCTTAGACCTACATTTTAAAACAGGAAATGCGGGGATTGGGGTAATGGAGACTTGTACATCTTTCACAATGCCAGTGCTGTAAACAACCAGACTTCTAAATGCTCCTGGTAAAATCCGTCTCCGTTAAAGAAATTAAGGAGACTTTCACATGTTAAAGTATCTGCTACTCAGTTCAAACTCTTGTATCTTTTCTTTTTAGAGATATGTTTTCCTCTTGTTGCTGATGAGGATAGTGACAAGAGCAACACTATCAGTCTTGTCTAAGTGCTAATTTCTCACCAACAGATTTTCAGAATTCTGGCATATTGAAGGAAAAACCAGTATGGAAACACCTGTTTCCTCCAGAGATGCTGTGTCTGCCCGTATCCCTTCAGGGATGTTGTATCTTCACTGCTGTCACCCAAGAGGGGGATGGTTGTGAGAAGTCTGAGTTTGCAGGATGGAATTAAAATTTCCCTTTGATCAGTTCAGCTCCTTGAAAATTACTATAGAGAAACACTATTTCCAAAACAGTGTTATTGCAGCAGCAGAACTCTACGTCGTGTCTGGATATGAAGGATGGCTGTTGGCAGTGCTGTTTAGAAGATCACATCAGTGCGTTGCTCTGGTTCCCATTCATTCATATCTATTAGTACTAGGGTTATAACATAAATAAATCATAGCACTCCACCAAGCTGCAATAAACATATTACCCAAGCAGAAACTAGAACAGTGGGGTGGGCCATTACTGAAGATAAATGACCAAGTTCTGCTGTTAAGTGCTAAGGCTCCTGAAGCACAAGGGTGTTTTCCCAGTAAACATTGAAAGGTAAAATTAAAGTCTTCTCAAAGTCTAATAAAATTTAATACTTTTGTATTATAAATAATATTCTAAGGAACTCCTTTTATTCTCACAAGTTTTTAGAATTTATGGTGGGACTAGTACTGAAACCACCTCTTTTGGCATCTTTATTTCCCAGGTTCCAGTATCTGTTTGCAGGTACTGTGAATTTAATATCAGTTTCAACTTTTAGCCAGTAGACTCCAAGCAGTCATGGTTAAAGTGTTGCTGGCTACAAAATAAATGTATATTATGTCTGGGGTAAGAAGGAAGAGTGGCAGCATGTTTTTATTGAAGCCTTTGGCAAAAACATAGTCTTAGTACTGCTGCTAACTTTTGCCTACAGATGAAAGCCACGAGTTAAGCAGTGCTTGAAACCTGAGCCAGCCCACCCACCAGGGAACTGGAGTCCTGCTGAGCCCAAAATAGGGATGTGCTGGGATGCAGGCACAGCCTGTAATTCATGTTAGCACAGCTCATCAGATGCTAATTCAACCGTTCTGTTCTGCTGATCACATCACTCTGGGACAGTGGTTCTGCAGCATGGTCACCCCCCTTTGGAATGGATTAACTTCAGCTGGATGACTGGAGGTGATTGTTTAAGTGAAAAATGAGAAAAAGGAAAAGTCTCATGCTTTTCAGATAAGATAGGATTTATTCCTCCTGGATGAGGATACCAAGTAAGTTATGCTTGTGTGTGGATGTGTGCTTCGAGTAAGGCACAGCTCTACGATCTCTCACTGAAATGCAGCAGCAATGCACCATAGAGTAATCACATGATTACAGTCATAAAAAGGAGGTTGGGGAAAAGGCTTGAAAGAATGTGGCAGTGACAGACTGGGGATGGAAATAAATGCTGTTAGTGTTCTTGCTGCATGTGTGTGCAAGGCTTATTTGAAGCCAAGGAGGCACAAAATAAAAGCAGGGTATCTCAGATCATGTCTTAAAAAATCAAGCCTAACAAAAAAAAAAATAATTCTACCAAACTAACCCCTTGGGAACCACAAAAAAAAAAAAAGCTTTAGTCTTTCAACAAATAGATCAATATTGCTGCAAACTGAATAAAACAAAATAGGAGTTGTGCAGCACGTCTATCCAGCTGTGCTGAGTGCCTACAGTGAGCTGGTGGTCACAGGATCACCCAGGTTGGCAAAGATCTCTAAGATCCTCTAGTCCAACCCTTAACCTAGTACTGACAAGTCTGACCCTAAACCATGCTACGAAGTTGCACATCTGTGTTTCTTGAAGAGCTACAGGGATGGTGGCTCCACTGCTTCCCTGGGCAGCCTGTTCCAGTGCCGCACGATCCTTCTGGTAGAGAAATTTCTCCTAATGCCCAGCATAAACCTCCCCTGGTGCAGCAACTTGAGGCCATTTCTCATCTTCTCACTTGGGTATTGCTCGATGGGTGGGTGTGGGCTGACGCTGGGCTGGCTGTGGAGCTCCCAGCTGGGGCTGCCCTCGTGGGGAGCATCTGCGTGGGCTGTGGAGTACTCCCTCACGGCAGCACAAAAGAAAATCACTCCATTTCACATCAGGTGTTTTGTGCCGTCCTAACATAGCTAAATCTGTCACTGTGGATACCAGAAGATGAACCAGAAATGGCTTTGCAGAGGAAAAGGCATCCTCTGAGCTGCTGCTTAGACATGGCCAGCTGATGCTGGCAGTGGCTGTAACTTCACACCTCATCCAATCCGCACTGAAAAATAGAGGCCTTCTGGAGGTCATTACGAAGTAATGTTCCTGTTGTGGTGGGGAAATAGACCTTTGACTAATGTGGCATTTCTTTGTACATTTAAGTCACAGAAAGGTCCCCTTCCTGAAAGGTTGCTCAAGAGAAGTCAAAATATTGTTCCTCTTTCCTGTAAATAAACGCTGTAGCTTTTGACAGCCTTCATGGATCTAACTTTAAATTTATTCTTTGTATATGCAGTTTATCAAAAGGGGTTAGAAACATCATTTTAGAACAGTGCTTTGTTGCTCTCTGAAAACATGACGTGTAAATAATATTTCCTCAAGCGTTTAATTTATACTTTGGCTTTTGAATCAGACTTTTGAAAACTATCTCTGTGTTTTTAATATACATTCATCTGACTGACCTGAATTACCCACTCTTGGTGGGGCTTTCTTTGTCTGAGGCTGCTGAAACTTGTGATGGGTGCAGGAGAAGTTTCTCGGTGGCAGACCAGGGCTGTGCCCCTTCTCCGGCACCGCGCTCCCTGCCTGATGGGACAGGGGTTGCTCGAGCTGAATCTTCTGGTCAAAGTCTACGTGAAATATTCCTCTGGTTCTCAAAGTTGTTGAAGACACTGCTGCATGCCACAATAGGACACAGGGCTCAATGGACTGACAGTGGAAAAGCCAGTAAGCTAAGTGACTCAGGAGCAACTCTGGCATTAAGTGCGCTTCTCTGTTAATTTGTGTCTGTTTGCTCCTTTTTTGGTACCTAAGTAATGTTAGAAAAGGTTATTCATTTCCTTCCCAAAGCAGCTGGGGGCCGGGGTCCAGCTGGAACCCGCGAGCCTGGGGGGGCAGCCAGGGGGGCATGGGACCAGCAACGTGCATGAGGCTCACTGGGGGCACCCCGACTGCTGCCGGCAGGGCACGCTGCTAGGACGCTTCCACGTGTCGGATCAAGGGAGATGTACAGATTCTTTTTTTTTTTTTTTTTCAAATTAATCTAGTGGGAGTTGATTTTTTCTTTTGTACATTAATCTAGCAGAAGCTGATGTCTTCGTTATAGATCTTAGGCACTAAAGATGGCAAGAATATTTCAAGACTGGGTTTTCACATTATCTGGAAAAGTATATTTTTGTGAAAATATGGTCAAAAGCAAAAAGGCACCAATATTTTTGAGTGGTACTGTCCCAAGCATTTGATGTGACAAGGGTCTTTAGAACCATATTTTACTTTGCTCTTAGTTTTTTTTCTCTCCAAAGCAAGAAACTGAGAGCTCCCAGTGTGTAAAAGTACTCCAGCCCCTGAGGGGTTAGGTGCCTGAGTACTTTAACAGCTCCGTAGGAATGTGGTTTGAATGATGAGATATATGGATTGTTTTTCATCTTAAATTAGCTATTAAGTGGTGTCTGGCTTCTGTGGATGAAAAAAAAACAAAAAACAACACAGAGGGAGATTGACCCATCCTTTTTTCCAGGCTGGCTGTTCACCCAAGCAGTAGTCTCTGGAAACCCCCATCAGATTTTTCTCTTTCTCTCAGTAGCACCTAAAGTGAAACAAACGAACGAAACAAAACTTGATAACAGAAGTGATGAAACAATTTATTTTGAAAATTGGAGGCTCTGGCAGAAGGCTGAGTCTCTCCGCATGGGCTCGGCCTCGCACCCAGCCAGGTGGCTGGTGGTTTCCTCGGGGTGTAGCAGCTGCTGCCCGGCCTTCAGCTGGGTGTGCAGGTGGCACAGGGCTCCCGATGGCATCGGCGTGCTGCTGTGCCCTCCCTGTGCCCCTGCCTAGCGAGGTGGCCTGAAACAACAGGGACAGAAATAACTGCTTTTCTGCCATCAATCTCGTCACTAGTGGGGGAAAAAAGGATTTAAAAACGAAGATCTTCCGGGTGCTTTCACTGTCAGCATATCTCAAGGCAGCTTCTTGCAAACCTCTCCCTCTTCTCTTTGTTATTCAATTTCTTGGTAGTATTTCTTCTGTTAAGTTTATTTTCTGCAGTGTTACTAACAGCTTGCAGTCTTGTGGTTCTGTGGGACGGGAGTTTACCCACCCCTTGCAGGCATTCACTTTTATTTACTTTGTCAGAAGCCCATTTGGGGTTTACACTTGGAAAGTAAGCATTAACAGGCCTGGGTTTCAAGGAGGTGCTGCACTGGTGTTATATGAATTTAACTTTTTTTTTTCTCACCTCCTATGATTGTAAATCTATGTCTGCTTTTACCTTAATTTTATCTTAAATGAATGAAAAAGAGGCTTGGTCTATTAAAATGAGGCAGTTATAAATACAGTACCCAACAGCATAAGGGCTCCCTTACCCTACAGCACGTGGGCTCTGCAGCAAACACTGCTGCGGACGTGGCACAGCTAATTGCAGAGTGCTGCTGGAGTGGCACCATCATCTCTGCTGATTCCAACCAACTGCTCATGCTTAGGCACAGTACTCATTTCAGCTTTAAAACAAGAACCTCAGGACTAACTCTTTCTCCTCCTTGGAAGGATCCCTCCTGCGTGCCCCCCGTGCAGGATGGCAGCCCAGCTGTGTGCCCTTTCCTCCTCCAGCTCCTGCGCCCCGCGAAGCATCGCCTGCAGGGAGCGGGGCTGCCCAGGCAAGGGCAAGCTGCCTCTGCTCCTCGGCACCAGTCCTGTGGGGGATTTGGTCCCGTCGGTCTGGAGCCTTTGGGCCTGCGTTGGCTTCGGTTCATCGATGAGGCGTTGACGTTGCAGCTATCAGCGGAACAGCTGTAGCTTGGGTTTATAAGAGGTAAGGACAATACTTTTTTTTTTGATAAAGTATCTCAAACTGGACTTGCCGAATAAGTCATGCCTCAGATAATTTAGTCCAGAATAAACATTTTTGTATAGGCATAAAGACAGGGTGTGGAGAGGTGTTGGCAGCTGCAGCGAAGGGCAGCATCCCTCGCACCGCCCCGTTCCCATACCCCTACGGCTGCGGCTGGGCTCCAGAGCCACAGCTGCGCTGCACAGCCCCTGGCAGTGCTCCTCCCAGCTGAAATCAACCTGTTGCTATACCTTTCATTTTTATTTTTTTTTGTCTCCTTGCTAGAATGGAATCAAACATTGGGGTTTTATTTGTTTGTTTGTTTAGCAAGGGAAGAAATAAAAACACACCCAATATATTTCTGCCATAAACTTGCAACCTGCCAGTAGTAACTGGCTGGTGGATCTCAGATAATACTTTTCAAGGGTTTGCTTTCTCTCATGTGTTTACAGCATCTCCATTTCATAGAAGGAAATGGATATAAGTGCAAGTAAGTGGTGGAGCATTTAAAAAAAAGCTAATGAGGTCAGCACGATAAGGTGTATCTGCTGCTGTTTTGATACAGAAGCGAGGTGACTATTGCTGAAACGTGATGCTGGAGAGCTGCCACGCATGTCCTTCTGTAGCTTGCTGGGTCTCAGAAGAGCACTGGTGAGTTATTTCTATGGATTCAAACACAACTCTGGTCTGTGCTGTTCCAGCTGACGTCCCCAGGTAGGAGAGCAGGAAATCAATAACTCCTGCTGCTCTCTCGCATTTATTGCAGCTTCGTTACTGGCAGGGGATATTGTCTCGTTGTTTTCTTTTGATCACCTGGTGACGATGTTCCTGGAAGTTTTGATGTTCCATTAATATTGACAACATTTTTTTTTTCTTTGCATTTTCCCTGCTGCCTACTTGAGAGGTTACATTGGCTTTTCAGCATCTGTGTCTTCCCATCTGGCTCAGTGAACCTTGGGCAGCACAGCTGTTATCAGAGCAAACAGGTATTTGGGGGTTCAGCGCTTACTGATGGCCAATTTTTCAGTTAGTTGAGCTCTGCGTCCATCCTGTGTAACCGCAATTACTCCAGTTTTTTAACACCCCATCTATTTTCTTAATGAGAAATTATTTTCTTCCTATCTAAACCCACCTTTTCATTTCACTGCTGGTTAAGAAAGTGCAGGCAGTGCAGGCTCTCTGACATGAGCATCAGGTGACACCATGGCATTGAGCATCAGCTGTTATTATAGTGTTATCTGGGGACCAGGGCATTTTAACAGCATAAGGCAGTATTTTATTTGGCCTGAAGAATCTTTGGTACTACAATGGAGTGAGAAGAAACAACTGTTTAAGTTGGCATATTTGCTTGACAGCAAGAGGTGAGAGCATCTGGCACAGACCAAAATTTGGGACCACTTGGAGTAAAGAAATGCTGGTGAAATTCTGTCTTTAATGTGTAAAAGAGTATTTCAAAGGCATGGAAGTGCATGCTCATGCGCCTTGGAAATAACATCTCAAGTTTGACAAACTTTGGGGTGGGGAGAGGGGAAACATTCCAAACGTATTGAAAGCCAACACTTGTTATCAGTATCAGCCTAAAGTCAGGGTTGGCTTGCTTTCCTGAGATTTGTTTTTTCCTTCTCTTAAGAGAAAAAGATATAGAAACTCAAGTGGCATTTGGCCAGCTCAACTGACAGCTGTCTTCATTTGTATCTGGGTTGTTTTTATCTCAGACCAAATAAAGTGCCATAAACAGATTATACGCTGAATTTTGGAAGCTGACTCCAGAGTGCCCCTGTGCTGCTGCTGGGATGGGGGTCCTGGCCGGGTCCCATGTTCCCCAGCTTCCAGGTATGCACAGCTGGTGGCACCTGGGGGATACCTGGTGGCACCTGGGTGGTATAACTGTAACGTGTATGGGAACCCATCTGTTCCTGCTATCTGACAACTTTTTTAGTGTTTGTCTCACCGCTCCATGACTAATTGGGTTATGTTCTGGAATTTTTCTGTGATCTGTTTTCTAGTGTTATTTTTAATACAATGTCAATATTTTAAAAGAATTCAGAAAACATTTACTTTAACAAGCTGCTCTTTGAAGCTCCTCATGCAGTAGCAGCACTTGTAGTACATTTCTGGGGTGTTTTCCCAAAAAAACCTGTCACTAGTTTGCATGGGCCAAACATACTTGTGAAGGACAGTAGTCACAAAAGAACTGAACAAGGCTGAGCCTTCAGAACAAGGCCACGTAGGTCCTTCCAAAATTCTTGGTGCACATGTGAATGTGCAAGGAATAAAATACAGCCAGAGCATCTCCCCTGTAACATCTCCTCACCTTGTTTTCCGAGCGAGCAGGTTCACCGGTGGAGTCAAATCCCTGCTGATGCTAAAAGTCCCCGAGTGTCTCTTATTCTGGGCCCAATTAGGGAGGAATTGCAAAGCACTTTCACCTGGCATGTTAATATGCTTCTCTTACTTCTGAATTATGAGCAAAATGTACTTCATTATAGGTGCTCTTTTGCTTACCTTCCAACATCAACTTCTTCCTAAGTCTTTCTTTCATTTGTTGATGTGTTACACAAAACGCAGAATCGCTCTTGGGCAACTCCTTAATGTAGGCAAGCCTTGAATGCATGAAACCTTGTTATCCAAGTTGTGGGTAATCTGAAATTCATGTGTTTCCCCTGAATCCAAAATTCATATAGAAATTAAATGTAATCCCAAGCGCTGGTTATCTGAGTCCTTCAGACATCCCTCAAGACATACAACTAATCAGGATCACTGGTATGCAGCATTTAAGCATCCTAATTTTATTCAGTCAGGAAAAATATCATTTAATAACAAAAACCATAGCATGGTAAGTCAGCTGGATCCTTTTAGCAGGCTTTAACATTCTCATTTTCTTCTTAGCATTTGCCATTAGGATCAGTGAAAAGAATTGACTCATGCTCTTCTAGATACCCCTCTTTGGCAAAGAGTGGCAAAATCAAATCTGTAGGTTTAAAAATCAGATCTACCGTTAAATTTTCAGAAAGACCTACCATTTTGACAAGGATTTTGTGGTGGTTTTTTTTTTGTTTTTTTTTTTTTTTTAGAAGCTGATAGCAATATGTATTAGTAAGCACACATTATTCAAAGCTTAGCTTTGTTGAATGACAGCTCATTTCACAGTTTACTGAAACTTTATGTACATCTTTTTAACGCCAAGGAGGCAAAAGTAGGAGAGGAGGACAGCACCGGTGGAGCTGCAGAGCAGGCGGGAAGCTGTGTGCTCCCGGAGAACCCTGGCAGCAAAACGCTCGTGAAAAGGGAACGTGCCTCAGCAGCGCTCGCCCTGGTGATAGGGGCTGCCGAGCCCCGGCCCCCTGACCAGCACACGCAGACCCTTACTGCCCAGCGCCCGTTCATATAAGCAGATGAAAAGAGGCACCAAATGCTCTCATTTTTACCCTATAGATAGAAAGTGTTGTGAGGTTTCCAGTGTGTGTGTGTGTGTGTGTTATACAGCCCAGAAGGGCCACATCCCACCTTCGCGTCCCTGTGGGCTATTTCTCACGTGCTCCAGCAGTGAACGCGCCCTTCCTTTTATTTGGCAGTACGTTATGATTTCCGTGACAGCCTCTGCAGTGACAAAGTTCTGCCTTTTGGTTTCTTTGTTTGTTTATTTTGGCTTAGTATTCTCCGCTCGAGTCACATTAACATAGTTTTCCAATCTTTTCTACCAGACTTAGTCTGTGACAGACTTGTGTATCAGCAGCTCATTGGGAGGGATGGTACAGATGCAAAATTTAAGAAGTGTGTTATTGTCCTAGACCAAGTGACTTGTGGATATGTTTTGGCTTCTCTTTCTACCATCTCTTTCACTTTTCTAACTCAATATTTTTGTTAGGAGAATATACTAGTACTTTGTGCTCTGCTAGAATTGCTGTTTTTAGCAGAGGCATCGGAAAGCCATCACTGGGTTGTATTTTCTCCCATCAGGCCTGGACACTTTAACTCCCGAGCCTTAGTAATTCATCTAGACAGGTGGATCCTGCATGCTGCCAAGCGCTGTACGTATTGCACGGCGGCGCTCCTCAGCACATTATTTAATCCAATTTTTATTCTGTATGTTTGAAATGCAGTGATGTAAAGCAAAGGGCTGAATATTGGAATAACTTGCATTAAAGTTCAAGGGCCTGTGGATAAGCTGAGGTTCTTATCAATCTGTGTTTTGCTGTCATTTCTATAATGATAATACTTAAATGGGCTGATTATACATTCTTAAATACAGAAATGTACAATTTCCTGCATGACACTGAGTGAGGGATTTGACCTATTTAAGTCTCAGAAGGAAATAAAGAGAATCAGCATTAGAGTTGTCTCCTAACATTGAGGACACACAGGCTTGCAAAAATCGCTTCTGACTTCAGCTGTTTCTGCATGTCCTCATAGCATCAGGACACCTCGGGCAGCTGAGAGCTGTCACAGCACCGGTACAGCACTTAAAGGAGTGAAAGTCCACAGCCAGATCTGCGCTTTCCAGACCCCACCTGAAATCCATTTATTTATTTATTTATTTTTCTGCAGGGAGCTCCATGGAGCCAAACCTCTCTTCCCAGAGCCATTGCTGAAGGTAACTGTGCGGGCTCCTGTCCACCTGCTACCAGGGGGCCACGTCTCAGGCCGTGACATACGCTATGTTAAATGCAGTCACTGTCAGGGGAGGAAATCTGCGTCCCCTCAGGCAGAATAAGGATTCCTCCGCCACAGAGGTTTGGTTTTGATGGGGTTGGAGCAATGTGCATCATTACCTCCCTCCTGCTCCCTCTTTGAATGGTACCAGTGCACAGCCTTCATTTTCTGTTGATTTTTTTTCCTTGATTATTTCCACAGGGAAATAAAATGGAATTTTGTGTCTGATTTTGGTGAGAGGGAAAAAAAAAAGGAAAAATGATTCATAGTCAAGCTGATATTTCATTATTACTTTTCAAGCTCCTGAACAGAAAACTCATGTATTTGCATAACTCTTTAGCTACAACTGTGACAGAAGCACAGGAAGATGGCAAATCTCCAATGCTTGCACGTCGTGGTCTGCGTTCAGATTTTTGTCGTCATTCTAAGGAAATCTCAGTTTCTCAGCACTTACTAGAAAATTTGTGTGGAATACTGCTGGGTTGGAAAGATGTATGTGAACATTTGTGTGGTGGAGATAACTTAATCACGTATAGGGTGGAGTCTGTTTATAAATGACATGGGGGAGAGTTTGAAATCGTGTGTGTGAGCAGATGGTTAAACCGGACACCAAATGTTACTCTCTTTTGCTGTTTACTGCAGAAAACAGAATGGTTTAAAAGTCATGTTTTTGTGAAACAATGGAAAAATACATTAATCCCGGATGAGAAGTTATCCTACTAAGAAGAAATGCATCTATTTTAAAGTGCCATGGCTTCTGGAGATGCGGGGAGAGCCCCGTCTGCGTGCTGGGGCTGGGGCTGCTGTGCACGCCGCTGCCAGGAGAAGATGAGCTGGGCAGGCTCCGTGGGGTGCTGCCACCCTCCTGGATGCCTCTGCACAACCCGGGTGCTTTTGGATGAAGCCTGCAAAAGCACAGTTATTTAACCCAACATATTGCCACAGTGCTTGAAGATGCACACCCTGTTTGGGCTGCCCCGGTGCCTGCAGGTGTGGAAGCAGCCACACAAAACCCGCCGTGCTCAAGGGCTGATGGCAGCACCTGCGGGACGGGGAAGGAAATCTCCAGCGACTGCTTTCGTAGATGGATAAATGTCACTGGGTACATTTGCCTTGCACCAGGAAACATTGTTCTGCCACGCACCTAAGCAGCATTTAAAATATCACGATTATAATTTTTAAGTGGGCTTTTTTATACACTGGAAGTATAGATTAAAGACTACTGCATAATTTTCATGGTGCGTTGTAGCTTTTCCTTCTTTCAAAATGCAGAACAAAACTGCTTTAGAAACAGCAAACACCAGCTGAAGGTTCGCATGGTTACACAACCTAATTATAAACATTCAGTGAGCTCCAAAAGCACAGCGGAGTAAATAAATGTATCACACAGCTGAAGAATGCATCCCTTATTGTCAGATATTTAACAGTTTTGAAAGTAATTAAAAGCAAAGTATCCGTTTGAGTCTGCAATTTAGCAGAAGTTTAAATTTTATTTTATAAATTGGAAGGTAGCTGAGGATAACCCCCTATGCAAACAATGGCAGTGAATATTCAGATTTCTGGAGTTGGAAAATGAGCAATTTCTGTTGAAAAGATAAACATAATGATTTATTTTCATTCATCTTATAAAATGAAAAGCTACACACATTAAAGAAATGACATCCCTTGTTCTGTTGTTGCAGGTTATTATACAGGGGACAGCGACGGGGACTGGACTGCAAGCTGTGGCTCCTTCAGCACGGGGAGTGAATGGACCTGGTAATTCATTAGTCCGAACGCAGCGCAGCATCTCCCCGCTCTGCTGTTTGGTTTGAGAAACTAAAGTCCATTTTACTGCTGAATTTTATGTGATGCTGGAGGAGGTATTCTTGAGATAAACAATATTATCCACCAGAGACTGATATGAGATGATAAAAGCCATTTTATTTACGGTATTTTCAGCTATCTTGTCAGTATAATGTATTGCATCATGGGAAAATGCTGGATTTATTTTAACCTTGCTCTAAGAAGTGGATTTGCCGTATACCTGTCCACTGAGCCACAGCTCTCGTGTGCTGATTTTTGATGCTGTGATTTACGTTCAGCTTTCTGGGTCACGATAGCTGTGGCAACATACTGCACATTACGCCTCTCCTAGAAGAAGAACCACGAAGACATCGTCTCGTATTTTAGTACTAACAAGTGCATTTACTTCACGTTGCCTCGGGAAGGGCAGAGGACACTCATACCTTGCCTACGTTAGGGCCGGTTCCTGCAGCCGCCCGTGCCCTGCAGCCACCGGCTCTGCCAGGGTCTGGCCTGCACCGCGCTTGCTGGGGGAAATGCTTCCTGCTAAGAAGGGCCAATTCTTTTACACAACCCAACCCACCACCAACAAAAAAAGTAGCCACTACATGATAGCAACTCCCCTGCCCTGAAAATGAGTCCATCACACTTTTAGGTAACTTTCCCCTCCGAAGGGAAGTCCATTTCCTCATCCTGCCCAGCCAGGTGGTTGGGCTCTTTCTGTTTTTTTATTCCAGAGCGTGCTGACCAGAAGCTCACAGCGGTGTGACTGGCAGCCTGCCGTGGACCTTTGCCTGGCCAGTACTGAGCACTGTCGGCATGAACCTCACGTCATTCATGGTCTTCGTGGTGATGACAAAGATAGCGCAGCACTGGGTCTGAAGAGAAATCGGCTGTGCACCCTTTGTGCCAGTGGGGCTCTGTCTGGAAGGGATTTCGTCCCAGAACGATGCCCAGGAATGGACCAAAAATGACTGCTGGTGTGGGAGGTCAGTGCTGGCCTTACTGGTGACTTTTTGTGGGCTTTCCTTTCTGGTTTGCTGTTCCTGTGCAGTCTGTGCCTCTCAGAGACAGTATTGGCATAGCAGCACGCCAACCGAACTCTGCCTTTAACAGCAAAGAAATCTCTATTGTTTAAGAGGATGACTGCTTAATCATAAAAAACTGCCTCCAAATGTTAAATTCAATGTGATTCCATTTGTACCAAACTCAAGAATGAAATTTATTATTCAGTTGCAGTGAAGCCTCCTATCGAGACATTTCCTCACTTGCTCTCTGGATCCTCTCTTGTCCCTGACCTTTTCTATTTGTTTTCGAAGCTGATGTTGCTTTCAGTGAGTGGATTTTAACTGCTGCCTTTCAAGGTTTAGCAGAGTTTTGTAGAGATAAAATTTGAAAGTCTGAAAAAATTAAAAGTCTTACCAGAAGAGAAGCAACTTGGAGACACAAATAGACTGTTTTTTCCAACTGTTTTGTCACTGTGTAGACTGTTCTAGTTTAAACCTTCTCACATGTGCTAATGTAAGCTGAACTGATTCAGAATAACAATCTGCAGGTGTTTTGTTCACTTATTGTGTGATATGTTGTCGATATTAAAGGCTGTTCAGACTATATCTAATATATGAGGACATGTTTTGTCTTTTGCCCCTAATGAAACACCATAAATTCTCAATTATTTAGCTCTCAAATTCTTATATTTTAGATTTTTTTTCTTTAAAACTTTGTTTAGAAACATCTGCAGTTTTTGTGAGAGAGCCCCTGATATGCTTATAGAATCCAAAAAAATGATTCAAATCTAAATATATTTAATGAGATATCTGTTGGGTTGCTGTGGCCGAAGTACGGCAGGGCTGGAAACACGGCGCACTCGGTGGTCGAACGGCCCGCGATGGCCCTCGAATGATCACCCCGTTTTGCATTTCCCCTGTACGAACAAACCACTGCTGTGCTCTTCTCAGTTTACTCTGACGTGCGACCTTGATGTAACGGGTATTGGATCCTGCCCGCAGCTTCCAGAACTGAAGTCCTCGCTCTTCCTCCCTCCTTACCCACACGGCTGGGTTGTGCTGAGCTCCTCCAGCCCCGCGGGCAGCCTGGGCACGGGGGTGCCAGCCGGCAGGCCCCGATGAAATGCCATTTCACGTGGCAGCTCAGCTCGTGGTCAAAAGGTGAGACCCTAAGCAGGCACACGTCCACGTGGGGTGGAGGAAATTAGCCACACAGATTCAGCTGGAGGTTTGAACCCTGTCCTGATAGTTTTTTCCTTTCTCCTGTCCCCATGTCTCTTTAAAGCCCCTTCTTACTTGGCTCAGAGAAGCTGTGGATGCCCCATCTCTGGAGGTGTTCAAGGCCAGGCTGGATAGGGCTTTGGGTAACCTGGTCGGGTGGGAGGTGTCCCTGCCCGTGGCAGGGGGTTGGAAATGGATGGTCTTTAAGGTCCCTTCCAACCCATGCCATTCTCTGATTCTATGATTTAAAGAATAAAATACAACAGGTGTTTGAGATGCATTTAGGTATGTGCTGGGTTTGCCTTAGGAGACAATATTCAAATGCTAGAAAAAAATAAAGGTAAGGGCTGTGTTTATTCTAACTGGTCAGGCAGGCCGAGGCTTCATCCCCAGCCCCTGGCCAGGCCGGCACGCTGTGCTGGCACGCTGCTCCCCCGCCTCGGGAAATCGTGCCGGGGGAGCGTGCTTCTGGGAGCGCTCTCACAGCGCTAGGGAATCCTGTTTGTCTCAATGTCCACCAGAATGTTTGCTTTCTGCCTGGTATTCCAGTATGTACGTACAGAAACTACATGGCAAACTGAATTTCCAAAGTAGTTTGCTTGTTTTCTGTGATTATTAGCAACAAGCCGATGAGTTTTTTGGTTTATTTACTGGCCTTCTGCTGTGCGTTTCCCTGCTTTATCTGGCTATTCAATTTTGTTTTCTTATAGGTTGAGATGCTTACAGAAAAGACTAATTTTACAGTTTTTGTTGGGTCTTTGCAAATCTTTGAAGGATTATGTAGACTATATTTTATTACTGCGTAACAACACTTATATCCTGCTAGAGTTATACTGATGTTGCCATGTTGAGCATCACTGCAACAGTTAAAATTATTTACTAACTCACTATTTACCTCACTGCATTGACCTGATTTTGTACAGGCTTCTCATTAAAAGGAGGCCCTATGCTTTTGCACTTTTCCTCTCTTTGCAGCGTTTCTTTAACCAGTCATTGCAATGCATGAAATACATACACACTGCATGTTCTAGTGTGTGCATTTTGCCTTGGGGCAGCACGATTGATCTGGCTATCTGGGCCCACCTCCCAGACAGAGCTATTCTCTCTGCCTTGCAAGAGAAATAATAAAGAAAAAAATCGAATTAAGGATTTCAATGCAAAGAAGTTTGCCTCTGGATCCAAGCACTTAAAGGGAATGCATCCATCTTGAATTTTACAGGAACGTACAAGAAAGCCGGTAAGCTAGAAAATCCAGTCAAGCACACAGCAATGCTAACAATCAGACCCCAAGGATTTTATCATCATGTTCTTGCTTACTGATGATCTGTTAAAAATGATTTATTTGGTAATGATTTACATTCCATCCTAAACATAGTCCCTATGATTCTCCTTGAAGAGACTTGCAAAAGTTTGCTGATGAGTTATAGGAGTTTCTTCTCAAAATCAAGCCTGTTCCAAGCAAATACGGAGACTGCCTCACCAAATAATCTAAGAAGAAAGAAGTTTTTTTACCTGTGCTAAATAAGCACATGCTCAACTACTGGACTTGACCAAGACGTGACTGCTGTTAACTTAAGAGCTCCACTAGGTAAGACTGGATGTTAGTTTGCATTTCCATGAAATAACGAAAAAATCAGTAAGCTAGCAGCTCAGTAAGCACTGACTTTACATTTCCTGCTTTTTGTGTCGTAACATTAATGCTATTTTAGATTCAATTTATCTATTCTATTTCTTCCCAGTGATATGGTTAGTAGGTTAGCATTTGAATGCTAAATCTGCCCTGGAAGTGGATGACATTTTTTTTTGATTGTCAATGCACAAATAGGTGCAGTAACACTGCTGTTTTTTATTTTTGTATTCATTTTGTTATATTGTAATTGACACTATGCCTTAGGCATAGCATTATCTTATTGTTTGTTGTTGCTGTTTAATGGAATAGTATTCCTGACAGTTTTCGCCTATGGATTTTACTACTTTTCATTTATCTCTTGTTGTTTGCTTAAGTATCACAAAGCACAGTTAATTGTAACACAGAAACGTTACAATACCTGTGGGTTTGCTTGATTTCTTCCTTTAAACATGGATTAAGAGCAAGAGGCTCCATCAGTTAAGAAAAGATCTGAACACTAATGTAGGCTACACGTGCTGAAGTTTTTATCTAGATATGAATTTTAACTTATGAGTAAAGGAAAAACTTAACTCATTTATGTTTTAGAAAAGTATTATTTGTATCACATATCTGCATGTGGCAAATGTCAGTTTTGTAGTTTTTGGTGAAGATGTAAAAACTTGAGTAATCAGGAGCATTGGCAACAACTGGGGACTCGGGAAGAGAAATGAGATCCCGTAGGTCAAACTATGGAAGACAAAGTGGGAGAAGCCCCACTTCCCAACCTGTTTTGGACAGGGACTTTGTGAGGACATGGAATGCTAAGCATAGAATCAGTAAGGCTGGAAAAGGCCAACATGTAACTGATGGCAGCAGAGCTGTACTTTGGGTGTTTTTTAAAGCTTTTTACTTGGAACCATGAGAAATGAGAGATCACATTTATCTGTCTGGCAAATTTAATTATTTAATTTGGAATCTATCCTTGCATTTAAGTATTTAATTTTTATATTTACGTTAATGTAAGTAGTTGTTTATTGCCTGTATTGCTGCAGTAATTATTATTTTAGTCATATGAAGAATCAATAGCTAAAGCTTTAACTTTCAAATCCAGTTTCCAAGCTTTGTATAATTTATTCTGCTTATTCTGGTTTCTCAGAATGGGATACCTTCTTTAAATGCTCAGAGCCTAAAACCATATTTTATTGAGTCACGAAAATACGTTCAGAGTACTTCGTGATATTGTGTCATAGAGATAATCTTTCTATTTCAACAATTTTCCACCAGGTTGTTTCTATCTGGGTGGCTAGAAATTTCAGGATTTGCTCATTTTTCCCCTCTGCCTTAAGATGATGAGTTAATTTTATTCTAATAAGCCTGTTCTTTCCAAGGCTTAGAGTTGTGCTATCTTTTTGGAAAGAGAAAAATATATATATATATATATATATATATATTTCCTATATATTAAAGAAACCTGACGTGGTAAAAGAAGTTCCTTGCTCTTCAGAAGCGTTGGTGCTCACCTGCTGGTTTGAGTCACACGTAAATGCTGGATGCCTCTTCCCTCGGCTGTGCCTCTGGGGTTACTGCACACTTTCCAAACACTTTTGTCAATTTTTAATGTTAAGGGAAAGTAAATCCAAAGAATTGCATTGGCTCACTTTTCCTTTCTCTGTCCTGTGATTATGTAAATGTAATGGAAGATGTTTTAGTATAGTTTTTGAGGTTTTGTATGATTTCAGGTTTAAAAAGGATTTAAATTTTTTTCTTCAGCCCGCAGGAATTTTCTAACTCTTATTCTTAGACCTGTTGTGCTGACATAACACTGAAATTATGTTGTCTTTTATTTTCTTTGGGGTTTGCATTGTACATCTCATTTTACTGTGAGCATACATCAGCTTTTACTGAGCATGGCTCCAAAGCAAATTTTTCTTCTGGTGTGTCAGTTTGTTGTTTACTTAGTGCCAATTGTGGTTTTACAGCACACTTTGCCAGTTGCCCTTTAGTTATATTTTTAGGGGGTTGTCACATATTTCACAACAACTTTTTTTTTCTGTGTTGCTTAGAGAAAGGTTAAGTACATTCTTGATTACTCAGGTACTTCTTTTTTTTCACAGTACTGTTGAATTAAATGCATGTGATTTGTTGCATGGCTTGAGTATCAAATGTACACACTACATTATTCTTCTACATTGAGTTGAAGCTAGGAATTTTTAGAGAGTAAATATATATGTAAATTACCTAGACTGAGAAGACTTTCTAGATTTTCATTTTGCAGAAGATGTATTTATTCCTTTGGAAATATATCAACAAGAAGACCAAAACCTCTCTGGTTTGAAAACATTCCCAACCTAAAGTTGCGTTCTTCTAGTTAAGCAGGAGTTGCAAAGTGGTGAGGAGTTTGAGTACTATTGGTAAAGAATTTGTCGTGCTGTCTCTTTGTTGCACTGTCAGTACCACCGGGACATCTGACGGAGCCCTCTTCCTCTTGAGGAACAGAGGTGTTAGACCCCCCTCAACCTCCGGGGCCGAGGCTTACCTCCCAGGGCTGCAGGAGAGGCAGAGCGAGCTGCAGGAGCCTGTGCGTGGCTGTAGTTAACTTAGGATGAAGTGTGTGAATTTTGGATTTCATTGGGTCTAGATACGCACATGCACTTTGCTTCCTCTTCCTGTAGGTAACAGAGCGATGACCTCGGGGCACTGCTTGGAGAAGGCGATGCTGAGCTTGAGAAATTTTAACAGTCCTGATATGTGCACGTGTTCAGTCCCGTTGTTTGATGAGCAATATCTCAGGCAAGGCATTTCTCCTCTAATGCTGTCTTGATATAATTTGATAATATATAATTTCATAAGGTACAACATAACATTATTTTTAGTTTAAGACTTTGGTAAGTTAATAGGGTCAGATTTTGTTCCTACGGGATTTACTCCTAAGGAGGTCAGTGTCGGTATGTTTTATGTGCTGGGGACTGTGTATGATGAGGGTACAGGAGGTGAGCTCTGTAAGCACCAGCCCGAATTGCAAAACTCCTTTCCATTAGCAGCAGCCGCTCCGCATCCCCACCCCACAGGGGAAAGCCGGGTCGCTGCGGCACAGCTCTGCCTCTGTGCTGCCAGGAGGAGATCTCATAAACCTCCTTTCCAAACATCTCGTTGGTCTTGTGGGCAAGGCAGGGCTCTGGTGCTCCGCTGGAGGCTGCCCGGCTGGTGCCCAGTCTGCCCTTTTGCCTTGGGTGAGGCCCCCTGGGCTCTGCTGCCCGCGGGCTCCTGGCGCTGACGCTGCTTCGACGGCTTCCTTGGGAATCAGCATGGCTCGGGAGCCAGTGGGCATTTACTCTGCTCGGGCTGCCGTCAGCATCGCACCTTCACGCGTGCCCCTGAGGAGGCATTTCTGTCATCCTTCAGCCCTGCCATTGGCACTCTGGGTATAAACCACCACGGCTGCGCTGCTTCAGAAAGCAAAAACTTGCCTCCCGTTTCTGCAGGTGAGGGGGTGCAGAGAGCCCGTGGCCGAGGCCTGGTTTCTGCCGGGAGCAGGCACACGGACGTGATGGATGGCGCCGCACAAAGTGCGCCAGCTGTCCTGCTCCGAGGGCTCCCGGAAAGCTGCCGTGTGTGACAGAACAGGCCACCAAAACTGTAATTAGTCCTTTTCCCGTTAAGTAAGGAAATTGCAAATTTTACGCGTTGTTTCATAAACAAAACCCACATACGAGTGAAGTGAGTTATTCCGTATGTACCATTCCTTTTGCACACTAAACAGGGGCTCGTTTATTATCATACTTCTCATGACTTGACATTGTTCTCTTGTTTATTTTTGCCTAAAAATATGTCCTTGCTCTGGTGTAGCAATTTCCAGGTTCCTTAATTTGTTTTGTTTGAAGCGTTTCTCTGGCAGTCACATACTACAGCATGATGATGGTATAGAAGTTGTTATTTAGCAACTAATTTAAATGAAAATAGACATAATTTAAATAGACTGAAATGTCTTTAATACTATTTTTAAAGACTAATGGAAACGCTATGCTGGCTTGTGCAGTGCAGTATTGAATACAAAATAAACAAAATTGTTCAGATGCATTTAGATGATTCTTTCAGCCCTTCATGGGGTTGTTTCAATGCAGAAAAACTCTGCAGTGATAAGATTTATCAAAGGAATTGTGAATCGCTTTGATACAAAAGAGATATTTATTTCACTGCAGGCTTGCTTTTCCCCGAGGAGATCTAAGTGTTTTTTCTTTTGCTGAAATATGGCTTTAAACAACTCCAGCGCTACGGCACAGGACAGAGGGTGACCGCGTGCATCCCTTACACAGCTGCAGGCTCCCGCAGCCGGAGCTCCGAGGGGCACCGCGGCCGGGCTGGGGGCATTCAGGCTGCACAGGAGCATCCCGGCATCCCCAGACACAGACATCGATAGTGGAGATGGGGCTTTTGCTTTCTTATTTATTTATTTATTTATTTATTTTATTTTTCTTTTTAATGTAAGAAACAGCTTTGTTCTTTCTGAGTCCAGAGTTTGAGAAGTATCCAAGGCTTCCACAAGCACAAAGAGGAGAGCTGTGGTTTGTCCTCACCCTTTCTTCCCTGGCGCCTATCTGGTAAGTTGGGGAAAGTTTAAGAAGGGCTTGGAAAAAGAATAGAAAAAGAAAATCACAAAGCCCAGAGTTTTCATTTCCTAGTTCCTGGTGAAACAAATGCTGGTGAAAGTGAGTTCAGGAGCTGCATGCCTGAAAATCATGCTTTAAACAGCCGTGAGCGCCTGTGCTCGCTCCGAGCAGAGGTTCCAGTGCCGGTCCCCTCCCATGTGTACCGAATCAGGTCCACGGGTAAATTCAGGAGTATGGCAAACGGTCCGGCGTGGGCAGCTGAAATCCGCCCAAACCGGCTGTTTGCTCCCGCCGGGCCTGGGCCCGAGTTTGTCTCTGCCACGGGGAACAAAGTTGGCCTTGGTGTACACGTAGGTATTAAATAATGGCTGCTGTAGGAGTTAATTTGTGTGACCTGTGCTACTTAATCTTATCGAATAGCTGCTCCAGGAGCCCAGTCCCTGGTGCATCGCCCGTGCCCGGCACCTGGGGCTGACAAGCACGACAGCGTGGGAAAGGCAAACTGCATTAAGGAGGCAGCATCAAGCTGTTAAAAGGAAGGTGTTGTTTTTTTTTTTTTTTAAAAAACAAACACACACACACACATATAAAAGTAGCATAAACTGGAGGCATTGAGAGTTTAAATTTCCTTCTGCTTGTTGTTAATGTATTTTTGCACTTCTTCCTGTATAAGAAGATTGAAATTCCTACCAGAGTAGTATTGGCATAATATAGTAGAATCAGACTATTGCAACAAATCATTGTCATAGAAGATTTAAAAGCAGAAAATGAATGCGGTTTGAAGTAATGTAATTACACTTCACAGTGCAGTATGTGTGGAATTCAAAAAATATTCTGCTTATTTACGTTTTCCTCATATGAATGTGTTTTTGAGGTAAAAAGTAGGAGAATATAAAAAAAAAAGTCCTTAGTGTTCCTAAATTCAGCTGCTTCTCTTTTCATTCCTGGGTAACTCTGAATGTTGCTTAATTAAGCATAGAAAGAAGAGGTGTGGAAAGTGGAAGATGCAGCAACTTCTTACAGGTTGCAAGAACTGGACCTTTCTTCCCCAGGTAGCTCCACTTTTATGTAGCCAGGGACATTTGAAAGACAGCTAGCATGCTTAGATTTGTTGGTTAGAGGAAATTTTTTATTTCATCGTTAGGAATATGGTACAGTGTAAATTAATAAATGTCGGTTTCCTAGGTTGGATGTCTCAGCTTCCCAGCATCACCCAACGCCTTGTGCTCCTTGTCTGGTGCTCTGACATCACTCATAAAGGTTATAAAAGCCTCTCGCCTGGCACTCGGGGAACCCAAACCGAGGTGAGTCCTGCTGAGGAATTACAAAATGACTTTTTAAGGTGGGATTTTAAGTATCGTTCCTATTTCATCTTTACTTTGTCGATCGGACAGGCGTGCCTTGCAGCTGCTCAAGCAGCACCAGGTACATATGAACCAGGGTGTTATTTCACGGTAACACTTTGAACTGAATAATGTCCGTTTTAAGGCCAAACCGAGCTGTTCGATGTGAGATGAGATCTCCTGGGGGGTGCAGAGCCCATGGGCCGGGGGCTGCGGTAGCTCCCTGCTACCTGACTGCCCCCGCTGAAGAAGAGGCATGGCAGGGGGACAGTAGGAGGCAGTAGATAACATCCCAATCTTCATTTTCTGTGTTTCTCCCACTCTGCTTTCTTGATTTTTCAATTTCTTGTCATTTAGACCTCTCTAGATGGTTGCTACTGAATCAATGTAATGATAATTTTAGTTTACTCGCATGTAAAATTTATAAAAACATTGATATCTGTCTTCACAATATGGCCAACATACATTTATTAGGACAAGGCATCCAATTTCTAAAAGCGATGGTTTAAATTGACTTCAGAATTTCAGAGCTGGGCGTGAATTATTTGCAATAATTTTCAGTACTTCAGGTTTAGCATCTATAGCCCTGTTTACAATTTAAATGACTGTAAGGAGAATCCAGTAATAGACACTAAAGTGTCTCGCCTAATTTTTAAAGCTCTGTATACATATTCATAAGGCAGGGTGACGGAGATGGAGAACGACAGTGAGGAGGAGGAAAATTTCTTTTATTTGCTGTCTCTGCGATGTTTCCTCTTATGGTTTCAGACCCATTTCTTTCCCCATCTCTCCTTGCTCTTTGTCCATACACAGAGATGGGAAAAGCCTTTCCACAGTTTTGTTATATCAGAGCCAACTGTAGGGTATCAGCATTCACAACATATCCACCTAATATTTTTATTTTTATTCTAAGACATGAATTACTTATCTCTTTTTTTTTTTTTCTTTTTTTCTGGGTGATAGGTTTTAGTTTGTTTTGGGTACCTCAGAAACGGGAACGAATTTTGTTCCTGCTCCTCTGTGCCTAACAACGTGTGGGAGTGGGTGTATTTGTCTTCATTTTAGAAGTGTGCTTTTTTTCATAACCGCTGAGTTTTACCAGGAAGAGAGCCAGACTCCACAACCAACATTAACAGAGATTTCATTAGTTGTTTTTATTCACTAAAAAACCCAAAATACATCTTTTGACCCGGTGGTTTCTCTCTGGGGAGCCTGGCAGCCCCCAGCTGTGGTGCCGACACCGAGGTGTGGCTGCTGGGGGACGGCCGGGCAGCTGCGGGGCTTCACGGCTCGGGTGGGGAGCAGCTTCACAGGTATTTCCGAATGAACATTAATTCCTTTTGCATGTTGTAAGCTTTGCTCTGTTTGTCAGCTTCAATTTAAAGGAAATACTGCGTGATCCTATTGGCTAGACTTTGGGTTGCGGTGAAGGTGAACTTTCCTAACAGCCCTCCCAGTTCCGAACCTCCATCTTGCAGAAACGACCAGAATTGTATTTCGAGTACTTCCTAGCTCGGACTAGACAAAAACACTTCTAAAAACTTTTAATTTTTTTTTTTTCCAATTTCATTTCTATTTCTTCTTCTATTTGGAGTAAATTCAGAGGTGCGAGAAGAGGAGGAACTGCTAAGGTTTAGGTGTCGGATAAGAAACTTGAAGGAGGCTTGCAGGAGCAGCGCCCGCAGCCTCAGGGCTGCTATGTAGGCCAGCTTCCTTTCTGCCTTTCTCAAGCGATTGTGAATGCCAGAATGGGGTGAGAATGGTTTGAAGGATAAAAATAGAAACATTTCACAGCTTCCCGCTGCACTTCAAGCTTCCTTACATTCCTTGGGTATCCCAGCGCGGCTCTCTGATTTCTGCACTTATCCTGGGCTGCCGACTGAAAGTCCCATCGCTGTGCTGTGCGTATGCTGTTTTTAAAAGCAGCAGTATGTTTAAATAAGCGAGAAACTCAGCCCTTCGGCACTGCTGAGCCTTCGCTGAAGTCGCTGGGCAGGGCTGGGCCCTGCTGTAACCACTCGCAGCAGCGCACAGCCTGCGGTGCCGCAAGCGCAGCTCCACGTGCAAGGGATGCTCCGAGAGCTCACGCCTCTCCTTGGCGTTCCTTGCTCCCTTTCTCTTCTTCTTCTTTTTTTTTTTTTTTTTTTTTTTCAACAAATAGGGGAGCCAATGCTAAACCAACACAACCTGTGGAGCACGGGCACGTGCCTCAACTTAGAAATATTTTAAAAATCACATTCCCCTCCTCTCCTCCACCAAGTGAAATTATCTCAAAACTGTTTTTATAGTATCACAGACGCTTCTTGTAAGCTTCCTAATGGACGGGAGAGTCCCTGGCACATACAGCAATCATGTTGTTCTGTGGTTGAGAGTTTAGTCAAAAATATTTTTTGAATTTTTTATTGACAGTTCTCAAAGCTTTTTTAAAAGCATGATTTATTCAGAGATGCTTAAATAGATCTGTAAGTTGGGTTGTTACATTTTCTCTTAGACTTTCTGTGCTGTTCTCTGAATTGCTTGTTGTAAATTTTAGCAAATTTTGCTTCCATCCAGAACAGTGTGTTGTATTAAATGAAGCTCAGGTAAATCATGTTTTTCCCTTCAGTCCTGTCATCCAGCTAGCTGGATTGACCGCTTGCTCAATCCTTTCATGTCTGAGAGAAAGGAAGGAAAAAATGATTAACAGGAAAGAAGGTATATAATCTGTAAGAACAGATAATTTCTATAATAACTTTTGGTTACCTTTGTGTCACAGCAACAGCTGAGTCGTGAAGGCTTGGGGATGGCTCCTTGTGCTGCACCACCAAAGGAGGACACTGGTCAGGAGGAAGACGTCTCCTTGGCAAGATCCCTCCTGCTCGGCACCCATGGGCAGGAAGCTCTGGGGGTGCTGCTTCGTTATCTGCTTGCTTGCCTTACTGGCTGCCAGGGGTCTGGTTCTCCACAGCTGTGGTTTCGTGCATGGCTATCTTTCTCTAATTTACCTTTTAAATAATTAGGTTATTGGTATTGTTTCATGATTTCACAGTTTAGTGAAATTCGTAGCACAATGTGGAAATCCCTGGCTTTCAAACAGCTTGACTCCTGCTAGTGACTGGCAATCACACCTCTGTTTTATTTTGGAAAAAAAGTTTGCACTACCCAAATGTTAGCACCCTTTGGAGATCAGTGAGAAGCCTGAGGACGAGACAGCACGGGTTTAACTGAGGTGTGCCAAGCTCTCCTCCATGCCGGTGGGTGGCCCTGGAGGGCAGCAGCACTTGCACCACGCCTGCTCTTCGCGTAACTCCCAGGGGAAGAAGAGATCCGATCCTCTCCATCATCACGCCGAACACGGAAGTACACCCTGTGAGATGGCTTATGAAGGTAGATGGGGAGGCTAAAAATTCCCCCCACGTCTTGATTAATAGCTGAACACAGTTCTTAGGAATTGCCTACCTTGCAGAATGGATGAGATTTGCCATTTGGGACCTATCCAACCAATTATGCCCTGTTCAGACAATCACTCAGCATGCACTGCTGGAGCTACTCCATCTAAAAAAGCTGCTGGTCTCCATCACTTTTCTGACAGGTCGCTTAGTGACCACGCCACTCGTGTACTTTTTGGTTCAAAATAGCTCCATCTTTCTACACCTGATCTTTTCAAAGACTTTCCAAAGCTTATCCATCAAGATTTGTCTCCCTCTTGGGGCTTTAAATACATCTTCAGCTTTCATATTGTCCTCAACATTGTGCGGAAAGAGCATCCTGGGTGGCAATAACGTCAGCCTTGGGAGCTAGCTGAGCAAGCCCTAATGGTGCCACTGTGGTAGGCAGATAACACTTTTCTGAACATGTGTGTGTGTATATATATTGTTCATCCAGTACGTATATATTTTGGACGGACCTACGAAGTGCCTGATACCACCTCTATTTTTTCCAGGTCTCCATCCATTGCAATGAAACAATACTTTAATTCCTCAGCTCCTTCAGCAGCCCCGTCCCCCTCTTTTGAGGTGCAGCACTTTCAAGCTTCCTTGGGACTGTTCATTTATTTGCAGAAAGATCAAAAGGTCAAGCAATTTCAGCTCAGTGAAGCTTCAAGTGAAGCTTGAATCATGCATAAAATTTTGCTATTTTCAAGCTAACAAACTTCTCCTATGAGGATATTTTGCTCACTTGAGCAGAAAACAGGCTGCATTAGCAGCTTTTCTGAGCAGTGCTCTGATAACAGATCAACGTATGGGCCTCCAGACCTTCCCTGGACGTAACGCCAGCTTCATGGTCTTGTGCTGCCCTGAAAGGCCGCCCACAGATGTGCTCCCTATTTATTCAGCAATTGCTTGGATCACAGACAGGGAAATGAGCGTGCACACAATAGCTGAGAGAGGTGTGCAATAACTGGTTTTCTCTGAGAAGCACTATGCACATAAACAAGATTTTGAATATCTGCTGAAGGTCCCCAAACCTTCAGAAGGCAGCAAGGCAGACAGGGTCCCTCACGGCTCTACAAGGATGCGTGGAATATGACTCCCTCCTCCCCATCCCGGTGGCTGCGCACACCTTGACGGGACCTTTGCAGGCTGAATGCACCCTGAATGTTCCTATTTACCGCCCTTAGGGAAAGGTAATTCCCAAGGGGAAAGAATAAATAAATATATATAAAGATTTAAAAAAGCTTTCTTGCCGATGTGGACTTTTAACATGTGAATATAAATTCTGGATTCTAAGCAGCTCAGCCAGTGAAAAATTAGTGGCACCCATAATAATCAGCTTGTGCAAAAGTCTGCAACCTTCCTTTGGCAGGAGTGCAGTGTTATGGAATTCGTCTTTAGATAACAAATTTTGGGTGGGCTTTTTTGACCTCTATGGCTATGAGCTGGGAAACTTTGTTAGATGAGCAGAGGGACATCCCGGCTTGGCATGGGCTCTGATGGAGACTTGTTCAACTCCAGGCCAGACTCTGCTCATAGCAAAGGAATACAACAGTTTGAAAAAGCAATAGTTTTTCTGTGATGCTGTGGTTTTGTAGCATGGAGACTGACAGCAGAGAGTGCCGACGAATTACAGGTGGGACTGCCATACCTGAGACAGCCGTGTGAGCAGCACCCACACATCTGCCTTTTGCAGAACACCCTCCTGACAACAGTTTGAAAACCAAACCTCTAATAAAGTGTTAAGCCATTTTCCCTGTGACCTCTGGCTCTTTGCTCGAGGACTTAGTGCTGTGGTGTGGACAGCTCCAGGCAGCACTGTCATACTGCAGTGATACAGGAGAAAACACAGAACACACAAGAGAGGCATGATGAAGCAGGATTAATCTAATAGAGTATACAAAGATTAATCACAAATATTGGTTTGCAGCTCTTAAGTGTATGTCCTGAACGTTGAAACCAGAATTTTTCGGCAAGTGTGGGTTCATGACAACAAAGCCCTTGCAAAGTGGAAAACAAGCAAGTCTCCCCGCCTGTCACAGCTCCATATCACTTGTCACCCGTTCCTGGGGAGTGAGAGGAAATGAAAGCAGAAATGTGTGGTGTTAAACACTGATGAGCCTTAAAAAAAAAAAAAAAAAAAAAAGTTGCCAGCTGAATAAAGTAGGCTTCACAATAATGTTTTGCAGGAAGTTGTTAGTTATGCTTTCCATGGGTTATTTCTGATCAGACCTTTGGTCTAACGGGGGATGAAGCCTACAGGCTCTCTGCCATTAGCTTTAATGAAGACAGATTTCCACGTAGATGTATGCGTTGTGCTAAGCTGCACGTTGTTGCCCAGACGTGGTGGAGATGAGGAGATGCTGCTGCTGGTCCCCCCACCATGCACGTGGAGCACCTGGGCTGCCTGGTGGGATGCTGGCCGGGGCCAGCCTCCTGCTTCTGCACCCAGGCTGTCAAAGAAAGCAGCTGAGCTCTGCCAAGGGCTGACCAGGGGTGGGTTGTTGGCTTTGCTCTGAGGGGTTTAGAGCTCCCTGAACCACAGGTTTTCCTCTGCGCACTGCTAGGGAGGGTGAGATCAGCCTGGGCCTGGTCTGCAGAGACAGGGGAAAGAGGGATGCTCCAGCGGCCTGAGGCTTTTCCTGTGGGACATTTGTAATGGGGGCAAACTGACAGGTGGGGCACCCAAAACGTGACTGAAATAGCAGACGCTGTGGGATATACCATGGCTGCTGACCAACTGAACGATGGCACAGCTGAAAGGAGCCGTGGTGCCCTACAACACCTGCGTGAGGTGCCAGGGGAGAGGGCAGGGAAGCTCGGCCTGGCCCAGCAGATGGGGTGTCGGGTTGGTGGCGCTCCTCGTGCTCCTGGGGAGCTGAGTGCAGGAAGCGGTGAGGCCCAGGCCCGCTGCGAGCCCCCCGCACCGCTTTGCTGCAGCCATGGCCCTGCGGTGTCACCCGGGCCGCGGGCTGCCAGCAGCCTGCTGGACGCCGACCTGCCCCTGTCCGCAGGGCCCGGGCCTCCGAGCACCTGGGAACCGCAGCCACCAGGCGGGGAGGAGCCCAGCACCCAGAGGAGAGGGGAGGGAGTCAGAGCTGCAGGAAGGCGCCGTGCCTGCCGGGACTGACAAAAAGACACCCATTTTATCTTCTGATGCGGAGTTCAGCTCTATTAAGTTTTCTCCATCTCTTTAGCGCTGTTTAAGTATGGCATCGCAACACAACTACATGCTGGAGTAAGATAACACACACAATTTTCTTAGTGAATAGCAGCATTATCTCTTTTGATTAAACCCCAATAGATAGCACACTGTATGTAGGTATGTGTTTAGGCAAGGCCTATGAATTTTAAGTCCTATCACCTCCAGAATCACATATCCAATTATTGCAAAACAGCAAGTCCTTGGAAACTGGCATCTAGCCAACACTAATGAAAAATGTGTAGCGTGGGTAGGAAATGCTGAAAAATTGGAGGTGCTATGCTTGTAGCATCGCTCCTCGAACTGGAGGAGCTACACACATCGGCCCTCTCAGGCGTGCGTTTGCACTTTGCCTCGGTCAGATGGCACCTACGGACGGGTGCTGCTCCCAAGTGAAGCCTGCCCTGCCTGCAGTGCGCTGCATGCCCTAGTCCAAAGGCAGAGGCTGTTCGAGCCGTCGGTGTGCAGTCTGTGTTTGCTCAGTGCAGAGGGCGGCCGGATAGAGCTGTGCTTTGGGGCAGGAACACGTGCCGAGTGAGAGCTGCCCCATGTCTGTTACTGCTCGCCTGAGCTCCTGTTTTTCACAGATGCCTGCCGGTCTCTTCTGCCTGCAGCTTTTTTTTGCCATGTTTGGTTTTTCTGCTGGGTTAAGCAGAACGCGATGGGATTTTGCAGTCTGGCCATTTTTTAACCTTTCAACAAAAAATGGGGTTACTTATCGAGAGGACTTTTTCCAATTACCCTCATACCTAGTTCCTAATCAAGTCAGACAAACAACAAATGCAAAACTACACAAAAAGCGTTTTTGTATTTCACGTCGTAGTGCCTTTAAGGATACGTCAGTGATGTCCACACACCTGAAGTGAGACGAGCTTGTTTTTCGTTAGCACCACTGGGCCACTGTGCTGCTGACACGCTGAGGAAGGGGCTGTGCACCTGCAGGGTCTGAGCCCCGTGGTGTGGGCTGGGCTGGCTCAGGTGTGAGACGTGCCCCTACCGACCCCTGTGGGGTCCTCTGCTCGGTCAGCTGCAGTTGTACCTGCGTGGCTAAAAAGCAACGTTCGGACAGGATCTGACAGTCCCTGCATATGCAGCCATGGAAATTTAATTGCATGTTACAGATTATTTGTATCTGACAAAAGCGTTGACAAGAACCCGTTGTTGAAGACTGATATTGGATATAAACAGAGCATTGCTAGTGAGAAAACACACTGAAGTGTTCAGAGCTGGTTTGTTTGGAAAAATACTGCACAACTGAAAGCAGATCGGTAGCTCATAACATGAAAGCTCTGAAAAAAGAGAAATTGACAATTTTTGTAGACGCCTTTAGCTGCGTAATAGATTTAAATAGAGGTCGTGGTTTTGGTTTTGCCTAAACTTAGAGTTTAAGGTGCTCAAGTCCCTATATGTGACTGTTCTTGTTCTGTTGATGGTGGCTCCATTCGGTGCCCTCTATGCTGACCTGCCTTTGCTCAGTGGCAAATTCAGTGCTATGGTGGGGCTTTTGTGAGGCCAAATCCACAAGAAGAGCCTCTTATGGCTAACAAACTTCCATTTCTAACGTGTAAGATTTAAAAATGCAGCAACCCTGCTGGTTTTCCAATTTTTGTCCTGAATTCTGAAATTAATTCAAAATGAGTTTATTCAAAAATGAATTATGATCAATCTATTTTAATAGGAAAAATGAGACAGGCAGGTTGTTTCATACAAAGAAAACTTTTCAAAATACATTAGCTGCATACAAATGAATATTTGGGGGAATCTTTTACAACTTAATTCTGTCCGTATATTCTATTTTTAACCATTAATCAAAGCTCCGGGAAATATAGTGAATCTTTGTATCCCTAAAGCTTTTAAATTATTCACTGTGCTTACTGTTCTCTTCCCGACAGGAGATTGTCCTTTATAATTGGAAATTTTCAGGTTTTTTTTTCTTTTCTTTGTGTGTGTCTGGAATGTGTGCAGGTCAAAGTGCCCAGGCAGGAGGGAGGCGGGGGGCGTGCGGAGCCTTCCCACCAAGCATACCAACCGCGGCAGCCGCGCCGGTGCTGCCCAGAGCCCAGCTCTCTGTAGGACTTCTTGTCTCCACTCGTGAGTTGCCATCCTGCAGGTGCTGCCTGTAGTTGTTACTAACGTACATGGTTTATGCAACCAGGCGTATTCACCTCGTGCTTTGTGTGCTTCAGGAGCAGCCCTGTAGGCGACCCAGGCCGGGCTGTGTGGGGCCCTGAGTGCGTTCCTGCCTGTTTGCTCCTGCTTCAGTCTCTGCGTCAGCTCCAAACGTGAACAGCAGTAATCGCAGAACCACACTTTTGCTACCTCCTCTCTAGGTTATTAATGAAAAAAAATGGTTTAAATCACTCTAAACATTGTCGGTTTTCAGTCTTTGGATCGCTTTTCAGTCTTTGGATTCCGTCTGGAACAAACCACAGCCAGGTTTTACCCCTGATGTTTAATTACACTTCAGATTTCTTCCCTCTTATTTCTAGTCTATAAAAGTTACCTTTTAATTCTCTGAAGTTATGCTCATGCTTTAAATAAGGAATTCTTCCCTGATGTCTGTCAAATTGGTGAGACCCTCAGGGCTGATGCCTGTGCAAGAAGAGGGGGGAGCCTTCGGCCCAGGGCTTGCAGCAGCCCCGTCCCCGCCAGCCTCCTGGGGTGCCCGCAACCCGTGAGTGAGCGCGCCTCAGCAAGGAGCAGCGTTGCAGGAATATTTCCACTGGCTCCTTCCCAAAGCTTTAATTTTTTTCATACCAGGCCCACAAATTTCACATAGTTATCCACTTGCTCTGAACCTCTTGAGCTGAAAATTTCATGAGAAGAGTCTGCCTCACGATTTTCTGCTATTTCATGCTTTCTCTCTTGATGGTAAATTGCTATGAGAACTGCCTCTTTTGTTGATTTCAGGAACTTGCCTTTTTTTTTTTGCTGCTCTGAATTGCATTTGAAAGCATCTCCCTGCACAAGGCAAATATTGGGCACTGTGGAGAGCCACGAACTAAGCTGCTTTTGAATCTTAAACGATTTGTTTTGAGCTGCTGATGCCAGGCCACGAACTGCTGTGTTTCTACACAGGCGCTGCCTCCGCAGGCGTTTGCATGTGCGTTTGCCTCCAGCCCCCGGTCTGGCAGCTGGGGCTCAGGGCCAGCTCCGTCCCATCCACCCTTCGCTGCACGTTTCACTGCTGCGTGGCGTGCATTCCTCCTCTGGTGTAAGACAGAAGAGGGTCACTGTATGAATATGTTCATTTTAGGCAAAAAAGTAGAACACATCTACACAGCCAGGTGGATAAACCAGCAGGCGTGTCAGTCCGTGCAGGGAGCACAGTGACTGTACTTATTACCAACACACCCAGCACGCTGCAGGCTGGCCATCTCCTAATAAACACAACAATTACACTGACAAGTGCTTGCTTTTCATCTCCTCGCCCAGTAATGCCAGGCTTTGCCATCTCTAGTGGCAGCGCAGACCTGCCTGGTCCAAGTGGCCGTGATGCACTGCTTGCTGGAGGATGGTGCTGGTTTAACGACGTTCCCATAGCGTCATTTATTTGCACCTGAAAGGCCGCTCCTGTCTGGTTGATTATCCAAAGCCTGCAGAATGTTGGCCGAGTTTGATATGTGACAAGCAGTATTTAAATGAATTATGATCTTATGATTTATTTAGGCCACGGTGCAGTTTAATCATTAATGGTGCTACGCCGATTTATAGAGGAGCTCTGAAGGACTCATTCACTTTGTTTTAGATGTTTGAGATTCCTAATGGCCCCCGAGGCCCTGCATTTATAATGCGTTATTCCTTCTGGTGTACTCATAACAGCAGCGAACGGTGAAGGGAGGGCGGGAAAATAGAACAGAGAAGCTGGTACCCTGATTGTTAGCGCAGGCAGGTCCCGCTGGTACTGCACCCCTGCAGCCGATGCCGCTGCGATGGCTCCCTGCTGCGGGGTGGGTGCTGAGGCAGTGCTGGGGGCCGCAGGGGTCGGGGTGCGTGGTGCTGGCCTGACCTGCACGGGGCCCTGGCCTCGCCGGAGGGGAGAGGTCAGCCCCGCTTGTTGCGCCAGTGACTTCCACCCGAGATGACACTGAAGTCTTTGCTCGTCCTGATTCCTGCCCCCTCTCTGGTTTGAATGAAATTTTATCCCTGCAAAGGTTTTGTTTGAATAGATACGGTTATGCATTCCGTTTTGAAGCAAGAGATAAGTGTCTTTTTGGAAAGAATTTCAGCAAATTCACCCTAGAAGGAGGATCGAGACAGAGGTATTATTACTGGCAATGGGTTAATGAACATGACATATTAAGATGGCATTCAGTGTGCCACGAAGCAAAACCACGTTACAAGTGTTCTTAAACTCTAATACCTTAAATGACTACATCTCGACTACCAGCTTTGTGGCTCAGGAATAATGAAATCCCTTGAAGAACGCACTGCAGAACTTTCCCCGAACAGGGCATTTTTTCAGAGAACTGTTGCTCAGCACAGGCACGGTAATAATTCAAAAACCAGAACAATTTGAAAGCCCTTAAATGTTCGATGTTTTGTTACCAGCCCGTTACCAGCGACTGCCCTCAAGGAGTGAGCCAAAGCCCCTGCCTCCTTCCCACTTCCCCCATGCTGCCGACATCGCCTGTTTTCATGTCCTTCTTCATCCCTGGCACACCGCAGTTTACGGTGATTTTGTTGTAAGTTAACTCTGAGATAAGCGGCCTTCAGCGTAAGGCTGGTAAAGAGCTGCCGAAGGGATTTCCATCCGTCCATCCAGCAGCGATCTGTTCGGCCGCAGGAGCTGTCGGAGCGAGGGCAGGCGGCCGGGCGTTAAGCTGCGGGTGCTTTTGCTGCCGTGTAGCTGTTGGCACCTCTTCAGAGGTGGTGGGGAAAGGTTTTTGCTGGGCAGCCGTGATTCTGCGGCAGGTCAGAGCTCAGGGCTCGGGAGCTGAAAGGCAGGTCGGCGAGAGGCAGCTCTCCTTTCTCCTTCACCTCTCGCTCGTCTGCAGCACAGACAAGAGAGGCTGATGAATACAAACTAACGGCGGCAATGCCTTTAACCGGTGCTCTCTGCTACATGCGACCCATGAGCAAGCAGGGAAGAAAAACCCATGCTCGCATTAGTATGGGCCTCGGTGTGTGGTGCAGCAGCGTTTGCCTCCGTCGGTGTCAGCTGGCACAGCTCCGGCTCTGCATGCAGCAGGGGAACCACAGGCTCGGTAAGTGCACACGTTATGAAGAGGCTGCGCACCGTAGGAATGCTCCGACTCAGAAAATGAAACTTCTGTTCCAGCACTTCTAATTCAGTGTTAGAAAACCACAATATTGAAACAACATTTTTTTTTTTTTTTAAATAAAGTGATTTCTACAACTTGAGCTACACAATACATGCTAAGAACAGGTATATGGATGATTTGGTTGGGCTTACAGTTTATTTTTGGTTACTGCTGCTAGTACAGCATTGAAGTTTTCAATGTCATTCAGTATTCCTTAAATACAATTAATCAATACCTTAATAACAAATGCACGGTGGTGCATGCTGAGGTAATTATCTGTTTAGATTCTCCAGCTGTCTGGTACAGATGTCACTAATGGAGTCTGGGTGAAAGGCGTCCTTCAGTGCCGGCCTGGGGTGGGACTGCTGCGGAGCCACATAAAGCTGCTCCGGGAGCGCTTCCCCTGGCTGCTGGAAGCTGGACCGGTGGATACCGTGCATCATCCTATCTCTAAACTGAAAGACGGGGTTGTTTCTCTCCCATTTTCTCACCCCTCTCTCCCAGCTCCTGTTGCACAGCATTTTTTTTCCCCTTCCTTAACTCTGCTCTCCCAGAGGCCCACCCAGCATCGCTCCCTGGCTTGGCTCTGGCCAGCGGCAGGTCCCTTTTAGAGCTGGCTGGGGCTGGCTCTGCTCTGCCATGGGGCAGCTGCTGGGCTCTGCTCACAGAGGCCCCCCCTGCGGCCCCCCACTACAAAATCGCTCGCCCCACGCACCGATCTGCACCACCCCGGGCAGCTTTCCTGCGGGAAGCTCCAGCTCCAGGCTCTATCAGGTATTCAAAACCCGTTCTGGGCTGTCTTGAGGAATTTTTGTGCTTATTTTAAGACCAACACTTAAAGCTGGTCTAATAGCAATATATCTGGATTTCCATTACAATATTAAAACCTTACTACAGCAACTCCGAAAATGAAATTTTTGGCACCAATATTAGATAAACTGCATTCGCTACCACTACAGTCAACTCACAATCATGCCAAGGGAAATCTATCACTATAGTCTCACTACCTCTTAAAATACATAATGCTTGTGGTAATAAAGAATGGTTCTTATAGAAAGCGTGTGTTACGATTTTAATAGTGCATGTAAGTTGAAAAATACTAAAAGTTAATTCAGAGGTTGTGGACCGCAGAACAGACATACTGTCATACAGAGTGGATTTGCAGCTGCTTGAAAAAACTACAGGTAGCACAGTTTTTAAGAGAAGGCTGACGCTACCAAATAGTGCTTTGTGTGAGTTGCCTCATGGGAGTGAAGCTGACTAACGTGGGTTCTACAAAGTGAACAAGGAAAATGTGAATATTTTCTGAGTGCCTGCCATGGTCTCCTTACATCAAAATGCTTAGAGTTCATCAGTCTTTTTGCGAATGAAAATTATAATGGTTGTAACATATATCCACAAAATACATATGCATCTGTCCACAGACCATCCAAGCCACTACCGTTAAAACCCAAGTGAAAGTAAATTAAAATTACCTTTATAATGTAAATAAAAATAAAGCTTGTCTTAAGTGGCAACCTCTGCTTGTTTTCAATTGATCTTACAATTACTGAGATGGGTGATTTTATTGCAGAAGGGTTGGTGTGCAAGCCCATGAAATAAGCAGTCCAGACAGCGAATGACTTGGCTTGCTTTCTTCTCTTGGCTTGTTTTCTTCTCTTTGTTGGGCTGCCCACCCTGCTGCCCACCCTGGGGCCTCCCTTCCTGCGGGTCCCAGCGTGACAGGGACCCCACGCACTCCTTCGTGCCGTGCTGGGCTCCGTGGTCCCTGCCCCAAACCAGCAATATACGCCTTGCTTAGTTACTGATGCATTGCTGATGCTGTGGTAGAGCAAGGCGCAAGGCCAGGCTACTGCCCGCACACGGAGGACAAGCACCTCTCTGCTGCCGATGGGGGACCTGAGCTCCCCAGGGGATGGTTTAATCCCCTAAGGAGCACGCCGCGCTCGGTCTGTGTGTAGCAGCAGTCCCCGTCCCGTCCCGCTGCGGCGGCGTCCTGCCCTGCACCCGCAGCCCCGTTCGGCTCAGCCCCCGACGTGCTGCAGGCTCCGATGGAGGGGGCTCTGCAGAACTGCACATTGCAGGGTTTGAGGATCCCACCCGTACAGTTTGCAAGGCCAGGGAATGCATTTAAAAGATGAAATAGTTAATATTAACACCCACCCCGTACACAGGGATAGCGGATAATGTATCGCACAAGCAGGAGACGCTGTCTTCACCTCCAGCCAGAATTGCCGGTATTTATTTATGGCCGGTATTATCAGCAATGTCCTGAGATTGTGTGTGAGGCTGTTGCTTGCAAATAGCTTAAATGTTTTCAGATGAAATACAAGATGGATAAAAAGGATCTTTATTCTGTCAGTTTGATGAATAATTACAGTATGGGAGCTACTAAAAAGCTCTGCTTGTAACAGGTTTCACCATCGGAGTTATGGTTGAAAGAGAAATGCTTTATTTTTACTATATTAGCTAAAGCTACATTTACAGTCTGAAAATTGACTGGATAGCTCCAGTCCTTCAGATGTGGATTAATACCTGTTTAATTCAAATATATGACGCTATGTTCGGTGGTGCTGAACGTAACGGTGTTTCTAGCAAGGTGGTCCTCTCTTAAATCCTCAGACTCCAAACATTTCCCCCACTCTATAGCTTTTACAGCACCTATTTTTTTGCAATTAATGAAAATATTTGAACTTTCCTCAGTGCAAGGCTTGCTAATTAGAAATCCATGTCAGTGATCAAGCTGTTACGCATTTAAAAAGGTTCATTTAGGGGTACTTTTTTAGTCTTGTGCCTACATTTTTATGCACCTAGAGTTTATCTGTGTGATTGAACACTACCGTAGTAATGGTGTGGGAAAATGTGCAGCCTCCTAATTTGCGTGCTCAGATATCTCGGTTGCAAATGTAGCCTCAGAATTAGAGTGTGTTTGCCCACAGCTCAGCTCTGTAAACAAGGGCTCAGAGCTTGTTGACATACAGGGAATGGGCAAAAAGACTTTTATCCTTCCCTGAGAGTTATCCCTCAGTGCAGGAGCGCACACTGAAACACAGAGAATGGAAAGCTCCAAACGGAGGGTTTGGATATTGGCTCAGGGTGCAAAGTCTGCCGTTACCAGACTGGAAAGAAGGTGGGTGAAATAACGCAGCCAAAGCCTCCAGAAGGAGGTGAACGGAATGTGCCTGATGGCAGGGAGACACCAAATACTTCGCTAAGTGCCTCCTCACTTTTTGAGGAACATTTAGTTTGGAACTGAGCCCAGAAAATGCATCTGCCCCTGCAATTTACACCTCATTGGTTAAGGCTAAAGAGGGAGGAAATGAAGATGATTAATTAAGGAAAAGTAAATTAGTCTCACATTGTATGTAGCAACTGCTGGTGATTTTCCTTAATAGAGAGAACCTATTTGTGAGCTGGCTTGTTAGCCCTTGGTTTCTGCAGTGAGGGTGTTTGAGCGTGAGCCCGTACCGAGCTGCCGGGCAGCAGCTCAGGTGAGTGGGGTGCGAATTCTTTTGGGAAAGGAAACTTGCACTACATCTCTGAAGTGCTCCCTCGCCATGGCTGCCTTTCCCTCCTTCTGTGAGGTTTTTTCTCCCTTTGTTGTCTGCCAAGGATGATGATAATATTGCTATTTTTGACACATATGATTAGAAAGAGAAGTTAATAGCTCCTGAGAACAGATTAAGCTTTCCTGAAAGTATGCTTATCTGGTTAAAAGCAAACAAACAACAACAACAATAAGGATAGTGTTTTGTTTTTATTCTTGTGATGTAAATGTTCCAAGTGTGATTCTTTCCTGATGCTGGTGTAAATCAGGAGCAATTTAAGGGAAGTCTGGCCCTCTTCTGGGAGTTGCCGAGCATGAAGTTTTTATCCTTGGCTGTTTGATGGGATGCTCGGCGTTGCCAGCTGGGAAAGCCCTGCTTGCACCAGGACAGGTCAATGAAGACCGCAGCGGAGGAAGGGGCAGGACGCCAAAGGGGTGGCTCTTCCTCTGGAGGCTCGGGGAGGAGCTGGAAAACCATTTTCTCTCTGGCCCTGTGCAGGCGAGGGCCCTCTGGGGAGCGGGGGCTTCCCCCCAGCCCTGCCTAACGCCAGCCAGGGGCTGTGCAGCGCTGAAAGAGCGTGAATGTGAAAACCACAACGGAGTGCTCCCAGGTGAAGGGAAAGCTGTGCTGGGGTAAGAACAGCACCAGTTCCTTCATTACATGTAGCATCTGCAGAGTAACGTTCCTGTTGAGTGGGAAATGACAGGTTTGGTTGTTTTTTAATGCTAGCGCTGCAATTTCGCTGCTCTGCTTTCTCAAAGAAGCAATGGGAAGCCTCCCCTCCTGCCAGTGAGGCCTGCTGCCCTGGGGGGCCGCCTGCAGCAGAAGAGCTGCCGAGCCCCCGCCTGGCTCCTCGCTGCTCCCCAGACACCCACGAGTCCCTGGCACCCCTCTGGTCCCTGCCCTCCCCGACCCCCCCCTTCACCAGCTCCTGGGGCCCTGGGTGCAGAGCTCTGCCCGCCCGGAGCTGGCCCTGGTGGGGAATGGAGACAGTCCGTGGAGATGTGGACTAAGCACTGCGCCAAGGAGACCTCCCAAGAAAGCTGCCACTTGAGTGCTGCCAGGTCATAAGGACCCTGCGGTACCTGTAGCACGCGTCAGGTGCTGTTACAGAAGTGCTGGGGCACATCCCAGGGGTCCTGTGTGCGGTCCTGTGCAGCTTCCTTCCTGAGCAGGCGTCTGTGCAGCTCTCGTTGTCCGACCACCCCGATGCACCCGGCGCCGTGCTTCAGAGGTGAAAGCAGCATTGTTCTTGAGAAAGGACTCAGCCTTCCATTTCTTCTTGTATTTCTTTTAATGTGGTTTGATTCGTTTTACTCTGTTCACAGAAATGGATGGTTGTCCTCTGCTCCTCATTACAGAGAGAGCTCTTCTGAAAATGCAGGCTCTCCTTTGTGGCACAGCAGAGGTTTAGGTTCATTTCAATTCATCATAATTAGAAAAAAATGAAGATTAAAAGACACATGACTATCTCCTTTGGACTTTGCTCTGTCTTCAGCAGCAGAAGCGTCTCTGCTGGCTCCAGTGGTAGAGAGAGAAAATTCTCTGAGATAATGAGACTGGCAACTTATATGTAAATACCGTGACTTTCGCTTGGAGTAGAGAGTACCTAATGAAAGCATTGCCCACTTTCATTGCCTGGAAATCAAATAGCCGAGTGGTGTACGAGATGTCCTTCTGGGTGGCTTTCAAGGTCAGCCCTGCTGAGCAAAGGAAGTGGATGACGGCAGTAGCTGGCCCGAGAGGAGGAGGATGAACAAACTTCGAGCTGAACAAAAGCAGTGGGGGAGGGGAAGCATTTTTCACAAGTATTGTCTGTGTCCAGGAGCCACGTAGAATCGCTCCAGATATTGAAACAATAATTTGCTGGCTTTTTCTCTTTGGTGAGCTCCGTACAAACCCTCTTATTTCCTGGCAGGTGGACATTTATTTATGTGCTTTTCAACAGAATCTTCTTCTAAATCTTTGTGAAAGGGTAATGGCTTTGCACTGCCGAGAGTGACAGCTTGTTGAGTTGCTCTTTGCATATGAGGAGTATTGCTTTTACAGGTCATGTCTGCACCCTGTCTGCGACGGCACGTCCTGGAGGAGGAGTTGGTCTTTGCAGAAGTCCCTTCTGGGACCGCTCTAAGAGTGCAACTGGTCTGAACGTGGCCAGGCTGGAGGTCTGGGAAGGAGAAGGTAGGAAAAAGCTCGGCCTGCTTCTCTTCATCAGGTGCCATCTTCTCATTGAAAGAGCAGCCAAAGGAGCAGTGGAAATGTGGTTTTACCGGCTGCTGAGCCTTTCTGGGGCTCGTTTGCCATTCCCTTTATGTTACTGAGTGGGAAGCAGAGAGTTTATTTCATCATCCACTTGATGTTTCTCCTGGCAGGACGTGGGGGCACCAGCGGCCACCCGAGTTCCCCCCCGGTGGCTCTGCACAAGTGGGCACGGCTGGGGTGGGACCCTCAGAGCCCTGCTGGGATCTGCAGGGGTTTTTCCCATCCTGGAGCACAGCACCTCTCCGGTGGGCTGGGCTTTGCGAAATTGGTTCTGTTCTAGTGAGACCGAAACTTGCTAAAAGTCAGTCAATTAAGATAATAGGAAGCACATCCTCACTCCAGGAAAAGAGTACGTAAATGAGCAGCACAGAAAAGTGTAGTATTTTCCTCTGCAAAACCACAGGTACTTAGATTAAATGGATCAATAAGCCATCTGTATCACAGTAAGAACAGTCATAAATTACTCAAAAATTCAGTTTTTGAACAAGTCTTTGGGCATATGGGCAAAGACAGAGCCGCGAAGCGCTGCTGCTGGAAGCCGTCCTTACGTGTTGCAGACGGAATGATTCCTTCTGCTGTCATGGGTGAATGAGGGATGGGATGGAAGAATGGGCCGGCAGTGATGAAGAATTAAGGTAACACTGAATAAATGGAGTAACAAGATTAATTTATGTGCTATGCAACACAGTTAAAATCCAAGCAGTGGTTTCATTTCTTAGCCTGAGCGAACCCCATAGCACGAGACACATTAAACACCATCATGGGAGAAAAAACATACGTCTTCAGAGTTCCCAGCTAACCATTGCTGGCACAGCCATGGGAAGCCCAGGCACGATAACCGCCGCTCGCTCTGTGCCACGGCTCGTGGCACTCGCTGCCCTTGCAGAGCCAGCTCGTGGGGCAGGTCGGCTGGGCGCCTGCCTGGCTATTCGCGCTGTAAACACGAGCTAATGATAATTTAAAGGCATTAACTTGGCCCTTTGTGCCGCTGCCAGCTCTGGTGGTTTTATAGCCACTTGCTGACAGCCAAAAGTGATTTTTTCCCTTTTGCTGTGTTACCCGCGCTGGGGAGACGGAGTGAATGAGCGCAGAGAGGAAACATGATGCTGCACAAAATGGTGTTGAAAGCACAAAGTGGAAACAGATTCTTTTATTTTTTTCTCCTCAGCTCTCCAGTTCTTGTCACGATAACGAGGGCTGGTGTTTGCAAAACAGACGCGCTCGTTCAGGTGTGTCATCGGCGGGAAGCAGAGACAGACCGCTCGGCACATTACCGCGGGCCTGGCGCCCGGGCTCTCTGCGGGGCCGAGGGAGAGCGGCAGAGCTGCTGGGGAGCAGCTCACACCAAAGCTGCCTCAGTTCACACTCGCGCTGCCCCGTGGGATCACGGGGCCTTGGCCACCGGGGCAGGTCCTTGTGCCGATGCTGTGCAGAGAAGAGGCTGGATGAGTCCCGGTGCTGGGGAGGTGGCCGGGTCCCTTCCCCTCCCTCGCGTTGCTGCTGGGCTCAGCCCTGTGGTGGGCCTCCTGCGCTCCCCCGCGCAGCCCCAGCTCCTGACGGTGACCATTCATCCGCTCTAAAGACCGGCGTGCTTTAAGGGATACGGATTTCTTTTTTCCTCTGACTTCTGCTGAATTAAGTTTTATGACGATGCTGCATCAATAAGCTTGCAAGGTTTCCGCTGAAGAGACTCTGCAGGTCTGGATGATTCCTTTGGGGGATTGCTCTGCAGTTTGCAGCCTTGTGCATGAATCTCTGCCGTGACTTTAAAGGGAGAAGCAGCAAAGGGGAGGGTAGGATTCACCCATCGGTGACTTTATCTCCTACTTCCAAAGGTCATATCAAGAAAATATTTTAGTGGGCTCTGTTATCTGCTACTCCATCTTCATATTGCATAGCATTTCTCAAGAGGATATTTTAATACCATTTTTTTCTTTGCTTACCAGAAACTCCTATATTGGACAAACGAGATGCATGGCTCATAGCTGCCTGCCGGAGTTTATCCATGGCTCAGAAATAAAGTATAAAAACATATCTTTAATAATGCAGGATAGGGCTGTTCCTTAAGTGATTTATAAACTTCATAGATACAGTGAGTCACTGCTAAAGTAGATTTACTGCTATCTCTACACGAACATCATAGAAATAATAAGGCGAGCAGATGCAAAGTTAAAAGAGAGTCCCCATTTGTTTCAGCACGGCTGGGAGGTAAATCTGTCTTCCCATGTCATGGATTTGAGTTTTGCTTGTGGGCCAAGCAGAACTTCTCGGCAGAAAACAGAAACAAGTGCTGTGAGGAAGAAAATCATTAAGAGACAGGGAGGGGGTGGGAAAGCGTATGCAGAGCAGCTCTGGATCTACCGCGCAGCCGTTCTCCAGAGAGCTGCAGCGCCAAGTCGCTCCTCTCGTCCGTCCTCCCCAGCACAGCCCACCTTCACCTGGACACCTGCAAACTTGGTGCAAGCACCCGGGGACAGACGTCAGTTTGCCTGGCTGAGACTGGAAGAAGTCTTCTGTGCCTCGTTGTCCTGAGCGTGGCCGGCCACTGCAGTGTGCTCACTGTCTGACCCTGCCCCGAAGCCCTGTCTGTGGCTTCTGCCCTGAAAAATAATCCTCCCTGACCAAAGACGGCATAAGGGCAGGCACTGGGAATAGTGGGATTTGCTGACCAGTCTTCCAGAGAACAGCAACAGGGATTTTGAGAGGGGGAGAGGATGCGCCAGGCTCCACTGAGCACGCCAAGGGGCTCTTCAGCAGCTCTCGGGACTCAGGGCTGCCAGAAGAGCCCTGTCCCCAAGGACCAAACGGGACCTTCCCACTGCGCCCTGCTGGGGGCCACCCCGTCCCCAGGAGAAATCCTGCTCTCCTCCAGGATGGCCGCTCCGGCTCCGTGCAGCTCCTCAGTGCGACCGTACAGAGCCCGAATCTCCCAAATGCGTTCAGGCAGCTGGGCTCTCATTACCGAGTAATGTATCATCAGGGTGACACTGCTGCTGACTGACTAATAACAACTCCAGATGGCAAGGATACGTCTTGGGAGCTCCTGACCATGAAGTAGTAGTCTTGGAAAATCTGAAATATTATCTTTTAATATGCTACATTTATTCTCTTTCAAAAGAAGCAGGCCTCAGAGGTGAACAGATGGAACGCAATGCGAAGCTGGAAGATCTCGTGGTCCTGGGCTTCGGCGTGTTCCTTCTGGCAGGGAAGGAAACCACAGTTTGAGATTGATGCCCACACAATGCCTTTCTCAGGATTTTCCTCTCAGTAGATACCAACACGCCCCGTGTGATGTTGTACAAAGTGAGGAAGGAGGAGGTTTGTCAATGTCTTCGCTCTCCCCTGCCATCAATATGGAAACCCAAATGTTATAACCAGCAAAAACACAGCAGGAGTGGGCTGAAAACTTTGAACTCTTCAGGGAAAAAAAATATGACATTTTATACAAATTCCATTAAAATACAGGTTCTTTGTGTTCCTAGGGCAGTAAAGGAGGAGCCTCTTTCCCTTTATGGAGTGGAAAAAAACATTGCTGATAGCTGTGTTAACTGATGAAAGGGTGGGCAGAGTTTTTAAACAGACTGGGAAAAGGACTCTTCATCCGTCTATTTTCTGTCTTCAAATGAACAAACGGGAAAAATAAACACGTATGGTTTCTCGGTCCGTTATTCTCCCTTCATTGTCAAAGCAGATGCTTGCTCAGTTAAAAAAAGACGGAAAGGTCTATGGCTCCTGGAAAGGGCATGTTTTCATTTCAGCTGACACTTTTTGAAGCGATAAGGAAAATGCTGTGCTATTTTTTCTTGCCAGATATCTGTTTATCCTTGTTGCTGCGTCTCAGCCCTGGACCACCGTAACACGGAGGACTTTTGCTCCTGTTGCTGGGTCGCTGCACAGCTAAGCCCTGGCGAGGACGGAGGCCTGTGTCGTGCCCTTTCTGCTGCCCAGGCCATTGCTGGGGCTGTGTTGGGGCCCTGCGAGTGGTCACAGCCGAGCATCCTGCACCCGCAGGCCTCGTCCCCTCCAGCCTCCCGCAGGACGGGGGCTTGGTCGCTGCGCTGCCGTCATTGCAAATCTGTTGCTGAGAGTTTTAGTCTGCGGCACGCAGGTGCTGCCGCAGGTGAGCACTGTTAAAAGCATATGTTTACTTATGCTGTTGAAATTTGAAAAAGCTGTTATTTAAAAAGAAATCCTTCAGCAGTCTGTGCAAGCATTGGCAGCCCTATCTTCTCAGCTGCAGACGTAGTCAAATTGTATTTGAAAAACAATTTCAGAGAGATTCACTTAGAGATGTTTAGATACAAAGTCAACACTACAGATGTGTAGGGAGCTGGTGTCAGGTTCTGGGTGTATGTTTAAGATCTGAAAATGTTAAAAAATAGGTTTATAGCTTTTGTACTTAAGTAGTATTTACAGCAAAGATGGCAAGGCCAAAGAAATGCGTTTTCCAGGAGCTGAGGTGCTGCGGTCAGCGGCAGCGCTCGGTCTCTGGGGACGTCTCCGCAGCAGCCGGAGGAGTGCTGCTCCTGCCCCGGAGACACAGCTCCCTTGGCACCTCTGCCTTGTCTCATTCTCAGTTCGGCACCAAGCGCCCAGCCACAGCGGGACAGCTGCTCAAAAACCTGGGAGCCGGAAGAGAAACTGTGGTGCAAACTCATGGGGGGAAATATCGGGCTTCTCCAGGTTAAGTTCAACAGCTGCCGAGGGCTGGATACGAAACAAGAAGGTGAGGATGAAGCAGCCGGGTCCCGAGAGCAGCACGGTTTGTAAGGCAGCAGTGTGTGACCAGGGCAGAGCCACGGGACATCTCGGTGCACGGAGGCTCTGGTGCCAGGAAGAGATACGAGGATTGAGGATGCTCTGAGGGCAGGAGGAGGAGAAGGGTGCACGTGTGCAGGATGCTGGGGCAAGCAGTGTTGCTGGGCTAAAGCAGGGACGTTGGACAGGGTCCAGCTCTACTTGGGGTTAGGAGCAGGATGCACAGGACACCCCCCCCAGAATAGAAGTTTCCATCTATGTTTCCTTTGATATAACTAGTCACAACTAATTCTGCTGTCCTTTCCGTGAAATATCTCCAGTAACTTCCCGGGGAGCGTTTGGTAGGAGCAGGCAGCCAGCCCACCGGTGGGAGTGCTTCTGCAGAATTACGTTTCAGCTGCAGGGGAAGCAGTAATGTGTAGCCATTGTAGACTCAATGACTACAGTATAATTTTATTTATGGGTAAATAATACTTAGCGCTGAGCTCACAAACATTAATCTTAAAGCAAGGGTTTTACTTCTAACATTTCCTCCTATTGTAAAATTAATAACAGGTAAGACGCACTGGTGAATTTAAAGGGCTGTTACTGCGCTGTCACTGAGGCACTGCAGAAGCACCTAGGCTCGCTTGCTTACAGACACAGCTGCATCCCCAAACCTCTCTTCATGCAGATTTTCTGAGAGCCTGGGATAGCTCTGAGTTCAAGCAATAACAGCCAGGTGCAAAGCCAAGGTGATGTTTCAATTGCATCCTCTTCCACTGAATTAGAGCTCTCTATTGATATAAAACTAAATCTATTCTGAAGGCTTCTGTGAGCTGCATTTCACTGGGAAGTGTTGATGTATCACAACAGAAGAATTGGAACAAAAAAGATGGTTTGCCAACTCAGATTTGTTGCTCTAAATATCTGTGATCCTGATGCTACCAGGATATGTGGCTCAAAACGAATACAGCCTGCCTGCGTGCGTGCGAATTCCCTTCCTATTCCATTCCTGTTCTCATTTTTCATGAGAAATTGTCTCTTAAAAAGCTTCCGTATGAGTGAATGTTTCCATCCACCCTAGCCTTACTCTTGACTTTATGGCTTCTCCTTGACTCAGGACCCTCCTTTGATATGCCCTCTTGCAAATGACACACTTTCACTTCAAAATCCTTATTCATAAATGTCAACACCTTCAGAGACAGGAAAGTAAATGTGGGCTCTAAATCTTTATTTAAACTCACAACGACATCCTCTGATTTTTAAAGTGCCCGGTGTTAAGCAGTTTCCATTGGATTCTTAGCCTAAATCAGCAGTAATAGGATGTCTCCCAGCCTTGTACTACAGCCTCTCACCCTATCAGTCATGAAAAGTTTGCATCTCATACATACTCAGGGTGTGCAGCTCTCAGACTTGCCGATCCATATTTTGAGATTTATTGGGCATTAACCTGTCTTTTAACTATAAATTTACTCATTTTCGTTTGTGATGTGATGTGTCAAGGTAGTTTCAGCATTTGCATGATCCTGGTAGAATCGTGAAGTGTTTCAAAGACGAATTGAGTGATACCTAAATTATTCATGTGCAGTGTCTAGGAATCTTCACATTGCTTTCCTAAATCAGAAGAACTAGGAAAACTGGAAACCTCAGCTAATACCCTGGTAATAACGTGCCATTCTGAAAGGAATTAGAAGTAATACTGCCACTTTTCAGCACTTTTTGTGAGCACTGCTACATACAAATGCTTTGTGCTTTCTGATGGGGAGCTATGGATGGCATATTTTGACCATCGTCACGGCTGCAATCTGCGGAGCACGGCGGGCTTGCTTCCCGGTGACAGCAATGTGAAACGATTACTGGCACGGCGTCTTCGCTGTTGGCGCGGTGTGAAAGCCAGGTGTTTGGGAGCAAGGCGTGTTGCGAGGTGAGGGGGGGCAGAGCAGAGCAGAGGGACAGGCAGGACCCCCCGGTTGCCGGCCAGGACAGCCCCCCCGTGGCGTGTGAGCAGCTCCTGGCCTGGGGCAGGGTGCTGGAACCACGGCCCCGTGGCAATGAGGGCAGCCCCCGGGGCAGAGGTGCTGGCGTTACTGCTGTGAACACGGGGGGACGGTAGGCACTGTTATACGGACATTAAACTCTGATTTTGGGCTCTGAGTTCTCTTATGTTGTTTTTTCTTTAAACCTCTCCAGGGACATAAAGGGGGTGAGGCATCCTGGGCAGCCGTGTCACAGCACCAGCCGTGTCACAGCACCAGCCGTGTCACAGCACCAGCAGTGTCACCCCCAGCAGTGCCACCCCCAGCAGTGCCACCCCCAGCAGTGCCACCCCCAGCAGTGCCATCCCCAGCAGTGTCTCTAGCCCGACGCCCCCCTGTGTGCGCTTCCCCGTGCTGGCAGAGGTCACTCTGAGGAGCCACCAGCTGCCACCGTGAAGGTGTCACCCCGAAAGGCCAGGTGGGAGCAGGGACCTCTGCACTGCAGGTCTCTGCGGGAGGCTGAGCTCCAATTCATGCTTCTGCTTTACCGCCAGGATCGGTACATCCCTAATAGCTTTTATAGCGGCGATGGCCCAGTAACACCACCTCCGATTTAATCTCGTTCCCCATACCGACAGCTAATTTAAATCCCTGTTAGAAGTCATCAGATACTGAGAGACAGAGCAGCGGAGTGTCACTGAAATAAGCTGAAAATGGGTTCCTAAAAACATTACAGACTGCAATCCACCCTGCAGGCCTCTCGTGTGCATTGCTGCTTCCACGGGTGCCTTCTGCCGGTGCTCCTAAACCGGCCCCAACCACGGAGCTTCTAAAGGGTTCGGACATTTCGCTCAGACGGTCGGGGTGTGTGCACATTATCAGCCATCTCAAATGTTAATAACCCTCCTATTAAAAGCATCTGTGATGTGTAGCTGACTTGGATGACCACCAGAGCTCTTCCTCTCTAGCAAACGTGCTCTCAAAGCCGAGGTCCTTGCGCGGCCCAGCAGCGTAGCCACAGACCGCAGCACTGACCCCGGCTCAGGCAGGGCTTGCCTCTGGGACAGCTGGTGTCCTCACACCGCTAGCAGCAGGGATTTCTGTAAAAGTCCAGCCTCTGGCTTGAAATAGCTGTTGTTCAGAATATCCTAAAACCAATCGATTCCTAACTAGGTAGAGGTGCAAGTAGAAAGCTCAGAAATAGCTTTAACACTTACTTTGAAGCAAAGCTTTTTCAATGAATTCCAATTAAAGGTTAAGAAAAACCACCTCCATTACTAGAAGGTACCCGTGATTAACGAGAGATGCAGATGGTTTTTGCACTAATTGTTCCAATCCACGTGTTTCCCTGCTTCACATTCAGACTGCACCAGCTCACATTGCCCCCTTGTATTTAAATAATAAAAGCTAATTCCATGATGCTTTATTTAGTTCACCAAAAGGGAGAAATAAAACCTTCTATATTTTGCATTTCAAACTTCTGAATTTAAACAAGAGACGATGTTTCAAAGGTCCTTCGCAATACAGTAAGTCAGTATAATTTGCTATTCTGTTTATCATACAAAATTTTTTCACCAGTCCCTTGCACTGTCCCCCCCAAAATCCCCACTCAAATTATTTGTTAAGTAATGTCATCAAATATATTTGAAGCAAAGACAAAGTAAAATTAATCTCCGAACTTCTTAGTTATTGAATAGTCAATGTAAATCATGAAAATGAGTCAGAAATTAAACCACTGTGCTCCAGCAGAAATGTTTTAAGCTTCACTTGACAACTTTGGTTTGCTTTAGACAGGAAAATGTTCCTGGGGAAATGTTTCTCTGGTTAAAGCAGGGTTTTAATGCTGCAAAAAACACTGAACTTGTCAGAAACTTTGCAGTTATGCTCTTAGAAAAGGAAGCGTTGACTGTTTTTATGCCGTACTTTTCAGATCAATGTCAGAAGGCATTATTTCGTGGTGCTGAGCCCGCCGTGCAGCATCCCTCTGCTCAGGTCCCTTCAGGCTTCGGGTCTCCAGCCCCTTGTTTTAGCGTGGACACATGACAAGCGGCGTTCCTAAGGTTCAGCTGAACGCGGTCAACAACGGGACCCTTGTTTCAATCCTTCACTTACTTACAGTAAAGTTAGTGTTTCCTCTGCTGTTGTTTCAGTTGTCCATGTAAGTCTGGGTAACTGCAACCTTAACCTTAAATCTCCCCTCTGATGTAAACTCACACGGCAACCTGCTCCTGTTGGTAATCAGAATTTCAAAGGAAAATCTCTCTCATATAGGTTGAAGGGACCTTTATCTTAATGAAGTTATTAAAAATCTACCCGACTTTATTCAAGAAAGCCGCCTGAGGATGGCAGAACAGGGGCAGAGCTGCCGGTGCTGCGTGCCCCCGGGGGCCAGCTGGGCACCGCTCCGCGCCCGCTGGCAGAGGACGTGTGGCCGTGCGCTGCCCTCGCCGCGGGGGCTCGCTGCGCGGAGCCGAACGAGCTCAGAGTAGTCCTTCCATATGTTGTTTCTCCAGGAGCTGGCAAAACTTTGGTTAGGATAAGCTAAGCATGCAACAAACGGGGAAAGTGTGCAAACACGTTTGATTTAGGTGGGAAAATTTTACTCTTCTGTCATTCGACTATGGCAAAAGCTCTGCAAATGCTCGTCCAAACCTGATGCTCTTTCCAGCCCTCGTCCTCAGGGACCAGTGGCAGTTTTCTCTGGACAGACTCATCGGACATTTCTCCCACCACTAGATTTATTTCCCTTTTTTTATTACTCAGACTCAGTGCTTGCAAGCGAGGAGTCAAGGACTGTAAAACCAAAGCCAAATAAATGAGATATCCCCAAGATGCTTTGGCAGACTGCTTCCACCCTCACCCACGGGGGCATTTCTGGTCAGGGGACATCAGAGGTGGAGGCTGCTGCTACCACCACCAAAACGTCTCCCCTTTCTGGTGGCAGACCCGAGGGAAGGGCTCTCCCACCTCCCCAGAGCACCCCTGGGTGCTGCTAGGGGCAATGCCACCTGGATTCAGGGTTGGTGTTGGCGTGCTCCGAGCAGCGCAGCCCGTGAGCGCCTGCCCTGGGCAGCCGGGCACGCTGCTGACACCCCCCATGCCGAAGGCAGCCCCCGTCTGTCTGCACTGGACGCTCATTTGTCATGATCCAGTGATGTGAGAGGCTTTGTATTAACCTTTCACAGGCCCCCAGGAGCCAGCTGCTGCAGCCTGCGTGGGGCAGAGCGAGGACCCAGAACGAGAGCTGGGGCCTTGGGAGCCGGCGGCAGGACTCCTCTTCGCTCAAGGGCAGGATTTCACCGGGTATCTAGGCTTGGGGAGGCACGGATACGGCCAGCAATACGGTTCTGCAGGTCCCTCTGCTCCGGCCCGTGTGGCAAGGGCGTTGTTGATGCATAAATTGCTTTTTTTCTTCGTCTACCGGTTGTTTATCGTGTTATAACATTGCCCGTAGCAGGATGGGGAGAATATTAGAGAGTTTAGGCACTGCGATGCTTGTGTCACGATCACATAGAAATTTGTTACTACAGTTAACATTTAAAGTAGGGAATATAAATTAAAGGAACGTATATTCCTGCTTTTCCCACATAGAAATACACTATCAGCGTACAAAATGTTGCTGTAACTCAACAGAAAACCAAAAACATGTTAGACCCCAGCTTCTAGCGAGCCAGATTTCTTCAGAGAGATTTCAGCAGGCAGGCTGCCAAGTTGGGAACTGCAGCCACGGAGATATATTTCTTTTTGCTCCGGCTCATTAGCAAGAAGCAGCTGTTAGTTCATTCAGTATTAATGTCAGCCATAATGAAAGACACCCACTTGTAGGAAGAGGTGAATTTGGAGAGAACTATAAAGAAGGACTCTGTGCCAAATTACACGGTATCAGTCAGGGTGGTTGAATTATAACAAGACTCAATTTTTGTGAAACCATAAAGGAATAATGATAAAAGTAGAAAAGATGTGCATAGTCCTGACTCAGCAGACTCTAACCATAATGCACGCACTTGACTTGAAATTAATGCAACGTATAAAATTAAGAGGAATTTTGCTGGGATGACTTCAAATGTTGAAACCTAAGATATATACATATATATATGTACGATACTGTTCATGCTTGATGCAACCCGACTCTGCGGCTGCTTAGAAAATTTGCCCCAGGGAATATCAGAAAAAGCCTCCTGAAATGAAACTCACTTCATTTATTTTCCACTTCTGGAAGTGTAGGACAAGACTTTACAAACATTTAACCATTTTTCTGCCTTTTAAGAGCTAAAAAGGAAGCAGTAAATATGCAGGAAGGGCATTCATTGTATAATGGAGCTAGAAAACATGGAATCAAAGTATTCATTGGAGGAAATTTTTTCTTTTTTTTCTTTTCTTCTCAGAAGTATACAGGGATGGGGCTACTAAACAAGGGGAGGATAGGAAAGAAAATAACCCAGAACAAGCAGGCTTTGCTTGCAGCCATGGGGAGTAGCTGGACTTGCTCCTTTTATACAAAATCCAGACAGAAGCTACTGACTTGGCTGTATAGAAGAGGGGAGCAGCAGAGCTGCCACCTGCGGCACGAAGCTGCCCGCGGGGCTGGGGCTGAGCCCGCAGCCTGAGGAGACAGGGCAAGGGCTGGGCACCCACGGGAACTGAGCTCTGGGGCACCAGAAGGTGGCTGGAGCAGGCTGCTGGGGGAGCGCAGACAGCCCAAATACCTCCCGCGCCTGGTGCACGGATAAATAAAATACTTCAGCTGCCAATGCTGCAGATGTGGCACCATCAGTGTTCCGCGTGCCCTCTAAGAGAGGATAAAAAAGTGCGATTGCGGAATAAACGATGAGTTCATTTATGTTACAGAGATGCTGCCTCGTCTCCTGTTGAAGACAGCCTCATCTAGCATCACACTGGTGTGCATGCAGTCTCTTTGCTTCTAGCAAATCATGTCGATTCTCTTTCTCTCTGCTCCCCCGTTGGTATTAAAAACCTTTCCAGCAGGACTCCAGCAGGCTGCCAGAGGAGAAGGCAACTGTGCGCTGAGCGCTGCCAGGAGTAAACCGAGTGCGTGCACACCTTTGCCAACCTGTTTCACTCATACCCACCTTGGGGTCTTCTTGTTACTACAGCAGGCTCAAAATCCGAGGGCTGAAACCCGATTTTGAAGCCCACCGAGCCTCTTTAAGGCTGGCTTAGCAAATCCTCCTGTTGCGTCCCACGCCGCCCCGACCCCGCCGCACTGCTGCATGCCGCGGCCCTGCCACCGCCGCCCCCCAGACCCATGGCACGGCTGAGGGACCAGGCTCCTGCTGCCCCTCCTGCTCCTTCCTCTCAGTTCAATCCCGTGTTGTCGGGGTTTGCAGCATGGGAAAATGCACGGCAGCCCAGGGCGAAGGAGGACATCCCCGCGTGCCGCAGGCGCGGTCGGGAAGGGAGGGGACGGGAGCAGCCCAGCGCGCGGGGCCGGGCGTTCGCTGGGCAGCGGTGCCGTGCGGGGAGCCCTGACGGGGTTCGGTCATGTCGTGGTGCTTTTGTGGTCAGGAGATGAGGGCATTACCCTGTTACTGTGATGCTTGAAGCCATTTGTACGTGTCTCAGAGAAATGTACAGTTAACATATACAAAACACAGAAACATTTGAGTAATTTTTAAAATTAAAAAAATTAACAAAGGACCAAACCCAGCGTGTATGTTCAGGGCCCCAGAGCCACCACGGCCGCTGCTGCTGTAAGCCAGCCCCATGCCTGGCCGGGGGACACGATGTGCGTGCCACCAGCCACAGGGTGACTGACACAGAGCAGAAAGCGTGCGGGCTTGGGACGTGTCGTCTGTTAAAGCCAGTAACGCGGACAGAGCTGTGCTCTCTGCGCTCCTGCAGAAATCCGAGCCGTTTTTTGTGCATGGCAACTTCAGGGAGTTTTATGGATTTAAAGTCGGCGTGATTGCGAGGGGTGGAAAGAAAGAAAATGCGAGATCGGAGATAAGAGATGGGAAAGCAAACACTGAGAGCTGATTGGGGCTAAGCAGAGAGAAATCAAATTCTCATTGCAGCTTTTTAACAGATAAAATCCAAATCAAAGCAAATGTGATGAAATGGCAGTATTAGAAATGTATTGTAACAGGAAAGATCGTGTGCTGCTAACTGTACTTCGAAGCGTGCCCGAGCTGTACGCCTGTGACTCGTGTGAGGTCAGGCGGGCCTGCACCCAAAGGAGCCCGGCTGCACCCAAAGGAGCCCGGCTGCACCCAAAGGAGCTCGGCTGCCATCACCCAGAGCTGCCCCATGTGTAGGAGGAGCTGCCAGGGCGGGTCGGGAGGGTCATCGCCTTCACTGCCCACACCTGGGGGAATCCCACCCCCATGCAGCGGGGGGAGCAAGAGGGGATAAAAAGGGTGGGTAGGGCAGGCCCCTGCTTCTGGAGGGGTGGTCAGCAGGGGGGGGGCTGCCTCGAAGGGTGCCCTGAGAATTTGTATTGTGGCTTGGTTTGTGCCTTTTTGTCATCCTCCTGCAGCCACTGGGGCCCTTGACGCTGCCTTGTGTGTGCAGGCTGGGCCAGTGCTGGAGCTGAAAATAACCTGTTACAGGTGTTGTGCCCTTGTACCTTCCTGGCAACTGGCAAGCAGAAGACTTTTTTTTTACAGGAGTGTGTGTCTGGCATTCCTTTGAAAAGCTCTTGCACAACTTATGGGTAAGTAGGTGCCTGAAACTTAATTTATTTAATGGTAGGTAGGTAGCCTAACTCTGAGCTAGGCCAAGCATCATTTTATGGCAACAAAATGGTCTTAGCTTTTGCATGTGGAATAACACTTGTGCTTGTCTTAATGTTAAACTTGTGATGGTGAGAGGGGAAGCCCAGCGGGGGTGGTCAGAGGCTGGAAGAGGGCTGGATGGTAAAATCAGGGTGCTGCCCTCCTCTTCCTGCTCCTCGCTGGCTGGTCTCATGCCTCTGGTCCTGCTCACGGGCTGCTTGCTTGTGGTGCTTTGCAGCTACCCATCCCGGCATGGTGCTGGGGTGAAACGTTCCAGTCCGTAATCTGAGTGCAGCACTGAGCTTACCTTTTGAGAGCTTCATGTTTTACTGGCTGTCTTTCCCAGGTCATAGCTGCAGTGTCTCCTAACAGTGCTTTTGCATCTTTGCTGTGTGAGAAAGCAAAGCGTGGGCTCACAGCTGTTTCTACAACAATAGGGGTGTCAGTGTGCACGCAGGTTTTTAGGTGAAAGTGATGAAAATAACCACTTCTTGAGCTTGGCTTTGCTCCCTGAGGTCGCACCTCGTTTAAAATCCTCAAACTTTTTCCACCAAGGGGACAATGCACAGAGGGATTTCAGCTGCTGCTTGTTTTTCCTTACCTAGGGAAGCAGGTTTTTAGGGGCAATCTATTATGAGCTCCTTGGCATTAGCCATGTATTTTATACAGGTGCTGGAGGAATATGTAAACTGTAGCATCTCTTCAGTTTGGTATGGGGTAGTTATAAATGCCTAGACCAAAAATAGCCTTATCAGAAAAGCTCTGTTCTCATTAGGAAATTCAAATGTGCGATGATTTTGCATGTGCATATATTAAGTAATCTGGTTTCAAGGATTCCCATGGAGTAACGTGGTGTGGTTAGACTATGGGCCATAAGTGGTGGCGAGCGGGGAACAAGCCTGAAGCTGCTGTAGACACTTATATGTGGGTAGTATTTTAAGAAATTAGGTACTACTCTGAGCAGTGTTTATGCTAATTTGATTTCCTTGTACCTTACTCTCCTCCAAACTCTCAGAACATTTTTTGAGGAGGGGAAGCGGTGAGAGTGTCCTTTCTCAGGGTGTGGATTCAAGCTTACAGAAATTCCCTGTGCCTGGGAATCACCTTTCCACTACTCGGGGTGAAGCACTGTCCCCACGAGCATAATTTTGTAGCAGGCAAGCTAAATGAGCGTGGTGAAATACTGGTACCTGGGCTTTCTACCGGCATGGCAGCGGAGTGCTTCTGCAGCTGGAGGCCACGAGTGGGGAAGAACAAGGCTGGAGGTTGTGGTGGCATCACCTGCTGAAGTCCCTGGTTCGCCCCTGTCGTGAGGCCTCTGAGCGGAGGACTGGGAGGAGAGGAGCAAGGCCCTCTGGTTTCCCTGGTATTTAGGAATAAGGCCTTCTGGCTTCCCTGGTATTTCTCTGACAAACCCTTTGCCACGGGGTTGTGGTCCTCACTCTGTCACCAGGGCAGGGGCTCTGGTCCCCATCGGGTGGTGGCAGCCTGGGTCCCTGCTTGAGGCAGGAGCAGATCAGAGGCTGGGTTAGAGGCCTGTTTAGCATGTCGAAATTCTGCAAGCGGACCGAAATGTGTCATTTTAAGTACCTCACGGGAGATACTTGAGCCTCTTCGCACTGAGCAGAGCCCCTTGTATTGCTGGGGATGTGCTACTGGCTGAAGTGCAGCTGTGACTGGTGCATTAAAAACATTTTTGAATGAAGCCACAATTAAACTCTTTTCCCTGAGTGAGGTAGTATATGAGGTAAGAGGCATCCGTTTGCAGCTGTCACCATTAGCCACACATCATCAGGTCACTTTACCTGGTGGCTCATACAGCCAGCTGTGAAACCCTGCATTACGTGCATTGCTGAGAGATCTCCAGGTGAGCCTGACCGAGAATCACAGTCAGAGGAGCAGTGGGTTTCAAGGTGAAATCTCCCTTTGCAGGTTGTAATGAAGGTGTACAAGCTGTGTGCTTGCTTTATTTGCTAGGTAATGTTCTCTGTCTTCATCACAGGGCAAAACCAAGTGGGAGAAAATCCTCATTTAGGGGCATCATTTTGCTCTCAAGTTGAGGAAAAAAGTGCATGAATAAGTGGAAGACTTGAGGAAAATAACCATTTATAATAGCAGAGTGCAGTAATTACTGCACAAGGCAACATTTGTAACTTCGGGGACTTGTGGATTAGACAAGTTCTAGAAGCACAAATGTATTTTTATTATCCTGAGACATGTTCTCTTATTCCCTGCCACTTCACAACCAGAGCATTGCTGGATTTTGTTGTTTGACAGCTTAATGTATGCTTTCCCTACAGTCACAGAGCTGATGGTTAACACAGGTACAGAGGGGGATGTTGCCAATATTTTATTCTCGAGCCAGGTAAATGACTGGAGAAGTACGTGCATCTCTGATTAATTGGATGGCTTGCTGACTTGTTTGCTCTGCAGCAGTGACGATTACAGCTGTAACAGGACGTGACCCTCTCAGTGGGATGGCAGGGGCTGTTTCCCTGGCTGTGGCAGCTTCTCGTGCCCCCATGCTGGCAGCCAGGCACCCCTGCACGGGGAGGGTGAGGAGGGGCTGCCTGTGCCTCGCAGCGGGCACGGGCTGTGCCGCCTGCCGCCCCTTCTGCCTCACCGGGGGAACCTTACCCTACTGTTAACACATACATCTCTTCTGCTAATGGCCCTTTGGGGATCTCGGCACCAGATAAAGAACCGAGTGCTTCAGTAGCACCCCGCAGCGCTGGAAGCTCCTGGCCTGGCAGGGACTCCTGTGGGCGCAGAAACCAAGCGGAGCCAGGGACCGAACTTGTAGAAATGCTGTCGAAGTGCAGGCCTGGCTAGTAAATACATCGTCTGGTTGTCCCTGAGGGAAGGCTAGGAGAGGTGTTTGAGAGCCTGGCAGATCATAGATCCAAGCTGTGTTGGAAGCTGTTATTTTTAAAACACTTTAGGAATGAGCTACTTCAAAGTGTATGTAAACTAAAAATATTACTTCTAATAAGCCATATCTTATTTAGCAGTATGAACACAGTTCTAAATCCTCGCTTTCCAGAGAGATGTAGTGTGCAATCCAAGGCTATAAAATGTTGAACTCAGCAAGCTGCTCTCCGCCTGACAGCCAGGTAGTGATTAACTTAAATGATGTCTTTCTACACGGGGTGTTTCGATGTCTAATGAACTTCTGGATAATGCTGATTGCAATCAGTTCTCTGTCCAAAATTCACAGAATGATGGCTTTTCTATTTTGCAAATAATTCAGAGACTTTAAGCGTACATCTTCTGCCAACTGTCCAATGAATATTAATCTATTTGCAATAAACTGCCTTATGAATAATTCGCTTCACAAATGAGTGAGTTTAAGATATTGCAGAGTTAAATGAACCATTGGCAAAGTATATCTTGTAAATATTGCCTGTTATTGGGACTTGTTTGAGTTTTGTTGCATACTTTTATCCCTTCATCTATGAACACATTGCAAAGAGGGGCTTAACTTTTCCTAATCGCTCTCTTTATTGTCCCTATTGAAATGTTGGATGGATTTCTTAGATTACAACAGTAATGGCCCATTGCTAAGCGGAAAAGACTGAATGGCTACCAGCCAGCGAGGAACAGAAGGCAGAGGATGAGAGAATACCTTGATTAAAATAAGGGCTGAGGGCACCTGAGTTCAGATTTTGGGTTGGTCTTAAATTACCTCTATTAACCAGGGCAGAACTTTCATCCTGCCTCTGTTCCCAATGTTATAAGGTAAGGATATTCCTTTTGTTTAATTTTTTTCATGAGAATGCTTGGGCGCCTTATTAAGCAAGCGTCCTGCTTAGCACAAAAGGAAGCTGATCTTTTCTTAGGGTGCTAAATTCTGTTAATATATTAAGTTTGCAAAGCTTAACCAAATGCAGCTGAGATGAGTATAAAATGAACAAATGTCTCAGGCCTGTGTTTCTGCCCTAGTTGTGCTGGGTGCCCATCGCTGCTGCTCCTGCAATGCTGCAGGGGCTGGGGAGGAGGGCAGCAGGGCTCCAAGGGGTCTCCACAGTTACTTAGCCATAAATTAATTCGTCAGTGTCTCTGAGATCTCTGCCTTCAGGAAGCTTCACTTCAATATTGTAGTGTCAAATGGTGTGTAAAGGTAGCCAAGCAAGTAGTAGTGTGCCAAGAGGTGTCTTCAAGAAGTGTTTTTCCGCAGCTGCTGGCACGAAATCCCCAGCAGACACAGCGCTGGCCTCATTAGCTCCTGCACCTCCCTCGGGATGGGGATGGCGAAGGGGGGCTGCCAGGGGGACAGGGGGCTGTGGTGGGGGCAGCGGCTCCCTGCTGGGGGAGCAGCGCGCCGAGAAGAGGAGGAACTGCTCCTGTTTGCAGAACGGTTGCCTAAATCTCAACAAATCAGTGTTGGCTTAGCGTGCTATTTTCCTGTTGTGCTCTTAGTTTGAAGCGTTACTCATTTCTGTAGGTGAGCATCAAACAGGCGATATTAAGATTGGCCTTTAAAAACCACAAAAATAATCAAACCCCATGAGCTTAGTTATTAATCACTTAAACTGCAGTGAAAAACTGTAAACTGCTTCCTTTGAAATAAAAGATCCAGTAAACTGGAGAAAGCCATTTTAAAGGAAATGATTGGAGCAGGTAGATTAGTTATTCCCTTGAAACTATTCTCACCTTGACTTTTTGGGAGCTCTCGCTTAAAAAAAAACCTTAAACTAGAAATTAGTCATAATGTCAGTGGCATACTTTAATCTGCAATTTAAAACATATTAAAAAACTAGACTCTATTTGTATTTAAAGCTTTCGAAGCTCTTGCTATGCCATATTATAGGAATATCTTCATAATTGCTCAAAATTCACTTTTTTGTTGTTGAAGAATGTCATTTGCATGTGGAAGAGCAAACGGGGAGGGAAATACGCCACTTTGTTTGCATTGTATAATCCAGTGATGGAAGATTTTTTTTTTTGAGGGAACATAGATGCTTTGTCAGCAAGTTATCCTTTTCCTTTCCTTTTTAGAATGCTACCTGTGACTTCTACCAAGAGTGCCGGTGGCTGGACTCTATTTTAATTCACACAATTAGTGTTTCAATATTGTGACGGGTTCATCAAAATCACCTAGCTGCAAACTTCTGACTAATTAGAAGTTGGCTGTACAGGGAATATGAATCCATTTCCTCTGAGAAATGAGGTGCGACATGAATCTCTCTGCTTCCAAACCCAGAATGGTTAAAGAATTTAGCAATTTGTGAAAATATGCAAGCTGTACAGACAGATAAGGCTCGCTTATGAATAACATTACCCTATACCTCTCATCTGACGCTCTTATCCTTTTTATGCCATTGCTGCAAAGATTGCTAAGTAGATAATAGAGCCATTTGTAAATTAAACAAAATGGTTTTTTATAAGTTGTTATTCTAACATTTCAATTTGTTTTTCTCTTTCTGCTTTGGGCAACTCGGAGACGACCCATTTCCTTGGCTCTCATTAGCGCAGCGCTGGCTGCGGGGGGCACGGCGGGCCCTGCCGAAGGGCCTGGTGTCCGTCCCGCTGTGGGTGGCGGTGCCTCTGCTGGGCAGGTCCCCGTGCAAACAGGCGGTTTGTGCGGTTCCAAGCCAGAAGGCACTGCCTTCCCTGGGCGCAGTTCGGTAACGAGCCAGTCTGTCCTCAGCGAGCTGGCGGCTCCTTCCTCGTGCTGTCCCGACAGCTCTGGGCACGCCACGGAGCTGCCAGGGCAGGAGCTGCCACAGCCCACCCAGCCCTGGGACCTCTTCCTGGAGAAGTCCTGTGCTTAACGAGAGGCTGTGACCCCAATAAAACCCATGCAGAGCAACAGCAGCGTCTTCAGCAAAGCTCTGGCCACTCTGTCCCCAGAGCTGCCGCTGACCCTGCAGGCAGCTGCCCACGTGTGGCTGGGAAGGTCAGGAAGGAGCTGGTTTGCGGAGGTGATTAATCAACTTTCTTCTTTTATAGAAAATTAATTAGGCTATTATCAGGGGCTCGGCAGCAGCAGGTTGCCATGTGGTTCTCGTGTGTGGGTGTAGTCCTGAAGGTTTTCTGAATCTTTTAATTACTAGTCATGAGCGCAGCGAAGTCTTGTGAAGATGTGCCTTTGGAGGAAAATATTAATATGATCTGGATGGGAGGCTGTGGGGAATGTTTCCAGCCAGGTACCTGGAGGCAGACCTGCTTGAAACAGTCTCTGGGAGAAATAAAACCAGAAGGAACAATTCTGTGTGTTTGAATCAACATTGCAACAGCAGCAGGGGTATATACATTATGTTTTTAATTTCAACAATCTTATCAAATCTGGCTACCACAGAAAGGGTTTCAGAGGGCCTTTAGCATTGCCAATATTTTTCTCTACTGAAGCACCCATTAGGGTGTTCTCTTCTGAAAAAGGTCCTTCTTGTTTTTACTTGGCTAATCTGGGCTTTTATACAGATTTTAAAGGTTTATTGCTTGGGAACAGAAAATGCCACATTCATACACAGGCTGTGTTACTGTCAGAAACTGTTATTTAATGTTCCCAAGGTATTGCTGGCGGGGTGGTGGATGGGTTAGCTGTCTCCATCAGAAGCTTTCTGTATAGCATCACCAAAAATATAAGTATTTTGTTGGTAGCTTTGAAGAAATGCACTGAAAGTACAGAATCACAGAATGGCTGAGGTTGGAAGGGACCTCTGGAGACCATCTGGCCCAACCTCTGCTGAGCAGGGTCACCTACTGCGTGTTGCTCAGGATGGCACCCAGGCAGGTTTTGAATATCTCCAGAGAAGGAGACTCCACAGCCTCTCTGGTAGCATCAGATAATATTAACTCGTCTCTAAATCTCCAGCAGGTTACTGGTTAGAGCAGTGTTTATTACCTGCAGCATTACTGGTGATGTTGTGTAGTCCTTGGCAATCCTTAAATTCGTACAGATGGTTAAAGGTGGAGGTGCTGAGCTGCTCTCATGGCAGCTGCATTCGCAGCCTGACAAAAGCAGCCAACCTTCTTTTGTGACTATCATTAGATTGTTTATGCAGGCAGAAGTTTCTGCATGTGATTTTTGTTCTGAAGATACACATTTAAAAACAAAATCACAAAACTAATAGCCTGTAATAACTCATAATGTCAATTCCTATTTTTTTCTGTGGCATTGAGGTTGACATTGAGATTACACAAATGTTTCCCTCCATCTGAGGATCTGAAAGACCTGTGTATTTTGTTTTGTTGATGAAGACAAATTCTTCAAACACTCAGTTGCATTAGCTTAATGTCTGAGTGTGTTTGTTTAGGAATATGATGATAAATTGAATTGGTCAGTGTTTGGCATACATGCGTGCAGTTGATCACTACAAAGTTTGAGGATAACATACAGAAGTTAGTTAACTGTTAAATGTATAAAATCTCCATACATAACATTGCACATGTTGCTGCCATCACATCTGCTGAAGTTTCCCTTCCACCCCAAGTTTGGTTTTGAGATTTTTTTAGAGCTACTTTTCCTTTCTTCTCTTCTGTGTAGAAATGTATCGGTGGCCTTCAATGTCCAAGTGAAGCATTTGGTAAAGATCTAGTTCTACCTGACCTTGGTTTCATCATGTGAGAGACATGAATTTGCAAGATAGTTTAAAACTTGTTTTTCTTTTAAATGACCTTTGTTCTATTTTCCTTTTCTTATTTGCTTTGCTCCTTCATCTTATTCTTCCTGCTTTTTTTTAATCATCCATCTTTGTCCTCTCAGTCTCATCCTTCTTTCTATATCTTATCCTTTTTGGTAATCTTCTATGAGACTGCTCTTTTTTTTATCTTAACACTATTGTCTTTTCATTTTATTTTAACATGTTATTTTGAACTTTAATCTCTGGACTTGCATTTTAAAAAAATGGAGGGGGAGCAGAATGGAGGGAGGTGGCCAATGTGGAGTTGCATCCACTCCCTGTTCTCAATCCATGCAGAAAGCTGACTTCTGTTGCCAGCCCTGAACTCAGAAACACCTTCCCCATCCTTGCAGACAAAAACAGACTTTCCTCCTGTATGGAGGTGATGGCTAAATTCAGGTATTAACCTTGCTGGGAACATGCTGTCCTTCAGCCCGTTTGGGCTCATGTTGGGTTGGTTACAAGAAAGGGTGAGCCCAGTGATGCTCGTCTGCACTGGTCAAGCACTGGCTAGACATCAGCAGAACATTTTCTGGTAATCTAATCTCACAAATTCTGCACTGCTATTGAAAGGGGGGAAAAAGTGATTCAGAATCTGTTTGACTCAACAGATAGTGTCTACCCTCCCTGTAAATGCAGCTTGACCATCTATGGAAGAAATATGATCTATTTAGTTTCATATTTCAGACTTCAGCTTCAACTAGTGCAGCAGTAATGAATCATTGACCCTAGAAAAATATCACTGATTTGATTAATTAGCACTTAAAAGAACTGCTCGGATAGGAAACTTTCAAAGGTTGGAAATAATGCTGGTATTTTATTTGTCCTTTCATTAACTGGATTCTTAAGAAAAATTCTGGCATGATGATTTTTATGGGGATCGTTTCAGTTGGTGCAATGTAGCCTCTGATTAGGTCATCTTTATCAGAAATATTGTGATACATCGATCACAAGAAAACTTCAAAGAAGTTGATTTTATTTGACAGAGTTGGAATTTCTCTTTAGAACCAACTTTTTAAATTCAGAAAGCATGGGATCTGTTCAGAATGGGTAATGTATGCATTCCTTTTTATTCATAAAAGATAGAATTAAACTGTTTCCCTGTTTTCAAAGAAATCCCTCCCACTCCAGCACTTCTGCTGGAAGCAGTGTCTGGTTTTGCCCATCACTGACGCGCCTGCACGCGAGTGAAGGAGCAGCTCCCCTGCTGCAGGAGCAGCTCGTGTACCCCGTGTCCTGTGTGCGGAGTTTGGTGCTGAGGGAGGCGACAAGCTCTGCGCAGCAGTGAAGTATGTAAGGGCTGACTGGTGCCGCTGCACCATCTTTTTAATATCTCTGCTGTGCTGAAGCACTACTGAGCTCAGTGTTTGCTCTAGATGTGTACCCAAGAGCCTTATCAGTGGAGCAAACGAGCTATTAAGGAGTCAGAAAAGGCATTGAAGTGCAACATTTGCTCTTGCTACAGGGAGTGAAAAGACTTGCATGTGACCAGTGAATAGTGGAGAACGGTTTGAGTGTGGATGCTCAGCAGATATCTGGAGGTGTGATTAAAGGACTACAATTAAGGGATACCTGGACTGTGACTAAGGCACTTGCAACAGAAAGGAGGGGTGTCTGTGTCTGCAGGGGCTGTGGTTTGACAGTGGCCTGGGGCTCAGCACATCTCCCACCTTTTTGGTGCTTTCTGGTAGACCATGGCAGAATTGTAGAGGCTGACATGAAGTCCCCCGGGGCTGCCTTGCCACAGGAAGAACACTGGGATTTGCTCTCTGTAATCCAGAAAGATCTGTCTCTGGTGAATTGAGACCTATGCATTTCATGAAACCCATAAGCTAACCTAATGACTTCAGTTTTGCAAGAACTGGAGTCTCTGTTCTTAAAAGGCCCTGGAAAGAAAAGGGGAAAATGTTTGCATTTTAATTTCCTTTAGGAATGGATATGTTCAGTGGTAATTTAGAAGTTAATCTCAAAACAAGTTACAGTATTATCATTGTATGATATAATGCTATTACATGTTAATTAAATTAATTGAAGTGTGTTAACTGGTAATTAGTCAAATGTACTTTAATTGGATAGATGGCATTATGGCACAGGGAATAGAGCTTGACAGACACATCTTACAGACGTCTGCTCTCCTACCTTTGGCTTTTCTACCTCCGTAGTAAATAGGCTTTGCATTTCATGTTGCTGAACTTTACATGAGCTTTTTTCTGTGAATTGTGCCTTTGGGATATCCTTTGATCCATGGTGCTTATTGGATTAAAACTACTTTAATAACTGCATAAAGCTATGTTTGGATTAAGGAGGAAAATTAACACATTGAGGAAGGAAATAACGAGAGTGCGCCTAGCTCACTGACTTCAGGCTCCTCGCATGAGCAAAATCTGTCAGCACGCAGCGTTCCGGTTTTTGTCGAATATCACTTATCAGTAGGGAAAAGAACATGTTTACTAAACTTAAATGTCCCTAAAAGTATGCCATTTGCAATTACAACATATTTAAACATGTCGGTGCCCCTTGCAGGAGGGCAGAGTAGCCCTATCAGTGCGAGCTGCAAGTGAGACAAGACAAGTGAGGATCTGCGCTGGATGCTGGATCATTTTTAGCCGTAAATGGTGTAAAACTCGACATTGCACTTCTCAGCGCTGTGCTGCAGCAGTCCCATGTCTGTGTGAGCCTGGGGGAGACCAGCAGAGGATCGCCACGTGTGGAGCTCTCCTCAGCTCAAACCAGAGCTGCGTTGTGCTTAGAGCTGGCCCGAGGTGAAGGCCCAATGCTTTCCTCTCTTGGTAGAAGAGCCTCTACCAGTGCAGCCACAGCCTCCAAGTGTTACAGCAGGGCCTTGGGGCAGTCTGTGGATATGTTGTGCTGTGCTCGGGGGGAGGCCGGGGCTGTCCTGGGCCGCCCGGTGCCACCACAGGCCTGTCGCTCCCCACGGGCCTGCCGCTGCCAGGCGCTCAGCAGCCGGCTCCCACTCCTCCGCCGTGCTGCTTCCAGCAGAAGTTTGTTGTCATCTGTTATGACTAGCAATTTGATCGGATCTTATGGTTTGGCAATTCTTTCTGGGAAGATCCCAACACAAATCTATACTGTCTAGGGTGACTGCTTAGAGATGAGATTAACTTTTTTTCCCGAGCGTTGTTTTCATTCTGCTCTAGTGTAATGATCATAGATACATTGGATTTTTCTGTTTACAGCAGTGTGACAGGCTGGAAAGGAAAAATCATGTACAGTAAGCTATTGATAATGCTTTCCTCAACTTCTTCACTCCAAAACTGAGTAAGTCAGCATGAAAAAACCTGCTACAAACCCACACAAATGTAGTGATCCCTGTTTGGGAAGCACAGGGTAGTCCCTGAAGTTGTATGTTTTTTCAGACCTGAGTTACTGACCTCCCTGCACTAGTGAATGGCATGACTGGGAGGACTTAAAACCTGCCTACTTTGAAGTGCTTCCTTTTCCTTTTGCTGTTCATAAGATTGTTCTGGTGCTGCCGGGCCCAGCACAAGCCTGTGGGTGCTCAACATGGGGGAGCTGGAGCTGCTCTGGGCCTGTCTGGCTGTGGGTGAAATAACGAGCTCCAGATCCGAAGAGGATTTCATTCATCTACAGATGATGCTCTTAAATGAACTCACTGTAAGCTCTTGCTCCAATTAAGGAATAGATGTCTTTCTTAGCACTCATTTGGCAGGAAAAAAAGATGCACTTATTTTTACTTGTGTGCTATGCTGGCATTCATACACTGAACACTTTTTTCTCTAGACCTAATACCTAGGCACCCCTGTCCAGAGAAAGGCACCGCGGTGCTGGTTATACAAATTGATTATCCTGTCCTTCCCCTTTAAAATACTTTTTTCTTCTTTTACATTTAATGCGTGTAAGTGCTTTTATGAGAACAAATCCTGCTTCAGGGGCTGCTCACTGCTGGGAGCTGCTGAGTTCTGCTCCTGGCTGCTGCAAGGGCAAGAGAACAAATTTCAGGGCTCTGGGGGCGAAGGAGCGGTGCTGGCCCACCCGTGGGTGTGAGCTGGGCGTTGTGTAGCTGCCAGCCGCTCCTCCTGCGGTCCTGTCCTGGGCACGTGCTGTGCCCTGAGGGAGGGACGTGCCCCGCAGCTCTGCAGCTCTCGCAGACAATCCTCAGGATGGGGGTCGTGTGCTGGATCGGTTTGTGCTGCTGCTGTGCTGGGGAGGATAAACGGCAAACCTGATGCCTGGCTGCATCAGAAGATCTGCTCTGTGTCAGGTTATGTCTGAGTTGAGAGCTGAAATCACCTGCAGCTGTCGGGGCGCTGCTGACATTATTACTAATGAAGTTACAGCAGAGAGGATGGGTGGAAAGTTAGGGGAGAGAGGGAGGAGGTGTATTTATTGACAGGCAGAGGATCGCTTGTGGTTAGGAGGAGCATCGGGCCCCTGGGGAAGCTTGCTGGTTCTCCCTGAAGCAGCACGCCTGCTCGTTTCCCTCCTGTCTGTCGTGCTCCATCAGGTGACAAACTCCCTCCTGCCCTGGGAACTCTTCCTGGAGTTTCTTGACGGCTGAGCTTGGCAGCAGCAAATTTTTTAATTTGAGAAATGCAGATAAAAGCCTTACTGCTAAAATACGGAAGGCCAAGACTATTTCCCAGCCACCTGCCTGTATGGAGAGCCCCCAGATGAAGAAGCGCATTCACACAGCTGCATAAATATTGCTACTAAAATACTACAAGCACTGTTACACTCATCAGCACCCTTTATCTGGATGTTAGCTCTGCAGCCAGAGAGCAGCCTTCTACCATAACACGATGGCTCGGCAATCTCATCTGATTACTGGAGTAAGTGGTGCATACGAAACAAAGCTGCCTGATGACAAAGCCCTGATACAAGGGATCCAGAGATTAACCAGGCACATCAGTTTTTTTCTGTAGGAAACAGCCAATTTCTTTAAAATTAATGGATTGGAAGATTTTCTAGTAGATTTAGGGGGAAAAAAAGGCAGATTTGCTTGGAGTGTGAAGTGCGTGGGGCGGGTTGTGAGGAGTGGTGCTGACCGGCATCAAGCACAGGGCCGATGCTGGGGCTGCTCCAGCAGCAGGGCCACCAGGACCCCAAGTGGGCCCCCCGGCTCCCCTCTGTCCCCTGCACCCACAGGGGATGGCAGTGCCATGGGGAAGTCCTGGGAAATTAGAGGTTTCCTCGGTACCACCGTCACTGCATTGCTGCTGCCAGCCAGGCAGTGAAAAGTTTTCTTTTGCCTGCTATTACTGGTATTCAACAAATAATAATATAATCAGAGCAATCAAATCTTCAAGTGCTGTCACATTATTTCTGGAAGTTGAACGCATGAGATGTTCTGGCAGGCTTTGCTGTAGAGGCTGAGCAAACCGGTGGGTTTGCGAGCGAGCAGGAGTGTCTGGGGCCTGTCCGGCTGTGGGAGCCGTGCTGAGCCCGACTTTCTGTCCCAGATCTGAGAGGTAGGGCAGGGCAGCAGCCCCTCTCCTGCCCCTGCTGCGTGGGCTCAAGCTTAATTTAAGGGCCAGGGTGTTTAGGAGACTGCCCGGCCCTGCTGTTTTGTCTGCTGAAACATCAGACGCACGGAAGCGAAGCCTGCCCAGTTGGGGTTAAGTTTCTGAGTGTCTTCTTAGAGAACAGAAAAGAGTCAGCTACAAGACTGTGGCCATTTCTTCCTCCAAGCCAACGAACACAAATCTTTCCATCTTTTCTAAGACGTGGGGCAAGGAGAGGTGAACATAAAATGAGTAAAATGAGGTCTCAGGGGTGTGCTGTGAGCTGGGCTGAGGTCTGCGGCTCAGGGCTGAGAAAGCAGCACTGGAATTTTGAGCAGTTTTTGTGCGTTTGTATGCAGTGGAGTTACAGGTTTGGGCGGTGCTTTTAGTTATTTGTCTTTTAAAATTATTTTTAGCATATTTTAATTTGTCTGAGAAATAGAGTCGCTTCATTTAGCTGGGGAAAACCCTTCACCTGTAGCGAGTTGGCAGTCTTTGCTGGAGACACCATGCTTTCCTCACCTCATGAAACACTTCTGGAGTTCATTTCACAAGTGGAGAAGGCTTTTTAATAGGAGGCCACAAATCTAAGTGGATAAATAATTCTTCAGGAACGGCATTAAACTTACAGTCTGTTAACTGTTTCATTAAAAGGCTGGCAATGTCACTTAAAAATATTTGTATTAACTTTAGCAAATTATTCGGGAAGCCATTTCAGCTCCTTGCACCATGTCCACCCTTACCATGGCACAATCGAGCAGGACCAGTACTACATCGTGTTGTCTCTGGAAGACTCCATGAAGAGCCCAGGAAAGACTTAAGAGCAGTCATAAATAATAATAAATAATAATGGTAATAAAAAAGGCTGATATGTTCAGGGATCTTCCCCCCTGCTTCTACTTGGCGTCACAACAAGAGACACAGAACTCAATTACTAAAAAGAAAGACTGTGGAGGATGTAATCGCCATCTAGCAGCAGGACCCTCTTGAATTGATTACTTTTTCCCTTTAGGAGCTTGCTTGTCAGTTGAGCTTTGCTTTCATTAATGTACTTTTCCTTTCAATTTTAGTCTGCTCAAAAATATCCTAAAAAGCAACTTTTTTTTTCTTCCCTCCCTCGCAGAATAGCACTGCCAGCCTTTGCCTAGGCTGTTTGTAAATTAAGCTGAACGGGGGAATTTTCTGATAGGAAAGGATTTTGGTCCTTATCAGTCTCCCCTACAAGCCAGGGCTGTGGCAGAGTGTTCTGGCCTCCTCCAGGTGTCCCCTGGGGAAGACGCAGCAGGTGTGCAGCGGCACCTGGCATCGTTTTGCTCCCTTGGTCCTGGCTTCTTCTGCAAGCTGCCGTGTTCAGAGGGGCTGGCGGGGGGGTCCCAAGGTGACCCCTGGGCCTCTGCAGGGCCGTGCCCTGGGAAGGGGCTGGTGCGTCTCCAGCAGAAATGTGCTGGGAGGAGCGCGGCGGGGAGCTAAAAGGGAGAAAATCTCCGTCGGCCCTGGTGACCTCCGCACGAAATAGCTGGGTTGCGGCTGGAGGTGAACCAACCCCTTCGCTGAGCAGCAGCCGGGAATGTTGTGGTGAGCAATGCCCAGGGAATCGAGATGTGTATTCCTACCAAGACCTGCATTAACAGATTTTAAGCTCTCTGTCCCTGACAATCTTTCCATCTTTCCATCTTCCTATGAAAATTTAAGATCATGTGCATTGCACGTTAAAAATAGCCGTTCCTTTTCCTTCGGGAGAAGAAAGTGGTATTTTGGGATTTTGTTCTGATGTCTTTTTAGTATGTATTTCTTTAAAGTATTCTTGAATATTTTCTAAGAACTAATCTTATAAAAATAGTTAGGAAAGTGTCTTATATAGATGGAATACCAAAGAACATTATTAGTTGAATGAAAGCAACCAATTTGTATGCAGTAACATTTAGTTTATTAATAATGATTTAGCAAGAAATGCTTTGGTCTACAAATATTTTTTAGGTAAGCTTGGTGTATGTTTATAGTTTACAAAATATATCCACTACAACTGAAGCGAATGCTCAGGAGCAAAATGACAAACTTCTGTGATATTGCTACCAAGACTTCAGGACACACTGTACACGTGCTCCAAGGGAAGGAGGTTCCAGACAAGGAAAAATTAGAATAGAGAGCAACAGAAGTCAAGCAATCGGACACTGCAGGTGTTACCCCAGCTACTGCACTACCTACAGTGTGCATTTACAGGACCCCCAGGCGTGTGCCAAGGGTCCCCGCTTTTACTGTGGCAGTCACCAGGCCTTGGTGGAGCACCCCAAAGCACCGCGTCGCTTGGGCGTGTTTAACCTCGCCCAGCACCTGCACTGGTACCTGAGCTGTGTGCCTTACGTGGCTGAGCTTCAGCTGCGGGGCGCACAGGTCAGGTGGAAGGAGCTGTGCGAAAATGTAACTTTGTGAAATCTTCCAAAACGCGAGTTTGTTCGCGGTTACGGATGGCTTTCCACAGGAGGATTTCTGTGTGTGATCTCAAATAGGCTTGTGCTAAGTTAATCTTGCAGCGCCACGTGTCAGAGCGGTTTTATTCTGTACCTGACAGCTGACTGTGGCATCTTACCCGAATTTGTCTGTAAAAGAAGCCAAGTGAAGCAGGTTCTGGATGTCAGCTCGTAGCCCGCAGGAAAACTCATTAAGGGATGAGCTGCACCGCGGACCATTTTGAAAATAGAAGTTCTCACACGAAGATTATTATTAACAGAATGATTTCTCCAAGCAGTAAACAAAACATAAATCGGGCTTGTGACATGAATGACATATTGTAAAGGAGTGTCAGCTGGGGATGTTGCCTTAAAACTGAAAGAGCATCTGCCCGGCTAAGTGGAAGTGTGCTCTCGTGGAGACCTCCTTCCTTCAAGCACTGCACACTCAGAAAGGAAAGCGGGGATCAGAGGGAGTCTCCAGCTAATGAAGGGAAAAATGCAAGAGAAAACAACACTGGCTCCTGCCCTCCAGTATTTCCTTTTAACACTGGAGGGGCTGTCCTCTTCAACTGAGCACAGCATAAATAAGTCATGATTCTGGTAACGTTCAACCCAAAGAAAGAAATACACAGCTTAGGGAGATCTCCAGAGAGACGAGAACATGCATCCACCTGGCATGGACAGAGGTAAAATATCAGTCCTTACAGGGTTGCTTTTATTTTTATTGGCTGGTGCGTCAGGGAAATGAAGCAGGAAGATGAACTCCAAAGGCTAGCTGAAAAACAACCACAAGCGAACCCAAACGTGTACTTTAAGGTTTTGAAATTGGAGGAGTCAGCCTAGCCATCTCAGAAGGAAAAGCAGCCCCGAGGGCCGAGGCTAAAATGTCAGAGCACTGCCCTGGGGAAGGCCGCGAGGCGTGGAGGGACAGCACTGTGGGGCCGTGGGGACGCCTCCGAGCACTGCCCCGAGCCGTGGCTGTGCCTCTTGTCCCTGCTCTGACGGCAGTGCCGTGGATGGGGATAACGCACCGCCAGAAACTGCAAGCACCGATGTACGCTGGGTGAATTTGTTTTTATTTTTCACAGTAATTTATCAACTAAAGAAACTAGCAAAGAAAAACAGAAAGAACAACCCAACCCAATACAACTGTTCTGTCTTCCCCTGAACTTTCTCAGCCCTTCCCCGGGGGCTGTGCCGGAGGCTTCCCCTCCTTGCCGCAGGCGACGAAGCCGGGCCCAGCTCACGCGGCTCTCTGCGAGCCGGCAGGAGCCTCAGGTGCGTCTCGGAGCCTGGGACTTGCGTCTGGCGGTATTACGAGGTTTTTAACAATTCCTGCAGCTTTCAGCTCCTTCTGAGCCGCAAGCTTCTTACCAAACAAGGAAATAACTTCCTGTAGTGTTTTCTGCCTTAATTTTAAAGGGCGAATGCCACGCCTCGGTCAGCGTTATCCACAACCTATCTGAAACGGGGTGATCAGTAATTCTCTCCCCTTGAAAATTCAAGAGGTTGCCAGCGAGTCCCAGGAGCCACTGCCCCATGGCGAGAGGGGACCGGGGGTGGAAGGAGCGGCCCAAGCCGGCAGCCAGCTGCGAAGGGAGCTCTTCTCCAAGCGCGTAATCAGGCGGCGAGCTGCAGTGAGGAGAGACCGGGAGAGCCCTGGCCCCAAGGCGCTGCGAAATGCTCTTCTGGGCATGGGGCTGTGCCTGTTACAGCTGAGCGACTGAACAACGGTATTGGGGGGTTTCATGTCGGAGAAGTTAAATCTGAAGGTTTCCAGATGGGAAAACTAGTTCTTGGTACGTGTTTTGGTACCTCGACACTGGTATTTTCACATTTGGTTTCCAAACTGGTTTCAGAGATAAGCGTGTGATCGGGTATATGCTGTCCCCACCACCGAATCCAGAACTGTAGTGATATTATTTAAGAGCAGTAATCTGGGAAGAGAAATAATTAGGTAACAAAAATGTATTAAAATTACTATAAAAAAGGCTAAAGCTCATAAAAATGGAATTGCTTGGCTGATAGTGAAGTTTCAAACTTATAATGAGCTTAGACACAACAATGTTAACACAGGAAGGTAAAACACCTAATTGAGAAGCTAAAAACATGCGTTTGTGGACTGGAATAATGTGTAGGAAGTGGAGGGGGTAATGATTTTCCACCTTCTGTGGCGACTGCAGTGCCCACGACTCGCCCGCCCTCCCTCCCCTTCCACTTGTTAAATAACCGGAGTTCAGGGTAACCAACTGTCTCAGCGCTGCGCTCGCAGCGAGCCCTTCTAGCAATTTGTGCGAATAGCGTGTGGGCTGATGATAATTAGGTGCCTTAGGAGAAGTCTGTCCTTGGCACGAAACGCGACGGGTTTGGTGCAGGCAGCGTGCGGCAGCGCGGTGGGTGGCTGGGTGGGTGCAGCACCTCCCCAGCGCTCCCACCTGGCCACCAGAGCACTGCTGGGGGCTCTCTGGTGGCACCCCAGGGCCGCCCCCTCGCTCGATGGACGGTGGGGACAGTCCTCGAGGAGCTGCAGCCCCCGTGCGTGCCGCAAGCAGAGCTGCGAGACAGAAAACTGCACCCTGGGGGAAGTCTGGAAGACTTTCCACAAGACTCAGTGTGATGCACAGCTGCTACGGCCCACTGTAAAGCTTACCACGCTTTTTGTTGTTTCCAGCGCTCCCTGCATTTCAGAGTTGTGCCTGTTCCTCCGTTACTTTTAAGGTTCACTACTGAGTTTGAAAAAAGCAGATTTCTAGAACAGCCTGGTGTGTATCAGCTGCGTTGAGGGGCTGTTTTGCTGCCTGACGTCTTTTCAGTGAGTTGCGCAGTGTTGTTCCTAACCCTTTTCTGGAAAACAGCTCCCTTGTGACCCGGAGACTAATCAATGAGTGTTTGCTTAGGGCCGTAAGAACTGGTGTGAAGACCCCTTCCAACTTCCGTGCAAACGCAGCGTTACAGTGCCGAGTGGCCCACAGCAGTGAGAAGGTGACAGTTTTTCATCCCTCCGGGAAGAAACATAACTTGCTTTTGAGAGTAAATAAGCAAGTTACTGTGGTATCTTCTGCCCGTCCTGCTAATGCCGAGGGTGTGCTGAGCTGGGTATCGCTCTTCACCTCTCGTTCTAGCTAGCTACCAGTGGACAGCAAGAAAAATTGAATCCTTATACTTTAAAGCCTACCGTTAGTCTTTCTACAAGAGTTCATCTGACTATCCACCAAGGCTCTCTTTAGAGAAGTAGGTAGATGTGAGATGGCACCATCTGTTGTTTGTTGCTTTGGAATCCGCTGCTTTTTGGCTAGCTAGATGTTTTGAGCTTATCACGTACACATTTTGCTGAAATTATGAAACAGTTAATTCCTAAACAAGTTCCTGAGAGTGAATTCATTGATCTGACTTCACGGAGAACCTGGGACGCTCACAGTTTTTCCTTAGCTGCCCAAGCATCACACCAGAGGTACCCAAAATGTGTACCAGACCTACGGTGATGCAGAAGGTGAGATCTCCTGGCATTTGGTGATGGCTGAATAATGTGAATCAACAAATCATCCATCCTCCTGCTGGAAAGTTAAAAATAAACGAGACTCCCCTACTGATTCTCTTCTGGGGTGTGCCAACTGCAAGCCGACATCTCCAAACACTCGATGCTAAGCGTGGGGCTCAGTACTTTGGAGAATTAAGAGGGTGCGACTGATTGTGAGAAGGCTACTTTTCCGTAGCTTGTCTCCTCTGAGAGCCACAGATCCCTTCCTGATGATTTGTAAGCTCTGAAAAGACAGGAGGGGGTGAGGGGATTTGTCGCCTCACTGACACCGGGGGAAGCTCCCGTCCCTTTGCACGATGCCTTGCCAAAGGCAGCTGGTGCGCTTCTCAATTTCAAAGAGTGACGTGGTGCTTGAGGGTAACGCCACTGTCCTGCACAACCCCCAGATGCACACTGAGGATTCCCCCCGACGGGGACGGGTTTCAGCCGCCCCATCTGATGTCCGAGTGTGGAGGGGAGGCAGGTGGATGTGTCTGCGCTTTGGTCGGTCCCAAACTAATGTGGAAACTTTTCTAAGTCTTTTAAAGGAAAGCCCAGATCAAAACAAGGTACGTTTGTTCTCAGGAGTGCTCTGGGACAAAGCGTGGCCCAGGGTAGATGTCTTTATCCTGGGTATCTGTGTGCTTTTGCTACTGTGGGTTGGAACTCGAACGGCTACCGAGGAGGGTTAAAAGCCGAGCAGAGACTTGTTCCATATGAATGCACGAAAAACAAATCTTTCCTTAAATGACTGTGCTCTTTATTCTTCAACTCAACAGGAAAATGTGTACAGCAACTTATTCTTTTGTGTGTACATTCGAAATACGCCATTTAAAATATTTCTCTTGGTTTGAGTGCCTTTCTGTTTCTTTTCTTAGCTACCTGAATGGATCTTCCTATATGCAAAACCCCACAGAGCTTAATTCTGGATGATGCATTTGTTGTTCTGTTTTTAAGAAAAAAAAGATATCTGACTTCTGAATCCGACATGATTGGAATGCACTTGGGATTTTAGCAAACGGGTCTGGCTGTCCCTAGCAGGCCTGGCAGATGTTTGCTCGCCCCTTCATGCCCCTGCTTTCCGTGGAGCATGTGGACAGCAAAAATGAAGTGCAGCGGTCCCTCGTTTGTTTTCTCTTCCTAAATAATCAGAGTCTGAAATACTGATATCAATAACACCACCTTTGTATAAAAATAACTTAAGAATATTGTATGAGAAACTGGAAAACAGATCGATTGAAGTATAATGGGATGGAAATTCATATTTTATAGTTTAACTTGCCAATTAATCATCTTTGTGCAATCATATGCTCCTCTGACAGCTGCCTGAACTGCCACCGGGTTTGTCTCACACCTAGCAAGGTTAAGATTTACCATCATCTCCTGATGCGTCCACCTAAAAAGGCAGCAAGTTTGGAGACAGTGAAAAAGGGATCGATGGATAATTAGGAAACACAAAAGGTGCCGGTGGCAGGGCAGCCCGGAGGTGGTGCTGGCTGCCCCTCTGCCCCTTCAGCGGGGGCAGGCTGGGGATGGGGCAAAGCCTCTCCATCCACCCCCCCGCCCAGAGATTATTTTCTGGTCCGCTCCCTCATGGTTTGGCATTTTAATTCTCCTTGTTCTTCTCCTGTTGTGGTTACGCTGTGTCCTCTGGGAACTCAGCAGCGCTGGCCTTACGGCCGGACCTGCTCTGCCACTGGCCACCTGCCGGTGGTCTCCTGCCGGAGAGGGGGAGAGGTGTCCTGGGGAGCCGGGCACCTCGAGGTAGCTCTCACCGTCATCCTGAGAGGCAGAAAAAGGGCTCCTAGCAACTCTGAAGTCATGTACCATGTACGTCTTGCTGCAGTGACTCTTGTTGCACTTTTTATGTCACTCATTTGACGTTTCTGAGAGTTTTCTTGGTGGGGTTACAACAGGGCTTGACGCTCTGCATGTGGAAATCAACAGAATTTAGCAAAAATGAGATGGTGGTATTTAAAATTACAGGAATAGACACAAAAGGTCCTTTCAGGATTTTTCATTCGATGCGTTTGTCTTGAGGACTATGCTCAGCAAAGGACTTGTGCTCTGAGGGGCCCTGGAGTCTGTTCCACCACGCACCCCTCGCACGGACTGCGTAATTCCTCCCGGCATGGGCATCGGCAGCTAAAGCACACGAGAACCCGGCTGTTGCAGACATCTGGGTTTAATCCCTCTGTCTAGGTACAGAGGGCCTACAGTTTGGTTGTCACAGTTTCCATAAAGGGGGATTTGTCAGAGCTTTAGATGAGCTGCATGTGAGAATAAAAATAGTGTCTGTGATTCTGCTGGCTGGAGTAAAAAACGCAGGGACAATCAATCCTCTGCTACAGACTGAAAGCTGATCGCTAGCTGGAGTCAGCAGCTCATTTCCCTTCGTAGCGTGGCATTGCACAATTAGGTGCATCGTCGGTTTGTTTGATCCATTTCTGAAATATCTGCTATTTACCACCGCTGGAAACAAATGACTAATGCAGCAGGTAGGGATTAACCCCAGGGACAGACTATTAGTCTGTGTCGTTATGAGAAAACTCAACAGAATAATCACCTGGCTGGGTCATTTGTTTGGCTGGATGTTTTGGCAGCTCTGCTTGGGAAGAAATAAGAGCTCCTCAGATGGGGTTCCCGATGGCTGGACTGCTGCGGAGGAGTGAGCCGGGTGGTTTAGCACCTGGAAAGAAAAATCTGCTTATGCTCGGGCGTGCTTTCTCAGACAGCTCCAGACACCCAGAGATGGCAGAGGAGATCCCCTCTCCTGCTCCAGCCCCTCTGCACGGTGTGAAATGAGCAGCTTAACCGCCGGCAAAGATAGCGGCAAACCTCAGTCCCTGCGCATCTCTGTTCGCAGATAGTGCACGGGGAGGAATTTATTTATCAGGAATCTGCTGAAGCATGCAATTCTTGAGACTCTGGTCAGTGCTAACATCTAGAGGCAACTTCAGCACATCCAAATATGCGCCTGCATGCCTCTGCACAGGGAGTTCTGTGCAAAGCCTGTACAAAATGGCACAAAACGCTATTCTGCTCGTGGTTATCACAAGTAAATTTTTACCTCCATGTGGCTACTGTGCTGGAAAGGAGAGTTTCATCAGCTGTTTTGTGAAGCAGCTGGAGGCATCACCACTAGGCAGTTCCCTCGCTGCCCGGTATTGTCCTGTTTCACACCGAGATGACCCCAGCATGAAGAAGGGTGGCTAACAGCATCCTCCGTGGGAGATGTCTGTAGGTTAGACCTTAATGAAAAGGGTCCTCTGTTGAATGTACAAACCTATCTTTCAGACTTAAAAATTAAAATGATGGGTCTAAAACTTTTATTTCAGTGCTAAGCTGGCCCTTTGGCTATCTAAAGCACTCTTTGGGGTATTCAAGGGACAATGTGTGCACCAGGTGTGAGACTGATGAACGATCTCAGATCCCCCTTGCCCCCCCCAAAAAAGCACTTCCAAGCTGAAATTACAATAGCTGATAAAAGTTATGCTCCAAATGCTTCTTTTCTCCCTCTGTGGCCTTTCCCTTCTAACTCCCCTATTTGTCACAAAGAAGAAAATAAAACCTTCTGCTGGCGTGAGAGGTTTTTCTCTTTGGCTACAAATCCCGGGTGGTCGCGTTGTGCGCTTTGCTGGCTTCGTGGCAGAGCCAGCCGTGTGCGGTTGCTCCCTCGCCCCTTTCTCGAGACCCGCGGTGAAGGAGACTCCCCCAGGCTTTCTGGTTCCCTTCCTCACCCTTTGAAAAATCTTCCAAGGCCTAAACCAGATTTTTCCTGCTACAGTTAAGGACTGCTGCTTCTTGTTCTGTCCACCAGGTCCATGAATAAGAGTAATCCCTTTTTCTTGCCAGCCACCCTTCTGCATATTTATGGACTATTGCTCCACCCCTGCTTCCCCTCTCCTTTCCCATCTTTAACCCAAAGGGGTCCGTATGCAGCCACCAGCACTGCTGCCGTGAGCTGCACCCAGCGGAGAGCCCTGGGGAGGGAATCCTCCAGGGTTTGTTCATGTCCAGGGCCAGTCCATGTCTGGGGCAGTCCATGTTGTGCTCGGAGCGACTGGAAGGGGTTGCTGCTGTAACGACACCCGTGCTGCTGTGCCGCCTTCTCAGCAGTACAGGCCATTTCAAGCACATCAGCTTTTAATGTGACAGTAACCGCTCCCTGGGCTCACAGGCAGGTGTAACAAATCTGTCAGCAGCAGCAGAACACCATCGGAACAGGCCCTGAGAATAAGCTCCATGAGGAACTGGGGAACTACCCAGACCCACGTCACTTCTCCGTCGCATAGAAGGGCATCCTTCCAGCCTTCCCCTTAATAAAACACAAGGGCTGGGCACGAGGATGGCTGCTCAGAGCAGCCCCTACCAGAACGAAGCAACCCACTGCACGTGGGGAGCAGGCAGCATCGGGGCTGCTGCATTCTTCCTGAGAAGCCGCTCTGTGCCCTGAAGATGAGCACGAAGCAGAATGTGTGCACGTGAGTACGGCAGGTGAGTCCACAGCTGGAAAAGTTTATTTGAAGCTTTTCACTTTGTAAAGTGTGACTTCAGAGCCAGCGAGTGCTGCACCGCTCACCCCAGTTCTGCACAGGGTTTAGTGGAGTTTGTCCTCTTCCTCCAAACGCTGCCGAGGGGCCGTTCCCAAACGATGGCGTTCCCTGCCCAGACGCTGTTTCTGTGCGCCTTGCTCCATCCCTGGATGCTTAAACTGAACTCAGCATCACTGCCACTCACTGGACTGGCCAGGAAAAGCAGAGCACAGCACAGCTCGCCTGCTCCTGGCAAGTGGTGCGGCTTGTCCTGCTGCGGTCACCTCCTCGGTGGTGGCAGGGTGCAGCACGGCAGTGCCAAGCCTGGACCACGCCGAGCCTCCTGCACGTGGGCATGGCACAGAGCTGCCACGCACGCAGGCTGGAAAATACCCAAACGCTTCCCCAGCTCCAGGCAGGAGCAGAACAATGCTTTTCTTATTATTCTTTGAAGTGTAGGAAAAGAGAGTCCGAAAGAAAAAGCAGCTGATGTTTGCATGTGTTTAGCCAGGCTACAAAATGTCTTTATAGCAGCTGAGAAACTCTTCTCGGACTTCAGCTCACCTGAGCGAGCTTGGGCTTCCTGAGGTCACATTGCCTGCACAAACTCTCACATCTAATATTAGTAAAGTATTTGGTAAGACTGCACACTGGTAAGGAATTATAATTCCCCCTCATCACCACCCCCCGAAAAAAAAAAAAGAAAAAAAAGAAAAAAAAAAAAGTAAAATGCTGGCATTTGCCAGTAACTAAATTTGGCTTCAACACCGCAAATAAACTCCTCTGAGAAACATTTTTTTTTCTTCTGGACCTTAAACAGAAGAATACTCAAGGATGGTTTTGGTCCCTTCTAACTTTCCTTGCTTGTGTGAAAAAAAAAATAGTATTGACAATGTTGTGTACCTTGGAAAAATGGAGTTAAAAGCATCTCCCAGTGACTGACAGGGCTGTGCGGATGTGGAGGAAGGATGCTCAGAATGCAGAGGTGAGCGGACACTGAGAGCGGCTGAACTCCTTCAAATTCTCCACATTGATTCTCCCCCAAAATAAATTCCCAGCAACTATGTCCAATGAAATACAATTTGTTATTTTGCTGTTATATTGAGTATTTTAGAGATGAACTGCTCTTAAATAGACAAAAAAAAAAAAAAAACCACCTGTCTTAAATAGACAAATTCTACTCCAGGATTATTGCATTTCATAGGAAACAACCATTTTTTTCCTGTCACTATATATTTATTTTTTTCTGTTTAGCTACAATCACCATTACACGATTTTTGTGTTTAAAAAATGTAACCAAGCACTAAAATACTTAGAACTGATCTTCTCTTTATCTGATTTCTGTCACTTTGTAGATTACCCAAATCTGTACGTCCCAGGATCTCTCTGAGGATGACTGTAAGCAATGCATTTTCCTGATCTCGTGTTTACCCGTGTATCACAATAATTTTACTTCAAAACTTCTTGGTAATTAACTTCACTAAGGTTATTCGCTGCCACGAGAGACCCAATTCCTTTGTGCAGTGAATAAAAAGAGACGATATGAATTTTTAAGACCTTTGACTTTCTTCTACACTGTTTTAGAAAGCCTCAGGTCTGCCTGTGGACATCTGCATAGTCCTGATGTCCCAACTTTTCCGTCACACGTAGGCCGCCTGGGAACGCGGCGCTTTGCTACCACGGGAACAGGTACAGGGGGATATTTGCCTTTTCTCCCCACGTGGCACTTGCCATGCCGTCACGGTGGGGAACCGGAGCAGGGCTGGTGCTTTGGCAGCCACAGAATCACAGAATATCCTGAGCTGAAAGGGACCCACAAGGATCATCGAGTCCAACTCCTGTCATCGAGTGACTTAGAGCCGTGCAGCTGAAGTGTTGGTATGGAGCGCGGCTCAGCCCGTCCCTCTGGTCTGGTCCTTGTTGCCTCGCTTTTTGCTGGAGGCTGGAAGCTGCGGTGCTGCCAGCAGCCAGCAGAGGCCTGCCCAGCTCCCGGCTGCCCAGCTCCCCGCTGGAAGCGCTGCTCTTCAGGGAGCGAGGCTCCCAGGAGGCTGCCCTGCCACGGGGGCTCCCTGGGGCCACCTGGGCCAGGCCTCAGGAAGGAGCTGCTGCGGTGCCCCTTTCTCCTCGCACCATCCCGCAGAGCGTGGTGACCCTCTCCCGGCTGCTCGAGGCTGGGACCGCGGCGGCCACGTGCCACGGGGTTCAGTTTTAACGAGGAGCGGGTAGCGCTACCCAGGGCTTCTTCCACAGCCTGGCGGGAGCTGAGGGCACACGCGGCGGGTGCGCGGTGTTGGCTGGTGGTGGTGGTGTCGCGGCTGCTCTGGAGCCCTCAGCGGGCAGGCTGCGAGGGCTGCGGGCAGGCTGCGAGGGCTGCGGGCCTCGTGCCCGCACCTCCTGCCCCGAGGCACCGGCCTCCAGCGGCCTCCACCTTGGGAGCCCAGGGTTCAAGCGAGGCAGGGGAGGCTATTCCCGCAGCGGAGGTGCGGGCAGCCGCTGACAAATCTTGACGCACCGTGACACCAGGAGGCTTTGCTCCCCCGCGGGGCACAGCGGAGGCGCTGGGAGCGGAGGGCTCAGCCCGGGCTGCAGCAGAGCCCCGCAGGGCACCCGCCGCGTCCTGGGAGCCGCCCCCACAGCCGAGCCCCGGGCGCACCGCGTGCGGCTCCGCGCCCAGCAGCCACGGTGCCGGCCCCTCGCCGCTCAGCGAGGCTTGCTCCGCTCCCCTGCCCCTTCTCGGGCGCCCCCCCGGGCCGGGAAACGGCGGCTGCTGCCCGAAGGGGCCGAGAGCCCCCGGCCCGGCCCGGCCCGGCCCGCCCCGCGCGGGCGGCGCCTCAGCGGGGCGGCGCCTGGGCCCGCCTCAGCCCGACTCGCACTCGGCGGCGGTGCGGAGCGGCGGGCACGGCGGCGCCCCGGGCCATGCAGGATGCTGCCGGGCCCCGCAGCCCAGCGGCCGCCGCCCCTGCTGTGGCCCGCGGAGCCCCCCTGGGCCTGGGCGGTGCCGGCCGCCGCGGGGCTGCTCCGGCTCGGCGGGGCGCCCCCGCCGCCGCCGCTGCTGCTGTCCGCGCCGGGCTGGCACGTCCCCTGCGAGCCGCTGGTGCCGCTGCTGCCCGCCGACCACCGGCACCACCGCCGGCAGCACCAGCACCACGCCGCGCTGCTCCCCGGGCAGGTAACGGCGGCGCGGGACGGGACGGGGCCGTGCGGGGCCGTGCGGGGCCGGGGCAGCCCCGAGCCGGCCGGTGGCGGAGCGCGGCTCCTCCGCAAGGAGCCCGGGTGGGCTCCGAGCCGTGCCGGGGAGCCGCCGCTAGAGGTACTCCCAGCCTCGGAGCACCGGGATTTTCCATCGGGCGCGCGGACCTGCGGTGTTTTCATCTTTTTTTTCCTTTTTTTTTTTTTTTTTTTTTTCCTTCCCCGCGGCTGGGGAAGGGGCTGCGGACTCCCCCCCCGCAGGGCTCGCAGCCGCCCCCTGCACGCAGGACGCCCCCGGGCTGCTCTCCCCCAGCCGGGCGTTTGGCAGCGCCCCGTGCCCGCTCCGCGCCCCGGCGGCCCGAGGTTCCCCGCCGTGCCCGGCCCGGTGCCGCCCGGCCCGGTACCGCCCCGCCCGGCAGCCCCGGGGCGCTCCGGCGGCCCGTGCCCCGCTGCGGCGCCGTGCGGGAGCCGCGCCCGCAGCCCTGCCTCGCCTTCGGGCGCCCGGCGGCGCCCGTGCCGGCAGCGGTCCCGGCTGGCGTGTTGGTTCCGTACCCGAGAAATTTCGTTCGGGCGGAGAAAAGCCGCGGTCTGGGGCCGCCCTGCAGCCCCCCCGCCCGGCGCCGCGCTGCTGGGCGCTGCCGGGGCAGCTCCTAGCGCCTGTGCCGTGTCTCGCTGCCCGGGTAGCGACTAAAGAAACACGGGCGTTTTTTGGGCTGAAGAGGCTTGTTTCTGAAACGTTGCGTGGTCATCTCCTAGTTGATTAAGAAACCGCGAAAAGCATCGGTTTGCTCGGGGTGAAATCCCGGTGTTAACTTCTCTCCCTGCTTTTTTTTCCCCCCCTCAGTGGATATTTGGAGGTCATTCTCCAGTCATAGGATTTTCACCGTCTTCAGGTGTGGAATTTGTTCCTCTTTTTCCACCTGTGTACGCATCTACGGTTCCGCCTCACGCTGGGAAAAACTGGATAGAGAAAAGGCTGCCGAACTGCAAAGTAAGTCCAATTCTCATATTCTGAAGTATGTTTAATGCTGGCGTCTGTGGACTGCGTGAGCCGAAGAATACCTGTGGTTTTGTGAATTGCAGTTGCGTGCAGGAGGGCAGTGGTTTGTCAGGGAAACCCCCACGGAGAAGGAATGTCATGGGGTGATGAGCGGAGGAGGGTGCTTCGGTGGTGTTAAATCTTCAGTCTTGCGAAGTTATGCAAAGAATAAAATATCTTTACTATTTATCCACGCTATGCTGGGTAAAATGCTTTAACTTCACTACCGGATGTGATTTTGAGGGTTTCCATTTTCCCCTCCTGAGCACTTCCCCGTTTTTTTCTCAGGAGGGGACACGGGGGTGCAGCGCAGGCAGCGTTGTCGCTGGGAGCGCTGCCAGCCCCGGGGCTGGCGCCAGGGTTTCAGTCATGGTCCCAGGCCCTCATGTTGCCCATCGTTATTTACATCTGTAAATTTAACTAGCTGAATAATTGAAATGAGGCTTCGTGACTGTATGTTCCCATTTCCTTCCCTTGTCCCTGTCACTCCAACCTAGAAGATGACTGAGGTCTCCGAATTGCAGACAGACTTGCTCTGGAATAGCTCTGTCTGAGGCACAATTGGCTTCATTTATTATTTTCTATTTGTGATGCTGCATAAGTTGATTATTCATGTTCAGAGCCAGTTAATTTTCTCATGATCAGCTAAACTCTGTCCACAACGCTTACGGAGCAGCATCAGTCTGTTTTTGTAAGTTTGTCCCCAAATTGAGATACTTTCCACATCATAATAACGAGTTAAAGATTAAAAAGAAAAATTGAGAAGTAGAAGTGAGAATAAAGTATCTCAGACCTTAATGTTTTTATTTGTGTTGGACAGATATACTTAAATAATGCATTTGCTCTGGATTCAGCATGGATACATCCTGAGGAATCAAGACTCTTCCAGGGAAATGAGAAACCTCTATTAATGACAAATCAAGTAGCTATGGCTATAGCCAGGCCAGCTACTGCCTCCAGGCCTCTTCCCACAGTGGTGTTGGCACCTCAGCTGATACCAGGTTAGTAAATAATTAAGTATTTACCGCTTTTTATGCAACTCCAGAGAGGCATAAGCCATTTTCTAAAGTAAGGGTTTCATTCCATTCATTTGAAAATCTCTCAATTGATCTGGAACCTTGATGGCAGAGTGCTTTTCATCCCCTAAATTACTTTAAAAGAAAGAAAAGAACATATTAATTATAGAAGATTGCAACAGATTATTCCGTAGCTGGTTGTCTACTTCCAGAAAGATGGGGCAAGCCACCCTTGAGATACTTGGCTTATTTTCAATTAACCAGAAAAAAAAATTACTGATACAGTTTGCGTGTGATTGTTCTATTTGCTGTAAATTGTAAGAATTTGATGTGGTTTGTGTAGACAGTAATCAGTAGAGAAGAGTAACTGATCCATCATCTCATTAGAACTCAGTTATGCACAGTGATATTTATGAAATAAATGACATTAATCCGCATAACTCGGGTGTGTCACAGCAGCTAATAGAAAAGCTAAGCTTTGTGATTGGAAGAGAACAAAGTACGCTGCTGTGAAGCTGAGTCTCTCTCTGTGTGAGTTACGGTATTAATTTGGAATAGCAGTTGTCTCACAGAAAGGATTAAGAACTAAAATGCTTGACTTATGTTCTTAACTTATGTAACTTATGTTCTTAAATTCAGAGTCAGGATATTATTAATGGCTTGCTGTCTTTGTTTCTGCCTTGGGTGTGAGGCGATGGTCATCTGGTTGGCAGAGGAGCCCTTGTTCCCTTGGTCCTTGCTGTGGGCAGTACTTTGTGCTTTGTGCAGCACATGGTCAGTTTCTTGTATTTTTCCAGTAAGACAGAAGTTCAGTGAGAGTGTGCTGGAAGAGATTACTGTTTGGGTTAATTTGCCAGATTGATTAATTAGCGTGTTGAACAACTCAGATCAGCTCTGTTTTGACGTTTCCAGCAGCCCTTTACAGTAAGCTGCGCTCGGTGCTTGCCAGAACCCGGCAGCGCTCAGCTGTGGTGCCGTGGCTCTGGTGGGGGTGACGGCGGTGGTAAGTAAGGAGGCCACGGGTGAGAACCCATTACGTTAATGCATTCCCACCTGGATGGTGTAGGGAATGTCTCAGCTGTGTTCCCAGACAGGATGCCTTGCCTGAAGTGCATTTTTGATGATGAATGCGGTGGTGAGGAAGGAGTTTGGCGTAGCTGCACAAATGCACGTGTTGTGGGTGGGTCGGTAGCCTGGTACCTGGTAAACTGGACTGAATTTATGTGCTGGCTTGTGTGTGAATTTATGTGCTGGCTTTGATGAGTCTTGAGAGAGCTCTGTGCTGAGCTGTCGGCTCAGACAATGCAGCAAAAGCTGAGAGTTTGAAATGCGTGTTATACTTACTCTTTATATTTGAAATAGATGTATGTGGTAGCAGATGAGGAGAGCTCGCGAGGCAGAGCAGTGGGTCTTCCCAGCCTAACGGCAAGGTTGGGGTCCCGAAGTAGCACGAGGAAGTTATGTTGTCTCTGAAGACTTCCTTCCTGATGAACAATATGTGCGCAGCCAGGCGTGTGTTGACAGATCTTCAGATGGATCAGACTGGTGCTGATCCATTTTCTTCTTTCTTATTCTCCTGCTGTAGAAGGTTTCTGGTAGAATTACCCTGAATGGCGTCTTTTTTTCCCTGCTGATACAAAGTCTGTCTGCTGTGAATTCCGTCGCTGACCTGTCACTGCTTACATTTCAAATTGAACTTGGTGTGCAACCAAGTTGTGTGGTTGCTTATTTTGTCTTTTCTCAGGCTCTGCCTTTCCCCTCTTTTCCCATCTCTTGGTTGTTTTCCCATTGCCTTCTCTGTTCAGGGCTGTGTCCAGCGCTGTGCTTCTCAGGTGCTCGGCGCTGCAGCCTCACCTTCCTCTGCCCTGGTTACATGTACTCATGCTACATCTAATTCTAGTTGCTGCTTTTACAGGACAGATTTATGATGGAGCCCTTTCTTGCTCATGTCTCTAAATTTCTCTTCCAGCCCTTTTTCCTTCAGTGTATGGCAACTTCTCTGGCTATTGCAGTTCCTCTCTTGAGCTCCTTTCAGAATGCTGCTCTTAAGGCTGCGCAGCACGGACAGAGGTTGGTGGTGGTAAAACTCCTGACTCATTCACCTCTGCAGCTTTTACCCTTTGGGCTCCTTCCCTGTGCCACTAGCAGCCTGGCACGGCGCAAGCTCCTGCTCTTCTTCCAGGAGAGCGCTCAGCATTTGCTGCCCTCCTTTCCGGAAAGCTCTCCGTGTTCCCCTTCAGGTGGGAGAGGTGCAGGGGAGGGTGTGAAGACACCCCCCAGCTAACTTCTTAAATCTTCCCGTCCCTCTCTAAATGTTTTCTCTGACCGATGCAATCCATGCATCAGGTGGATGCTAATGAAATAATGTGCTCTGAGGTTTGTGTGCTCCAGAGCTCGTGTGTGTATTTATGACACTGCTGCAAGAATGGGAAGATGGGATATCAGTGCGTTACAGCCCGATCAGAAGCTGTTTCCAAACATACTTAAAGTTCCTAGGAAGTGTTACGGTAGTACTTGAAGTATTTCCTATATAATCTTTACAGTTAATATGAAGAGTAATAAAAATACTGAGAGCAAATTGCTTAGTTAAGTGGTTTAAACTGAGAAGTTAATAAGCTTTTTGCAGACTACATGGCTGTATTCATTTTGAAAGCCTCTCTTACAGGCAGGTTTGCCTTCCACAGTTATCAGTAATGATATAATTGTTTTCTCAGCGTATCAGCAATGTTACAAAGATAAAGGAATGAAGCTTTGGTGTTTGGTGAATGGTAATGCCCGTAATTTCACAGCTGTGAGTACGAGCTACTAGAAGGTGTTATTTTCTGTAAGAAAAAGAAGCTGCTATTATTCTCCAGTATATTACAAAACATGAATTTATGTGCTCATGATTTTGTGTATCTAAAGTGAATAATGACGCTTTATTTTCCCGCCTAGAAATGATAGCTGGTTTTATGTCTGTTGGACTCGTTACTGTAAGCGAGGAAGGCAGCGTCTAGGTATTTTTGCAGAGAAAGGATTAATACTTCTGTCGCCTGCGGACCGAGTCAGATAGCCTGTGTTAGCTGTCCTGTCTGGCTTTGCTCTGCTGAAGGAGCTTCCTGGAAGCTTTCCTCAAAGCACTGTGAATTAGCTGTCCTGGGTGCTTAATTTGTTCGGAACGAGGTCTCTGCTTCGCACTGAGGCGTTTGGGTTTCAGCACTGAGCTTCCCGTGGGGAGCGGCGTCCCGAGGCACGGCTCTGCCTGGGGACGGGGTTACAGAGGTACAGGGGTACGCGTTGCCTGCCTTCTGCACGTCCCTGCGTGGCTGGTGGCCTATGGAGGGAGCCTTGGCTCCACTATTCAGGTGAAAGCTGTAGCCCTCTGGTCCTTGATGTTCGCTGCTTTTGCTGTTATTGATGGTAGTAAAGCTGCTTTCAATATGCGTTCCTGCAGTGTGGCGTTTCTGGCTTTGAAGAGCACTGCTGGCAGCAATTCCCCGGTAAGCCACGTGTTCTTACTGGTGCGTGGAAGGTTTTCACGGGACAACCTGGAGAGCAAGCCTTTCATCTAGCCTTCTGCAAGGGGAGGTTCAGGAGGTACAGATGGAAGTCCCTTATCTCTGTAGGAGAAGCATTTTATGAACCGCGGGTGGGAGAGCGGCGAGCAGAGCCCGCCTGAGCAAATACCAAAGCTGGTCCCACCTCCGCTCCTGTGCTCCAGCTGCTGGCACGCGGAGGGGGAGTGAAAGAGGCATCCTGGCTGAGGACAGCAGAAATCCATAACTTTGTTACACTGAAATGATGGGTTTCAGCGCGTGGCCCTTGGAATCCACGTATGACTCGTGCTCGCTGAAGGGTGACTGAAATGCAAGGTTAGCTGCTGGGTGCCTCCCGTGACCGCGGGCACGGTCCCGCACCGCACGGCCTCAAAAGCTTGTAGGGACTGAAAGCTTCCTGGCTCTGCAGCAAGGCCACTGCAACGCAGCGTCTTGTGCTGTGTCTGACGGCACGCGGGCACTCCGGGAGCACCAGTAACGTAACATCTCCTTCCTGGAGGCTGTAATACCGCGTACCTCTGAGCAGAGCACCTGTGGACAGCCTCAGGAGTTGTGCAGGGAGCTTCTCAGGCCTGCAGAGGGACCTGAGGATCCGTACCTGACCCAAATCCTGTCTGCAGCTGGTGCTGAGAGGGCCCAGAACCGAAGATTGCTTCCCTTAGTGCTGCTGATGGCTCATTGAATAAAGGCCCTCAAGCATTTCTAGGCGAGGGTCACGGGCGGTGGCTCAGCCCAACAGTTTGGGGACTTGTGTAGCCTTGAGAAAGCGGTGTCTGCAGGAGCTTCCGTGTAAATGGAGCCTGGCTGCTGCCTTCTGCACGTGCTGCTCAGAGCTGAGTAAACTCAGGCACTTCATCTGTTTTTATTTAGAAACACTTGGTGTTCCTCAAACAGATTTTTTTCTAACATGTTTCAACATAAATTGCATTTTCTTACTGGTCTTGTGTTGTACTTGCCCAGAGGAGCTGTGGCTGCCCCATCCCTGGAGGTGCTCAGGACCAGGTTGGATGAGGCCCTGGGCAACCTGATGTAGTGGGTGGTGTCCCTGCTCGTGGCGGGGGTTGGAACCGGGAGGTCCTTGAGGTCCCTTCCAGCCCGAGCCATTCTGTGATTCTACGGACTTCTGCAGTGGTAGCTGTTAAGTTGTGTGTGGAACAATACGTGATGGGAAACATGTTGCGGGAGCCTTGTCAGTCACAGCAGTAAGTGCTGTGAGTGGATACAGGAGAAGAGAAAGCCTTTTAATTGTTTTGATCTTTAACAAAATGCTCTGAGTATTTTGTTCATTGGGGTCAATCTAACCTGGAATGAATGAAGACTTTGTTTTCATTGATGAACACAATCCTTGATGGAATCCTTGAATCTTCCTTAATGGAAGATAGTCTTCTTAAAGCAGATTTTTTTTTAATGAAAAGATTTTTCAACAGAAGATGTTTCCCACTAAGTCAAAGTTTCTTTCCTTCCCCTACACTTCAACAGGGTCTCTTTGCTCAAAACCAGTCACTTTGCTCTTTCATCCATTGATATTGAAATCACAAATATCAGAAAGATGAGTTCATTTGTAATTTCCCAAAATTACTTTAGCATTACTGATCCTACGTGGATTAGAATTATTTCATTCTTCCTATTAGTATTCACTTTCTTTCTTTTAATCCCACTAACCTTTGCAGAACTGAGCCAGTGTTCTTCATAGCAAGTATCTGTGTGAATTTGTGTACGTATACAGATAGATAATTTCAGTTTAAATTGAAGACAAATTTATAAAGGAAGGCGATTTCTTTGTATATAAAAACTTGGTCAATTTCCCTTTGAAAAGTTGTACGGTTTTGAACAAATTTGAAATACATGACACAAAAGACCTCTGACCTTCTCCGGTTCCTAAACCTGGCTGAATTTGAGACTTTTAATGCCAGGAATCCTGCACAAAGCCTGCAAGCTGGGAGATATTTATCTTGCTATTCTTCTCATGCTTCTGTGTTGGCGAAGGCACAAAAAGAAAATGGCTATTTTGAGTCGTCTGTGAAAAGATGGACGCTGATGGGACATAGTATGCCTCTGGATGCTCTTTTCATCTCTGATACTGGAGAGGGGAGAGTTGGCCATAGAGGGGCGCTGGGGCTGAGCCCGCAGCAGAACGTGTCGGGGTTCCGACAGTAACGGCTGGGGGATACGGAGACCCCGGCTGTGAAAGCCAGGCGCAGTTAGACCTGGAGCCTGGAAGAGCTGAAATGTCACGAAAGCCCGCTCTGCTTGTGGAACGGTCAGGCGCTGCACAGAGGAGCACTGAAGTCTTTGGGAACGCTTGACTTCAGTTGCAGCCTTCATGACGTTTTTGTTTTGTTTTATTAAATTTGTGCTTTTTATTGCTCTTTGTGTTATCTACTCGAACAAGTACAGACCTTAGCCCCAGTAAAATGGGTTTTCACTCCAGTAACGTAAACAAGGCTACATGCAGTATGTTTATGGCAAAGGCTTGTAGTTCTGACCTGCTAGTCATGTTTTCCTACCCGGTCCCAAGACCCCATTATACAGAAATTCATCTCCTGGTGATTTGCAGGGGCCGTTAGTGTTTGTGAGGAGCCAGGTATTTTTACTACATGTGGGCATAAAAGTGAGCCATTAGTGGTGCTGTTACTGGCAGACGTGTGCAATACCTGGTAACACACATAAAAGGCTATGTGTTTTTTCTTCCCTCTTGGCTTCAGAAGATAGGGAAATCAATATGTTTTCCTTTGTATTGGGATAAATATACTATTTAAGTCGACCGGTTGCTTCGTGATATTGATTTATAAGTGCTGCTTCAAGCTGCTCAGCACCTGAAATTTTGAACCATGTGCAATTCGGGTAGCAGGGCCAGCAGGTTCTCCGTAATCTGAATTCTGCAAGAATAAATACTGGTATTACAAATTTGTGTGCTGTAGGCCTTCCAAGTATTTGTGCTTGATAAAAAGACTGCGTTCCTTGCAAGAAGCATCCGAAGTTTGTTAAAACCACAGTTGGTATCAAACCCAGCCGCGTGGTCTAACACCACACAAGAACGTGGTAGGAGCACGGTGCCAGGCGGCTCCCGGGCACCGGCGGGGAGCAGGAGAGCACCAAAGCGCCCCGTGGGCTGCCGTGCTTGTAAGTTGCTGTCCGGTGATTCTTGGATTGTGGCAGGAAGGGGTTCACCAAGAAGCAACCGTCCCATCTTTGGGTCTCAAACCCGTTAGCTCCAAAGTGCACCTCCCTGGTGAGGGCAGTAACAGTCCTGTACCCGTTTGGAGTGCCGGCCTGGAGCTGGCCAGGTAGGCCTCCCAAAACGCCTGGAGTTAGCGATATGCCAGGTCGGGTGCTCAAACAGCGTGACGTTCTGTAGCAGTAGGTTCAGTTTAAGCAACGTTTCCCATTTCCTTCTTCGTTTGTAAATGCTTACATAAGGTTTTTCTGTCGGAGCAGGTTCCCTGCTCAGTGTTCTTCAGCAAGGCTTGCGGCCTTCCCACCAGCCAGCCCTCGTCCCGCGGCTCAACATCGCTGTGACAGTCCGGCCTGCCGAGCTGGGAGCAGGGGTCGGGCAGAACTGACAGGAACAGGTTCAAAAAAAAAAGTGTTTTATTGTTTTTGGTAAGTGTGCCATACTTGAGTGGGTAGTTTTGTGTGTATCCTTCTTAGAGCTAAACTTAATCCTGTGGAAAGTATGGGACTGGAATGGCATCTTAGTCTGCCGAAGTGCATCGGTCCTGTTGACTTGGTGGTGCGAGAAAATATCTTTACGATGGTAGAGACTGAGTGAAGCAAGAGAGGACAATATCTAGTGTTTGATCCCAACAGTCTGTAATAAAAACCCTTTTAATCCCACTGATGAATAAAACAGTAAGAGTAATTTATCTTCCCAGTTGCTATCAATTTCAGGGTCTGAGTACATTCCTTAAATGTACTGGTCAGTGTATTTACGTGTATATGTAGGTAGGATAAGTATATTTATTATTAAGATGATACTCACATGTTCAAACTTACCATTTTTATGATCAGTGTCCTTTCAATGCTAACTATCACTTTTACATCTAACCAACGATTTTTATCAGCAGATGATCCAAGGTGTAGGGTTTTCAGAAGCACCGAGGTTGCAGCTGGTGGTTGAAGCAGCGCTGAGATGTTTTCTCCTGGCACCCCGCGGTGGCTGGGCGGCCATCTGCAGGGAGGTTGTGCTGCAGGCACAGCTCCGCGGGAGGGGCTGCTTCTGGGTTTCTTGAGTAAATCATCAGGTTTTGTCCTGTTGGGTCATCTTACCTCGTGTTTTAACATCTGCCTTGCATTGCTGGCCAGGGCAGTGTCTGACACCACCACCGTCGGCCCACAAAAGGGCCTGGAGCAGGTGGTGAGCTGAATGCTGTGCCCCTGCCTGGAGCAGCAGAGCCCCCGCTGGGGATGAGGTCTGAGGCAGAAGCCGTGTGTCCCTGCGCACCTTTCCTTATCCTGTTCCCCCCTGTTCCATGGCTTGTCCTCCAGGAGGGAGGACTGGACAGCGACAGCCACTTTAACTCATTTGAACTATGTTCTTTTTTTCCATATCAAAAGACAGTTGTTGTCAGTTTTAATACTGATAATAGTCTAACAAGTCTATTAAAGAGCTGTCATCTCAGACTTTATCCTCTCTTTTTTTTTTTTCTCTTAAAGACTCCACAGATGAAGGGAAATGGAATAAGGGATAGTAAACAATAATTCGCACTTGAAATGCTTTGTTCTTTCTTCTGGAGTTGTTTTTTCACACGTCTTCAGAGGAAGTGCTAAGTGTTTTCTGACAGCTGTTGCACGAAGCTAAGTGACCCAGGCACCCCCCTGCGCCCCGCGGGTCAGGGGCACCCGTCTCCCCACGCTGCTCTGCTGATGCCAGGGGAGCACGCTGGGGTGCGGAGCTGCACGCCAGCGCTTCATCCCTGCTCCCCACCTGGCTGCCAGCAAGAGCTCCTCGGGGAGCTTTCTGTGACAGCTGTACTGCTTGTCAAAACTTATTGACTCCAGGTTGGAGCGGTAAGTGGCAACCCTACGCTGCAGAATGGGTCCCCAGCCAGTGGACTAGACCTGAGGATTCATCTGGTTTGTTGTGCAAAAATCCCCCTTCTAGTCTCCAGCTGGTTTAGACAGCATCAGCTGAAATTCAGTGAACGTTTCTGAAGTGTCTGTAGTCACAAATGATAGACTTCTTAATTTTTTTACATAGTAGCTGGGATTGTGCCGTACGTAGGCGCAGCAAATTCAGTGACAGATGGGCTGTGCGTTGGTACTGGTGCCCAAAGAACAGCGGGGTGCCCGTGGCCGGGGCTGGGAGAAGGAAAGTAGCTTGAGCCTCGAAAGAAACGGGTAAAGGCAGTCAGGCTGTTTAGTGATGATTAGTTTTATGAGTAAAGTAAAAAATGTATGTGGTTTAAAAAGAAGTAGAAATGGTGCATGTCCCTCTGCGGGTGAGGATTAAGAGCTCGCTGTTACTAACTTCACTGACTCTCAGGCGAAGGTATTTAACCAACCGATATTTAATTGGTGTTTCATGTCATACAACTCTCGTAACATGCGTATCTGTTGACAGCCTTCAAAATGCTTATTACTTTAGATGTACATGGAAAGTATTACAAATCCCTTAGGATGCTACTCAATACTTGACAGTGTGTTTCTGCTAGTACTGAGTCCTTGCGTTCTTTTCATGAACTACCAAAGATCATTTGCATAGGGCTGAAATTTTGGCGATTGGAAAGCTGTGATATAAATTGAGTATTGTGTGGTTCCATATGTTCGGTAACCACATACATGGATAGAGATCCTTCAGCATGTTGATGTGGAACTCCATTTGTGTCAGAATTGTCTTTCAGTTCTTTCAGGTGGAAGAGAAGAGGCAGCAAGGTCAGTGTTTGAGTTAGTGGCCAGTTGTCCTCACCAGCAGGAGGTCCTCCGAAAGCCACAGAGCTCTTACAGAGCCTTTGTTGGGCGCTTGCAGTAGCTAATGGACTGAAAGGGGGTGGGGGGGGGGAAGGCATTTGAGTGGGTCTTTAAAAGAAGTGAAAAGGAAATACATTCACGTAGTTTCCTTTCCTCAATGGCAGCCAAAAAGTTCAAAAAGGTCTTTAGCCTGTTTGATTTTTTCCCTCCTCTTTTATTTCTTTAATTCAGGTCTTTGGGGAGATGCACATCTTTTTTGGGTAAAGATATCCTCCTGTAGGCAGAACTGAAGAAACAGACTGAAGGACTATATAGCCAAGTGTAATTTCAAATGTATTAAATTACATGTACAGTGAAGTTGCACAACACATGCATATATATGTGTTTTTTCTGAGAGAGAAGGTCTTGAATTAAATTACCCTTTTTTAGAGGAGTGAATCTTCATATCTCACAAGTGTTAGTAGTACTTACTTTTGTCTTGTTAAATTATTATTTTTTTTCCTTCAAGGTGGAAAATCTTGTTTCAGTTTTTCATGTGTTGTACCATACTGATAGCCCAAAGCTGGGTTTTGCTGTGTCCTTCCATCCCGCCGGGTGCTGCGGCCTGGCCGAGACCCGCTGTCCTACAGTCCCTGCATGTCTGTAGCCGACTGGCCTGGGTCTACCATGTGAAAATAGGTCTTCCAGATCAGCAACAAGGAGCTGGACACGATAAGAAACTTAGGCAGGTGACGCTGTGCTCGAATAAAAGAGAAGGTACAACAGATACAGCTCCTCTCCTGTGCCTGTAGACCCTATTCCACACAGATGTTAGCAGGTAGACCTTTGGAGATCGCCCATCAGTCAGTGTGCTGGGCTTGCTGCCCTATTCCATTGCCTTCACTGCATTTCACCGCCTTTGCTTAATTGTCTCTGAATAATCTCTTCACTGTTTCTTCAGCTGCTCTCCGCTCTTCGGTAATGTCACACAGAAACCTCAGATGTCTCCCCTAATCTGCTTGCTGGCGGGGAGCAGAGATGGCAGTCTGGGGAAGAATAGCAAAGTGGGTGTCTGTATCTTACTGCCCAGAATGCAGCATGCCTTGGCAAAAACAGGTTTGGAGAAACAACCATTGCTATTTTTTTTCCCTCAAGTGTATATTGGTGATGGTATTTTACTACTACTTGCAAGGCATTTGACTCTTGAAATTCAAGTAAATGAAGTCATTAAGTGTGATTCTAAGAAGCCCTTCCCAGAACTTTTTGGAAATACTTCCAGCAAAATCAGATTTGTTTCTGAGAAGAGCCGCTCCTCTCCAGCTATGCCGAATGCAGAAGAAAATCCCGATCTCTGAAGTCATGTCCTGGGCCAGGTTCCTATAGGAGTTTGCTTTGGAAATCATATTTTATCTTTGAGCCTGATAAATTGCTGAGATAGGTTGCTCAGTTGACTGCAAAGGAAGAGATGGGCTTGATGACCCCCAGGCACCCTGCTGGTGATACACTCTCAAGTATTAACAATTACAGGGGTAGTCCTTGCTTGATGGAATTATTTAGTAGGAGAGAGGGAGAGAGAGCCTCATCAAAGGCAGGGAAATCACCGAAACTTCTCTTTCGGCTGACTCATGAAACTTTAATAACGGAATTGATGAAACTTTAATAAGGACGCCCTGCTAACTCTACTGCTTCAAGAGTTTTACTCGTCTGTGCTCATAGAAGACTTTGGCTGTCCAAGCAGCGAAGACTTCGGTTATTTTGCTGCTTTCCTGGGCTCTTTGGGGGATTTGCGTCTTCTCCAAAATAAGAATCAATTGAGAAGTAAACAACCTTTCTGCTTGTGTACCCTGTAGGAAGCCAGTAGGAAAGTAATTTTTCCATGCAACATTAATTTTCATAAGAGTTACAGAAGATGTTTTGTTGATTTCTTTCTTCCCACCTGAGGCTGGCTGGAATTAGCAGGGAGTGTGATTTCTTGGGGGTGAGGTGTTTAACCTAACCGAAGAGCCGTGTTAGTTCTCCGGTGAATAAACGTGAAAACTGGTAAAATGGCTGCAGTAGTTGGACACTGATATTTTTGATATTTCCATTGTGACTTTGGCAGAATGATCTATTTTTCATCTATCGATGGTTGAATGATTAAACCTTTTAATATTATTTGTTAGTGTGTTTATTTTTGCCTGCATGCCTGTCGTATTAGTGCGTGTGCAGGTGTTTTAAATGGGTTCTGCTTGGAATTGACAAATGCAGTAGTGATAATGGAATTTTTCTGTGGTGCTTGCTGAAAACATTGACTTCTGTTTTGCTAAGAGAGAGCTTATTTTGTTGGCAATAATTATTACAAAGAGTTAGAAGCTAAGCTGCCAGAAGTTAGCACAATAAATAACCTCGAGAGCCCCAATTAGCTGTAACCAAAACGTTTTCCTTCCCAAACACTGACCCACTTTTCTCCCCCAGTGCTAACTGAGAGCAAAACAGCACTTAGCAGCTAAAATGCACAAAGTTCCAGGTGCGTGAATGCGGAGATGGATCTAAAACCCTGGCTGAGGTATCCGGGCTTCAGAGCTGGGCCGTGGCTGTGAGGGGGCGTGCTGGGGGTATGTCCCCCGCTGCTGACCGGGGCAGCACCCCCCGGCCCGAGGCGCGACGCTGAGCTGCCTTCGCACCTTCTGACGGGTCCTGGGCCCGCGCCTGGCGGGCAGCGGGTGCTCTGGGGCCGGGCGGAGGTACAAAAAATCTGGGAAATGCAGGAAATGCCTGCTGTGATGTGTCTGAGCAAATAGCAATTTTTTTTTTTTGCAGAGCTACAGTTGGCTCTTACTGCCTGAAGGATTTCCACACGAACTGCAAACACTTGCTAAATAACATAATAAGCTAATGATTGCTTAATTTTTGAATGCATAGCTCAGTATAGAGGGACTAACAGCTGGTGTTTGTCAAATTAGTTTTTTTCCTTAAGACTTTTTACTACTCATTTTCTTGTTTATTTAGCATACTTAGACAAGATTGAGCTCTAAAGGTCTACCCCTTAAGCTTGTAAGACTTTAAGGTAAATCTTACATAGTCAAAAGTGAATTTGAGCCTACATTTGGTGGACAACTTCAGAGCTCCTCTGTAAGATGATCAGAATTTTCTGCATGGCATGTTTTCAAGACGAATGTTACTATTAAATAAAACTTGCAGAACTCGGGTATTTGCTGGCATCTAACAGGACAACAGTCCAGTAGGTGACACTGACCTTGGATGTTGAATATAACGGGCAACACAAAGGTTCAGATTTGGAATCAGACGGCTTATATTTAGGAAAAGTCCGAATAAGGCTGTTTGTGAATAGTTGTGAAGCCGTGGCAGATGAAGTAAATACTGGTCGATATGTTCAACCTGTTGACTTCATTTATTATTGATTTTTTCATTTAAATTTAATAACTGCACAGCTTATGTATCACCCAATATTACTTTGCTTCGTCCCTCCAGGTTATAGTGGTGTGTTCACGTGCATGGGGTTTAAATATCTAAAAACGCACTAACCACAGGCTCAGACTTTTAGAATAATGGCAGTGAGGTGGGCAAGGGCTCTGGTGCCTGTGATGCTGCACGAGTCCCGTAGCCTTGGACAAGGCATTGTATAAAATAAAACTTATATTTAAATGGTGCCATTACGTGTGCTTTTTGCAGAAAACTCAAAGGTTTCAAAAGCAGTGTTAAAGTATTTTCAGAATCTAGCATCTCATGAAGGTGGACTTGCGTAGTGGAAGCCAGGTGGGGAACGTGCCACGTAGTTGTGCCAACTTGTGTTAAAATTCAAAATGCTGAAAACGTTCTGACGTAAATCCACCGGTTTCCAATTAAAAATAAAATGTTGTATCTCATTCTTCCCCAGGTGGTTGCCAGAATAGCCTTAAACCGGTCAGCAGCAATCAAACCCTTGCGTTGGCCGCAGCAGCCACTGCGGCGATGATGTCGGTGGAGTCTGAAGCCCCTCAAGGACCTTCGCCTCCGAGCATCCAGCCCTGCCATGTGCTGACCTTCTCGCCCATCAAAATTCCAGTGTTGACTTCACCTTTTCCAGGTAAGGCTTTTTTTGGTGGCATTAAGAAGCAGCTTATTATACTTTGCAACGGAGAGAGGCTTCTGTGTATGGGTCTTGCTGTCAGCGTGCTCTCGTAAATGTTTAGTGGATACAGGTGGTGTACAGGTGCTTTTCTGGAATTAAAGTTATTTTTTCTGGTGCTGTTTAGAGGTGCTTTCTGAAAGCGTGTTAAAAGTAAGTTCAAAACAGTATGTGTCAGTAGTTTTTAGACACGCTGTGACATTTACAGGTACTACGTGAACTGAGTTGCATCCTCTGTCACCTTAGTAAGAAAACACGCTCTTAGTGTCACTCAGCCTTTGCAGCAGATCCTCAGGTTGTGGTGGTGGCAGTTGAAAGGTATCTGCTGGAAATAGAATCACGGAATCTCCCACGTTGAAGTGACCCACTGGGACCGTCGAGTCTAATTCCTGGTTTCATGCAGGTCTCCCCAGGAACCAAACCCTGTGTCTGAGAGCGTTGTCCAAATGCTCCTTGAACTCCAGCAGGCTCAGGGCTCTGACTGCTGCCCTGGGCAGCCTGTCCCAGTGCCCGACCACCTCTGCGTGCAGAACCTTTCCCTAACCCCAGCCTGAGCCTCCCCTGTCCCAGCTCCATGCCGTCCCCTCGGGTCCTGTCGCTGTCCCCAGAGAGCAGAGCTCAGCGCCTGCCCCTCCGCTCCCCTCGGGAGGGAGCTGCAGGCCGCCATGAATTGTAGATGTACAATAACATTGCAGACAAGTAGGTGGTTTGGCTGTTTATAAAGTGTACTGGAGGAATGGAGCCTTGGTCTTCTACTTTTCATGATAGGTTTGGATGTGGTGCTTACTGGAAAAGCTCCTGTTCTCTTAGCGTGACAACACGTAACGACTTTCTGAACGTGATACCCAGGGAGGTACTGTGGCATCCCCCACTCGCTGTGGAAAGCTGTCTGATTTAAGTCTTTGGGATAATTTTTGAAACTATTTGTGCTTTGAATGCTTAAGTATATATTTTTGAAATGCAGTATATCGGTAAAGTTTAAAATCTTATTTTTGGTGCATTTCGCATCTTTTTGATACTTGAAGTGTAACACAGCAAAATACAGCGAGATTAAAATTTTGCGGAAAATTTGCAGTCCTGATATTAGCTGTTCAGATGAAATCTTCGTATGAAAAATGTATCTCAGTAATTATTGTTCCTGTTGAGCAGTCATTAGAACCGCTCAGATAAATGACTGCCAAGGAAGCACAGCAGCGTGTTTATCTTCACGGAGTCTGAGGAGCAAACGTTCCCGTAGGAATAAAGCCGTTCAGACTTGGAGAAAGGGCTGTGCTCTCATCGGAATACTGTCCTGGTTTGGCTGGCCCAAAGGGGGGCTCCCTGCCACGTGGTGTCGTGTGGGACAAGGAATATGGGGTGGCTGTCAGGGAGCTGCCGCTGCTGGGTCTGCCTGGGCACCGACTGGTGGGTGGTGAGCGATTGCTTTGTGCATCACTTGGTTTGGGTAGATGTTATGTACCTCTTTCTCCTCCTTTTCTGTCCTATTGAAGTGTTTTTGTCCCGACCCCTGAGGTGTACCTGTTTTCTGGTTCCCTCCCCATCACAGTGGGGGTGTGGGCGAGTGGCGGTGCGGTGCTGAGCTGCCTTCGGTTAGACCACAACAGCCCTTTTGGTGCCCAGTGTGGGGCACGAAGGGTTGGGATAACAACGCATGTGACCAGATTTTAATATTTGTGGGTTGCTCAGACTAGCACGGTCCTGTTGCTATGCCTCCTGCATGTGTTCCCAGCTTTGTGTAAGGTTGACCAACTATTTAAGAATACCGCCCGGAGATCTGCCCTGAGGCAGGATGGCTGCGGGTGGCGAGGTGTGTGGGAGGACGTGGGCAGGTGTTTATCAGGATTGTCACCTCCGATGGCTTTGGAATTCAGCCCTGAACAAATGCAGAATCCTAAAAAGATGACAGAATGTTTTAGAAAGGTATGGCCCGACCTTGGCAGTGCCGGAGATGTACAGCTCGCTGTGCTGTGCTGGGTGCTGCCTGTGCCCATCAGATGCCCTCGGTACTGTTTGGCTCCTTGCAGAGGAAGCAAATGCCTCTGGGCCTGGGCCTCTGGTTCAGGCCCCGCAGCTGAACCAGGGCCATCCCGTGCTGGTGTCAGTCGTCCCTGTATTCAAGGAGAAGCAACGGATGTGAAAGCCAGGTCTCTTAAAGGAAGAAACTTGACTAAGAAGGGGAAGGAGGAAGAAGAGGACGAGGCAGGCTACTCCAAAGCAGGCCCATCGCGGGAGCAGGAGGAGGAGGAGGCAGATCTCACGAACAAGGCAGTAACTGCGCGAATCCCTGTCCCTGGGTGAGCTGCAGGATATGCAGAAAGATTTCAGTTGTCGTCCGGGTGAGCACACTGTCACCTGGCCGCTCCAACCCTGGGTAGCGGGGCCAGTGGCTTGGAACTGGGGACAGGGAACCAGGCAGCTGGGGTCCCTCGCTAGGGCAGGTGGTTGGCAGAGTTGGTGGCACTTCCCGCTGAGTGGTGTTTGACCCACAGAGATTATTTCGCCTGTTTGTAAGCGAGCATCTTGGAGGAGAATCCAGAGGGGAAGAAAATCATTCTTTTTCCATACCAAAAAACAAATTTAGATGCCAGATGTATTCTTCCTTGAATTGAGATGCTCAGGCGCTCTTGGAAGAAGCAGTCACAGGACTTTTGATTTACAGCTGCAGTAGCGAGCCCTGCATGAATTGTATTAGGCATGATAGAATATTATAATATCATGGAGCTATGCCGTTCAGATAACTGGCTCAGCTCTGCAATGATAAACATGTCAGGCCATGATAATTGTTGCTTTCCTTTCGAATGAGTGTGTGATAGGCTATCAACTATCATGCTTTGAGTGCCTGAGCAATCATCCTATTATCAATCTTTCACAATAAACCACACACTTCTGGGTGTTTTCTCCTACAGAATATATAGTAGCTTTTTAGAAAGGAAAGCTTGGAAATGCCCAGTACATACAAAATAAACTGGAGATTCAGCTAACCATTTTTCTCTATTAATCATCATCTCTGGAGGGATGGCTATTTCCTTTGCAAAGGCTTACATAAAACATTTTTATGAAATTCCTTTTTATTGTGCTCGCAGTAAAGAGGACTCTAAGGTGTTCATTTTAAATTATCTTTGTCAACATGAGCTTGATGAACAGCTTCCTGAACTTCTGCCGCGTTCGGCGCGTTGTGGGCTAGGTGGTAGCACGAGGGATCGACGCCTGGCCTTGGGGCTGGGGTGGCTCTGAGCACGGGGCAGCGTCGGCTGACCAGGTCCACAAATACAGACATAGCGACCTGATTAAATAAATAAATACGAGTGTGCGTGTGTTCGTAAATGCTAATGAATGAATCAGAGTTTGGATAGACGTGAGTGAAAAGGCAAAAAGACGCGCTGGCTAAAAGCTTTGCAGAAACGTTAGAAATAAGCTCTGCTGTGCGTACTGCAGCTGCCAGAGGACTGCCTGTGATCTCCCCTGAAATACCCAGCAGGCGAGATGGTGCAGTTGGATTTAACTTTCAGGACAAAAATGGTCAGCTGGTCCAAGGCAGCTATCCGCTGTCAAAAGTAAATGTCTCCATTGCCATGTAAGTTAATGACCGGGAAGGCCTCAAGAAAGAGTAATTTAATTTACAGATAATCCCAAGTGCATAGCGTACTTTGTAACCCCGTCTGCCTTTCAGTTAAAAACATCAGTGTGCTGACGCTTATTAAGGATGACTTACAGTTCTCCCAGAAAAATAAATCTTTGAGAGCACATAATCGGCGGGCCCTGGGGCAGCTGCATTTTTCTTGTTTCATGTATGATTTATAAAGTAACGTGGTAATTAATGAACTTCCCATGTTCTCCTTGTCTCAAGTTTGTGAGGCGATGTTCTTGTGGTATGAATGAACTTAAGGAACAAAGCAGAAGATTAAATTATTTCCACGTTAAATCTACAGGTATCTCGGTGTCTGAGGCTGAACGGGGCGCTTGGTTATCCGCCGTTAATTGATTATTCCGGAGATAGGTGTTACACCGCCGCGTGTAGTATTGTATTTCGAGTCACAGCAGTTCGTTCAATCAATAAGCCTATAATTGACTGAATATCTGTTTCTAGGGAGGTTTTCTACCGTGCCTCCCTGCGGCGCGGTACCCCTGAGCTCTCCGCCGGCCCCGCGGGTGGGGGTCGGTCGGTAACGGGGTGCTGGGGGCGTCCCGGTGCTGCGCTGCGCCGCCCCCCCGAGGAAGGCTCTTGGAGCTTCTGGGGAGCGCATCGCTGCGGGCTGGGGGAGCACACAGTGCTCAGCCCCAAGGGCTGGTGGTGCTGCTTCTGGCACTTCTCGTTTGGGCGCTCCTCTCCCTTTTTTTAAAAAAAAAAAATTATAAATATAACTTTATATATATATATATGGTGTGGAGGTACCTTGGGAAAGTCACAGAAGTTTGTCCCAGCCAGTGGCTCGGTAGGTTTCTGTGGCGATGTGATACCCAAAATTTTTGCAGGTGAAAACCGATGTCCATCAGACTTGATTTCCAGTTTTTCTCCTCTTTGGCTATTCCAGTCTTAAAACTGCTGATCTCAAACCCATCCAGATAAGCCCCGTGGCCCCTTAGGGCCAGTCCCGTCTCCCATGCGCTCCGCTGCAGCCTGCCCTTGGCAGCCCCCCGGGCGCCTTGGCCAGGGCAGAGTTCCTGGCTTTAGGCTGGGAAGAAGAAACAGCACGCGGAAGGTACCGCGCCGTTCTGTAGCGAACACTGGTAAAATATGGCTTGGCTGCCCTCTAATGAGGAATATCCGGAAGGTTGTGCCTACACCGGCTCCTGAAAGCAGCTGAAGCTGTAATAGTTAGGGACTCCTGTAGTGATAAAAGTACTGCCTCGCTTCCTTTAAGCACTGCGAAGCCTGAAGCCTTTTTGGTAAAAGGGAGCTGCAGCAGAACCCGCAGGTGGCCGATGTCCCGCGTCAGGCTAAGGGCGAGGTCGCCAACTAAATGCTGGTGCTGCCGGGGTGGCCCCGGCTCAGCCAAGCCCCTGGCTCTTTGCTTCTCCTCCCGATGCCCGTGGGTCCAGTGCAGCAGGGCCGCCTCGGTTGGCCTTGTGTTCACCAGGATAAAACGCGGGGAGCTGAGGATGGAGCCGCTTGGTAGCGCGGGGTAGCGAGAAGTGTCTGAGCACAGCTTTGTGAGCTGCTCGGTTCTGCTGAGCGTAGGGGAAGTGGTTTAAGATCAATCAGATAAAATTGAGACAGGTCCAGAAATGCTGTCGGAGCTCCGTTTTAGGTTATTTCTTCCTTTTTTCCCTTTTTCATCTGTTGGTGGTTCTGCTCCTGCATGTGCCAGGCAAAATGTTCCATTTAATGTCATCCTTGCTGTTAGCTTGGGTTTTGTGCCAGATCTAACGTAAAGACTAAACAGGAGCTTGTGGAGATGCAGCTACACAGCGATCTGTGCTGGGTCTTCGTGCTTGTTTGCTCTGCTGGTAGAGAGAGAACTTAATTTCCAGCAGTATCAAGCCAAGCCTTTGAAGAGGACTCTCTTAAAACAAACAAACAAAAAAAACTACCGCCAGCAAACCAAACCAAAACCCGATAAACTTCCAGATTTAAAGCTTTGTGGCACTTCAGGTATAGAATATCTGGCGATCTCTAATGCCTTTTTTATGGCTACTGTATTAGGAGCTGGGGTATTTGTTTTTTCACATACAATTTCTTAATTATTCAAATGGGAAAGGTAAGGTAGGAGTGTGTGGTTATGGACTCTCTAAATTAGCAGTGAGTACAAATATTAAAAAAGGCACCATCTGCCATAGAAGCCATTTGCCACCTGTTCTCTTCCTTTCAGAATTATTTAATGGTTTAAATTTAATGTTTTACCCTGCCACAGAACAGCTGGGAAGTGACTAAGTATTTTTCCTATCAGTAACTTAACGGCCAAGCGTCATTATATGTTCAAAACACCTCGTAGTGCCAGAGTTTTTCTACATGCTCTTTCATGTGTCTGTCAGCTTGCTTCATTAGCAAATTCTGCTGATACAAAACACATTTTCATAACAACAATTACTCAGTTATTTTTATGGCGTTTTGGGGGGGGGAAACAGCTTCTCTCCACAGCAGAGAGGCGCTGGCTATGCAGAGCGCTGAGGTCCCAGCGGGTGCTGGGGGAGAGCCGTGGTCACGGCTGTGCCGTCCTCGCGTCCTGCTGCCTCCTCCTCATGAGACTGGATGCGGGGGGCTGGGTGATGCTTGTCCGTAACAGTCGGTTCGTCAGGGTGCTAATTAAGGAGTAAGGCCAGCCCGCTCGCCCGCTCTGGTGCCTTGAAGCTACCCAGAGCCTGTGCTGGGCGAGCAGAGCCACATGGCAGTGAGCTGAGAGCTGAGCTGGTGTTGGACCACAGCAGTTGGTGTTCCACTGCTTGGGGGCTTTATCCAGCCTCTGTTGCAAGTATAAAATCATGAATTAAAAAAAAAAAAAAAAGAAACCAAGCTTGTACACGTCTGGCATTCAGACGGCTTCTCTGGGCTCTGCTGGTCTGGGTGAGCTCTGCTGGGCTTTGGTGGTGGCTCTCCTTGTTTTTCCCTAGTAAGCCTTTCATATCGCTAAGATAATTCACTCGGTGGTAGTTTTCCTTCTGCATTTGTTAGTTATGAGTGTCTAGCCCATACATTCCCGGAATTCATAGATTGCAGGTGAGCAGGAAATAACATTTATGGAAAATCATGAGCAATTCCAAATATTCCCAACAAAATTTTGGCATTAATATCCTTGGGAAGCTTTTTTCCCTGCCTCATTTCTGGGTGTCCTGTGTGTCTAGCAGTAAAAACAAGCTCGGCTCTGAATACTGAGTAGTTCTAACAAGCTCATTGTAAATGATCTGCCCAGCTTTAATGCTGTGTAACGAAGCAAGCAAATGAATGTTTATAGTTATTAAAGTGATAACTTCCTACTCGACCTAATATTCAGCATAAAATTACTTCTCAGTTTTATATCTGTGTTGGCACATGCAAAGGAAGGCATGCACGTACAGCGGTTTTCTGAGCTAGAATCATGCCAGAGATCCCATTTAAATACCAATTCTCTCCTACTGCTGGACAGCAAACCTCTGCTGAAAACTGAAGTGCTCAGCAGATCGTCCTGACGGTGATTCCTTGTGTGCAAATTCAGCCTGTTGCTTTTGGTGGCCCAGCACGGCGTGGCTGGTACGGAGGGGCTACAGAGGCAAATGTTGCACGGAAAGGCGCTGCAGGGAGGTGTCGGGCAGAACTTCTTCATACTGAAGTTTCCCACAGCATCCCCACTGAAAAATGAAGTCGGTCGGGGACACTTATTGATGCAAGTAAGTGGATGGACGGATCTGAACTGGCTTTCTGGACCACGGTTCAGTTAGCCTGTACAGATAGCTGGGGGTTTCCGAGGCGTTCTGATGGAGTCTGAGCACTTCAGTTACCCCTATGGAAGTGCACCTGTAACCCTCCTTTTGCTGGAATCGTGTTGACGTGACCAAGTGCGGGTAGAAGGCAGGGTGCCCCGCTGGGACAGCAGCACTCTGCGCAGGGGCCGTACTGCTGCGGGGCTCCGTCCGTCCCGCAGGAGCCCTGCACGGGGGGCATCAGGTACACGTCTGTGCTGCTCGGGTTGCGCCCTGTGCCTGTAAGCGGCTGCTTGCTGTTGTGGGAACCGGGTGGAATGGGTTCGGTGTCTTGAGTGCGCTCTCAGGATATTGACAATAGCAAAAACGTAATTAAATATTTCATGTCCTAGTTAGAAAAGGCAAACAACCCAAATCCTTCCATTCATGCCCAACTGTTTGCTTGGTAAATGTCATAAAAGTTGGACTTAATTTACTCTGTTTAACTACTTGTTAAAACAAGTAGTAGTTTTTTTTTTCCCTTTGAACAATGCTAGTACGCTGCTGTAGAGGGAGTTTAAATCCGATTTCATGTGTTAGCAATAACATTTACTCTGCCAAAATACCTGCGGGGTGTTTTGTTCCCCATTCAAGAGACAAATAAGTTGCAGACCTAGGCGGTTATCGCTGCCGGTACTTGAGATTAGCGCTAACACAGCGCTTGCTCCCAGAGGAAGGAAGAGGCACGTGAGGGAGCCGTGCCCACGGTGGCTGCGTTTCTCGCTGCGCCCCGGGGCTGCTGCCCCCTCGCCACGGCACGCGGGCTGCGGGCTCAGAGCCTGGCGCTCTCCTTGTGCCCTGCGATCCTTCCGCCAGCCTCACGCTGTCCTCAGGTCTGCCTCAGGAGTTTTGAAGTCCTGGCTTGGCTGGAGGGGGATGCCAGCCTTCCCTGGGGCTGCTCCCCGTTGCGCGGCGGTTCCTGCAGGCTGGGATCTCCTTTTCCATTGAGAAAAGGGCTTGGCTCTTCTGCCTCCCGCCTGGCTCTTCCACCTCCCGTATCCTCCTGAGGTGCTGAGCTGCCCCCTCACCGCTGTGGGTCAGGTGTCGATGTCTGCGGTCTGTACCCCTGCTCTAACACTTCAGCGCCTGCCTAAGTCTGTTCAGCTCCTCCTCATCAGCAGCACGAGGCATCTTTTTTCACCACGGGAGACCTTTCCATAAAGGATCTTCCTGCTTCACGTTTTTTTCCCCACTGCAGACTAACATTTAGTTTCTGTTGCTTAGAGCAGTCTCGTATCTGAACTTCATATATTGTCAGAGTAGCAGAAGTCTTAGGAGAAAAAAACAAATTGACTGAAATGAAGAAATAGGCCTTGCAAGGATAATGGGATGGTTTGGAGCAGAGAGAGTCGTTACGTTGCCCCCCTCAGGAGGAGATGCGCGGACAAGAATTACTGTTCCTGTTCGTGAGGCTTAAATCAGCTGAAGGAACAAATTGTTGTGGTGACTGCTGGTGTTGTTTCCTTAAATTTATTTATGCAATTAAACCATTTGGAACTTGGTATGCATTTTCAGGGCTTAATAAAGTTAGGATGCGATGTTGCTGCAATGCGAAATAACTCACGGTGTGGTGACGCAAAGCCATCCCACGTCCCCTCTGAGCCGCTTACTGGTCCTCGCCCGGCGCTGGGGGATCTCAGAACACGGCGAAGGAGCGCGTTTTGCTAAGGTCCGTATAAAAGATGGAGAGATGCTCAGGAATGATACTGCTTCCTATGTATTTCTCTTTCACTAGAGGAAATCTTAACTTATCAGCGAGAAGAGAGAAGCTGGCTTTTCTTCTTTATTATTGGTTTTTACAGTTTTTGCAGCCAATTTTGTTGGTTTATTTTGACATCGTAAAAGGAAGCTGTAGTGGGGATTTGACCCTGCACGCTCTTAACATTTAATCTGAATCTGTGGTACTGAGCCCGGTCTGGCTGTTGAGTAAACGTGGTGCAGGAACAGCACGGGGTGGGGGAAGGAAGGCATCCTGCGGTTCCTGGGGATGGATTGCTTCCTGGAGCCGTTCTTCAGAATCTGCAGAGTTTTGTTCCTTCTTGTGGAAGATGCTCATTATGGCGTGTGAGATAAAGGAATAATTTCACAGCACTCACTGCAATGCCACGTGCCCTAGAAAGGCTGCTATCCTGTGTATTTTCTCCTAAACAGTTTGTCTGGTGTAATTGTGAACTTGCTGAGTACATTCCATGCCACAGAAGCATGCCTCGGATCATTTCAGAATGCTGTTACACTTTATTGTGTTTAATTTCCAAGATTGAGACGTACCTCCTTGGAGGTTTGTTCTGAAGAAAACCAAGTGTACATACAAGGGTCAGGGGGCCATGGCACTAATGTGCTCTTGTCCCTCAGCGGCTGGGAGCAGAGCTGAGGGCCCGGGCAGCTCTGATCTGAGCACCAGGGAGGGGGCTCCTGCCCCTCTCCTGACTGCCGCATGCTGCATGGGAAGTGGGATTTTTATAATTGTCATTATATTGAAAACTTTTTCTTCTATCCAGTCTCTATCCAGAACAGCTCTGCCCGTTCTGCCTCTTAGATGGCGGGAAAGAAATGCCCAGCGATTTCCATGGCCGCTTTAGCTGAAGTCAGGAGCCCAGCGGATGTTCTCTGGTTGACTTGTGTTTCTCGGTCTGGCCCCAATATATGTGTAAATAAATTTAACGAGGTAAAATGAATCTTGGCTTGTTGGCCAGAATATAAATAAGGAAAATTAATTAAATTCCGTGCTCTTAAGCGTGCCATAGGTGCTTCCCTAGAGTAGCTAAATAGAATTTCATTGATTTTATTGCAAATTTAGTTCTGTTGATCGCATTCGGAGTGAGTTGATAATGTTTCTGCAAACAAGGCAGGAGTCCTGGCAGCCCCGCTGGGGAAGGGCTGCTGCTGGCACCGCGCTGAACGCTCACCCCGCGCAGCAGCCAAACACGGATTATTTGGATAAAGGACTTGGTTTGAATTGCAAAATCCATCGCCAGCGCTGGGGAGGCTGCGTCTGCAGCGGCGGCTCTGCTGGACCCCGACCCTGCGGAGCGATGTGAAGTGAGGGCAGATGCCGTCGTGTCAGCCAGCCCCGAAAAGCTGGGATAAGGTGCTGGGATGAGAGCTGCGCAGCTGAAGGCTCCCCAGGAGCTGCGCTGATGTTTGCCGATGAGCCGGCAGCAAACAGCACAAAGGAGAGAGGCCGCCTGTCTTGTTACTGGTCTGTAGAACAGCTCGAGGAGCAGGCAGCGGTTTAACCAGACCACTGTGCCTTCCAGAAATGAAAAAAATTCCTGCCACACACTGCATCGTGTCGACTTCCACGCTAATTTCCAAAGCCAGTCATTCTGAACCTTGGCTCAAACACCCTCATTGCACAAGTGTGTAAGAAATGGGAAAATGGTGGAATCACATTCCTGGTTCCTGTGTTACTGATTTTTAAATTCCCAAACTAATTTATAACTCAAATCCTCCTAGAAATAAGTATTTGAAGATTTTTCTCCAAAATACAAAAGATTAGTTCATGCAGAAATAATTACTTCGCTCCGACAGGCAGAAAGCTGAAGTTCCAGAGGTTTGATACCGCATAACTCGCTGTATTCTTTCAGAATTACATCCTATTAAACTACAAGATTGAAATTTTATGCCGGAGTTGGTTTTCATAAGACTGGAAATAGATCATAAAAGTTGTGCAGATGTGAACGTATTAACGAGCAGCGAGCGGCATCGCCCGAGAGGGATCCGCTGAGGAGTAGCCCCTGCCTGGCGCCTAAGGGGGCCTCCGCGGTGCCGAGGGCAGCACGGGGAGAGCAGGGGGGCAGCAGGGGGGCACGGCACTGATGTCTCCCTCTGCAGCACGTGGGATCGTGCCGCCCAGCAGCAGTTGTGAGCAAGGAAGCGATCGGGATGCGATGCCCTGGGAGCCGCTCCCCGTCCCGGGGCAGGAGGCAGCCCTGCAGCGTGCAGCCCCTGCCTTGCCGCCTTCCCCCCGCGTACATCTGGGGCAGACACAGGCTTACAGCTTCCCTTCCTGGCAGGAGGCGGGGAGGGGTGTGCGGTCTGGCTGCTCCTGGAAAGAGGGCCAGGCTGGTTTCAGAGGGAAAATAAAGATAAACGGGGGCCTTCCATCAGCGTGGCCTCGTTGGCTGGGCAAGCAGGAGGAGATCGGCAGAGGCCCTGCAGACTCCTCACGAATGAGGGTGAAGCCCGGGGGCTGTTCCTGTGCCCCGGCCCCGAGGGGCCCAGGGGCTGGCTTCTTGCTGGTGCCTGTGTTCCAGTGGGGTGGCACGCGAGGCTCTGTCCCCAGCTGCCCGTGGATAACCCCAAAAGCCATCCGCCCAGTGCCCAATGTCATGGTCCTCGGGTGGGGAAGGCCCTCTGTGTGGCAGTTCAGGCAAGACGTCGCTGGATGGAGGGACGTGCTGCAAATCTCTCGCTAACTTTTCTCCCAGCCCAGGGTGCCGCGTTTCGCTCTGTGCGGCAGCAGAACCAGCGGTGCCTGGAATGAGCTCGGCGGAGTTTGAGATGCGTGCCCTAGGCGCGCACACAAGAACCACTGCTAGAAAAACAGGGGCTCAAATGCGGCTCCTCTGAGCCATCAGTTACATCTCATTTGTGTCTTACTGAAGAGTGAAATACTAATGTCCTGAGCGTGCCCTTTATAAGTGGGAATTAAGGGGAAATAATCTTTAAAAAGCCTACAGCAGGGAATTCAGATATATTTAAATTACAGATACTGGCATATCAATCTTAATAAATGCGTTATTTTAAACATCAGGAAGTGATCAAGATGCTGGAAATAGGCTGCCTCAGTCCTGGTGCTGTAAGGCACGCGGGCAGAACGAGGCAGCGGGTAGGGCTTCTGGTGCCAGGGGCGGCCCCGCGGTGTCGCTCAGCGATGCTCGCGGTTTGGGCAGGGCATCAGCTGTGGGATGCGTGGGCCCGGCCGCGGCCGCGGCCTCCCGCTCTGCCTGGTGCCTGCATGTTGGGAGGTGAGATGCTCCAGAAGGGACCATCGGCGTGCCGTCGTCTTGTGCCGGCTGGCGTCGGTTCATCTGGCTGTTAGCACAGAGCACTTCTGTGCTTCACCTTCCCCCGAGGAAATGTCTGTGCAAATCAGCGGGTAACCATATTTGTATATTCTTAAGTGAGCAGGAAGGCTTGGTTTCACTTTGTACGCGGCTTGTTTTCCTGGTAAATCCAGAGGATGATAGAATTCTGTGGGCTTTGTAAATCACACAAAATAAGCATCCTGATTTCATTCACTTTTTGCAAATGAATGGTTTGACTTTCTGTGCGGCATCGCGTAAACACAATGTCCTCTCTTTTGTTATGTCTAGCAGGTGCGCGCTGTTTACCGTAGGCAAAGATGATTTTGCTGGGAGAATGGTAATGTTTGATTTTTTTTCTGTATTAGCATATTGTTTGCTTTCCAGAGGATTGTATTCACTGGGTTGCTTGGTTTTAGAAGGCTGTAATCACTTTGAAAAGGATAAAGATAACTGTCCTGCTGCTGCTCGCTGTGGAACGATTCAATAACATTGTGTACATTTCCTCTGCAAACACGCGGTGCTGGCCACACGTACCCGAGGGGTATTACATGAATTAATTTAATTATTATGTGGCAGCGAGTTTGTACTGCTTGTGGAAACGCAAACGAAGATGAGTCCTAACGCGCTTCATGGAAATGAACTTCAGGAGTTGTAACGGTGGCACTTAGAAGGCAAAGGAACACCAGCACCGTGCTGGGGCGACTGGGGCAGAACTTGCCTGTAAAATGTTGTGGCTGTTTGTCTATTTTTGGCCAAAGAGTTGGAGATCGGGTATCATACTGCCTCAAATGTTGTCTTTATCAGAGTGGGCACCCAACTCTTAGGTGTCCGAGTTTTTGGACTAATTCTAGCACTACCACCTTTTTTGTAATGAAGTTGCCTCCCCTGTTAAAGCAGGCAGAGCTGGGTGGAAAAGTACGCTCCCTCCTGGTGACAGTGGTTTGGACAGAAGGAGCACGCCCATGTTTCTAATACGGAAGAACAGGTAAGTTGGTGCTAGGGTAGCTTCGGTTATGGTTTGGTGCTTAGGAGAAATCTTTGTCAGAAAGGACAGCTTTCCTGGTTGGAGGAAGAGAAGCTAACTCGGAAAATGCAGAGCTGGAGCTCTGCCCCGGCTATTGCACAGTCTGTGATTACTGGAAGAGATTCAGGGAGTTAATTAATGGAAGCAAGAGCAGGGAATCTAATTTCACACTTGATGTATGTAGCTGTTAGGAAGCGTACTTTAAATGGTGTTTAAAAACCCTGTAACTAAATATATCAAGATCGGTCCTGGAGTTGAAATTTTATTGGCACCTCTCGTGGTTCCTGTCTGTGACCGTCCGAGCCCTGGAGAAGCAGGAGGACGTGAAATGGTGGCCGCGGGGAATCCTGTCTCCGTGGCTTCAAACAAGGAACCAGTCTTTAATGGCTCAGAAGCTGGATGTCTTCTGGGTTATGCTGTTTGCCTTGAAAAATAGAAAGGGTGCAGATTTCTGGGCAAGGTTTGTATTTCCAAATTATGTGAAGATGGACTCTAATCCCAAGCCAAGCACCATGAGCGTTGCGTACAGCCGAGGTTCAGACACGGGGGCACCAGCTGAGATGTTGGGGATTTCAGTAATTTACTTTTCTGAACACGGGGCTTAAAAACTGTGGTGGTGTTCAATAGTCTTGTTGTTTCTGTTATTTAAGTAAGTCACTTAACACCGTTATTACGACCGGTATTGCAGTGAGAAATTCATTAGAAGTCAGGAATTGGTCTGTGTTAGCTCTCGCTGCCCCCGGAAGCTGGGGTGTAAGTTGGGATTTCGTTCCGCTGAGCCCGGCGGTGCAGGGGATGGCTGGTGTCACGCGCGGAGGGGCTCGGTCCCTGCGGCGGATGGCGCTGTGCGGAGGTGCTGGGGGACGGGGCGGGCTGCTCGGCACGGCGCGTCCCCAGGAGGGCGCAGGGGTGTGCGGAACCGCTGCCCCCCGAAAGGCGAGAAACGAGGAGGCCAAAAACCCATCTCAGAACGATTCCTCCGGGAAACCTTTTAAATCAAGAAGCCTCTGCTTTCCCATGTGCAGCAGCGAGACTTTCTCGAAAAGCAATCAGAGGTTTAACCGTCTGCAATTAACGGCTTCTGACGGACAAGTGCCAGCGCTGCGGGCGCGGGAGGGTGCTGGGGAGGCCGGGGGCGCGCGGTGCAGGGGCTGGGGGCTCCCCCCGGCACCCGGTGGTGCTGTGCGGGCGCTGCGGTGCCGGCTGGCCGAGCTCGCCCTGAGTCAGGAGTGCTGCTGTGCCTGGGTCACCGCCACCAGAACTGTTTCTTGGATTCTGGGGGGTCACTTGGTTTTTAACCTGTGGTATTTACAAGCATGAATAATACGGTGTGCTGTATATATATGGCTAAACCTGGCAATTTAGCTGTAAGCTTTTAAGCTTTTTGACTAGTTTTGACTTCACTTTGGTTTTGAAGTCACTCTGGCTTTACTTTTTTCTCTGCTCATCTGTTGGAAATTATTCAAAAATGGAGAAAAAAAAAAAAGGCAGGTTACTGAAAGGAGACAAAAGGACAAAAATAGGTGGAGGAAATAATTCCCCATTGCTGTTCCTTGGCAGCAGTTGTGCCCTGACGTTTGGTTCTTACTGTGCAGATGTACAGAAGTGTTTGCTCTCTCTGTACGTGTTCAGCTCCCACTCCAGCAGTGCGCCTGCCCCTGGGGTGGCAGTACGGACACGGACCAAGATGCCCGGCCGTGGCAGATGCAGCTCCCACCGCGCAGCAGAAGGTGGGCAAGGGGCCGGGGCAGGAGGCTGCGGGGTTTCGCGTCCCGCTGCAGGTCGAGGCGTGCGATGGCTGCGGTTCCCGGCCGTCAGCGGAGGGCCGGGGCAGAGCCCTAGTGCTTGCGTAGGAGTTACAAGTAGGGAGTGGGGATTTTGGAGCTTGGGAAAAAGGGGGAATTTCTGAGAAAGACCCCAGGCCTTGCTGTGCAGTGGGCTGGCTGTGACTGGGCGGCCTCCTGCTGCTGGCTCACCTGCAGAAGATGCTCAAGGGCAGCAGCGGGGCAGAGCCAAGCCGCGGGAGGAGGGCAGAGGGAAGTGGCCTCGTGAGAGGAGGGCGTGTGAGGAGCAGCATCCTGCAGAGCTCCGGCAGAAGGGCCAAAACTCATCCCTCTGCCTGCCTACCAACAAGGGTGGGGTGTGGGAAGGCCCTCCTCTGACCCAAAGATGCACGAATGTGTCTTTGGGATTTTAAAGAAATGTTTTGGTCTCTGTTTAATTGAAGTTTGGGGCAAGGTCAGCTGCTGCCGTAGCAATCCTGCAGCCATTCGTGGTGCCTTCTGCCCAGGCTTTGCCATCTCGGCTTCTAAGCAGGTTTCTCCAGCTGGTGTACGTGCTGGCATTTTCCTCAGAGCATGGCACGGTCAGGTTTTGTATTCCTTCAATTTGTGCCTTACGAAGTTATATCCTCACGTTATGTTCTCGAGAGCGGCTTTTCTGCCAGGCTGCCCTGCAGCCATCTGCCCGCCTGATGGCTCCTGCCACGTGGGCCCGGCCTGCTGAGAACAGGGCGGCTGTCCTGGGGTCGTGGCTCCTGCCTGTCAAACTAGTTGAGAGAAGGAGGAACAAAATACGTGTCAGTTTTCTCTTTGATATTGGTCTTTACCCAGCTTCTGTTGTCTGCTCGGAGCTGATGGACTGTAGAAACCTGGCTGGAAGGGAGTTGCTCCAGCTCGGTGTGTGTGCCTGTGCAAATGAGTGTAAAGTTGCTTAAGTGGTGTCGTTGTAAGTGCAAGTGGTGTGGGCTCCCTGCAGGGCTTGGGGTGATAGGGGATCCAAAGTGGAGAGCAGCAGTCGCTTGCTAAACGTCTCATCACCAACGTAAAACCGCTGATTTTCCTCTCCTTTCCCTCAAATTAATATCTTTGCATGTGTGTAATGTGTGTTTGGTATCAGTACAGATCATTTCGAAGGAAAAAATTTCTCAGATAAACTTCAGTGGAAGAAAAGTAATTTAAAACAATGCCAGCCTAATGCACACAGAAATCTAATATTTGTAGCCATGCTGTCTTCGTGATTTGTATCTTGTAAATATCTGCTTGCATGAAATGAGATGAAATCCTATTTTCTCTTCTTCCCTAGAAATCAATTGTCCTGTTAAAATCACAGTGAATGAAAATTACACATTGTAGAGTAGCTTCGTGATTTGCAATCATGCGGTGCAGTCTGACCGGTTTTCATAGATGTAAAGACAGCCGGTGTGTCCCCTTCCTCTGAAGGCACAGGGGCAGTCGCCGAGCCACGGGGCTGCCTCTCGGCCGCACCGGCAGGAGCCGCGCGTCCCCCAGGCCTGGGCCAGGTGAGCAGGGGAGCAGCGCTCCCTTGTAGCACACGCCAGGGCCAAAATACGGCTTCAGAGGCAAACGCTGGGCTTCCTGCTGCTCAAGGGGCCGGCTCAGGGACTGTTGCAGAGTAACAGCTGGTACAAAACTGGCAGTGGGGAAGTGGCCGTTGGGAGTACGGGAAGAAATGCAGGGTGACGGCAACCTGTTGTTGCTGAGAAGCTTTGTGAAAGTGATGCTTTTGCCTTTCTGGAAGCTCTTGAGATAATTTAAAAGAGGAGTTTAAAGCAAGACAGTAATGAAGATGCGGGAGGAAAGTGTTATATGATCTTGACTGGGCTCTAAGTAAGTAATTGCCATATTATCGGGATTTGGCTCTGCTCCAAAATACATCTCATTTAATTATCTGAAACTGATAGTGACACACACAGCTTGCCAGTTTTTTGACACGATAATTTATTTTTGACTTTATCTTTAAGGGAACAAGTGATAATTGCACGCAAATGAAAACCATAAACTCAATTTTTTAATTTTTTTAAGTTTCTCTTCACACCTCATCATACTCTTTTTCCATTTTGTGCACATTTCTTTAAAGAAACCCAAACCAGTTCAGCCTAGATTTAAGCCGGTGTTTCTTTGACAATGAAAACATAGCTAGAAAATATATATAAAAAAATAAAAAACCTCCAAGGACTTTTCTTTCAGACGACCACAACAGCAGAACCGCCGAGCTGCTCCATCGGCTGTTGGGAAGGATTTAGCCCAGGGCCGTACCGCGCGGCCTGCCGCAGGTGAGCTGCCCGCTCGGTGGCGGAGGTGCGATTCTGGTGGCCTTGCTCAGGGGCAGTTTTATCCCAGAGAAATGTGGTTCTGGGGCCAGGCTCTGGGTACAAACAAAGAGGCTTCCTCCTGCGTGCTCGGGACACCTGGCAGAGCCTGGCACCGGCGCGCCTGCTGCGGGGCAGGGCCGCGTGGCACCAGCTGGCTCGGAGGCCAGGGGCAGGACGGCTCCTCCAGGCATCTTCACGAGGTTGTTGGTCCCGCTTCACGCAAGGGTTGAAAGGCAGGTTGGAAACCTCCTCCTTTAATGTCCAGGGTGGGGCTTCGAAAGCCTTGTGTAGGGCAGCGTGGAGGAGCTGAGGGTTCAGGCCGCTGTGCCCAAGTGCCCGTGCTGCTGGACCAGCGGCCACACGTCGGCTGGTCTCAGACCTGGGGAGGCTCTCCTGAGTTTGTAATTAGTCCGTAATTAAAGCTGGGTGCCAGGTGGTGAGCTGCTGTGGACAGGTGACATGACCCGGCTCCCAGAGACAGCGTTCCCCAGCCCAGCCTGTCGTGTGCTCGGCGGGCTCTTCCTGTGGCCTGTCACCGCCAGTCGTTAGCGAAATGGGCGGTGTGCTCTGCCCAGGTACTACGAAATGCGGCGCTGAGAGGGTGGCGAGAGCCGTCTTCTGTTGCCAGTCACTTGCTTTATCTCAGTTACAGCTTAATTTCAAAAAAATAATAAGGAAAAAAAGGCAGCGCAACCTGTGATTCATGTCTCAGGATTCCCTAAGTGCTTCAGAGCATCTGCGAATAATTCAGATTATCAAACAAAAAGGTTGTTTGTTCTTCTCTCAGCCCCAGAACGGCTCTTCTGATGATACGCTTTACAATCAGGCACTCGGATCTTCGATTGTTCCCAGTCAAACGAAGCAGTGATAAATAAGGCTGTGAGGCACTGCCTGACCAGGAGTGCCTCCATCCATCCCCACGGATGATGCTCTCTGCAGCGGTGACGTGGGGAGGCGAAGGCAGAGGAGACCCAGGTACTGGGCCCAAGGCGAACGTGATCTTTGTATCTGCGGGGATTTACCCTCCCTTCTCCCACCTCAAGATGAAACAAAACACGTCCCGAGTTCATTCTCCTCTCCATTTACTACTCCCTTAACTTGCTGCCTTTTTGCCCAATTCGAGTGATTAAAAAAAACAAGAAACTTTAAAGATTTTAAAAAGCAATTATTGCATTACTGGTTGAGAAGTCTTAGTTGTAAGAGAAACAGAGGTGGTGAATTTGAATTCCAGCTGCAGGAATGGCTTTGTTGTGGGGAAAGGTGTGCGTAATGCCACACGGGTACGGGACGGGCTGCCAAGGTCACCGCTCCAAAGCAGTGTCACGCACGAGCAGGGGGGGATGCCCGGCCTTGGCACGCTGCCTTGCGCTCAAGGTGGCTCTGAGGTGGGCAGAGCTGCCTGGCAAACGGGCGTGGGGTTGGCGATAGCAGTGCTGTTGAGGAATGCTGCAGCCGATGCCTGGGCCAAAGCGCAGCGTGGGCTGGCAGCGAGCAGCGGCCACCGGGGCAGAGGGGTCTGCTCTGCCTCCCGTGCTCAGCGCGTCCCTCCGCTCCACGTCGCTGTCTTCCGCTGATTCCCAGCCCGCTTCTGGGGTTGCCTCTGGCTCCTGCAGCTGAGGCAGGCACGCTGGGCTTCTGCTCGAGCGACGCGGCGTGCGTGGCTTTAGAAAGCGGAGTGTGGGTTCCTGGGATAGAAGCTGTCCCACAGACACAGCTTGGATACTTATTTAATAAATACGTTTTGTCATATTTCTCTTCTGGCATGTACAGTGAAGTGTGAAGGAGATCAAATTAGAAATTAATGGGTGGGAAACAAACCACTTGAATTATTCCCTCGTTTATATTTTCTCTTAGTCCTGCAAGGGCACGTATGATTTCTTTTCCCACCTTGCTATACATTTAAATCTGGGTTCAGAAGAGAAACAAATTATCTGTAAATATCTTCCCAGGTTTGTAATTTGTCAGAGTACTTTCTCCACAGTTTCACTTGGCGGCAGGTCCCAGCATTTCTGTCTCCGTAAGTCGTGGCAGCAGTTACGTTTCAGAGCTGCCCTCGGTAGTGTTTTCTGAGCTGCTGATGGGCAGAATGTGAACATTTCGCGTGCTCTTGTAGGAGGTGAGGAGTTTAACTCAGGGTGGAATTGTCCCTGAGAGGCGGGTGCCCGGGAGCTGGGCTCCGAGGGGCTGCCACCCAGCTGGGCAGCGGCTGCAGAGCTCTGCTCGGAGCGCAGAGGAGCCGCGTTTGGGTTTAAATAGTTTTGGAACAGTTCTGGGATGTTCTCAGATCTAGGAGGGAAGCTCAGGAATCCCGTAAACCCTCACCAAATCTTCACAAATTTCATCTGGAAACAATGCCCAGGCTCAAATTATTCAAAAACTAATAGAAAGACCTGCTCTGCTCCCAGCAGAGCCAGCTGAAACAGCTTCTGAAATTGTCACCTAGCATTGTCTTTTTTTTTTTTTTCCAGTATGATCAGGGCAGATTTATACAGTTCTGTTTTTAAACAAATGATGGCTCATTAGCAGATGTTTGCTGAGCATAATGGCCTTCAGAGGAAGGGAGTACTTAAATCGAAGTCTGTCACGGTTCTTTTCAGGGAACACAGTAGAGTTGGTTTCAATACACATATTTAATAAGTGGCTAGTTTTACCCTGAACACATCAGATCCAATCCAGCACTATATATATTGCTCTTACTTACACCATCTGTTTGATCGCTTCTTATTTCACTTGGTTGGTTGTTTAATAAAAGTGTTCTCCTGTGCTCCAGCTGCAGAGCAGAAAATCTGTTTCTCCGGTGATCCTGGTTGTTATGGCTCTAATTCCCATTTGTATGCTTTGGCTGGAGGACCTGAAAACTTTGCTTATCCTCTGTTCAGGATTGCCTTTGGAATAACAACAGAAACTAGCTGCCAGCCTCCGGAAGGTAAATCTGTGCTCTGCTGTGTGGCTTGCAGGTGTGCTGTGCAGCCAAACACGGTGTAAACTCAGTGAAAGGCCGATGGAAGTCAATCTGTTTGCACTTGATTTTTGTTTCTAATTACCACTTGCATCTCAAGAGGCTTCTCTCCTTCCGATCTTCACCTCAGCACCCAACACAGCGCTTAGTGCACTGAGCAGCTGCATTCCCAGGGCTGTGGGAAGTTACCGTTGTGTCCCACACCTGCAGCTATTTCACTGTGGACAAAACGATACCGGTTTGGGGCACGTGGGACGTGTAGGAAGGAGCTGGTTGTCTTTATACTGGCCTACTGAGATCAGATGTGAGTAGCAGTAGCCCCCCCTCTGTGGGGAGCCTTCTCCTGGTGCTGGTTGCGGGACTCGGGAGCGAGGACGCAGGTGGGAACTGCGCTCCCCAGACCCCCAGTTTAGAAGTGCTCGGTGCTGCTCTGTGCTCGGGTCGAGGTCTGGGGCTGGTGCGATGCCACCCGAGAGCTGCTGGCGGGCAGAGGGGGCTGGATGCGTGCCTTGGCTGCGGAGCTGCGGGTGGGTTTGCTGCGTTGGGGCTGTCACTACATTAGCATTTGGACTTTGTATTCAGGTCCCCAAAAGCATCTCTCCTTACTTCCAGTGCTTGTTTGAGGTGAAAAATTGAAGCTGGTTGAGAATCTTCTGGCTTTGGGTAGCAGCAATTTACATGATTTACAGGAGCTTCTTTAAGCTTCTAAAAATACTCATGCTTTTTCAGAATGTGTATATTATCAGGATAAGCCGCTCTCGCACATCTGTAACCAAATAATTGCAGTTTCCAACAGATGTATTGCTGGAGGAGCGGTGGCATCGTTTCAGGACAGCAAAGACGTGGCACCAAGCCGACGTGAAGCTGGGTCTGCTGCCGTCCCTCCCCAGGGGGCTTCTGGAGGGGCACATCTCACAGCCCGCCCGAGGAGAGCCTGCAGTAAAGCCAGCAGCCCGGAGCGCTGTCTGCCTTCACGCGTGGCTTCTAAGGCACAGCCCGCTGGGGAGTTCATGGCAATTAAATATTCAAGTTCCCAAATCTGGCCGTAGATCACAGCTGGATGGGTTGTGCCGTGATGGCACTGCTACCAGAGCAGAGTTGTTGAACCTTCGTGCTCCTGGAGACCCGCCTAGCATCCGCTGGAGAATATTTGTAGATGAAGGATACCTTCATGCCATAAACCTGGGAAGATGCCAGGAGTGGAAACCCTGAGTTGTGCCCTTGAAATAGGGAACAGGGAGTTTTTCAGCACTTCTAAGACTCCCTGGCTTTGGGAGAGGACATCAGTCAGCAACAGAATGATCTCAAATTATTTCGGTTTTGGTGTCTGGTGAAACATGTTTTCGTACCTCTCAGCAGTTGGAACTGGCCCACGTTCTGCGTTCTGCGGGTAGCCAGACCTAAGCAGCACTGAAAACAAAGGGAGCCAGTGAGAGAGGAGGTGCCAAGTTTGTTTTCTTGGGATCCCTGATTTCTTTTTAATGAACTATAATATCATGCATAATTCTGAGCATCTGTTTTGCATATTTTTAAAATGTATTTTTAAGAAAAAAAGCTGTAGCCGTTGCCCGTACTTCCCAGATGATGTAGATCTGGTGCAATGTTCCTTTAAAAATTCCTTTAAAATTTCATGATGAAAAATGTTTCTTGCCCACACAGCTATTGTTTGTGTGGCTGGCAGAAAGCAGCACAACAATCCAGTACGCCTGTGTTATCACGGGTTGGTTTGGACCAAGAAGGATCTCGTTTCTTTTTTTAAATCATTTTTTGTGCACTTTTTTTCTTGGCACCTTCGAAGGTGCCCACTGCTTTGTTTGTTTTCTGTTGTCGATTCGTTTCCTCAGACAAATGCTTGAGAAGCAATGACTTCAGCCTGAGCAGAGCAGCTGCTGCACATTTGGACGAGCAAAGGAAGCCAAGACGTTTCCACAGGCGTTGCAAGTTGATTGATAGATCTCAGAAAAACAATTTTCCAGTTCTTCCAGATGCTGGAAACAGACCTGCTGAGAACGTCCAGAAGCTGAGGTCACCCCGGGGCCGGGTTTGGGGCTGCCCGACAGCTCGGGGCAGGCTGTGGAGTGCCAACTGGTCGCTGGGGAGGAGACGCTTGTAAGGGCTCACTGCTGGCAGGCCCCTGCGAGAAGCCGACGAGGGCTTTTCTTACTGCTGGCAGTCCGCTGTGAGAAGCTGATGAGGGCTGCCTGGCGGCAGCTCCGACCTGGACAGCCCAGAAAGCAAAACCCGTGGACACCCGAGGGGCGTTCGTGCCCGCAGTCCTCGGGGCGCAGCGTCACCGGCCCGGGCAGACGGTGCCGTGAGGGGCTTTCTCCACTGGGGAGCTGGGATGGGGAATGAAGTCCTGTCTTCGGGTCCCGAGAGGGGCGAAGGCTTGTGAGGAGGCGGGAGTCAGCGTGCAGGAGGCTCTGAGAGCTGCAGAGGCTCTCCAGGCACGAACCGGGCATCTCCAGGGTAGGGGTGTTCCCAGTCAGAACAAGTGGATCATTCTTTTCTCTACTTCAACCGTACTTGGAGAGCTGAATATCTTTTCCAAGCACTTTTTTGGTCGTTGTAGCCATTTCCTCCACAGGAAAATGGCCCGTGTCAGTATCGCGTGGTTGTTCCATGCCTGTCCCTGTGCTCGCACCGCTCCTGCGGCTGAGCTGCGGCGTTTGCCCGGGACAGCAGGAGGGGGCACAGCCATCGGGTCCGTCATCCCCGGAATCGTCTCACTACACGGAAGGCTATGAATAATGTAGAAGAAAATGCTTTCCAACAATCTTTTTTTTTTTTTAAAGTAGAATTCACTTGTGTGCCTGGCATTCAGAGACGTGACAGAGGTGTAACAGAGGATCCTTGTCCCGGCGAGTAAATGCTCCCCAAACGCCGCTCCTTCCTGTCGGGAGCCGGCTGCCACCCGCGGGGATCTCGCTGGGTGCTGCCGGAGCTTGCAGGGCTCTGGGACTGAATCTGGGCAGCGTGCTCATGGCCAGAGCGAAGCAGCCAGCAATTCCTCAGCAGCGAGGGATGTTAAAGGAGGGCTTTCCGAAGGAGATAACCCAGTGACAGCCGGAGGAGATCACGTGCGATTGATTGCCTAGACAGCCGGGTCTGCTGGCCAGTAAGCGTGGAAGGAGATGGACAATTAGCTCCTTAAGTAATTCTCTGACCGAATGAGGGCTGGTTTCCTACAGCTTTATGCCTCCTGGTATTTAAATAAGTGCAAATTTCAACCTAAGCTTTTTTGACCTTTGGAGCACTTCCCAGTAGATGCTGTGGCAGTGGAGAAGAGACGTGCTTCTGCCGTGGCCTTTCAGTCCAAGCGCTGACAGCATCTTCCACATCCTCCCTGCCAGTTTTTCCTGAATAAGAAGGAATTAAATCAGCCTTTGGAATACCGACCTTCCTTTTCAGAACTGTACAAAGCCTGCTAGCAGTTTCAAATGTATCTGGGGAGGACCACAGCTTGGTCAAATATCCCCCCCAATAGGAGGCACGAGGAAAAAGCTAAGGCTTTTTCTGTATTCCCTCTTCATGGCCACGGGTACACGTTTTCTGCTGAAAAGCAGATGATGGGGCACAGTTTTACACTCCGTGCTCAGAAAGGTCCTTGTCATGCTGACCGCCTTTCTACCACTGCTCCTGTTTCTCTGTTAGCCGTGAACCAGCGAAGGTTTGGCTTCGCTTTGGCCTCCAGCTCCGGCACGGTCACTGGAACAAGCAGAAGGTGCTCGCAGGCTGGCGGAGAGGGGCCGCGCTGCACGGGCTGCGTCACGCGGGGAGGCAGGAACAGGCGGGCGAGTCCCGCACCATTTCGCCCAGCAGGGCAGGAACAAAGTCTGGCTGTGGCTTCTGTGGGGTCCGAGGAAAATCTCGGTAAACTCCTGATGTAAATGGCATCGATACACGGCCTGTCCTTCTCAAAACAAATCCTGCTGGCATCTCGTTGTTAAATGTGCTTCAGATTCCCAAGGAGAAGTCAAAGGGCCACTGGTACGGATGCGGGAGTGCTCTGACATCCTGCGCAGGTACGTGCCATAATTCGTCGTTACCTGGGGTACCTGCTTTCACGGTAGATACCAGGCAGAATTACTAAGAGTGGTTGCCATTTTTTTGCCAGCTTTTGTTATTTTGGGGGCACCCACGTGCCTTCCTGTGAAGCATCGCAGCGCACTGCCGTTTGCTGGGGATCTTCTCCAGTCACCTAGTGCCGGAGGTGGGGGCACGGAGGGGACAGGACAGGGGTGACAGATGTCTGCTGCCAAACCCAGGTGGGACTCGCTGCCTTCCTGCTTTTTAGGTCTGGGGGGAGCGGAGAAGGTGTCTGGCGGCCGTGTCGCGCCCAGCCGGAGCAGGGTGCTCAGCACCACGACCAACCGTGTAGATCCTGCTTGCAGCCGGGCGGCCCCCGTGCCAGTGAGCTGGGGAAGTGCCCTGCCGGCGTTCACCCAGCTCCTTCACACGCTGTTGAGAGTGGCCTCTGCTCAAAAACCACACCTTGCAGTCTGAAGTAGTGGGGGAAAAGGTACTCGAATTCATAAAGTGCTGAATATTTTTAATGAACGCTTCTGTGCCTTTTAAAGAGCGAGTAAGAAAAGAGAACTCGGTAAAGGTGGCTTCGAGACAGCCTCGGGTTTAGCTAACAGAAAGTGGCCCTGAGGGAAGTCGTGGCGTGACCTTGAGGAGAAAGGCACAGAAGCAGAGCTTTGGGGCTGAACATAGCTGAAGGAGTCTGAATGGTTCGTAAAAATTGATTTTTGTTATGGTTCAACCCCTCCTTTGTTCAAGGAAACAGGCTTCGCCCGCCCCTTGCAGATAAGCAGCATTACCCCGAATTACTGAGCCGTGATGGATGTCGGTGCTAAAGGAGGCAGGTCCCTGGGCCCTGCTCTTCGCTCACTTCTGGGCTTGTAACGAGATAACAGCAATCATAAAAACAGATCGGTGTTGCCTAGTCCGCCTGCGTTACCGGCTGTTAGATATAGCGATGGAAATCACCCATTTCCTCGTTCTCTTTTCAGCGTTAAACTGCGTGTTCGCATTTCGGGAGCGTTGACAAAACAGTGCCCTGTCGCCACCAAGGTCCCGGCCATCCCGAGGGCGAGCTGGGCCGGCCGGAGCCCCGCGGGCAGTGCCTGCGCTGGCCGTGCCGCTGCTCCTGGGGGCATTTCGAGAGGGAAGGCAGGGCTGTGCTCTGCTCCCCCTGGCCAGCCGACCCGCGGGCTCTCTTCTCCCTGCGCCCTCCCTCGCCGGTAGCAGGGCTGCGTGTGGCAGTGCGGGGTGTCGCTTCTGGTGTGTCCTGCTTTATATGCTTTTGCGAGATCTTTGAACTTCCCCCCTCTTTTGCTTTCTAAATTCCAGTAGCAATCCCAGCGGAGACGTTAGAGAGAGAGCAGAAATGACTTCAGTGTGAAGTGGTGCCGATGATCTTTGCAAGCACGCGGAGGTTCCCCTGCAGCATCGCGCGCTGGGTTTCCATTCCGCCCGCTAGCTGCACGCTGCCGAGCCACCCGCGGCGGCGGCGGGGTATTGCAGACATCCCTCACACCCGACAAGGGCTGCGGATGGTGCCCTGCGTCCAACACCTCGCAGGCTCAGTACCAGCTATTCCTGAATGAGCATGTATGTTCATACTGAAAAAAAACAAACAAAAAAGCCCCCGGACCTGCGTCCTGGTTTGGCTGCACTCCTGCTTGCTCAAGGCCAGAGTTCTGTAAATGTAAAAACATCTGTGTAGCTTTAAGGTTGGTTTTATTTTAACGGGTGCAAGACACATTCGTGGACAAAAAGATCCCATTACGGAGTATTCAGTTCTTTGAGCCGTAGTTATTTGAAGGTCTGGAAGTGTCCTACTGAAACATTATGCTGTTTCTCTGCTCTATCCGTACGCTTTTCCCCTGTGTATTACTACATCCTAGCTGTGTCGTTGTGCTCCTCCCTCAACATCTGCAATTAGCTGTGGCCGGGAGCAGGGCGCCGGCCCAGAAGGACGATAGCCTGGATGCCGTGTGTCCATCTCAGGCTTGGTGTTCGTATGGATACGACACGTCTGCCACATCTGGGAAATCAGACCCCGTTTCAAAGCCGGGATCTTTGCGCAGTCAGTGGGAGCTCTCCGTTTGCAGCACTTGTTATTCTTATGGTATGTGCACAAGTCCCTGGCTTGTTACGTGATGTTTTCTCTTAATTTCATGTTGTATCCCATCAGATTGTTAAGAGGTGCTGCATCGCTTGCTGTGCGCAGATTTTCATTTGAGAAATCCACAGAACCCAGGAGACTCTGGAGTAACTTCCTGACCCATGGGAAACGAGGGAGTTTGGATTTGCTCAGGGCCAGGATTTCTCCTTCGGTGTCTCTCTGGATTTTACAGCACTGTGCTCGTCTGCTCCGTGAGGCTGTGAACATTCAGGTTTATTGTCAATAACAAATAAGGAATCGATGGCAAGTTTAAAAGTGATGCTCTCTGCTCCCGAAGGACTTGCTTTCTGTACGTACTTACTGCAGAGAGAAACAGCAGCCAAGTCTGCCGCTGCGAGGAAAGCTCTTCCAGCGTTTTAGGTTCAATACTGGCGTTTTATTTTGTATTTACAGGTTGTGTCCTGGTTTGGGCTGTTCTTGTTTTGGTTGGTTGGGTTTTGTTTGTTTTTTTCCAAAAGAGGAAAATTTCCAAATGGTATCAAAAGGGCAAAGCCTGTGAGACATCAGCATTGCTCTGCGGGTCCCTCTGGAAGTTTTAAGGTAAAGCCTTTCCTGAGCAGAGCCAGACCGCTGAATATTTAATACCCTTTGTTAATAGATTCCCTCATTACATTTCAATTTGGATGTAAAAAAAGAACCATCGCAGCTCATATTTGACTTAGAAATAAGCATATCTGGGAGTACCTGCTGGGCTTATTATTGACTGTGGGATTTTCAGCGTTGCATCAGTGACTTGAAAGTCAACAAAATTATACCGTTAATGGGTTTTCTGCTCTTCAGCCGTGGGTACAGTTTTGAAAATCATATTCTGGGGCTTTATACCACTGACATATTTTGCCGTCTTAAAAAAAACACAAGGGTGATCCTATCTGTACGCAGCAGAGTATAATGAATATGCATACAGACGGCAAGAATCCGTTTCTGACAAAGCAGAGGAATCAAAACAGCCGTGTTCCAAGAGCAAAACAAGGTGCTAGAATAAATTAGAATACTATAGGAAAGGAGGCAAAATTCCAATCCTCCCACGCCTGAGAGCAGTTACACGGGCAGGAAAGCTCCGTCGCCGAGCAAACCTTGTTCTTGCCAGCTGCGCTCAGCCGGCGGCGCTGCCTTCGTGGCGCCCAGCGAGGCAAATCCCTCGTGCCGTGCCGTGCCGTGCCGTGCCGTGCCTCGCGGGCAGAGAAGAGGTGAGCGGCTCCCCGGGGGCTCAGCGGGCCCCGGGGCCGTGCCCAGTGGGCTGTGGCTGTCTGGCTTTGTCCTCCTCTGGCCCTGCAACGTCATTGTCACGGTTACACGGAGACGTAGGCTTCTTATATCTCTAAATGACAGTAGAATGCATCTGCGCTGAAATAATCTTAAAAATGGACAGATGTTCTCAAAATCGTAGAGTCGTTGTAGGATCATTAAGGTTGGAAAAGACCTCCAAGGTCATCTGGTCCAAAATGCACCACTCACTAGTCGGTGCTCCTGCTGGGCTTGGCAGCATTCAGAGACTTGATAGAAAAGATCTCTTTTTCACTCCTCCCTCTCAGAAGGGCTTTGTAGTAACATTTCCCTTAAACTTAATCACAGAGTTTGGGGGTGTGTGTGGGTGGGTGCTAGGTTCTTTATGGTTCGTGTTTCGGTGTTATTGCAGCCCAGGTTATATTGAGTTCATACTGAAGGCTTGTATTGCATTATGACGTTCAACTAAATCCACAGAGTTTATTTGTATTCTAAATTCATCTATTGCAAAGACTGCCTTTTCTTTATGAGCACGAAGAACTAGAAAGCATAAATATTTATTCCTTAAATGTTATGATTGCCTTAAATCATTCCAGCTTATTTGGTGAGCGTAAGATAAAATTAAACTAAGCCGTTGAACTTGATCTGCAGTATGAAAAAATATACATGTATATATATGCTTGAGTCAAATATGGATGGGAGCTTTGAGCTAATTGCTTCTATCATGTTGGAAGATGCGCTGATAATTTTATTTTTGCTCGATGTGATAATAAATCACCATAAAGAGGCAGTTCAAATTGTGTAACGCAAAATCACGTTTCAACATGCAACATATGTTTTGATGGGGGGAAAAAAAAAGAGCCGAGCTCATCTACAGCGATACGCGGGAGATAATTAAGCACGTTACGAAGTTACTCCAATTTTATGTGTACATAATCGTGTTTGTGGCCTGACACTGACTGGCGTGCCTGAAGCCACGCTTACCTCTGCCGGGTGTCCCTGCAAGCCTCAGAACTGGTGGGAACCTTCCTGCGCCTGAGCCTGCCCCCTCTGTACCTCCTCCAGGCCGGGCCAGCGACGTGCCAGGTCCCTGTGCGTGTGCCCTGCAGCGTGTGTGGGGCTGTGTGGGGCCGGCGTGCGCTGCTCTCCCCTGCCGCCTGCAGCACCCGCCGCGATGTGAGCCTCCAAATCATAAATACAAATCTTACATACGGCAGGTTGTAATGAGCAAGATGCTCATATGCACAGAGCTCACCAAAACCAGGAGAGGCTGGACCATGAAACGCCATTTAGGTCTGCCTCCAGTGATTCTGGAAGTGGTAGGATCGAAGTGTCCTCTTGTGGTCCTTGCGTTAATTTGGACGGCAAAAGCACGCCAAATAACCCTTGCTCCGTAAAGCGCCACTGGTGGAATCAGTCGTGTAGTGCTGTACATCTAAGCTGCGCCTGGGGGTTCGAGCTCAAGGAACGGTCTCCGAGGACGCGGAAGGCAGAATCTCAGTCTGTTGGCGTGCGCGTCCCGTCGGGCACCCTCATCGCATGGGGGGGTCTCCCACTGCGTGGATTGCTCCATACAATTAGAGGCACCTTAGGGCTGAATGCTGGAATGAGAACTGATGGTTTCTGTGCGTTTCCGGAGAGCTCATCAACGTTAATGGGTTTGCCAGGGGCTATGGCAGAAGAGCATGAAGAAAGAAACCATCGCTGCCCGAGGTCCGAATGTCAGCTCCAGGTGGAGAGTGGTTTGCTGTCTCGTTAGAGATGGCCGAGTTAAAGTAGTGTAGGTAGCACAACAAACATCCCACCGTCCTGTTCCTCTCCTGTAAGTACTTGATTTGTCATTCTTCCTTCAAAGTAAGTGTGGAGTAAATTTATTATAGCACAGGATAGTTTGTTTCTCACACTAGCGGTCATGTCTTGCGGGAATTTCTCCTATATGGATTTAATGGCTAAAGATAAAGAGAAATAACAGAATGCTTCCTTTTCTTCCTTTCCCCCAGCTGCTTGCAGTTAACCTCGCCAGGCTCTCCTGGGTAGCCCGTGTTGCCCTGCAGTCTGTCCTGCAGGACAATGCAGTGGTGGATTGCTTGCTTCCATAGCAATGGTGGACTGCTTGCTTCCAGCAGGCAAGACGTACAGCTGGGTGAAAGCAGCTGTTTGAACATGGTTTGCACCAACGGGAAACCCTGTAAAATAGCAGTTGTAGCAGAGCTTCCCCAGCGTTCAGCAAAGACCCCTTTACGCTACCGCAAGGGCTGGGTGAAGGCAGCGTGGGTGGCAGGTCCGTGGGCAGCAGCGTGCTGTGTCTGCCATCTGCGTGTCAAAGCCAGGAGGAGTTGTCCCTCTGCACTGGCACTAGACGAGGTGACGCCCACGACCGTAGTTCTGAGAAAGAAAAAGGACATCAAAGTAACCATTGTGATAATATAACGTACTAAGGCGTTTTAGTCGTGCTCGAGGAAGCGATCAGTGTTCCCCGTGTTACTGAGAGCTGTGCTTAATAAGCTGCTTTGACACCTGGGAACCGAGAAACAAATCAGTGGAAACGTTTACAGTGGACACCGAGTTGAACACGACGCGTTCTGCAGCTTGAGACGTGCTTGGGAAATCAGATTTTATTCTCACTCCATCTCAAGCTAGGGATGTGTCCCGACTGCCAGCTCAGTCTTGAAATGGCAGCCTGTAAACAGGGTGTGGAGACTACGGATGGAAGTGAGATGATGTGACCTCCTTCAGTTCCTGAAAAAATGTGTGGTGTCCAAACATACGGTTAACAGGAGAACAGTGCTTGAGGTTTGACCTCAAATTTGGCAAGAGCCACAAATTCTCAAGGGCTAACTATCCTAGTTTAATTACCATGATTTTAGCAGCAGATCTGGATCACTACGTTATCATGAATAACGCGCGTGGGCAATGCAGTGGTTTTCTGTTTTGTGAATTGTCTGTGAGCAGGCTGTGATTCACGTGGATGAAGCTGCTGTTGTAAGTTATTGGCAAAATATTTCCCATGAGTAGAGTGGGACACAAATGGTTTGTGATGAGTAATGAGTAGAAATCGGAGGTGTGTTATTTAGTCTTAAATAAGAAAACTGATCTTGCTGTACGTCTGTTCTGAACACACTAACGTGTTCTTGGAAATTCTTGTTTTGAGGAATGCATTCATATTAATTTAAAATATCCACCTGTACTTATTTGCCAAAAATCAATGGGCCTCATGTTCAGACAGCACCAGTAATTCAAATAAACTCAGCCCCTATTGTTTTAACCATCCAAGTGAGTGCAGAGAGAAATGTTTCACAGGAGGTTGAACAAGCATTATGTGAAATACGGCTGAAAGAAGAGATTTTTCTGAAGGCATTTTTGTCTACTGGAAAGAAAAAATGATTTCATTATGGTTTGAATGCAGGTTCTGCCTCCAGAGTGGATGCTCATGTGAGTCCTTTGATGCCAGCGCAAGTCGCCAGGGTAACTGCTGTGTCTGCACCAGCTGTGACGTTCATGACAACCAACTTGATGGATCAGGCGTTAACAGGTGTGTTTATGTTTCTGTGGACTGATTATATTACCGGAGCATATGTTGTGGATCTGGGTACTTCCAACCAAACTATGTTTTCCATACTGCACAGTAATGGGGGACCCTTAAAAAATCAGCTCAAATTTTATGGCATTTGCTTTAGCTAATTACAAGTATTTTCAGAGTGTTTCAGATCCCGTTTGCTCGGTCTGGCAACTGGCAGTAGCTTTGCATTTGGTGACACAAAAGGCAAGTTTGTGAAATGTCCTTGGGCTTTTCATTTCCCATGCCAATGGTATTCACAAGCATTGCAGCGATAACATGGTTATCTTTTGGGTAGTTGCTCCATGAAGCCTCATTGGCTGCAGTCTCAGAGGATGCTTTGTGCTGTGCTGTGTGATAAAACTGTTTTATTCATATTCATGTAAATGTGTGTGTTGTTGTGAAAGGGAGACAGAGCTTTCTCCCAAAAGCTGGAAGAAGTCTCGTGGCTTTGTTCAAATTCACATGTACACCTTACAGATCATGGCCAAAACGAGATCAGATTTTGATAACAAAATTGAGAACATCTTTCCTACTAACAAGAAGTCCTTACAATCCCGTCGTTGTTGTGAAGACAGGAGCTCTGGTAGTGGAGGTGAAATATTACGTTTGGAGTGAAGATGTGCAGTCCTCTGCCCGCCGGGGGTGGCCGCAGCCCTCCGTGCCTGGGCGTCTCTCGGGGTGGTGAGCACGCTGCCAGCTGTGTTTCGTGGCAAATGCTGGGCTTTGTCAAGAATTACTAGATATCGTTTCTGGTGTAATTCTTCTCGTCCTTCACACCTAGGCAACGTTAACAAGTTGTGGAGGGGTTGAAAAGCCGCGTGTTAGAAGTGACTGTACTTGTCACTGCGTGCAGGGTTTTGTATAAAAGCCATCGCTCGTCCCGCTAAGCCCTTTGCCTTGTGGGTGCATCACGCTCACGGGCTCTATCCACAGCTAAGATAAAAGTTTCAGGGTCACCTGTGCTAGGCAAATCCCGAACTGGAGCTGTAGGCTCTCTTTGAAGCAGGTCTGTCCGCCGGTATACCTGTCTCACCTTAGACCTTCTAATTGAGTTTATTTTACTGAGCATTCCACTTCTGGTTGGGAATTTTTGAAAATTGTATGACAGATATAAGACTGAAAGAAAGTTCATACACCTTTCCTGTGAAATGCTTTTTAAAGTTTAGCTTTTGCTAAGCACCTACTTCTTTTACCCTCAGTGCAGTTACTCCGTTTAAGACCCGTGTGTTCCTCTGCAGGTCACTGTGGGTGCTATTGACTTGCTTTCTTGGCAGGAGCAAGAGAGACGGAGGAAATGCTAAAACTGGTTGAAGAATGCATGGGCAGAAAGACAAAGTTCTGTGTAAGGGTCCTGCTGCTCTGCAGTTTGTTGCTTGTGGAAAACTGCAGTCATCGTTTGCAATGTATTTCGTGTCAAAGGAATTTCATAATCGTCTTGTTGTCAGACAGGCGAACACAAACCCTCCCGATTCCACCCATTGTGCTGAACGAGGATTAAACTGTATAAAGCCTTCGATGTCTAGATGGCTTCTGATGACTAGGCCAGTGTGACATTTGGTCAATAGGTTGTGTAAATCAAAGGGCCATGGTGTTGAAAGGTCGTTGTTTTGGAAGAGCAATCGTTACGTTTCTACATGTATACAAGTAATGTAAATAAGATGAACACTATTTTTGTTTCTGGCTTTACCTTGAGAATAGAAAACACATTCATCTTCCTCCGTTTGTCATCTTTGATTTGCTGCTGACGGCATTTAAAAGAAAAATGGCAATTTCACTCAAGTTTAGTATGGATTTTTCTTTAATGTTTTTCGGGAGATCACACTTTTCTATAGGTTTCTACAAGCTATCATTATTTCCATTGGAAGGGCAATCAAAGAAAGAATCATAATTAGGGGCAAATAACAGTAATAAAGGCGTTTTCACACATCAGTCTCAAAGTGCTACAGAAAAGGAAGCGTGCGCTTCAGAAAGCTGTTACGAAACAGCGAGAATTGGACAAACCCCTGGGAGCTGGCCGGGGAGACGGGGTCTGGCCGCTGGTGGGGAGGGGGCACGTGTGGGTAGGGGCAGCAGCCTGCCGGGCTGGAAGGTCACCCTGCCTGCGCATCTTCACGTCTCTCCAGGAGTATACAGCACCGGCAGCACGCCGTGGTTTGAACCTGGAAAGTGAGGACAGCATGCTGATAGTCAGCGCTCCAAGGGGGCAGTGAGACCACCTCCACTTGTTCACGTCGGGCTGCTTTGCTCCTGGTGGGTGTGTAAATGCCCTAAGGTGGGTGTGTAAGCCCCAGTGCTGCCAAGGGGCAGCAGTGCCCGGCCATGGTGTGGGGAGGATGGGGACAGGGACAGGGACAGGCCAGGGGGTTCACAGCAGTTCTGCAGGCGAGGGGAGCGTGAATGGGGTTGGTGGGCTCAGGAGGTACCAAGCCTTGCCTGAAGTAGTACTGCATTTTAGGTCGTTGCTGCGCAGATTTGAAGCTATGAAGCTTTAAAAAAGTGTGAATTCAATTTCTCTGTCTCAGGAGCACTGAAAACTAGGGCTAGCAGTTTCCAGGAGAGGACGGGGGCAGACAAGTGGAGTGCCGGCTCTCCGAGCCGTGCATCCTCCAGCTGGGACGGGGAGCACTTTATCTCCGGGCTGCAGCCCCTACCCCATGTCTTGCTGCCGGTGCCGTGGTGCAGCAGTCAGCCAACACGTGTCTTTTACAGGGCATCGCAGCCAGGCTTTCGTTTTGCAGTACGGATAAGCCTTTCTTTGACTTTGTTTCTTAAGGGAAAGCTGTGTGTTCAGTGAGACCTGGCAGAGTTGTGTTCTGCTTATGATAGCATGCAAAAAACCTTCCTTCCTGAAGACAAAATTAATCTATATTTTTTGTATTTCTGGAGCACAAGTAGTAAACTTTGCAGTGGTCCTGGCTTCTAGTAAGCATTTATTTTTGTGTTGGAAGTTGGAAATATCCAACGACGAGTACAAATGATTTTTTTCCCCCTTACAGTGAAGGGAAAAACACCTCGTACACGATGCTCCTTACAAGAGGAGTGGAGCTGTTCGCTGCCACCCGCACAGAGCTCCGCATAACCTCACAGATCTTCAGCGCTCAGACCATCGAGTGCTTCAGATCAGGGCCAAGATCTTGAACTCGATTTAAGTTTAATAGGAATTGCACGTAAAGAGCAGAGGAAGGAGCGGCGCCAGGAACTGGCAGAGATGTTTGGCTGACTGCAACTTGCCCGGACAGCCTTGCAGGGGTGCAAAGAGCTGGGAGAGGGGCTGAGAAATAGCACAGGGGCTGCAGCCGAGAGAAGAAGGTAAACCCAGGCAGAATACGACTGCAGACAAGCATAAATTCAGTGGTTCTGGGTTAGGTAAGGGCTGCCTGGACACGACAGCTGCTGCGGGACGGGGGGTGCTGTGCGCCCTGCGCCCTGTCTGGGGAAATACCTGTCGGAGAGTGTTGGCTGCTCGTCTTCAACCTCCGCACCAGGCACAGAGCCCGTGCTGTGGTACAGCAGGCAAAGAATTTATCCTCGTCTTGCTACCGTTTTTGTTACAAGCCTTCAGGAAAATAAGGGAGTGAGTGGGAAGAGGTTGCTGTGGAGGGAAAAAGCTGCTCAAGCAGAGGTGTTCTAAGGTGGGAAGCACAGCGTTTGGCAAATAACAGAGAAAAGGGGCAAAGCAGAATATAGGCACCGATTAAGGGGTGAAATAAGCTGTGCAGAAAGGAGCAGGAACAGATGATGCCAGGAGGTGCCCGCTGCTCTGAGCGGTGCTGGTGGGTGGAAGCTGGACCCAGACGTGCGGGAGCAGGGCACGGACTGGGTGACGGAGCCACAATGAAACCAGCCCGTGTCTGGGCAGCGAGCAACAGGGGAGGAATTGGGCATCCGCCCCATGTGGGTTTTAGGCTAGTCTCAAAAAACGAAAGGAAAAAAAAGCAGTGGGGAGAGACAGGACTGACATACAGCAATATTGGTGGGACAGCGAAAAGCAGAGTGCTTAGATGTGTGCACTTGAAATAAATCCATTTCTCTGCAACATTTAGTGTCAAATTTTATACCTACATTTGAAAGTAATAGACGTCTGGCCTCTAAAAACCTTCGCAAAACAGTTTTAATCTCTCTTGTCCAAAGCTTCTCATGGAGTAAATCAGTCCTCTTCCTCATCCTCTCTAATTCTGCATTTAACAACATGTTTATAATCATACGCTTACATCCTCTGTAATATATGTAAGATAATTTTGCTACTTCACCTCTGCTTTTCATACTGTGAATTATTCATGTCTCTCTACCTGCTGTGGAGGCTCAGAGAAATCTCTTTAATCAGGTATCCTTAGCCTCCAGCCTCCAGCGCATCCTTCAGCAGTGCTGCAGCGGCTGCGGGAGCGCACTGCTGGTAATTATGCTGCTAAGTTTAGGGGCAAAAAATGCTGTGTGATTATGCTGGAGTTACGTCATGGTGCCTCAATTGTCTGCCTGCAGTATGTTTTATGCACTTAAGTGAAAGAGGGGAAGAAAAAAGGTTTGATTAATGAGAAAAGAGTAAACCTGAGGAGAGACGTGCGCCAGTGGCCAACAGAGGTCAATGACGTACCTTGCCCACTGTTCTTGCTGGCATGTGCCGAGAAGAAGAGATCTGTAATGATCTAACAAGTCCTAGAAGAAGTCTTCAGGGATCCGGGAAGCCCTGCCCGTGGTCTGTTTCATGTTCTCCTGCACAAGCGGAGTGGTCGGTCAGTCCGACCTGGCCTCCCTGTGCCTCGCCTCTGGCCTCACCCATTCCAGCTCTGCTGCGTCTTTTGTCTCACGCTCGGGTTCCCTCGTTCACACAGCCCCACCGGAACCCAGGGAGCTCAGCCAGTTCAGGATTTTTAAGCTGGATGGAGGAAACACAGGCTTGAAACTTCGGTGTCTTGGGAAAATCCATCTCAGTGATCACTGTGGATATAAAAATAATCGACCCCTGACCTGCCCAGCGACTTTCAGCAGTTTAGCCCAATTCTTTCGTTTTTTTATTTCCATTTTATTTCATATGTACTGGCTGTCCAGCATTCTGTGGAAGCCTGTGTCACGTGTGAATGCTTAGTGAGCTGTGCGCTGCAGAAGCTCACGTAGGTGTGCTGCGCTGGCGATACGCTATTTCTAGCAGAAGATGCAGCACCCAAGTCCCTCTGTGAGGCTTCAAATCCCTGCTCAGATGATGTGAGAGCTTTTCAAAGGAGAAAAACTGAGAAGTTGCTTCGGGCGTTGCCAGCACATAGAGTCTCCAAGTGGAACTGCCTAAGGTTCAAACAGGAGTGAGCGCAGCTGTGTGCGAGTCTCCAGGCTTGGTCAGCGCGGCTGCCTTTGTGCGTCGTACTTCAAGACAACCTTCAGCTGCTGCAGAGCAGGGTAAGAGCAGCGGTGGCAACAGCAGTTGTGCTGTACATCGTACCTCCCTTTGCGTCAAACCAGAACTACCTGAGCTGTGGGAGTGTTGGAGGTTCTCTCTCCTGTTTCACTCTTCAGTGTCAGGAGTGCAAAACTTCCCCTGAATTTCACACGTGCAACAGTTTGTTTAAATCTACCAGTTGACATTAATCTATTTTTATTAATGCATGTAATGATCAGTTAAAAAATGATGCCAGTGAGGTAAACGTGTTCCTCATGCATGCATATGGATGAATGGGAGTTCTTGGCTACTTCTTAATCAGCATGGTGATGAAGACTACCAAAGAATCAAAGTAGATTTTTTTTTTTCTTCTTCTAGGATTAGAGAAATAGGTAAGAAGAGAAAGAAGTAGAGCTGGAAGTGGAGTTGGTATGGTTGCCCTACTAAAACAAAAATAAACCTAAGGTCTGTTAAGCATTGTGCAAGTGTGTTACTCCATGTTCAGCTGCTCCTTCTTTGCGTGACAGAATCAGGGGTTTGCCTTGTCTGAGCAGCAGTTTGTGTATGACTGTTTCACCAGGAGGTAATTAGCCTTCCAGAGCTCGCTCTTCTGGGATTACATCTTGGCAAGAGCAGAAGAATCATGAGCTGGATGCGCTGAGGCACAGCACCGTTCAGCAGTGCTACCTTCCAGCGTGCGGGGAGCCCGGAGCCTGCAAACCGCCTCCGAACCGGGGCTGTTCCACCTCCTTCCACGCCGCTGCACAGTCACTGACTTGTAAAGGAGCTACGAAGGGAGATGTCTCAAGGTTCCTTTCGTCCTCCACAAGCACGTTTCCAGAAGGCATGCTAATGCTATTTTGATTTAAAACCTTTGTTGGAGACGTGGATGTCTGTAAGTGACACGTGCTCTGCTTTCACACCGGGGCGTGCTGAGAGCTGTGCTCCCAGCGCCAAGTGGCAGCAGAAACCAAGAACATCCCTGGGGTAGCAGCAGTGCCAGAATCAGAGATGGAAAACCATGGGGCAAGGTAGTGAAGAACCTTTGTGAAGGTGAAGAAACTGCACGTCTTTCCTCTGCCATGTTCTAGAGTGTGAGAATGTATTAGCAGAGTGAAATTTCAGCCAGGCGCTGTAATTGTGCCTCCAAACTTCACAACGTGGTGAATGAGAGAAACATCCTTGGTTCTCAAGTGTCCTTTTTGCTATGTTTTTTTCCTCACACAGCTCTTCTGCAGAGAGTTTCATCATGGCTTATGCCACCACTTACTGATGTGAACAAGAATGCATTACCTTTGTAGGTTGTTTTTTTTTTTTTTTAAACGTAGTAATTTACATCAGATTGAGGAATGAAATGTGCCTTCATATTTGTCAGCAGGACCCTGGTTTTAATCTTGGCTGAAGATGAGCGCCCTGGGGTCAGTTTCTTCCTACTTGTGCTGGTGTCCCTGGTATGAAAATACCAAGCCGTATGTGTGGCATCGCTGTGCTCGGCATCACTGAGAAATTCCCTGCAGGATCCAGAGAGGTCCTCTGCTGTCTCCAGCCTTTGCGGCTCTCTGGCTGTCTGCTCTGAGCCTTTTGGAAGTTCAGGAGGAGAAAGCATGGGTGTGACCACCTGCAGGCAAAATGAAGTTGGATGTAATTTGACTGCGTTCAAAGCTGAACTTCTCCAGTAATGCTGTGATTCCCTGCTAGCAGATGTCCAATGAAGAGAGAGAGATTTAGAGATCCTTTTGATATATATTAGCTGCTCCCTTCTCCTTGCTCCTTTAATGTGGAAATTAATTGATATGATTTGTAAATCTTCTTCTTCATTACCCATAAAAATTGAGTAAGTTGTCCTCTGAGAAAAATGACTTACACTTAAATTTTTATTATTTTGATATATTCAGTGGAGAAAGAGAATCAAACACTTTGTGGGCTCCAGCCTTTTCCTTGATGTAGTTCCTGTTGCAGGTATGTCTATTCTGCTAAGTAATTTTCAAATTATTCAAATGCTATTTCACACGTGAATCGACTCCGTAATACGCACTCCTGGAGCAGCAGCACTTGCCAATAGTTCCTTCAAGCTCCTCTACCCACGTTTTAGTCCATCTTGCAGACAAAAAGTGCTCTGCAGCTGCTGGGGACGAGCAGAGTCCGTCGCGGCGCTCAGCGCGGGCCGTGCTGCCCTGTCTGCAGCGCGGCGTGCTCTGAGCCCTCGAGCAGTGTGTTCAGGGTGCAGGCAGGTGTGCAGTGCTGCACTGGGGTGCTGGTGGCATACCCGACACAGGCACGGTTGGCAGGGAGACGTAGTAGCAGTTTCGGAGGGGCTCGAGCCTCCTCGGGTAATTCTGCTGCGGTGCTGGAACTCGTCAGGGATGTACGCACAGTGGTGCTGGGTGTTGGGGTATTGCTGTTGGGGTTTTTATCTTGAGTGAATCAAAACATTGTCACCATTTGTTGTTTAATGTTACCTAAAATGTTGTAGGATTTAAGGCAGAAATCTAAATATTAGGGTGTGGGGCCCCAGTCACGGTTCTGGGGGTGTTTATCCTCGGAGCGATGCGCAGGGCCGCACGACATGGCCACCTGCATCCCCGGCCGTGCGTGCTGCCCGCTGGAGCCGCTACTGTCACTGCTCGGTTTCACCTTTGTGGAAAAAGCCACTTTTTTCTGATTGTTTGGCCTGTCTGATACCTGCTGCCTTTCTGCCTTCCCTTGCTGTTCATTGCGGCCGGTTATCGAGACACAGACTCTCTGTAGCCCGTGGAAACACCCCGAGTGTTTAGCACTTCGCTTGGAGCCAACTGCTGTGTAAAAGGGGTGGGGGGTGGGAGCTTGTTCTTACAACGGCTTCCAATTAAAAAGCAATTAAAAGCTCAGCCGTGGCTGCTGCAGAAGGCAAGGCAGAGCACAGCCGCGGCCTGCAGGCCCTGCCTGGGCCCAGCACCCTGCTGCCGCCGGAGGGCCGGGGCTGGCGGGCAGAGGGGCATGGGCGATGCCCTGGGGATGTGGTGTCCCCATTTCCCTGCCGAGGGACGTGGTGTCCCCATTTCTCTGCCCGCTGCCTCCTCTCCTCCTCCCACACCGCTTCATTTCCCTTCTCTTGAGCACGGCCGAGCTTTTTTTGTGCAACTTGACCACACAAACGCTCCCCTCAGGCAGCATCGGCAGCGCAAGTGCGGTTAGTGTATAGGAAGTGCAACTGGTCTGGTAAAGAGTCTAATTATGAGCCTTGTTTAAGGAACCCTTCGAGCCTCTTGGATTTATTACTTCGCCGCTGTTCGCTCACCTCACGCGCTGCCTTTGCTGCCATCAGTCTCCTCGCTCCATCTGGCAATGAGGTGATAATTCAGCAAACTAAGGGGAAAATCCATTTCCAAAGCTTCTGAAGAATGCTGCTAGGGCCTTGAAGGCAGCCGCTCGGTGCCATCCGACACATTCATGTTCCTAGAAAAAAAAAATAAAAAGCTCAGTGCAGTCAGAGCCTCTCTCAAAAGTATACGGATGAGTCCTGGTAAAATGAGCTGTGATATTTAGGAAGGTGAGGAAGGCCAGCGCCTGCTGGCAGAGAGCAGCCCTGGCACCGTGCGGGGGGCGCAGCCCCGTGTGTGGCCGGCAGTGTGTGGGCTGCACCTAACTGAAATAACGCTTTCTTCTCACAGATAAAGGGAAGGAATCCAGCCGGCCCTCCTGCCCACCCACCTTGATTTTGCACGCCGACAGGAAAAGCGCGCCCGTGGAGAGGGATGGCGATAAGGTCTGCTATGGATTTCCTTCTTCCTTTAAAAACCTTTTTAAGATATTGAACTGCACAAATCAGAGTCACTATAAAGGACTGCTCTGTGACCTGGAGCTTTGCTGTCGATAGAGGATTGTTTCCTACAGTCGATTTTAAAGAGCTATCTGTTTAATTTGTCTTAGTGCTCTGTGGAGCTCTGTCAGTGCAGCGTCAGGGTGTCGGCCCCGAAGCTCTCGGCTGCAATGTTGGGGCTCAGGAAGCAGCAGTGGGGAAGGTGCCCAGAGCTGCCCCGCAGCGGGCACTTCACCCACGCTTCTCCTCTGTGCACACCTGCTTTTGGTATCAGGAGCGCTGTCCTGAGGAGGAGATGTGGAATGAGTTCAAATATTTTTTGATTTTTTTTATGTTCCTATCGCACTGTCCTCTTTAGGCTCTGTGCAAGCAAAACTTCTCTGCCTACCAGGCTCTGCAGGTGTTGCCCACATTTGCATCAGTATTGGTACTGGGACACATGCTTGGTGCTTCAAGTAGCAAAGTGCTTTCAAAATAAATACCTCTGTATATACGCTTTATCATATTTGCATTAAGTACATGCTTCTCACGTCTCGATACTGCACCGAGCTAGATCGCTGCCTTCCTCCCACACCTCCTCCTCACGGTTTGTTTCTGTAAGCCATTGAAATGCTCACTGCCCGTACACGTCAGCTGTGCCGCAGCGCCTGCCTTGGCTGCTGCGCCATCTGCACAGGGCAGCCGTAGGCAGAGGGGCCTGTCCCTGTCGCAAGGGGGTTGATGGGGACAGGAGTGGGGCTGGGTCCCCACAACGGGACCCCCCCCCATGGGGTTTCAGCACTTGTCACTGTTACGTCTTTGCATAATACCAGAAAAAACGCACACGAGCAAGCAGTAAGTGATGGCCATGATGTGACATGGCCAGGACATGACCTCTGCGGGGTGCATTGTGCTCCCTGGTTCTCGCTCCTGCCCAGACGGCTCCCTCGAGGTGCCTGCTTGCCCACCAGTGCCACTCGCAGCCCTGGCCCTTGCCATTACCCCGCTGCTCCCTGAGTTGCTGCTCTGCCCAGGTGCTGGGAGCGCTCCTCCTCCAGCCTGCCCCCCTCGTTAGCCGTCCTTTCTGACGAGGCAGCTCTCCTTGTGGTTGCAGTACACAGAATTATACCTGCTGTCCCAAGTGAGCTATTGGCATGGACAAAAGCGTGCCTGCTGGTTTTTCATTTGTATTGCTGAAAGTGGGGCACCACTTTGATTATTTCCAGTTTATCTGGACTGTTCTCAAGGCAGTTGGTTGTTCGTAAAGCTGTTAGTAGAATAAAGGCAATTTGTGTAATCCACTTCACGTTAAAGGGAGTGATTTGTATGACAGTAACAGTCTTATGTATCGGTTTTACTTGTTGACTAATCTCTATCTTTCTTTCAAGGATCATTCTTTTAAACTAGTAAATGAGGATGACAGTTCTTCAAATGGCAACAAGCCCGTGGCATCCACTCCAGTGCCAGGATCACCATGGTAAGCAAATGCAATTAGAGCTAATAAAAGTCATTCATCAGTGCTGTTTCTCTTGCCAAACATGCATTAGTTGTCTTTGCGTGGGGAAAATACACTATCCTGGACGTTAAGTAGCAGCACTGCATTCCTTTTCAAGCTTCCAGTGTAGCTTTTCCTCATTAATCATGTACTTAATGAAAATGAGAGGACATAGCTGCAAACATGGTGTGAGCCACCTCCCTGGGATTTGTGAGGTAAGTGGAGTGTGCTGCCGCTAGGAACCTCAGCTCAGCCAGAAATCACTTCTGGCAGAAAGCAGCTGGTGGTTTTTCTTTCTGATTTTGTGGGTGCTTCATTGCTGGTGTTCTGTGCAGCAGTGCTGTGTTCAGCATTGTTCTGTAGGGGCCTGGTCTTACCAGATCTCTCATGTGTTGAGGACCCAGTTTGTACAGTTCTTGGATAGATCAAAGACGAAATACAAGACCCATGAGAAATGTTCTTGCTCTTTAGGGCCAGACCCTCTTCATCTCCCAGTTATTTCACTGGCAGTGGTAGTTTCTTAGTCTTGCAAAATTGGCATCGATTTCAGGTTACATCTGAAAATCTCTGAAAGGTTGTGTCTCATGCCCTAGGTTTCCTGACCACATTCCCATTCAGTTAACTACATCCTGGGTAACTGAAGCTCTTGTGGGTTTTAAATAGTTACAAATCACGTTTTGCTTTCTGTCCTGAATGGTTGATAAGAAAGATTTTTCACGTCCTTTACCTATATGCCATGAAATAATAAGTTTATACTGAGTGGCTGATGTCTGTGGGATCTTTGGCTAAAGCAAATATCAGCCAATATTTGTTGTTATTCTGTGCCATTTTGCAGACCAACCAATGTTGTAAACACAGTCTTATGTCGTATTTAATCTTGACATCGTAAATGTGATTTATATTAATCATTTCTGTTCTTGACAGCTGCTGCTATAGGAAGTAGTACAGTGGAGCTGTTTGAGTCCAGCAGTGTCATGAACAGGCTCATGACATCAGTCAGTTCTTACGGAAAAGAGGCAGAGCCAGGTCACAGCACTGCATCTTCTGTAGCAGTGGCTGCTCAGTGGTGTGTGGGCACCACTCGCAGACCTAAACTTGTGATACTGGAGTCTCTAATGAGAAACCTTACATTTCTGAGTTTCCAGAGAGCTATTTAGTGACCCAGTGGGCGCTCAGGTGTGAGACCAGACATCAAAATCTCATCCTTGGGACCAGAGGGGAAGGGCAATGTCCTAATGCTGAGAGTTGTCCCATGTTCTGAGGTGACAAAGTCTCATCTGCTCAGTGGCTCATGATGGAAGATGGAGCACGCCTGTAGGGTGTTCAATCAGAATTAAAAAAATTACTTTTTTGTAGGTTAAAACACAAATTCAGCAAATCCTGAATTTACTCTCCACCCGTAGGTTGGCTCCATGCTTCTGCAAACTCATGGTTGATGTGACATCACCAAGCATATGCTGGGGTGTCATTCTGGGGCAGGAGCAGGAAATCTGAGTGGGGCTGGAGGTGGTACCACAAAACAAATCAAAAGGCGAGTTTTCAGTTGCTCACATGCTGTCAGCCCCTCTGAGCCTTGTAGGGCATTCAGCACTTCGTGCAAGAATTCACAGAAATGACTATTTGATCCTTCAGTCCTTACTCAGAAATGTAGGATGGGATTATTATAGATGAGTTAGCATTATTGCCACCGTAAAGACTGACCAGTGTTGCAACAGAAGAGTTTAATTTTAAAATTGAGATCAGCGTCTGTAAATGCTGGGTATTGAGTGCATTTGATAAAACAAGCAGTGAACACGTGGCAGTTCTCTCATTCTCCTGCTCCCAGCTTTTAGGTCGCTAGAGAGTGGTCAGATCGCCAGAGGTGCAAAAGAGGGGAGAACGGAGGGGAAACAATTGCAGATTCACAGACTGTGTAAAGTGGGAATCGATGTGTGAAAAAGGTGAAGGAATCCTAGCTCATACGCTGCCATCCCATACTGCTGTTAGCAGGACTGCAAAGGTTGCTGTACACGCTTCCGTCTGAGCTGTGTACATCTGCCGTCTGCAGCAGGACTAAGGGCAAAGCTGGAGTTCAGAGCATTTGTAATCTGAGTGGAGGTAGGGAGGGTGAGGAGGTGAGTTCAAGAGCCTGTGGCCATGAAAAGGGAGAAATGGCATGGGCGAACGGCTAATAGGAAAAGGGCGATAGCGTCAGAAGTGGAGAAATCTCCAGCGACAGCATCATGGGTGTGGGTGTGATCAAAGAAAAGGAATTTTCTGCCCGGCTTATCACCAGTGCTTCGTCCATCCACCCTCGTGCCTTACTTGTGCACTGCCCGTGTGCGCATCCTTTCTGTCTTCCTCTTTTCTCTCACTTTGTTGTTTCCCTGATGTCATTGGAAGTGTTGACGTGACTGTTGCCTGTTACTGAGACTCTGAGAAAATTAGTTATTGAGGAGACTAGGAGAGTTAGTTCAGCCCCAAAAGATCAGTGACCCGATCTAATGACTGCAGATCTCTAGACATCAAGGTAATGTAGAAATCAAGAAAAATGGGAGGCAGAGGACCTATCAGGAGTAGCTAGATCGTATTTTTAATGGCAGAAAAAAATCAAGAATGTTAACCAAACATTTCTACATTATGAAACAAAATATATATAATCATCTTGTTCCCTTACTCGTGCTTAAACCAGTTTTCTATAGGGAAAAATGAGCACAGCAATATCTGCATCTCCAGTTTATGCTCAGTGGCTGAAACAAAATATCATGCGTTCCCTGTGGATAATTGAAACTGTTATTATACCAAGGAGGAACAGGTGGCATGTTACATGGGGAAAGGGACATTAATTTTAAATTAAACGTCAGAGGATATTAGTCACAGAAAAGTAAAGAGGTGTCACAAGGGAGCCCAGAGTCTCTAACCTGAGGTGATGGCACACAAGACCTGGTGGCATTCAGTGATTAATGAACACCATCGGCATCCACGTGAGTGGTCACAGGAGCCGTGAGCACAGCAGCATATCAGCAGAGACAAAACGTGTTTCCAAAAACACTGGTTATAATCTCTGTCAAATAATGGCTTTGTCAGTCCCATGTGCATGGGGCAGCGTTGCTGTTCCCAAACAAGACGCTAGTTTCAAGTTTACCAAGTCTCTTTCTTACAGAGCTTATATATACATTTATTTTGTGTGTGGGCAAAGTCGGTGGTGATGTCTCACCAGTGGTACACAGAAAATTTTGGGTCGTAGTCTTATCGTACCTTGCAGTGATGGAGTGTTTTTCATATTTGTAGTCTTTTACCCAGACCAGATTTTTATTTTTTTTAACCGCTTCTGATCCCTTCTTTTAATAACAGCTAAGCATTAGGGCTTCTACTAATAACATTTGTTTTTCCCAGAATTTTATGTATCAGAGACCAACGTTTTCCCGTTATAAGCGCGTGTGTATGTGTTTGAGGAAGGCAGAATGAATATGTGCTGTTTATTAGTTTTCTTTACAATTCAAAAAGTGCAGGCTTTAGATCGCTGTTCTGCTAGTTTATTTACATACAGATTCGGTGGAGTAAATCTGAGCTTTACTGACTGTGTCATGGTGGTGTGTTATTTATGTTCATATTATTTTAGCTGTTTTAAAATGAACTTTGGTGCAAAAGCAGCTGATGTCAAGCTGAGACAGTTACTTTAACTGAACAAGTCAAAAAACTGGCTCGCACCGCAGCAACTTGGTCACGTTTCCCAGGCTGGATCCGGAGCCCATGGATATCACCCGGGCTCGGTGCTGTGGGCTCTGGCTGCGGCCACTTGCACGTCCCCGGTGCGAGTGCCCGTGGCCCTGCCTTCAGCTGCCGGGCGGCCTCGTGGTGCCCTGGGGCTGCTGCCGCCACCGGCACGGCCTTGCCTTGCGGGCTGCTCGGAGCAGCGATCGGGGTTCCCGTGACTCGCTGCTCTCACGGTTACAGCCTTAAAATGCAAAATGTATTTTCCTGTGGCTTCCTTTGCTGTGAACAAAGCATTCACTGTGTTTTCCTCTCCTTTTCCTTTTTCCCTGCCGTGGTAGAGTATTTAACCTCCTGCTTTTTATGGGGTGTGTAGACCATTTCTGTGACCTGTAGTTGATGCGGAGGGAGTTACTCAGCTCAAGGTAACTTGCATGGGATTGCAGGGCCTCGTGCAGGTTGTCAGTCTGAGATGAGTCTCACCCATGCACAGTTAACAATGAGAGACAAGAATTCAACTCAGAGTTAATTTCTTGGTCATACGTATGTTTGACATTATCTAAGCATAGTTTATCACTTGAAATAGGTGTGTAGTCTGGACTGGAGATGACCGGGTCTTCTTCTTCAACCCTACAATGCAGCTATCGGTGTGGGAGAAGCCGGTGGACTTGAAGCACCGTGGCGACATAAACAGAATCATCGAGGATCCGCCGCACAAGCGCAAGCTGGAGGCCGCAGCAAGTAACTAATGCCCTGTGATTATTTGCCTCTATTTAAACTCAACTGTTGAAAGAGTCTTGATCTCTAAGTACGTTCGTTGAAAATTTGATAACCATGATTAGAATGGTTTTCCTTTAGAGATTTCATGCCAAGTATCATATTAAAATTGATGTTCGTTACAGGATATTTATCTCTCCTGAAGTGCTGAACTAGGGGACAGAGCGTTCTCATTACTGGCAATAAAGAACCAGGTGGCTTCTTACACTGGATGAATCTGTGATGTTTAAAATACATCTCGGAAGACACTAAGTTTTATTACACTTATTTCCAAGATGTACATTGCAAATGCATTACCAATGAATTATTCAGTTATTCCACAAAAGCAGATATGCCGTAGTTAATGATTATTCAACCAGGTTGTAGAGGGGGAAAAGAATCCCAATAGTAAATCTCTAATGACTGCTAAAAGGTTTGATGGAAACATGGGTGCTTCAATCTCAGTGTAAATCTACCGGTCACCTTTTAAACACTGTGGATTCCTGAAGGGGAAATTTGTGGCACTGGCTAAAGAAAAACATGCTGATATGCAGTAAGTGGTTCAAAATACAGTTTAAAAGAAGGGCCTTGACTTGTCAGGGATCCAAGGTTTGCTGTCTGCCCGTCTACAAGGTTTGTGGAGGCAGTTCTCCCATCCCATGCTTCATACCACGGTGTCTTTTTATTCTGCTATCCATAGCTTAGCTGACCAGTTCCAGTTTTGTGACAGTGTGTCCCACTGGTGACCAATCCAGCAGTAGCCCTGCATGTCAGTCTGGGCTTACCAATGTACTAGTGGCTCCATGGTTTGTTCTGCCACATTTGTCTCAAAAATCTCGTTTCACCAGTTGACTCCCTGTGCAGTGTTACTGGGAGCGGTTCCACACAGTGTCAGTGCTTTCTCTGTTTCCTAATGCTTTACGTTGGCTTTCAGGTAGGAGCTGTGTCAATAGGATCTGCTGTTACTGGGAGGACATCTAGTATGTACGGCAGTCATTTGAAACACTGCTTGTCTTGATTAGCTGTTTGTGCTGGTGGATCCTTGAATATTGTGCTTTACAACAGTTACACAGAAGAACCTCCTTCAGCTGATTAGCGGTGAGGTCTAGAAACACCAAGAGGGGGAAAAATTAGGCTTTTTTCATTCCTTTAAAATACAGTATTTTATAACTGGAAATAAGATGGCATTACAAGCCTCCTGAAGTGACCTGTCTTTTATGTTCCTGCTATCGGGAGCCATAATGCATGCTTTGATCCAGAGGGAAAACTTCCAGTTAACTGTTGAGAAACACGTTGTGAGTATGCATTTTTGGACTTGCAATTTGATGCTGACAGGTAGATAAAAGTGAGTAATAAATCAGTATTTGTGTTATCGTTACTAGCAGAACGTTACTGAAGAAATGCTGTAGAGAAATGCTGCAGAGAGTGGTTTTCTGTTAGTGTAGTCCTTATCGGTATATAATGTCATTACATTATTTCAATATTAAATTTAAATTGTCAGATGCTTGAAATTCACATAAAGTCTTTTTGTATTTTGTATAGAACTTTGGTTCAGTATCTAAAATGCCAAAGCATATCTGCTGAATTTCATTCTTCAGGAGAAAAAAAGAGCATATGTTTTTATTACAGGATATATTGAAAGATCGATTAGTTACTGACAAGGGGGCGTGGTAGCCAAAGACAGAAGTGAGGGTCATGGTTCACGGTCTATAATTAATTAACGACAAGACTCTAAAACTATTGCTGATGTCTGCCAATTCACTCCTATCCTTTATTATCTATCTATATGTACCAGCAAGATTTGATTCATGGACCAATTTTGTTATGACCGTGGTTTTCATTGCTGCTAATAGTCTTCATCTTCCTTGATATAATTGGGACTTGTGGTTGCTTGGTATTTGAGACAGTTGGGTTATAATTAGTATATATTAGCTGCTGAGGTGAAAGAAATTATTTGTTGCCATTTCTCTTAGCTTGTCATCTCGAGTAAATAAATAACACAGATGAGCTGTGTGTTTGCAACAATGGTTGCCAAATGTATTTAGCTTAGTTGCTGCTGCTGAGTTTTAATTAGAATTTTTAAATCAAAGGAACGAGAAAGTTAGCAAGCATTATTATTCATGGGGTGTTATAGGTTATCTGTGCATCACTCCACTGAAAGATCAAGTGCATTTGTAATTTAGGCATAAATGAAAAATTACTCGTTTATCAATTGCCCTGCCTCCACAAAGTGTTCGTTCCTGTAGAGATGTACGAGGGCGTCACGCTCCTCGACCGGTGGGCTCCCGGCAGGCCATCCCTCGCGGTCGGGCAGGACCACAGCCTCTCCTGTGCCTCCAGCCCTCGGAGCAGGGCTGAGCAAGGAGCCGTGCCGCCACTCCGTGCCAGACCCCGTCTGCTGCAGCCCCAGAGCCTCTTCACAGGGCCACCAGAGTGGGTAGGGCCAGCCTTCGCCAACGAAACAGAGGGCCGGGACTGGTGGCGCTTCCAGGCTCTCATACGCTGACCTTCCATTTTGCTGCGGCAATGCTCTGACAGCAGAGTGAAACATCTGATTGCTGCTGTTTTCTTTCCCTTGATTACCTCTTTAATGTTGATTCCATGTCCCAGTATGATCATATGATGACCCAATATCCCAGTTCCCCTCAAGGATTCCTTGACATGTTTCCGTCTTACTGTAATGGACAAAAACATTTTCATCTATTCCTCTCAACCCCTGTGGTATTCAAATGCCACGGGGATTTATGCACACAAAGCCGTCACGTTGTGCAGGCCATTGGAGTGTGTAAACGAAGCAGGGAAAACGAGAACCACAGCCTACCCCGCAGAGCCCCTCCAAAGGTCTCTGAACTACCAAGGAACACATGGCACACCAGCAGGGAGAAGTCACCCGAATGGAGAACCTGGTGGTTGTTCCAGAGTCCTGATGTGCCTCAAGTTGTGCCGCCTTCTGATTGACACTGTCCCTCCTAAAAAACCTCTCTGCGCTCCATTAAGCCCAACAAACAAGCACAGGCTTTACTTGCTTGGGAAGTAGAGCAAGTATAACACTGGGGATAAGAAACTTTTCCCGAGTTGTAGCCTCTAGTCTTCCATTTCACTCCGTCATAGTTATCGAAATTTCTGTCCATTTATTGTAAAAAATCAAATGGTGAGGAAAACCAAAAGGTAGTGCAACAGGAAACAGTCAGTACCAATTCTTTAAAGGAAAATCTAATTAAATCCAGAGGTGAAACTTGGCGCATCAGCCCACGAGTGTGGTACTCCTCATCAACCCCAAAAGACATGTTTGGTCAGGGGATACTGGAAGGTAAGAGAATTGGATAGGAAGACAGAAAAAATACTTAGGCTGAAAAAGGGTATTTTCTTTCTGTTTTTAGAAAATATTTTGTCTGGATGTTAGGGTCAGGAATTTATATTTTTTTCAGACGAAGAAAATGGACATTAACAGAAAATTGCATGTTGATTCATACTTGGTATGATCCTCATTCAGAATTAGGGATGATTTAGTCTACTCTGTTCCCGGAAATATTTTCAACCATTTAGTATTCAAACAAAAATAAGAAGTCTGGTCCTTACGAATAGCATAGATAGTTAAACGTTAAACTCGTAGTCTTACATGCGATATGTGTAGAGAGCTAGGGCTCTCTACAAAATTACAAATCAGATTTGTGTGTGTTGCCAATGGATTGGCAACGCTTTAACTCACCAGGTAAATAGTGGCAAATTTTTTTGTTCCGGAAAATGAACTGAAATTCATTACACGACAGATTAGTTGAATGATTTAATTAATCGGCACTAAGCTTGATAGGCCATCAGACTGGGGCAGTGCTCTGGTTCATGATTTCATGGAAGGATTACTGTCAAGTAATATTCTTCCTCAAAGCTTTGAATTAATTATTAAATTTTGTGCTCCATTGCCTTTCTTCCCTTTCAAAGTCAGTTTATAATCTTACCAGAGGTCCAGCGATATGATGTGATTCAGTAGGTTCCTGAGTGAGAGTATAAATACCATTTGTCATCTTTTACTGAGTTTTCCATCACACCGAAACGTTAAGCGATGATGCTGACTCTAATCTTGTTCCATTTCTTCAAGGCAGCATACCCATAGTAGTCACTGGTGCAAGCAAAGCAAGAAGGATTTAGTGTCCCTCCTTCATGTAGGCTGTCATTGTTCACTGGAAGAGCTTGAGATATATATATCAGGAATCAGTGGATGGAAGTAAATAATGAAATCAGGGTATATTGTATCAGGTTTCTTTTATCTGAAAGTGACATGGTAATTAAAGGTTTGGTTTTATAAATATACAGTTCATGTATTTTTTTCACAAAAAGAATTCAAAATGATATAGCCTTCTTTTCAGAAATCTGTGGTAGATCTTTTCCTAAGATGACTTCAAATTGAGTTCAGGCTCAAGTAGCTTGAGAGCCTCACATAATCATTTTTCATCATTGGTGAGTTTTTCTCTTGTCTTGTTGAAAATGTGAGCTTTCTGCTTTGGACCTGACTTTTTCACCACTTGCTTTCTTTTCGTTCTTTACTGAGAGAACATACTTTCACATCAGGATTTATAATGTCCAGGAGTATCACCGAGTACATCCTTTAGCCAGCTCTGGAAGGGCTGTGTGTAGCATTTGATAAACACAACTGCTCTGCTAGGCATGGCTTTTTCTTCTTTTTATTAGTGCTGAAATTTGGCAGGAACAGGATTATGCTTGGTCAGTCAGCACTGAACCTAGAGTCGTCTTTAACTTAATCTGTCTTTGAAAACAACATCAGGTACTCTGTTTTTTCATGTTATGTTACCGTTTGTTAAAGCTAAGAGCGCTGGTGCTTTGGCAGGTTGTCCAACCTCTCATTAATAGCTTTATAATGTCTCTATCGAACTGCGTTCCACCATCTAAGTGAATGGATTGTTTTTCTTATTTCTTTGTATTTTTAATTGGGTGTCCTAATGAAGAAGTCAGCAAGAAAAGATAATAGTTTCTGTGAATTTGTATATGGTTATAACATTATTAAATTGATTAATATATTTGTAATGCTGAGATCAAACTCTCCTTATTTTGAAATGACATTCACTTCTCCGTACTATCATTTATGTTATAGTTGGTAAAATATCAAAATAATTTCAACTTTCTATGTATTTTCTTCTTATGTGGTCTCTGTTCCTACCTCTGGTTTTCACATGTCAGAATGTTACGGCTAGCATTTATCCTATTGTTCTTTTTGAAGTGATTTAGTGTGTGCTGTGCTCGTGCACTTAGTATAAATAAACCTTAACATTTGCTGAAAGCCCTCTAATGTATAAGTAACTTCCCTAAAATAGGGAAAAAATGAGCCAAAAACAAGGTTCTTAAATTGAAACTTGGGTTAAATGGCCAAATGTCTATTAGCGTCAATGATTGGACCTGGAGAAGTAAGAGGAACTTGAAATTAGGTTATAAGTTTCAAAATCAATTACTGATCTCTATGTGTATTAAATTATTTTACTGCAGACCTCTTGGAGCTCTTGATGGATTTGATTTCAGTGAGATCAGATCTCACTGTACAAAGTTATTCGAAACAGTGAAGCCATCAATTTTTATCTCCATAACCTGTTCAGTTTAAAATTCATTTTATATTTATTTTTTAATAATTTCCTAAATAACAAGAACAATCTTCAGTACCAACCTAATACAGAAAGGCTCAGCTCAGTCTTTCTGGTATTCCCAAGGTAACCACGTAGGGTTTGGTGTTTGTATTTCTCAACTGATACACGGCGATCTACTGAAATATACCCAGCACAAACCAGCCACCAGTTGGACATTACTTCTGGTGGTCTGTCCGTGGGAATTTAGATGAAAACATAGGTTGTATAAACGGGAAGAAAACAAATTCCAGACATAAGTATCAGTTTTGTATGGTATATATTCATTATGGGTGCCCATGAGTCCCCTGAGAACAAGGCCAACCAGGAGCGCAGCCGTCCCTTGCAGTTACCCTGGAACACCGCTAGCACGGAGGTTGTTCGTACCTGCATAGCCCTGCTGCCCCGCTGGTCGAGTGCAGGGACTGGTGGCACTACATTCGCTTGTATAACAGAGAAACGGGATAACAGATAACCTCTGGTGTGAGTTACCGGCGTTGAATCCTTCAAACTACAAGGACTGAAATAATTTTGCAAAAGCATCTTTGTGGTTGTGTTTTTAGGGGAAGAGAGGTGGGAGTAATGAGATTTTATAAAAACGTGTCACAAATGAACAGCGAGCAATTTTTCAGACTGAAAACGGCCCTTTTTTGTTGCTATCGCTTCCATTTGCATGAAGGGATTTCTAAGGATTTAATGAAATAAGTTATTTTTAAAATACCCTGTGCAGAGAGGAAAATAGTAAATATCTGAGCAGAAATCAAAGAACAAGAAATGAAAAGTTAATGTGGGGAATTTGTATTCCCATTTTTCTAGTTCAAGTCTAACTACTCTATTTATTTCTTTTTAGCAGATAAAAGTGTTAGCTCTTGTCCAGGAGATGAAAATGATGATCTTAGCATCAAAATAAAGAGAAATAAGTAAGTTCTAAAGTTTAATTTTATATATATATATATGTATATAAAATCTTGGGAAACTAAAGTCTGGTCAAATCAGTGCGAAGAGAAATAGCGCTATTTTCTTCTGTATGGATAACTAAATCAGTAAATTATGAAACACGTTCTCAAAGTATCCACTCTTCATCCAACACCATTTTTTAAAATATCTATTTCCCATAAACATCATCCATTTTTGTATGAGTAACTGTTACTTATTTTGAAATTGTTTAAAAAAAATGACTGAGTATAAGTCCTTATTTTAAAGAGATTGGATAAAAGCCTTATCTTGATTAAAGTGAAGTAACATTTTTTCACTGCAATCGGTGATGCCGAGGTTTCAGTCATCTCTTTTGATGCTGTAGTCAGGCAAAACTGCAGCCAAGCTACCAGCTCAGAAATGTCCAGAGGCATTTGTATTACCATGCTTTTATTTGACCTTTATTACCATGTGTGTTTCAAATCCGTGTGAAGTATGAGGCTGAAAAAACTGTGCCAAATAAGCAAGCCCCCACCCTTGCCAAAATATTAAGAAACAGTTTGGTTTAAGCGGTGCCTTAGGAACATTTGGTTCTACATAACCTTTGGCCAGTAACTGCATATAAGGTCAGCTGTTCGCACAGGCTGGCGATGATTCTTGTGCTGGTTTGGAACAGTAAAAAATAATTCTGTAAAATAACGATGTATAATGCTGTTTTCTGTATTTGTCGGCATTCTGATTAGGAAATACAACACATTTCTGTGTTTTGCAAGTGGCAATATTGAAAATATTGAAAATATTATTCTCTTTTATATTGCCATTCTTACCTTACGGCATTGAGTGGGTTTTTTGACCTCAGTAGAGTTCCCATGGGTTTATATTATTATGAAGGAAAAATCAGATACCTTGAGTTCAATATTCAGAGTATGTAAGCATTTAATATGTAGTATAAAAGCATGTATTTATACTTAATATATAGTAAATACAGGTACTTTTAATATTTATTCTGTATTTGTAAGGTTAGGATAACAGTTGATATTTAATATAAAAGTATTTAAGAACACTTTTATTGAAATCAGTGGGTCAAACAATAATGGGCCGCTCTTGGGACCTGTGTATAGAAGCAGATATTTTCTGTGTGCCATTAAGATGGTTCCTTTTAATGATTGCTTGAGGTGATGGAACTCCATGTAAACAGAATTCCAAAACTACAGAAGTTTGTTCATAAACTTGGGAAAAATGCACTTATTCAGAGATTTCTGCCTCAAAGTAGTCTTGGGCTTATGGTGCCTCTTCCAGTCTCAATTTGTGAATAAGGAATATTATCTCAACTGGATTGGATTTCCATCACTTATTCACAAGAGGACATTGAGCAGATGTCGGCTGCGAGTGCGCGGATGCCAGGCTGGATGAGGCTGCGAGGCCTCCACGCCGCTGTCCCCCAGAAGCCATCATCTCAGCACGGTATTTTCCCGCACCATGCTGGGTTTGGCTTTTTCAGACAGCCAGACAAGCGAAAGGCAGTTTTTAGGTGGACGTTTGCAGTGCTGTGCATGAAATCTGCAGAACAGAAAACTGAATCTCATTTTTACACACAAGCACACGTTACTCACTTGTTTTTGCAATATCAATATTTTTTCTGGTTTAAACACAACAAAAAAGGAGATGGAACATGCTTTCAGGGTATGTTTTAAAGCATGCGGCAATCCCTATTCCATTTTGATTGTGCTCTCTCTGGAAGTTCAGTTACCTTAGTAAATCATGTGGTTGCTTTGGCATACAATAAATCATCCTCTAGATGATCTGCTAGAGAAAGCCCGGTGCTAATGATAAGATGCAATTGCCTCAGAGTTCCAATACAATTTATCCTAATTCAGCTAGAGGGGTCATCACACAGGTATTCAGTAGGGCTTTCTGATTGCAGCATTTTTGTCATTTCTGATATTCACACTTAGGTCTATCTTCACATTTACTTATTAAATTTATATTGGTAAAAACAGATCTGCTCTTCCACTTCTCCTGCTGTTTGCTTGCTGTTGACAAAGCTGGTAGGGGACCTCACCCAAAGGCGACTACGGAACAAGGCAGAACTCCCCTTTTTTCTCGCGTGGACATTTGTACGAGCCTTGTTCCAGGGCTGCCAGCCAGAATCTGCATTTACAGGTTTAGGAGCTTTGGGCTCCGCAAGCTGCTGGTGCACTTGCCTTGCGTTTTGTTGGGGTGTAATGGAACTGCTTCAAAATACTGAAGGCAAATCTTACTCTGGTGATGCTCTAACTGTACCCTCTACAAAAGAAAAAAAATCTTCATAGAAACTTGGTTCACCTGGGTCTTCTTCGCAGAATGACGGAGGGCATGGGGGTCTCTGTCCCACCCCGCTCTCAGCAGGTCCCCACGGCCGGTGGCTCGGGGACATGCCCAGGAAGGTGTGAGCATCTCCACGGCTGGAGCCCCACAGCCTCCCTGGGCAGTTGACTGCCCTCACAGTCAAAAAGCTTTTTCCTGTGTTTAGATGGACTTCCCTGCATTCCAGTTTGTGTCCTGTCCTTTCTGAGATTTGTAGGCTTCCAAAATTGTGCTAGTAGCAAACCCGTATGTGCCCTTCTGACTAGGAAGTCGCATACTTTGTTGTGCAGATTATTGTGTTATTTGCTAAGGAAAATTGTATTCTTTATTGTAATCTTTGGCATGAGAAAAAAGCAAGTCTGTATAATATTCAGCAACATTTTCAATCGCCTGAGAAAGATTGAAGAAAAGAAAGGCTCCTCTGGTGCTGAGCTGATTGAGCAATGTGCTGTATTTCTCACAGTTTCATCTTGCAAAAGCTCTTTGTGTGTACTGGAAATGGGATTGGACCTTTCATGGATCATGTTACAGAATAAAATTTGCTATTGCAATGTAAAAATCACTGCCGTTCTGTGAAGAATAACAATTTGATATCTTTCAAATCACTGGTACTAGAGCATTCTAGGATAAATGTAAGTGTAATGTAATTATTTATAGAGGGAAGATAGCGTAGTAGGACTCAGATTACATACTGATGGAATCCATTTGCTTGAAAATAAAAAAAAGTGTTTTCATGTTGAAATTCCAAACCTAAGTATTGAATAACACTGTATTAGTGAAAATTGCATCATTAGCAAATGCAGCCATGCCTAGTAGGAAGCTAAGAATCAAGCAGCTTACTTTCATTATCCTCACTTGTACGTTGTGATCATTTTAAGATTCTTGGACTTCCCAGAAGGTACCTTAATTTTTTATTGAATCCTTTTTTGCTGAAAGCCATCAGAAGCAGTAGGATGAATGCAGAGCAGTCTGAATGCTGGTCTGAGCTGGCCTGCTGTGTTGAAGTTGGGAGCTTTCTCTTGCTATCCCAAACCCAAAGTCATTTTTTACTGGTGGGTGTGTAGTGTGTGACCTTGCGGCATGTCCCACGGGCACGTCCATGCCCTGGTGAGCCTGCTGGGTTTCCTTTCCATCCGCTGACGAGGTTCCCATCTCCCTGCAGGTGCTATGGGCACCCCCACCCATGGGGAAAGACTTGGTAGGGTTGGGAGAGTGCAGCGTTATGATCTCCAGCTCTGATGAAGTTATGTAGGTATTTACCTGGTGTAAAAATGTTTGGTTCCAGCGATTACACCAGTTCTGTAGGGTTACAGCTGTGGAGATCACCCTTACACTGCTTTACGAGATCACCCTTACACTGCTCTACGCTCCTTTTGGTTACAACGTGCAGAAATCTGCGTAGGAGCCCTTCTGTCCTGGGACGAGCACAGCGTGCTACCCGCGTGTGTTTTTCGGGGGTTCTGGTAAGCAGCGGTACGCAGGCAATAAGCACTAAGTAAGCTCTCAGAAAGACCTCTTCATTCAAATCAGGGGCAGTCTTGGAAAAGGCGGTCCGGTAATGCGGAGACTTTGTGGCATCGACAGGGGTTAGGGAGCTGCGGGGTCACTGATGTGTAGGGCAGGTTTGTGTACGCGATGATGGCCAGATCGCTTCCCCTAGGTGCAAGTTCTTGGGGTGCATGGGAACATAAAGGTTAGTGTTGCCTTTCAAGTGTGGGGGCACACAAACGGAGACAAGAAAATAAAAGAGAACAAAATGAGTCTCTTAAGTCACTCTTAACGTCTTCGCTCTTTGACAAATTTTATATGAAGCTGTCACTGTTCTGTAACTTGAAATACAGGACAGATTTCAGCGCTGAGTCGCTCTTTGATCACACAGATGGACTGTTCCTCCACATAACGAGTTGCCGGAGCTCCCCTGGCAGGGCCCTGCAGACCTGCGGTTAATAAATAGCTGGCGGCAGGGTTGGGGAACTTGGCAGCCGTCAGCGGCCGCTCGCTGAACCCGCTCCCTGCCTGCACAGGGATCCCGCGGTCCTGAGGCGCTTGCTGGAGAGGGTTAAAAATGCCCTCCGAAGTTTACAATTTCTGAACTGTTTTCTGTCTTACCTTGTTAAAGAACAGAAGATTCCCAAGCCGCTGACCAGGGGGAGGCAGAAATGGAGGAGAAAAAAGCGAAGACATCAGGACATCAGATCACGCCTCCCCTCGAAGAGCGCATTACGCATTTCCGAGATATGCTTCTGGAGAGAGGGGTAAGAAATACACTTAGGTGATCTGACGTACCTCATTTATGAACTTAGGGCATCACATATGACCACTGCAGGAATCATTTCATAATTATGAGTTGGCATTCAAGTGAAGAATTATCGAGAGAGTATTTTTCTGTCTATTAACCGTGTAGTTTTTGTGTTTCTTTGACTGTTCTTCCAATGCCATCCAGTAAAACATGGCCATTCAGCACTTTGCAGGTGCAGTTCTGAATAAATCCCTGTGTATGCACCCAGAGATGACCGAAAGTGGCAGTTCTTCCAGCTGGAACCAGGGGCTCAGCACTCCTTGGAGGAACACAGCCACATAGTCCTGGTGGTCCCACGTGAACCCCAGGGATGTTTATTCTGTGACAGACATGGGGTGGAAGCTGTGCTACGTATCACCTGAAAGGCAGCATGAAACGCAGAAACAGTCCTTGCAAGCTCTTTGCTTTTTTTAAACGTGAGAACGGTTTCATACTGCAAACTCCAATGATCCCAGCAGTGGGAAGTAAAATTCATGTCCTGTCCATCCAAAGGTGGTGCCCGGCTTGTTAGGGAAGGGTGTTCTGGAGTCTCAGGAGGGTTAAGAAAACCTACTCATTTCTTTGGACTTCCTGGAGAAGACCTGGTGTTTTCAGCTGGTGCTGAAGTGCAGAAGCATGGGATCCTCGGGGCTTTTGTCCCAGTGGGGACAAGACGGCGCTGCCAGCCAGGCGAGAGCCCTGCAGGACAGCTACGGGCAGTGCTCAGAGTTGTTCTGGCCATTTCCCTGTGACCTGATCGAGATTATGAGTAGATAGATGGAGCATAAACTCAGGTTACAGACAGAGCCCGTAAGTGCTGTGAGCCTTGTGCCCAACAGTGAAATACGAATTGCAGATAACAGTAATGGCAGCCAGCGACTGATTTTGTAAAGAGCTGCAGCCTGACTTTTATTTTCAGCAGTAGCACCTATAAACGTGTGTTGAACTGGCCACATAAATATTACCACCAACATGAGGAATTCTGGATGCAGTTATTTATAAACATAAAGGTGCCAGCACAGAAATTCATCTCCCAGCGTCCCTTCTCCTTCCAGAGAGCGGGAATAGAATTAATAAACATAACATGCTTCGTCCTTAGTCCTGCAAACATAAACGGGTGTGCACTGGAGTAGTGTGTGCAGATTTTACACCTTCTTCCAACACTCTTCAAATATGTATTCTAGAGAAGTTTATGTAATTTCTGTAAAGAAAAAAAAATCCTGTCGTTAAACAGTAAAGCTTGTAAAACTTATCAATAGTAATCAGCAGACTTTAAAGGTATATAATCAGTTCAGAAGCTCAACAGTAAATTATTTCCAAACAGACCTGCTTTATTAATACATTTTGTTAATTATGCTTAAAAAATGCCATAAATGAATACTGCTTGAAAACTTCTGCTGACAAATTTAAAGTAAAGGGGACAATAAGTCAAAATTCATAAGTATTAAGGGTATTCTATAAAAAGATTCTTCAAGTGTTTCCCGTTTAAGACTCAGTCTTGCCCATCGAGTAAGAAATGTAGTCAATTTACTGTTTGTTTTTGCTTTTAATTAAAAACATTTAGAAAATAGGTTACTTTACTTTTACCCTAGGCCTTTTTAAATGTCCAGGCAAGCTGCTGGTTAGTCTCAGCTGGCTGGCATTTCTTGAAATGCACTGAGGCCATTAGTGTTATTTTAAACTGGTTATTTTAAAGGACATCTCCTGCCATTTTCTTGTAATGTTGTTATTTTTCAAGAGGGTACTTGACAGCATTACAAAGAGCTTGAGCTAGATCTAGTTGTTCAGCGTAGTTATGAATCTTCATATAAAATATATCAACAAAAGAATAACATATTGTAGCATTAAAAATAAAATATGATTCTGGTGCAACTCCAAGATGACAGCACTATTCCTAAGTCTGCGGCAAGTTTTCCTGTGTAGAAATGTAACCTTTGTTACTGTCCTCCTGAAAGTTTAACAGTTTTCACAGAATCCCGAGGGTGGTGCACAGAGCCTGGATGCACACACCCAGGTTCCCATTCCAGAGAACAGAAAAAGGTAGAAGCCTCGAAATGGAGGTGGTGACACCTACACCACTGGATGGAAGTGGTAAATTTAATACGAAGGCATGATGCTTTGAAGGTTATCACTATCAGTTCTTCAGTGTATGCATGCATTGACAGCTTCATTTGGGTTAGCATTAAAGTTTTGGAAGACGGGGAGTTAAAGCTGAGATAGTTACTTAAATGGAAATTGGTGCTTCTGTCATAGAAAGAGGATACTAAAAAGAGCATTTCCCTTTCTGCTGCAGATTCTTTCCATCAAAAAATTGGGAATTAACATCTCCCAGATACTCACTGAGATGTCCTAGAGCAAACCAACAATAATGGCATGGGTGCGCCCAGAGCATTGCCAGGACCAGACTGAAATGCAACTTCCAGCTGCTCTGAGGCATCTTTAGAGCGTTCAGTAGCTTTCTGAACTACTCTTCCGCTTCACCTTGGAACATTTCCTTGTTTTCAGTCCTTATCACAATTCTTTAATGCGGTTGTATTTGTATACTTCACAGGTTTCAGCATTTTCTACATGGGAGAAAGAGTTGCACAAAATAGTGTTTGATCCACGATACCTTCTGCTAAATTCAGAAGAACGTAAACAGGTGAGCATTATTTCCCGTGTAGCTTCTAATTGGTGTCAAACATTTCCCAAATTAGCACCGGTAAGTGAGCGGTTTTCTTGGTAAGATAAAAAGCATTGCATAAAACTGAAGTTTCTTTTTTGAATTTGTCAGTGAGGCTTGTAGTTTAGCTTTTGTTTATAGGAAAGTGTTGTTGCCTTTGAAAGGCAAATGGTAGCAAGTAAGCTGGCATGTAGAGAGGAGCTAGTCTCTTAGGTTGTAGGAACAAATCCAGCTGAGTCTGGGGAACTCATCTGTAGAAAGGCTAATGACCAATAAGGTAATGTATCCACTCTGATTTATGTTACATATTGTGGTGAGACTACTTTATTACTTAGAAAATTTTCTAGGAGTTTGGCAGTATTTATTGCTATATTTTGCAATAACTAAACTTGCTAGACGTAAATGGAAAGAGCGCGTTGGCTGTGATTGCATGTGTTTGAATGGCTATAGCTTCTGTAGCAAGCTGCAAAGGGAAGTATACTTTTTGCTGCCTTGTTTATTTGGGCATTAATTATCACGAGGATCTAAAAGGACTCCAGGGCTGCAGATTAGTCTAAAAAATTTAGGGGTGATGCAGGGATGTGGCAGGGAGGGTGAACTTTTTTACTCTGTGGTCATTTATCTTCCTTACCAGTTCTTTGTCATCCTGGAAAAGGAAGAATTTTGAATATGGAATTGTCCATTTTTAAAATAAACATCATGAAAAATGTACTACTTATTTATATTCTGTTGCACTGGGGCCCATATTGTCTTGTGGATTCTCCAGAGAGCTTGCTGTAGGTATTTACTGAGGTGCTGGGCACATGCATCTTCATTTACCACCTTTCCAATATTTTATTTTCTGAGAAAAAAAAACTGAAATAAAACAATAATGAAATATGGGAATGAAAATGTGAGCGAAACTGCTAGAGTGGAAAATACTGCTAAATAAGAGGCTAAGCAAGGAGCTTTGTATTTTATTTCAGGGAATCGGCAAGGACAAAACCTAGACCTTGATCAATCAATCAAGATACATTATTTCTTTTATTTTATCAGCCATGGAGATGATATAATAAAAATACATAAGGAACACACATAATATAATGTGGAGCTTTGCTTGAAACGCTGCTGACAGGGACCTCATCTGTGGGGTGTATTTAATGTTCAAGGAGAGACTGAGAAGCGAGCAGTCGGCAGTCCTGTGGGTAGAAAGCCTCTGTCAGATAGATGTTGGCTCTGAGAGAGAGAGTGATTGAGGGCTGAGGGTGATTCAGAACTGTGGTGGAAGAGGATGATCATCAGGAGCTCTTTGACTAGCCAGGGTTAAAAAAAATAAAAAGGAAAAAAAAAAAGCTTGGGAGGACATGCCATGTATGTAATTTATTTTAGCTTCTAAACTTGAAGTTAAGAGGTCTAGACACTCACTGTAAGTACTTCCCTTTAATTAGACCTCATTTTCCTCCGGGAAGAAGTTTAAGAAGAAAGTTAGACCTGGATAAGGATAGACGGTTTAACGAAGGCGCTTACCGAAATACAGCTCACGTTAGTAGAAGACTTCATTTAGATCCATGGAAACGTTTACCATGACAGATGCTGACTGTGTGGCCCAAAGAGCAAGCCTCTTGAGTACTTGTGAAGTTCTGCAAATGGATTAATATTTGAGGGACCTAGGGGTGAAAACTGGCTCACTGTGAAAGTGAGGCACGAGGGAGTGCGATGCGTGCGTGCATGCATGGCTGGCTGTACCAGATTTCTTCTGCCTGTGGTCAAGCAGGTAGCCTGGAAGGGGCAGGGAAGGCGTTTTGAGTGGGATGTGCACGTGTCAGAGGGAGCTTCCTCTTGACTTGACCGTCTGTTGGGGTTGGGTTTGACTTCCACGAGTGCAAGCTCTGGCGGTGCGTGTCCTTACACTGCCTGAGGAACATAATGACCCGTTATTGAATATTTACAGATTGATCTGCCTACTGAGCAATATTTTCCAAGGGGTTATTAACAGTTGAAAGATGCTACTATGTTTCAGTCAAGGATCAGTGAAGGGTAAAGAAGCAACTGTATTAGATAATGAGCTATCTGTTAATTTTGATTTATTACTGTCGTTAATAGCTTTACTGATACCAGAAAAGCAAGCTGTAACAGTTTCACGGATTTTATTTGTTCCATTTTTCCATCTCCTCTTGTATTCAGCTTATGCAATTGCATGCAGTGTAATATATTTAGATGTCCTGTGTTGTCCTAGTAGTTCTTGCATGGCCATCTTTGATGTTTACTTTTCCAGTGCTGTTTCTTCCCTTTTTCACATACCATGCCAAGTACCAGTTGTAGTTCTGCTTTCATAAAATGTAGACTTGCACCTGTGCATCCTCATGGCTGATGCGAAAGCCACCGTGGTAGTAACCATTGTAATCGTATTTAATGTGCATAATGTGTGGGGAAAAGAGAAGGATGGTGAATATGGAAAGCTAACAGCATTCGGAGGAGCAGCTCCTCAGCAGCGTAGTGTGCCTCACTTTTTATAGCACAAAATCAGCAGGATCAGATTTTTGGTATTTAACAATGTGAATAAAGCAGTTGGCAGAATTTTTAGACGTAGGGAAGTCCTTAGTTCCTTTCCAAGACACCAAAACTCCTGACATGGAGCACTCTACCACATATTTAGCTGCCAAACGCTGTTAGGATGAAGGTTGTCAACGCTTCCAAAGGCATTAAAGCTTTTGGGTATATGTGTAGAGAGAATCTTGTGTAAGCTCATGTTTTTTGACAACTGAATTGAAGGGTCTTCAGGCTTTTTGGGGGTAACGTACAGGATGTTGATGTTTAGCATTATAGATATTTTCAGGAATTAATGCAAGTTGGGAAAGATGTGAGATCCCAACTTAAATATATGCAATTAGTTGTACAGATACAGGGTCGAAAAAAAATAATGCTATAGGCATGAAGATGTGAGCAAGTCAGGAAATTGTGATTTATGTTGTACTCGATGTTTGAGCGATTATATTATCTGTCAAAATTATGCCTTTTCCCATCTGCTTGTTTTCTGAAAACACGTGGTGAGTGCTCCGTGAAGCACATTCAACTGCGTTTGAGTCAGCAAGTACTGAGGGCAGATAAGAGTTGTAGTTCTTGAGATTGACAACCCTTTAATGAAGCACAAATACCATAAGCCGTTGTTAATAAATACTGTATCTTGTTTCCCTTATTTCAAAAGATATTTGAACAGTTTGTCAAGACCAGGATAAGAGAAGAGTACAAAGAAAAGAAAAATAAATTGTTGTTAGCCAAAGAAGAATTTAAAAAACTCCTCGAAGAATCCAAGTTATCACCAAGGTATGGCATTGCCTTATGAAGATTTGTTCAGATAAGGTTTCTCATTTGGTGTGTGCTTATCAGTCCTGGAATGCTGTAAAACTGAATGTACTCTTTATAGCAAGGTTTCACATCTATTGTTACAATGCCGTGTTGACATTTCTTTAGTACTATTTTATAATATTTTCTGTTATTACTGGGAAAGAGAATATACCATTTCTCCCTTTCTGTTCCTTTTTTTTCCCTCTCTCATTTAGAACGTGTAATATTTTGCAGAACACATTTATTTTATACACATATATATGGTATAATTATATAACGCATGAGTGTACATAAAATCGGTACCTTAATGCACTTATATTAGGCATACAGTTAAAACTAGCGAAAAACTGTTTGGGTTTTGATGGAAGAGAAGCATAATTGAACAAAGTTGTTATTAATATCACATCACTAAATTAAAATAAAGCATGCAGTACAATAATTTATTTTTCTACATTGATTTTTAAGTAATGGATCCAAAATTGCACGATAGCAAATGCAGTGCTAAGGATGGCATTTGCTCATTTGTAAATGATGTGGAAATAAAGAGGTTTATATATAACAAGTCTGGTTAAATTGTTGGAACTAAGAAATTACAGTTTTCTCTACTAAAATCTACAGATAATTGTACAGCTCTGCCTTCCTAGACATATAGATGCAAACAACACGTCAGACTCTATGGAAGTAATAATTATAAAAAGTTTTTTTTTTCACAATGAAACAGAAACTATTCCGGGATAACCTAACAGCTAAATGCTGGTTCCAGCAATTTCGTTTTCAGTTTGCAAGGGCAAAAACACGCTGGCCTGCAGGAACAGAGAACGTTTTACCATTTAATGTTTTTGTTGAGCTGTGAGATCTCAGTGTCAGAGAAATTCATCTGCCTGCAATAATCTCTAGCTTGATTTTAGTGTGCAGTGAATAAATACATAAATAGAAAATATTTCAAATAGAACCAAACCAGGTCTTTACTCAAGTGACTGTTACAAATCCACACGGTGTTTAGAGCCAACAATAAATATTGTAAAATTCATGTGACAGAGTGTAGTGAGCTCAACAAAGTCCTTGACAAGACAAACAAGGAGGCGGCGCGGTGCAGCCGGACGGTGTAAGCCCAGAGATGTGCCTTGCAAATCGTCCCCGGCACTGGCTCAGTGAGCAGCCGGAGCACAAAGTAGCCAGGCTCGGCAGCAGCAAAGCAAACACCGACGGGACCTGGAGCACCTCCAGTATTCCCTGTATGCCTTTCTGGTCTGACAGAGAGAGCACATGATAGAAATCACGCGCACGACATCATAATCGCTTTGCTCCCATTCTTCGTTAACTCCAGTTTTCCATCATTTATCCCAGCACTGTGAATGCAACCTAAAAGAAAATTAAGCTAGAAACCATTGCTCGGGTAATGTGTACCTAAGAGATTTCAAAAGTCCGGGAGTTTAAAAACAAAGTCCTGGCCCTTGTTCTGTGGATGCCGGTGCCTGGAAGTGCCCGGCTGCTCTGCTCGCGGGTCCTGGGAGCGAGGGGAGGGAGGAGACCCGCTGCTGGAGAGAGCTGGCCCCTGCCCGCCCGGACGGGGACCCGCAGAGGTGCTACCAGGCGGTGCTTTTGTCCTCAAATACTCTGTCTGCATCTGAAAATGTTGGTCCTGACCATGAAATCCCCAAGCAAAGCTCACGGTGGGTTTCAATTGTGTCATGCCTGTAACTCTCACATTTACGATTAATTTGTTGCTGTTCTAGAAGAGATCAAGCTACCGCAGTATTCATCAGGCACCGTGTGCTACTGACAGTCTAAGTGCCTTCGTTAGCAATTAGGCGTAGGCTGGTGTTTCTGCTCTATTATGGGCTAATTATTGAATTGAACTGCTGGGGATAGATGAGAGCAGGAGTAACCTGTGCTGTGCAAGTGCGGTGCTAATGACTCAGACCTGGCCTCTCAGCTGTCACCCGGGTATTCCCAAACCCGAAGAAGGGAGTTAACCCGTGCAAGCCGATCGGGGAGGCGGAAGCCCAGGCAGTTCTGGCGCTGGCCTTGCCTTCCTTGTCGCGGGGGTTGCCGAGATGTTCTCGTCAAATTTTTCCCGGCACACACCTTACTTGTAGTGCCCGTGAAAAGTTAAGTGTGACGTCCAGGTCAGAGTCGGGGTGGATCAACAAAGTTGCAGCTTTAAAATGTCTGTCTTTTCTGCAGAACAACATTTAAGGAATTTGCAGAGAAGTACGGAAGAGATCAGCGGTTTCGACTTGTTCAAAAGAAGAAGGACCAAGAGCATTTTTTCAATCAATTCATACTTATTCTTAAAAAGAGGGACAAAGAAAACAGGATAAGGCTACGGAAAATGAGATAAAAGCTCTTGAAACTGGCAATAAACACAGAAGTTAATGCTGTGACTGCAGTAAGAAATTACAATGAACGCTAAAGCAAAGGTTAAACTTGCGACAGCTTAACGAAGAAGTGGGTATCCCTGGGAAAAACTTTAATGAAGTTTGTTGAACGTATGTAGAAGTTGTGATGGCTGTTCTGCAGGAGTCTGAAGGATATTTTGTTCTCAAAGAATTAATGTTTCATATTGAAGCTCTCTTTTGTACAACATCCAGAGTTTGATGCATTTCTAATTGCCATGATATGTCAATCCCTTAATTGTTTTAATTATGCAAATTACTTGTAATATACACAAATTATGAATCCAGTGCAGATTTGTAATTAAGCAGAAGCAGATGCCATCCATAACAATCTCAAGATATTTTCATCATTTAGGGGAATTAACCTATCGCAATCTTTTGGCAACTTTACGCATTATCATAAATTGGTTAGAAGTACAGTGGTATGCAGGGATTCATTACCCAGTGTTCACATGTCTATGTCCAGTTCTCTGAGTAGTAGTAATAAGATATTAATCGTTAATCTTAGTGAAGAGTGTGAAAATCTTGGCATATGTTCCATAGGAAACGTCTAAGTTTCAGAAATAGCTCTCTAATTACTGTGAATGGTGCTTTCAGGCACACAAGTGATAGCAACGCTTCTCCGTCAGAGTTCCTATCAAGAAGTATTTTGTAAAACCATCGCAGTATGATTTGAATTATGTTCCTGTATGTGGAAAGTCTGCATGAGATTTTTCTCATCATCTTTGTATGAATAAATATTTAACTTTTTTAATTAATAATAAATATTTTAAGCCAATTTTCAGGGTTTTTTAAGTTTCTAAACTTTTGGAAGTACTGGATAAAATAATGCAGGTCTCAATGGTTTCAACTTGAAAGGGGGAAAACCACGGAGAGTTCCTAGGCCTGCTGATTTGTATGCAAATTTCCACTGATACCAATTGGCCTTATGGAGCATACTGGGAGCAAAGACGTCTCTCTGCCTGTGAAGATAAGATCTAATGGCTGGAGTGAATCAGCACAGCTCCGCACCAGCCTCCAGCGCGTCCCTTCTCTTTACAGTACGGGAAGGACGGACTCTCCTCTTCTATCTGTGATCATAATCATTTTCTCAGTTGACCTCATTTTTAAGTTGTTATTCATTAGATTTACAGATTTATATTTTGTAGGAGCAGTTATGACATTTTCTCCTACTAATGGTGATTTTTCTTTAGACATGTTGTGGGTATTTTTTATAATCAAGGAAATAAATGGTATTTTCTGATGCTTTGGAAAAAATGAACTCAGAGCATTTCAAAGTAGCGTATGTAACATAAGATGTAATTTAGAAAGTTTGTAGAGTTCCAAAGCAGGCTGACAGCTTTATTTAAAATTGTTTCTGTTTTCCAGTTCTTTTTCACTTTTGTTTGGAATTTTTTTTCTTCCATGCTTGTTTTTCTCACTCTCTTCCACGCCGATTTCAGAAATGCCCCGTGCAGTAGAGCAGAGTGCAGTGCACACAGGATCCGTTCCTGCTGCTTCTATGTGAAAAAGTCTCATTTATTTCTGTGAAAGCAAGAGCTGACCCAAAGCGTGTGTTGGTGAGAGGGAGGGAGCGTGGCCGGGCTGGCATTACCAGATCAAACAGCCTCTGCCACTTTTGGTCTCACCTCAGGAAGCGAGGTTTGTGCCGCCGGACCGAGCGAGTTGGACAGCAAGCCGGTAGATGCAAGCTGACTTGGAAGGCCTGTAAGACCAGTGACAGCCGCTCCCTTACGACTTGGTTTTCACAGTTCCCTTTATGTCGCTGGAAGAGCCTCGCTCCCACCCATGGGTAACTCGGGAGTCTCGCCTGAATTATCATGCAGAGACAAACACTGGTCACTTGGAGGGGTGGTGGGAGCAGACAGCAGCGACCCCTGCAAAAGATACAGGGCTTTCGAAGCACAGACTTCATAGCAGTTTTCATAGGGTTTTGCAAAGTTTCCCATTTAAAGGGGAAAAAAACAAAAACAAAACATGTAGAAAAGCAATGAGATCTTGCTTTTCTGAATGAAGGCTCTTCTGTTTCAGTGGCTCGTACCAGTTTTGTGGCTTTCTGTTCTAAATGTGTGAGCATATCCATACCCTGTACTGCTGCCCCCTATTTCAGATATGAATAAAATGGGGTATTAATATATTGGGGATTCTCCTTAATTGTAGCATTTCCTGACCATGTCAGAAATCTTACCACACGAATCGTACCATCCTGTGAATGGATAAATCTGTCTGATTTTCTTGTGAAGCTCTGTGAAATGCCAGAAGTGAGTGATCGGTGCAAGCGGTGATACATGTTTGTTATAACGCCTCCAAGTGCAGCTCTGTTTTGTTATATTTAAAATGGAAGAATACTAAAATAAATGTCATTAGCCCCGTGGTCCAGTAGAAGAAGGTTTTGTATTGTCACATTGCAATGCAAACTGCTGGTAGTCGCTGAGCTACAGCTTCAGAGAGGAATGAGCTGAACCACTTCCAGAAGGAAGGTGCCAGCGTCGGCAAAGCTACCTGCACGTGGGGTTTCCTTGGGCCAGAGAAAACTTTTGTCGAGGTGAAAAGATTTTGATGCTATTGCATTTGTTCAACACGACGCTATTTCAGCAAACGGGGTCCTGGGCTGCTCTGGTGAAAAAGCCACGGAAAATAAACTTGGAATATTTGAGGGAAAAAAAAAAAAAGGAAAAAAAAAAACACAACACAAATTGTTCCTCTAACCCCTCCCTCCTCACCCCATCGGGCTGCAGCACCCTCAGCTGTGTATCTCCTGGGTGTGAATCGCTCCTGGCAGGCACCTGCCTGCTTTGGATCCCCAAACCTGGGGGTTTCGGGGAGCCCCCTGTTCCCGGCCCTGCTGCCGGAGCAGGAGAGGCTTCCCTTCCCCCTGCGACAGCAGCCGCCCCTGCTGCGGTCCGAGCCCATCACATCTTAGCCCACAGGGGCACGGAAAGCTGCGTATTTACTTTTTCTTTTCTTTCCCCTGGAAACTGCGCACGCTGGAAGTGCTGCGCTGTGCTCTGGGCAGTGCCCGCCCTTGGCGCGGGCGCCTCTCACCCTGGGGCTGCCGCGCTGCTGCTCCCTGCCCGGCATCTGCCACGCGTTCGGGCTCCTTTTTCTCAGGTAAGTTCCTGCGGATATATGATTTCTTTAATTTTGGTTTTGCTGGATTCCTGGTCTTTCTCATTTTTCATGTTGAAAAACAAAGTTACAAAGCATTTAGTGGCGTTGGGCTCGGCCGGCAGCGTAGAGAACAGGCCTGAAACCCCCAAAATGCCCAGAAGGGGATGTGCGTGCCAGGTGTATTTGTGAGTCCATCGGGTCACTGGGAAACCTCTTCAGGAAGAGGAGGGAATCTGAGCCGACCACAGGGCACAGCAAGCTCTGTTTTGGCCTCTCCTGGGTGCAAAATACTCCAAAGCAAGGAAGTTGTGATTTAAAACTAAGCCTCGGTGAAGCGCACTGCCAGGGGCTTGAGCTCGCTGTGCGCTGGCTTCGCAGGCTGGTAAGACACAAGTAATCTCGTCACTTGAGCCACGCTCTTTCAAGAGTAATTTGTTTGTTTCCACCCTTAGCGGGATCGCATTTGGTAAAAACAAGATAAATAGGAAGAAACAGTAAGAACAATAATGTTTGCGTGGTTTTGTTTTTCCTTTAGGAAAAATGAAAAATATGTAGGGAAGAAAATCTGGCCAGAATGGGCAACAGGAAAATAAGGCCAAGGCTGCTGCTGGCAGCTTTTTGTGGGTTTTGGCTTTGTTGGCTTCTTTGGTTTCTGCCTTTTGGCCTCCCAGTGAGGATGAACATCGTTGGGTGGAAGTTTAGTGGTTCAGTGATAGTTAAAGTCATTTCGTCTTCCTTTCCTAAGTAGTTCGTGTTTTGTTGTTGTTGTTTTTTATATAAACTTAGTTCTTCCTATTTTATTTCTTCACTTGGGTTTACTTTGGTAAATATTACTTTCATCCCGTTCCTCTGGGAACGCGTTTTTATATTGCTGTGATCATTGTTCGGAGAGCTAATCTCTAACATAAATGAAGAGAAGTCAAAGAAATGAAAACAAATGATGGCAACGTTCCCCCGAGACTGCAAATTTACTTTTCTAGATTCACAGCGAGATGCTTTGGGTTTGCTTCTGTGAGCAATTTAACTTGATTTATCCTTCCAACCGCCAATGAAATATCTATATATTGTATTTCTTCAGCAGTGGCTGTGACATCCAGAATTGTTGCCTCTCCACATGCTTTTCATAATGAATACACTTCTGGCAAGTGTGCCTGTGTCTGAGCTGTTCTGTATCCAGACAATTTTTCATGGTTGTCTTCCATTTACTTGTCTTCAGGTTGTTTTATTTAATAATGCCTTCACATCGGGAAGGCAAGCAGGGCAGCTACCAGAAACACGGCAAAAATGCGTTTTCTTACAAACGGGACTGAGCTTCTCACCTTACCCCATTTCGGTATAGACAGGGCTGAAACAGATGCAGAGTATTTAACTTTGAAGACTTCTGTGAAAAGTTGCCTTGGGAAATCAACCGGGATGCTTGCTATAACCCTGACTTCGTGGGTTAGCGAAGTTTTCAAGTTGCCGTAAGCTGCGCTGCTCCTTTTTTATTGCTGTTTGTTTCATGCGGGCGGTGTCGCGTTTGTGCATCGTGCCTGGCGCTACTGAAGGCCGTCACCTTCCTTCACACCTGGTGGAGTTCGACATAGATGCGAATAAATGCTGGAGACTGTGTAAAAGGAGGTGTTTGCAGGGGGAGTGCCACTGCTAGTGGCAGGAATACGGCGAGATACTCGGGCAGGATCCCGCAGGTGTCTGTCCGTAGCTTTGGTGGGCATTAACCTGTCCTGGGTTTTTTGTGGTCGTTTGTCTGGAAGATACAGGGTGAAATCTGTAGCTGTGCAGGTGGAGTAGGGGGTGTATGAGATATGTTGGGAACCCAGCTCCTGAGTCTCGAGCACATGAGGGACTGTAGTCTCTGGCTTGGCAAAATGCACACGAAAATTAGGACAGCATGTTTATTTTTAAAATCTAATAAATCTCCTAATAACCAGTATTTGAAAATTAATGCATAGATAAAAATGCTTTGACAAAGTTCCTGCTGACATCAGCAGGGTCAGGCTTCTCTTGGGCTGTAACTGCTTAAATTTGGAGAACAGCAAAGGCGGCCGGGGCTTGGGTCCTTCCCTCTCAGCCCTGTCCTGCAGACCAGTCCGTTCTCTTGTCTCCCACAGGGCGCCTTCCCAGGCCCCAGGCCTTTCGTGCTGATTGTGTTTATGTATTCTGTGTAAAATTTGTGGTCCAAATTCAACCAGTTTGTTCTGGTGTGTTAGTGGAAACCTCTCGTGACCCTCCTGCCGTCACTCACCCAGCTCTCGGGTTAGGAGCTGCTTCTTGCGATTGTCTCAGCTTTTCTTTGCACCTGCTGCAATTTGTACTTATGGAAGGTTTTTCTGCGCTCGCAGCAAAGCATGGTAATTAGGTGCAGTTGTTGTATAGGTAGAAGGTAAATTCAAATTTTCCATGCTTCTGCTTGATGATCGCTTTTGTTGTAGCACAAATCAACCTCCAGGTGCTTGCTCTTCCATTTCGCAATGTTAAACGTTTCCCGTCGCCATTCATTCCCCCAGGTTACCGGCTTCTGCTTGCTAAGCCTCCCAAGTTTGTGCCGGGCTGGGTCTCACCAGCATCAGCTGCTGGCAGTGGTGGTCCTGCACAGCCTCGGGCCGGGCTCTGTAGCCCCATAGCTTCTCCTTCAGCACATCCCGTGGCTCCTCTCCCCTAATGGGGTGGACGCCTCAAGCTCCAGCCTTGTCCCCGCTGATAGCAGGACCACCACTGTCGCCTCCTCGGGCTCCTCCTGCGGGGTCTCCTCTGCGGAGCCCCCAAAAGGAGCCCAACAGGGGACAAGCTCGGGGGTACCAAAGCTCCAAGGGGCACCTCTGGGGAGCCGTGTTCTTCATCGCCTTGCCCCAGCCTTGTGAGTACCCAAAGCGGCCAAGGTTATCAAACGGAGCCCTAATTACCTGAACGGCAGCTGGAACCCTGGTGGCGGAGGGAGCAGTGGAGGTGCGGGGGAGTCGCGGGCTGCACAGCGCCGTGCCCAGGAGCAGCCGGGGGAAGGCGAGCTGCGAGAGTCACCTTGCCGTGGTCTTGGGTTGCGTTTCACCAGCAAAATGTCTTCTTTTTTTTTTTTTGTTTTCCTCTTTTTTCCCCCTTTGAAGAGAAAAATCTTTTTCCTGGCATCACAAGAAAGCAGCGCTCCTGCTCGGAACAAGCACTGCATGAGAAACACGGATGTGTTTAACTTTAAAGAGCATTCTTAATAAAGACATTCTGCACCTGAAAAGGCTGTGATCGTAGGCACAGTAGGCTGAGCTTCTCAAGGCCTGTATCTTGTTGGTATATAAAAAAATAATTTTCTATAATCAGTGGTATTTTTCCTCCAAAAAGAATAAAATATTGGCTTAATTCAAGCATCACAGTCAACCGGAGATTGATACATCTAACCCGCACTGATGTTACAAGCTGCAACATCAGAAGCTTTTGTGTAAAAATAAAGCCATAATATTTCCTCGAGAATAATCAGTCAGGCTGTGGAGTTATGAAATGGGGAAATTTCCTTTCGCACAGCCCCTCTCCAGCACGAAGGCTGTGCAGGGCAGCACAGAAAGGCAGCAGGGACCCGGCGTGTTCGCAGGGCTGCAGGCGCTTGGTGGTGAGTGAGGGGTAAGCACGAGAGCCTCCTTCCCCTCCTTCGTGGAGATTTCTTCATGGTTTCTTCTTTCCACCCTGTTGCCATTTCATACTTATGATCCTGAAGGATTGTAAGGCGTTAAATTCGTTCATAAGTTTTAGTAAGTGGCCTCAGGTGAAACTGAGGCCTTAATTAAAATGTGCTGTTCACAGGGCGCTGGAGAGCTCTCCCCTCTCCCCCATTTCCTCGCTTAGTTCCTTCTGCAGGGAATGCCGGCCTGATTTCAGTCCCTGCCCATCCCGTCCCACGAAGCGTCCCGGCACCTGGCTGTGAGCAGGCTGTGGGTGGCTGCTCCGCAGCTGGGAGTTATGGTGCAAATTGTGCAGCGTGAGAAAAGTAAGTTGAAACTCCGCCAGGAGAAGGAGTCGCGTCCCAGCACAGATTTATTCATCCCAGCATCTGCTGCCCCCACCGAGCACAGGCTCCGATTTCTCTGTCGAGGTGGGATCCCACCGCTCCTCCTGCTGCCAGCCACAGCTCCTCTCCTTAGGCCTCGGGGTGAGAATTCCCGGTGCATGCAAGGCATGTTTCTAGATTTCTGCCTGTGTTTCTGGATTTCTCTGATCTCGGTCACTAGGCTTTAACTATGAGAAGGAAGAATTTTATTTCCCACAGTGGAGTTGTCAGCTGTGTCTTGTACAAGTAGCCCGTGATTATCTGTCCGTGATAAAACCTCCATGGTGATGAAACCATGGTGTTTTCCAATGGGCATTTTGTAGTCCTGGGCAGAAAAAAAAGTGGTTTTTTTTTTCCCTTGTTTTGTTTAATATCATTTCTGATGTTTTCAAGTAAATAAAGTTTTACTCCAGCAGTCTGCCTGTAATACCGAGGAAGACGAGACGTTTGGAACCTCATGTATTTTCACACTGGCTTTTGCTGTGTTCAGCAGACTGTCTCCTAGCCATTGGACCTGTACCTTGAGGCAGAAATCGATGTATTTGCCTCCTGGGCCATGCTGTAGGATCGGCTGCAGGGCAGGCAGTGGGAGCCCGAGTCTCACACCCTGTGAGCATCCCCAAGGGCTGCCAGCGAGCCCAGCAAGAAGCCAGTTTCGGTCCAAGCAACTCAGAAACATTGTTTTTTCAGTCCAGCCAGCTCCAATCTGATTTCCAATTAGATGAAAAAAGAAGCAAAACAAACTGGAAACCTATTGCAGCTGATGCCCTTGATAGTTTCAGTCGCACTGATGCAAACCCGTGGCAAAGCGGATGGCTCGGTGGTTGGGAGTAACTCAGTTCCCTCTGACAGTAATGACAGAAGCAGATGGTTTTGCACATGGTTTTTATTTCTAGTTCTATAAGCAAGCATTTACTCTGCCTGCCATGCTAAATATATATACTTTGTTAAACGGCCTTAGCTGCTACCGCAAGCAGCAGTAATTACCAAACCCGTGCGTTGGGTTATAGCCGGAGTCTGACACCTACTTCCCGGCAAATGAGTAGATGATGTATATGTGACACCGCTCCAAAGCGATGTGAATGTAGTGAAATCACTCCAACGTTCAAGAGGAAAACATCGAGCCACCTTTGGTTGGTGCTCCCCAGCCAAAATCATTTATAAAGTGGTGGTCTCAGCTGCTGCGGGTACTCCCGTGTGCAATACTCAACAGCTTTGGTTCTTGTGCCTCTGACGTGACACTTTTAATAAGAAAATACACAGCACGCCGCTGCAGCCCCGTGAGGCTGAAGCGCCCCGGTACCGGCACAACGCAGCGGGTGGCCGTGGGCGAGGTGGTGCCCGTCCTGCCGGGGTCCTGCCGGGGCCGCCGCGTCCTTCGCCCGACTTTGCCGCCCCGTTGGTATGCTGCTCCACCGGCCTCCTTCGAAACTCCATCTCCTGTTTTTCCACTTTAATTCCTAAACTCTATTATCCGCTCTCCCCTGTGTTTAAGCCAGTTTTGGTTCACTTACTGCACACTTATCTTTTTCAGCAAGGGTCTGTGTTTACAGTTTAGCTCATTTAACTTTGCTTTTCTCTCCCTCGCCACAATTATGTGTTATAACTGATAATTTTTGCTTGGGGGATATTAAATAAGAAAGGAGGGGGGCTGCCTTTTGTTCCCAAACACACATGTAGCTGCTCAGCACAGCTCCTGCCGCAGCGCTCAGTGTTGCCTAACCCCATGTGTGCCTGGGCTGGGGGCCGTGGGCTGGGGGCAACCCTCAAATCCTCAGCCCAGCAGGACGTGGGGCATCCTTTCTTATAAAAGAGTAACACTAATCTCTAATTAGGATAATTGTGCCAGGCTGGGAGGGGCTGTGGGCAGCCTGGTCTGCTGGGAGGTGTCCCTGCCCGTGGCAGGGGGTCGGAAGGGGACAGTCCTTGAGGTCCCCACCGAGCGAACCTCCTCGTGCCGGGGTGGCTGCGATGCAGAGGGGAGCCCAAGCCTGTGGCTCTGCTGGCAGCAGTGAATTACTGGTGCTCCCCCAGAGCACCCACTTCCCATCCTTCCCTTCCAAGGCTTCATCCCACACCCCAGGTATCACTCCCTACTGCGGTAGGGGTGCTTTTGTTTTCCTACTTAATATGATATATTTTCAAAATGGTGGGCAAGAATATAGGATTTTGTCCCCGGTGCATTGCACCTGCAATCAGAGTAATTTTTCTCAATAAAATAATTCGATTTCTTAAAAATAATAATAATAATAATAAATTTAAATACAGTGCAAGGCAAGCAGCCAGGGTTACATCTCCCCTTGCTGCAGCACTGCCGCCCACAAGGAGCAGGGGGCCAGGCGCCCAGCGCTGCTCTGGGGGAGCCCGCGGTGCTCTCAGCTCTGCAAGCAGCCGCACGCGCTGCACGTGTCCTGGTCGGGGCTGTGCTACAGGAGCACGCTGGCGGCACGCTGGGGTGCTGCCGGTGCCCCCCGGGCTGCGGGCGGCCAGGAACGGGGCGCTGTGCATGAGGCTTTCTGAAGGGAGCTGTGGAAGTGCCTGGGACACAGGGATAGCGAAGCAGCTGATTGCTTTGGGGTAATTACGGGTTTCTCTTTGAGCAGATTCATTAGGCAGCCCAGCGTACTTGTACATGTGTGTGATCAACTGCTCCCAACTACTCCTCGTTCTTTTTTATTCCTGATTAAAAGGGAAGCAATCAATTACCAAACAGAGGCTTTAAAAGAGCTCGGGAAATAATAATCCCATTTAATGACCAAGGACTTTTTAGACTCGCCATTTCAGCTACTTTCTTTGAGGGAAGGAGCTCTCTAGCCCAGCAGGTGCCCAGCACCGTACAGCATGTGGCTGTTTCCTGGGCTCGTGGTCTGCGATGTGCAATGGGGCTCTGCGCGGGGCGCTTTGTGCCAAGCCACCCCCCTGTTGTCTCCTGCCGGAGGGCAGCATCCTCTTGGTGGGGTTCTGAGGGTGCTCGGCTGCAGTTTGCTGCAGAGGAGAGGGATCTGCTGCCATGGTGCTGAGCACGTCCCTTGTGTTGCTGTATTTACTGCAGGCTGAAGCGCCTCGGAAATGGTGTGCTGAGCACGGTTAGTTATGTTTGCAAGCACGGCTGGTGTGGGTTTCAGATCTCCGTGAGCAGGGGAGAATCAGGTGCCCAGCAGGTGTGAATTAGCGCCGTGGCAGAGCCCGGCCCATGGGTTCTCCACACGGCTCCGTCCCCAAGTCCGGCACCTCCCGGTGCCCCCAGGCACCTGTGGCTGTGGCTCCGCTGGGCTCGGTCGCTGTGCCGCCCAGCACGAAGCTCCCGGGTTTAAGGTGCAAACTCACATCTCGGTCAGGCTGTGGTTTCCAGTTCAAAATCTCGGTCACCGTGCTCCTGACACAGCAAAAGTCTCTGCCTTGGCTCCGCGTGTGTCCCCTGTTCTCCCCAGGTGGCGGTCCCCTGGCGCGGGGGCTGGCACCGCGCGTCCCGCAGCCACAGGCAGGAGCCGAGCCCCAGGGGACAGGAAAGGGTTTTCCAACACTGCAGTTGTTAGAATTTGTATCAATCTCCTCTAATGCCCACTTTTATTGACATGGTGCCACTTAGCAAACAACAGCTCCATTAACATCTGCATTCCTCCCGTCAGACGTGCTCCCTCCCAGCTGAGCTGGCTCCCCAGGGTCTTTTACTTCGCCATTAATTCCCTCAAATTGATGCTTGCATCCCTCTGCAGCACTTTCAAGCTTCACATTAAGTCAAGCTGCTGTTTGCCCTGCATCACCCCTCCATAACCTTTTGTCAGACTCTCGATGTGTCTCTTAATGTGCTTTTAATTGGCCTCTGACACCGGCAGCGTCTCCTCCGGAGCAAGCCCTGCGCTGGATGGGGCCCGGCAGCCTCCGGCCATCGCCCACGCTGCCCCTCCCTGCTCGGCCTTTGCAGATCCGGGCTCCTCATCAGTCAGCTTCAGTGCAGTAAATTAAAAGCATCAAAAAACGATAGTGAAGTTGTTAGAAATCTTGCAGTTTGGATTGAAATGAGGGTTGTAAGGGGAGCAAGAGCTGGGCAGGCTGGGCAGGGGGTTGTGACATCCAGCCTCTCTCCTGTAAGTTTCTGCAGGCACTGGCCTGCAAAAGCCAGGCCAAAGGAAATCGGGCTTTGTTATCACTAAAAATTCTCGTTTTTGCAAAGAAGTGTCACCATAAATATTTCTTATTAGTAGGGAAACAGTCTTTTTTCTGATTAACTACGTGGCAAAAGCAAGTCCAGAAAGGGGAGCAGATCGTGCTTCATGTAAGTAATTTCCTTAATCTCGTGGGCTGCCTGAAGGCTTTAATCCCGGCTGCGAGGATCACAAGGATATTTTATTACTGCTGGTATCGCTGATCTAGTTAGGCTTACATTCTTCTTAACAGAAATCCTGCATGTACTTTTCCTGCAGATCCAAACCTCCTTTATTAATCTTTTAATGTGGCTCGGTGAGAGAGCAGAACAAGACAGGGCTTTTAGCAGCGCCGTGCCAGAGCCTCCCCGGGAAGCACCCGGCTGTCCTCTCCGTGTGCTGGTCAGCACAATCCTTCACACCAGCCCCGTTTTCCAAGATGCTCGATCATGAACAAGGTCCAGGCTAAGCTCTCCTCCGTGCCGGGGCTGCCCTGCAGGAACAGCAGGTGCTCAAGGGCAAAGAACGTGTGAATGGTCTCATTCCCGAGGGAAAGGAGCAAAGGCAGCACAGCCCTCCCTGCCCCGGGATGAAATGGCTTGTGCGGAGCAAGGGTTGGGGTGAGCGTGGTTGTGTTGGTCCCCTGTGTCCCCCGTGCTGGAGAGCTGGGCGTGCTTTTGGCCACTCTGGAGCTGGGCTGCAAGAAAAGTTCCAGCAAGATTCACAGGAACAGGGAAACCCCATAATTTTAACAAGCCCTTATGTATCCCCTATAACCAGTCTAAGCTAAATAAGTAAGGTAAGAAAAGTGTTGTGCTACCACAGCTGTGGCCACGCAGATAGCTGATGCACCACCTGTCTGCTACACGTGCCCTGATATTGATCTGCTGCTGGAGCAGCTTGTGTTCAGATATTTATATTCCTAAACTGACGAAGCCTTAAAAAAAACCAACTGAATAAGCAAACGGTAAAAATGCATAAAAGCTAAAAATAAGTATATGAATGCGGGTAAAGCGAGAGGTGCGGATGCCCGAGGAGAGCAACGCGCAGCTCAGGTGCGAGCTGCTGCCAGGAGCCCCCTGCAGCTCGCGGGAGCTGGGCTCCCCCCTGGGGCTGGGGGCGGTGAGGAATTGGGTGGGGAGAGGCCCCGCAGCGTGTGCCCCGTCCCGTTACACACAGGGAGGCGTCAGGGAGATCCGCAGCAGAATTAATTTATTTTAATGCGATTGGTGAGCTCTGAAATATGTCCCTTCTTTATCTGCTCCTCAGGGAGATCGCTAAATACTCCTTGAAAGGATTAGCCTCTCTGTACCAAATCTGCTTACATTTACCCTAAAATAGCTCCGTGAAAATATTCCGTGTCCGGATTTTATTTCTCCTGCCATGGAAGCTGGCGTATAATAACATTGTCTGCAAATACTGGGGTGAAGAAAGGCAAATGCAAATAGGCAGAACAGAAGAGGGGCTGGGATGACTGGAGAATTCGGGAAAAGTTTAAAAAGAGGCTTTCAAAAGGCCCTTTGGCACGAGCACCCGCGGCTGTGCGTGCCACGGAGGTGGCAGTACCGCATTTTTAAGGCCCTGAGGGGTAGGGCGGTTTGGCCAGGGGTCGGCCTGGCTGATGTGGTGCTGCTCAGGGGTCCGGAGGGACCGCCCGGACACGAGCCAGTGACAGCGGCTGGGCAGTGCGGGAATCCTCGGGGAAAGGAAACCCTCGGGGAAAGGAAACCCTCGGGGAAAGGAAACCCTCGGGGAAAGGAAACCCTCGGGGAAAGGAAATCCTTGCTGCTCGCGCTGCTGTGGAGGGAGCTGCAGAGGTGTCACAGCTAGCTGCAGGTGCTGCCAGAAGGAGTTACAGAAACGGGGAACTTCACCCCGGGTTCTCTCTGGGGCCGGACACGGCACGGTTCCAGCGAGGCTGCTCCGTGATAGTGGGGTTTTGCTGAGCCGGGGGGGAGCTGCAGCTGTGCCACCTCCGCCCGCGGTGCAGCCCGGCACCCCCTGGCATTTAGCAGCCCGCTGCACCTCTGCGAGGAGCTGCCCGGCAGCGTGTGGGAGCAGTTTGGCCTGGGAAGCAATCCCCACTGGTTAATTGCAGCAAGGTGATTAAACACGCCTTTATAGGTGCACGCAGGGCACCTTCAGTAACAGAGCATGCTAATCCCAAATTATTAAATGGACGTAAATCTAAATCCAGTTGATACAGGCCTTCTCAGTGGCAAACGGAGTGTCTGACACTCGCCCCGTGGCCAGCTCGGGGGCCGGGAATGCCCCGGGGAGGGCAGGGGCTCGGCCGCGAGGCCTTGCTGCAGGGCCGGCAGGCGGCAGGAGCTGCGGGGAGAGCAAAGCTTCCAGACCGGACCATGTATCAGCGCATTCGCAGTTCCTAATTCAAAACAAGTGAAGTAATTATTGAAAGAAAGTCATTAATCCAGGCAAAGCTCTTTATTGGAAATGCTACCGAGTCGTTCCTGCGGACGCTCGGGGGCTCCCTGCACCGGCTGTGCAGTGAGGGCGGTCGCTGCCCCTGCGGGCACGGTCACTGCAAGGGGCGGCCGGGGGACGGCACGGAGCCCACCCTCCTGTGGGGCTCCTCCAGCAGGGTGCTGCTGCCATGCACGGCTGAGGTTGGGATGCACTTCATATACTTGAGTAGACTTTTTTTTTTTTTTAATGCTTTATTAGTTTTCTGTCAGAGTTCTCTCCAAAGCCCGCTGGACAGACCTGGCAATGCCCTGTTGTGCTGTACACAGAAGGGGGGCTGCGGGCACAAACGGCCGCTCACTGGCCCCGTCCCCAGCATCACGTCCTTGAGTCCAAGGCTCAAGCCCCGTAGCACTGCGCAGCGCAGGCTCTGCACGCCGCTTTGGTCTTAGCCTCACCTGCACGTGAGCGCGGTGGGTCACGTTGTTTCTGTAAATACCACACCAGCAATAATCCGATGGTCACTGCCCACCAGCACTGGTTTAATTCCGCAAAGTGAAAAATTAACCGGCACCCCGCTGCACCAACACGACCTATTCAGCCGACCCAAATCTCTGCAGCGTGCCTGCAGTGGCCTGTCCGAGCGAACCCCGCAGGCTGCCCCGCTGAGGGGCTCCTGCTCCTGCACGCGGCCCCCCAGGCCCTGCCCTGCCTCCCCGGGCGCTTCTGGCCGTAGGCTCGAGGCAGCGTGCTGAGAGACTGCCCTCAGATTTTCTTCCGTCTCAGTAAACGAAGTGAGAAGATGAAACAAGCTGTTCTCTTATCCCGGCTCCATCTATCAAGGGCTTTGTGCTTTGTTATCGAGTCGGAGTTTATACTCTCATTATCAGCTCTGACTGGCTCCTATCCCATTTTGCTGCAGCTGATGGAAAGCACCGCGTCGTTCCCGTCTCTGTTAAGCCTCGCGTGGCTCCAACCCCAGCGGCTGCCGGGCTGGGCTGCGCCTGAGCCAAGGCGAGCGCGGGGCAGGTTGGTGGCTGCGGCACCGCGGGTCCCGGCTGGCAGAGAGCCGCGGGGTGCTTGTCCCTCGGCACAGAGGGGAGAGGTGGCCTTGAAGGAACAGGGAAACCCAGGTGTAAAGGTGCCTGCCCAATAATGGTGCTTCAGTCTTAGTTTTTGTTATTGATTAGTGGTATTCTGATAAAATGGGACAATTGCAGGAGTCCCTCCCCATTCATTCATAAACGGCAGACTGGGGAAATGCTCAGGGTTATAAGGGTTGTTAGCGTACTTGTGAGGTACAAAGGTGTGTGGCATTTTGGTGGGGTGTTCCTGATCACAAGCCCCAAATTTCTGTTTCAATCAAGGCAGCTACGTACACTGGGCTGTGAATAGTACGTGACTAATTTTTGTAATGTGGTGGTATTAGATTAAATGTATAGTGTCTTTTTTAATGCTGCTGGAGAGAAATCCAGCAAGGAACAGGCATTTCAGCAGCAATATTGGTTTGTCTGTGTCTGTATGGACTTTCTGTGTGGACACAGAATGAAGTGTAGCTCCTTAGAAGAGACTAACTCAGGAGGACAATTTGCTCAGGATGGTTCTAAAACACCAAGAAATCAATAGCTAACTAAATAGCCAAAACAAACAAGCAGTCCCAGAACACAGACGCGGGGAAAGGCTGGCGTCAGGAGCACAGCACTTGAGACTTCAGATTCTGATGCTGAGCAGAATTTTATTTTCAAAGGGTGCTAAATTGGAAGGCACAGAAAAATCATTCGGTTCCTCAGTCTGCAGTTTGAAATAGTACCGTATTTCATTTAGTCTTTCAATAGTGCTCCTTTATGTTGTTTTCAAAGCTATACTGCCTCTCCTTGGAATCATTAATACTAATTGATTTCCAAAACCAAGAAGTTGCAGAAAACATAAAGTAGATTGGCAGTTTATTAGCAAAGCACATTTCACCTGTGATCAGAAGTCTGACCCAAGGACACGCACAGCAGGGGAACTGCCTGCCCACCCCCTGTTATTGCAGTAATCGGTTCTAAAAGGGTGTAATCGGGAATGGCAACAGGCAACAAATGAATATGGCTGGTAATGGCATGGGCAGTAGCAGTGCTGATTAACATGTATATATTCCATAGCTTCCAAGCGCAATGCTTTATCTGGAGTGCAGGCTGCAGAAATTAAATCATTTATTTCTGTGACCACGATAGATACAAAAATTATGTCATAAAGAAAATGGAATAAAAACTTCAGCGTAATTTAATAATGTTTTATGTAATTCTAATCGACATGCTTGCATTTTGTGGCATGGTCACTCATTTCTGTTTCATGTTCCTTTGTCTACAAGAGGATACTTTCAAATGAACGGGCAGAGAGGTGTGTTGGAGGATTTTGCCTGGAGCCCCAGAGAACAGGGCACCTCCTTCTGCAGCTACCCCACGTGTACACCTTCCCCAGTGGGACTTCGCCCCGCACCGTATTTCAAGCTGCCAAGTCAACACTAGCAGTTGCTGATAATTTAACCACTGGTTTTTGGCCACCTCCATGAAAGGTGTTAGCTATTTTTTATTGAGCTGATAAAGTTCCTCCAGTAAGAAAGAAAATGTGTCCAGGTTTTAATCAAAATTTCACTACGTGATAAAGCTGATAAAATACATATTGAGCTTGTTCATGGGAAAGTGCAGTGTCTCCCTCCCCATCCGGCAATGACAGCCCCTTCCCCTCGCTGCCGCGTGGTACAGGATGCGTAAGGGAGTAAAAACCTCTTGGACTAAGTACAGGCACGGTGGTACTCCTTCCTGCATTTCTCATTCTGTTTCAAAATTGAATAAAACGCTAGGAAGTCAAGTGGGAATTACCCTGCTCTGCACAGACACACTGTGTTCTTGTATGAAGCATTAGGCTTGCGAGATTAAGGTTATTCTGAATAAATGGATTCTTCCTAATTTTGCTGAGGACTTTCTTGATGTTCTGCCAATGATTTCCAATATGCGAGGCTCTCTAAGCTCTTCGCGTGTGTCACTCCTGAGTGTACCAGCCACATCTCACCTTCTCTTTTCTATTTTAATTTTGGTGGAAATTTTCAAAAGCACAGATAGGAGGTACAGAACCAGGTCTTTCAAGGGGTTAAAGCTTCCTCTCCCCTGATAAATAGGGAAGTTATAGCAGATGTGCCACACATCCCTCCTAGCTGAAAACAGATTAAAATGCATTTTGTTTGTTCTTCCTATCCTCTGATGCTCTTGGAGATTTCTTAAACACTGAGTTTCTAAATCTCCTAGATTGTGTGGCAGCCCAGACGAGCTCTCTTTGGAAAATTCAGGAGTTCTGCTCTCTGCTTTATTCCCCTTTTTGCATTCAAAGGCCATGCTAGTTTTCTTGGCTGCTGCCTAGAATTGCATTGGGTGTTTCAGCTCAGACTGGTCCCAATTTAAAGCCTTCTGCTGCTCACTTATTACATGCATGGACAGTGTGCTCGTACTCCAGTCGATTGCCCCCAGCCTGGTAAGAAGTGTCTCCAGCTCGCCGAGCAGTGCCCGTACTGTTACCGCTTTGCCCCGCAGCCACCTGATCAACGTCAAGCCGTGGCCACGGCTGGGTCTGGCCACGTGGCCAAACCCACTGGTGGTGTCCACAGTGCTGCTGCCGTAGGACAGCACGCTTTGCCCCATGAAAGACATTCTTCAGGAAAAAAAAAAAAAAAAAAGTCAGATTCCAAACAAGTCAAAAGTAAAACTAAATTGGTGCTAGAAATTGTTGGTGTTTTATAGATACCAAGATGGAACAAGTGTCAGATGTAATGCTTCTTGCTCTTCCGCTGGTAATTCCATGTGTCTCTACAGGATGCCCTCTTATTTATTTTTTCTTGAATTCAACTATCCTATCTTTTTGTTTTGTCATGTGTTAACTGATTTTTGACGCAGATAACTTTCTATTTCTGCCCAGCTCTTTCAAGGCAGTGAGAATTACTGGATGCACTTTCCAATTAAGACCACTCTAATTTAGAGAAAGGTAAATCTAGTTTGAGAACCACTTTGCGTTGTTTGATTTCTCTTTCATTTTTATGCTGTCTAGCACTTCACTTGTAACGAGCAATACCACGCAGTGAGCAAATGAGCTTGCTCCTAGAAATGATCTCATGCCTAATGCCTATGTGGCTGCAAGAAATCATCCAAAATTTATATGACTGTGTCTTTGGCAAGATGTGGATTCCTCCACCATCATCCTGCCAATTTACCTTGACTTGTCAGGGTCTGCTAAAGGCCCTCCCAGTCTGGTTGTTTTCTTGACCTTTGACTGGTTTCAGGTAACTTGCAGCATCAGCAATTTCCCCACTACATTGCTCAGTCTCTTCTAGAGCCAGGCAAAGGATGTCGATTTAAACTGTAAAAAGTCTCAGCCATTGGTGCTTTGACCTTGATTTCTGTTGGTTTCTGAGTCATGACAAAAAAAAATAAAAAAATAAAAAAATAAAAAAAAAAAGACAACTTTCTGAGAAAATTCCCAGAAGTTTCTTAAAAGCTCCTTGGGGTCACAGGTCTGAAAGCTGTGGAGACAGCTCCCGGGGGGCAGCCGCGCCTCCTGCTGTGAAACCAAGCAGAAGGAGCCCGGAGTGCTGCTCCTCTCTTCTTTCAGTACACAGAAATGGGGAATTATTTCTTTTAGCACAACAGCTCTGTCTGCAACACCCGTCCGTAGCCTCTCCCTGGGGAACTCGGGCACTTTACACAGCCGGTGGCCAGAGATGCCCGAGGAAGCAGCAGCCCGCACCAAGGACAACTTGCTTCACTATCTCAATTATTTTTAACCAAGTTTTATTTTGATAAAATTTTGTGATTCAGGCTTGAGGGGGCAGTTCCAGCCTTTTTTCTTTTTTTTTTTTTTTTTTTCTTGATAATGCTTATATAGGGTGCAGACTGCAGAATAACAGCCATGAATATTCATTCACAATCTGTCAGTAGCCTTCAATGCTCCTTAATGTGATCCGACAGCTTCTTGGCTCAGTGGGAGGGTTCGCAGCCTCTATTCAGCTGCTGACATACAGGTGACAACAACAAAAAATATCCCCATCCTCACGGCAATTGCAACCCTGCTCAGCAGAGCACCAGCTCCTGCACAGGGCTGGAGGCTCCCTCGCCCCACGGTCCCTGGGGCACAGGATGGGGACGTGGCTTCCTTCCCCATTGTTCCTGCAAACATGACTTTCTGCACCTGTTAGCGCCTTTTACAAGAACTTTAAAAATAAAATTGTCAGTGAATTTTATGTGTATGTAACCAAGGAGTTACATATCATCTGTACTATTGATCTGTTTTACTTGACGTGATGCTCCTTAGTTCCGTCCGTCGAAATAAGGTGAACCTCCTGGGACCAGAGCAGACAGTGGCTAATTTGTGGTCAATGCTGGTGAGAGATCCTATAAACTCTATCACTGGGTTAGTTAAATTCCATGCTCATATCAAACATAAAAGCACGTCTTCATTTTTTCCTTCATTTTTGAACTCATATCAAATTAAAAGAATCTTCCACACCTATTGCAAATGAAATTAGGAAAATCCTACAAGAACTGTGCAGCTGATGGAAGAGGGGATTGCTCTGCATTTTGTGAGACACCTGCAGGTATTCTCCGGAGCCAGGCAGTTGCAGACTGAGCTTGCACAGCCCTTGCAGAGCCCTCCCAGCAGGATGTACCAGCAGCAGAGCTTTGGCTGTCAAAGGGGAGCAGTGCCGACCGCATCTGGGCACAGCAGGCAAAAAGGGAGCAGCCACCAGCCCAGCACTTCCCAGAGCTTTCCAGACCCCGCAGCAGCTCCTCGGCTCGGGAGGAACTGCCAGTGTCAGCCCCGAAGCATCGTGTTTCACGGGAGGGATGAGAAGGAAACTTGTTCAGATTAACCTTGGGGAGTTTCCTAGTTTGTCTGATGCTCCATTTCTCTTCTGTGGAATATTCCTCTTTTCTTCCCACCCACTGGCATTAAATTCAAGGATAACACAGAATTAATCATAAAGCCATTTGGTAGCTCATCTGAAGATTTATATTCCTTTTCTCAAAGAAAAGAACATAGCCTTGCGCAGCTGAATGGCCATGAATCACTTCAGTGTCACTGGCAGGACAGCAGAGAATTAATGTTTATTTTGCTTTTAAAATCTGATATTTAGGAAAGGAAATTCTTCATGCATTTTATAGTGTTATTTTTATTACTCTTGTCACTCCAGCATTTAGCCAAAATTAGGTTTCTGAGGAAGAGAAATTTGGAGATGGCGTCAGATTTTGTGATGCAGGACTGTTTGTAGGGGCTGCGCGAGGCACTGGTTCCTCTGCAAACAACGCGCTTTGCACATGCCCGAGGTCGGGGCGCTGACACGTGCAGATGGTCTGTGGGACGCTGCTGCTGCTTCTGCTAGCTTCTGCCGTGTAGCAGCCGAATTGCTGTTGTGCCGGGGTTTTTACTGGTGTGCAAACAACAGAGGACGGTTATGCTGCCCAGCACCAGGAGAGCACTTGGCTTGCAGCGGCCGCCCTGACGTCTCCCACGGTTTATATAATAGGTCCAATTTGCAGTACAAAAGCAGCAAAGAGGCAATGGGTTGTTGTGCTTTGTTGGGTTCCTATATTCATAAACAAAAGGACTCAAAAATAAATTAATTCCAGGAAAGTATTCCTATGTTATTAAATGGACTTTAGCAAATTGGTTTAAATTTATTTTTCAATAATTGAAATTAAAATTGTCATACATCTATATCGCAGTCAGGTTTTCCTTCACTGTCATAAGGAAATTTTACCTGTGCTGCTTAACAGTGGCATGCAATGGTCTTTAACACAGCTTACCACGTTAATCTTTATGGGCTTGCCAGAGACTTTCAATTTTGCGACCTGAACTGTCTTGGGAGTGATTTTAAGATTTTGTATGGAGCAGATATATTTCAAAGCTATTGCCTTATTCAGTGATCAAATTTCTTGACCAAGTTTTATGATCTATGCTTTTTTATTGTGATCCATATTAGAATAAGTACTTTGTCTTCTGTAGTCATAACTGACGTGGTAAGTGTTATTGATGCTTGGAGTGCTCATCTGTATCTGGCTGGCAGAGATCATTGTGCCTCTGGGTAAACCTTGAATAGAAATTCATCTGCTTTGCAAAAAAATGTATGAGTCTCAAAAAAATGTATGAAAGAACATGAATAATGACTTGAACTTTAAAGTTCCTAAGACTAATCCATGTTGCTCATAAGTTTTCAAATTCCCTCTGTACAACAGGCAAAAGTAATAAATGTTGCTTTTCTCCCTCCTGTCCTTTCCAGTGCAACAGGCCCTGTTGTTGTAAGAGCAGTCCAAGTTTCACGTGTGCCTTCGGGCACCGAATTACAGAGTTCATTCCAACTTGGCTCCAGCTGACGGGCCAGCCATTGCCGCACGTAGGGCGGGCAGGACAAGCATCTGCTCTTTGGATGAAGATGGAGAAGACGTATAATGACTTGGCCCCTTCTATTGCTTTGGGGGAACAAAGATATGCATTGCTGTCCTTTTTATATACCACAGAAATGGCAGAAATCTGTCACCAGAAAAAAGGTTGTTGGCTGATATTTCTTTTTTCCGGTGTGTCCAGAATTAATTGGCTTGTGTGTTTGCTGGCAAAGTTACTCCTGAGAGGAGGCTGGAAGACAGGGTTATTGAAAAATAGCTCCCTAAGGTGGTTTTTATTTTATTTATTTATTTATTTTAAATCAGAAGGCAAGTACTTCTGTTTTCTGTGGGTAATGCATGAAATTCCCATCACCTGTCATCATCTCATCTCACATACTTTGAGGGACAACTTGTGATTGTTCTCTGCAAAAACCCTTGCATTGTCAGGCTGCCTGTGACAGTCATCAGCTGGTTTTCAAATGCTTAATTAAAGGCTCTCAGCACATACCTGGTACATAAGCTGTTTCTTTTCTGAAGCTGTCTATTTGATGAGAATTTTGGAGAAATCCTTCTACTCCTTGTTGAAAAATCATTCTTGTATTTCATATGTGTGGGTACAAACACAGTCTGTCTTTGCAGAAAGCCTCCCTTAGCCAAAAACAAGTGGCACAGAGCTTAATCTTACTGAAGTGAGCTGAGCAGGTTAATGCCATGAAATCATAAATGTAGAAGGGCTTGTTCATGAAAGCTGGATCCCTGCTAACCAGCCCCTTGTAGTCCTGGGCTGAAAAATAGGCTGTGAACAGCCAGAGGTGAATGAACTGCCGTCACCACGGATAGATCAGGTGTCTCTTGATTGCCTGTCCTTCGTAGAATGAGTCTGCTGCTGAAAGGTTGGGAAATGTGTGCTCGGTTCAGATAACTGAATACTTTTTGCAATTGAAATGACTGAAGTCTTATGTTCTTAACGATGAGAACAGTTCTGGTAATTGAAGGCATGTGGAGACGTATGTGTGTGGTGTATATGTGGGATGATCATTGGTCTCAGGCTATCTTCTACTAGAGCGATTTATATGCCTAAAAAATAAATGAAAAAAATCATATAGTAATCTAGCTGACAGCCTTGTGAGGAAGTGAGCTATATGCTATAGAAAAATTCTGCAAAGAGGATAGCAGTCCGCTTCCAGCAAAATGTGGAGAATTTGTCCTAGCAGCTGTCATGCTTTGACACGGTTTTTAGTCAACAGTGTTGTCAGCCATTTCTCAAGACGTGTGACTAAAGCCAAACGTGGTTTTGGAATATGCTTAGAAGTAGAAGTGGCCATCCACTTCAGTAGTATTTGCAAACCCTTTTATTGCCTTCCTCGTGAATATTTAAATGAACATATTTTCCCCACCTCAGATGTATCCTCTCCAGGAGCAGAGGTGAGGTGGCCATGACTTGCTCTCCCGTCTGTATTTCCCTTGTGCTTTTTTGTGCTAAGAATTGTCTTTTTCCCCTGGTTGACAAAAGTCCAGATAAAATATTTTGATTCTTCACCTGTAAAGTACAGAGATGCTTTTCTGGCTCTGCGTAATCCATTTTCTGTAAATGGTTCCATCTTATAACGTCCCATCTATCCCCTTCTGTTTTATGACTTTCTGCATACACACATGGCAGCATGTGTTCTCAGGTATTATGATCCCCTAACTTAAAAATACATTATTTTGAGGAGATGCTTCTCTGAACACAATGTCAGAGAACTCTTTGCAGAGGATGCTTGCAAGCAGGAGGACATCAAACAGGTGGAAAGGAGACAAGCTCCGTTAAAAAATAAACAGGAAAAAAGCAGTATTTTTATCCTTTTTGATATCGCAACGTTATATTACAAAAGTCTTCTAGCCATGGAGTGGCAGAACATGCATTTTTTCTGTTTTCAAATTGCCTTTAAAACAATGGGTCTGTCCTTTGAATAACAGTTTTGAGCAGTCACAATAACGATCTTTTCAAGCAAATACTAAACATGATGAGAACCATTCTCTTTCATTCTTTAGATCTATTATTCACCTGTATCTTCTATCTTATGCTTTGTCCAAATCACCAAAGAATTAATTAAAATATTTGAAAAGAAGAACTGTGTATAAAAGCAAACAGAGCAATAAAATGAACATGGAAGACAGTCTCACGGAAATTTGGTTGGGTAATTCTCACAGGGCCTATACTTTGGAAATCACTACAGGCAAAGTAACTATTGAAATTAATTTTTAAAATCAGACAAATGCACTGGCCTTCTATTGTAACTTGAGTATTTACATAGATTGAAAAATGTTCATACTTTATTTTAGTGATTTGACCTTCCAAATAGCACTGAAGAGGTTTCAGGCTGAGGCCTCAGGCCTGCAAGCGTTGTGCACATCAGCTGCTCCCCCAAAGGCCTTGAGTGACTAAAACCTACCGGTGGAAATGGGAGTTTAGACAAGGAGGGCCGAAAGCTGTGCTGAGATGCAAGGTGAAACAAACAGCTGGATGTAAATTTAAGCTGCTAGCTTTCCTTCACCTTGCAGCACGTCAGCAAACTCTCCAAGTTAGAGCAATGGACTCAGAACCTTTTTTGCCTTTAAAACAGCACAGGTTTTCCTGTCTTGTAGAAGCTCATGTTGTTCTTGTGTCTGGATACCTCTGTCCTGCCTCTGCTGCTGCCAGCCTTGGAAGCACGGAGGATCCACAGCTGCACGTGCAGATGGAGATGTGCAACCTGAGCCCACCCAGACACGGTAATTGCAGTGAGGAGGGAAGGATAATTGGCATCAACCCTTTGAAGAGTTTTCATTCAGGTTGAATGACCCTGCTAAGTTAAGAAGTCTTACTAAATCTGATAAATAGTGGAAGAGTGAATTCATTGAAGTCGAGGAAGTAAATTTGTACTCGTGTAACTGAGGGAGGTCAGACCCTGTCTGGATCAGCATTTCAAAGGGGACCTTCAAGAAAAACACATGAAAAGATCCCTTCCTTCGTAACTGATGCGCGAGGCCCTGACTCAGCACGTCCCAGAGACATCCCCCTCACCGGGGTCTGCCCGGGCATGGTCTGCATGCACTTGGCAACATTTCTGCCTGAGCCCCCACCACGGGGAGAGGAGGGCATGGTGACGTCCCCATAACTCACCTGCCTTCAGGCTCGACCGTTCAGAAATCTGCTCGGATGAGGTCTTTGCACCCTTTTTGAATGTCAATGAAGCAATGGTTGATGTGATTCCATTTACATGTATTTCTGTTAGGCTATCGCTATACTATGTAAAAGACTCAAACAATAAAAAAATCAATAAAGATTCTCAATGCCCTAAAAACTAATAAATCCATCACATTTTGCAGGCAGAAATATGGAGAGTTAGAAAAGGTCCACGTAGCAAAAACAGGTATATTGGCTTGCTCCAATTTTCTTCGTGTTTTCAGTGGCTATTTTGACTAGGAAATTCATGGCCATGATATTTTAACAATTCAGAAATGTTAAATTCCATTTATACAATGGAATTGGATTCTCCAATTATCTTATCAGCACCTCCTGAGATAGTACAGTAATGGTAATGCCCATCTCACAGGTGGCAGTGGCAGATACACTTTTCCCCATGATAAAGCCAGAAGAAAAATGCAGGTAAGAACATCCTATGGAGAGGATCCTTTCCATGACCCTCTTTTCATCTGGTTTCTTCTCTCAAGCAGTGCCCATCACTCAGCAACTCTTTTAGCACCACCTCCCATCCAACTGCTGTGTCTATTTTATAATATCCTCTATTGGAAAAATCTAGATGGGACATTTTTTCCCTTCTCCATCTGCCTCCATCTCAGAGAGACTCAGGTTGAAGGAAGCTGGTAGCTTTGTTTTTTCCTTACATCATGAAGAATGGTGGATTACACATGCTCCAGTAGTGCAAGATGGTAGGTTAAGCCTCTTCCAATGATGAGAACAAGTAATGACAGAGATGTGGGGGAATGAAAAAAGAAAGGTGTCTGCACCCATGGAGCACTCTGAGGTCCTACTGGGACTCTCGGCCTTCATCGGTAATTGTGTTGTGGAAGAAATTCTGAGGAAAAAAAAAAAAAAAAGAATCCACACGTGTTTTGTCAAGAAGAGCATAGGTTTTAAATCTCTGGGTTGAAAGTATTTATTATCTAAATCTATCTTGTATGGTTGCTTTATGATGATTTCTCCAGGCAACACAAAATCAATCTCCAAATCCTCCCGCAATACCCCACACGTGCCTCTGGTAACTCACACTGTGTGAGAAAGGCTTGCTAGAGATGACCCCATTGCCCTGCCCCATTGCTAGCAGCACTGTTCTCCATTTCTTTCCATCCCCCTGAAATTGTTCCACCTTTGCAGCTTTCCTGGAGCAGAATTAGTACCTAATTATTTCAGAGCTGAAGAAATAGGTATCTCCAAGACATTGATAGTAACTGGAAAAATAAACATTAAATCCTTCAGAATGAGCTGAACCAAAAGTGCCCAGCAACATCGAAGTACGGTTTTTAACAAGAATGTTACCTTTTAGTCTGAGAACACAAGAGGGAATAGGGCTGAATTAGAAAATTATCAATCACCAGACTTTCCTTTTGAGGTCAGTAGCGAGATATTCCATCATCATCTTTCCATTAGAGACAGAAAGTCACATGTTTAACCTGGCGAGAACCACGACTTAGTTTGAACTGTACTTTGATTGAAGATTTCTTTTGAAGATCCACTACTTTATTTGAGAGTATCAGATAGAATAAATAAGAAGAGCATCAGTACAGACCATGAACTGAAAGATAAATGTCATAGGATGTGTTCAGAGTGTAGTATGAAATTCTGATCAGTGGTACAGATTTGAAACAGCAGTGTAGAGAATGTGAGTATTTAGAAATGAATGTCGAAATGGACTCAGTACATGGCAGAGGAGGGATAACAGATTACAAATGATTTAGAAAAATTCTTGCCTCAGTCCAGTTTATTAACACATATTTAAGGTAAGAATAGGTCCTTATAATTGTCCAGGCTAATGTCATACAGAAAAACAGCAACAGAATTTCATGCCCTGTTCTTGCATTGTGTCCATGATTTCTGGTGAATGCATTTTATGTTTTTAGTTATCTGTAAGGAAGCTATTCACTCTTGATTTACGGTTTGTTCCTGAAGAATACTTTTCTGTATCCTTTTACAATGATCAGTGGGTTTTGGCCCTTGCTGTTAATTTAGATTCTGCTAGAGGTCAAGTGGTCTCTGGGGAGGGAGTCTGGAGATGTGTGTGGCTACTTGTGGGGAAGGATCTTTTTCCAGCTTCTTCTTCCTGCCCACATGAGTCATCTGTTCTTCCTGGGCATCTTCTGTGTTTTTAAACAGGCTTCCAAGACTGGGATTTCAGTTCAAAATCATGGCCAGCATTCATTAAGAACATGATTTGAAATAATTCCTGCATTACCAGTGTGGGTTTTAGCTGGCTGTACTATAACTTGTTATCATCTTGAAGATGATTTTAAAGCACAGCCAAAATAAGAATTTTCAGGATTGTTAATCATAAATATTCATATTGCAGCCTCTGTTCAGCAATACTGATCGGATCTGTAACAATGGGATGAATAATAAGAGCTACTAATCATTGTAAGCCTGTGGCTTTGTCTTCTAACAAAGAGAGCGGTATGTATTAGTCTGCTCATGAACACAATTAATTACATCAGTCGTCATTTCCTTTCTGTGCACAGCTGCTGGCAGTACCGGCGGAGGAAGGGGTGAGAGAGCTGTGTGAGTGCACCAACACGGATGATTAATGTCACTGTCAGGGCAGGCAGAGGAGAGCTTCTCTCTTATCTTCTGCTGCAGGACCAGCAGATAGAGCTCAAAATAATGATGTGCTTCTGTTACTTTAAAACACGTATTAATAACAGTATGTTTAATTAAGCAAATTCTAGAGATGTATAAGGAGAAATCCTTTTCTGTGTTTTAATGCGGTTCAGTGCTGTGCAGAAAATACCCGAGAGTTGAAGTTTGATGTCAAAGAGTTTACTTTTCACCCATTTTCCATCTGGAGGACAGTCAGTGACGATGCAACCAGCACCTGGATGGGAGCTCCTGCAGCCTCGTGCACCTCAAGCCTTCCCGGCATACACCACTTCAAAAAGCAAAGCACCCCGAGAACCAGCAGGTGAGTTACCAGCCACTGTCATCAAAGAAAATAAACAGAAATCAAAATCTATAGATGTCCTACATGAATACACTGCTCAAGCTCAGGTTAGCTGAATTTGATGGAGGCAGCAGGAAAAGCACAGAGGGATAGGTACTGGCTTCTGACAGGCTGGTTAATATTAATTTTCACTTATAAGAAGCATGACCAGCAGGTGAAGGAAGACAATTCTGTGCTCTGCCCCGTGAGCCCCACCTGCGGTGCTGCACCCAGCTCCGGGCCCCCAGCCCCAGAAGGACACGGAGCTGTTGGAGCAGGGCCAGAGGAGGCCTCGAGGATGCTCGGAGGGCTGCAGCCCCTCGGCTGCGGGGACAGGCTGAGGGAGCTGGGGGTGTTCGGCCTGGGAAGAGAAGGCCCCAGGAGACCTTGTAGTGGAAGGCCTAAAGGGTTCTCTGAAAAAGCTGCAGCGCCTGGGGACCTCTTCCTTCAAGCCAGCACCTGGAACCAGCTGTAGAGGCTCCTCAAAGGGTACCCTAAAGACAAGAAGGACATCCAGGAAGTTTAATTTTTATAAATCTCCCCGCCCCCCCCCCCCCCCCCCCCATTAAGATAGGTTAAAAGGCCTAATTGGTTTCCCTTGAAGAGAAATGAGCTCTGGCTGGTTACTAAGCAACTGGCGACAATTTGCCTTTTCCTTTCTATTCAGGAAAACTAGATCCAAACTTTACAAGAGGACTTTCAATTCGTGTTTATATTCATCATAAAAAGGCTCTCCGATACTCTTTTGTTAGCCTTAAAAAGCAACACACGCACACACACACGCCACTGAGTTGTCTCTTAATGACCAAATATATCACAGACAATTCCCACAGTGTGGTGTGCATGGAGAGGCGGGTAGGATGGACATTTGCTTCTCATGGCATTTGTACCAGCGGAGGAAATAGCAGGTCTCCTGCTGAACAGAAATTGTAAATAGGCCCCGTCTTGCCCAGTCCTGGCTGTGGCCTTCAGCCCCCAGGCAGAGCAGGGCGCCCGGGAGGGCTGGGAGGAGCAGGAAGGGCTCGATCACGATCTCTGTTTTGCTGCACAACTAGCATCACGTCTTCTAACTAATTCTCCAAACGAAGGAGGGTAACTACTGATTGCTGCATCAGCTAATGTACCATCCGGGCAGCAAGGGGCGCTGGCTCTGGAAGAACCAGAGCTCAGAAAGTTTCACCGTGCTACTGTTCGGGGACTGACAGTAGTAAGGAGATGTGGTTACAGGATTCACCAGCTCAGCACATTTCCCGGAGGACGTCGGAAGTTCTGGAGGCTGTTTCTGCAGAATATTGACAGTGCAGAAGAGACCAGTGGTCACTCTTGAGTGCGGCTTTCCAGCAGCTGTCTCCTCTCTGAATCCACTGAAAAGACATGAAATAGTTATCTCTTGCCTTTGTGTACACAGTTTTTGCCCAGCCATTTGCACGGGACAGGCCTTTCTGGTAGTGCTGACATGATGGTGCTGTGCTTGTGCATCCCATGGACAAGCAGATGGTGCTGTGGCATCCCTTTCACCCTCTGATGGTGATTTCCAATTAACATCAGCTTATCCCTTGATGACTTGATGATCTTATAGGTCTTTTCCAACCTATAGAATTCTATGCTGCCTTTGTAATTAGGCTACCATGTACTTTTTTCTGTTATCTCCTGAGCCACTTAGTGCTGGTCTTTGCACCAGCCGCCCTCCTGGCTCAGTTCTCTGTCCCCAGCATTTTCTTCCCCCACACCTCCAGCCCTGGCAGGCAGAGCTAGAGCCCAAAGCTTGCAGAAAACAAATTGCTAAAAGCTTGCAGTTGATCCAAGACAACCGAGATATTTTGGCACTCTGTTTTACAGAGTCTCCATGGGGAAGTAAAAATGGAGGTGTGCTGCAGTCAGGTTCTGCAAGGGCTATTTCCCGTGCCCAACTGCAGCAGATTCAATATGGTGCACGCTCTGCTATAACAAACCACAGAATAAGGAACAGCAGGAAAACAGCTGCAGTCATCTTTAATGGAGTTGTCCATAACACTAAACCTTTCCAACAAAACTTTATTACCATTTCTAAATTGTCTGCTCGTGTTTTGTTTAAAATGGGTAAACAATAAACTGTCTGTGTGCAGAGATAAAAGCTTCTAACGTTCTCAGGAGCTCATTCAAAACATTCAAACATCTCGAATATAGAATAGTTATTAAAATATGGAGAGGGGAGAAAAGCCCAGATACGTGTTTGGTGTAAAACATCAGCCAGGCTCACCAGCGGTGACACCTGGAGTTGGTGTCCCCAGGCAGGGTTGGAAGAGCAGGGCTTGCTAAGAGCTTGCTTATTTCTGTGTCTCGTCTAGGAAACCCAAGAGCTGGCAGAACCTCGGCCTCTGCAGTTGGAGATGAGTGTTTTGCATCCCTGTGGCACCCACCTCTGCTTCGCAGCCTTTCTGTGCCCCTGTGGCATGTGTCCTGGTGCAGAGCTGTGGCCTGCCTGGGGCTGGGGGCTCCATGCCACCAGTACGGGATGCACGGGGACAAACTCACGGCCTGGTGCCACATCTCTGTGCTCTGCTTGGAGCTCTCCTGTGAGCCTCTCTGAGCAGGGGGTGCCAGGTGGAGGCACGCTTCCCGTGGCACTCAGCAGCCACTCAGGCACTCAGCAGGAAGGGGAGCAGCAGAAGAGCAATGTGCTACTCGTGGCTTGGCCTCAAACATAAGAGCAAATCATGACAGTGCTTTATTTAGCAGTCTGGAAGCTACCATTAGCTTTGCTTTAAAAGACGAACTCCGACGAGAAGAGTGCCAGATGCTTAGCTGGTAGCAGGACATCTGCGACAGCGTGAGCAGCGAGTCCTGCGCTGAGCTACAGAACTGGCCCTGCGCTGCTGGGGGAAGCAAAGCTGCTTCACTGGACAGCGAACTTCGGTATATCTCCACCACTAAATGGCTCTGTATGCAATTTGCATTATGCCAGACATTATTAGAATTGCATTATGTTCTTCAGCTGACACAAATTAACATTTCAATATCCTCATATGCCATTTGTAAAGCACCATTGCTGTATCTGCCCCATCCCCACAACACTGATGTTCCTTCCTAGGTGTTTTTGGAGGAGGAATAGAAACTCTGTGATACACAAAAGAAAGAGTGATAGCTGTGATAGAGCAACACCATAATGTGAGGCTTCTTTTATTAATAAAAATATCAAAACTCTACACAGTAATAGTGGTGACAGGCAGGTGAAGAACTGGTGAGGAGAATGAAGCGCTTAGTACAGGAACGAAAGCTTTATTTCTTACAGCACCGATCACTGTGACACTGAAATACATAACACTGTGTGTTTGATGTGAAGAGCCACGATGCTAGGTCTGCAGATGGCTTCATCTGAAGTTAATGCGGGTTCACTGAAGCAGCCGATGGGTGAACTCAGCCTGTCAGGGCGCAAGGTGCCCAGCGTGCTGGTGGGGAAACAACGGCTAGGTGTGTGCTCAGCCTCTGACTGACAATCCTCATTCCCAGGACTGTGCCGACCTGAGGCTCTGACCAAAGCCACATGCAGCAGCGTGCAGTGAGGGTCCCTGAGGAGCAGGCTGCTGGCGGAGCTGCAGCTGGGCAGGCAGACCCCTGCCCGTGCTGTCCCCGGGGCATCGGTCACTGGAGAGCCTGGGACGCACGGTACCTCCGGTCCTGGCATGAAATGGTGGTGAACTGAGTTCTCCCCATGTGATTTTTTAAACTTAGAGTTTTCATTCTCACTCAGCTGCCACCTTTCACAGTTTAGTCTGCTTTTTCCCCCCTTTGGTTGGTACTTCAATGCGATCCCATACAGCCCTTAAGGAGATGAAGAACTCCCTGGGGTTTCCGGGAGCCTTTTTTTCCAACCTTCTGCTCAGCGTTTGGCAGGATTAAAAACATCCAATACCTTTGAAACCAACAGGAGGTTTCTGCAGGTTTCAGTTGGGTTTGGAATAAGCCCTTTCTCTGTTGTCTGGAGGCAAACCAGAAAGGCTGGGGCCCCCGCAGGTCCCCGCAGCTCGGCTGGCGTGCGGACAGGGGGCAGCTGGCAGGGCAGTGCCTCGGCTGCGGCACTGAGCCAAGCTCCTGCATCAGGTGAGGCTGTGAGCGTTTGTTGCTTATCACTGCAACATGCAAATTAATTCACGAAAATGTATTTGAAAATATTTCTTTTTGGAATGTAACAATTTTGAATGTCTTTTTCCTTTGACTGTACTTTATTTCAACTTTATACTGAAATATGTGGTCAGATGCAGGCATGCGGCTGTGTACATTGATATTTTTCTGAGAATATCTTGCACCTGACAGTTGTACTGCCGTATAGAAGATTTGCATAATAATGAATTTATTCCTCAGGAGTGTGCCACAGATCAGAGCAGATGAACGTTAACTGGATCTGGAAATTCAGAAAGATGAACTTTCTCCATACACAGTCTCATTTTAATCTTCAGAAGTAAAAATGCACTGCATGACAGAATTATTTTGGTCTTGGAATGCAAAACCAAAAGGCTTTATTTACCAAAAACAGAGGAATAATGCAGTGATGTGGAAAGAAAGCCACCAAATGCTTGTATACTTCTGGAAATACATACATCTGGAGAGTGGAGAATTAACCTTTGGGAGATTTCCAGCAGCTGTTCCTGATGCCCTCATGCTCAACCCAGTGCTGAGCACTGCAGAGTGAACTGAAGTTATTGAGACAGTCATCACTTTTTGAGAGCTCCTCTGTTATTTTTCAACTATTAACTTCTTTATTAGGACTAATTTCATCTAAGCTTAAGTCACTGTTTCAAAATCAGACCCTGAAAGACAGTTTTCGCTCCAGTTAACAAATAAATTTTATTACCCTGCAAGAAATCAAGGTACCCAAAGAAGATCTTGGTAGAATATAGACAATCTGCATATTTATTTAAAATCCTTTATGCAAAGATTATGAAGCTGTAAAGCTATAAGGAGGTCTGAACATAGCTAAAAAATAAAAATGTATTTATATCACTGCTTATCTGATGTACGTTTTGTTAGCTGAAAAAATTGGTTGGCATCACAAAAAAAGTATGAAATGTTACATGCCTCCAGTCCTGGAATAAAATGTTAATAAACTATTTTCTTTTTCCAGACCTTCCCCCTTTTTTTCTTCTTGTTACTTGATGACTTTGTTCCTACTCAGCTGTGTTTTTTTATGTCTCACCCACAGCTCTCTAGGTTTCCTTTTGATGTGGTGCTCTGGAAGCCTTCTACAGATGTCAGGTTCTTGAAAGAGAAAAAAATTTTACTTTCTGAAGGACATGCTCTGTTTGCAAAAGACACGGTTCCTAAAGTATTGAGAAACTCAAGTGACTGCTTCATCTCCTGTAAGACTCTTTAAAAAAACCTATTTATCTATAGATGAAAAAGAACTTCTAGGCCGTTGACTGACTTCACGCTTACTCTTTTCCCTACTCATTAAGCTGATCTGCTGTATAAAAACTTCTGAAACATATTTTATAATCAGGAAGAGATGATACAATATAGTTCAAAATAACTTTCAGGCTGGGAACCATCATAGAAATGCAAGCTCTGCCTTTGTACACTTCGGAAATCATCCACTGATGTCTGTGAGAGTCTTCGAAGGACTTCAGCAGGCTTTGGACTGGGGGTGAGGGGACAGGGGGATAAGGCTGGGCTGGGCACCAGAGAGGAGCTTCAGAGAATGAGGCGTAGAAGGAAAGAAGAAACATGGCAGTATAAAAGTCATTGTTTGTGAGAAAAACAGTTATCGTTCTTGCTTATTATTGGGAATAGTACGTCTGCTAAATGGCAGACCTTGCGTCTGTGGAGGCGGCATGGCACCACCATGAACCCTTTTTGTGTCTGAGATGACGGCCGATATTTTCAGCAATTCTTTCCAAAGCTTTCCTTCCCACATCCCGTGCTCTTTTCACTAAAGTCTTCTGAACACGCTTTCACCTGCTGCAGAGGGGAGAGGAGGCAGCGTGGCTGCGCACAAAGCACCCCGGCTGCGCTCCGCACGCGCTGGCGCAGACCCTCGGAGGGGCTCTGCCCCTCGGTCTGTCACCTGCCTTTGTCTCAGGACAAAAGCCGGTGCCTCTCGCAGGGGCTAAGACTCTATCTATTGGGTTTTAGAGGCCAGAAAAACATCTGACGATTTCATAAAATGAATGTAGGGATAAAGAAATAAATACTTTTGCCTCCCTTCCAGGTCTCTTAATCTGTCGTTAAAAGAGCTCACTGCCTCGTTTCCGGACTTACCATTGCAGTAAGAAAGCAATTAATGTGACACACAAGAGGCTGCAAGAAAACAAATACATCATTTTCCAGAATAGCATTCCACGGGTTTTGTGTGTGCACCATGTGTAATAACAGCTCCAAATGCCATGCTGTTTGCTGTGAAGCTTACTGAATAAAACTGATTTTCCCACACGTTTATGATCACTTTGTTTGTAAATTAACATCCTGATATGCATCTTCTGATATTTGTAAGCGACTTTCTTAATTTTTGCCAATGTTTCCCAAAGCTTTAACATCAGTATTAACTAGGCCCATGTCTTCAATTGACCATAATAAATACAACATCATTTTATTGTATCTATTTCTCCTAAATTCTAGAAAAATATCACATCATTATTTTATTTCAGAGTTTCAGAAGTAGGTTGCAGTACTGAGGTATGAATGTACATACAGTTATAGTTATTTTGGGAAGGGGGAACTGTAATGTCACCAGAGCTGTCAAGAATGTGCTAGAGCTGTTTGCCAGACATTTATTATTTTGTATGGAAACCTATATTTTCTTTGATATCACACTCTGCTGCCATTTTCTGATTATTTAAAAAAAAAAAAAACTCTCGTTTTTTGCTACATCTCTACTGAGTCTCTGCTAAAGATTCTTTATTAAATCGCCTTATTCAAATTATAACCACGTGTCATTTCCAATTAAGAGTGTCTTAACTTGTGTGAAAATGAGCTTTAGATACCTAGATGTAAGAGTCTGATAAAAAGCTTTTTTGGAAACAGCTATGAAATTGGCACAGATAATCCCCAAATATTTTCATTGTGACTCAGCCTTTGTAATTAGACTAGTTTTCAGACTTTTTTTGTGTCATTTGTATCAAGACTATTTTATACACCGTCTTTACTATCTGTTATAGCAAGAATGGTTCTTGTGTCATGAAAGAGCATTGCGGGAAATGGGATCTCCCTTTCTGGATAACAAACCATAGCTTCGGAAAGAATAAATCCACTAACTCACGTGTATCTACTAATAGGATAGAGGACTACGATTTTTGGCCATGAGTAGGGCAGATCGGCTGTTGCTCTGTAAGCACGCAGGGAAACGTTCCTCTTTGGGAGCCGGCGGCAGGTGGGCCGGGCGAAGAGAAACCATTCAGCCCCCCTGGGAAAGAAAGGCTGGGATGGCCAGCTCTGAGCATGGCAACCCGCCCTCACCCACAGCCTGTCAATTTATCACTGGCTCGAGTCTGACTTTCAGTATACTTTACAAGATTTCCCACAGATTCTCCCTCTCTTCCAAATACTAGGACAAAACTGTTTGGTGGGGCCAGCCTGGTACCGTGCCTGAGCGTTGTCTTTCAGGGCATGGTGTGCTCAGTGCTGAGTGTTGTCTTGCAGGGAGGACAGGAGGAGTTTGGGTCTGTCACAGCATGATATAAACCTGCTCTGTACACCAAAGAGCGTACAGACTGCATGGCAGTGCACTGGAGAATTAAAAAATAATTCAGTGATTTTAAATTGTATGGAAATGAAAAATAAGATTTTCAAAAGCACTTAAGAACTGAATTCCCAAGGACATCTGGGCAGTAGTTTGCTGATGTGCTTAAATTTGTCTAAACCTCAGCTCCAGTTTCTCTACCAATTTTGCATTAAGTCACCGGTGATTTAGGAGCATACATTTAATTTTCAAAGACCATTTGGGACTCCTGGATTTTTTATTTTTTATTTTTTTGGGGGGGGGGGGCGATTCACACCTTCTGACTGCAGAAACCAACTTCTCTGTTTGAGTTTCACATTGCTGAGACAGTTTTAGTGTTAGGATGCCGTCTCTTACACATAAATATGCATGAGACAGATGAGCGTGGAGCTGTGCCAGCCGAGGAGCTGCCTTGCACATCTATATCGCCTGCACTGCGCTCCTGCCTGAGATGTTTAATGGAGCTGTCCAGAAATGTTTCTGTGCAAAACACTTTTTTTTTTTTGCTTTTTTTTTTTCAGAAGTGTTATTTGTTGAGACTGAAGCTCTTCCTCAGAAATGTGCCGAATCTCCTGTTAATTCCCCAGGAGGAAGAAGGAAAACCGCGCTCACCCAGAGGGCTGGGAGAAGCAGAGGGCTGAGCACATCCCAGAGGCACAGGTCTGCCTCTAGGTCTGGTCTGGAATCAGACCATCGCCCCCATCCCTGGGGTACCTCAAGCCACTGATGCTCACAAACAAGTTGATGGCTCTTCTGCAATTGATTTCATAGCTGCCCTTGGGGTTTTGCTGTTCCAATGCTGTGCCCAGCTCCCCGCCTGACTTCCCCGCCTGGGCCAAAGCACGGACACTCAGGAGGTCCCGGCGGCAGGGGTCCAGGCAGGGGCTCAGCGCTCCGCGGGCTTGGACCGGGAGATCTCAGCCCTGCTGTTTAAAGCTTTTGAAGCCCAGAGGGACTCAGAGGTGTTTTAGGATAAAATTCAACTCTTACAATTGGGTGTGGGAGGGATTTTTCAGTAGAGCGTGAGGTTAAAATAAAACATTTGTCTTCAACATTGTCAGTCTGATTTCTCCTAGCAGACATTAAGCTCATCCTGCGGTACCAGACACTCGGCACGGTTACCCAGGCGCTTCTGAGGATGTTCTGTTTCAAAGACTTTGTAGTGTTGCTCAAACTCTTTGTAGTGTTGCTCACATACACGCAATTGGGTAGCTTGCCTGTAGATGCAAGCATGCTTCTGGGCAGTGGATGTGGGGATAAAATAGAATTGTTTCAGCCCGATGAGATACCAATTTTCCGAGTCATTTTTTAGAGACGAAATCTCCCTTAATAACCATGCAAATGTGATCCAGAAGATGGTGAAAGGGAAGGGTAGTTGCTTCCATATTCACAGAGTCCAAACCATATATCCTGTCCAACAGGCAGAAGAAACAGCCTTGGACCTTTTAAACACTTGAATTTATTGACTGACAGCCTCCTAAACAGCCTGAGGTTTAATTTGGTAGCTGTCAGGCAGTACAGCTCAATTCTTCAGCGTTTATCATAAACACAAGCTGGCAACTTGTCAGAAGTTACAGATTTCTTTTTTGCTTAATTTTTTGGGTATAGAAGTTGCGGATTCCATCGCACCAGTGCCACCTCAGCGCAGTCACGGGCCCGGGCACAGAGGCCTTTGCTTTGACCTGTGCACGGACACTGCTCCTCCTTGCTTGGGGCTGGGATTGGGGGAAAGACTTTAATGGAACTTCAAATCCCAAATAAGTGCATCTTGAGGGCAGTGCTGGCCCCGATCCACATGGGTCAGTGTGCAGATGTGGTGGTGGGCAAGGTGGCCGTGGTGCCCCCTGGATTTCTGGTGGCACCTTGTGGACGCTGCCCAAAGCCCCGCGCAGCTGCACCCCGCTCAGTGGTTTGGAAGGACCTGCTTCTGAACGAGCGAAATCTACTTACCTTTTGGCTTCAGCTTCTTCCCATCTGTTCTGCTAATCTCTTTGAACCTGCTAAGCAGGGCCAGGGAGTGTTTTTGGCTTTTGTTTTGTCAGGCGGGGATGGTTTGACAGACACCGAAACACTTCAGCCGCAGCAAAAATCAGAAGTGTTCATGGGAAGATAGTTTTGACAGGTCTCATTCAGTAAAACCTTCAAGTTCTAATTAAATAGCCCACCAGTGCTAATTCATAACCCCATCCCACAGCCGCCGATGAGCCTGTGCTCGCTGCCAGCAGTGGGGGAAGGCGCGGGGACAGGCAGGGGCGCGGGCACAGGGCCCCACGCACGCTCCCCTTGCCATCCTTGGGCTTCTGCGCAGCGCTGGGGTGCCAAAAATACTTGTTACAATCGGCCACATCTGTTGTTGTCAGCCAAGCAACGGTATTTTTATGATCTACTACGCCATTACACCTCCACAGCAGTGGCACTACACATTTACTACAGCAGTAAAATCCCTGAATGTTGGCTATGGTCGGTGCTGGCCAGACAGCGTGTGGGTGAAGCACATGGAGCGCTGCGGGCCTCCGATGCACTTCTACTGACCTGGGACTGATTCGGTACCTGAGGGACCGTGGCGGTCTGGGGGCTGGCTTCTTCCCTCCTAGCAGCTAACAGCGTACGTGTTCGGTGCTCACACCGCTGAGGGGTGGGGACGGTCTGATAGGCTAAGATGCCTTTTATTTTATAACGTCTTCTTGTAAGCGTAATTCAAATAAAACAACCTCTTCCACTACTGATGACGGTCTGTACCTGTCAGACAGCATTTCATTGCCAACAGGTTTTGTGGAATGATTTCCCAGCTACTGGATCCCAAAGGTCTCCTATAAACACTCAGTCAGGATCGCTTTGGAGGAAAGCCCAAGTCGTGTAGCCCAGCGCATCTTGCCAAAGGACATCATCCAGAAGTGGCAGGGGGCAGAGGAAGAGGCGCCCACTGTTGGCTCTGCCCATGGCCAAGCAGCCTGGGACATCACCCTTGACCGAGCTCCCATCTTTTGAGCAGCCAGCCTTAGGTGAAAGGACACAACCAGAAAGCTGTGTGCATTGCAGAAAATGACGATTTTTTTTTTTTTTTCTTACAGTGAATATGCTTGTATCCTGGTAGCTGTACTCTGCTACAGCCAGTCCCATAAATCCTATCTCAAAAATAATGCGACCCAGTAGAATACCAGTGCATTGCTTACAATTTCTGCCCGAGAGCTAAATTTTTCATGTGAAAATGCATAAAATTCATAAAGCACATAAAGTGCTCTGCACCAGTTTTTATGAGGATGTTCACTGTCATTTAACAAAGGATAACAATAGTAAATCCATAAGGGTGGGAGTTTAGTAAGTTTGCCGTGGAACATAAATTACCTAGTTGTTTAGGTAATTACCTAAATTAACTATGCAATTCACATTACTTTGCATAAATTATGTGCTTTAGCCTAATGAATCCCCTTTATTTCTGATAAACGCCTTTGCCTAATCTTCATTGATCCAGCCGGTACCAGTCCCTGCTGCCCTGCACCTCGCTGCGGCTGAGCCGGGAGCTATGGGCAGGTGCTGGCCACAAGCAGGTCCTGCCATCGGGTTCACCCCTCTCCCTTCAGCATCAGCACGTCCCGGAGGCCTGTTCCTGTGGCTCAAGGGATGTTCTCCTTGTGCTGGGTGGGTGCAGAGCAGGTGCTTTGCATTCTCCCCATCACCTGTTCGTCATCCAACTAACACCGCTAATGGTATCAGCACCTTCCCACGCGCCCAGCCTCCAGCCTTGTATAAAGCAACTGCTCTGTGGGGGCTGCTGGCTTGATGCTGGATGTCGGGCAGCACTGTGGCTTCTTAGCTAGCGACCAAGTTGATGCAGGTAGGCTAAGGAGCAGGACAGAGGGATCCGTGTGGTGCTGCACGCACGGAGGTAGGTGCTGGCTGCTCCAGCAGCTGTCTTGCTCGCAAGTACGAGCACAGCCAGGTGCAGTGTTTGCACTTAGAGGGTGGCTTTGCGTTCAGGGAGCGTTATGGGTAGGTTCACGTGGCGTTTGGCAAGAAGTTTGCTGTCAGTGCAGTTGGTGGGGCAGAGGGAAGAGTTTAAGAAGAAGACACAGATAAATTATTCACTCGTGCTTCAGTTTGTCTCTGGCTGTGCTCAGCACAGCAAACTTGTTTATAGATTTAATCTTTGTTTGTATTTAAAGGTGTGTGCGTAAAAGCATACATGCAAACATAAAAAATGTTTGGTTTGAAGGTAGAGCATATTAGTCAGAGAAAAAAAAAATCTTGCTCCTTAAGTAGCTTCATCTTCATTAGCTGTTATTTGTAAGTCCCCTGGCAGGATGGAGAGTTTTTTTTTATTATATATATACATAATACTATATATTATACATATAATATTATATATATATCATACAGTTTTGGTACTTACCAACGTTGTAATGTAATAAACTTGTCTCCCAGTACCTAAAGGAGTCCCTACAGGAAAGCTGGGGAGAGACTCAGGGAGTGTGGCGATCGGTCAAGGGGTTATGACTTTAAACTAAAAGAAGGTAGGTTTAGATTAGATGTTAGAAAAAAAATCTTTACTCAGAGTAGACTGAGATTCTGAGTATCATCGGGGCCCAGGCTGCCCCGGGAGCTGTGGGTGCCCCATCCCTGGCAGTGCCCGAGGCCAGGCTGGGCTCCTGGCTGCCTGCACACAGCTGTGCCTAGAGCTGCCCCCTTAGCAGGGGTGCCTCACCTGGGTACGTGATGGTTGGGGAAAAAACAAAACAGCCTCCGTAGGCTCTGTCCCAGCTTTGTTCTCTTCACCTCATGAGCCGGGGGTGTTAATCTGTGTTTGCCCGTTTAGATGCAAAGTGTGCCCTGGCCCTCAGGGCCGGACCCAGAACCGAGGGATGCGCCCAGCTGCTGTTTGAGCACCTGCTCTCACCTCGAGCTGTGGGAGCTCAGGCTCCTGGAGCATGTCCCGCAGCCAGGGGCTGAGAAGCCTGCGCTGGGTCTGCCTGTGCCAGCAGCACTCTGGTGGTAGTGCTGTGCGTCCCCTGGGCACCGTGCTTGGGCCCCCAGCACCAAGCTGCTGCCTTCTGGGCTGGGGTCGGTGCTCCCTGGGGAAATGGCACGTGGGGCAACTCCTCCTCTGCTGCTTCAGGGGTCTAAGGACCTCTAGATGCGCTGGAGGTCTCGTTAGGCTGATGGAGAGAAAGCAGACGAGCTGGCAGCTACACAAAGCTTCCATGTTTTCAGCATTTGGTTTTCTTAAAGTGGCTGTAATGCTGCTTGTTTGCCCATAAAGAGCATGGGGGAAATTAAATTTTGGAAGGTGTAACTGATATGCCTGCAGACAGGATGTAAAAGGTTGCAGTGCCGTTTGCATATTGTCCATCTGATTCTTCCCTTGGTAAATTATGTTATTTTCATTTTCTCTTATTATAACTGCAACTTTATCCTAGCTCATGCTTTCATCTGTCAGTCGGCATCTCCAATGGCCAAGGATAATTCATTTTAACTGCAGCTGCTCCTTGCACTGTGGTGCTGTGACTCACTGGTTTATGTTGTAATTCAAATCACATTCCACCCAAAAGATGACATTTTGGGTGCTGTTCTGCTAGCACAGTGCGATGGAAGTTATAGCTCCTGTTTTCTTTCATAACAAGTTCATCCCTGGTCAGAGGAGATCAAGCTGAAATATAAAGCCTGTAATTATCAATAATGTATTTTGAAGTAAACCAAAATCCACTCTCTATTAGTGTCATATGTTTAAAGCAGTTTTCTAGCTAGATGAGGCAATTCCTTAAAGAGAGTAATATTGCAGATATGATAAATATGATAATTTATTTTTGGCCTGGCAATTTTGTGTTATCTGTGCACACAAGTACCTCCTTGGCTGATTGCTTGAAGTATTAAAGGGAATAAAACCTGGCGTCAGGCATCAGAGCAACTGTGAAATGGGGCCAGACTTCTCATATGTATGTATATATATATGCATGTATATATATTTATTATATATTTACACACATTTGAAATGGCATCACAGTGGAAAACATGCTGAAAAGACTGGAAGCTTCTATAATCTCAGTTTATTACTAGGACAGTACAACAAAGTTGGCAGGTAAAAATGCATTACCTAGAGATATTTTTCCAAAACTTTCCAGCACTGCAGCTTTCCCACCAAGTAAAATCTAAGTGGGAGATAAGTTATTTTTTTTCCTAGATGTGCCTCTGTTGGCCCTGGCTCTGGGCACCCCCATGGGGCAGCTGGGGGCTGCGGACTCCTTGGGGTACGACATCCCTGTGTGTTGGCAGGGAGCACCCTGAGCCTTTTTACCCCACCTGCTGCTGGGTCAGGCACTGCTGCTGCTGGGGGAGGCAAGAGCAGGATGCGTGCCTCCTCGGTGGGGAGGTGCTGGTGCCCCCAGCATCTCCCCAGCACTGCCGCAGCTATTGCTTTCAGGGCTATTCCTAACGGTTTACCTTCCATCCACTTGAAGGACCATATTTCAGTTTTATCCACACTACTAATAAGGGGTTTAAGCATGCTGGCTGTATAAAATAGTGTCATTTTTCTTCCTTCACCGAGTAGTGATGCCAGACCTTAATGGAGAGTTGTAACCGGCTTGCTTTCTCTCTCGTTTAAAAAAACAGCTTACATCGAAGCTGGGAGATGTAAAAGGCTGACATCAGATTGTGTTCATTGATCATGTCCCTCGTTTCATTAGGCGTTCGTGGCTTTTATGTCCTGTGGCTTGTATCACTTTTATTTTGCAGAAATTGTTTGGAAAGTAAGCAAAGAAATGCCTTTGTGTCCCAGCGATGCTCAAGTGTGCGTTCTGCCCCCGTGTGAGTTGGAGTTTGCCTGTTTGTTGTATCTCATTCCACATCTCTCGGAGCTCGTGGCATTATAGGCATGGGATGTATGGTGATTTCTAATGCGCAGAAATGGCTGCTAGTCTGAAGAAAAATATTTTGCTATTCAGGAGAAATAGAAAATGAGAAGATGGGAAGCATAGAAGTTCTATACATACATATCTGTATCCCTTTCTGCATATCACCTTGTACACAGACCTAATTTGACTTGATTTCCAGTTTTCACCTGTCTAAATCTTAACTTTACTTCCACATAGCTCATTCCAAGAGGCAATCAGCAGTTGTGCTTGTGATTTATGGATGGCCATCCTCTTGCTGGAGGAGAGGTTTCCTGGGCTGGGCAATGGGAAACCTCATGGGACAGCCAAACCAGGACTCGGGGACTTCCCTCTTTTCCCCCGAGAAATTTGCTCCTCACAATTGGGTTAATTAGTCCAGCTGGACGGTGCATCAAAATCCACGTTCTTCCTGCAGGATGTCCTCTGAGGCAGTTGGTGCCTGTTCTTCTGTCGCTTTTTGCCGTTGGGAAGTCCAGTAATGCCGTGGAATCCAAGCTGCGAGGCCTCCAGCACCAACCTTTTGGTTGGTTTCTTGCATGACTCTGAAATCTCTCTTGGTGTTGACACAATCCTCTTTTTTTTAAAGATAAAGGCATGTTATGGTATATCTCTGTACTTCTAAAAAGGATTAGAAAGTAGGTCATGAAATACAGATGAAAAAATTATGAAAGAAAACAATATTATTTTTCTGGACCAATATCTTTTTTCTCTTAAAGTTCATTTTTTTCTATTTTATATTAAAGATAATGGCAAGATACCAATAGAAAATGTTTTATATCTCAGTGTCTCTCTAAGTACAAAAATCGATCTCTAGAAAGAGTTAAGAAGAAAACAGCTTCCTGGAGGAGCCAAGAGTATGTGCCAGAGCAAGTGATCCTGCTCAAAATATACTGGGAATAAACACTTCGATAAAAACTCCTAGAAACTAAACAAGTGTCAGATAACACCCAATATCTCCCAACACACTGATAACCGCTGTGGTAAGTCTAGATATAACACAATGAGAATCTGGATAAGTAACTGTTTAATATCACTTTTTCCTATTTTAAAAGCCAAGGCTTCAGCTGTGGCTTTTAAATGGCGAGGGCAGTGTGCTGGGCTGAGTCACGTTTCCAAAGCAGTCGATGTGATGGGGGATTTAGGGCTCCAGAATCTGCAAGTGCTTCCTCTGTGGGACTCCTTGGCAGCTCAGCAATATATCACCTCTTCCTATAAGTCTGTCTTCTGCAATCTCTAAACAAGTAAAATACATTTTTTACTCCCATATCCAAGTCCCTAAATAACCCGAAAACTCATTTAACCACCACACTAATAAAATGTAATTCTAACGGATAAGAGGGGGGAAAAAGAGAGAAAGCAAGCTGCTGGAGCTGCTTTTTATCAAATCCTGACAGTTTGACAAAAACAAAGCATTTTGGGGGGTAGGCTCTTAGATTTTGGCCAGATTCCCCCTAAAATAAGTCAGAGCTCTGAAGAGAACCTGCCTGTCATATTTTGGCTCTGGCAGCCCAGCCTGCCTCAGGCAGCCTCTGAAGGTGCAGATCACCTGGTGTAATCCTCTGCTCAGAGGGCTGACTTCAAGGATATCGTGTTTTTCAGGACCCTGTCAAACTGGCCTTTGAAAATCTCCAAAAATGCTGTTTGCCCAACCCTTCTGGGTAACCTCCTCCAGTATTTATTTCTGTCACTGTAAGGAGAGGTTTTTCCCTATGTGTATTTGGAATTCACCATTTTGCAACTTTTGACTCTTTTTTGTCCTCTTTTGAATTTTTCACTTTTGTTTTGTGGTGAAACATGCTTGTTTTTATTAATTCAGAATTAGGAGTAAAAACATATACAGATTTTTTTATTAAAAAGCTCCTCCACAAAACAGAGGAGTCATGATCAAAAGCAAATACAGAGGCTGCATGTGCTCAGATCCATCCAATTGGTCTTCTGGGGTCTCAGTGGACTTCTGCATGAGCAACATGGTCTGTCCTGGTGAATGTGACTGTAAGAGTAGTTCAGGGATCATAAAATGGGATCAGAACATGCATATAAAATAATAATTCTTAAACTTATTAAGGTTCCTTCATATAAAATCCCATTTACATCCTTTATTTTCTATTGGGAAATTAAAGATTTCTAGTAGTAAAATTTTTTATTCTTGGGAGACTTAGCATTTGCAGCCTTCTGCTTTCAACATCTCTGTAGCAGGCCAAAGAACAGGGCCAAGTAAGAGTTGGCCATATTCTCAGAGATTAAAAACCATCACCAGCTGAAATCCCCCCGGTGGTGCCTCCTGCTATACCTCTAGCCCAGGTATGCTGACATGGGGCAAAGAAGTTCTTATTCTGACACAGATTCGAAAAGCAGAGCAGATGGATTTTTGTTTAGCGTGGTTCCCATATCATAATCACAAAGGACAAATCAAGCTGAGCATTTCTAAGAGGATGCTAGGAGCTCTGACACCACGTGGCCGGGGGTAACCGAGCATGGGGACTCCAACTCACAGTCCTACAGCAAGCTTACACAGATCACGTCGTGCTTTGGTTTTAATGTCTGTTTTACAGGTTCCACGTGTTCTGCATTGCCATATCACAGAATAGCCAAGGTGGGAAGGGACCTTCAAAGATCATCTGGTCCAACTCCCCTGCCGAGCAGGATCACCTGGAGCACTTTGCACAGGATGGCACCGGGGGGGGGGGGGGGGGTTTGAATATCTCCGAAGGAGACTGCACAACCGCTCTGGGCAGCCTGTCCCAGTGCTCTGTCACCCTCCCAGTAAAGAAGTGCCCCCTCATATTCAGCTGGAACCTCCTGTGCTTAACAAAATGTTTTTGAGAAGCTAAGCCTAGCAAGCTCCACTGAAATCAATGATTTAAGCCTATTTAAGCCATAAAGAGTTTGCATCTGAGCTTCAGTATGGAAAGTTTCCGTAATGAGTTCTGACCAGAATACTTGAACCTTTTGGACTCGGTGGTAGCAAATAGGTAGGAATTTGTGTATATTAGGAGTTCTGGAAAAAAATTCAAACTATTTTCCTGTGCTGTCAAGAGCCATCAGTAGATGTCAACGTACAGTGCCAGAAGTACTATAAATTCCAGAGTAACAATATAAAGGCATTTTTTGTATCCTAGGTGACCACAATTTTCTTCTGCAAATACTGAAAAGCAATTCTTTGCCCCTGTGTCACCAGCTGCGTGGAGAAGCACTTAATACCTGTGCTGGATGGATGGCGAGCAGCCACCGCCCCCTGTGCTGAATGGTGCTCGGCAGGGAGCAGCGAGAGCAGTGACCTCTGCAAGGTGATGTGCCTGCGATTCACCAGACAAAGGGTGAAGCATTTTTTTTACCTTACTTTTTTTTAACCATACTTTTACCTTATTCTGATGTGTTAAAATATATGTGCTGCTGTTTTTTATGGAAATGTTTAGGTTTGGCAAGCTACTGCAAATGCTCCCTGTTAATTATGTTATTTCCAGATGGCATGAGGGGTCTGGCATGGGGGTGTTGGTGGGAGAATCGTTACAAGAAGACATTACAAGAAGATGAGCTGGGTGCTGATTTAGGGTGGGGAAGTAAGCTGGAGCTCTTCCTCCTGAGCCAGAGCTGCCTTGCAAGCTGCCTTTGCTCTGCCTTTCTCCAGGGAACCTCAAGGATGGTGAAACGACTCTAGAAAATACAATCTGAGGCATTTTTGAAGACGAGTCAGCTGAGAACATTGGTCAACCACTGATTATGATGAAATTCTAGTTTCTAATCAGAAAAAGATCACTGCTGTAATTTTAATTTTTCATAAGCTGTACTCTAAAATGCAGATTCATAAACCAGTTCATTTAAGTCCAGCTGAGCTCTCTTTGTATTTTACAAGCTATTATGGACAACAGATAATATTAAAATGAATATTGAAAATATTGGAAGTATTTTGTTTCCCTCCTTACTCCTGAGCAAGCAAGAGCACATTTGTTGTTCTCCTCGCATACATGAGTAAATTCAAATACTTTTAAGCTGTGTGGTTGATGCATTTCATCTCACAGCTATGTGATCTTCTGTCTTGTCACCATCTGTACAAAGGTTTCTTTGTGGCCGCCTGGTTTCTCTCTCCTGTGGGATAGGGTCCGGGTGATCACGGTCCCCTGCCTGGCATTGAAGGTTTGGGGCTGCCCGGCAGGGTGGGTGCTGGGTCCCATCCCTCCCACCACCCAGAGACGTGGGCAGGTGGCCCTTTGGCTTCAGGTAGGTCAGGGTAGATAGGACAGAGGAAATATTGCCTCCCTGGGTTTATAACCTGCAATTTTCCTACACAGGAGGATGAAAATATCCTAGAAAAGGAATGCAGACTTCCAAAGGTCATGGGGGACACAGTGGGATCTGACAAGGCAAGAGAAGAAATATTGCCCAGGTGAGGCTATTTCTCAGCTCAGTTTTCTTTGGGTATCTATTACAATGTTCCTCCAGGTTTAATTGCTGACAGTAATTAACTATGTAGGTGGCTGTCTTTAATCATCCCATTTAATGAGTCAGCCCATACTGCAAATGGTTGCTAGAGATAATGCTGTGCTTCCATTTTTTTCTCTGGTTATCATCTAGTCCACCCTAAGTTCCTGCAGCAGCAATTTGGTGCGACCCTTCCTTGCTCTCTCCTGCTGCGCGGAGCCACCCCATTTATTAACTTTCCCAAAAGTCCTTCTGAGGCCTGATAATGTCTGCCAGAACTGGCAGGGGAGGCTCAGACACTGGGACATGCTGCTGGTTTCCTACAGGTAAGCTGAGGAACAGAGAGAACATGCTAATACAAGCAGATGGGATGGTTTGGTCTTGACAGCTGATAAAGTTAATTGCTACATCTTGATGCTGGGCATTTGTGATGCTTTGTCAAAGAAGATATCAGCTATGAAAATCCGAATTTGTCAGTCACCCAAAAAAATGGATTAATGAGAGAGAAAAGACACAATGTTTGTTATAGCTAAAGAAACCCCAGATGAGGATTAGATAGTTTAGATTTTTTTTCTGTTAGAACACAGTGAAAATTGTGTGTGGTTTATAAGACTGTTTCTGCTGCTGACAGGAGCTTATGGACAGGTGACCGCAGCAGAGGGTCCCTCCCTGAAGCGCTGACGCCGGGCCCCCCATGCCGGCTGTCCCGGGAGCCCCGCTCGGCTCCCCGCAGGGCTGAGGACGGGGAGCACACCGCAGCCAGCTCTCACCCTCCTGCGCTGCGCCCGCGCTCAGCCTCGGCTCTTCCCCATCCGGATGGGTGCGCGAGCTGCAGGGGGCAGGGTCCGTGTGCGATCTGAAATATAACATCACTTGGTTTCCTCTTGTTTGTTTTTCAAACTGGTCATACTTTTATTCTTTAAGACACTTTCACCTTTGCTTTGTTTGAAACATTTTTCCCTAACAATGTAATTACTCATAAAACACAGCAGACCTTTCCATTCTGCAAACCTTTGCAGTTTTGTTCCACGATATCTTAGCTAGTGTTTGACATAAAGCACTGATTAATAAAGAAATTTTGATTGAATATGTTTTACCCATATGTGTGGCTGTGTATCTGTGTGAGAGTATCTTTTTAGTTTAAATCAGTTCCCTAAGAGAGAGGAAGTCATTCAAGGTAGTAGCTACATAGTAAGCTACATTCTCACCCCTTTGCTTTACAGAACTGTCATGAGAATTAATCAGCTGGTACACCTTGGCATGGAATTAAAATATTCTATTAAAAAAAACAACACACACAAAAATAACAATAAAAGGATATATTTAATACTAAGTACATAAAAAATAGGAAAGCCTGGAGCAAAATGCATCAGTTCTTCTGTTTTGTTGAGATACTAAGAAGCAGTCACATCATCGAAACCAAATGCTGAACATGCTGTTTTCATAACATAGAGTAATAGGAAATGATTTTATTACTGTGTGCTTAATTCTAATAAATGATTGTCTGTGTCTTCTAAGATGACATGAAATGATGATATATTGTAAAACACAAAAAATAGAGAGATACAATCAAATTTCTGGGGGTTGTCATAAAATTTGTTCCCACAAAAGCAGTGTGGGGTTATAACATATCATACAGCTCATGGCACTTTGACATGTCTTATTACTGTTCTTTTCTGTCATCTTTAAGCAAATCAAATAATACTCTTTTAAATCAACTGGTATTCATTTAAGTAAAGAGTATTTGGTCCTCATCAGATCTGAATTTGAGCAGAAATCATATTTCTGAGGGCCACATCTTGCACTTGACTCTGAAGTCAATTCCTTATCTCCAGCTCAAAGCTTGAAAACTAATTCCCTGCCTTGGGAAGAGCTTGGAGACAGCCTGGCCACGATCTGCTGGTGGGGAAAACTCGCTGTGGATTCATCTGCATCGCGGATGTCTTCCCGGCGTTGCAGTTCTGACAAGCAGCCCCTGCCGTTTGTTCCATCGTTATTTAATTAACACCGGCATTTCCAGCAGTCTGACAGGCTCCAAACTTGTCTCATTGTGACCCTTCCGTTGTGTTTGAAAGATGAGCTGTTACCAACAAGAGGCAACGTGAACTGCAGCTGAACAAGGTGCTGGGGCTAAATGATACACTGAGCTTCATCCGTGTCCTTTCCTCTCCCCTGGCCTCGCATCACCTTCAGCCCTGACGTTCCTGGCACCCGTGGATCCAGAGCAGAGCATAACATGCGCCTAAAGGAGGAGAGCTGGCTTCCAAGTAACAGACACCTCCATTAGCTTTAAAGACATTGGCATGCCAGTAAGAAAATAACCCCCAAACCCAACAATTTTTACAGTGCATTGTGAGGGAAATGTTTTCCACAAGGAAAACAAGATGCACTTTCTGTTCAAACTCCCCCCCCCGCTGTGGTCACTGTGGCTGGAAATTCAGCTTTGACAACAGCTGTAAAAATTCTAACAACAACAAAAAAGATGATTACAAATGCTACAATAATGCTTTCTATTACGTTCTTCAAGAACATTTCTCCTGGAAAATGTGCTGGCCACACTATGGCAGCCAGGGCATGGTGTTACTTTGATTGGCCAGGCTTTTGGGGTGGAATACAAAACCCCCTAAATGCACATCGTTGTCATATTTGAGGCTTCGTTTTCATGGGTGAATATTGCTTTTTGACTAATGTAAACTTTATGTTATTATTTGGTACTGAAATTGTTCTATGAGATTTCATTTCATAATACTCTTAGGGTCATTTATACACATGTAATGGGTGGATAAGTTAGATGAAGAGCCTCTCACTGACACTGTGCATCCTGTTACACCAAAGCCTCCATGCTAGGAACTGAAATAGATACCAGCACAACTTTGCCGTTTCACCACGCTGTTTCCTGGCCAAATAGCCATTTGCTTTGCTCCATTTCAGCATAGCAGAGACAGAGTGACCGAGATTCATGATGCTGGAGAGAAGGGGAAATAACATGATCAGCAGCAAGGGCTAGCGTGCTGTGTTTGAGTGGATTGTAGTCATTTATCTATGCACCACAGATGGGTCTGCCCATCCTGAGCACGCCTTTCTTTGATAAAAGCCTTCTTGGAGATAGGGAGAGATGTGTGATCTAATACACCATGTGTTGTTTTGTCTAATAGAAAACAGACTTTGCAAATGAGCTCCTGAGCACTTTAGCAGGGGGTACTTTTGCTCTCATATTTGCAGTTTTCAATTCAGGTGTTGACAGCCATGACTCTCACAATGATACTGACACTTAAGACTTGTGTGAAGGTCAATTTTTAATTGTGCTTTATAGATCAAAGAAACGTCTATATCAGTATAGTTTAATAGTATTGATTTCAGCATGGAGTTATCAATTATTGTTCAGAGTTCTCTGTTCTCTTGCTGCAGTCCTGCAGCCCTAGCAAATAGTTAATGTTTCGTGGGGCAACCTTTAACTAATATCCGTGTCAAAAGTGAATTCCTGTGTGCAATCCCTGTTCCTTCATAGAGTGCTTCTTGGGTAAATAAGGCATTCGTCGCTTCCGAGGATTCTGATACCCTGAGAACACTTTCACTTCCAATGCCATGTATCAGCTCTTTGCAGATACTGCTGCTGTATAAACAAGGCAACAGCTCAGCTGTGCAGGAGCTGCACCGCAGGGCAGCAGGAGAAATGACTGTCGTTATCCTAGTGCAAAGAAAAAGGAAAAGCAAAGAAACACGACCATTGCATGCAAAGTCATGACTGAGGGACTGACGAAGCATCGCACATACAAAGCGCAGTCTGCATGACTCTAAATGCGCCCGTGTTCTGCTTTTACTCAGTAACGAGGAGATGCTTTATTAGAGTCAGACACTGATGACTGTGCTGCTTGCAGCAGCAGCGTGGTGGCTGGTGGTGAAAACAGATGGTTTCTGCAGTACCGTTCCTGTAGTCCTTTCCCTTTGCTTGTTTCTCTTCATCTTTTTTGCAGGCTTCACGTACATCCCTGTTCCCCAGCTGATCTCTCGCTGCACTGCTGGGTTCGGTCTTTGGGGATCTTCCTGATCCCTTCTTCTTCTGACAGTTCCCTTCGTCTTAAATCCCCATCTCTGCTCTTAAAAGTCTCTCTGTGTAATTATTTGCTGTTTGTCAAGAGGCTGGGAAGGCAGCCTGGACCCTCAAGTATGTCTTGAAGGCAGGACCATTGCTCACACTTTGAGTGACCTCGTAAAGCGTGGCCCGTCACAGGGATTGAAAGTGCATGATAACGATCCCATTTTGTTTTAGTAAATAGCTCAGGTTTCTCTAATAAGTATAGTTCTTCCTACAGTGTCTGCATGAATTAGTGAAGCCAAACCACATTTATTTCTTCCAGGTAGGCCTGCAGGACCCTTGCTGTTAGTGGTGTTCAGAGTAGACACAGATATTCCCTGCTATCTCAAAAGAAAACCTTTCAGCATTTAATTATTACAGAATAAGCTCAAATAATGTATTCATGGAAATATCAGTACAAAACACTGAACGGCAGGCACATCGCCGCGTGCCGATGCACAGCCCTGCATTTCCTGTAGGGGATTAGCCTGCAATATTCTTCTGAAGGCGTTGTGTCTGTGCTGGGATCGCTAATGGAAGTGACTGGGAAGTGTACCCTGGGGAACTGGTGTGGGTCTGTCAGCAGTGCACGAGCCACCTCTTGCTGTCTTTTTTTTTTTTTTTTTTTTTTAATTTCAGAAATATTGGGTTGCTTTGAAAATCCTGGGCTCTGTGTATAGTTTTTGTACTTTCAGCTGACCTCAGAAAAGAATGCTGTAATTATACACATACTTCACTTAAATCAATAATGAATTACAATTCTGCAGGGCAGTTTAGTGAGACTGTTCAAGTAAATAATGCTGCCAAGGCATGCCTTGTTAGTCAGTAAGTACAGCTGCGCAAAGAAAAGTTCAGGCTAAAAGGTGTCTTGGGCTGAAATTCTGAACTCAGTGCTACGCATGTCGTGTGTGCAGAAGCTGGGAAAGGTGCCTGAACCTGACACTGCCCGTATGCATAGTAATATATATAATATTACAGCATGTGAATTATTATTACCGTGCACTTACATATAATATGATCATGTAATTTGCTTAAATAATAAATTATTCAGAGAAAAAAGTCTCTTAATTACTGAGACCAGGCAAGTGCCAAACATTTTAATCTGACCTGGACAAAGAATGCTGAAATTTTAAGAATGCTTCATCTAAACATCAAAAGTTCATGTTTCATGGAGTGAGTTGTGTTGAATTTAAAATCACAAAAATGTGATTTTGCAGTTTTCAGTGATTCTGTGATGTAAATGCATATTTATATCTGTATAATATTCACAAAACATAATAAAGCAAAATTAAATGTTTTGCGTATAAATAAAGCATAATAAGGCAGATCTTTATGACAACTTTTTGGAAGCTGTTCTATCTGTTAAAATGATCTCTTATCAATAATCGTGCTTTCATTTAATGCAATGGGCCTGGAAGAGTTTTTCCCCTCCTGGCCAACAACCCAGGAGGTTCATCACAGCCAGGAGCTGCACTTGCAAAATTTTCACTTGTGGCTGTTTTCGGTCCACTTTGCATTTCTTTCAGCTTCATTTATTTAAATAGTGATATGTTGATTGCAGTTGTACAAGAGAAATAAAGAAAAACATCTTTATATCATTATTAGATCCATTTCTACACAAGGTTAGCACAATGAGGAAGCATTCAAACATTTCCTTTCTCAGCACCAAGGGATAAAGGTGGTGAAAAACAAGTAGAAAAGCATCATCTCCAGGGACAACTCTGACAAACCACTAGTAAATCCCTCCTTTTATCTCCAGGCCGGCTAATTTACATATTCGTTAATAAATTATATGTGATCCTTGTCATGGCACCATAAATACTTGGTATGATATTCTGTATTAAAGCTCCATTCACTTGCATGTATATCAACGTATCATTGAGACCACAAAATTTGCTTTCTGAATGCTTACCACACTTTTTAAAGTTAACACAACTACCGCATTTAAGAAGCAAATCAGATTTCCTTGCTCATCTGCTTCAGCACATCGTGCTCCAGGTTTATTACCCGCTACCTAATAACAAAGCCCTGTGCATCCCACTCAGAGGTAGGGACACCTCTCTGCCTCCGCATTAATGAGGCAAACTTCTAGTTCACAAAAGCTAATAATGCCTTCAAGGCATCTCTCCTTCTCTTAGTATTTTCTAATCAAAGTATTAAAATAAGAGTTTTATATCCAGGCAATACGCTTCTCATAGTCGATAAAGGTAAACGAGGAATCATTTATATGATTTAGTTTATGAGAAGAGCATAGGAAGAGAATATAAGCAAAACATTTATTTCCCATCTGTATAAATGTGCAGTTGCTGTTTCTAATAAATCTTACTTGAAAAAAATGTCACTGTTATGAGAAGCGAGGGAGAGCAACCTGAGGCTTTTACCTTGATGGTGTTTCAGCCCCCAGTTCAGTTCAGATGAGTTTTTCCTTTTCTAGCCTTTGCCTCTACAGGCAGAAATCTCCCGGTGCCGAAGAAAACGTGAAGGGGGTTTATAAGTGAGAACGAGCCGCACAGCGCCACAAGGGGCACAGAACCCAACAGCACCGGGGGCAGGGGGGCTTTTTCAACAGCCCAGCACTGGCTGCATTGAGCAGTGGAGGAGAAATTAGGAGCTTGGAAAGGATAATGAATTAAAATGTCACATCCTCTTCATTTCCATTTCAGTCCTCATTTCCCTTATCCTTTTTGAAAGAAATATTTAATGGTAGAAATGAATTTTGTAATTTCCAATTTTTTTTTTTTTATGTTGGGAGATTTGGAAAAATGTTCTTTTTCCTGTGAAGTTCCTGATCTGACAAAACAGAATGAATCTTTTGCACAAAATTGCCAACTAATTTCTAGCAATTATTTCAAATGTTTAGGTTTTAGAAGGAGAAGTACGAACTGACGGGTTGTCCAGATTTCTGTCCTCCGAGGGACTACATGAAAGCATTGTATTAGTTGTTTGTAGGCTCGAAGTTGGGGGCTCCCTGAATAAGGACAACCTCTTTTGTCTTTCAGTTTAAAACTGTTTGCAGAAAGCTGTGTTCTGGCAATTCATATCTAGTGCAGGCACTGAAATCGGCATTGTTTCGCGTGTCTGTACATCAGAATATCATAGAGAACGATGATCACCGGAGAAGACCACGTGCCTCAACTACGGGTCCCTAGGAGTCCCCGGCGGAAATGGTGAAACCCTCTCCTGGGTTTTGCAGAAGGTGCCCCGCTGGCTCCAGCGGCCCTGGCAAGGAAGGAGCTGTTAGCACCTGCTCTACGTGAGCCCAGGGGACTCGTGCGGGGCTCACGTTTTTTCAGTTCCTCCCAAGAAATGACTTCTGTGCCACAGGGGCGCGGCAGCAGGACTCAGCAGCTGCACCTCAGCCGGCACAGGCGAGCCGAGCGCATCGGGGGGATGAAGGGGACGAGGCACCCGCGGGACAGGCAACGTGGCCAGCAGGGGCTGAGCGGTTCTGGCAGCTCCCGCTTGTTCGATATTTTGCAAACATCATCTGCTGGAAAGGCACCTGCACATAGCTCGGAGACCAGGCTGCTGTTGAAGCGCTGATTATGGATTCTTAATTATACAGGGCTTGATTTGAAACATTATATAGGTGGGAATAAGGTCATGCGAGCTCTACTAATGTCTCTTAAACTACCACTTTGAAAGGATGTTGAATCAGGACTATGCATGGAAATACAATTTAAATTGATACCTTCCATACACTAAATGTTCTGGGTTTTTAATGATACGGGATTCAGAGTGCTCCAGCTTGTTATAGCTACGTGGATCAAACCAATTTTTCTCTAAAATAAATAAGAGCTGGGGGAAAAATGGCAAAAATAGTAGTTCTATATTTTTAGAAAAGTTTTGAGAATATAATTCTGCTTTCCAACACAGTGATGTTATCTCCCTTAGTGATGTTACAGCAGGAAGAGAAATGCTAACTGGTTTACAGTTAATCCTGTAAAAAAATATGACCTCCCCCAGCACTCCGGGCGCGGGGCTCGGCTCACCGCAAGAGCCTGCAGCAGGCAGGAAGAACACCCGCATGTCACGTTGTCACCCTGCTGCTCTCACGGGCGTTAAATTCGTGATGCCAATGGCCTCACACAGCTGCCTGTGCTCAGGAACAATGGGGGAGGACGGGGAGCTTCCCTGCAGCCCCAGTGGTGGCAGCACCGGAGCTGTGGGGGCTCCTCCTGCATGGAAACCTCTCCGGTCCGACGTTAAACTTTAGTCTAATTCCTACATAACCCTCAAACAGTTTTTATCTGCTTGATATACGGTACCAGCACTGACAATTATTCATTTGTGCTGGCTGTTAGTGATCTTAATAAAATGTTGACAATGCCTTAGGGTAAAGCTTTCAAAAATGCTTTTTAATAAACTGTGAAAACTGTTGTCTCAGCAATTGGAAAATAATTAAGAAGCAATTACAGAAGTAAACAGAAATCCTGAGCATATAGTCAAGCTATTAAAATATGTTCTCTATGAAATTATTGCAGTCACACTGGAAAGAAAAGCTACATTTAAATAAGGTTATGGTTATAACAAACTGAAAAGAAAGTAAAAAAATGAAGTAATTCATACTGGAAGGAGTAACCACTCATTTTCATACACACACGCCCCATCACACAGTACATCTACAGTAGGTTTTCTTTCCTTAATTTTCTTATGCAGAATAATAGTTGAATATTTTGGAGCCTTTTTTTTTTTTCTTTCTAACAGAGTATTTCCTCTCGTGCAACTCTGCTGCCGACAGGTGTATGCAGATGCATGTCTCAGGAACTTGAAGAAGAACAAACCATTCTTTACCAAATTCTCAGCTAAAATTCCAGAGCTAGCACACCGGCGACTATGCAGATAATGTGTAAATACAGCCTCCTGTATTTCCACCCTTCCTCGTGTTAGGACCCTGGCTGAAGTCCTGCCCTCTCTCAGCTCAAACTTCACCTGCCAGATTTCGGTAAAGTTTTGCACAATGGGAAACTACATAGCAGAGCCTGGTGAGGCTCTTGGGGTGCAAGGTGGCTCCCTCCCCAGCCGTGATCCAAGCCCTTATGTGTGTTATCACCAAAATAAACTGTGCCTTCAAACTCTGAGTGGCCCTCCTGCTTCCCTTCTCCAACAAACAGATTACATTTAAATAGATACATTTAAATATGTCACATTCTGCACTTTTAAATATATTTTTGCTTATATATATAATATTATATATATTATATATTTAATATTACATATATTATTATATATATTTAATGTATATTTTTTGTTTTTAATATATTTGTTGTGTTAACAAAATCAGATGGGCATAAACCTGGTCTGAAAGTCACACACAATCAAGCCTGTGAATGGTTCTGGGAAGCTGAATCATGAGTATATGGTTGTGGGAACGCTTCTTGTTCCAGGTATGGCCAAATTAGACCCATTGCTCATCGAACTGAATGGCGTATTACAAAATCAATAAAATACTGCTGCAATAAAAGTCGTGCCCCTTTCATGTGCCAATATGGAAGGATGTTTCTGGTTATAAATTCTCTATGCAAAGTGCCCATTATCTCAGTGAAAAAGCAAAAATCAATGATGTTACCACTCATAAACCACGTTCTTTGTGACTGCTTCTCAGAACAAGCGTAATTGTCATACTCGGCCTGTCTTGTGGACTGCACCATAGCGATACAGAATATGATCAATGGCGACTCGAAGAAGAAATGGGTGCAAAAAGGCCGCACCAGACAGCAACCCACTGTCAAAAATCCGCCTTTCAGGCAGCGAGAGGGGCCGAGGGGCACGGCAGGAGCTGGGAGGGAGCCGGGCACCCTTGGGTGCCTCCCAGGATCCATCCCTGGTGCCGGCCCCAGCCCGTGCCCATGCCAGGCGTGCTCGGTAGGCTGGGCTGGGAGGCCGCCAAGCAGCTTCAGATCGCCAGCTAATAAAAAGATATATAACTCATCCCAAGTGTGAAAATGAAGAGCGAACGAGTGAAACTGCTGTTCAGTCATTGAAATCTGTTGAGTGGGTATTTTGGTTGTTTTTTTTAGGGGTAATTTCTTTAAACCTGCATGGGGTGGGATTGAGGAAAAAATTAAGCTAATTAGAGGCTGTCCTTTTTTTGTTTCTCAGCAAGATAACTGTTTGAGAAACTGGTCTATCTGCTATTTAGAAAACAAAATGGGAATCTTATGATGTTTTCTAATGAAAAAAAGGGGTTGCTTCAATGGCACAGCTGTATCAGTCAGGGCAGGATCGTCCCCCTCCAAGGCAGCTAAGCCAGCAATGGCCTTACTATAGGTGCTCATATAAGACAGTAAAATTGTCCGGCTATTAACACTCACACAGGATCAGGGAAATTGCATTCACTCTGGTGGAGATAAGGCTGCTTCCACCCTGGTGGGACCCAGCCACGTCCACAGCTCCTGCGGTGCACCGAGCTGCTCGGGGCAGGCACGGCTCCAGCAGCGGCTGCGGGCACAGGGCAGGTGGGCAGGGGAAGGGAGCGGTGCCAGCTGTACCTCCCCCCTTTTTCTGTTGTAATGCTGACATTTTTAAGCATTGGGCCATTTACTGTTTTTGTTCTGTACTAGGTATGTGCTTCAAGATGCACTTTTTTTGTTTGTTTCTTTCTTTGTTTGTTTGTTTTATTTTTCCCCCAGCAAAATTGGTGTATGTACTTCAAAAATTATAGAGGGAAGAATGTGTTCCTTACGTGCTGGAGAACAGAAACCCTTCTGCTGCTTCATGGGGGTTGCTCCTGTCCAGATGAGCAATGGCAGCATCTCTTTAGCTTAATGTGCATTAGTTATCTCAGTAAAAGAGAAAAAAAAATGCCTAAAGTCTTCCTGCTTATTTGGCCCTGTGCAAGGTGCTGTGTGCCCATGCTGGGCCGCCAGGTGCCCTTAGCACCGGTGGGTGCTGGCTGCCTGCAGGCACCAGGCACAGCTCCCAGCACCACGGAGACGATGTTCAAATTACAGCCCATAATTACATGTCCAAGGAGCTGGGCAGGGGGAGAACAGGGTCTCCCGAGAGCAGCCGTCAGGGCACCTACGTTACTGCAAACATCCTCGTCACTGAGGCAGAGAACAGGAGCCAAACTGGGTTAAATCCGGAGCAGAGCTGCAGAAGCTGAGAGGCAGGGAATTGCTACGTGAAGAGGGGATTGTGGTGAAGCAAACGCTGCTGGCCAGAGCTTCTCTGGCACACGACGTTGCCCAGCTGGGGCAGCAGCAAACCACAGCCCTTGACACCGAAGGGTCCCAGCAGGGCCCCCGCGCCCTCCTGGCCCCGGGGCTGGGTGCCCACCGCACTACGGCACTGAGCAGCCGACACCTTGCAGCTTTTTAGTGCAGCACAGACAAAAGACTTTCATCTTTCCCCCTCACTCTTTGCCATAGACTCTATTAAATTACATGCAGGCAACGAGTTTATTTGTCAAATGTACTTTGTGCTGACTCAGCATCCCGGTTATCTGTTGGGCATTAAATTTCACATCGGTGTGGAGCCGTTTTTGTTTCCCTTGGTGAATAAATTACAAATGCTAATTTCTGTTCAGCAGAAGCAAAGATTAAGGCAGCATAACAGACAGGCATGCCAAAATATTTATTGAATAAGTTGCAAAAGCAAAAGAAAAAGGCTGCGTATTTCTAACTGAACACCGAGCAGGACTCCACAGCTGAATTTCAGATCAGCTCCTTTATTCACCCAGAATCCAATTTGGTGCAAGTATATTATATCCGACATCTGTATTCTGAAATCCACTGCTGAATAAGCTTTTAAAATTATATTTTCTGTAGTTTCGGTGTATACTTGCACATATGTTCCTTAGTAAATCACAGTAATGACCCTAATTCCATGTGGAGGACCTAAACCAAATGCTGTCCGTGGACTGGTACCCCACCTACTCCACAGCTGCTCTACAAGGTTATCATTCATTTCCCTCTCTATTTCCATCCAGGCTGCTGTAAAATGAATAAGGAGAACAACCAACTGAAAGCTGTTATAAAAATATTTGAACTGTAACACTTGCATTAATATCTATTTTGGTACCTCAGTTAAAGAAATGTGCATTTCCATTTCAGCTTCCAGAGATGTGGTGAGATGTCTTTTTTTTCCCCCTATGAATGCAGGAACTGAGCTGGGGTACATGGGCATAGCAGGAAGGGGGTTAACTGCATGCCACCACTTTGTGGCAAATCTCGTTTAAGCTCCCATGATGGGAAAGAAACAAAAATGAAAAAAAAAAATGCAATCATCAAACCAATGTGGTTAAAAATCTAAATGCATACATTGAAATATTTTTAGTGCACCCACAGAGAAGCAAAACCCCAGTTTGAGAGGTACTTTTTGGAGAAGCTAAGGACAGAGGTGGACCCCTGCGGCCCCACCACGCACAGGGCAGTATCTCCCCCTGCGGGCACAGAGCCCCAGAAGTGTGAGCCCTGCGTCCGTGTGGACACCTGCCCCTCGCCCAGCCACAGCACTTCTCCGTCCCCCTGCAGTCCTACAAAGCCTCCCTGTGCCCAGCACTGCCCGTGCACACCTCTGGCCAGGGGGGCCGCAACACCGTGGGGAAGTCCTGCATCAGCCATCACCATGCCAGAGTCGTTATGAACTTTTTTTTTTTTTTTTATTCTCCTAGATTTAGAATGATATTTCAAGCTGTTTATAGAATCGCATGTATTTTTAATATGTATATAGAAAAGCTAGATTTTAGTCTACTTTTGAAAAGCAGTTTCTATAGCATCGTATTCAATTTTGCAGGCATTAAAGACTTGATTTTGCTGCATAAAATAATCAGTTATGCTGTGTCTGCATTAAATAACGGAGACGTATATTAGCATTTCCATGTCGACCTTCTGTCATAGTGAATGAATGCCACACGCCACATATGGGCTCATTAGATAACATCCAACAGGTTAATATCCATCAATGTGTTGGGTTTCATTTATGCTTGTATAAGTGCTTTTAGATATTCCGGCAAATCAGGCCAGTGGAAAGAAAATTTGAAGAAAGCCAAAATAATTTGAGAGAGCATTTACAAAAATGAAATGTTGAACTTAACCATTTCGGTGGGTGTTGAGTCTAGGAGCAGCATGTGCTAGAAACAGCCTTGTTCACCTTTGATATCAAGGAAGAAAAATAGTGCAGCACTCACTTTTAATGTGAACTGCTCAGAGAAGTTAAATTGGATAATAAATAAACTTTAGAAAATAATGATCTGTTTGCAGACAGCTTCTAAAATTATGTGAATAAATCAAAGAGCATGATTTCACCCTTATCACCGCTAAAAGCCAGATTATAACATTGAAGTTATCAACAAATGAAGCTTTAGTATCCCCTGGCCTCCTTTTGCCAGGAGTCGACAACTTAATGGCACACCGGGGGACAGTGTCCCTTCGGTGCTGGGCGGGGTGCCGTGTGCCCGAGGCTGGCAGGTACCGCAGGTATCTTTTAGGGAAGAAATGAGGTGAATAAGCAAGGCAGTGGTTCTGAGGTGACCGGAGAGGGAAATGAGGCACCCCTAGAAATGAGGCTGTGGCTGCAGGGAGGCCGTTTGCACCTACTGCTGCAGCTGCACGGTCCGGCAGGGCCAGCACGGGAAGGAAATGGGGTGTCTCCACACCACCTAATTGTGTGGGGAGGCACTGAGCTGCTCTGCACAGGGGGTTCTGCTGGAAAACAACGCTCATCGGGTCGGTTTGCTCCACTCCCCCTGGGAACGGGCTTTAATTCACCTGGTAAAGGGATGTGCTCATAATTTATAAAGTAATCCTACGCAGTTATGTGCCTGTACACTTGTATGTGTGACTTGCGTGGGTACACATATATAGTCTCATATGGAACCGCTTGTATAAATAAAATGCAAAGTCTGATCGTTTTAACTGTTTCCACCAGCTTTCTATTTCGGTTCCCAGGTGGAAAAGTTCCTTTTACACCCAGGCTTAAAAGTAGTTGTTTGGCTTTTTCACTTTTCCCAGTGACAAAGTGAATGATGCGTAATAGCCGCATTTACAGAGTGCTTGAATCACTAACCATATACTACTTTCTTCACGAAAAGCAGAGTTGTCATGGTAACAGCGCAGACTGATATTTAATTCCACTTAAGTGCACGCAGAAGGTAAGAGCAGAGGGGTCTCGGGGGTCAATGAGTCCTGGTCCTGCTGCCACCCGTCCCTTCCATCGCGTTAACACAGCGCCTCTCGGGTAAGCTGAGGTAACGGGATGCACGTAAACAAAAGCAGGAATTTCCTCCGTTTGCCACTGAGGCTTGCTATTGATGAGAGAAAAGTAGTCATTTGTGGAGTTATTTCGGCTGAGGGATATGTGACTGGCATCACGAAGAGAACCATGACATTCTTCTGACAAGTAATATCAACAGTAATTGGCTTCATTTCTCTTTCAGTGTCTCTATCGTTAATGAGATTTGTGATCTAATTTTTCATATCTTTGTCATATCAGTTGGGAATAATTTTTCTAACAAACATTTATGGACATAATATGTGCACATTCATCGAATACGTCCTTTACAATCCAGTGTACTCCAGAAAGTATTTCTATTCTGACAGATGAGTTTAATAAAAAAACTCAGCTGAGCATTCTGAAACATAAGAATTCAATAATAATAAAAACTTAACCTAGCCCAAATCAAAGCATTTTTTCTAAATAGAGAGCAAGCATGCTCATATTTAGGTCTCATAAAACCATTTCAATCCATTGATGTGCCGTGATGCTACACACATTATTCCCATTTTACAAATGAAGTGATTAAAATACACAGGAGCAAAGCGAATTGCCAAATTTACCTGTCAGTTACCTCTTAAAATTTACTTACAGCTCCTTGCAGAGCGCACAGGAGAACCTCTTCTGGGCCTGATGTTCAACTGACATCAATATCGAGCCTCTACAAGGAGCCAGGAGTGAGGGATACAGTCCAGGTCCAGCCATTTTCTGAGTGAGATTTAGCCCAAGGCCCTCGGTTAGGATGAGCTGCCGATCCCTGCTTTGTGGACTCAAGGATCGAATATATATTTTAAATCACTCTGGGAAAAAAAATGAATGACATATTTGATGTTTCAGAGGCATAGCTGTGTTCCTCAAGCACTACAACCCCCACAGAAGCAATGTGTAATGAACACATCACAACTTCTGAAAACATTATGGATACATACAGGCTGAATAATAAATTTCCCCAGGAAAATGTAAGAAGCCTTTTCTTAACGCTAGCACTGTGAAATTAAGGTATTTAATCTAAAATATAAATTCTGGTTCCTAAATTGCTTCTAACTAGATGGATACATTTTCCGATGTGATAGATTATTCCCCAAATACCTTGAGTTTAAAATAATTTTAAATTTTAAGACGCTAAGCTACAGCTGACATTATAATCGTATCCTCTAGGAAATTGGCACCAAAGCTTACATACATGTGTATCTCGGCACTACTGCATCCCCTGTACGAGGTGTGCACACGCAGTAATTTAAAAGGGAGATGTGGGCTTTGCTCCCAGTCCCCCTGCTGTTCTGCTGCATGGAGTCCAACGCCGCTGCTCGAACCCAGGCTCCCCCCGGGGTGCTCTTCCCTCCCGCTGGAGAGCATTGCAGCGTGGTGACATGCCCCGAGTGCACAGCGAGGAAGAAAGCACACGTCTGGGCTTCCCAGCCGAGGAGCGTGTTGGGAAGTGCTTTACGCCCTTATTGTCAAAGTTATGGAGCAAGCACATTTCTGAAGTTTTGTGTTGGCTTTTAATAACCCAAATTCTTAGCTGTAGATGAGCAGCCTAGTGTCTCTCGCTGGCAGTGACAAAGCAGTACTGTCTTAATAATGACAAACTCTACTGATGTACCATGTCATAGCTGCAGAACTGCTATATAAAACCTTATGTGCTTAACCTTCAAGCTGCACAGCAATAGGTTTTTCAGTAATAAATGTTTTACTCCTGAACTTTACACAATTGAGTATGTTTTGTAGCTTGTGTGTGTCATCTCCATGCTCTGCGTGCACTTTTTCAGGATTCTCTATAGCTGGTTATTTGAGGTGGCTGACTAATTGCTGACAAGAGGATGATACCTTCATGTCTATTACCAAGAAAACGAGCACAGTTTGATAACTTTGGACACATTTTCGAGACCAAATTTCAAGCATATATTTCAAAGATCCACAAAATATCACAGTGAGTTGTTCCTGCTTTACTTTGCTTCAATCCCATCGTCTAATATTAGCAGAACTGACATTAGCTGTATACTAACAGAATTTTTCATAGATGATTCTAATATAGAGACTGTATAGCAGACGTCACCTTTTCTTTGTGGTATAATAAAAGGAAAGAAAAGGGAAAATAAATAAAATGCCTGTTTTAGGGATTTTTAAATATAGTGCAAATAGGCATTTTCTTTTTAGCCACCTCACCAGTATGAAAGCATTTAGGCAATGAGCAAGACTTACTTCAGCTTCAGTGTGACACTCAGACGACAGCTACACGGGTTGTCACCGTAAGAAAAGGGCAGGCAGGACTCAGGCCGGCCCGTCCTCGCATGTTTTATGGAACAGAACTGCGGCTCTGCCTTTGCGGTCTGTGATACCACCTGCCCTGGACAGACTGCTGTCCTAGATCAGAACGTGGTCTGCGGATTGTTCAAAGGGAGAAGGAGCAAGCGCTGAACACAGGAATCGCTGTCCAGAGCGCTGCAGCGCCACTGAAATCAGGGAGCGACCTCTGTCCCTAAGCGGGGAAAAGCCCAACGGGTTACGCAGAGGAACTGGACAGCCAACCCTTTCCCCCTCCCTTTCTGTCCGTGCAGCAGTCAAAGGGAGCAAAGTCAGCCCTGGAGGCAGAAGCTTCCCAGTGTGGTGGCTGGGCCTCTGCAGGGATCTCCCATGCGAACAGTCACTACTGTCTGGGCAAGCTGAGATGAATCCCAGCTCCAGACTATACAGCTCTCATCCACTATCACAATTACTGCTCAACTTAAGCAATGTTTTCCTCAGGTATTGTGCCAGGTGTGATTAGTCTGAACAGCAAAGGAGTAATATATTTTACTGTCTTTGGTTATTTCTCTAGTGTTAGACAAGTATTTTGTAATGGGAGAAATAAAGTTGGAAATGGTGCAGAGCAGCATCCTAATTACCCTTAGGAGATTCTGGATGAGCAGAGAAAGACCTGCAAGGTCATTTCGTTTTGCAATCTCACCACAGCTCAACGTATTGCAGATATTACCTGTCACTACTCTGAAAGAAACTTTTCCACCCCCAGTGCCCTGAGGCTGGTCACGGACCTTCAGCTGGTGGATGTCCTTAGGGTATCATCCTAGGGACCTTCTTCCAAACGATTTGGATGCTGCCGCTCATAGCTGGCACATTTTTGTGGCGTGTAGCTCAACCGCACGATACGCAGTGCCTCTGTTCCTTCTGTGTGGGTCTCCGGCTGACAAGCAGCAGAAGAGCCGTGGGCAGGAGGGACCCAGAGCCTGCATGGCCTGCAGGGAGAGCGGGGCTGGTAGCCGGGGCGTGCAGTGGTGGCCACCACCAGGCACAGCGCCGCTCGTCCCCCGCCGGGCTGGCACGGCCGCCTGCTGCCTGGTGTCGCTTCATAAATTATGCAGCAGATGATGTAGAAATTGCATGTGCTCCTCCCACGGGCTGGCACAATGGCTCTGAAAACATTTATTAATTCAAGGACATAACCCGTAAGTCCAGGGCTCTACGCCTCTCCCCGCCACGTGCCATAAACCCAGGACGCGGGAGCTGGCTCTGGGACTGGGGCCATGCTCTGACGCTTGAGCACTTGCAACAAGCCATCTAGCAAAACGACCTGGCAGTAATTTGGGCTCTTAGAGTGAAATTTGTTGAAAGATCAGTATAAAATACGTGAATTGAGGTTACATGCTACAAAGCATTCCCCACACTGCAGTAAAATTCACAGTGAAATTCAGCAAAATGTAGCTCTGTGCTGAAGAAGCAACACTCCTCCAAAAACCACCAGAAATTTATGGTGAGTATTTCTTATTTTTTCACAGATTATAGAATTATGTTTGATAATAATCAATAGGAAAGAAGGCTTAAATCTTTAAGGAGCTTAGGCTCCTAATTCCAACTGAAATAAAGAAGAGCCAAGTGCTGTAGTATCTTAAAAAAAAAACCACAATTATTCCCTACGATAGGATGTGACTTAACTGAATAAGAATACTCACGTGCCCTGCAGCATTAACTGTGGGTTGTAAGCAATTTACAGGAAATCATTTGTTTAATTTTTTCAGCATATTTTTCAGGTCTGTATGCTGTAGTGCTGTTATTGATAATTGGCAACGTTGTTAGTAATGTACAACGTGCATGTTCCTGATAAGAGTGTTGATGTCTTTGTTGCAGTGACTATAAAAAGGTCTATTTATGAGTCACAGAAATTTTTGTCTCTCATAACCATTGCTAAAAATTTAAATATTAGCTTTGCTTTGCTGATGGTGGTAAAGAGGAATTAGGTATATGCAATGAGCAACTAGAGAAATGATAAATACCACAGGCAGAAAATTGTAGTATTCACTCATTTTGTACCAAGTTTTCATAGCAATAATGCCAAGAAAGTGATATCCAAATAGCACAGAACCTTGCTTTGCTCAGATCAAGGTGAAGAGGAGTTGCTTCAGCTCTGCATTGTGATTTCTTACAGGAGACGATGGAGTAAGTAAAAACAAGCCCTTTGAGTTGTGCTGGATACATTCAGGCTGCTATTCAAAAGGATTACTAACAGAACTTTCCCCACAGATCAAGACTTCTCACAATTACAGATTTTCTGCCTGTGAAATCAGAATCCAGAGACCACGACCAGGATGCTGCGACAGGTGCAGACCCCACGGAAATGCTCAAGCTGCACCGATAAATATTTTTATCTCGCTAAGTGGCTTTTGAAATTCTGCTTCATCTTCCTTTGTTAAATGGTCTCCAAAAGTCTGTTTCTCCATTTTTCTTGCTAAGCATTTTAAATTTTATTTATCACAATGATGGAAATGAAGCAAAGATATGCAGAAGAGGACTTCAGGTGTGTTGGGAAGCTCTGCAGGCTGCCTAGACCTCCATGTTACTGCCGAGGAGGTCATCAGCATTACCATAGGGTGCTTAAAGGTGATGACCCTGCCTGAGTTTTCTAAAAATTTGTGCACAGAGAGACTGGAAAGGACCAAAAGAGCAGAAACAGAGTGAAATCTTAATGACCAGAGGGCAAAGCCCTGGGATGAGCAGAGGGTTAAATTAGGCAGAGTGCTGGGTACAGGCTGCTTAAGGAGGAAAAGAGAGCAGGCTGGCTTGCAGGGTTGAAAAGCACGGAGAAGAGCAGTGCAGGATGGAGATCCCAGAGACTGAGAGGCAGCAGCATGGTGCCTGGGGGGTCTGGGGGGGGATCAGGGGGCAAGGGCGGGCTCAGTCCTGCCACTGGAAAACCCTCAGAGAGAAGCAGCCAAGCACAGCCCAGGCTGGGTGCAGCCGCGCTGGGAGGAGCACTGGGCCACGTGGAAGGTGGTAGAAAATGCAGTGCCACAGCATCCAAAGCCCTTCAGGAAGGAATAAAGCACCTCATCATCCCCAGCGTGAACCATTCACTGCTTGAGACTAGAAGGAGACCGTAACTGGGAGGAGTTCTCACATCCAACCCCTTTCTTTGCCTTCTGCTCCTCCTGAAGCATGCGGTGATTTATTAGACGTTGAAGAAGATGTTAAGCTGGTTGTGGCACAGCGTGAGATGCGAAGCTGTGCCCGCATCACTGAGGAGACGTCAGATCTTAACGAGGTGGCCGTCATTAGGAAAAAAGCCAGAACAGCTACAGGGAGCAGGGATTGAGCTGGCCCAGTGAGCAGATGGCAGAAACTTCTTGATCTCCTGATAATCTTCCCCAAGATCAGCAGCAGATCAAACGTCTTCCTACTCCTCTAATGTGACAAGACACAAAGACAAGGGCTCGCCTTGCCAGGCGGGCACAGCCCCGTGCCGCGGGTTTGATGAAAGGACGTGTGCTTAAAAGCTCCTTTGTACTGCTCATACACTTCTCTTCCTCTCTTTCATCAGATATTGCTTAAGTATGTTCTCTGATAGCAGAAACGCCTTTTAAATACTTGTCTGTAATACACTTCAGTGGGTGTATCAGACGTCCTCTTCCATTTGCAATGAAGACTTGCTGCTGGATCTGCAGCTTGGCCTCCTCCAGCCTGCCGCAGGAGGCTCCAGGAAAGCAAGAGGGACTGCCGGAGTAAAATAAAGCTATGGAATGAAGACCTGCTTCTTAACAGAACAATAATGACCCTGCTATGGGGACTGCTGGCCTGCAGTACCTGCAGGATAATCCAGACCTGTCTGAGCAGGCCCTGAGCAGCACGACCTGGCTTCGGGCCTGCTGCGAGCAGGACGTTGGTCCAGAGGTGCCATTTGTTGACTTTTCAAAACAAGCTTACACTTCAGCAGCATATAATAAGAACGAAAGTGTAAAAGCTTGCCATGTGAGCGTTAGAAAAGTTGATGACTGGATTGTTTTGTGCCAGTAGGAATTGCTTCATGTTTAGCACAATTTCTATCACTGCAAGGTCGCTCGCAGCCTGGAGAGGACACCAAGCGGCTCGGGTCAGGCTGAGCTCACGCAGGGTGAGCGAAGCCCCAGGCTTTCACACGTTTTTACAGTCTTTTCCTCTTGTGGCTCTAGCTGCTCTCACTAGCGTGCCTTTTCTTTCCCACTATGTTGTATACAAGAGCAGGACCATAAATGCCCAGTGTTTGAAGCAAGGCAATATCACTTATGTGCATGGTGGCATCATCACGTTTCAGTTACACTTTCTGTTCCAAGGCTTTAAACAACCAAACATTTTGCTTGTCCTTTTATGCAAACTGCTGCCTACTCAGCAGATACTTTTATTAACTCTCCACAGTGATGCCCGTGTCTTTTTCATGACTTTTTGAAGTTAATTTAGAACTCACCAGTGAGTCACAGTTCATACCATTCCTTCTAATGCGCATTGTTTTGCATGTCAGCAGAGCAATCCATCTGTTACGCTGCTGCCCTCTCTCCCACCTTTATTAAATCCTTTGGAAGTTTCCCTCAGACTGCCCCTCCAGCTGACTAGCTGAAATAGCACGCTGCGGGCACGCTCTGCTGCCTCCCCAGGAATTAAGGATGTGTTGAATACCACGGACCTGGGGTCCCACGCTGGCAGCCTCTGGTGAGCTTGCTCCTCCTCTCTGCTCTCTGTCTCTGCAGGTATCAAAGCGCTGCACCTCCTGCCCCAGTACTGCTCAGTTCCTTACCAGCCTCTTGCAAGGTTTTCTGGGAATATTCTGGCAGCCTAAATAGTTATATCAAGTGTTTTATATCTGGTTTATGCACTGTGTCTAGACATGCTGTAAAATCGCCACTAGATTAGGGAGGAGTAACCTGCAGCTGCAGAAGCCATGCAGGCATCTCACTTTCAGTGCTTGAACAGAACAAATGGATTTCCTTAGTGTCTCCTCTGTTATGACAGACAGATGAAAAGAAAAGGAGCCGCTCACATCTGAAGTCTGATCACTGAAAAAGGCTGATAAAGAACAAATTCTCCCTCACATCTCATTTGTCTTGCACAGACTGACTCAGACTTTGTTCGAAGAAGAAACCAACGGGAGCTGCATCGAGGTGTGCACGAGAGGTGCAACACTACAGCTTTGGAGCGTGTGCTGGGGCACGGCAGTGTCTGCTTTGAGCCCTCTGAAATGAAGACCTCGGGGACAGAGCACAGCCCCAGGCCCCCTGGAGGACTCCCGGATGCTGGTGGAGCCCAGGGCACCACACAGGTGCATTTGCTGGTGGGAAAGAATGTGTTTCAGGAAATTCCCCAAAGGAAAACCTGCAAACATTAATGAAGAATATAACTCACCAGCCTATTGGGGGAGAAGTTTTGCCTAATATTTTAGGAGCTGAAGAGAAAACTTAGGTGGAATATCTGTCTATAAACACATACATACACACACCTCCCAGCTAGGCAGCTGCCTCCCTATGCCTGCTTTAGATCACCAGCTTCAAATGCATACTGCAGATAAAGTTTATGTGTTCAGTTACTCAGAGATTAGAAATGGGATTTCTACAATTACAAAACTAAAAGACATATGCTTTGTTGTTGAAAGATCTGTCCATACAAACGCAGCTCCTGGTAATTAAATATGCCCTTCTATCAAGCTGGGAAAGACAGAGAGCAAAGATTTAGAGGCAACAGAGGGAATCTAAAATTAGACTCGCACTATACACAGCATTACTTAGGGAAAACAGAAATTATTTTCTCCACTTGTAAAGTCCCTAATATTCCCAGAGAGAGACTTTCTTCTGCAACACATTAAGAAGATGTATCAGGTTTTAAGCCTTCCAGGGTATTTGGGGCAAGGTGCTCTGCTAGGGAATAACACACTTCTTGAAATGAGGAATTCAGCCACCACTGGATTTTTTTCACATTGTACAAACACACAGGCAGATAACCTGCATGTGCAATTCCGAATCTCAGCCGAACATCACCACTACTTTTCTCTTCATATGCCTATCTTCAGTTGCTTAAGATATCAATCTCGTTCCCTTCCCCCCATTTCCAATGTGCGCGCAGCGGCTGCAGCATGGGTACCTGGGCAGAAATGCCTCAGTGCTCCATCAGCTCCAGCAGGCTTTAACTTCTATCTGCATGCACACTTGCTGGCCTAAAAACAGAAGGACATTGCAGCACTGTCGTGAAGTGCATTACGTGAAGACTGCTTCATGTAAATGGTTGCTTAATACACATTTCTCAGCTGTTGGGTTTGCAGTTCTGAGGCACTGTCACAGTGTTACCTTGAGAACAGGTATATTGTCGTAGCCATCTGATTTTATGGAGTTTTCTATTCTAAGGTAATACCATGGCAGACTTAGGCTTTACTTATTATAAATGAGGTAAACAGGAAATCTGAAGAGAGGAGAGAAATACGATCACTGCAAATTGAGCTTTTAATTAATGCATCTTTTACCTGAACTTCATCTGCTTTTCCCCACTATTTCCTCTTCTGCAAGTGCTGTTTGGTGTGACAGGAAATTAATTAAATTCGAAGCTCTCATCAGCTAACCAAAAGAAACATTAATTTTGGTACTGAAAACCAAAGTCCTGACTCACAGCACTTCCAGGCAATGCAGTTTAACACCTGCTGATGGACAGTGCCAGCTATAGCCATTTGCTTCATCTGCAGCCGCCGCCACCATCAATCACCAGAGGAGCGCAGGTGAGTGAGAGTTCAGTGATGCAAATGTGCATGATGAGAAATGGCACCCTCTGACAGCACCCGCAAACGTGCATCTGCCTTTAGAGTTTTATTACGCAGTGACATGCCAAAAAATATTATAGTTCGATGTTATTTGCTTGTATGAAAGCCTTTCCAGTGATTTGGGAAGCCCTAAATCCGTAATTAATTATTTAAATGTAATTAATATTAACTTTGACATCCAGACATCGGGGGGAAAAAAACAGTCCTTAGTATTATTGACAGGTTTCAACACATCCAAGTTTTGTACCAGTTGCTGTCACCATGAAGATTTTGTCTTGTGATCTGCTGCTTTATCAGAGCAGTTTCAAGCTACAGAAGAAGCTGAGCTTGTTTGAACTTCACTGAACTTGCTCAGAAAATAAGACCTAGCAGCCGCGATAAGAAGTGAAACTTCTGGAAGTGTTTTTCCCCTGAGGTGAGAAGGATCGATCCAGCTCTGCTCTCGTTACAGTCCGTAAGGGACTAGCGACTTGGGGGCAGCGATTTCACAGCTCGGGTGTGCCCACAAACACTCCTGAAGAACCGCCAACTGCCTTAAAGTACTGTTGGCACATCGCTGGCACAGGTTTGGTCCTTACCACGCAGGGTTTCCTGCACGGCACCCAGGCTGGAAGCAGCCCCCAGGGACGTGGTGCTGAGCCCTGCTGGAGCCATGGGCTCCTTGGTGCCCTTGGGCAGGCAAACGGCCCGGCCTTGTGCCTTAGAGCACGACTTCCAAATACGCCTTTTTCTGAACGAAACCTACCAGTTCACATTGCCATCCCTATTGCGTGTTATCGTGCTGAGAACGTCGCCTCGATGCCATGCCTCAAGCAATAGCCAGCTGCTAGCCTGGAAAAGAGTAACATGTCTTTGAAAATGTTCAGCGTTCTCTTGGCTTTACTTCTTTGGGGCTTTAAAATAAGTAAAAACTTATTGAAAAATGCTGCCTATAGCACATGAAACAGGGTTAAAACACCTTTCACTGGGGTTTGGGGCAAATCCCCTCGTGAGGACAGGACGGAGGGGCCCCTCGGTGCGGGCAGGCCGGACCTGGCCGCCTCCTGCCCGATCTCGTGCACAGCTGGGGGACACCTCCCTAGGGGCACCATGTGCCTGACCCCGTGCGGCACTTCCCAGGCCCCACCAGCGGGGTTTTACACCCTTAAAATGCAGAAGCTCGTGCCTGGGAGCTGGGGGCAAGGCTGGGAATCAGCTCTTGGTTGAAACCCATCTCAACACAGGCGGACGTGTAGCATATGGTTTTCGTTTTTTTTTTTCATTTTTTTTTCACATTTTATACACAAATTTAAAATTTATATTTTTTAAATTAAAAAAATATAATATAATATATTAAACTTTTAAATTAAAAATATAATATAATAAAATTAAAAAAATAAAATACACAAAATTACACATTTACCTGTGTGTAAATGCATTTTATATGCACCAAAAGTGTTTTGGTCCTCTGCTTCTAGACATCACCTGGATTTTGTATCTGTCTCACAAACTGGCATGAAGGGAAAATCCAGTGGTGTGACCGGTGACAACCATTCTAGTTTCCCCAAACTAGAGCTAGTTACGGACCTCTTGTTCTTGTCAATGCCGTAACTTTAAAAATGCAGTAAAACTGTTCAGTACTTTCACTGAATATTTATCTTTTCAAACCAAACATTACTGCTTGCATAACCATAAATGATGAGAACTGAAGATAAAATACACAGGCAAATCTAATGCTGATGCTTCTTTTTCTAAACAGCACACTTTCCTTCCCCAGGGCGCCGCCTCTCTTGTTGGACAGGCTTTCCCTGCTTTTCCAGATGTGAGCCGGATCGTTGCCAAGTCCCCGTGGCACTCCCCTTGCCTCCCTGCGATAAGGGGGCTTTGACTTTTGCATGTAAAAAATGATGAATTACGAAGAGTTGCTCGCAGCGGAGCTGCTTTGCTCAGAAGATCACAAGGCAGCAGAAGCCTGGCCAGAGGCGAACAGCTACCGATACCCGCATCAATGGCAGCACGTGAAGACCCAGGTGGCAGTTTGCATTTTTAACATATAAAATGAAATTTAAAGGACCTCAGAATAAATGGAGAGTAGAAATGGGAAGAGAGATCCTGATGAAGGGCCGGAAGACATTGTCCAGAGCCAGGCAGGACCTTCAGGGAGAATTAAGCTCTAAACCATGGAGCGTACAGAAAGCGTTGCTTAGAGCCAGGGCACAAGCAGTAAATAGCAAGATCATCACTGATCTGAACACAGTGGACTGCTGCTTATGTGCAAGGTTTCTGGACAGAAAATACCTTTTTCCATTCCCATAAATGTTCTGGGAAGTACAGAAAGCTAACCTGGGGGTAGCTTCTGCTCATAGGGAGGGAGAGGGTGAGTAAGTGAGAAATAATAACAGCTTGTTTCCAAGCGCAATCTACAGGCTGCAAGGTATTTGTCCACTGGAGGAATTTTTTCCTGATAAAAAGCATCTTCTAAAAGTCTTTGATGGCTGAGTCTGAAAAAAATGGAAACTCATATCTCATCACAACCATGGCTAGAAGTCATGTTCGGTAATTAAGTAACTAATTGTCTTGGATAAAATGGGAGAAAAAATCTAATTCTTTTCATTTCTACCGCCAAATTTTTTAAGAAATATTTCCCCATAAGTAATAATAATAATAATAATAAAGTTAAAAATGAATTGCACACTTAGGAATTGCTCTACATTATCTCAGACTTCACAGCAAACAGACTAAATTCTCCAGGGATTAAACATCAGTTTAACTATAAATCCAGCACAATGACAATAGACTGTTTGGCCAGAGGTACAAATAAGGCTTTGCTCTGTGCAATAAATTTCATGTCCTCCTTTTCTACTAAGGCTAAGAAAGAAAGAAAGAAAGACACAAGTGAGATTGCCTGTATTTCAGCAGTCCCTGCTGCAGCAAACTCACCAAAGTGGAAAAGCTTTGGTTCCAGTTTGAAAAGGAATTATGTACAAAAGAAAGAACCTAGCAAAAGCTTTTCCATGCTCAGCTCAGTAATACATATGAAAAAATATATTGATATATGCATGGAGAATAAATAATTTATCCACTCCCCTCCCGCTGTTATTTCAGTTATACTGCAAAGGTTTCTATCAATGCATAAATTATCCATTCTTATGAAAACATGTTTTAATTCTGTTTCTTTTATTTGAATTTTAATCCAATTCTTATCTAGCATTGGTATATGAAAACATTAAATAACAATAATAGTGAATACATTTTGAATGTGTATGTAAAACTGCTCATGCAGGAAGCCTAAATTTTACATCCTTCCAATGGCTAGAAAGAAAAATTGGCACCAAATGGCACGTCAGATCCAGGAGGCAGCAAGCACCTCTTGGCTCATACAAGCAAGCTATCTACAAAGACGGCACATATAATTGGGAAAAACCACGAATACTTTCAAGGCATTTTGTGAACAGAAGAATGAAAAAATAGCTAACTAGGGAACTTGCATTAAACAATGCACCCGTCTCTACCATCTAATTTTCTCAGCGGGATTCTTCTGTCTCATCTTAAACACGACACGTTAGTCTGTGTCTGGTTCAACTGATTTCAATATTTTATCTTCATATTCAAAATACTTTTATTTTCCTATGTGCCTTGAAACTTTCCCCACATTATGCTCTGGATTTCAAAACAGTTGTGCCCTAGCAGTGCCACAGAGGCCAGGAAGGCCAGGCTTTAATGTTAGGAAATTCTCTGTCTCACCCATAGATATCAGTTGTTATCCCGTGGCTATCACCGTTAACAAATGTATTTTAGTATTAATGCACGGTAATATATGACAGATTAAATTTTAAAGTTGACAAAGTACAGATATTTGACCTGTGCTATTTTAGCATTCATATTTCTAGAATACACTTCTTCTATGCTTCAAAGGCAAATGCTGTTCCATAAAGATGCCTCTTAAGGTATTTTCATTATCTGGTACAATAAATTAGCTAAATGCAGTAATTGTTCAAATCCAGTGCAAAAACAGACTGTTATAAAAATCTGAGATGCTCCTTATCATGGGTTCCTTATCTTGCGCACTGCAGGGAGGTCTCCTGTGAGCCTCGTCATGTACACGCAGCCCCGGCCCAGACCCCACAGGCTTCAGTGGGGCCATTCTGGCATCAGCTTTTACAGCCATCATTTTCCTTCATTTATGATTATCCATAGCTCCAACAGCACACAACATAATCAAGAAAATACAGGTATAGGATATACCATGCTACAAAATGAACAGACGCATAGGAAACGAGACTCCCGCGTCTTCCAGCTGAAGCCCAGCCACAAGAAGGGGCGGGTGGGGAGCCGGGGTGTGCATAGGGCTGCGGGGACGTCCCCGGGGCTCGCGTCCCAGGCAGGCAGCAGCAGCCCCGGCTCTGTCCCGAGCTCAGCATTTCGCACAGACAACTCGCAAGGCACAGCGCACAGGGGGAGCATGCTGTTCTGCTGCAAGAGCAAAGCGTGAGTTGCAGATGGCAGAAAGCGCCAAGGCACAAATTTGCTTGACACAGCACTTAAGCCTGAGTATATGTTGCACTGGACAGGCACTAAATGACGAAGATAGCTGCTGATAGATAAAGAAATCCATTACCAAGGTGAGAGGAGGTGAACTTTGAAAGTACAAATCAATCATCTTGTGTTTTGACTGTTTCATCTGTCTTTTAAAGAGCAGGGAATGAATGACTTGTTTGAAGCAGACAATGGTACTGTAATTTCTTTAGCTATATATATAATGGCGTCATGAATATGCATCTTCGGAGATTAAAGAAAGCCCTTTTTCAGTCTCTGACATACAAAACTCTGAATTTGATTATTTAAATCATAGTAAATTATCAGTGCAATTATCACGCAGACAAAACAAGTAGATTATTATTCTGTGCAATTCTCATTTAAATGAATGGGGGAGAAACAAAAGAAAAAGGAAAACCATCTTAACCTTCAAAATGAGCTCCCAATCTATCTTCTCTTCTCCTTCAATATTCATCCCTTTCTTGCAAGGTGATAAGTCTTTTGTCCCCCAGTGCCCAGTTCCTCTTTTCTTTCCTGAACGTCTCCATTTTCCCTGCACTTTTCAACTGAAGACATCCACTTAAAGTACCAGAGCAGCCCAACAAGTGTGAGAACCGCGGGGGCTGCTCTCCGTGCTGCTTGCTGTCAGCACCCACGTCCCTCTGCATGGCAGAGGTGGCCCGGGGAATGCCGCAGAAACCCCGCTCCCAACGCCGTCCCCACGGAAGTGCAGCTGCTCACTGGGGTTTTTGGTGTGCCGGGAAAATGCGGGCAGGTGCACGCGATTACCTTTGCGGTACGATGTAATTCACACTCGCTGTGGCCTTCACAGCACATTGCTCAATGAGGTGTCACCAGACAGGGCAGGGAATCCCCCCCCAGCATCCTCTTCCTCACCCTCATCTTCTTGAACCTGCATCAGGGAGCAGAGGCAGAGCTAAGGGTATAGTGCATTGCTTAAGCGCACGGGTGCGTGACCAAGGTCAGCATTTTCACCTGTAGGAGTTAATCTAATATCCACCCGCGGGAATGCCTGTGGATTCGTTATGCACCTCTGGTACTGTGTGATACCGTGTGAACTGCCCCTCCTCAGGGACACTTGCTTTGCCATGCTGCCGCCTCCTATACCCCTGCTGCTCACCACGAAGCTCGGTGACACAAATGAGCAAGATATTCCCCACGAGGACCCCGCCGCTGACAACCTGACAGCCTGCAGCACCTCTTCCTTCACCCCAGAATTAGCCCCCGCCAGAAGAGGTCTCAGCGCCGTTGCATCTCTGCTGCTTCCTCGGCGGAACAAAGGGAGAGAAGAGGAGCAACGGGCGTCGAGATGAGAAGTCACCTGTCTCACCGAAGGTGAGTTATCTCAAATTCTACCACAACCAGCGGGAAGTATTTTTCTGTTGTGTCGGGAGCACCAGGAGCATATAGATATCGACCACCTTTAACATTTCTGTAGATCCTAATCTAAACTAATCTAGTGCAAAGGAACATTAAAGGATGCTCTTCAGAATGTTATATGTACAACGGGAGATAAAACCTGTCAGGATGCACTCTGGGTTACCATTAAGCGTGATGCAGAACGCAGTATGCTGTCATTGCTCATTTTCCACGCCACTTTACGGTGTTTGCATGCACAATGTGAAAGCTCAGAGGGACACATTTTAATTTGAGCTTTATGATGTGTAAGGCTGAAGCCTTATAATGTTAGAAAAGGGAGTCATAAATAACGACAGCTGTCCACTGCATACGAAAAAGCCTGCAGCACTTTATACAGCCCTCCCGGGACAGCTGAAGGTGAGCAAACACAGCCCAAAGTTTTCCAGCCTCACCCACCGCCTTTCCACTGCCACCTCTGGGGCTACACCGGAGTTCCCAGCTCCTGCTGGTGGGTGGGAACCGGCTCGTTTCTGAAGACTTTGTAGACCTGGAGACAGGAGGGGAGGAAATATTTTGACCACAGTATTTTGTCTGAACACCTCATGTTCTCAACAACTGTTTTCTATAACTTTTGGCCCTGCATTCAACCAAGCCCAGCCCTACGCTTTGTCAGCACATCAAGGGGATTGTTGGACTATTTTATCTACAAATTGGACGTTAGGGATCCGCTGGCAGAATGAGGATGAAATCCACCAGCTTATCCATTTCTAACAAGCAACTTCGAGTTTACTATAAAATACTTTTAAAAAGAGATTTCGCTTCCAAGAAAAAAATATATATATTCTGCCAAACAGTAGCAGCATCAGCTTTCTGTTTTCTCATTCCAAAAAAAAAAATAAAAAAAGGAACAGAAGAAATGATCAACATTAGATATGGCAAGCTTATTAACAAGTCCATTAGCAAATTCATTCCACTGATTAAATTCAATAATATGCATTCAATAGAAGCGGCGAGATAACAGTGGGTGCCGGTTCCCGCAGCACGGCACTTCTCACTGCAGGTTGTACAGGGCAGCGCTGGGGCAGGGGCCGGCCCCCACACCAGGACGTGCCGGGGCACTCGGAGGCTCTGGGCGGCGGCGGCACCCTGCGGGCAGCAGGACAGCTCCACCTCTGGCACTGGGGTAAGCAACGTACTGGGGCAGCGCGTTGAGCGTTTTTGCCCCAGCATTAGGAAATGGCAGGCATAATTTCACATACCCAGGTGGTCCCACAGGACGTACATGTGCAGGAGAACTGCTGCCCTAGCAAAGGCGCCGGGTGCTGGGAGCAGTTACGCCAACACAGCACGGCCAAAGGCTTTGTCCCACCCGTGTGCCAATGGCAAGTACGGAATTTAAACTGTCAGCTCTGTGTGACATTAGGTGTGTGCCCTTACAGGTCCTTGTCTGCCAGGAAAAATGATGCTGGTCTGCGCTGGGACCCGTGTGCGGTTCTTTAGTCGAGAGCTTGTTTGTCTACAAGTTTTATGTCATCTGTCTTGGGCTTCTAATTGGCCATTTCTGTTGCTTTCCATTATTGGATGGCTGATGGTAAGTACCTCATTCTGAAAGCAGAGGACTAATAAATATCTTAATTTCAAGCACACTTCAGTGGTTTAAGGCATGTTAAAAATGAGAACTTCAAATCATCCACCTGAGCAGTTAGAGTCATGTCCACTTAAATGGCTCCTCCGCTTTAACGCTCTGTTAATGTATTGCTGCAGGTACACCTACTGCATTGCATACAGCAAAATAAAATTAATTCCCAGCACATAAAATATTTGTATGTACTAAATTTTAAATCTTTAAAAGCCCATATATTTATAATAATTGACATTCTACATTCCAGTGAGACTTGGTGTTTTCAGAGCTTCCCAGTCAACACTTTCCCGACATTTCAGTTGTTTTTCAATACTTCCCTACGCTGAGTAATTGCAATGCGTGTGTGTGGTTCTGTCTCTAACAGAGGGGAGAAACTGAGGCAGCGTGCAGACAAGAAAAGCATCAGATGACCGCTCGGCTTGCCAGCCGCCCTGTGCCATGCCATGCCACCCTGTGCTGTGCCATGCCATGCCTACTCCCAGGGCACCCGGTGCTGCACTCCAGTGCCCAGGCACAGCCCCGCCGGCACAGAGGCGGCACCCACCTACAGGGATCAACCGGTGGGGCTCTCCCCCACGTCCATGCTGACAACCAGGCTGGACGGACGGACACACGCCCCCATTTACAATCCTTCATGTAAATATGGCATAAAATAGAAAATGTTGATATTAAATCAGCTGTGAGCGTGAATACCAACATTTTCTGCACGTGCTTTCTGTAGTATTGTCAAATAACAATGTGTTTTCCAGAAAGTGCTTTACGATGAACGTATTATTTTTATTACAAGTGCTCTCTGCTTCATTTCGGGAATGACTTCAAACATATTTGAGGTTCAGTTCCTTTAGCAATTTCAGCCCTAACAGTTTTCATCAGTGAGCTGTGCACTGTAAATAATATGAGGGAAAAAAATAAAAAACATTTCTCAAAATGGTAATTTCTGGACTTCTCCCTGGCTGAAACTCCAACAGCAATAAGCATATTTGCATTATATGAGCAGTCTCGCACCATAGCTATCTGCTCTGCAGAGTTCTCATATTTACAGTGCACATGGTACTGGCTGTTGTTAAACTCATGAACAAACTCAATGACCCAAAAAACTGGGAAATGTATGAACTGGAATAAAATGAGGATGAGAGGAACGTGCACGACGTTATCACAGGCAGCAGAATTCAAATGCAAACAGTAACACCGCCCCTGCCTCCCACCAAAGATGCTCTGTTTCCTACCATCTGCAGCATTCATAACTTTTTGCTCGTTTCCTGCTCCTTGAGTTCGCGGTGAAGACAAGCACACGAATCTCACCTTGCACCACGGAGGTCTCCTCTCTTTGCCTGTCCACGTTCCTGGAGATGCTGCTGTCCTGGGGTCGCACCTCCTGCACAAAGGATGGCCGGTACGGAGCACAGGTCAGCGAGGAGGTGGGTAGGTCTGATACCAGCGTTCAAGCAAGAAACTGCAAACTTGGTAAAAAAAAAAAAAAATTACGAGGTTGCTCCTTGTGTATTTTTCATTCCAGCTAACTGCTTCTCCTCCCACAGCCCCCTCCCGGTGCGTGCTGGGGTCAGGTCAGGGCTGGGAGGTGAGATGTCGGCCACACACGGGCCAGCCTACCTCACCTTTGCCCGGGGCTCAGCAGCCATTTACCCGTGTGCAAGGTTTATTCTGCAAAGCAGCCCAACGGCAAGGTTATCAAAGAGCTCGAGAACCGCCTCGCCCGCTGTGCCGAGCCCCAGACCCTGCTTCTCGGAGGCAGCCCAAGGGTGCAGCGGGCACCCATGGGTGGTGCCTGCGTTGTGGGGGCGGCCATGGAGGTGTTGGGGGCCTGGGGTCCCATCCTGCACACCCCGAGGCAGAGCAGCACAGGTTGTGCCCACACCCCACAAAAATTCTCTTTTCTTTGTTCGCCATTAAAGGATTATCCCATCTATGTCTAAGGATTTTGTTAGAAGATGAAATACAGTATCGAATTAAATCAAGAAAAAGTGTAATTTTAATTTAGAAGCTTTGTTTTCCACTCTCTAAAAATATCTGTTTTCCCAACCTTTAAATGTTTCCTTAGGTAATACTAGTGTACATAACAATATACCGTAATGGTTCCCCATGCTTTTAGACGAAGATGGCTTTATATTGAGAGATATTTCAGTTCACTGAGTAGAATATTAGAGTCTATAGAGCTTTGATAGGAGAAGGAGCGATAAAGATATATTAAGTTATTCTGCAAGTAAATGATAAAACTGTAGAAAATTAACACTCCTTGTGCTAGGTTGTCAAATTTCTAATTTTCTTTTCTGCTCATATTCATTCGTCAGGAAACACATAACATTTGTGAAAGGACTGCAGCGTCAGTCATTTTGGTCTAAGAATGTTCACCTTGATACCTATAAGGGTTACACACCTTCTTTTACATCTGAGAAATGGAAAATCACTTAAATGCAATTTACTGTCTGTTTTCTAAAGGATAGTTTATACAATCTATAAATAATTGTTATTTCTGTCTCTAATTTCTGTTAATGCCTTCTTCGCTACTTCAGAGACCGGCGGAAATCCCAAGGAGACAGATGTGAACAGTTCCCTAATCTGGGGGAAAGAGGGGAAGAAAAACAGCGAAGAAAATGATAACATCGTACGCTGTTATACTGTACTGCTGATAAGAATACTCCACAGGTGCCAGATGATGAGGAAATCTGACAGAGCCCCCCAGGTTCTGGGGATTCGGGCAGCCCCTGCTGCGCCCAGCTCCCCGGCAGCCTTCCCCAGCTGCGCCTCTCGCGGCAGAGACGCTCTGCCTGAGCTTTTGCAGATCACAACGGCACCTCTTCACCTCCCAGAGACAGGATGCTGAAGAACGATGGAATGGGGCTCTCCCAGCCTGCCCAGGACTTCATCGGGATGGCAATTCTTGACATTCAGTGCCTGAAACACGGAGGGGTTGGATAGCGCAGCCCTGGATCAAAGCTCCAGCGTGGCCTTCCTGGGCGGTGCCGGCAGCAAGGGGCTGGAGGCAGATGGGAGAGAAGAGACATTAGTGTCTGAAAATCAGGAGGTTGGAACTGCACTGAAAAAGGGGGGTTTTTTTGAGGGTCTCTAAAAAGAAACAGAAAATGAACTGGCAATTTCCTTAAAATCAAAGGTTTGTGCCTTGACAAGAAAGAACACACTGCTTCAGTACAGAAACTGCGCCTGAGCCTTCACAAAACGTCTACCTGATCCTAGAGCACATCTGTATACTTACACAATGGGGGAAAAAAAAAAGAAAAAGAAAAAAAGAAGTTGGGATTCTTCTCTTTCTTCTCTTTTCCAGCTGTCTGAGAGCGGAATCACCAGGAGCAAAAATCCTGAGGGAGCTCCCGCGTCCAGATTTACTTCTGCAGGTTGGAGTGGAGCTGGATTTCAGAGCAGACCGTGCCTCAGCACTGGAGGTTGGTCTCCCTGGCACCGAAGAAACACGCACTGAAGCATCCCTGCTCTGGGAAGCGGGACGTTGCAGACACGGCCGCTGTTGTCAGTCAGGCATCCTGCTCCCCGGTGACACAAAGAGAGGTCAGCTGCGGGCAGCACCCCCTTCTTCAATGGCTTCACATTTATTGTTCAGACCGAATAGACGGCAATGACGTTGCCGTTAACTCTGTTGGGTTGAACGCGAAATGGTAAACGGAAAGGAAAATCTTTCCATTTAGCTTCACATCAGCATTTTGCCTGACGCGCCGTGTGCCGGCCCAAGGGTGCGCGCAGCGCGAAGCGGGCAGCTTGGCAGCGCCTGGCGGTGGGAACCGTGCCGCCGAGAGGCGTCGGAGCAGGCCCGGGCTGCCGCTGGAGGGAACTGGAAACACAAGCCGAGGTATGGCTAAAAAGCAAAGCATTATCTAATATCTTTGCTCCATACCATTCTTACTGAACGTATGATCACTGACTAAAATTGTAAGTAATAAAATGACTTGCTAAAAGATAAACAATGAAAAAAATAATGATGTTATCTGCCTTTCTAAAAGAGAAAACCATTATAGATGGCTGTGTACAACGATTGTAAATTAGATCATTTGTGTATCCATTTATATTCCTAATGTGCCTACAACTTTAATACTCAATAAATAATAATGAAGGTGCTTTAAACTCCCGGATTTTTTTCACTGCCCCAGTGACTTGTGGCTGTTTGATTGTATTACTGAGCCCTAATATCGCTATTTACACAAGACTGACTTGCAGTTTATGTAAGATCAAGGCTTTTAGTCATATTCCTTTGTGAGCTCCTCAAGTGAGAAGCTGAGCTGGATTTTCACCAGCCCCTATCCAGCAGTTCAGCAGCTGTTACAGCTGGCAAAGCAGGGAGGAAAACCACTGCACAAAGACTGAGTCTGCTTTGGATTCTGCCACGTTCATAGCCTGGAGGAGCTCAGCTGTGTAACCTGAGTGAAGAATTGCACTTGCAGTTACGCTGCAGAACCTTGGAGCACACGGGCAGAGCTTGGGGCAGTGCCGATGCATGTGGGTGTGCGGCCACCTCCTCCTCCTCCTCCTCCTGGCACCCTTCTGCCACCTGACTCTTCCTCTCATGTGGCCACAATTGGGTATATGAGGGTGTGCGTATGGAATAATGCGCGGTAAGGACAGCTCATTTACGGAGGAAAAGTAATGCTGAAAAGGTCAGAAGTCCTGGTAGTGAAATATTAGATAACACACTATTCAAATGAACTGAATTATCAGGGGGGAAAAAAAGAAAAAAAAAAAAAAAAAGAAACAGGAGAATATGGAAATCAGAAGCTCTGACCTTTAAAAAATGTGCATTTTGCAATGCCAAAATAAAGCCATGTGGGAGGACCTGGCCTCCAATTTCAACATGATTAAATATTTTGCCATTGAACAGATTATTGTGACTTACTGGCATAAATTCAGTCTTTCTGTTTACCTTTTTGCTGGTTGAATGCAGCATGCATAACATCAGAATGAGGCCCGAGACTTAAAAATAAAGATAAAGAGATGGATTCATATATGAGCTGCATGTTCCGTGGACTGCTTAATGCTGGAGGCAAACAGCATAGAAAGAAATCCTCAAAGTTAGTAACAAATCAACACGTCACTTTTAATCTGTACTTTAATAAGTTATGCAGAAAAGTCTTCAGTTTCTGTCAAAACAGAAAATAAATCTCTTTTATAAATCAAATCTGTACGGCTGTCTGCATCAAGTTAAAAACTAGGTGATCAATAGGTTTTCAGCAGCACGCCAAACAAATATCATCTCGGTGTTATAATTGATATAAATAGTACAAGTACACATCTGTCACGCTGCCTTTCGGCGTGCAGAGGATGCAAGGAGCCGTTGGGTTCATGCGTGGGGTCTCCGGCAGCCCGTGAGCACAGCAGAGCCCTGCCAGTCCCAAGGCTCAGCGCCCAGCTGGCCCCACGGGGCTGCAGCCTCAGCCCCCGGCCCCACAGAGGGTGGCAGGGGGCTCCACACCCCCCCGCCACATCCAGCTGCCACCATCAGCCCCGTGAGAGGGAGTTTATTTAAGAATAAGCATTGGCCTGTCCAAGGACAAGAGGCATCAGAAGGTGGAAGGGTGGTTACTGCGCTTCCTATATTAGTAAGAAACGTTTCATAACACTTCAGAAAGGAGTGGCCCTGTGAGTGCATAGCATAACGGTATGCCAAACAGCATCCGGAACACCCAATTCCTTCTGCCGTTCCAGCAAAGACTTTTCTGATTTTACTGTTCCGGGCTACCCATGCAAATTCCCTTTCTCGGCTTGTGGCTTGAGCACGAGATTGGGACCCGCTGCCAGTAGGCTCCAGCTGTCCTGCGGAAAGCTTTCTCCCCAAACGGGTGGGACAAGCAGGTCGGGTAGCACCCACCTGGCTAACACAAACCCAGTGACTTTAAAAACAGGAATTAAATCCAATCTGAAGAATTCAACTATAGCAGAAATAATACAAGTCAGCAACAAGACTGACTCGCAGCTGTGAGTGGAGCAACCCAGAGAATAATGTAGTAGACCGAGAAAAAGGGACAGATTCAGGACTAGTATTTAAAAAGGTTTAAATTTAATACTTGTAGCATGATAGCATTAAAATAATTATGATATTTTACATAATTATAATTATAAAATAATTAGTACTATTAAAATATTAATTGCCTTTTTTTCTTTTTTACATGCTGATTCATCCCAAAATTTCTTAACAACTAACACTGTAAGAAAATTACATCATTGGTAAGGAAAAATAAGGCACTGTTTGATCTTTTCCCAAGTCTGTGCATGGGGAGGCGGGGGCAGAGAGGGGAGGAAAGCTGTTTAGAAGTATAAAAAAAAGAAGTATAAAATTTTGGGGAATGCGAATATAAATGAAGCAGGTTTTTTCCTTGATGTGTTTGTTGAGCAGAAAGCAAGTTAATTCCAGCCACTGTTTGCTTGTGGCTGAAGCTGAAGAAGCGCAACAGGCAACGTGTGCTTCCCTCACCCACCACGAGAGCTGCGAGCAGCTGCATTCCCAGCTCCCACCTCCACTTTAGTTTGTACTAGGAAAAAATGAATAAACACCAAATATAATAAAATAATTTTGGGATAACTGTGGGTTTATGGGCCTGATCCAAGGTAAACAAGTGAGACAAAAGTCCTTTCACCGGGACATTGGACCTGGTCACACATGGATGCCAGACATGAATATGGAGAGGAGGAGGATTGCTAAAATCACCACCCGTGTTCAGTGAGCTCCCTAGGGCCAAACTCACCTTTCCTCAGGAAGAGCAGAGCCTCGTCCACAGGGGTTCAGACGGGGGATGCCCCAAAGCACCGCCATCCTGTCCCTGTCCCTGTCCCTGCCCTGCCACCCTGCCCTACCAGCCCGGCAGCCACGGGCGATGCTGAGGTCTGTAACACGGGAAAAGCAGCAAAGAGAAAATTTCCTCATTGGGCGGCAGAAAATCAGTCACAGTGGCAAGAAAAAGGTGAAAAGCGCTATGCTGCTTAAGTTACTTGATTCTCTGGAAAAAGCTACTGTAGAAATCCCCCAGCTCTGTAATCGTGATGGATAGCAGCGTACTTGGTGAGTAATCCCTGTGCAAGGTGCTGAAGCCCTTCAGCTAATACCGCTGTCCGTGCTTGACTAGTTCATTTCTTTCCTCCCCCATCCCTCTTTTTTTTTTTTTTTGAAACTACAAATCAATTTTTGGTTATTTATTTGTTATTTCATATTTATACAAGAAAGAAATATTTCTCCCCTAAAGCAAATCAAGGATAGAATAACAATCTGAGAAAGGTCAGCATCTATCCCGTTTGTTAATTGAATCTGTCTTCAGAGCCACAATGCCAATACTTCAAGGGCAAGAAAGGGCAGGGATATAATAATAATCAGAGCAAATGTCTTTGTATGAACTGGAATTGATAGTGGATAAGCTCAAGACAAGTGCAGCCCAAGCTTCAAATCTTCTCTAAAGAAACTATCAGTCCTTGGAAATTTTGTCATTTTTCTCAAGGTAAATGGTTCCACGAGGCTGTAATCCTCTGTGGCTAGTCCCAGGGGTGTAAATTATCCTTAATCCTCAGACATTTACAGCCTGCTCAACTCCCAACCAAAAGATCTTCTATTTTACTAAAATTGCTTTGTACTGTTTTCATGTGCATAAAATATTTAATATTTGTGTTTGGACTGGCCTGCCAAAGTATCTCTGAAGGAAGAAAGGGGGAGAAAGCATCTGGTCCGAGCAAGCTGTGAAGTCACAGCAAAGGAGCCCCAGCAGACGGTCTAACACAGCTCAGCTTTTTGCTGCTGTGACACTTGGCTAAGCATCATGGTTACACACCATTTCTGAACTTCACAATATTTCCAACACCTAGCAATTAAAGCTTCGGGAGAAAATGCACTTCCATAATTTTTGCAGCTGGGACATTTAGGATATAACTCACTGAAGCCAGGAGGCCGAGGAGGGGGGAGCTCAGTGGGACAACCTTGGGGGCTCCCAGGCAGGAGGGAGAAGAGACAGGCTTTTGGTGATTTATTTCGGACTGCTGGACGTGCAGAGGGAACAGAGGTGGGCAGCCAGCCCCAGGACCGCCAGCACCCTCGGCAGGAAGGTGTGACTTGTGCCCTGCGGGTTGCGTGCCCACGGACACCCAGACACCGGCGTGCCGGCACCAGCTCTGCGGCAGGGCGGTGAGGGGCACCAGTGCCGTGTTTCACAGAATGGTAGGGGTTGGGAGGGACCTCAGGAGATCATCGGGTCCCACCCCAAAACGTCATTGACCTGTCTTCAGATGCCGTGCTAGGGAGGGAACGGCACAGTCGGGGTGCTTCCCATTTGGTGCATCTCACAAACGGTGGCCTTAGTCTTCATTTCCTCTGACCTATTTTTGCTGAAAAAGAACTTGAGAGATCTTTGCAGACCAGAACACTTATTCAACTTGGAAATTAGCAGTCCTGGGCTCAGGGCAGAAGAGTTGTGCTTCTCAGTTAAGTCTGTAATTCTGACAAACTTTCACTAAAGTCAACACAAGTTATTTGGGGATGTTGTTGACAAAGGAATTTGATTATTTGGGGGATATCAAGGGATTTTTGATATTAATTTATTTGAACAAGTTATTACTGTTAGGGACTCAGAGCTGAAAACATCTCATAAACAATCTGAGCCAGTTAAATGAAATTCATTGGTGGAAAGACATCGCTCTTGTTTATAACTTGTTGAAGGACAGCTACCGGATTAAGATAATTCTTGTGAAACAAATATATTAATCCTGTAAAAAGGAAAAGAACCTAAATGTTTTCCTTTTGTTTTATTCAGTAAGGGCGTTCACAGCTGACTGACTTCTTGCATAACAATTAAATGTTTGTTTTAGAAAAACGAGCAGGGCCCGTAGGTAAGAAATCAGATAAACGCATCGCTGCTCACGAGGCACACAACGGCCTCCCCATCCCCGGCTTGCCTCAAGGATCCAGCTTTGTGACACATTCAGCTGCCGGGAACACGGAGCGGTGGCAACCCCCAAAATCCCAGCCTGCTGAGTACTTTGACTATACAAATGGTTTTAAACGCGAAACTATTTTAAAAAAAGTTTTTGCACTAAAACATGTTCTAATGCCATTAATGCATATGGCATATGTCATTTAGCTTTCAGATACCCGTTGAACTGTATTTACTCTGGTGTATAGGTTTCTTGTTTTCCATTAAATAAGATGCTTAATTCTGTTTGCCCATTTCTACTACTAAGTCTTCACCTAATTATTGCAACTATAAAAAAATAGCACTCCTTTCCTGATCTCTGCTGTGCATCATTAAGTAAAATGATACACACATCCCAAAGATGCTTCAAGAAAGTGCAGGGGAAAATGCCAGTTACATCTGTAATTCGCTTTTCTGTGAGACCTGACAGGTATTTTTCACCTTTTGTTTCTGAAGAAGCCATTAACAGAAACTTTCCTACAATGCCAGTTAATCATTCTGGGGGTAAATCAGAGTTTCTATGCCTCTGGATCTTATTTGCAATATCTCAATCAAAAATTATTAAATACGTCATCAGTCAGACTCTTACCTTCACTTATCCATCTACAGCTGTGGACTTCTGTTATTAAGCCAGTTTCAGAGGCCTCCTCCCCACCTTTGTTTTTCCACAGCCTTCAATATATATGTGGCCACTTAGCTATACCCCCGGTGCTTTAAGAAGCAATCAGGTGAGCAGAAGCCAGGTGAAATGCATCATCAGTACCACCAGCACCACTCGTCCTCCTTCAGCATTGTCAGGGGCTGGGACTTACATCAAAGTGTTAGTGCCCACCCAGCACTTACACAAACAGCTTTCTTCTGGATCCAATCCTCCCCAGCCACCAGGAAGCACACAAGAAATCTTTAACCAAAATAATATCAAGCAAGGAAAAAAAACAAAAGTCATAATAATAGCATATAATAATATGGTTCTTTTCAGTTTCATAATTTTACCAGCTTTTAATTCAGAGCTGTTCCCCTTCCAACCAAAAGTACCGCGATCCCTGGATTGACCGAGGGTAAGAAACAGTGCTTAAAACAGCTAGGTTTAAAAACAGGAATTAAAAAAAAATAAAAGAAAATTATGTTTGGAATACACACAGATGGAAACAGTATGAAAACAAGGGAAGAACAGTTACTGTGAGTTTCCATGCTGGATAGGCACAATCATGGCTTCCTCGGGGTTCCTTCTCATCAGTGGTTTTACAGCAGCTTAATTCAGTAGCGTCCATGAAGTTTTCCAAGTTTTTGCGTAATGCATCTGAGAGCAGCCCTAGACATTGTGTTTCCTGTGTGTGCGTTAACCTGCAGCTCATCCTTCGAACTCCACCTGTTGGGTTTGGGGGGTGAACGCTCACTGTTGGCATTCACGTTAGTAGAAATTCTCCCATTCCTGTGAAAACCCGGCGCCGTGGTTGGCTGCCCAGATGTGTGTGTGTGTGCCAGGCTTTAACGCCACAGCAGTGTTGCTGTCGTGGACTTGCTGCACGTTCCAACATTAGGCTGCTTTGCAGCCAAGCAAAATAAAAACCTATTGTTGTTTTATTGTATTATTACCACATTGCTATGACAGCTTTAGTGTCTTAAATCAATAAAACCAGTTGTTTAGAAATCAATGTGGAATGGAGTAATATACTCTACTGAAATTAAAATAAAACTAATTGAAACCACTGCTGAGCACAAACATTAAAGAAAAAAAAAATGTTGTATAGGATGGGGGAGCAGCTCCCTCCTCGAGCAAAGTCCCGTCCAATTTGCCTGCGTGCAATACAAAACCTCTGCTCCTGCCAGGGTAGCCTTTGTCTGAACCAGCAGTGAGCCTAGAAATGAAATCGCTCCTTTCAATAGGCTCCCGAATTGATAGCACTGTCTCTCCAACGAGCAGGAACACAGCATTAAGGTCTATATGAGTTTCACTGCAGTCAACACATAAACAAGAGACGTACTCAGACACTCTTTATTACAAATATCTGCAGGTAAAATGTAATCTTCCAAAACAGTTTGGCCTCCAGGAGCAAAATGAAGAAGACACATTGTGGTGCTTTGATGATGACGGTTCCTTTCCGACAATAACAGAGCCCATCGTGGATCTTTACTTTCAGAGTCGCTGATCTCAGACTGGGTGCACAGATCGGTGCGTGCAGTCCCGAGGTGGGGATTGATATGCTCGTGGCATTTGCATGATGAGTAAAAACAGGGTCCTTTGAACAGACACAACTGAGCTTCCCTCCTGAAAGTTTCCTTTTTAAAGAACTGCGCTTTTAAGGAGAAAAAGGTTGATTCTTGTGTGCGTATTTTAATTGCTTAAAGTTGTTTATCTTAAAACATATAGAGAACATAAAGTAGGTATTTTATACATATATATATATATTTATTTTTTTTTAATAAAGGGAGACCTGAACTGAAAACTGGCCACAACCACCACTGAAAGAGCTGTTTGAAGTACAAAACAAACACCATTTTCTTTAAAAATGATGATGATCATAGTGGCTAATGTGTTCTCCTATCACTGCATTTGAGTTTCTGAGCTTCTGCTGAGCATTTACGCATTGCTAGCAAGGTGAAATAAGAGTAAACAGATAAAAATGTTCAGAGTCCAACAGACAAATAGACCAAATGAATATGGTTTTGCAGTTTTTAAGATAATGATCTTTTTCTTAGTAATGGTTTAATGTAGCCTAGAGGTCATATGCTTCCATTTCAACTCAATTCTTTCTATTGTAGGGCATAAAAATGATCTATTGACTTCACACAGCATCAGGTCTAACATGCAGGGCTAATGGCACATTGATGAATCGTTAATGCTTTTTCTATTGTCATCTTGACAGTTCCCCAGGAGCTGTTTTCAATGTCAAGCTTTTCCTGGGTTTCGTGAAATATCTTTATTCTGTATTAAGAAGATGCATTGCGTCTGATTCTCCCCATCCATTATGCAGGCACTGCTCCCAGACAGGAAGAATACTATTTGTTTTGTGTGCCATTAATAATTAGGGATTACCTGAAAGGCCAAGGTAACGTATTTTGAAAGCCGTGAAAAGGAGTTCACTGAGCATGCCCAACGTGCACGCACATTTCCTAAGCACAGGCCAGATGGAGGCAGATATTTTAGCCAAAATAAAGAATATAGTGCTTTCTGAAAATGTGGCAAAATGTGTCAGCTCTGCTCAGGCACAACGCCTTGTAAGGGCTGGAGCACTTCAGCTGCAGCTGATTAAGAAACACAACATTTGACTTTGTCCAGTGAAGAACAGAGTGCATGCGGCATCCACCAATGCTCCCATTAAAGCTGTAGTGCTAATTAAACTAATTACACACATGAAGCTAGCAAAGGCAAATTGCTGGAACCTCACAGCAAAAAGAGCCTCACATAATTCAAAGGGGCAATGATATTTAAGCATAAAATTGCTGGAAAAAAATATGGAAATGAAACGTAGCAATCCATTAGCAAAAATTATACCCCCTTAAAGCAAGACTTGTTTTAATGTCAGGTTGATAATTTCTCAATCGTATAAAATGTAACACAAAAGTTGCACTGTCAGCAGTGGAGTTCCTAAACATCTCTCTACCGAGCCATTACATGTCCCTTACCTTCGGGATGCTGAATAACTGCCTTAGTTGACAAGAGCACGTCCTCTTTTGGTGAGTAGAAGATCTATGTATTGCGTGGTAGTGGACAGTAAAATACAATAAAAAACATGATGTCACCAAAAGGACAGCTATGCTTGAAAGAAGTATAAAATTTACACTACCAAAATACAGAGGCATTTTAGAAATACATACTATTAATTTTCTGTCAATGGTACATATCCTTGAGTCCACCTCTATCTCCAGGCAGGGAACGTGCACTGGTACCATTGCTGAATATACATGGGAAGTATATTTATTCCTTTGTGCTGTGACATGTGAGCATGGGCATTTGGGTAAGCTACACAAAAATCTACTTCTGGGTAGATGCTTTCACCAAAATCCTGTTCACTTACCATGCTGGTGATGGATTACAGTCACACCAAGCACAGAAATCATTCTCGTACAGAGTAGCTCCATCAGTTACAAAACACAATTCACCTGTTTTCCCTCAGTTCTATTAGTTCAAGCACACCCTCATTTCACTTCAATTAATGTCAACGTTATATATTTCCTAATGACTGTAATGTATTAGTTTTTCCTGTGCAATGTAAAGGCACATTTGTTTTTGCAGAGAAGAGTGTAGTTTTACACTGTTTTATATTCATGTATATCACTGAAATTTATATCGCACAGAGGAAATTTCCATTTTGCTACTGTTAACAAGCTGTTTTCTGTTTATAAGAACATCTGTAAAGGAAGCCAGAGTTAAAAACAAGCATGCACAATTTAGGAAAACTTCATACAAGTTTGCTGTCAATTCCCAGTGGTTCCCACTTACCTTGCAAGCCTCCATGTGTCAGATCTGGGCTCCAGAGCAGCCCAGACCCAGAACTGCCCCCGGCTGCCCCGGGTGCTCAGTGCCCCATGCAGCAAACTCAATGCCCGCTGCAATATTTCCATCGGTGCAACCGGTGTGGGATCGGAGCATTTAGGCAGATGTGATCGGCATCGCCTCCTTCACCAGGGAGCTCTGGCAGCGGGGTTTGCATGGCTATTTGCAATCTCGACGTGAACGTCCCTGGTAAAACCCGAGAAACGTGGGCCCTGGAATTCAGTTACGAGGTGCAGCAGCAGTACATCACTGTCATGCTTTATATTATGGCCTAGGAAAACTGTTGTGTTAAGCACTAACCAGGGACTGGACAATTATTTTTCAAGCGATATAAGCCCTGACAGCTTTAGCAATGGTGCTATATTCTGGCGTTGTAATAAAAGGCCCATCAAGCACCTCTGATATGTATATATATTAGGTGAATGTATAAGTAATGCTGCACACACGCGCAGCACTGCATCTGTTCAATTAGGCACTGACAGGCTGATAATGAGGTGATGTGAGCCTCTCCCACGTGCTTTGCGTTGCCGGAGTCTGAGCGGGCCCAGTCAGATGCAGCGACACCGGTTGAACTCCAGATGTTCCCAGATGTGCGATCCTTGCAGTGAAAAACCAGCCCTTTCCTTAAGAACGTGGAGTTTAATTCCAGCCACTTGGGTGATGTGAGCCTGCTCCCGGCCTGTGAAGTTTGGACAAACATCTCAGCCAAATCAGCAGCAGCTGGAAAGAAAGAGGGGAAATGATGAAAAGGCCGATAGCCCCTTTAAATAAGTGTAACAGCACCACCGGGCCTCACCATAATGATCCCTACACTTGCAGGTTGTATTTTTTCCTCTTTTTCTCAGCGATACATTAGGTTAAGCATAGCATAGATGACACGCAACAGGTTCCAAAAAGACAAATAAACAAAAATTCCCCTGTAACTAATTTTTCTTTTTCCTATCAGGGAAAGCAAAGACAAGCCAGTCTGCTGGAAACAAAATTTCATCCTGGGTATATATGACTGCAAGAGTTTAAAGATATTTTGTAGTTATAACTGCAGGAGAAATTGCCCTGCTATCTTTCCATTTCTCCTTGACACGCATCCAAAAGAACATCAATATTTCTGTTAAGACATTGCTAGACTTGACTGCTGTGATGCTGCTATTATTCTTCCCTTTCCTTTAATTATTTTCTTCTGTATATAGCAATTTGTTTTCCTCAACTGATAAATGTCATCAATTTAAGGAATGTTACTATAATATAACTGCATGAATATATTTAGCATATAGAAAGTGTGTTCCCCCTTCGTCATTATAATCGAAATACAACTTGATTTATACTATTATTCTCTCCTACAACCCACTCGATTTTTCAATGGAAAATCCACAGGTGCTGAGAAGAGAGGAGACAGTATCCACCAGCATCTTTCTTTATCTTTTCCTGTTTAAAATTGCCTCCGTGGCTCTCTGAAATGGGTGAGGCAGGTTGGCATCAAGGCACCCCAAGGCCCCTCTCCACTCAACCTCTAAATCCAGGGCAAGACTTAAACCGTAGTTTTTGAGGGTTGCTCTTGGGAGGGACAGGACACACGTCCAGTGTGCCCACAGAGCCACCAGGGCATCGTCCCTGGATGCCACCCGACCTTCCCCGCCAGCATCCTTACACGGGGGGACAGCTCCCCACCCTGCCTGGCCACTTAATGCAAAGCACCAAGGAGTAGCTCAAGCTGCTGCTGGAAAGGATTTATGTTAATCAGCTTACTCTGCAGAGCACAGCTACGAGCTCCTTAGTCACCGTGCCGCAGCTGAGGGCTGGCAGGGAATAGCTGAGAGGCGAGAGCTTTCACTCCTACATCTGTTCCACCACTGAGCTCCTGGCTGTGCCGTGTCTGTAGTCGCCAGTGTTCACATTTCAACTTCTCTGCGAGCAAGACCGAGTGACGGCATTATTCATCCGAGTGCGTTTCCCAGGCTGGCACTTGCTGGAGTGCAAGGTAGCTATTTAAAAAGCCTTTCACTGTCTTTCATGGCACAGGGAAATTTTGGCCGCGACAATGATGAACATGTGCATGCTGAGTTTGACATAACAAAGTGAAAACCAGATTGGGAACTCACTGAAAAACACACCTATAATTTATCTCTGCTGCTCAGGGAGTTATCCACGACAAGGAAATTTCTGTCCTCTAAAGCTGCTTCTCACAAGGTGTCATGCCTTTGCCAGATCTCTCCATCAGCTATTCCAATGTTTCCAAATTCTCAATTGCAAATTTTCCATATCTCTTGTTATCTTTTCTTAGATGGTTGCTCAGAAATGCACACACCTTGTTTTTTTTTTTTTTTTTTTTCCCAATCTTTCATATTCTTTTGCAAGGGAGGCATTTGCTTAATGAGACTTTGATGGATCTCGGCTGCCAGCTGGAAGTGGTACAGTGGTTTTGTGGGTTTTCAACAGTTGCTTTTGTTCTCAAGCCATGGCTTTGCAATCCACAGTTTAGATACACTCAGTGCTAAAGCCCTGCATGAACCACACTGGTTTCTGCCTCTATTCTTCCAAATACTTCTAGTACTGTTAAAGTCCTTGGGGATACTGAAAACTTGCCGGGGTAGGATCCTACACACGCTGCTGGCACTGACCCACTGCGGGCAGGAGGCTGGGCCCAGCAAGCTCGGGAGCTCTGCTTCCAACCTCATCATCCAGTAAGGACGTTTCACCTTAACAAATGTCAAAATTTTTTTTTTGCTCTAGTATTTTTTTTTTTTAAAAAGACACCATACTTACAGTCATTTGCTGTGTGAGTAAGCCAAAAAATACTCTAATTTTTGCTAAAGAAGTGCGCATCTTTGCAGTTTTTGCATGTCCCAAACCTATGTCCCTATAGGATGAATACCTGCCAGGTACAACTTCTGCTCAGCGTGGGCATGCTCAGGCCAGAGCTCACCTGCCTGCTCCGGGGCCCTGCTCACCCTGCTCCTCTCTTTTTTTTTTCCAGAAATGGGCTGCAGGTGTCAGCATGCAGCCCCGCCACGCCGCGCACCCTCCTGATGGTGGGGTGCCATCCGTGGGGTGCACAGGCACTGTGCCATGCCCCAGCCCAGCGCCGTGGGCGCTACACGGGGCACTCCGGCTGTCACAGGTGATGTGGTGGATTTACAGCCAGTGTGGTGGGTGGAAAGTCTTACAAAATGCTGGCTCGAAACTCCTACTCTTCCATCTATATTAAAATGAATCATGAGCATAATGCTTATCTTCTATAGTCCTTCTAATTAGAAATTACAACCAAACTGTCCGCACACTTAGACCTTTCAATTTTTGTTCCCATCTCTCCTATTCATGGATTTATGTACTATCAGTTATTAAAGAATCCTTCCCCTTCTGATATAAATATTCACTAGATGCAGGGTTGTTTTCTCTCTCTTTTTTAATTTTTTTTTTTTTGTCTGCAGAATAAATATTGCTCTGAAGCTCACCAGGAAATTAAAGAGGAGCCTGAAGCTGACTGTCCTTGGATGATGTACTGCGAATGAACTGTGTCCTGTGGGGATTATTCCAGTCCCTGAACATCATACTTCTTGTATCTAAACATCAAAATATGTTTTCTTCCAACTTCCAAACAACAGTACACATATAAATTTTCTAATGGATTTTCTGTTTAGCTGTCACTTTGGCTGATCCAGTAGACAGAAATATAGCAGCAACATCCACTTATTTCAAAAGTACCTTAACATTCCCAAAGTTGCTTTGAATTTGGTTTGATAGTCTGAGACTTTAAGTAATACAGGAAATGATATAATAAATGTTCTCTTTTAAACTCCTTCGCATTTCCCATTATGAGAATTACCAGCGCTGGGTGAGGGGGGTAAGCAGAGCTGTTAAAGCCTCTCTTCCGAGCAGGGCTTCCCATCCAGCGAGGGCTCAGCCAGCAGCTGGGGATTTCTGTTTGCTGCTCCCCTCGCACTCCCTCCAGGCCTGGCTCAGTGATCCGTTGCCCACATTCGCTGTTTTCCTTCTCTTGGTTGCATTCTGTGTAGGAAGCTGACAAAAACAACGTCAGAAGAGGGCCGCTGTGTGTATCACGCACCGTGCCGGCACACAGCCCGGCACGGACACCCCGCGGCACCGCAGGCCTGCAGCTCGGAGCTCGCACTTACACCAGCGTTACCCTAATGACCAGAACGGCAGCGTTACACCCGGCCTGTGCCCAGCCCTCTGCTGCGGCCTCCTGCCCCGAGCCGCCTGTCCTCAGCGGGCCCTGTCCTGGCCGGCCACCCTCACGGCGCCGGCACCGCGCAGGCCGCAGGGGCACCTCTGGTGCTCAGCTGCTGCTGCCAACGGGAGCTGAGACCTGCACGGCTCCGCGGTCTGCTCTGCCAGCAGAAACGCCGTTTGCTGCCACTGCTTCTCGGGGAAAAAGCTCAAAAAGTGTCAGCACGTTCTTGAACGCCTTGCCCTTACTTTCAGGCAGGGTAGTGGCACGGAATTGAATGCCAGAGTGGTCTAGAAGGATAAAAGGGGATGTCTGCTCTCCATCCATCAGCAGCTAAACCGTATTCATCAGTGTCACGAAAGCTGTTCCTGGCTTACATCCTGGCCCGAGTCCAGCCTGTGCTGGGACTGGTATATTGGTTTTGGATAGATTAGCTCTCAGTCAGTCTTTAGCTGTCTTGCTGAGGAATTATTGCTCTATAATACAGTCTGTAATTACGTGCTCACATGATATCTTTTCCATTCAATGCACAGGCTGGAAATGTATGGAGAAGCATTAAGGCTACAGGGACAAAAATGGATTTGACCTTCAAGTGCTTGCCTCTACAATTTAAAAAAAAACAACATCCCTTTAGCCTAGCTTGTCAAAAACTCTGTTAATTACATGGTGGTCAGATTTGGCAGGCTACAAGTAGCAGTCAAGCAGGCAACAATTCCGCTCTGAGAGCTGCATAGCTAAAGATCCTCAGAAAGTAGGCACAAAAGTGAAATTGAGCCTTGGGCACACCCAGGGAGAGAAGCTGAGCGAGAGCAATGTTAGCAGCAGCCGGGCACGAGGGGACGCGTTGGCCCCACTGCCACACGGCCTTCCCACCACCACCGCCAGCCCTTCGGGTCCTGCAGGAGGCCGAGGGCAGCCGCCCGGCTGTGGGCCGTGAAAGGGCAGGCACAGAGCACACATCCACCTGCTGGCTTGGAACCGAACCCGAGCCCTCAGCCCGGACGCGGGGGGTCTCTCCACGCATCCCCCCTCGCCCAGAGATGCTTTAAGGACAGAGGCCAGTTTTGCTACGACACCATCCGGTGTTTCCACTGCAGCCCCTAAGCCCATTTCTGACCCAGCCCTTCCCTTCCCGAGCCCTTACTCGGCAGCGAAAGCGCCGCTTTCATCTCGTTCAGCGCGCAGCAGCAGCGTTGGATGGGCACTCGGCACTGCTCCGAGGTCACCAGCAAGTACTCGAGTATCAGCGTTACCATAGCTCATTACACTGAAATCCCATTTTAGATGCCATTATCTTTATTTTTATCATTCAACGGTTGTTATAGCCAGTCTCGGATTTTAATGTTCCAGTGGGAAAACAGACTGTAACAACAAAAGCAATAGAGCAAATATTCGATAGGGCTTCGTAATGCTGGGCTGCAGCACGTCTGCCTTTCTCATGTTGCATCCATGTACAATAATTCACTGCTGAGATTATTGAAAAAGCTTTAAATGTGTCATAAATAACAACAGGCTGAGGTTTATGAAATTTGTTTTCCTGAGGGAGGAAGCAATTAAACTATCCACTGGAAAGTGTTAATATGTTCCATAGTTATTAGCAGGCAGCTGGCGATGCCATTTTTACCAACGTCTCAGCAGGTATAATGCAATAACAGCACACTCCATTGCTAAGCTCACTTGCAGTAAAGTTTGCCTGAGTAATTTTGCTTCAGATTTGAGCAGATTTATTTTTTTTTTTCTCACAGTATCAGTAGCTGTTGCCCATAATGCAGAGACACCTCCTAAAGTATACAAAGTATCTTCTAATTCAACATGGAAGGAGGAGATGGGCCCTGATCACTGCAGTGCCCAAGCCCTATGTACACCAATAAAAATGTGCATCTGGACCCAGCACAACTGAAAGCTGCTGTAGGATAGAGCAATAAAGAAAACAGAATTTGTGCAAAAAGAGGATTTTTTCGCACAGCCCTTTTAAAGGACAGGAAGGGATCACGATCATGAGTTTGGTTCCCTCTGGTCTTTTCTACTCTTCCCAGTTCAGATGCCATTCTGTATTTTGCAGTGCCTTGTCATAAATACGTCCTGAGTTTAAATAACAATATTTTTTGATGCTCCTCATTCAAAACTCTTTTTATCCATTCTTAGAGCTGTTTATTTTTCTTTGTTAGTTTTTTGTTTTTGTTTGTTTAAGCAAAAGCTAAATGATTTAATTCTGTTCAGCCAGTCATTATCTCCTACTCTGAATTACCATAACAGCAATCTTCATCTACAGGGTCTGCCTCTGCCTTTTATTTGTTCTCTATGATGAAGCCATGCTTCTCTGTTCAGGCATTGTCAGAGTTATGAAGTGGATGTTTAGCTCTGCACGGGAAGCTCAGAGAAAATATAAAAATGCGCAGCAGGTCCAGAGCTATCAGTGGGATGGAAAGAATATACAGGAGTATTCCAATGGCCAAGCCAGAGCCCGTTTCTGAGGAGAATAGATGTAAACTAGCTTTTGCTTCTGTCTGGTGGGCATTTTCTGATAAAGGTATTCAAAACAGATCCTGTTTCTGCAGGAGAGACTTCTCTCAGGACTAGTCCATCCCTCAGCAAATAACTCTGCTATCTTTGAGCCAATGAGCGCTGAAACGCAACAAAAAAAGCTTCAGCTCTAATCCTTCAGGGCCTGAATGTTTGGAGCGTAAATGGGTATGGTGTAGGGAGGGTGATTATATTCTTATTCACTTTCTTTTTTTGACTTGCCATATGCAGCCAGGAGGGTTATCCATATGCAGATGGATTTGTCAAACAGCATAGCTAACAGTAACAGAGAAACCTTCTAAAAATCTACCTTATAGACGTCCTTCGTTCTATAGCTTTGAACTCCTAAGCTTCAAGACTAGAATATACCAGGATCACAGTAAAATGTCTGGCATTTTTCCCCTTCTAGTCCTCTGAAATTTCACAGTGATGCTGAATATCTTGGGTTGGTTGGTCGGTGTTGTTTTGTTTGTCTGTTTTCCTTTTGGACTATATGGTCTTTATCTTAAAAAACAAATGCATTAAAAAAATAAAAGCGTCCTTAAGGAGTAAATATAGCATTTGCTATCATCCAATAGTTTCATTAGACTGACCTATGACTATATATATATACACATATCAAATATGAAAGAAAAAGCCTCTACCAAGCATAATTCAGAGTCTTGGATGGACGTAGAATAGTGGCAGCAGTGAGCTCAGGTACTCACGGGCTGTGGGCACGGAGGGATCCCTCGCTCACTCCAGAGCGGTGCAAATGTGCTCTCGAGCAGCCTGCAAGGCACGGTGAGCTGGGCGGTGAGCCTGCTGGCAGCAAGGGAAAACACCCCGGTGGTGGAAGGACAAGCATACAGAAGAGAAAGGGCTGTGGGGGTTAAATGTAACAGGAACAAAAGTAACCTTAGGAATTACGCAAAACCATTAGTGGATGGGGCTTACAACAAATGTTAACAATGATGGACAGAAATTAAGGCAATTCAGTTAACTTTTTCATTCTGAATTGATTAAAAAAAAAAAAAAGATACTCTTTTGTCTTCAGAGGAAGCTGAAGAGTTCTCTAGTTTGTTCATCACCAAAGAAAACAGTAATATCCACCTGCCAGGGGAAATGGCGAGCTGGGAGGTGATGTGTGAACGGTCTCTGTCCCTCAGAGGCTCTTTTCTAATAAACTGCAAAGTCAAAGCGCGCGACCACAGCCCTCGCTCCCCTCACCTCGGGGCCGCTAGCTTTTCTGAGGGAGGAAATGACTTTCACCTGACACGCATTTGTTCCCAACAAGTGCCTCCTGGTTCCCACTCACAGAATCACAGAATGGTTTGGGTTGGAAGGGACCTTAAAGACCTCCTGCCCCCTGCCATGGTCAGGGACACCTGCCCCTAGCGTCACGGTGCCATCGCCCACGGTGCCCTGGCTGGGCACTGCCTGCGCGTCGTCCCTGTGCATGGAACATGCAGCAAGTGTTCAAAACCACCATCAAAATAAAGCACCAGAGAGATCTGGGACAAATACTAACTGGGTGTAAGCAATAGCCTCCACGCATGTGTCAAAGTCCAGAAGCCTTTGTGGTGAGAGCACGGCACGCAGTGCTGAGCACAGGGCAGTGGCTGCCACCCACCTGAAGTGGTTCTGGGAGGAGGTTGTTTTTATGCAAAAACAACCACATCTTCCCAAAGAATTCTGCGTTTTTAACACTTAGAAAGGCATAGGATCAATTATTTCACAGGACCATACATCTCTAAATACCTATACTGGTGCATATATGCAATGCCTTCAATAAAACCATGGTGCTTTTACCATTCAAGCTTTCCATTTCTCTATTTAGATGACATTAAATTTTCTTTTCCTTCTCCCTTCAAAACCAACATAAAATATTGAGTTTTATTCTGACCCTGAAAAATGACAAGGTTTTTGTTGTTTACTAATTTCTCTCTCCTCTGTTCTAACCAACAAAGTGGTGATATCACACTTTCTCTTACTGTGCATAAACATGGTCAAGCTCACAATGTATAAAGGATCATTCTGTATTTCATTTTCATCAGCAGTTCTCGTAATAAATGTAACAACACGTGTTTGCATTTCTAGCATATGTTGTTTGCCTTTCCAGCGTAGCAGCTTCTGAGAGGCTGATACCCTCCAACGTGACAAATCTGACTGTGGCACAGGAAGCATGAAATCTTCAAAGAGCACTGCAGCATCGCTATGAGTGTCATGTGCATCTACGTACATCTCACAGCGGGAGAGCTTCCTAGGGAAACCGGTCACTTAGGGAGTAATTAATGTAAATCACTGTTCCACATGTTCCCATATACACTTGTTCTGCTCCAAGAAGCTTGCCATACAAAGAAGGAAAATGCATAAAGTGACAGCCATGATCTGTTAAAAAAGAATAAATCCAGTAAAACCCAGTAAAATCCAAACCAATACATCTGTTAAAAAAGGAATAAATATCCAGCCTGTGTGGGACCTGCAAGACCTCCGGGGCAGGCAGGAAGTTACGGCACGTGTCCAGGAAAGCTGCACCTCCTGCTTATGCCATATATCAGAAATGGCCATGTAGCATCTTTAAAATACAGAGCAGTGTCAGAACTTTGGGAGAAGGGGGGCCCACATTTGCAAGTTTGGGCCCAGCCCCTGCATACCTAAGGTCAACGTTTAAAAAAAAAAAAAAAAGAAAAGAAAAAAAAAAGATCTCTAGGTCCGTGTTATCACCTCTAGAAGTCAAGGACTCTCAGAGCCTCTGTGGTCACCACAGGACCTTAGAGCCACGAGCAATGGCATGGATCAAAAGCCACTCCTGGCATTTAGGAGTAACCTGCAGTTCTGAAGAAGCAGGAGCCTTACCCCGTGTCTTAGACAGCACCATCACCGAGCAGGAAGCAGTCCTGATGAATTATTAACGCATCTGATTATCAAGTTCAGAGCAGAGTTTGTAAAAATGGTGCTCAGCATGTTTTCTGTGATGGTTTTTGTGTACATTTGTTATTTAAGTGCATTTTCCATTTTCCTGCATACTAAATTCGCTACTGTTAGCTAATCTGCTTCATGTCAGATGAAAGTTAAGATAACATGAATACTTAAAGGTTCCATTTGATACAAATTTTTTGATAAGACACAGCGAAATGGAAGAAATTTCCGAAATAATTCACTTGACATTTCTCTACAGTTCATTTCCTTCATTTTCATTTTGCTGGCATCTCATTTTCTCTGCAAATTCTTCCATCCAGGTTGTAAATTCTGTAAAATGTGATAGCAGTCAAAGATGACCCTTTCAAAGCCACGCAGGTGACACAGAAACTCAGGACTTGATTTCAAAATTGACTTAAAACATCTCATTGAAAGTCAGTTCAGGTTTCTAAGTTGTTTGATCCCTTTTGAAGATTTTGCCCAGCCTCCCTTCTTTCTCATAGACATTTTTAACAAACACTCTGGTCTTCCGTATCCTTCCTGTACATGCTCACAGTGTACAAGTAGCTTGTACACGTCTGAGCCATTCGGTGCCTCAGCAAACCTGGAGGTTTTTTTTTGTTTGCTTGTTTCTGTGAGGATGGTTGGACAGTGGGGCAGGCTGCCCGGGGAGGCTGTGGGGCTCCATCCCTGGAGAAGATCAAACTCCCTGGGCACGTCCCTGAGCCACCGGCCGTGGGGACCTGCTGGGACAGAGACCCCACGCTGCTGCCAGCCCTGGCCTTCCTGGGACCTCGTGGTTGTACAGTTCTTCAGCTAACTGACAAATAAATCATGTTAAACCCACTCCTTCAAGACAAAAAGATAAAAATATAGCCACCTCACTTGGTATGAAAAATTCATGTACATCCAGGAATTTGCTTCAGAAAGTAGCTTCCATTATTAGATATTCAGAGGTATTATCTCTACCAGATTTTGCAACCCTTCCCTCCCCCAGCTGAATGAGGCATACAAATTGGCCCTGTAAAAGCTTCTTGTAAAACCACATTATAATTTTTTCTCATCATAAAATTACTATGAACTAAGATAAATAAACAGTATCTGGATATCCATAGCACATGGGCAATTTCTGATTGTTCCAGGAAGATGGTAAGCAAATTGATGCTGCCCTTGACTTTGTGCTCTATTTTAATTTTATATGTAGCATTTTCCTCTTTCATTTAATGGAAACTTGATTTCTACAGAGAAATAAAAAAAAAAAAAAGAAGAAACAAAACCAATGTGTGATTCAATGCACTGTAGCCATTTATAATTTCCATACAGTGGGTTGGGGTGGAGGTGGAGGATTTCTCAACATATAAAATATATAATACATTTCTTTGGAAAGGAATGAATAGTGCCTGTCAGCCCAGACCCACCTGCTAAGCGATGCCCTCTCACTCAGCCCACACTCAGAAATTGAATTGTATGCTTTTCCTTGGCGTTTTGTAATGATTGGTTGAAACATTGCCCTACGGGAGCGGTGACTTGGTGGTCCCCTGCCTGCAATGTGCTGCCTCCCACCAGTGGAGGAGAGTCTTTGGGAACTGGGTATTCAGTCAGCAACATCTGAGGGCTTCCTCACTGGGGACTGCTGTTTTGCCTCAGTAATTGATATTTCCCACACAATGCAGACGTCTTTTGTTGGAAAGGTTCCTTGTAATCCTGTTAAGACACTTTTTAGGTTTCCAAAAGTGCAAGGAGGAAAACATAGGCTTAAGTATTTGGCTTGATGTAATTCAATCATTTATACCTTAGGTGGCTCTTAAAAGGGAGAATGCAACCATGACACCTCTGTCAGATCACTTGTTTGGTAAAATTGGCTTCCATGCTAATCAAGATCGAAGTTAAGTAATAATAATAACAAAACTATGGTAATAAACTAACACATGCTGGTGCGAGGCTGACAAAAAAAAATTTACAGTTCCATAGTCAATATGAATATGAGTTTATTGATAGTATAAGGTACCTAGCAGCTGAGAAAAGTTTGAGAAAGTCAACAAGACAGGTATATTTATCAAAGGCAGGGGGGATAGTAGTCCTTTGGAAATGTCTTTATGATTGTTTCAACACCATCCTTCTACCATGTGGTGTTAAGTTGAATTTTGCTGAAATAAAGCTGTGACTTTCTGGAAAATCTCAGTGTGAAAGTGAAATTTAAGGAAAAGAATAAATGTTGTGTCATGCTTAAACTCAACCTAATACAAAAACACCATTATTGTTTTGAATAAAAAAGTCAATAAAAAGTAGATTGTTTGGTTTTTGTCAAGCCTGCTGGTGGTATACCAGTGTGAATTATATTTCCTTCCTTTTTTTTCCATTCTTTTAAATGATCTGATCCCACACTAAACTTCAGCACCAAGTGCTGACTTTCTGCCCAGCGAATCTGGGACTTGTGCACTGGGTATGAGAAAAGAACAGTGGAAAACTTGTGCTGCTTACCAAGCACAAGCGCCTCTCAGGTTACAGAAGCCAAGATTGCAAGATTAAGAAGCCATCCTTTTGTTTGCTATGGCATCTTTCCAACACATAACAAGATCTCTTGCCCACATACATAATTATTTCTCCTTCTGGACCACTGTGGCAGATGGATATATTAAATATCAACATAGAGCCCAATTCATATTGCCAGAATTGTGATGCTTATTAGAGAATATTAAAATTCGGAATGGTAATAATGGCTATTGTTCCTCCTTTTCTGTGCGGGCCTAGCTTGTGACTTGGGGTCTGTTTTACAGACGGACGTGGTTCTCATGGTGCAGGTGGCTCTGACAGAGCAGCCCCGCACGGGGGGAGCGGCACCTGCACGAGGATCGCCAGAGGCTGTTGAAGCTCTTGGGGCTGCAGGCGCTCAGGTTGCACCACGCTAGACGTCTCCCCCCAGAGTTGCTCTTTCAGAGAGAGAGTCCCTGGATTAGCCCCAGGATTATTGCTGGAACTGCAAATAGCACAAAGCCGGAGCTACTGGGTAAAACCAAGCTTCACGGGGTGCTGGTGAAGGAGTTCAGGGGACATGGGGAAAACTGGGCAAAGCCCCCAGTCACATCCCTGCTGCTGCACACTCCCAGGACACAGTGTACGTGTGCCACCCAGGGGTTTTCTCTGCACACAAGAGCTCCTAAATATCCCCTTGAGCCGATTTGTGGGCAGGTTGGCACTGCTGCCAACTCCCATTTCCTTCTGTGCAGCAATGCACTGAGTTGTTTCAGCACTGAGTGGAGATCTCTTGCTCCAAAGACTGAAACCATCCCAATAAAACCCCCCCACACTAAATCCTTCCTGGGGCAGCCATCAGGCCAGCTGTGACCCACCCAGCACAACAGCAGGTCCCTGCCCACAGGAATAAACAAGAAGTGAGAGTCAGTGTGGGCGCTCAGGATGGAAATTTCCAACAGCAGAGTGGTGAACAGAAGAGCAATAGATGCCCCAGGCAGGCTTCTCACAGATGAGTATGGGTGTGTGGTGAGAGCCTTCATCCCCTGCTTTGGCACTTGCACATCCCAATCCTCCTCTCGGGCTCAGCCGGCCTCCCAGGGCTCACCTCCTCCCCAGCCACTGAGAGCCCGCCCTGTGATTTCATTTGGGTTAAACTAAACTAAATAGAGCACAGCTATCTTAATCTCTCTTTAATAAAGCTTAACAAGAGCAGCAATGCCTGCAGCCCGCTCTGTACAGTCTGGTAATTCTCCAGAACGTAAACCAAAATGGGTCTCAGACTTTTCCTCTCCTATTTCTGACAGCATTTCTCTGTTTTCACCCAATCCATTTGTATAAAAATCCATCTCTGAATACTTTGAAGATAAAAAAGCTGAGGTACCTCACCAAGACAGGGGAGTAAGCAAAGACGAAACGCTCGATGAAAGCACAGCAGCAGTACTTGGTAGCACTCCGAGGCACTCCGAGCAACGCCAGCAGGGTTGTTTGGCATTTAACTTCCACGAAGCAAAGCCCACGGCATACAGGAACATGACGAATGTAAATGTCCGCATACGGCTGGCCAGGAGAGGGGCTTGTAAATCTTTAACTCATCAGAAATTAATTGTAAAGTTAGGGGAAATGCGTTTGGACAAGTTCAGGCAACAACTGGCTATTTCATAGCAATTAATTCTGTCTCCATTGTCTGTTTCTTGTACCTAATTTATCCCCTGCCAAATCAGCCAGTCTTTCAGTGTAGTATGGCAGCAGCCCCAGCCTCTCAGGTGTAGGGCTGCTCCTGCAAGCGCTGCCCTGGCAGTCCCGTGTGTTTCACAAACATTTAACAGCTTCAGTGCAAAGAACTCTCTTTGGTAACCAAAATACAATACATTTACTAGATGAATTAAAAAAAAATAGAAATAAAAAAGACACACATAATGTAGAAATAATTAACAAGGGTTTGATCTTCTTACCAAGAAACAGATATGGTGCAGCAGGGCCCAGTTACAGCATGAAGAGCGACTTCCCACACCACTAGATGTTCATATACAGCCCTGAAACAGGGTGGAAAAAATCCTTTAAAAAAAAAAAAAGAGAAAAAAAATATATTAAAAAAATACATCTATATATTCTGCAGACAACATCCAAAACCAAAACAGTTAGTTCATATACACCTATTAAACATGAGGGTCTCAGGACGGTCAACGTCTAAATGTCTGCAGTAAATAATGTGAGCAGCTTTACTTTTTATGATTCCCCATCACTAATTGCAAACGTCCTATTAACTTCAATTACAGCTACTGAACGTTCAGTAGTCATGCAATATTTATCAATCTAGCTGCGATGACCCCTAGATGTTTTTCCTGAGATATGGCTAATTTTGTGTAGTACTGGAACCAGATAATGTGCCTATGCAGTGCAGGGAATATGTGTAAAAGCATTAAAACTCTCAGGAGTGAGTAACCAAACAATAAACACATCTAGAAAATTCTTCAAAAGCTCTGTGCTAAAGCCAGAAAGGGTGCTGTCCTCCAGATGATGCCCTCTTTGATCCTCCTCAGCCCCTTGCAATGACAAGGGGATGTCTCAGGCACAGAGAGGGCAATATTCAGCTCAAATTGCCCTTCATTAATTAATTAATTAACTCTGACCCCGCTCCCATTCTGCTGCACCTCTCCGGGCTGTTAGTGCCCAGGTGGTGTCACAGCACTCCCACCTCGAGAAGCGCTACCTGTGGGTGTTGGGATGTGGGATAAAACTCACGTGATGGTGATGATGATAACTGCTACGGTGATGAGGGCAGTAAGCAGCGCGCGTGATGGGAGCTCCTGTGTGGTTTCTCACCAGATCACCTCATTAAGCAGCGCTCGCACTTGAAGCCAGAGCTGCTACCCCAATGCACAGTGATTGGCACAAGGCACCCAGAATTAGGCCTGGGAGAACCACTCCATCAGCGTCCCGCAGCCCAACAAGAAATCAGGGGATACGCTATAGACCATCCTACCTGTTTCTTCCCCTGTATGTCCACTACGGGCCCTCCTCATGCTTTGCAGACCAGGGCAGGGGAGCGCCCTCCCGAAGCAGCAGGGTGAGCGTGCAGGTGGAGCCCACAGCCCCACCTCACGTAACTTCTAAAACAGCTAAATTCCCCAGCTGCCTCCCTGCTTTGTAAGACCCCTGGCTCATTTTCTCATGAAAGGCTCAAGGGAATTACAGTCTCCTATAAGAGTATTCCAAAGAAGAGGAAATAGCTGTCAGAGACTTTAAAGAATTATTCCAGAAATGGTAATAAGCACTATAAATGATTCCTGTATTTTTCTACACTTAAGAGCATTTATCACAGCTATAAGTTTTAAAAGCCTTTAAATTTTTTTTATAGCTGGCAGTAGATTTTTACTGGTATGTACTATATTAAAAAGAAAAAAAAAAAACTTGTGATCCACACAATGATTATTTTGTACAAAAGCTGAAGTTTTTCATTTTAATTTATCTACTACAATTTATCCTTTTTGTTCTTCTGTATTTTTTTTCCTAACCTATTAAAGAACTTCATACTTATGAAATTACCACTGTCTTACCTTTAAACTAGTTAGATTAATTAATTGTGTTCCTTTATGGAGCAAGATGGTTGTACTGATCATATTTTTGAGTCTAAAGATAAATAAATTTATGAGAAAAAAAAAGAACAACCATAACAACAACAATAAAACTTGTAGAAAGCACATGTTCAAGCTGCTGGTTTTGAAGTTGGAGACAGGAAAAGAAAAGAGAAGAATGCTGCCAGAATCACAGGAAAAACTCCACAAAAGAGCTTTTGAGCTAAGCATTGACCCCTAGGAGGCTACAGAAGTAGGAGATAAGACACTATTTCTGTTTGATTTAAAAAAAAAAAAAAAAAAGGAAGACATTTATGTTCTCTGTAACAAATACATGTTTCTACCAGGAACGCGTGATGGCCAGTTTCCAGCAGTGACTGCCAGGAGCTCTGGCAGCAGGGATCTCTGACACCCAGTTACACCCGGAGAACTCACGCGGGGTCGCCAGGGCTTACACGAATTCTTCTCATGATGTTTTTTGTTTTCTCCTCCTAACTGCACCTGTATGAAAATATGAAGGCCATAGAAGATATTTGGAGTGCAAGTTCAAATGGTTTGCAGGAGCTATGGGAAAGATTCAACAGACACTGTTCAGAGTGAACTGCCTTGCTTTGAAGGCACTTCATGCCAGATAAGCTTACTATTCCTTTACGTACTACAAATTCAACATTTCATACTTAACTACTACGGTTAGGTGCTGAGTTAAACCTAACTTGTATGTTCTGTAGATCAGACACTTCAAACCTGCCCCAGCTGCCTGTCACCCGGAGGGAAACCAAGCCATGTGTCAAGCAGACCCCTTCTCCCTGGGGATGTCCTTTGTCCACCAGGCTGCTGGCACAGTTGAACACTTCCAGCCCCTTTGCTTGACGCCTCGCCGTGGCACAGCAAAACAACTCAAGCATTGTTGGTCCAGAGATCACGGAAACCGCAGAGGTGATTTGTGTAGGGCTGGTAAAGGCACCGCCCTGCTGGAGAGGAGGTCTGGGCTGCACTGCAGGCTCCTGCGTGTGGCCTGAAAAACGTCTCAGTTCTGGACATCAGAGGTGGTTTTAAGCCAGAGATCAAAGTCCTCATACTTGAGTGTGTACACAGAAGCACATCACAGCAAACCAGAATTTCAAAAAGAGCGACGTTTATGGAACAGGGACAGCCCCTAATTTGTGACTGTGAGTATCAGTGTCCAAATACTCAGTCCCTTTAGATACCCAGAATCATTACTGGCTTTGGTTCTCCATCCTGGCGAGAGTCAAGATCCATCTCATTGTCACTGAAGTCAGCGAGAAGCTTCTCACCACCTTGAGTGAGAGCTCTTGCTCTTACTGCTGTTCCATTTTTATGGTCTTCATCCTTTTGTTGGAACCCGGGTGCATATTGCTTACTTGGGGACCAAAGTCAGCACAATCACTGACATAGATCCTGCGTGTCATGAGCCTGCAGCTGAAAACACGTATTTCTTCAGTGACCAAGCAGGCAGAGGCTGAAGTGTTCCTTTCGAAGTTTTGGAGATTTCTTGTTCAGATGACTACCAGCATCGGTGTTGGTTTGCTTATCCCAGTTACAATATGTATGTTACACATTTTGCAAGCTAGGAAATAAAATAATTCCATTTTCTATTGATGATAGCTGATCAATATATGCTTAGGAAGTGTATAATGACCGTGCTTTCTGGCTGTAGATTTAGTTTATGTGACTAGGTAGGAAACTGAGGGTAAGGGAGGGGATTACAATAAAGGGAGAAACTTTACAGTAATTAAAATTACAGGATTTAAGTGTCTAATAAGGACATTCTTACTAGCTGTTGCTTACTAATCACTAAGTAGCACGCAGACAGTGCAGTCCACTTGCAGGCTTCGGTACACAGACATTTCTCAAACCCTTATTTCCAGATATCTAAGACAACTTTGTTCTGGTGTAATCTGAAACAATATATCGTACTGATCTCACATTCACAGACATCGAAGTTTTTTTCTATCTACAAAGCGTGAATCTTGCTCTATTACAACACTCAAATCAGGCGAGCAAACATACCTGTTTGATGTCATTGTTATTGCTTCCTGAATTTTGTTTGCCCAGGAAAGTAAGATATGTATGTTACGAAACCTCCATAAAACTTGTCTCTGGTATAGAATATGACAACCAGGCGGACACGGTTCATAAACATTTGTGATGTATTAATCAAACCAAGACAATCTTCCCTCCAAACATGCAGGTAACCGTGTAAACAACTTTGTCAGCATTGACATAAAAATATATGATTTAACTCATTAATGAGTGTGGATTGTCATGTTTAAGCTGATTGTTAAGCACACAAGAAATAAAAAATGTGTTTTCACTGGATATGCCAACGGTATGCGTGCATATAGCTAGCAGAAAAGGACAGATTAAAGACTGCATCCCAGATAAAAATGCAATCCTGTCAGATCAGTGCCATTTCTATAAGTAAGAATAAGACTAACACTGCCAAATAGATATCAGGAAGAGAATCCATTAAGCATTATTGAAAGTCAGGGTATCCCCTCCAGCTAAGAAAAGTTATTATTCTGACAAATGTCAAGTGCTAATCTAGAACTAATGGAATTTAATTTTATGAATTGTTTTCATAAATATTCTAAAACATCTTTTGAGAGACATATTGTATAGTTTTAGATCTGAATTCATAAAGATATTTTAGCATAGAATATGAATAACTCACTGCAATAATTTTATCTACGTAGAGAAATGATATTTTATTTGTTCGTGCCTCAAACCATAGCATCTCAAGCTCCCTGCCTGCCACAAGCCCAGTAAAACACCAGGGAGTGTAGGAGACGAGCAAGGGGGAGCAGGCAAAGCCAAAGCGCTGCTCCGCAGAATTCATCTGCCTTAGATAATATGAATCAAGAACCATTATTTTATCTCTGTAGTGAAATAGTACTTAGGACTGTCATTTCAGAGGATGCATTGCTTTCTTCTCTCTTGTTAGGGAATCCAGAGAGAGGAGTGTTGGATGTCCCATGCTCTTCGTGCCAGCCGTCTGCTGTCAGCGAGAGACGTTTTCTCTCTGTTCCTCCTTCCCCCAGAAGAACAACGTTAGAAGGCGGGTTTAGAGAGAGATGAGAAGTACTTCGCAAGGCACAGCAAGGGAAAGAGAGAGACTGGAACTCGTTTGTTTGTGTGATTTGGCTTGTTCCTAGGATCACTTCGCAGGGCAGCCGCTGGACTGAGCACTGCCCACCCTGGCTCTGAGCCCTCAGAGAACAGGATCCAAAAACCTGTGCCCGTCTACTTCTGGATTTCTTAACGAGCAAACGACACCGTGTGTATTGTTCCACCATCTTTGCTGCATGCAGCATGCGTTCCTAACACACGCGGCAGAAGCCAGGGTTTGTGTCTCACTCTCTGAGGCTGGAGGCAGCAACCGACGTGTCCAGCAGAGAAACCACAGCACCGGGCACCTGGTGTCCAAATGCCAGCCCCTGCTTGCCTCCCACTTCAAAGTGTGTGCTGCAGGAGTAACCCCTCCTCCAGTGCAGCATCCCCCGCAAAGCTCTTCTTCATACGAGTTACACACCCTCCCTCTCGCTCAGACTGCAGGCTACCGCTGAGAAGGTGACAAAGCCGGCATAAGCGATAAAGGAACGAGCACTCCGCCTGCCTTTCCTCATTCTCCGACTAGTTGTAATTTTGCTTTAGCTCGGGTTTTGCCTCCAAGTCTCTGGGTGGGGGTGGCTGTGCAAGGGGTACAGGGCTGATGGCGTGTCCTACCCGGTGTCATCCTTCCCTCATTTCAGCCTTTCGGTGATCCCTGCTGCTGGGTGCAGGAAGCATTTCTGAACATAGCATTTGGCAGGAATTAACTCTTAGTGAGGGGAAAAAAAAAACCACATACCTTCTAATAACATTTCCCAGGCAGCTGTTAGATCCTTAGCAAAGAGACGTTAGGTGCTCTACAACGCAGCAAGGTATTTCAGCAGTAAATGAGATAATGCTGACCTGAATTTGTTCCCCAGTATAAGGGTGATATGGAGAATCATTGAAGTAACAAGCTCCCACTTCATCGTCCTGCAAACTTCAGTGCAATGTTGTTTTTGCACGGTGACATTTGTGACCAGCATTGGTGCCTTGTCCACAGACTTATTTCTTGGCTGTATCCGTGTGCAAGTCTCCATTTGGCTTTCATGCCTGCCATCAGAAAAACAAGATATTTTACCCATGGCAGATTAGCTTGCATTTTCTTAAGGGAAGAACGTGTTATTTTATAACTCCATCAGCTGAGAAGCCAATGCTGCTTTCTGCCTATTTCCCATCTAATTGTGCAGTCTTTTTACACATGGACAGGGACAGAACAAATATCACTATTATTAGTGGAGACAGGTTCTGCCATTTTGCTCTAACTCATTAGATGGGAACAACCACACTTGTGACAACAAAAAGGATTAAGTGCTGAAAGTTCAAAAAATTACACTTTCTAAAAAGGAAAATAACTGTGATAATGACCTTCTTTAACAACTAAAGAAGCCTTTAACAACTACAGAAGCCCTGGCTGCCCAGGGCTTGGAGCACAACCATGGGTACAAAAGGTGAGGGGCACCCCAAAGCAGTAGATGTGGAATACATTTTCCCATGATGCTTGTTGTCCTTATTTCACCCTTTTCCACTGCCAGATCGCAAACAAGAGATGGGAAAAAATAACTAAAAAAAAAAAAAGTTATGGTTGATCAGAACAATTTTCAACCGTAACTTCCCAAAACAAGAGATCTGCAGAGCAGCTTCTCCAGGGAGCGGCTGCAGCTGCTCCGCTCCCCTCCTTTCTCAAATACAAGTGGACACTTGCACCAGAACAGAACTTCTCCTATGAAAACTCTGACTTCGAGTTAATCAGTTTCTTCCTCCCTTCCCAAAACCCCAGCTAAACCACTCCAGGTCACACCCACTTTTCTGGGTCAGTTTTTAAGAGTCAGCTACTCTGCTCGCAGCAGCTTTCTGCAGCTCCTGACACATTAACTCGATAGTGGGGCACGAGCAGAGAGGCATTGCCTCACATCTCCTCTTGCATAAAAGCTGTTGACTCCAAAAGTGTTAACTTTACAGAGACTTACATGGTTGAATACTCCTGCTGACAGAGATATTACTTCTGTCTATCACAGTGGAAACCTGTCCAACGAAATTTCTTATCTGTCACCCAGATGTAAGCTGAAACTTCTCCGGGATGCTCTGGTTATCTGTCTCAGAGTAAAAGGGTGAGTGCCACGTTGGGAAGTGATTTGTATAGATCGCTGGGTTTTAATGATAAGTGTAAAGTACTTCCCCTCTTCAGGGGTGTCACTGAAGAAATCGAGAGCTTAAACGCGATCTCCTTGGAAAGCAATTTGTATTGCAATTACAAAATACCGGGGTGCGTGTCACGGAGAGCTAGTGGATTGCAGGGCTTTAATTCACAATTTACTGGAGGCAGGGCATTATGCCATAACTGACGTCCTTGGGATGTGCAGTGTATTCAGTGGTAACATCCACATGTGAAAATAAATTAAAGACCTTTCTCTAGCAAAAACGTCTGCCTTTGCCTAAGTGCTTTACTCACTGCACACCCAGCTTTGGAGGTAACCGAAGTAGCAAGGCAGGAGTAACAGCTCCATCAGTTTGCTACGCAGTTAGTTAGCATGGCATCAAAGAAAGCTCAAAGATCACCTCTACGTTAACGAACCTGGACATGAGAAGTGTCAACCCCCCCACATACACTTTTTTTTTTTTATCAGGCAGTGGCAGAGGTACAACTGGAATGGTCTTAACATTTTAAAATCCTTTTTTATCTTTAGACAAAAGAAACATAACCACTGTATACATATTTTAAACTATATTTAAAAATATATTAGGAAACTTATTTAAGTATTATATAAATAAATTAACTAGTTTTTCTTTATCTCTAACCGTTTTATATTGTCTGGCAAATCATCTGGACCATATTCTTTAAGAATAGTTATAAAACCTAACAGAGGAGGAAATAGACTTTTTGCAGTACAAGTTACAGCAGTAGATGAATTCGCTTTAGAAATACAAAAGAGATTTTATTTGTCTCATTCTTCCAGGAAAACTACTTTTGGGCTCATCTTTCTGACTCAGAAAAAAAAAAAAAGTAATAAAAAGTAAATACAAATCAGGAAATCCAGGTAATTTCAATCACATTTGAAGCCCAAGGACTCTGCAGAGATCCCGCTCTGTCCCTGCAGGTACAGCCCATGGGGCAGGGGCACAGCAGCACCAAGAACCCAGACTGGGTGAATGTGACCAGCCCTGCACTCCCTCATGCCTGGGAACCACCACTGCGAGGTGAGTGGCACAGAAAGCAGGCCTGACCTGAGAAGAAAATGATATTATTCCAGAATAATGTCCAGAATTTTATTTTATGTTGATAGCTTGCATGACCATGATCTTTAAGGAAAATAACAGAGGGCAGCATCCCCTTGCTCCCAGCCACACCCTGCTGCATCTCACAGCACCGCCCATCTAATTTTTTAATGTTTTAGCTCTAGGGACAGGCTATTTCCAAAAACTTGGAATTATTTGGAAAGAGTTTAGTCTATCACGTCAATTATTAATATCAAAAAAATTGTTACCTCAGGAGCATGGTGATTGGCCTGATCTTAAACCCCAAGTGGGATCAATTTTCATTATGAAAGTATCTGACACTGAAGTTTTGAGATGAACTGTGAGTTCTACATCCTGTGAACTGGTCAACAAAAATTGCCCAGATAATGCAATATGAAATAATTAAGGACATGCTATATAATCACCGCATTAAATTCCTAAGCTGGCTCTGACATTACTCGAAGCTCAGTAGGAAAACTAATAAAAGTCTCCGAGAGGTTATTTTTCCTGTGCTGTCAGCACATTGCTAGTTAATGACTTCTAGAGCAGGTCAACTGAAAAGGGGTTTCTTTCACACTTATATGTTACTATCATGATTTTATTTCCTTTGTCAGCTATTATTTCTACACTCCAGAAGCCGTGAACATGATTTTTGATTTATTTATTGTAGAAAATGATTATTTTCTCTTCACAATGCAGCTGATTTTGAAAAGTTATTCTTTTTTATGGCTGCATAGTCCCATCTTATATCTCAAGCACCACAGCAAAGGAATGCTGCTTTACAATTACGAAAGCTGCATCTATTGCTGTTTGACTTGCCAGCCTTTATTAAATCTGCTTTTTATCTCAGAAGCGTGAACCTGAGGAGTGCCTGCATGTGAGCAGCACCTGCAGGGCCGTGGCCGTTGTGCTGTGAGCTACCTGCGGGCAGCGCCGTGCCAAGCCCCGCTCGGACGTCGGCCTCCTGGACACAGCTCACGAGGAGCCAGCTAGAGCTACCAAACGCACCTGGGCTTGGGAGTTAAAAGTCAAGATCAAATTTATCTTTGGGCAGGGTCACCGTGGGAAAGGTCTGAAATAAAGCCTTATTCGTCTGCAGCTCAACCCCTGTGATCACATCTCTAACTTCAGGACCACGCGTGGCTGCTTTAGGGTTTGGCAGCGAGTTACCCAACAGAGCCGAGGAGCATCGGCAGGGAAAGAACTGTCAGTGCAGCTTATGTGGTTAAGCTCCCGCCCCCCCCGCCCCAAAAAAAAAAAAAAAAAAAAAAAAAAAGAGGGTAGATTATTAGGAAGACACCTTAAAAGGGAGAGCTTGTGGTTCTGATCCCCTTTGCACACACTAGGTAAAAACAACTTTGATCGCTTTAATGACTTCAGTTCTCAATTCAAGCAAGCAAGGGCATTGTCCTCGGCAAACATCGCAGCCCAGTACCACCAGCTGTCCCACTGCTGTCCAAGGCAATGGTAGCAACCTGAGCTCTGGTTCTAGAAGAGGTTAAAAAACACCGTCGCTAAAGATGCAGTCACCACAGCAACTTCCAAAAGAAGTGGCCAAAGCAAGCTGCACGCCGTCCCAGATATTTATCCATACAGGGCTATGTTTCCCTTCAAGAAACCTGAACAAATTTGAAATGAACTTTCAATGAAATTTTAATACTTATGTATTTTCTGCACACAAGTGATGGCGGAATTTGGATCGCTGTCTATACTTTTAAAAGCAAAGCTTTGAATAATGAATGGAAGGTGGGAATTAAAGAGTTGTCTTCTCTAGGAGGAAATGGAGTTGGACTCTCAGTCTTTTAGTTTCCTCATCATTAGCTTTATAACCAGCTTCTCGCTATTTCATGAATATTAGAAGAATATGACAGTGAAATATATTGTAATTGAAAGAATATTAATTAAGGTTCATCTCATATTCTATGGCTCTCTGTAATATCATCTGAAAAAGAGTCATTATACAAAGCTAGAAAGTCATGCTTTATTCAGGACAGTGTTATCTTTTTAAGCAGATGTGAAGTTATTAATTTAAAACAGTAAAACAGTTCAAAACCTGTATTCTTCATTGTTTCAGATATTAAGAAAAGCTGTTACTTACTTAAGCAGTCAAGATTTTACTTGATTAATTTTCTTTTCAGGGAACAGGAACTGTGGGTTCTTCATGATTATAACTTTCCTCCTAACAAATCAATGCAGAGAGCAGGACAAGTAAATTATATCCACACCAGCCACAGTACGAACTGGCGGCAAGCGCCCAGCATAATTCATTCCCTTTATTGTTTCTGATACTTTGCATTACAACATATCAGTTTTCTCATGCCAGAAACAATGCGCACTTTACTGCAAATGAATGCTACCAGAGAAGATGCATAATTTATTCCTTCTATTTCTCTTTGCTCATAAATGCCAACTTAAATACTCCAGGGATCATCCATTCAAATAAGTTATCACGTTGCTTTCCAGACCTGTAGCTACAGACAAAAATTGCCCCTCAAGAGTTTTATGACCTTATGGAAGTGAATCCTTTTATTTTTTTTTTGGAGTGGGGGGAGGACGGACTTTTTTTTTTTTTTTTTAAATATGCTTAACAGAAAATGCTGTCCTTAGTCACAAACCTACTGAAAAGGTACTCATGGCTCCATTATGGTTTTTAAGGCGTGATATAGACAAATATATCTAGACTTTTGCAGTGATAGAGTAGTTATCTATGAAAAGCTGATAGTCAGTCACCGTTCTGAGCCTGATTACCACATACAAGAGACTTGTATAATTAATAATAATAATAAATATATATAATATATATTATATATTATAAATAATTAATATAAAGATATTAATATAAAGATGAATTAGTGATAATATTGTTCTTTCTATTATTTTCTAGAAATTCAGCTGGGCACAGAGCTCTCTATGGAAGAAACAGAGCTTTAAGATTCAGTAGACATCACTGTTCTTATCACTAAGAAAAGCTGTTACTTACTTAAGCAGTCAGGATTTTACCTGATTAATTTTCTTTTTGGAGAGCAGGAGCTGTGGGTTCTTCATGATTGCAACTTTCCTCCGAACAAACCAATGCAGAGAGCAGGACAAGTAAATTATATCCAGAACAGCCACTCTGTGAACCTGCCCACAAAAATAAATAAATAAATAAAAATTAAAAAATAAAAAATAAAAACCACAACTTTTTTCTAAGAAAGCTTTGAAAGCAAGTTTTCTATTCATTAGCTGCCTCTGGGCTCCAGGTTAGCTTTTACAAATAGAGGGAAATAAATTCATCAGAAAAACTGTCCCAATTCTGAGGGATTCATTGATCCCTCAGACACAAAAAGGGGATACAAACCTGAACAGGCTTTTTTTTTTTGCTTTCCTATTAAAAAGTTAGTAGATTAAAAAAAACAACAACAACAACAACAAAAAAGAATAAATTTGCAGCTAATGGGCTGCCTACTGCTCACATATCCTGTGGATCTCGCAGGCTGACGTTATGAATAAAGTCTATTTCAAAATTGCCCAAGTTTTGAAACAGCTTAACAAATATTGTCACACCATTTATTTTTTCATTCTTTTTTTCTATACTCTGATTTGGTATAAATTAGAAGTATAACATTTGGTTGAAAACACTATTTTTAAACCTTTATTCTAGGATTAGAATTAGTGTGAATCTGTTCTTAAACTCTGCATACAACACTTAATTAGCAGTGGAAATGTATTTTTTTTGACAGGAAACCTTCCACTGAACTACGGCAATGAATAAGTTTTCTTATACAGGCTGCAAGTTCACTTTGATGCTAATTCTGGTTATATTCTTGGAATGAATGATCATGAATTAATGGCCTATGAACTGAACAAATAACTTTGGGTTTGCTAGCCTATGAATAAATATCGCAGCCTGCAGTGCCATCGCCACCATCCCAGGTTTGACACAGTCCATTGAGTGCTGTCAGGGCTGAAGGACCGTGGGAACACCGAGCTACTGCAACCTCGTGATTTATTTCCTCTCTCCTCCTACTCTGAATAGTTCCAACCCCACCCAAACTTGTCGCGAGATGTCTGAAGCCCTACATCTTATTCCACCAACCTGCAGGCATGGCTTCCCTTACTCTTCTATCCCGTTTTACTTAGGTCTATCTGAAAACCTTTTGGGCTTCAGATTAATGGGAACAATCATTGCAAAGAGAGAAAAACAGGAAAATAACAGTCAAACACTACTAATTAATGTGGTGTGTGTCCCCCTGCTGTATGTATTGTTAAAGTCACGCTTACATTACCAGCTACGTATTGCAGCTGTACTGATTTCTGTCCAGCCTTAGTTAACGTTTTTTTTGTTTTGTTTTCAGTAAAGTTCCCCTCTGATGGAAACATGAGTGAGTCTGTTCAAGGACTCATCCACTTTTACAAGGAAGCTAACGTCACAAAACCATCAATCTTTGCTGTATTCCCAGTTTTATTGCAATTCTCAGCTGCACAAAAGGAAAGCAATCAGGCTGACAATTTCTCTACGATCAGATCCCAATTCTTCTAGTTTTCCTTCCATTTCTGAACAGCAATTCAACCTGCTTCACTTCCTTACTTACCTGTAAATGTTTTTCTTCTAAATAATATATCGCTTGCACGAAGAAGGGTCAAAACACTAAATCAACATCCAAAAATAATAGCCTGTTAGCTAGTTTTAAAGTTATTCTTTAATTAAAATGGAGAAACTGGAAAAGTGTCTTAAAAACCCATCACGATTCTTATATGATTCTATATAGCTATAATTACCATCCACTTTACCAGGCAAGCCCTGAAAGTAATGATCAAGTCTTAAACGCCTGAAGTTAAAGTTCAATTACAGCAGATGAAGGGAATGCTGAAAATCGGCCAGCCGATTAAGATCTGTATAATTTGGCAGCGCACGGTGCCTGGATGTGCTGAGCCAGACCCGACGTTCAGGACAACGCCGCGGCCCCGAGCCCCCGCTCGCAGCGCCGAGGGAACCCACGGCACGGCCGGGAGCCGCGGTGCCACGGGCTGGGGCACGGGGAAGCTGTGCAAAAAGAAGTCGTTCCGAGGGACACGAGGGCTGTCGGTCGCTTTACATGGTCTATGGGTAGTGAACAAGTAATTATGGCTTCGTACAATGCAAACGTTTTATGAATACATACACAGAAATAAATTTGTCCCTGGTACAGAACAGAGCTGGAATAGCTTTACACTGAACGCTTACTGAAGGCATTGTTTTCCCTTCAATCTCTATCAGCTCTGAGATGCCAAGGGACGGACACCGCAGCTTTTTCTCTCGCTACTAACCGTCAAGAGAAAATCCTAAGGGAGAAATCTGATAAAACGTCCGCTCTCATTTTGCAAATGAAAGGTTAAGATGGATTGCCAGGTATTGTACCTTCAGAGGCATTGAAATCTCCTAAAGCGACCCCCAAACACAGAGAGCCTTCATGCTCTGCTGTTCCAACAGACAAATTAACAGCGGGGAAATATTACAGCGCCTATTTTTAGTGCTTTAGGACAGCACTTGCTGGAAGCTCGCCACAGAGATGCTAAACACTTCTCAGGCAGGGTTTTAGGAGGAGGACAGGCGGTTTGGGAAGACGACTTCATCCCAAGTAGAACCAGCAATTTTCTCTTGTTCTGGCTTTCTTGCTGCCTCCAAAGCCAGTAAAATTAAGCTGGCAAAAGCACTAATGACACCGCCGCCTTGCAGAAAAGGGGGACAAGGGAGGGACCAGCATCCCACTGAGAAAGGGGAGGATATGGCCCACCTGCAGCAGGAGGAGGGAGGGCACGTTGGGAAGAATTTGCCTCACTGGGCACCCACAGGGGGGGACAAGTGGCTCTGGGCAGCCCCCGGGCAGCTGGTGAGGGTGGGTGCGGGCCATGGGAAAAGGCGCAGTTACAGGACTGCCCTCAGAAATTAACTCTGCTGAGTTAACGCTGAGGTGCCAACCAGTGCTCTGGGCAGCGTGGTGAGACAGGGCACAATAAACCCGGTGTCGAGCACACCCGATGATGATGGCAATAGAGATCTTAAAAATAATATGCTCGCTTCTGCTCTCGGCTTTGTCTGGGTGATCTGCGCTGACTTTGTGGAATCACTGCAGCAAGTTGTAAATGATGTATGAAATGAAAACCCTCTGCTCGGCCGCTGCAGAGGGAAACTGCAGACCGGGCTTTTCAGCCACTTTTGAACTGTGCTAATTGCACTGATATTGAGCTCAGACGTGCAAGGAAAGGTCACCGAGCTTGCACACAGACACCAAGCAAACTGCTCCGTGGGATTACACTGAACACAGCAGCGCTGTTTAGAAACCAAACGCAGTGAAAGCCTCAGACTGTTTCAGTGCAGTGCAACATTTAGAAGATGATCCTGATTTTAAGGGAACCTTGGCTCTGAATTGAATTACAAGTTGTCTGCTGGCCGCTGCAAGCACAGGAATTTTACAGCAATTTGACTGAACGGGACCACCGTGACTTCATCAGCACATCTGGTTACACTCCCTGCCCTTAACCAAAAGTATCTTTTTCATACCGCATCTCTGTCCAAAGGGGAATTAAACCTATAACCATCAGGGATGGCTATGAATGTTTATTTATTTATCTAATGAATCAGAGAGAGGGCTCATATTTTCTCTTCTTCTTTTCAGTCATTTCCCTCTCTCTAACTGCAGAAACTGGAAAAATAGGGCATAGCGAGATGGGCCATAATCTCCTCTGATATTCTTCTAGAGATGTTGGACACCACAGAGCAGTATTTTCATTTCTTCTGGAATAACGACATGTACGCATCAGTCTGTGTAAATAACATGCCCTGAGTGCAGAGATCTAGGTCAAAGGATCTCATGGCAGCCCCCAAATCAAGGGGCAGAAAACCAGATCCTACACTACGAAGACATGCTAAAGGACATCATGTGTGCATTTTGCATGCAGTAAAGGCCAAGCAGCAGACTGATGCACAAGCGGTGCGCCTGCTGGGCCGCACAGCTGCCCCAGGGTCCCACCAGCAGGACTTGGTGCCTTGCCGCTCACTGCAGGCCTGGGGAAAAATCATTTCCTCTTGCGGTTTTATTCTCAGAGCACCAGCGGTTTTGTCATGAAATTATGGGACCGGGAAATCACCCAATTCCCAGGAATAACTGAAGCTCCCTTTAGCTCCCTTGGTGTTGCAGGTAAACAGCTTCGAAATCCAGCACATATTTCTAACTTGGCTCCCAAATTAGAAGCCCCTTTTGCAAATTTAACCCTCAGGGGCAGGAGAAAGCCAGAGGCACGGCTGCTAAGCGCCGTGCTGTGCTGCTCCATGGTTTTAAAAACGTATTCTCACAGCACATAAACAAAAATCCTTGTGACAGTTTGTGATCTACTTCTTACCATAAACTGCATCCACACCCCAAGCCCCACGCCCCCTCCAAGGCCAACATGTTAGAAGAAAAGACGAAATGCACTTTCATTAGTCAGTGCTTTGCCCCTCAGTTCTCAGATTAAAGAAAATCTCAGTCTCTAAAGACATATCATTTAAAGGAATGGAGGCAATTAGGGGGAAACGGGATAAACACTGTTAATGAGGCTATCTAATCATGGTGTTGTACAGACAATAAACCTCATAGTTTTTTGGTTCAGTCAACAGTGAAAAAGTTAATAGACCTAACACTAAATTATCTTACTATGCTTCTAAATTATGTCCCACACTATATATAAAATACAATATATATAAAATAATATATAATGTGTATATATATATATTAAACTATATAAAAATAAAGATTTTTTTTTTAAATTAAGCATGAGCATGAATTCTATTGGTGTCAAACCCAGCTCTCAGTTTAAATCTTGCTCACATTTTAGAAGTATCCTTCCAAGGGAAGAGCTCCTGTTTGATTGAACACCGGGAAGGTGATGGAGGCCGGAGGCGCGGACGTGTCTGCCCAGATCCCCACTGACCCCACAGCCCCCAAACCCCCCCCCAGCCGCTCGCCAGGCTGGCAGCAGCGACAGGAGCTGGGCCAGCTCCGTCACACCTGGGGAAATTTCTGTCATCTACTAAAATCCAAGGGAATTTTTGCTTTACCATGTTTAATTGCTTCAAATCTCTTTTTTATTCCTTATTAACATGAACATCATGAACATCAACTGCTTTATGAACATCAGGGAACCTCAAAATGTTAAGGAATATTCACAACCAACCTTCTGAGATCCTATTTTTTGTTCCATTTCCCTTTCATGTCCACAGACAGATGGTGAACAATTAATACTGCTACAACGGCAACAGTATTTCACTTTCTTCTGTCTTTCCTTCTCCATAATTAGTTTACCCAATGCAGCCTGCCACTTCATAATCAATCAATTGGGTAAAAAGGCTTGCCTGTTAATTTAAATACATTGTGATATTTGAAGCATATTCTCACTTTAAGCTAGCACATCGTGGACTATCGTACCTACACCAGACTCGTTCTCAGTCATTGCATGGACGCTCCAGGTGGGCAACCAGCGGTTCCTGAGGTTTGCTCTCGGGCTTCCCGCAGACACTTTCCCACACAGAGGTCTCCTACGCAGCTGGATGCAGCTCTGATCAAGCCAGCCACATCCAAATCTCCTTATTTCATAGGAGCAGAAGAATTAATGAACATGTTCACGACCACAACCCCCTGGGCAGAACAAGGAGCCTCCCGGAGATGCTCAGGCAGCGGCGGACCTGCGGCAGCGGCTGCACAGCTCGGGACCACCCGGTGGCTCTCCCACCTCTGCTGTTTGGGGGTGATAAACCCGCTGCGGACAAACATTAACCAGGGAGGAGGGAGAGCCTTCCAAATTTCAGCCTTCAGTGAGACGTTGTACTCTGAAACAAAAGCATTTCATGTCCCTCCAGTACATTTACCCTGCCTAATGAATAACTGGATATTCTTATTACCTATATAAATATTTAATCTCTTACAAATCCCTGTGAGTCCTTACATTCAGCACTGTTGGTATTACTGCCCTGCACTGGCTAACAGTGGCTTATACAAGAAACAATGGGCTTTATTAATTGGGCTAATTAGGCAGCATGGTCTTCATTTGTCTATCCAGCAAGACCTTCAGCTTGATGGCCCGTTCACAATCTTCTCTGAAAAGAAACTCAAAAGTGGATTTTTTTCTTAAATCGTTCAGCCCACCCCTGGTTTTGGGAAGACCAGGAAGCTATGCCGGTTCATCCAGGCCCAGCGGCACCCACGCAGGCCCTGCAAGCAGTGTCTGCACCGTGCCCCTCTGGCCCCGGCACGCGGCGTGCGCGGCGGCGCTCTGCTGGGCAGTGGTGGAGGGTGAAGGGGGGATAGAGTGGGGCTGCAGCCACGCGAGGGGAGCAGCAGGTGGGATCCTGCCTCGGACCTGCCCTGTACAGAGTGCCTGTACCACTCTGAAACCGTGTGTCCAGAAGCACGGCACCGCTGCGGTGCTGCTGCACCACCCGCTGCTGCTGGCCCCTCAGGAAATGAGGTTTAGATCAGCGAGAAGCAATGTGTGCTTAAGAGCTCAGCAAAGCCCAAACCTTAACATCAGCCACAACTGGTTATTCGGATTTCATCTCCAGCAGCTCTGATTTTTGAAGAACCTGGCACCAGAGGTGCTCTCAGAGACGTCCCTGTGAAGACGCGTTCGCTCCGCTCTCCTCCCCGCCAGCGCAGGAGCTCTCACCAGCGGCTCCTCGGGTCCTCCGCTCCCCCAGGAGGGTCCCGGGAGGGAATCACTGGCAGATCTTAAAAGTAACCTCCAACGTAATTAACTCCCTGGTCGGATTTAATGCTACAGTCATTGGAATATTAATACACCAGAGCACTTTCAGCAGAGGATGATAGAGCTGCAGAGCCAGCTGCAGCACAGGAAAACAGCCTCAGCGTGGCTGTTCCTCACACCCCCACGGATTTGTGAAGAATTGTGTGAAGTGGCCACAGTCACTGCCAGAATCTCCCAGGTGACTTACAGCTTGCGTTCATTCCAGTCAACCAAAACATGTAACAAAATTTTGCAAAAATATCTTATTTACAGTCATTCTGTAAACACTGAGGAACCTCTTCAGGACAGAAAAATCCGTCTTCCTGCAAAGCAATACTTAATTTTGTTTGCAGAGGCAGTAGTCCAGAAAAGTAAGTGAAAAGTTGCATTTTCTCTAGTCCTGAAACAAGATCAGCTACCCCTCCTTATAAAAGCTGGCTGTATACAGCCAAACTTCCACCCAACTTGTTGCACCCTCTTCCCCCAGTTTAATAAAACCATCTTCCTCAATAAATGTTCAGCAGCGAGTGCACTTCAGCAGTCAATATGTAATTACTTGCAAACAAAACATCATTTTTATGATGCCAACAAAAAGAAAAAATCAAAGTGTGATTTTAAGACCAATTAAAGAGATACAAAAATTACCAGGAGGTTGGTTTTTTGTTTGTTTTTTAAAGTCCATTCTAATAAAATGCATCAGCTTTAAATGGTCTGTCACCATAAAAAACTCTGCAGTTCATAGACCCGGTGTCGCAAAGTCATCTATGTGAGCCCAAGCACCATGTTCCCCCCAATACTATTTAAATAGAATTGATCAGAAATTACAAAATTATCCTTGATATATAAATACAGTAAAATTATAGCAGAAAAGAATGCACAAATATCTTATTTTTAAAATGCACTCTAAAATACTGAAATGCTGCAGATGGTGATAGCAGCGTCACAAAACTATCCAAGTTTTGGAAGGCTGCTCAGTGGTGGGAAGCAAACCCCATGAGGGGGTTTGAAGCCCTGGCGGGGTGCAGGAGAAGCGCCACGGGGCAGTGCTGTCCGCGGGGCACCAGGGACCTCACCACGAACCACAGCCACTGCTCCTCCGCTGCCGCTCTGCCTCCTGCCTCCGCACCGCCCCCGGTCCCTCTTCTGGCCACGTGCTTTGCACAGTAGGTTGAGGGTTTTACAAAGCCTCTTCTTACTTCCCGAAACGTGGAAAGTCCTAGCCCTGGCACATGGTCCTTCCTTCACTTTCTTTCCCCAGCTTCATTTCTGTGCTTTCCACCATTTGACCCATCACCCTGACTGATCACACCTTCCTTGATGTTTTTCATGTGAACATGCTACTTTTCCCTTCCTGTGTCTTTGAATCACTTCTAGCCTTTAGCCTTCCCTGGCTCATTCACTTCTTCCTTTCCTCCACTCATCAATAACTTCCTTATCAGACAAAACCAGAGACTTGTTAAGCTTCCACCATGACTTATTGTGTTTGCAAGAACAAGAAACCCCGTTCACAAACAACGATCTCACCCCGTGCTGTGAGCAGCTTGATCCAAAGACTTCATCAGTGCATGGACCTGTGCTGCTTGCACGGACGAGCACTATTTATTAGTTTGTAGATTCTGATGAGGTTTTCTTTCTATCTCTGGAAAATCCTCACAAACTTTTTCTCTATTTTTTTTCTAGACACACTTATGGACATCAATAACGTTTCATGCATGACAGTTCCAAAACCTGTGCACTGAACTTGCACTTGATGCTGCTTAGCTGTTGTTTTCAAATCATAGTCCGGTATAGATTGAGTAATCCTTCCTCAGGCGGGGATTGCATTACTTCTCCAACCACTGCCCCGTGTCTCCCGACTACAGAAAATCAATTGCTCTCCTGTGCTCAGCTGTTCAATTAAGCTGCACCACGCTGGGAAGCACCGCGAGTACATTTGGTCTACAGCAAATGCGCACACACAGGAGCTGCGCTCTTGATAAGAGGGGGCTGGTGTGTGGTTTGAAGGCACGGGAGAAGAGCTTATTGCTAAAATCTGCCATTCTCTTTGAAGTTGCTTTTATCACCTTGTGATCTTCATGAAAGAGCCGTGCGCACATTCTGGGAAACCCTGCATTTTCCTTTTTGTTCTCTCCTGATAAGGCCAGAAGCTAGGCTGGTAAAACTAGTAAGTGGGTTTTGTGAAGCGCATTGGAAATTGTGTGCTATAAAAACAAACAAGTCAACACAACCCTATAGGTACGCAAATTGTCAAAAATCTCTCAGTTTTGCAGAGCTGCTGGTCACGCCTGCAGACAAGGAGATGAAGCTCTCCGTGGCTGCGACCAAGAGGCTTCTGGAGCTTCGATCTGACCCACTGATGCGTGCCCCATGCTCCGAGCACCACTGCTTTCCACTCCAGTGCCTGGTGCCTCGGTGTCTGGGCGCGAACAAGGCTGGCAAAGCGCACCCATCCTGATGGAGCCCCTGTGGTGCCATGTGCCCTGCTCAGGCTCCCGCAGTGGCTGGGAGTTGCAGCTTATCCTCTGAGCAGCCAACGTGGGACACGGGCAAGGCTGCAGAGCTGCTGGGAGCTTGCATCGGCTGGGGCAGCACCCAGACTGGAGGAAACGACAAAACAGATATGAACTGAAAAAGCCTCGAGCTGAGCAACAAAATTAGCAGCCACGGAAACGAGTTTGACCTTAGCTGCTCCATAAAGCCCTCACACTTCAAATCACCCAGAGAAGCACCGTAAAAATAGCATTGCTTGGTGCTACACTAAGAACCTGACAGTCCCTAGAGAAACAGCCTCATCCAAATTACCCACCCAAGCAGTCTAGGTAGCTGTGAAATGAGAACCTATACAGGCTGGAAGAGGAAATAAAAAGAAATACTTTGTAATTAAGTCATCTTTCTGAACGCTGCAAACCTCTGCAGAGGTCACAGCATGGCCACATAATTAAAGATCCCATTTAAACACACAGTACAGATTATAGCATTGCTTAATTCCTAAGTGTCTGTTTAGTAACCTTAACGCCTATCTTAGCATAGCTGCTTATGAAATATCGGCATAAGTGGCAACCCACTAAGTGGAACGTTATTTCAGAATTATCACTTGCAGTGGGAATCTGAATTTGACTGCAGCAGCTAAGGCCCTTCCTAAATTGCTGTGCTGTCAGGACAGGAGGGCACACACCTGACAGCCATGGTCACCCTGCACATGCCACAGACCCATCACCAGCAGAGGCTTTTTCAAACATTTCGTGCTTGTCACTGTTTATGGACTGGAGTAGGAGAAAGGTCATTCAGCCTACATCACTCTAGGAAAACAGACTTACAGATAAAATATTTTGTCTTGCTCCTGGAGGTCATTTAGTGGCGTGAGGAACATTGCTCACTTCGCACGCCGCTGTCTTGGAGAAGCTGCCTTGCAGGGGCAGTTTCACTGAGGCTCGGTGGTCCCAGAGACTCCAGCTCAGCACTGAGTAGTTGGGACTACCAGCAAGGAGAACAGGCACGTGGCATGCAGGTGGGCACCTGCTCATCGGGAATCAGTTAATATCCGGTGTGTAATAACCCCGATGTGTTGCAGTGCCAGCAGGCTCCTGTGCTAACCCCTGCAGTGGTGCCAGGGTGCGTTGTCCAGCCATTCTTTACGGGTAGACCGAGAGCCACTCGTCATAATTTACTGAGAAGTCCTTAATTTTGTGGTTATACGTGTCAGTATCAAATCGCGTTAAATTCTTCAAAGGAGGCGAAAGTACTGAAAGGGTTCTGTTCAGTGACTTACCAGGTGAGTGGCTCTGAGCACCTCCTGCAGCCTCCCAGTGCTCTCCCGGTGCCCTCGGCAGCAGCTCCGTCGGCGAGCAGCTCCGGCTGCCCGGGTACGGGGTTCGGTTTGAACAGCGGTGACTAACTCCCAGCTTCAGAGAAAAATTGCAAAATCTCACCTCCCCAAGCCCTAGAGAAGCGGCAGGAAGATTCCCTTTCCGCGGGGCTTGAATGAACGGCGTTTCCCCAGCCCGTGGCCACCGCTCCTCCTCCGAGCCAGAAGCAGCCACGAAAGTTCTTCTCTTTTATCGATCTATTGTATGAAAATAACATAATTCTTTAAATTAAGAGCATCCAAAGACCATGACAGAAAAGGAAAGTAAAGCCATTAGCAATAAATTTACTGCCTCGAGCTTAGCTTTAAGAAACAGACTGCCAATACTGCTTTCTCCCTGCTGAAAGCCACTTACTGGGCTCACACAATCTTTTATTGTAGTGTTTGCAAAATGCTTTCCTCATATAAAGGGCCCGTGTCCTGTTTGTGTTTTAGGCTACTATTCCAGACAGCTGTACTTGTAGGCTGGTGAAACTAATACCAACAGTTTGACAAATACCAAAGTAATGCCTGCATATAAAAAATGTTCTGAGCAGTACACACCAGATAAGCTGCAGCAGTAAAAAATAACCAGGTACATATAAAAACAAGCCCAGCTAGCTAGCGGGCAAATGCGCACAGAGGGCAGCATCACTGCAGGGCAGGATAACAGGGATACCTTCCAGGCTCACAGGCTGGGAACATAAAAACCCTCGAGAAAAAAGTAAAACCTTCATTCTTTCCCAGAAAAGATGGGATCTGGCAAGAAATCAGCCCCTGCTGCTGCTGCTGCGCTTGTGCCTCACCTCGGGGCACGCAGCGTGCGGGGCCGAGCACTGCCCGCAGCCCGTTCCCACCGCGCCTCCAGCGCTCCCCTGCCTGCACCGCCACGCTGACCAGAGCTTGGTCACCACAGGGACCTGCTGGAAAATTCAATTTTAGGAAATCAAAACATTTACCAGTACCAGATCTTCAGGAAGAATATGCGAGGAAAGTCTGGGAGCCTGAAACCAGTTGTGGTGCTCCTTGTCATTGTATCACACTGCATGTAACAAAACCGGGTCCTACAAATGCACTTACCCACAGGAAAATGACAAATCCCCATAAGGCTCTCTCTAAAAGCTCAAAATACTCGTTTCCCAACTTGGAATTAGAAACTTTAATTCTTAAATCTTTGTCAAATTCAGTACAATTTGGAGGGAAATTTTCCTCCCTGGAATACTTTCCAGGCAGCTGTACCTGTGACTCCTTTCTCTTCCCTCTTACTTTACCTTTTATGACAAAATCCATAAAATAAGTTTCAAAATTGCATGTGGGAAAATGATTTTACAAGCTGCTCCTGGCCAGTACCCATTCGTCTTGAGAGCAAAATCTTTGTCCTGTTAAAGCTTCTAATTTGTTCTGCAGAGGGCTGCTGGTGCCCTGGGATCACCTGCCCAAGGAGCGTGGAACACGGTGGAAAAATTTCTCTGGCTTTCAGTGGGCTGTGAATCAATCTCTGGGAAATTAAACAAAATGTTTTATTATAAAGGGAAATCAATTGTGAGCAGCAAGGAACAACTGGTTGAGGTAAGATAACGAGATAATGATCTCAAGGTTCATCTTTAAACCTTAGCGCTGTAGAAATGCCTCTAATTAGCAAAAGAGCAGCGCTTTCTATATAAAACTGGGGTACTTGGCTGCAGTGTAAAGAAAAAAGAATAGGAAATGTTAAGAAGCTTTAAAGGTGCTTCTCGTTGCCCAGCGCAAGGCCAGCCCTCTCGCGGGGCTGGGCTCCTGGGCCAGATGGGAAGCAGGAGTGAGCACGAGGCGTCTCCTGCCAGAGCCGGGCGGCGGCGGGATGCTACTGCTGTGTGCCACGCAACGCGAAGCCGCTCAGCGGCAGCAAGGGGTGCAAAGCGCAGCAGGCTGCAGGAGGGGCACGAGGCTGCTCTGTTCCCCCACATCACTGGGAATGCAGCAGCTGGGGCACCGAAGGGACGGGTACAGCGGCAGGTGGTGAGATGCACGGATAACCTCCCGGACACACCAGTGCCCCCATTGCATCTCCTGACCTACTGTCTGTCCCTTAGCAGGCAAGAAAACTTCCAATACCATAAAGGAACCCAAAGTCTTTTTTATGATCAACGTTTTAAATCACAAATGACACATAATAGATACAAGCTGTGGATTATTTTTTTGTTACTATTGCTAATCTTTCACAGTTCACTTACTGCACTAGACCAGCAAAGCATCCTTTTTTTTTCCCTCTTTTTTTTTTCCCCTCTTTTTTTTTCTTCCCCTGTGGAGTCTGCTACATAGCTTATGCTCTGCACCAACCACACTTAAAGTACAAAAAGCACTTATTTATTTCTGTGATTCAACAAAGACAGCAACTGGCTGCTAGTTTCTTAAGCTAGAGACATGTCTATTTTGAACTGGACTAAATTATCATCCCTTCATTCACACACTTTATGAAACAGGTAGCATTTGATGACATACAATCACTTCTAATGCAGACCAATTCACATGACAAAATAATGTGACAAAAACCAGGTCACTCAAACAGAAGCTAATTCACACGGCCAAGCTGTCTGTTTGCAATGCTTTCAATAAAATATGTCTGAAGATCTAAATAACAGTTTGAGGCTACAGAAGAAACCTCACAAAGCCATCACGTTAGCTTTGCTCTTCTACTGGGCAGCTCTGGGCAGCGAGGTGCTCCCGGGCCTGCACCCTGTCCATGCAGCTCCCTCGTCGGAGCCCTGCTCGCCGGCGGCAGCCCCTGGCTTTCCCCCCACGAGCTGCCCCGCAGCTGGGGAGCACAGACACAAGGTGAAGAGGGTCAGGGTAAATCCGAGGAGCTGAACTCGTCTAAATCCTTTGTGCTTTGTCGTGACCCTCGTTAGGGCAGGGTGGGACAGGGCTGGCACGTGGCCGTGCAGCATCCTGGTGCGAAAAGGGGGTGGGAAGGGGCACACGTCCCTGCTGAGCATGGGGACGCTTCCTCTTTGCAGTACTGTTGGTGGACCTGAGCCCATCATGCGGGGTGGGCTATAGAGAAAACACGTATCAAAGGTTTTCTCCGGGCGTTGAAAAGCTAATGAGGCTACAGTGACAGATTTGAAGCACAGCAGCTAGGTTTTGTTGTTGTTTTTCAGCATGTGCTGGGTCAGCTCTTAGAACCAACGCCTCCCCAACCAAGAAATGGTTTTCTGCCACTGCCGTGCTACAGCTCTCAGGAAAAGGCTGCTGCTGTATCGCTGCTGAGTATACAGTATTTCAGTGACCAAACTAGTGGCAAAGAGCATCATTATCCCCTCCTTTGCTGCCAGAGGAATGATGAGCCATTACATGATTTCCCATTATATAATAATGATGGAGACAATTTGCACTTTTGCTCACACGCCTCGCGTACGTGAGCCCTCGGTTTCACTTGAAAGTGATTTGGGGAAAACTTGTATCTAGCTTAATATTCTTCCAGATAATAAATTAAGCTCCTAAATTAGCATGTCTCTATAGAAACAGCTGAAAAAGAAATATTAAATTAAAAAAGCAATTTTCTTTATGATGTGATGATTTAGCAAGGATTTCATTCTGCCATATGAATTACAGCCTGCTGCTTGTTCGGCTTATTATAATAAATATTTGAGAATCAACCTTTTGATCTGTATTTTTCAAACGCATTGGTTGACCATTGTTGGAAGCAATCATCAAGTGATTTGTATCCTCTCAGCCCTGAGACAGAGGTTTGGCATAGGGCTTCAAAAACTTAATTAGAAACATTGCTATCTGCCATGTTTTATAGCCTTAGATACAGAACAGAGAAAAGATATGTGGGAAGAAAAAAGCTACTTTTTGAAACCAGCCTTGAAACTAGAGAAAGGTCTTTGTTTTAAAGAAGCCTGAAAAAAACTATGGGGTAGAAAAACGTGGAGGAAACTTGAAATGTTATTTTGTTTATAGTTAACAAGTTAATCATGAGATGTTGGACCTTATGCTGTTCCAGCACCCCACTCCTACCCACTTCTCACCCTTCAGTGTCCTTCCCCATAGGTGCTGGCTCTTTCCTAGCTTAGTTGATCATCTTCCTGATCTTTCCCTGGCAACTTGTCAAGGGTTTGATGATTTTTTTTCCCCTTTCTTTTCCCCATTTTAGGGTTTTGCCTTAATTTCTGTTATCCAAGTGGTGATACCGAGGCATTATGGCAAAGGACAAATTCCAAAGGGGCAGCTGGTAAACCAAACCCCTCTCCCTGGTCACAGCACCCACGAGACAGAAATTCATCTAGCAACAGGTTGGTTCCATTCACGAAGCACGTACAGAAGCGAGGAACCATCGTGCACTCAGCAGAAATGCTACAGACAGCAGTATTTATTAGATGATCACAAACTCTTCAAAATATGCATAGGAGAGAAATGCAAACGACCCTCCACTGCAACAGAAACCGTTTGTGGTGGCACAAAGGCATCCCTGACAGCGCTTGGTCTGCTCCCAGGCAGGCAATTCATCTCTAAGAGCCCAGCAGGAGATATTTTCCAGCTCCTCCTACAGCAGGATACCCCCAGAGCTCAGGATTGCCCTTGCCTCCTGCTCACTCTTCCCCCTTTTTCCCAGACACTGCCTTCCCACCTGTTTCTTCGCCTCTTAATTTCTCCTGCTCCTCCTGGCAATTTTCTCTCCCCACTTTGGCTTCCACCTCCCTTTTTAATCGCCATCTCCAGCCCCTTCTGCTTAACTCCCCTTCTCCTATTTTATTGTCATCTACAAATAAGTAATGCCAGGCCCTCCCAAATTTCATACAACAATAAATAAATAGAAGTTTGTTATATGCGAAGAATTATTTTTTACCTATTTATTCCATAACTCAATTTTCTGCCTCCAGCGCATTCCCATGTCGCTGTCTCTTAGCAAAATATTTCCTGTGGAAGTCACTTTCATTGTCTAGGCTTCGTAGGTGATATTTCTTATCAATTATATAATAAATTAAGTCTCTGACGGTGTTACTTAAATGGAGTTCACACTGATGGTGATGCCTGAAGAATCTAATAGAAGTCAATCCATCACGGGCTGTTCAGTTTGTTCCCTTTAGCTGGAAAAATCAAAGGATTGGTTTAACACTCAGAATTTCTGAATATATCCTAGAGGAAAATGTGGAAAAGAGTGGAAATGATAAAATTAGCATCCTGCTTAATAGAAACTTCAGAAAAGTCTGAGATTTTCCCCAAGATTAATCACAGCATTCTTCACAGTCTTCTTCATAAAAATCTCATTTTTCCTATCGGCAGCCAAGCCAAAGTCTCTTAAAGAGAAATAAAAAGCAATTGTGTTAGAAAGGTGATGTCACCACATTCATCATGAGAGATTAATGCTACCCGTATTTTTTTTTATTATTATTTTTTTTTTTATTTCCGAGGAGTGTGCTTTGCAGCTGCACCTGTAGTCGGTCAGATGTGTGCTAGCTAAATTTATGTATCTGTACTTTTTCCCACCTTACCTCTGTGATGGTTTCCTCGTTCGCAGGTTGTAAATATCTCTGACAGTCACTGAACCTTGCAGTGGTGAAGCACTTGATATAGTGAAATGTTCTCAAGACAAAAAGCAGTTTGCTATAGAAATGTTTTTGCACACCTTTTCAGGAGACAAGGTTGTCTGAAAAGCCTGTCCCTTTCTGCAAGAGCACTGCGCTGCTCTGCCCACACCTCTGCCGTTGTTGTTGCTGTCAAATATATACGTACGTATGTGTTATATGAAATAACTCATATGACAGAGGCATTTATCCTAGCAGGAGACACCTCCTGGCTAATAACGCTAACGCTAGTACCCTCCCCGACGCATTTTTGGGTGCTCCTCTTGTCCCACTGCTCAGTCCCCAGGGAGGAGGTCTGGGAGAGGACCGCAGGGACCCAGAGGCACCTCGCTGGCCGGGGTGCACGGCTCTCACAGCGGGGAGCAAAGTCAGCTCAACAGAGTGCTTCGGAAGGGCTGCATGACAGAAAATGGGCAGGAGACTATGCTTTGAGTATGTTGGTGAGTACCAAGCAGAGCAAAGTTGACTTTCCCCAGCTCCAGAAGACAGAGCAGTCAGTCTGCTAGGCAGCCGCAGCGCACAGTTTATCACCACATAGCAAACTTAACCTCTGCTCCGCAGACCCCAGGACTCGGCCATAATATTCAGTGAATTACCTCCGAGTCCAGGCTCAGCAGAGCGATACGACAGACTGCTATGATGTCTGGCCCGCGGATAAGGACGGGACTTCAGTACACAGCACTTCTGGTCCTCAATCTTCACAGACAGGAAAATCATCCCGTCATTTAGAGAAAATAAAGGCCGTTTCTGTGATAGAAAAAGAAAAAAACATAAAAAACAACAAACAAAAAATGACATAATCAGAACATACTATGTATTAAAGGGATGCACTGAAAATATCACTTCAGAGAAAATGAGCTTAGTAAAAGCAATGTATAAAATTAATGCTTGGCTATTAGAGCAACTGATGTAAACCATCACCTAAGGGAGGAAAATCTTTATCGTCATTTTGGCGTTTTATTCACTGGAATCAAACAAACGGCAAAAGGCCCACGAGAAATCCTTTCACTTACCTCAGGGCACTTTTTAAAGAACAGCTGCTGCCCTCGCAGAGCGGCAGTGCTTGCTGTGTCAGCCCCTATTTCACCCCGTGTTTAAGCACCAGCCACCCTCCATCAAGGCGTAAGTACCACCGGGGAGCCCCAGCGCAACCGCTCGCGCTGCTGGAGCTGCCTCGTGCAGCAGAGCCCTGCTGAACCGGGCGCTCCCAGTGCGCTCACGGGGCGAGCACCGCTACCAGCCATGGCTCAGGATGGCTCTGCCACGTTCCCTCCCTCCTGGTGAGCCAGGGCACCAGCCAGTCTTTACCAGCACAGAAATCACAGGAAAACTGGGCGAAGACCCAGCGATGACGTGTTTTAAGCCTTATGACCCAAGTTACAAAGTCAGAATAATTTGTTATTTCTTGGGTTTCTTTCAAGCTGATAAAAAGTCACAGCAATACCATCGTGTAGAGAAGGTATGTATGTACGTGCACACGTGTGCAAATGCTCACGTCTATACGTGCATGCACACACCCGCTCACGTACAACCATCCTGATGGTCCAGGCACCCCCACAGGCACACAACCGTACATGCGCTACCCAGCACCAAACCCAGAACTCTCAGCTTCATCACACGGACCAACACCACTGTGCAGTAATCAATGCACTAATTAATGCAGTAATTAACGTAGAAATTAATGCAGGAGAGGAGAAGAAAACTTGGCAACAGGATCACAGGGAACTGCTGAGGCTCAGTTACATACCTGAGGGCATCCCTACGGAAAACAGCAAAAGCACTCAGAGGTCTCTTCTCTGCGTTCTCTGCTGCTCCTCCAGGCTCCATGGGCACAGTCTGCGTTATTCTCACCAAGCCTTTCCTGCTTTTTGGGGGGGAGGTGGGGAAATGAAGAAGAGGGGGTATCAAAAGAAAGCGATTATTTCCTGAATTTCCCATTATCTGTTGTCAAGGCATTTCAAACTCAATGCACATCACCTGAAGCAGGAATTCTTATGTGTGATGTGTAAAAAGCAGTAGGAAAAAAAAAAATTCAGCAGGAACATATTGCCCCTCCCAAAAAGATACCAAAACCATACCCCAAAAGACATTTATATATAGCAAAATCTCAATATTGTATTATTTAGACAGGAAAATGTTCTGCTGCGTTGCTAACAAAATAGCCCATTTTCTCCCTGAGGGTGTAAACCCGCGTGCATCAGGCTCGCTGGGAGCCACTCTTATTTCTCAGATATCAGCAGTGTGACAACCTGAAACAACACGTACATTTTCTGAATCTAATTAGCACATTTGAACACCGAGATTCAGCACTGTCACAGCTCTGTGGCGCTGAATCATAAACCAGGTCGGGCTGGAAGGGACCTGGGGGCTTTGGGGCCCAGCCCGTGGCTCCAGGCAGGGCAGCCCCCACACAGGGAGCTCAGGGCTGCTCCAGCTCCACCACCCCACCTCATCGACCCAAGTGTCCGAATTTCCTCTAACACATTTAATATTATATGAAACTGTTTTGAGAGCTTAGCTTCCAAGAAGTGATGGTTTCTGCGAAGCGAGCTTTCCTTGGGCGTTCTTTCCACTACACTGAAGTTCCCTGGAACTTTGGGTAACTTTAAAAATGAGCAAATATTTTATTGTTAAATCATTTATCTCCTCCCTTTGTATTTATCTGAAAGCCATTTAAAGGGAGCATAATGGCTGGCCATTTGTATGTGCTGAAAGTCTGCTGTTCATCAAGGAGGTCCGCAGGCAGCTGAGCCAGAACACAAACGCGGACGAGCAAACCAGGCTGCTGACGCGACTGGCACCACCTAATGACATAACAGCTATTCCAGCTGGAGCTGGGAAGACCTGTACCAGGAAACAGAAATAAAGACAGCCTATACCAGATTTCAGACACGGTTTTCCACCTCACACGGAGGCAATCTGTGGTCCGTAAGAGGTTGTTAACCAGAAAAAAAAACTATGCCTGGTGCTTCCCAATAGCAATTCTTCCTTTAAGTTCTCCTTACCTGGAGACAACGCACTAAATGTGAAGAACTTGACCCAACCTCCATCGCCATGACCAGACTGGATCTTCACTCTGTATACAATTTATACAGTCTTTTAACTATTTTTTTTCCTTCAAAATACTTAGTTAATAATTAGGCCTTATTTAAAAACTGAAGAGAAAACCAAACCACTTACTACTTATACCTTTCCCTCTATAAAGAAGGAAAGAAACAAACCTACAAAAGCAATCAGTGACACCGTTTGAAGGAAAGGTTTTTAGATACTGCAATGACAAAGACGGGAGGAGAATTATATAAAAACTTGAGAATGGTGCAATAAAAGGATAATTTGCTTAATTCCATCATTACCAGAGGCAGGTGTCCTCCAGTTTAATCAGAATATCAATTTGTGATGTTGGGTTTTTTTCCATTGCAGTAGAGAAAAAAAAAAAACACTATAAAAAGAGTATCTCTTCTGTGCTTTTCTATCTTGAGCCTACCACCATGACCACTTTTGCCTCTGGCAGCCAGCATTAATAACCGCTGATTGCAGCAGCAGCTGAAACATCCCTGCTCTGCTCCCGGGATTTCAGCAAGCTCAGGAGCTGCTCATGCTTGTTCCTGACATCGCTGGCTGGCTTGGTGCAGCCCCCTGGCTGGTTGTTGTTCTCCGCAGCTCACATTTGCAAAGTTAACATTCATTTCTTGGCTTTGGAACTGAAGTTTTGTAGCATGGAGTCCTAAAGCTCTTTTAGAAGCAAAAATAAATAAATACTGGGTGAGGTCCTGGACTCCTGGTGGCAGAAAAATATAAGCACACGTGGCAATTGAAGAAGTTTGTACCAGGGCAGTGATGAAAAACTTTGGAATATCTTTTTGTCTTCAAGACTCTCTTCCTGTAAACTAAGGACACGCTTCTGAGTTCACCCATACATGCATCAGAAACAACTTTGTCTAGAGCTGTGGCTGCAGTCATTCATCAGGTAGTTCAGTCCCTGGCAGAAGCTAACATCTCAGTTCCGTGCAGCCGTGCCTAATCAGCCCTGAGGTGTGGAAGGGCCACAGAGTTTATTAAAGGGCACTAATTAACTAGTTAATTAAAGGGCACTGTTCTAGCTAATAAAAAAAAATTATTTTTTGTAACTCAGTTATAAATGGAGTGGGAAATTTGGACGGACAGGTTTAAACCACCTGTTCGCTCTGAGTTTTGACAAAATGCTTACAGAAATTATCTGCATCTATGCGATACCTCAAAGGAAAAGGTTTCCACATAACCGATGTTAAAAAGAAAAAAGAAAAGTTAAGAAAACATTGTCTGAGTACTTTATCTGTTGCTAACTTCAGTGCTGGCTTTTCCCTGCCAGCTCTGTCCGTGAGGGGAAAACTTTTAACCACACAGACGTTTTCTTGAGACTGCATCGGTAAGAATTAAAGGCTAGTGCAAATATTAATACCTCATCCATCCTCTGCAACTGTTTCCTGCTCCCGGTAGGACAATTCAAGATGTATTAAGGTCCATTAGCTGCAGCTACACACTAATTTTCAATTTTTTGATGTCGCAGACCACTTTGGTGGATGACCTTTCCAAGGCTCATCTCTCCCTTTCAGTCTCTGCAGAGTTCACGCGCAGCAATTCTGTTGGCTCTGCTAGTAAATCAAACCAGCTTCTGTATGGGAGAAAAAATAAGAATCATGGGATTAAGACATCCCTCCGCACAGGAAGAGGTGCTGTTTCCGTTGGCTCCCCCACGAGACTCTGCAGAGGCAGATCTCTTCTGCACTATTCGAACTCTCAAGGGCTTTTGTCCCACCCAGAAACCCTCTCCAGTTCCTCCTATTCGAGCTTTCAGTTTTCCCCTCCTGATTGTTTCTGATCGGTCTCCCCAGCACTATTAACACACTAAATGTTCAATAGAAGGATGGTATGCCTGGGATAAGATGTCTCAAATTATTCGGCTTGTACCAAGCCCATTAGTTAACAAGTTTACCACATCAACACTGGAAAAAAAAATGCCTTTTAGACACAGGGCTGGGACCACGATGTTCATCAAAAACTGAGCGTATACCAGCATTGTCCAGACTCAGAAATGCCAGAGTTCCAATGTACAATAAAAGAAACCAAATCTTGTAACGCCTTGAGAACACGTGCCAGCGCTGCTGCAGCAGGGGTGTTTTTGCAGCCCCGGTGTTCCAGGTCCCGCACAGTGCCGCGCTGTCTGTGTTGGGCAGCACGGGCCCCTTGTTCACAGCACAACGCTGCATCACCACCTCGACCCTTCTCAGCCTCTCCACCAGAGGAAATGTTCGCTCTTGCATATGAGTAATAATTTAAATGCACCAAAGCAGTGTAAATAATAACGCTGGCAACATACAGAGAGGGAAAGAGTCACAAGTAAAACAGGCGCAGCTCATTTCAAGCTCCGAGGTCAGAGAGAAGTGTGAATTAGTGATTGTAGTTTTGATCATCCTACATAGATTCATGGCCTCTGAACCTCCAGGTTATAGCCCCTTGAGAAACCTTCTGGGTTTCTTTCTCTCTCTCTCTTTTTTTTTTAATACACTTCCTGATGATATTCTATGAAATGAACCATCTGTCAATGGCAGACATAAGCAGTTTACATTCCTGTTCTGCGTGCTAACAGCTCGGTGTGGAGTACCACATCCCCACGGCGTTCGCGCATGGTCAAATTAAGTTGATGAAATCGCTCTTTGAAATAGTCACTTTCCAACAGTTCTGGCACCTTCACAATATAATTTCCTTTTACTTCTAATTTATATAGCAAAGAAATTTGTTTGGACTGAGATTTTAAAGCTTCCTAGTAGCAATGAATTTTGTACCAAACTTGCAAGGCCTTGGAAATGACAGGTGAGTAACTGCGGACATGAACTTCACCCACGGTGATTCCAACAGCTCTGATGTGCAGTCATTTTTAGCATTGTGATTTTATTTCCTCATACAAAAAAATAGCGTCCCTCAGGTAGCCGCAGGAACAAACCCTCAAGAAAATACTTGGAAAGGGTTATATGTGGTGTCTAAAATTGTTCTGGAACACACTGACTCTGCTTCGCCACTTGGTTTAATTTTAAACCCACGGTTAGGGCAGCCCGTGAGTATGTGCTTTCCTGAATCACTGTCATAAAACAGGCTAGAAACGTCCAGGAAAGGAATGAGGGAAAAAAAGTTATGTTCCAGAGAGGAGGATATGTCTTGTCCTGTTAGGTGAAAAGCACTTTCCATTCTGCTCTTTCTTCACTTAAGGATTAACAGGTAAATAATGCACATTTTCCTTCCACTCTTAACATACCTCTCACGCTCCTGGTATCATTGCTCTCCTTTTCTTACCTGGCACTTTAACGAGTCCTGCTGACGTGCCTTCCTGCTGGGCTATTGGGATGCCATGTCAAATCCTAATGCTCTGACGCACGGGAACAGGAGGAGCAGCGCCGGGCGTCCCAGGGGCCCGCGGGGGCTGGAGCTCCTCAGCATGACAGCCACCTGCCAGCGCGCCCCAGTGACATCCCAGCAAACGAGACGGAGAGGTTGTGGGAAGATTACTGCAGTCCTGATGAGGATTTGGTTTTGACAGAGCACCTCTGTCTACTATTGGCATGTTGCAGAAGCGCGTGTCAGAAACGCGACGTCTGTGACATCCCTCCCTGTGACAGCGCCTGGAAAGCGCGAGCACCTTCCCGACAGAGAGCCTCGCAGAAGCGTCCCCTTTGTGAAGGCTGATGCTTTTTTTGCAAATAGCGCCTGGGTGCACCTGCTCACCTTTCAACCTTAAAAAAAAAAAGCTGAAATCTCAGGTTCTAACCCAGTCCAGCAACCACCACACCACGAAGGTGATAGCCTGTGCACCACGTGCCAAGGGCCGGGCTACGCTTCCTCGCCTTGCCCTGCGAGATGCACATGCAGGTACTGAGCTCTCAGCAGATTAAACCCACAGAAAACACTCTTGGTGAGATGCAGACTGCGGGCCCAGCTTTGCCCAGGTTCTGAACAAGCCCGAGGTTGCTCCTGGGTCCCAAACACAACAGATTTTGCTCCTCTTTTGTTGCCACATTCAATGCTGGAGCATCCTCACCACAAGCGCATCAGTTGCCCACCCAGTGCGCAACGTGAGCTGGGTGCTGGAAAACAAAGCTCACGGCAGCTGGCATGTTTATGGGGCGTAAATCACCACAGCAGCTCAGGGCTCACAGGACCAAGGCCTCGGTTTCTGCTCTTCCAGTTCTTGTCTCTAAAGCAGGGCCAGGCTGCTTCTGTGCTGTGGCACATAGCAAGAATGGATTAATTAAGGTTTCTGTAACACTTTGAAGAGGAGGACTTCTGTACAAATGTAAAGCGTACGAGGCTGGTATTTTATAGCTCAGAGTCAAATTAAAAGCAGAGTTAAAGGAAAAGGCAGACAACAGCCTGGGAAAGAAATCACGAAAGGTTATTTCAGCGGCAGAGTTGTTATCGCTGCCTGTCCTCCCTGCTCAAAAGCTGCATTTGATCATATATTCTTCTGAATTATCTACTGCATCTCTTGAATGCTAAAGGCAGAAATAAATGCTGGATAAATATCAGAGGGTTGATTTCAGATTACATTGATGCTTGAAGCTTGCAGTCTGTAATTCTAGCCTTCACACTAAGTATTAATTATTTAACATTATAGGAAAAATTAATACAGGTCACTCAGAAAGCATATATGAACAAAAGCTGGAGTACTTTTTTTTTTTTTCCAAAAAAATCCCTCTCTGGCAAATTTTACCTACAAAGAGCTTATCAGAGTTCTTCTGCTCGCCTACAAAATTTATAGCTGCATCTGTCTCCTGCTTACGAGGCAGAGCTGCTTGTGCACCACCCATGCAGCAGGGCTTCTCCTCTCTGTCGCCCGCCTGCGCAGGCAGAGCCGGACTCCTCGAACGCAGCAGCAGCTCCTCTAGGTGGGGTGTGGGAGCCCGAAGCGCGGCAGGAGACGCACACCAGTGTGGGGACCCCTCTTCTCCTGCCAACACTTCGGGGTCCACCCAGGGTTTGGCCTGGCTCCCTACTAACTCCTTGGAGGGGCAGGCTCGGTGCGTTACGCCTCCTGGTGCATCACGCCTGCTCAGCGCTCCCCCACAACCACTATGCTCTCAGAAAAAGCTTTCACATTTATCCCTTGGGGCAAGAGCAAATCTCCTAAATCGTGCGCTTGTCCACCCTGGCTAGAGGATCAGCTTTGCCAGCATCTATGAAATTCATGGAAATAACATAATGAGAAAAACAATCAGTGCCCTGACAGGACCAGGGAAAATCCATGTATATTCTATGTATTTTCCAGCTTCTCTCCTCAGAATTGTCTTTTATCCACTGCAATCTCCCTGAGAGGCGGTGCGTGCATCTGACAGCCTCTCTGTGTTGTGAACATCGTCCATGAAATGCTTCAAAATCAATACTAGTTAAATAAAACTTGTGATTTCAAAATTATATTTAAAATTTTTAAAACCTGCATAAAGAAAGAAAAAATTCTTAAACATTTCCATTAGATGACCTCAACTGCCAATGTACCCCACAGTTCTCCAAACTGTAAAATGAGTTTTTTGCAATTTTCCCCATTAGGCTGCGTTTGACACCAGGGACCCTGTGCTGCTTGGCCATGGCCTGGCAAAACTACCCCAACCAACAACAAAACAAAAAAAAAAAATCAAAGGAATAAAATACTCACATAAAAAGAGAGTAAATAAATGTAGAGAAACAGTTGACTTGAAGAAGAAGAACATGCTGAACACCTTGTTTTTTCAAATTCACAAGTCATTTACAGCTTGTTTATCCTACTGAAAAAAAAAAACAGTGAAATCGGCATCTCCTTTCCTCTTAGCCACAGCAACAGGACTGTAGACGTTAACATACTCAGCATTATTTAATTCAAGAATTATTGGTAGTATTTGTGACCAGTTTGCTCACTGCTGGCATAGGTGCATTTGACTGGCTGTAGGCAAGCATCACATTGAGCAGAAGCCAATTACCTCAGCTATAGAACGATTGCACTGTGTTCCCGTTGGCATCTGGAAGAAACTCTGAAAATTAACTTTGCTCTGGCATATCTTAATTAGAGCAGTCTCTCTCAGCTCACATGTACAAAAGGAGTTTACGGCAAGCGGAACAGGTGATGAAAAAGCAGTTCGCTCTCGTGAGAGAGCAACCGGTGCGGTTTCTGCAGAACCGGGGCAATTAACCAACAGGTAAAGCAAAAGCCCCCACCCTAGGGTCAGCACGCAGTCCTTCAGCCAGGACAGCTATGGGTGCGGAACCACAGTGAGAGCAGCTTGACAGATTTGGCCATGAATTCATCTATAACTTCTCTTGGGCCATTTATTCCAGGATACGTTTTTAAAATCAACGTTTATATTTTCATAAATAGGGTTATTAAATTTTCCCTAGGCTCATTTATAAGCAGAGTTGCTTCCCCTCCTCCAGCACCAACCAAGGTAAGGCAGGGCTGCACTGAGGCCGCCCACCAGGCCGGCACCAGGCTGCCCCTCGGATGCTCCTTCTGAGGACGTTAACACTTCTGTGATGCTGTGACATGGGGCCGGTTCACGTCACACGAGGACGAGAACCTCTCGCTTCCAGCAGGCCCTGACGTGCCACGACTAAGTCAGCACATCGCTCCCTCACATCTCAGAAAGACACCGCCCAGGTAACCCTCGTGGTCAGCAGCTGTGCCAAGGGCAAGAAATGACTACTAGATAAGGTTAACATTCACTCAAAGTTGATGTAATTTGCATAAAAAATTAGCAGCAATGAACACATTAATTGGCAATCAGCACAAATGTTAGCCTATTTTAGACCTCTCACAGCCCAGGAGCCCTCCCTGCAGGCACATAAGCAAGATTGCTCAGGCACTAAGGTGGATTTTTCCCCCTCAGACACTCGGGAATGATTTGCTAACCAGAAAGGCAAGCACTGCTTAAACGTTATTGTGGAGGACCCAGTGCAAGGCACCACAGCAGTTCTGGGAACGCTCCACTGGGACGTGGCTGCAATCTGCAGGAAAAGAGGAAGGAAAACCACATTGGTCTTTATCATAATTCACAAACCAATATTTCTGCTTTTCCACATTACCCAGACGGGGAAACAAAAACTGTGGGTTTACCTGAGGTCAGACCGTAATCCAACAACTGTAATCTAACAATGTCTAATGAGAGGCTGGAGGTAGCTTGGGAGGCAGCTGGGAGGGAAAGGTGAAATCCCGCAGCTGCTGTTAAAATAAAAAATTCTCTTTGACCATCTCTTCCGATTAGTTCTGAAAACGCTGTTAAATTACCGCATTCCCTCTGAATTTGCCAGGGAAAAAACATCCAAGAGCTGTGTTCCTGAACTTGTAACAATCTTAATTGGTTAAATACTAATTATCTTCCAACTCTTCAGCATTTATCTGAGATACTGCAGCAATAAGAGTAATTAGCACACAATTGCTAGATTCTCTCTCAACAGTTCAGACTGGCAATAAGGTGTTGATAGTGAGAAACGATCATTTCAAATGTTAAAAAAAAAAATAGTTGCCAGAAGAGAACCAGAAGAGAAATTTTTATTTATTTATTATTTATTCAAAGAGAAAGCACACAATAACACCTGGTGCGTGCTTGCTGCTTGCGGGGACAGTGAAGGTGCAGGAGCTCTTGGTGGCCTCTGGGGATGCAGCACGAGGACCACGCAGCCACAGAAAGCTTCAGTTCAACACGGGGACTCGCACGTAGCTCACCTCTGCCCCCAGGATGACCCAACACTTCTGATGGCAAAACCTTGGGCTCTCTAAAGCTGTATTTCTTGGGGAAGAACTCAGTCCTGATTGGAGCCAAAAAGTGGGCTCCAGGGGGAACTAAGCTGAACATTTCATGTTTTAAATGGACAGCAGTCATTTTCTTCAGCTTTGATTAAAAGAAATGGTTACACCTGTATCCCCATTTCCAGCAGAAAACAATTACTAAGTGGTTAAGGAGACTTTTGGAGCACCCTACAAAACTGGCAGGTCTCCCAGCTGAGAAAGGAGTCAGAATAGCTACAAAAATGCCTTGCCACGCACTTCTTTCCAATTAAAAACTTATCGGGAATCAAACTGTGGAAAGGACTCTCAAGGTTAGAAAGGATGCAGACATACCTGGGATGTGCTTTAAAGCATGGAAATTTATTTTTTGAAATTCTCTGGAGATACTGGTGGTAGGGCTGTTGAGAAAGATTCCTGTCTGTCTGCTCAATTTCTTCTTACTTCTTTAAGAAAAAGAACTCCAAGAAAAAGGATTCTGAAAATCTCCTGATTCTTGCTTTGCTCCCTGGGGTACCCACAGCACGACAATACTTTTTATACAGGAAGGGACACCACCCGCTGGGGCACCACAAGGGACTTCCAGATGTTCTGATAGCACAGTGTCTAATTGCTGATGTAACTATACACCAGGTTAACGAATTGGGAAGATTTTTGTATGACAGATCCCAAGTCACTCTTCTTTTCCCCAAATATCCAAAGCATCATCCAGTACTGTCCCATTAGGTTCGCTCCATCCGTACTTTTACCATCTCCAGTAACCTACAGAACTCACACACCACTTTGGCCAAATAGGTTTGGAATAGAACTTTTTTATTAAAAAAAAAAAAACTTACTGAGAAAAACAGCAATTCACCCATCCATCTTTTCTACAGATTTCTTCAAATACTCATTATTTTAAAAGAAAATCCTTTCATAAGGATGACTTATGACATACCCACTTTCTTCAGGTTCTCCCTTTATCCTCCAAACTGATTTCAAATTCTCCTCTCCTGACATTTTGTGCTATTAAGTAGTCATTTATTACCAATGTTGTTTCACACCTTCAAAATACGGAACAAAGTTTATCAATTATTGTGAGAATCCCTTTTGCTTTGTTCCTCAGAGGCATGTGTTAATTAAATCTAAAAATTGAAGAGATTGTGCCATATTTTCATAACCTTTGTGTCTTCATATGCATAACAAGCACAATACTGATTTAAGTGGCCTTTTTTTTTTCCTTCTTTAAGAAAGACAAAAGCAAATTCTATTAATCCTTAAGTATATTCACTTTCAGTAGTTTGAAGCATAGAGCATCTCAAAATGAATTTAAACATCTCTCTGATCATCATTCAATAGCTCAGTCAGTTTCAGCTTGTTCAGAGCCTTATTTCTTTAGGTTTGTTTCACTTTAAGGTTAGACAAAGCCAGATTTTGTAAACGAGGGCTCTCAAGAACAGAATAGCCCCCTGTAAATATATACGCAATACAAAAGGCACAAGTAACTCCTGCAGGATGTCATCATCGAGGCAAAGGTAGAGCTGAGCTGTGAAACCTCTCACTGCTCTCCCTCCACCTGCCGGGGCAGGAGGATGCTTCCTCCCACACCGCAGCCCTTCAGCTCAGCCAGCATTAAAACAGGATCAGACAATAAGTTAATCATTTTCCTTTCACTAATGAGGTTTTATAATACATTTTCTTTGGTTTGAATAACTGAAACTGTCATTGCGGTAGGTCATCAGATATCCCATCCACGTCAGAAGTCTCCCTGTAACAGCCTCAAGCTCTATCCGTTAAAAAGTTAATCAAGCTGAAATGTCATGGAATTTAATAACTACCAAGGAAGAGTTTTTAAGTTCCAAATACCACTAATTATGTTATTTTCCAACAGGAAACAGGCTTTATGGTAATTGACCAAGTATTGTTTTCAGTAACGCTGGGCCATTTATTTTTGTTCATCCCAGTTTTGCTCTTTCCCCAGTTTGGGGACAGATCTAAACTGAAGCAGGCACCTGCAGTGAGTGTAACTGCACACCCACGTGGCTCAGACTCAGCGGTTACCAGCTTCCTTGCTCTCCCCAGTTCCCTTTTATTGAGAGACTTTATTTCCACACCCCAAGTGTCCTGCAGCTGGAGCCTCTAAACTCTTGACTTGACAGCTGAGACAGATGACTAAGGGCAGCCACTGACATTTGAAAGTATTTGTAATAAAGACATTTGAATAAAATCAAGGCACAAGCACAAAGACAGGCTGCAGTGTCTTTAAGGCAGCAGTGCTTATAGAATTGTGTGCTATCACACAATAACAGGCACTAACGGTTTCTGGCATCTTCAGAAAAACACTTCTAAATAAATAAATAAATAAATGTTTCACCGTGAACATACTTTTGATAGCAACCAGCTATTCACAGACAAGTGTGAATCCCATGTGGCTTTGTGAATTTTAAATGACTCTGTCTGATGTTAGGAGCAGAAATAGAGCCAACACGAAGCACGTGCAGGGTGGGTACAAAATATACAGTGAGAGAAGAACACAAAATCTATATCACATTGATTGGAGTTTTGGTGTTAAACACATTATTCTACAGTGCACAGCAACAAAGTTATTCCTTTCTGTTCTTAAAAGAAATAAAAACCTCAATGCAAAGCATGGCATTCAGTTTAATTGCATATGGGTAGAGCGTTAGAATGCTGCCTGCAGAAAAATAATAAACAGTATCCCATATGGCTATCAGTGTTTCAATTTAGCAATAAATAAAAGGCAGAAGAGAAACTCCAAGGTAATAAACATTTTTCACCTACGCCCTTAGCATTTTACCACTGCATTGCTATACATTGTGGATTGTTTGGTGTTCATTGACGTAATGGCACAAGCCAACCTATTTTAATCTACTGGAAATACATGAAGGTTACTGGCTGGTCGGGGAGGTGGACAGGAAACAGAAATGGGTGCTGTTGTGAACCCTGGCAGGCTGACAAGGCGCAGGCAGGCAGGACAAAACATTTGTGCACTGCCTGTGCGGCATCACCCCTGCTCCGCCAGCAGCTCACAGCCCCGCTGCACCCAGACACGCCACATGCAGCTTGCTTCCTTAAGCTGAGCGTTAATGAGATGTTGGCGTGACACGTAGCTGGATGTCCATCAGACACTTCACCAGGCATGCTGGTGCTTGCAGGGAGCCGGTTTGACAGCAGAACGTTATCCCGTGAGAGTTACAAAGCCCCAGAAGCGATTGAGAGCAGCACAGGGAAACGCCCCAGGACAGCCTCCAGCCTCAGTACCAAGGGCAGGTATTTCCTAGGAGTACTTCTCTCTGTTACTTTCTGCCCAGCTTTAAATGCAGGTCTCCAACAACATCCCCCAAGGCTCTATTTTGCAAAAGTTCAGCTTTTGCCTAAACCTTCCTTCTCTCCACCCCATTAAACATAGTTATATCCCTTTCACTCTAAATCTTCTTCACAGGGATTTTTACCTCCTCCACCTTGTGTCTGTCACTAAGATTCAAATTTCATGTGAACAGTCAGGAGGAATATCTATGAAGCGAGGAAAGTCAGAGTGTCATGCAATTAGATTTACGCAAATCTAATGTAGCAGTAATTAAGGATTTATTATATGCCTTTATAGGAAATAATAAGATCAGATTATGTGATTCTTAACAGCATTTAATCAGTATCTGAGTATTAGTCAATTAACACAACGATCTGAAGGAATTTGCTACAATACAAACAGCAGCTTAGTTCCAGATATGAGAATGGCAAGGTTCACCCCAGACTTACTGCAGGGTCCTGGGGGAGCTCTAACCCCAAGCATGCACTTCCCAAATCCCCCTTAAGGTGAATTACTCACCCTTCTGTCTCATCAGCGTTTGTCTGTGGACAAGCTCGTTCCTCGAGGAGCCAGCCCTGAGAGGCTGGGGGAGACGGGGGTGCAGCCTGCTGCGGTCCCTGGAGAGCTCAGGAAGCTCGTGCTACGGATCACCGTTAATAGGAGTGCAACGCCAGTGTTTCTCGGTCAGTAATCTTCTGGGATTCAGGTGTTTTGTTTAGGAATCAAGTTGCACAGCCCCCCTCCCCTTAGCACTTAATTGTGTCCTTGTCAATTAGTCACACAGCCGGGGCTGTGGTCGGGGTGAGGGCTGACCACCGGGGCCTGTGTCGCGCACGGCAGGTGCTGAAGGGGCTGGGGCAGCGTCGGGCTCCACCGTGGGTAACAGAGGAATGGTGTCAAGATGAATTTTCCTTTGATTATGGAGAGGAAAGGGGTGAGGCACCATGTTTATTAGATAGAGATTGATTTGTAGTCAAGCTCAGATCCCTTCATTACTTCCCATGAGAGACTTCATGGCAATGAGCTCTGCCTGCGGCCCCGCTGCTAACGAGCTCTCCGGCTCGGGGGAGCACCCGGGGGCCTGCTGTGGCTCAAGGCCTGAGCCGGACCTGTGCCCAGTGCCGGGGCAGAGCGAGCCCATCACACAGTCAGCACACGCGCGTATGCACTGAGCACACGTCTCCCCCTCGCCTTCCTGCCGCGGGTGGCCTACATCCGCTTTGTGAGTGGTCACTGCAGAAGAAACACCGCCTGAAGCGAGACACGGCCTGCAGGATTTAGTCCTTAGTCTGTGTAACAGCACGCAGCTCTTGCTTCTTGTCTTCAGACCGCTCAGCTTAACTGCAGCTCCTTCCCACACGCTGGAGCAAAACATGAAGGAAAGCCTTTGCAAACACCCCCACCCCAACCAGGAAAGGGGAATCAGCCCCTGTGAGTTTGTCAGGAATGAGCTCCGTTGGATCAGCCCAGTTTTCCCCCATGACAGCTGTGCAGACGGGCAGGGGGCAGGCTGCGGCTCACAACTTGTGCTGGCTGCACAGGGACCCCCCCAGAGCCCGCCGGCCCTCGTGGGCTCGCTGTCCCAGTTTATGGCTCTCTATGAAGGCCACTCTATTTTCACCATACCGATTCCCTGTTTATACTTCTTTTATTTTTCTAAACTTTTTCTCCTTTTAGTTCTGTACCTGCACTGCTGCCTACCAGCTTCCTAAGCAGCGTGGTAACAGCAGCATGCCCTGCACTCCCTCCACAGCATGAACCAGCTGAACAAGGGCCGGCAGCACCGTAGGGGTGGATATCTTCTCCCACATTGCTCATCCCTCAGCTCACAACTCCACCTTTCCCCTCTTGCCGTCAGTTTTGGTTTCAAGTGACAGTGCTCCAGTCCCAGGCGGGTGCAGGGGCTTTGCAGGGACACGTGTGGTATGCCAGCAGCATCTAAATACCTCCTGTGTCAGCAACCAGTTACGAGACTTGTCAGCTTGTTTGTTTTAGAGCAGTGGAAATTGCTTTCACTGTGTTTGACCACAAAGAGAGAGAAAAGGCCAACGTATCCACGTGAATCTGTTCTGCAAACTGCTACCAATGAGGATAATTCACCTCTCACATGTCCCACTAGCAAATCTTAATTCTCCTGTGATGTTTGCTAGTTTTTTTCTCCTCCTTTCCTAAACTTTTTGTATTTTCTCTTTGCTGTGTCCATGTACATCAAGTGAGAATTTAAATCTTCCCATGTTTGTATTGTGCCAAAGCCTGAACTTTCTGTGGAGAGAGTTCTGTGCTTCAGGGAGCAGAAAAAGGCCTCGAAAACCCCTGCCCGGCCATCAGCACAGGACTCGCGTTTGGCCTTGAATTCCCACCAAGAGCTGGAAAGCACAAGGATGAATTCAGACATCCTCCTAGCTTGGAGCAAAGCCAGCCAGGAGCAAAGGAGAAGAGAAAGGAAATTTCCTCACCTGTTCCTATCAGCTGTGACAAAAGAAAGATCACTGTTCAATACACAGCTCCAAGGGTGTGCCTCGGTCCTGCCAACAGCTTCGTTCCTTTTCATTTAAAAAGAAAAGAAGAAAACAGCAAAGGTGAGACCAGGGGAGCTGGTCTAGGTGAATCTGTATTTATCCAACCACTCCAAGCACTGCTTCAGCTAAGGGGGTTGCCACAGCTGGGCAACCCTGGGTCCTCTCAGCTCCATTTCTTTTCTTTCAGCATCAACATATCATGGACGACAAGTGCCTCTGAGTGCATCTGAGGTACCTCAGAGCAACACAGGGAGAATATTTCTTGATGTCTTAGGAGCTGCCAACATTTTCAAGAGGTTTTCTATACTTTAAATGCACCTAGCATTACAGGATTATTTATTTATTTTAACTGGGAATACCAGCTCTAGAGACACCAACAAAGAGAGCTCTACAACTTATTCGACAGTCAGTGAGAAAGCTCCCCCTGTGTGCTGGCTGAAGATCGCTGTGCTTTCACCCACTGCTGTGGGGGAACACATCCGACACAACTCCAAATGCCAGGTAAGGCCCCTTCCTTCTCACAGCTGCCAGCAATAACTTTTCACTCCTAAACAGTTTACAGAGTTGCTTAACTTTGGCAGAAAGCAGTGTTGCAGCCATGCTTCCATGGAAATCCATGCTGATATAGTTATTTCTCTGAAGGAAATTATCACTCTTCTCCTTTGGAGTTTATCAGATATCCTAAGCACAAAAGGAATTCTTAATGAATGGATTATGAAAATTCTGAGAAACTTCATGAAATAATTGGCAAAACAAATGAAACAATCTGTTAGCAAAGAATGAAAGGATTTGGAGAAAAAAAAAAAAAGGATAAGTTTGTTATTTCCTGTAATAAACTCATTAACTTACATTCAAATTAGCTACAACACTGGGAATCTCAGCAAGTGTTGATTGCCAAAATTCCCAGGGCTGTTGCTAATTCATCAAAAAGGCTGAAAAGCTTTCTTTTTTATAGATATGGAATTGCTGAATTAGAGCAAATAAACAAGCCATTGTGGATTATAAACACATGTATATATACACACACGTTTTGACACACTTCTGGGACTGACAAATAATTAAAGTGGCTTCCCAATGTGTATGCAACACAAACCCCGCTAATATTAAAAGTGGGTGCCTCTAGAGCACTTCTCTCACAGGTCAGGTTATTGCCATCACGATGCCAATGGCCAATATTCTCCAGCCATACCTCTGCCTCGCAGGACTTTCCCCAGCTTCTTGGCTTCTGGTATTTCTTGTTTCTCCCCTGGATTTCCCAGATGATGACGGGAGCCACCAGCAGCAAGTTCATAACAAGGACTGGGAATTTAGAGAAAGCGATGGACAACTGGCACCTGCGAAGAGGGCATCGAGGGAAACCGAGGAGCCCAGCCAGATGTGCACCAAGCCTCGTGGCCGGGGGACACAGCAGCCTTGTGCTGAAGGTGTCCCACCACATTTGCATTTTATTTACATTATGCAGTAAATTAAAAAAAATGTTTGTACACGGTTATTATTCCCTTTACACAGTGTCTGCCAGGAGACTATAAATCCAACATTTATCTGGCAAAAGTGCTGTAAATGGAAATTAACAAAATCCTCAATCTTCATAATCAGGGCAACTTCATGCCCAGGAATCCCAGGTGGCTTTTTAAGAGGAAAGGGTGAATCTTTATGTTTGCAGAGAGCAAGTAGTAGGAGTATCACTGCTCTAAAAACATTTAAACTGCAGACAAGCATTTCTTGAGATACTTTTAGGCTCGGATTTACCATAAATTTCAAGGTCAACAAGTCTTATTATTCCTTCTGTGCCCTATTATGTCTGCTAAGCTGGAACCTGCAAAAGTGCAGAAGCATGGGCACCAAAGCCAAGGGACTCAGCAGCTCTCTTCCAGAGTCCAAATTGCTGTAAAATTGCATGCACCAAGCTAACACAGGCTCTGATATTTTTATAGACTGAGGTAGACAGAAGAACACCTAAAAATCAAAACCAAAAACCAATCTCCTTTGGCCTTTCTGCACAGGCTGGGGTTGGTGCTGTGCATAGGAGGGTGCTGGGTGCAGGAAGCTCTCTCTTCGTGTCTGACTGGGGTGTGAACGAAGCCAAAGGAATAGCACAGCATCAGCACAGAAAAGAGCAGCAGCAGGTCTGTGTTGAACTTAACTGGAAATGTTTTCCTCCATCATTATTTCCTGTTTTTCCTCTATCATTTCTCTTGTTGATGGGTGAGGGAGGAGGTTGTGCTGTGATGGGTACAGCACCCTCCCGATCAGGGTTCCACTTCTGCGGGATGACCCAGCGCAGCGTGAACGCGGCGATGGTACAAAATTGATTTAGAGAGCACTTTCAGTTCTACTGAAGAAAAACAGTGTATAATGCTGAAAACTGCTCCTTGAGGCTGGTGCCAACCAGCCTGTGGTGAGAGGAGGGTAGCTGGCACTGAGCTCTCCCAATAACCTTCTCCGTGCTCCCTGCTCGTAATGCCAGCAGACCGCTCCTTCACCCCACTGTGGGAACTCCTGATAAGAACAACAGGGACCCGAGAGGTGCTGAAAACTCTCCTTGCCGCTCTTCACCTCTATTTTCGCTCCAACACAGTCACCAAGACCACGCGGCGTGCTCTGATGGCCCAGCACAGCGGTGAAGCCACAGGCTGAGGACGGCCACAGCAGGGTGACCACCAGCGTCCCCCAGCACTCAGGGACCCGAGGACACCAACAGTCTCCTGAGTACCTGCACCAAGGACCTTTTTCTGCCCAAGCAGCTTTCCCATAACCGTGGTGTTTATTCAGGACGCCGTTTCGCGGAGGGGCTGCTGAGACGCCACCAGCCTTGTGCTACAGACTGCACGGTGTGGAAATATTACCTGATGGGGGAAGGGAGAAGGTCCTGGGCTGCCGAGTGGAGACTCAGAGACCCTCAGACAATTATGAGCAGCCAAAAGAGATCTTTGTTTACTAAGAAGGAGACATTTAAACGCAAGTCTAAAATTTCAGTGAATTTTTGGCTGTTGCTTCTTCGCTCTTTTGCATATTTTTCATGTATATTTTATGAACTTCATTAGAATTTCAGGGAGATTTTCTCCAGTCTGAAGTGAAATATTCCATGCTTGGTTTTATGTAGTGGTATGAAAACTTAAGAATGAAGACCATGGTTTTATGTTTAAAAACTGCATTTTTTAATGGAACTTTTCTTAGATGTGGCACGTTTACTCTCGTGGATTTTTTTTTTTAATTATTTTTCATTCTGAGATGTTTTAATGCCTTCTTTAACATGCAGTGGTATCCGTATGATGTGTCATTTTTTTCTCCATAAAAATGCATGATGCTGCAAGGAGGATGTACTTATTAATTACAACTTTTATTGGAAGAATGGATACTTTTAAAAATGTTTTCTTCAGTCATATGAATATTTTCATGAAAAATCTTTGAAAGTATCTTGGAATGTTTCATCACTATTTTAGTGCATTAAATGCAAAGGCAGCATTTTCAGCTGGAGGGGGAGGAGGGGGGGAATTATCACAGGTTCAAGGACTTGCCTTACAAATGGATGTCCTAACATCCAGCTCGGACAAGGAGGCTATCCATCCCATGACGTATAAAACAACAGTGAGATGACAACAAGCTGGCATTAAGTCAGTGTGTATAACTACTTCTGTTCCTGCCTGATCAACTGTAATTTGGTGTTTAATATTCTAGATCACAAAAAGACTCTGAGGGGGGAGGAGAGATCCAACACACTGACTTGGTAAACCCTCATTAGCCCACCAAAAAATCAAAGTCCAGATCTGTTTGTGATCCCTTAACAATCATTTCACAATAACACAGTAACAGGAGTTTAGAAGCACATGTTTTCTCTGAACCTACACGGTAGCTGGGCAGGTATCTGTAATAGGTGGGGAAAGGAAAATGATGGCCAGGGATTCCCTTCCCACTGCAGGAGCAGCTGTGCAGGCAGAGGTTTCGCTGGCCATCAACAGCAGGTCTCTTAGAAAAGGGTGAGCGACTGTATCTGACCCGCTACGGCCACGGCCAACAGCACTGTTAAATTTTATGGGAATTCTTTTCACCAGAAGGAAGATGCCTAGATACTACAAAGTCTCTTTGAAAGCTGTCCTGATAAAACACAATGAAGGACCTCACTCGGTTGCAAGAGTGCTTTATACAGTCAGATGCTGCACTGTCAAAGCCATGAAAATGATGGCCTCAAGAATGGCATTGAACCCACTGTAGACAATTTAATTTTAACATGGTCTGTTGTTACACTGCTCGAACTTTCTTTCCCTACAAAGGTTCTGGTTCCAGCAGACCTGTGCTCTCCTGAGGCACCTTTGACTGGGGAGTTTGGGTTGGCTTGGTCCGACCCAGCCAGGCAGCTCTGAGCACGGGGGAGATGGGTCACAGCAGACTGGCAGACAGCACGATGCTGAGTTTTGAAAGGCAGAAGACAGGGACATATTTCCAGCTGTTGGTGGAGAACCTCCCTGTTCTCTCCAAGGCAGCGCTTCTGACGGCTTCCCACCCTTACTCCTACATCCTGGAGCACAAGGAGAGGACGCAGCAGAGGGAGGCAGCCAGAAAGGAGAGGAGACAAAGAGCTGCAGCACTGCCGGACTGCAAATGTTCGCCCACAATCACCAATGCAGCGCTCAGTGAACTTGTTGTTTTAAAACAGCACTGCAAACCACAGTTTCTTGCCAGTTAATACGCACCACAAATCACCTCACGTGGACGCAGGCTGCTCCACAGCGCATCGACTAAGCACAGCGCGAACCGCACCACCAGTGACAAGGCTATATATAGATTCAGTGCCTAGTATAATGAAGCTTCCAATTCTGCTGGAGCCTCTAAAACCTATTAATTCTAATTTCCATAATGTGTTAGCATATTGGGACTGTGCTTCCAACAGGAGAAAGAGAAGCGCAATCCAGTTTGGCCGTGCACATATCTGTAACACTGCACAAGCCACCATCACCGGCACGGTGAAGGTCTGGCAAGGGACAGTCTTCCTAAGCTGTGATGTGATGCAGATATGACTCCTTTACTTAAACACTCAAATTTGCATAATTTGCTTGATGTTGCAGCCTTTTCTTGGTTTATATATTAAAACAACCTTGTCTATTTAATAAACCCCAATGTAGTGTCAATGCCCGTGAATTCCATTGAATTAGACCATTTTTTTCCCAGACTAATAAGTACCAGTAGCAGTCCAATTTTTATTACATACTTAAGTTTAGATTTTAAATTTTAAACAACTGAACACTGAATTGAATTTTGCATCTAGCAGAGATGCAAATCCCATAACTGGTAGTTTTGAGTCTGCAGAGGTTTGACTATATTGCTTTAAAGAACCAAAAGACAATTATTGGCAAAAAGTCATTTTAGCTTTAGTGTTGCATGGTTGCAAAGGGCTCTGTTATAAAAGAGACTAGGATGTGTTTATTATTTGTCTCTTACCTTGATGTCAAGCCTACTGAAATTCTCTACAGCCACACATTTTATGACATAATGTTTAATATCTAACACAGACACGAAACAACATAATTTAAAGAGATGGTATGATACATCACTGTTTCTTCTTCCATTAATACAGCAAGGTTTGCTCACAATATAAACCATTTTAATCAGAGGACAATAAAAATAAAGTTATTGCTCTGATGCCCTGGAACACCTCTGAATTGCAGTAAATTACAGTAAAAATAGATTTGGAGAAGTAGTGGAGTAGCAGTCCTGGGGAGGAGACATTCTCAAACAAAAGCAGCTTACCTTTCCCTGGGACTTAGAGTCATAGAATCACAGAATCGTATTGGAAAAGACCTTCAAGGTCACCAAGTCCAACTGTCAACCCAACCTACCGAATTCCATCACCAAACCATGCTCCTAGGCACCACGTCCACACATCCCTTAAACACCCCCAGGGACGGGGACTCCACCGCCTCCCTGGGCAGCCTGTCTCAGTGCTTGACTGCCCTCTCCATGAAGAAATTCTTCCTAACTCCCAACCTGGACCTCCCCTGCACAACTTGAGGCCATTTCCTCATGTTCTGTTGCTTGTCACCTGAGAAAACAGACTGACACTCTTCTCATGGCAACCTCCTTCCAGGCAGTTGGAGAGAGCAATGAGGTCTCTCCTCAGCCTCCTTTGCTCCAGACTAAACAACCCCAGTTCCCTCGGCTGCTCCCCGTATGTTTTGTGTTCAAGTCCCTCCACCAGCTTTGTTGCTCTTCTCTGCGCAAGCTTGAGCAACTCAAAAGCCTTCTTGTAGCGAGGGGCCCAAAACTGAGCCCAGTATTCAAGGCACAGTCTCACCAGTGACCTGTACAAGGTAACAATCATTCCCCACACTGTTTCTGATACTCTTTCCTTTGGAGCTATGTGAAAATGGACCAAAGACAGGCCAGGTAAGCCAATGGAATGGATCTGTGTCTTCAGTATGGCACAACATATTACACTACTGCCTTTTGAATTTACTTCAATAAAAGTTGGCTGCCAAAAATCTCCCCCCAAGACACAAAATCCTCCAACCACATAGCTCACAGTACGGTGTACATAGCAAGTGTACGTGGCTCGTACACTACAACATTATCTTCTCTCAATAAAGAACTTCTGCCTGCAGCATCACTGGCAAATTTTAACAACTGCTTCAACAGGAAAAAATAAATAAATAAATACGTATTTTTTTACAATGGCAGTAGAAATTTTCAAGTGACTTCATGCAGGAAGTCCAAACACTGAGCTGGTGCAAGTGACTGCAGCTTTATAACGCCCCATGGTGCTGCCGAGCCGAGCAGCAGCCTTGGGAGCAGGGTGGCACCCGCCTGCACCTGCTCATCTCCATTAGGAATTAAGAGTGTGCATCCTGAGCAAGAACAGGTCATTTAGAAGGAAAATAAGTTATGTTGCCATCTGACAAAATTCCTGCTACATTTGAGTAATAGGTGACTTACTGTTAACCTCTCCTTTTTTTTTTTTCCTGCCAAATGGAGATGGATTCATATCAACGAATGAAGACACTGTTGAAGTGTTAAAGGAAAACTCACAATCCAAGTCTGAGTGAAAAAAAAAAAATGTTACTGAGGCCCATTTCTAGCTCCAAACCCACTCAGAGCTGTTCCCAAGACAGAGCACACGGTCTGCCTGGTAGAAGTGCTCGCTTTGTGAGGGTGGACAATGAAAGACAGACTCAGGGTAAACTGAAATATATTTTCAAGTGGTGTTTTGCCTCCTGCACTCTTGTTAGAGACATCCTATGACTCTATTTGATATCACTCTGCCTGTTTTGCTGTGCTGTTAAGCAATAATGAAAGAGGGAACCTTCCAGGCAGAATTTCCTGTACCTACAGACAAAATCAATGAAGCACAAACAAACCCAACACCGCAACATCCACAGTGGGAATGGAAAAATCCAGATTTGCAGACCTCTTCCACTGCTTTACCCGGGTGAGTATGAGATCGGGTTAATTTCCATGCAGTAGCCATATACAGGCAATGTGTTTATAAATGCTTAATAATGGAGATGGTGAATTTCACGGCAACCTCAACACCTTTACACAGAAACCATTTCCTTACAGCCCTGAAAATTCACTTTTAAAGCCCACAGAAATGTGCAGAAGAGTGACTTTTTCAAGTACCCATTGGATTACATTTTGAAGGCATTCAAGAAAGTTCCCTGTAGTAAAACAGGTTGTGCGGGACATGCTAATATTGGAGGTGAAGTGAAAGGCTAGCACCGAACGTGAAATATTCTGACGTGGCTGAAAATAAATGCTTTGCAGAAATGTCAGTTTCAGCAAACTTTAAGTATAGTTTTCACTCCAATTGTATTTCAGGGGTACTTTGATTAACGTGTTACTGAGTAGGGTAACCTGCCCGTGCTCACAGACACAAACTGAGAGCTTTGCCCTTTGTGAGAAACCGAGGTCTCCGCTTGCAGCAGCAGAGGCCACGTGCGGGAACCTCTGAGCAAGAGGTCTCTGCTTCTCCATGGCCCACCCCCTGCCTGCATCCCGCACCCACGGAGCACCATGTTCCCAGCTGCCCTGTTACCCCCCCTGCCAAACTCCTGCCCGGTCTCCTCTTCCCCACGGCCCCCCATCCTACCAGAGGCGCTCATCCGTATTCAGAGGGTGGCAGAACCGACAGCCCTTGCAGTTTCTTGCAGTGGTGTCTCACAACATCATCCAGAAACCTGCAGGCAACTCAATTTTTCCTACAGAAAAGTAGTTTTGAGTTTATTGCAGGAGGTAAGTTAGCTGTCAGTCTTCACCTCAGCTAGTGAAAGCCTGCCAAGGTGGGAGCGTGCCCAGCCCCAGCGTTGCTGGAAGCTCACAAGGACACACAGGACAGATCTTACTAAAAACACAAAAACTTGGTCCCTGGGTTTTCAAGAGTGACTCCTCACCTTGGCTGCCCGTGGTGCTGAGACACTTAACAAGATTTTTCACAGGATCTCCAAGCTGTTTCTAGTTGGGTTGCTGGGAAAAAAAGCACCAGGGGATCAGCTGCTCCCCTGGAAAGCAGGGCTCTGGCACCCCCTGCACCAAGTCTCTGTAAATACTCCGCACAGCCCACAGAATAAAACACCGGGAAAGAAAAATGCAGAATAAAATGCACTAAGTTACATCCAAACAGCCGGGGAGCTCAGCCGAAAAAGTCTGCTGGGAAAGGAAATTGTATTTTTCTGCAGCCACTCTTGTAGCCGAAGTCAGTTTAGGGGAACACTGAGCCTTTCCACACGGCTTCTCCTGGGGAAGCTTGAAGGCATTAGAGTGCAGAAGTGATGGGTGATTAAAGGCAAGTGACTGTGAAGCCGTGCTCTGCTTCTCTCCCGTCACAGCCTTCAGCCCGCCAGGCTCGAGGGAAGCGCTGCAGACGCTCTCGGTGCGCGCTCACAGCCAGAACCAGACCCTGCAGTGCCTTTGAACAGGGTCTGTTCTTGGGAAACTGGCAACCAAATCACGAGCCGCACAGCTCATCTGCTGCATTTCCAGCTCCTGCTCTCTACAGCAGAGGTGCTCTCCAGAGCTTTTCAGCAACGTGGAGAACGTCTTGTGCGATGTACCACGAGAGAGCCTCAGCACGGCGAGCGCTGCCTGGGGAAGAGCCCCTCTGCTGGGGTCACTCCTGGGCAGCCCACGCAGTCCCACCCAGAAGTCACAGAAAATCTTACCTCATTTGTTAAACGGCAACTTCAATGCTTTTGAAGGTGTTCACTACAAAATTACTTACAAAGCTGGTCTGCAGGACCTGAGGGTACTGCTCAGCGGTCAGGGAAGTCAGCGGAAGGAGCTCTGCCTGGAAAAATCTGGCCTCAGGTTTGCAAGCCCTTCAAAACGCACCTTCAGCTGTGGATGCTGGCTATCTAGCCACAGGATTTTGCTTTTGCTTGTTCATTTATTTATTTCTCCCCAGTCTTGTATCAGCTCTGGTGAAAACAAGCTATTTAAAGCTTCAGTGCCTTCCTGAAAAATCTTCTGTGAAAGTTTAGAGATGTTTAAATAATGTTAGATATATATGAACAGAAAATGCATGCTTCCTCCTGTGCCACTAAGAAATTAACATGGTTATTTTACACAAGCATTTAATATTTCCCTCCCATGAAAAAAAAAAAAAAAAAGATTGATTTTTTAATTTTCTTAGTATATTTTACAGGAGAATTTAGTGTGTTCACAAGCCTTAAAATCCATCTATCACTTTAACACCAGATTAAATCCCATACAGCCCATTACCACCACGTTGGAGGAAAGCATTGTGCGGGCTGCCGTGGCACAAACTGGGGCTGTATTACCACTGATAACGTTGTCTTAGAAATCTCTAAATGAAGGTACGTAATGATGGGAGCACACTGCTATAAGCACTCCGTTACAAAAACATCTTGTAATGCTGTGGGCAGTGGTATCAAATTAAAATACACACTAAATCCTATTATCTGGCAGTTTATTTAGCAATTTGCAGCTTGCAAACACAGCATGCTTGTAATTCATTAGGATGAACGTTGAAGAAGAAAAAAAAAAAAAAAACTCTTACTTTGTAATTGTACTTTAAAGGCAAAAACACAAATCCCTCACAGCAAATAAAGCACTTCTACGCCTCTCCCAGATGGAGTTTCTTAAGCCTGGGGAAAACTTTAATTCAGGTAAAAAATTTACAAAGGACTTGGAAATCATCACTTGTGATGCTATCTGCTGTGCAAATAGCTTTGTAACAACCTACTGAGAGAGCGAGCAGTAGTTTTGCCCAAGCCAGATATTCACAAGAAATCCGAGACCTTGGCGTATCTGCCAGATACTTTATTTGCCTGTTGGTTGAAACTGAAATGGAGGCGAATGGGCAGGATCTGGTGAGGAGAAGACACCCCTGCTTATGGGGAGGAGGGGCTACTTATTCCCGGCCCTGTTTCTGTACTGCTTTCTCTCTGGTGAAAACATTGGATTTTACAATATCTGAATAAATTACAGGAGAGTCCAAAAAGTCCTTCCTTCCCTCCTTCCTTCCTTCCCTCCACCCGTCCATCCGTTCTGTTTTGCTGAATCACCTGCTGCTGCCCTGGGTCTCTCAGTGGTTCCCCCGGGCGATTCTCCCTTGCAGGTTCCAGCAGAGCCCAGCGCCACCGCCTCGGTCCCACACGTCTTTTCCCTGAGAGCAGACCGAGAGCTGTCTGCACAGCCCCAGCCCAGCTGGATTGCTGCTCTCCTGGTACAGAAACGTGCGTGTACGATAACTTAAGCACTCCCCTCCAGTTAATAAAAAATGAATGCTAGGTTATCCAAAGAGATTGCCTTTACCTCGTCCACGTTACTCTGCTGTAAATTGCACTGATCTATTCCTACAGAAAAGACGCTCTGAAAGCATGATGCTCTGCGTGAATTCAGTGACCCATTGCCTGCTTCAATTATATGACGCTCGCTGCACTGAAAGTCATGAATAAACATGTCTTAGCATTTTTGGTCCTGTCCTGCCCGAGCAGGGTTAACATTTCGCATCATTTTGTTTCAGAGCTTATATTAAATACATTTTGAAGTGGAGCTGCAGCAGAATGAAGCACGGTGTAAGTCACTTAGCCACAGTGCTTTGCTTTCAATTTACATTGAAGCTTCTTGACCCCAAGTTTATTGCGGCAGCAAATAAGACCGTAAAATTGGAATAAGTGTCTGTCTGGTCCATGATTTGGCAAATACTACAGTTCACCAACTGCCCAAATTGAATGTAGGTATTTTGGCAAATCACTGTCTAACAGCTGTTCTGCCCAGTGTTACGAAGCCTCGATATAGATATACATTAAAAACACTTCAGTTTATTTCTGCAGTAATTAGAGCACAAGGACTCATTTTGGATTTCACAAAACTCTGCTGAAGCCGCACGCAGAGCTGCAGACAATTCAATAACAGTCTCATATCCTATTCACCATTGCCTTTGAAAACCGCACATTTTCCCTTTCATTAGTTAAGGTCAAGGAACTCCAGGATGCTAAAAGAGCCTACCAATAAGAGACAGACGAAAAGCACCGTTACCAGGGCACGTTTTAGCTGAGAAGCACTTCCTCGGGTTCCTCCTGCCACGTTTGGCCGGGTCCGGACATCTCTCCATCACCTGCAGAAAGACCAGCGCCTGCGTCACAGCGAAGACACAGCTTCCCCCCTGACAAATACCTTCAGCACTGCTCCTCCTGCCCTGCGCACCTCGAAGGGCCGGGGCACGGCCGCGCTCCCCTGCCAGCCGCAGTGACCACGTGCATCGGTCCCCATCCATGCATCCTCCGCACCGGGAAGCCAAGCGTCCTGCGGGACGCTGAGGAACCTGCTCTCCCACCCTCATCCTGCTGCCGCTGCCCACGGGACACGTTCCCCATGAAAGGCCAGCAATGCTTTACTGCCGGATCAGTTTTATCACACAGAAATGGCTCATGGTCAAAAAACAGACCACAGAAATTTTTATTGCTGCTTCATGCTACAGGCAGTCATTGGAAAACAAGAAATTGCTAGGACAAGAAAATCATATTCTGCAGCATATTAAGAACGTTTTAATAGTCCCTTGATAATATCCTTGTAGCTTATGATTATAGAGTGGCCCTACCAGGAAAGCTGTATCGAGCTCTGACTGCCTTGTTCAGGGTGTGAGAGGAGACACACGCAGTCGCACCCAACACACGCTGCTGAGCCTCGCACAGCACGAAGCGCACCGAGCAGGCAGGTCGCTTTGCACCTTTCTTCCCGAGGGCTCCTGCTTCTCCTGAGTCAAGAATGTGCCAGAAAAATTCAAATCCATCGTTTTTCCAATGTAATTTCAGTCCTTTCATGACTGCTTGTTTGAAGTACCAGAGTCAAACTCTCATTTTAGCATTCCCATAGTAGCCTGAGCCTGCCAGCTTCTTCCCCCTCAGATGCACCTTGTAATTTTCTGATCTGATCAATCATCTTTTTGAAAGACAAACTAGATTAATGCAGGGATTAATGGTGAATATATCTAGAGTCTCAGGGTCTAGATCTTTACACAGCTTTGCAGAACCTTCAGATGCAAAGAGACTTGCAGTTTTATATGCCGATTTTTTTGTATGAAAGTCTTTTTGGCCACAGAAAAAGGAATTTTCATGGGGGGACAAAAGAATAAAAAAGAAACCAAGTGCATGATCCGATTTATCAAGCCTCCAGCAAATGAGAATCCCCCCCCCAAAAAAAAAAATGAAGAAGCTAGAACCTCTGGTGTTTTGTTTCTTCCTTTGGAGATTCAGAGCAGCACTATACAGCACGCTCAGAGCCCAGCACAGGCTCTAGCTCTCCCATGCCCAACAACACATACTTCTGCAATTCCAGTTTTTCCTCACTTTCCTTCTGAACAAAGGAAGGCCTTTCAAGAACGTGTAATCTATAGTCCCATAATTACACACTGGGGAAGCAGAGGTCAGTTTTCTCAAGTATTTTTACAAAATAAACAAAAAGTGTAAGAAAAATGCTTCCTTCTTTGCTAATTGTAAATTGATGTAAAGAACCACACACCCACACGCACAATACACATCAGTGAGACCAGAATACACCATAAAGATACTGTTTGACAGCCTTCACTGTACAAGAAGCAAGATTGGGTCCATAAGTAGAAATCCTGTAAATTCCCATAAATTACGCTGCATCAAACTAAACAAAGCTGTCAGGAGCTGAGGTGACTTGCCCTAAGCCAGCCCTCAGTACCCTGACCTTTGTGCGGTGTTCCACAGCTAGTGAGGCTTGTCAAGCCAGAAAAAGGGATCTGGATAATAATTTCCCATTAAATTTAATGCAGACTTGCTCCAGCAGGCAGCTGTAGGAGTCCCACCAGCAGTGCCGTCGCCATGCCCAGAGGAGCAGAGTCGTTCACCAGGCTTTACCCCAACACGTCCACCAGCTTACCTGCTGCCTGCAGGGCTCCGTCCTCCGTGGTGTGGAACCACTGCCCTCGCCACTACAAAAATCAACTTCCTGAGTGCTGTACAGGGTTTTCTTCGAGGCAATTTCACCCACATCTAGCTTCACTGCTCACTCATGTTCCCACTGCAAAAAAAAATCCCTAAATTTTATGTAGTATGAATGCTGAAATTTTCCCTTGCTTTTCGTATTTGCCATAGCAAACCGTGCCTTTTTTTTTGTTTGTTTTTTCCTTGCACTAATCAAAAACACATAAATATATTTGAAACCAAGTATTTTCCTTACAAGTGATTGTTATTTCAAGACACTTTCCCTTCCAGCACCAGCCAGCACACCCTGCCAAACCCCGGTGCCAGCTGATTTTTTTTTCCCCCATGACAGTCCCCGGGGCTGCGTGGGACCCACCGCTGCCCACGAGGGTTTGCTCCCTGCCTGGCTCAGCACACCTGCTTCCACCCCTGCCCAGCACGGCCCTGGAGATGCTGTGAGCGAGCGGGGAGAACAGCTTGTCTTCACAGAAAAATGTATTTTCTCCCACAGCCTTCCCCTGAGGCTTCAGAGAGGCAGGAACAGAGAAAGCCAGAAAACTCCCATACAACAGCAGATTAACATCCATCTATTCAGAATGGAGGAAAAATGAGTATATTGAAGGGTCAGTGCCTGTTGGTGGCAACCTCATTACAGTCTAGGTCTCAGAGTGGTACTAGAGAAAAATAGAGTGTGGTTATTACATTAATGTGTTGTGAACATATTTATTAATAAATATTTAATAACTGTTATGAGAAACAAGCTATAAAGCCATAGCTATACTGTTAATGGAAAGAGGCCACAGCCTCTCCTTCGAGCATGCTGGCAGGCGATACAGCCTGAAGTACTGGACTGTGCTCTCCCAAACCAGGCAGCTCTCACCCACGCTGCATTTATTGGCACCCTGAGCCCGTGCCCCCTCCTGGACCACTGCGTTATTTGGGACCAAACCCCGTGGGACGGCACAAGGGAGCACGCTGCCTGGTACGAGCCCAAGCTGTGCCAGGGAGGGTGCTGGAATCAGAGCAGGTTTTCAGTGCTGGAGCAAACAATTTCACCGTGTTCCCCCGGTGCTTTCCCCATGTTCATCTTGACGGCACACACACAGCTCACACAGCAAACGGACGGGCTGGCTGTGCTGAACCTGGAAGGCTAATACTGGAGTGGGTCCAGACAACTTTTACCCCTAGGGATTCAAAGAGCTCATGTTAGAAGAGCGAACATCTGCAAAACATCAGACATCCTAAAACGCTTACCTCAGGTTAGCTCTTCTTTAGCAATTCTATAAAACAACTTGTCCTAAAAATAACCTGACAAGGAGAGGTCAAATGCAGTACAGCCATTACGTGCCCCAAGATCAATACTACTAAAGTATAGCACAATTCAAAACACGTCTCCAGAATCTTACTCTCTTTACCCATCATCAGGCTAACATAACATTGATGGTTCTGTCCGTGGGGAAGACAAAGAATAAAACACAGTAAGCAGTTGTGTGTTATGGAATAGAAAATTAAAAAGGCTGGTATAAATAAACCCATTTTCTTTGAGCTAAAAGATACAGAACATTTTCATAATAAAACCACATATCCCTTTCAGCCCCTGTAATTAAAATTTGAATTCAGTTTAATAGAGACATGTGAACGTGTGCCTGGTTGTGTGAGCTGGGCCCTGCATTTATCGCATCCGTGGGCAGAAGCCCTGTGACTGTCGCCAGCTTACCAACCTAAGTGTGGATTTGGGATCTGATGAGATCCCTCATGCTCCTCACCCTGTGTCCATTTCTCTCTGCTCTGAAAATTAAAAGTGTGTTCTTTTTTTCTTTTTCTTGCATTAAACTGTTCAGATTCCAGGGACATTTCTCTTTCTCCACGCACACGCACCAGTAGATGAATATATTACAGGAATTAGGATAAACACAACTGACATCAATAAAAACTCACAGAAGCATAAACTATTACTTTCTGTAAAAAGTGTAATCCTGGGAAGGACCATTTCTAATGCTGCCATCCTCTAGGGTCTTCAATTAGGGCTGTTTGTTTCTCTCCTCTTCAGGCACTAATAAATCTCCAAAAGAACAAATAAAACAGACATTCTATTATACTGCGAATACATAACTCTTACATAAAATGCCTGTTTATCCACTGGCCGACGCACAGTTTCTCAGCCCCTCCATAAACCAATTTGTTGCCATGCCCCATCCGCGCGGCGAGGTGCCTCTCCTGTTTTCCTATCTCCATGGTTACAAATATGCTCTGGAAAAGACGGAGGGAAAAGGGAGACGTAAAAAAATGGGCAACAAAGCAATCAAAATAAGAAGCCCCTTCCAATGCTGGAATGGCCACAGATGCTTTGCCTTGTCCCGCATCCCCACGGGGCTTGTGCCCAGGAACGTTCTCGTCTCGGATCAGCAGGAGGAAGGTAGAAGCATCACGCTCTAGGATCTTTTCTTCCCATTACTCTTCCCTGGTTTAATCAAGTACTTCTACTGCTCTTAGCACCACAGTATCAAGACATCATATTGGATTAAGAAATTAAATCATTGCTGCTAATGAGGCCTGCATCCACAGCCCTCAGATTTCCATGCCCGTTGGGTAAACAGCACAAATTTGGCAGCAGAATTCATTACAGGCACCACATGCGGATGAAAATACATCACTGATCCTAATGCATAATAATACTGAAGTGGTAAAAACATTTCCATAAAACATGAGAACAAATTCTGCCCATCCAAAAAAATAAAATTAAAGACGTGTTACCATAAAGCTGAACAAATCCTAGGTGAGGCTGCATAAACAGAGCTCCCCAGCAAAGCACGGTGCTGGAAACCCAAGACTTGGTATAGATCACACTAAAAGAGATGGCACTGTGTGACTTGGGGCTGGGGGGGTTGCTCATGCCTGCAGGCAGCAGCCTCCACCCCTGCCGGCACTGTCACATCCCGGTTGCCCAGGCCCTGCTCTGCACTGGCTGCCCCCAGCACCGCGCACCAACACCTCTGTGCCAGCAGTTAGGTTCAGCTGCTAGCGTGGCAACAGAAACTCATGAAGGTTAAAGTTTTGGAAGGCGTTTTTCATGAGCATTTGACTAATGGAAAGCTGAAGGTAAGAGATGATGAGCCAAGAAACCACCCTAGGGCTGGTGGGGCTCGGCTGGGAAGCCCTCTGGGAGCAGAGGGGGATGGACCCAGGAGAAGCCTGAGCTGCCACGAGAGCCTGCATTCAGAGTGGTAGGAGGAAGCACTAAAACTCCCTCTGAGATCAAACCAACAGTTTCTTGGAGGGTATTTCATGGCAGCAGGAGGCGGCTGACCCCAAAATCTCATCTGTCAAGCGCAGAGGCTAGGTAGCAGGCAGCTGCGCTCTGCCTGCCCTGTAAATTCTTTTAAATACCCACCCTGTGATCCAAGCCAAAACCCAAACAGTTTGTACCAAGGAGGCAGAAACCAGAATTCTTCATACTTCCCCACAGAGAGCATTATATTTCTGTATAACAAAAATGGAAGTTAAATTCCAGCTAGCCCTTAGGCTGAACAGTAATTGCCGCTATCACAAAACTTTGTCATTCAGGAAATGTGCTTTAATCTTCCCTGTCTCTTTGAAGATGCTTCCCCACTCCGGCTTGACTGAAGTTAGTCTCTGCATATCCATTCAAGGCTAGGAAAGAAACGATAGTTTGCATTTATTGAACTTGCCACGGCAAGAATCGCATACTCGTTGCCTTCTGACAGCACGGCACCCCTGGCAGGGCAGCAGGCTGGGGGAGGCGTGCTCGGCCCTCGCCTCGCTATGGCCAGTCCCTTCCCGAGGCCTCCCCCACCAGGCAGCACCCCACGGCCCCCAGCTCCCCGGCCAAGAGCAGGCAAACCTCAGCCAAGGCTCCTCGCGCTTGCCCAGACCACCCGCTGCTCCCCGTGGGCACAGATGGGGGGCACAGCCAGCCGCAGGGATGTCCCTCCGGGAAAGCAGTCCGCCCGTCGGAGGGGTTCTCTCTTCTTTCTGGTGGTGGAAAGATGGCCATGTACCCACCGGTAATCCTCCATGCTGTCAGAGAAAAGTCCCTCCTATTTGGCTACCATGAAATTGTATTAGCTTAGACTCGATTTAAAAATTGAACTGTGTTGTATCTCATGAATGAAAATGCTCAGGAAGAGCTAGCAGTGTTTATTTCCCCCACCACAACATAGCCTTTTTGCTGTTTCTATCTATTCTTTTACTTGTTGCTATTTATTTTTCTCTTTAAAAAGCCATAGCTTGAGCAGTTCCTACACTGTGCTTTTCAGAAAGACATTGCAAAAGACAAAACTGCTGTGGTTCAGCCCAGCAGGCAGCTAAACACCACCCAGCCGTTCGCTTACACCCCCTCAGCAGGGTGTGGGAGAGAACTGAGAAGTGCAAGACCTCGTGGGTGGAGATGAGGAGAGTTTAATTAGAAAGGGAGAAAAGGGAGGAGTGGGGGGAACAATAACAATAACAACAAAAAGACTAAACAAAGCAAGTGATGCACAATGCAATTGCTCACCACCTGCTGAATGATGCCCATTCAATCCCCAAGCACCGGCTGCCCCCACCCCAGCCGACCCTCCCAGCTTATTGCTCAGGCCAACATCGTATGGCACGGGATATCCTTGGGCCAGCTTGAGTTAGCCCTGTCCGCCCCCCGGTCCCTGTGCACCCCCGGCTCCCCGCTGGCAGGGCAGCAGGAGGAGCTGAAACATCCTTGCCTCTGTGCAAGCGCTGCTCTGCAACAGCCAACACATCAGGGTGTTATCAGCATTATTCTCATCCTAAATCCAAAACACAACATACGAGCTACTAGGAAGAAATTTAACTCTATTACGGCCAAACCCAGGACATACATTTCTGGTACTGTTACTAAAACTGCTCCATTTGGTGTTGATTCATCAATTACTTTGGGCTTCTGCTGACTGCAGTCCCCAGCTTTGAGCTACAAGTGGTCAGAGCTTTAGGACTGAGCAACCTCAGAGATCCTCTGCTGAAGTTAAACGTTGTCATCATCTTATAGGATATAGGGAGCAAGAGCACTGGCAATGTAGATTTTCATCTTAATCTATTACTGAGGGGTGATATTTATGTTATATATATATAATATATATATGAGGACGCTTCATAGGCACCCCTCACTTATAAGAAGTGAATCCTATTCATATTAGATGGGAGTTTGGAAAAGTGATAAATTACAAAGTTGATAAGAGCTAGTTTTCACCAGAATGAGTGACAGACACTTTCTGGATCATTTCACCTTTTTTTTTTTTTATTATTATTATTCCTGGTTGGCCTATTTTGTTGATAATCCAAAATGCTCAGAAACACAGACGCACACAAAAACCCTTTTGCCATTTTCTCAAAAGCATCTGAAAAAGCTGACACCTTCAAGTGATGTAAGCTAGCTTTACTAAATCTAGTGGAACTTCCCTGATTTATACCGGCTAAATACATCGCTGCTTATGCTTTGGGAATTTCATCAAAAGTTGTAGTTTTCAGAAACTGATTGCAATTCTCAGCGATCTAATCCCCAGCAGGTACTAAGACCCTTCAGATTTCTTTCATAGCACCGAAACCCGGCAAAAGCATTGTCAAAAGCAGAGACCAATTGCTTACAGAAATGCTGGTGTTAGCTAAAATTGATCATAAAATACTTATTGAATTGCAAAAAGATGCCTAGCTAATCCTTTCAAACTTCATAAACATATTTCTTGCTGAAGAGTGAATCTTTATGTCGTCGGCAAATTGGACTACAAACCCGGGAAAGATTTGTAGGCTGCAGATGTGCTCCCTGCGGCCCCGCCAGCACGCGTGGGGAGCGGAGCGCAGCGCTGCGCATGGCACGTTACGGAGACACAGCCGGGAGGCACCTTGCCCAAGGGCAGGGCCAACCAGCCCAGCACTATTTCCACCAGATTGCCGTCCAATTCACTAAATTTCCCCCCGCTGTCACGGAGGTCCCACAGGCAGATTGCCACCTCCATTTGCCAGAGGAATGGAGCACTTTGAAAGCCGGCTGCCAGCACAGCGCAGAGCCCCAGGCTGGCCAAGGTGGGCAGGGTCCTCAGGGTCCCCCCCAGCCCCAGCAGGACCCCCGAGCAGGGTGCCCAGCCCCACGTCCAGGCGGCTTTGGGACATGCCCAAGGAGCCCCCCCAGGCTCTGGGCAGCCTGTGCCAGGCCTGCGGCACCGCAGGGCTCAGACGTGCTGCTGGGGCTGGGGGGGACCTCCTGTGCTCCGCTCGGTGCCCGCTGCCTCTGGGCCTGGCGCTGGGCTCCGCTGGAAGGAGCCTGGCTGAACTGTGCCCCAAAATAAATATATAATCGAAATCATTATTAAATATTAACACTAAAAAAATAAAGTTTTCTCGTTAGTTCCAATTAACATTGTTACAGCATCTCTGTTTGCAACTGTTCTGAATTTGTGTGTTTCCAAAACATAATTATTTTACGATGCTGTAATGAAAATCACTAATTTCTGTAAAGATTGCCATGTTTGTGATTAGTGTGCTCTGAAGCTATCTTCCATGGAAAACAAAGTTTCTTGCTGCAAGTGTAATTAATTCTCAAACTTCACTAAATCCTACTAGATTTGAAGCACACCAGTAGCATATTCATATCTTTAGAATAAATGTTTTCTGGAGTAGTACACAAGAGCAGAATCCATTTCAGAATCCAAGATCCTTCATGAAGCAGAAGGAGTCCAACTTAAAGCAATCTGAATTTTGGAAAAATGGAGTAAGAAGTTGACAGGGATTTTGCAGCGGAGGGAAGAAGAGCAAACACACTCATTTTCTTTGTTATTAAGAGATTTTTCTTGTTTTCCTAAACATGAGCATTAAACTTTTCTAAAGATAGAGTACCTGCATAAACAGGAAGAGAGAATTTCATAATAGAATTACTTACTTAACGACTTGTGCAGGAAGCTTGCCTGGAGGCAGATCTCATCCTATCTGTCTCTAAAACTGCTACCCGAAATAAAGGGCTCTGATCTCCTGCACACGGTCACTTCCTTGGACAACTTCTTATCTTTTTGCTCTGATCTCTCATCAGTGAGAGATTTTCAAAGATCCCCTTCTCCAGAATGAAGAGAACAGCCCCTTCCCTCTGTTATTAATCCCGGGAATTTGAGAACAGAAATCCAAGCGGGTTCTTGGCTTTCTACACTCTTGCACCACTAGAAAGGTTACTTGTTGGCTTCCATTGAAACAGTACAATTGCAGCAGGATAAAAAAAGAGAACGACAACAACAAACCGAGGTAGCTACATAAGGAAAAAAAAAATAATAATCAAGAGTCTTGTGTCTTCTTTTTCACGCTCATAGAGAGCTGAAAACCAGAGAGCCTCTGCTGAATGTTTGTTGACGGCTGGGCTCTCCTTGGTGGAGAGCCCTGGGGGATGCTCACTGGTCCCAGGTCTGATGGGCTGCTCTGTGCCAGCTGAGCAGGAACTACAACAGCTTCAAGGCTGCTCTAATTCATTTGCTACCCGGGGATCCTTTGGGGAATACGTTAGCTCCGGAAGCTCAGCGAGGCAGGTGTGTATCGCACTCCGCTCAGCCCAAGTACCTTGTTATTGTTTGCAATACGGTTGCTCCAGGGAACCCCAGGGCCAGGCTGTGCTTAGCACTGCAGAAACACCAAAACCAAAACCCTGCCCCAGCCAGGCATAAGAAAATGGTCCAGGACCCACTGCTGGGGGGTGTGGGGCCACGGGTGTGCAGAAGAGGCGTCCCTAGCCTGAAAGTCCTCTTCTGCAGGGGAAATCTCCACTGAGCACTCATGGGCACAGTCAGCAGCTCTGGGAAAAAAAGAAAGCAAGCAAATTTTTTTTTTCTTACTTGGGAAATGTTATAAATCATAATTATGCGATCTTTACTTGAATGAAGAATCTTCATCAAAGGAAGCCTGCCTTCCCTCAGGTTAGAGGCCAGGATTAAAAGCGCCCCTGCACACACTGGCGGACGATTCCACCTGAATACCTTCAGTCTCTCATTCAGCATTGCAAACTGGATTTCAGGCACCAGAAGGGGAGTACTATCTCCTTTGAATACAAAAATCTAGTGAGATTCCTTTTTAATCTATACTTTTCTCTAGGCCTTTTGAAGCTTAACTTTAGGCCAAGTCCAAGTGAGTGCTGTATTTCTGCTTCCTCCAGCATCTTTACTCTGGGGTTCACTGTTTCTTTGTTTACCTGGGAAGGAGGATGAAAAACAAAGAGTGAATAAAAATCACTCTCCAAATCAAAGCTTGGCCTGCCAGCAGTTTGCCAAGAAATTATTTAACTTATTAAAGGTGTGAAAGTCCCTGCATCCATTGCACACCTACATTTTCATTTAAGCAGGTTAACTGCAGTCCTGAGAGAGGAACAGCCACTGCTCAGGAGGAGCAGGGTTCTCTGGGATCATCCTCTTGCAGTAAGTATTTCAAAAAGCAAACTGACAGAGACTGAAGTCTGAAATGTGGTCTTAAAAACTGCTCCACCTGTGAAAAAACAACTTTCTCCACTGTATGACAGTTTTAAAGATGCACTTGTTCCAGTACAAAAAAAATAATACGGATATCTGACATACCAGGTCACCGTCTATTTCATCACACAGTTTAGTTTTTATGCTGCATAGTTCAACTTCTGACTCATCCAGAAATCAAAAACCCTGTGACAGACAGGAGGTGATGGAAGATGTGTGCTGTGCTGACCCACAATGTACCATCGCCTTCTCTGATGTGCTCCGCTTTGTTCAGACGTTGCCCTTTCCCAGGGACTTTCTTATTTATATCGGTATAAACACACATTCATTTATTTACATTTTGTGCGTGTAACAACATTACTGTAATATTAATCCATTCTTTTACTGAAATTTATATTCTGCAATGGCTTTTCACTAGCTTTGGATTAGAAAATTCCCATTTAAACTGTAAACTGTATTTACTTAATTTTATTATTTTTTTTTTCCAATTTTAACTTCACAATTCCCATTTAGCTCAAAACAAGGGTTTTGATTTTAGTATATAGTTGAATTTGCCAGCAATGGCAACACCGCTACCTAAGCAAGCAACCCCATTGGCAATAAAGTTTGACTCAAGTTTGACTTACTTCTCTATTAAACAGCCTTTCCTCCCCTCCGAGGCCAAGTTTTCTGTCACACGGACTCCTGGCCTCATTGAAGAAACACCTCTCGTCGGGCAGATGCAGTTCACTCGGACAACAGCCCACATCCAGCTTCCTGCTGGGGTGTCCAGTCGGAGGTTTGGGGTCGTCCTGAGAAGCCGAGGGTCGGGAATCACTTCATTCCTGCAAGGAGAGCAGGGCAAGGAACCATCAGAACGTGTTCCTCGAACAGCAGCATCCACCCGCGCCCCACCACTGCATCTCAATAGAAATTTAAGGGGAAACAGCGTGAGTAATTCATGCCTGAGAAATCTCTAAAAACAAGGGGGAGCTTAGCTAAGAAGTCCTGCCTGTAAAAGGTGCAATTTCCTGCATTTGGCTAGAATGGGCTCCCAGCAAGCCTCAAGAAGATTAAGCTTCCCTGTCTTGTGGATATTTTAATGTAGAGTTACAGTATAAGAATCGGTCTTTCTCTAAAAAAAGCACCCCGCGCTGATGATTGAGAAATATTAAGAGGCTTAAATAACTGTTGTCCTCCTGCTGCATTGTGGTATCTCTGCAGCACACAGTGAAAACCACAGGAGGCACCACTGCCTGCTCAAAATGTTAAAGAAAATAATATTACTGTGCAAAGGAACCACTACCATGAACAAGCTAACAATTAACAATTTAATACATTTGTTGAAAGCTATATTTTCCATATTTTCAGCAAGTTCTCTTGCCCTTTGGGATATATTATGTAGCTCAAACAACAAGCTACCGTCCCCTCCAGTAATAAAACGTTAATAGACTGAAACTTTTCAATTGCATTACTATGAATATGGCGCAATTTAATTTTATAAGGTACTATCAATAATACATTAAAAATTATTGTAAAACACAACGTGATGACTGTAATTCCCAGAAGCATATCTGGAGACACAGCAGGTGAGGTGCAGCACCAAGCAGGTGCCAAACCCAATTATTTACTCGTGGCAAACTCCACATGCCCGGAGCCGGGCAGACAGTGCCTGTGCAAACACCTTGCTCCCGCAGCCACCTCCCTTTAGTCATGTTAATTAAATTGTAGTCCTAAAAGACTGTTTCTGCCTAACAAACTACATAAGCCTCTGGTTTGAAAGGTTAATTAACTGAGCAGGAAGTAGGTTGTAAAAAAATGTTACTTTCAGCCAACTCTCTCTGCCGTTAAGGCAGATGCTGGTGCTGGACGAAGATGTATTTTTCTATTATCCACACAGGCTCTGATCTCTGGCCTTACGACATAATGGGAACACATTGCAGACTTGTCAGTGGGGACAGTCACAAGCAGAAAGTATAAAGAGTGTTTTAAAGACATTTTCACCTCTGGAGGGATCTGATCCTTGATGACAGAAGTGGGACAGCAGAGACCCGTAGTCAGCAGTGCTCTGAAAAGCATCCTGCATAAACACGGTACTAACTTTTTACGTGCTCATCATTCCTGGGGCTGAAATTAGCCTTTTTCATTTGATCAGATGTGATGTACCAGATTGCACCAGGTGTGCAGCCTTGGCCACAGCCCTCTGCAGTGGCTCCATGCCCTTACCCTACCCCCTTCTGGCGCCCATACAGGTCTCACAGTGAGGGGACATTGGGAAGGAGAAAAAGAAGTTAACCAGCATGGGATCTCATTGCAAGATAGATCTCTGTTGGATCACATAAATGTAGAATTTTTGTCTCTCATTTGTGCTTTCATGTCCACGGAATAGCAAGGTAACCACTAACTATTGAATAACTTTCAGTGTGATTAACTTTTAACCAAAACGTTAACTAGCTGGGTATTTATCTAGTATATGCATACATATTTAGCATAGAATATTTATTTTAGCGTCTGTAAGAACTAAAATCCAAGTGGCAGCACAAACCTGCTCTGTCATTCAAATACAACTTTTTTTTTTTTTTAATTTATTTAAAGTGATGAGAATGCACATCATAAGATTAATACAACATAAGGGGGGAGATGTGCTTTATCACTAGAAAGCAGAGCTCAGATAATCACTGAGCCCAAATTACAGTGCAGACTTTCCAGAGCAATCAGAAGACATTTCTGTGGAGACAAGGCCAACGCATCCCGCGGTTGTGTAGAGCAGCATAAAAATACTTTCAGCACTGTACTTGCCAAATCAGCATTTTTCTCTAGCATAAGCTTGCCCAAGTGCATTATTTACAGAAACAGCAGACAACTCAGCCTCGAGAGGAGCCCTGGGACAGGTCCTCAGGCAACATAAGCAGATTCTCTGGACTGAAAGTGGTGGTTTACTCTGCTCACACTGAAGATATGGCCCGAAAAGGAAATGTCAAAATCTTTAATTCAAAAAAAAAGAAAAGGAAAAAAAAAGATGAAAAAGATGCTCATACCTGCAGGTCTTTTCAAGCTCACGTGTCCCACAGGCATTAACGCCGTCTCATGTAGAGGATACCATGGTGGTTAAGTACCTGATAGTTGGCACAGCAGGAAATGACAGCAGGGGACAAACAAAACCTAAAAGATATCAAACATTATTTCTGAACTTGAAATATGATGCAAGTATATACATGCCATGCTTATTTTCATCTACGAAAGCTACATCTTTCTACATCACCTACATTTTATTGAGGAAAATACATTCAAATTAAAATAATGCCTGTGAAAGTGACAAATCAAAGGTCTTAGAGCTTGATGTTTCAGCTCTGTCCGCTCCCTTTCACGCTGGTTTGTATTGGAAGTGTCTGGTCTGAAATATTCTGTGGGAAGTGGATCCAAAAATAAAAGCTCTCCTCATAAGCTTGTTCTTCAAATCACTCTCACGTGAAGACCAGGCTTGGCAGATTTGTGGCTGATGTGCTGGGTTGTGACATCTGAAGTCAGATTGTAACGTGACATGAGAGATCCAACCTGACAGGGTGCATCAGCTTGAGAGGCAGCAACTGAAGTTTTAAAAATATGTTTTTCTCTTTGCTCCGCAGTTTTCAGAAAATCTCTACTTACAAAAAATGCCTATCAAGTACTCACTGCTTCGGCTCTTGGCTGACTTTGTCTGGTGGGCTTGTTCACAGAGCCCTGGACCATTCTTCTTAAGAAACATGGTGCGTTTTTTTGACATATCACAGTCTATGTTCCTATTTCAAAACCCAGACCATCACCTCCATTTCCCTGAGGAAAATACTTTCATATTAAAATAATACTGGCAAAGGTGACCAATCAAGGGTCTTGGAGCAGGATGTTTCAGATCTGTTGTACCCCTTTCACACTGTTTTCTATTACTTTGCATGGTAGATTTTATTTGCAGATGGCCTTTCCATCCCTGGACCTTTGGCTGGGCTCCTTCCCACAATGATGCCGTGTACCCATGTCTCATGGAAGCGAATCAAATTATATTTTTCATCTGTGGTGCAAGAACCTTCACACAAAATGTGAAGCACCTGCTTCAAATTACATCTATTTAGTAACGTTCATGTCCAGCCACACTCATCCTATCCGTTTGTGAAGGAGACACAATTTGCATCCCAAAGTGTCAGAGATGTGAACTAAATCAAAGAGATCTATATTAAGTTGCAGTTAGTTAAACCGTTTTCATTCTACCGGCACAGATTTACCCATCTGTAAATTAGGTGCAATCATCTCAGGAGGAAACTAACTGAGCAGAAAAAGAAAGTGAAACCTATTTACAAGTAATTTATAGCAGCTTGCTTATTCACATCTGAATTTGGGTCAGGAAGCATGGAATCTCCAGATGTCCTTTTCCACCTGCAGAACATCCACCCCTAGCTCTTCGTGGTGGCTCTGTCAGTTCTTATTGCTAAGATTGTCTCCATTAATACGGAAATGACCAAAACAAACAAACAAACAAAAAAATTAAAGGCTGTTAGTGAGGATTTCTCTCCACTTTTCATAGTATATTCTAAAATAATAACAAAAGCCCAAGAGCAGCAGCAGCCCTGCTACCCTACACTGAGGCAGAAGGCAACCTGTAGCGAAAAAGCAGCTGAACGGAACGCTGCTGATACTGGTCATGGGTAAAGAAGAAAAACAAACAAACAAAAACCCACAAAACAAATAAACAAACAAACAACAAAAACACATTCATTCAGTGGTGACCAAATAAGTCAACTCAACTACCGGTCATAACAAAACTCTAGACCTCATCTCTAATTTAACTTTCCAAAAGAAGTTTTGGTGGGATCCCAGGCTGGGCATGTTTGAATGTGCTCACAGATGTACCAGCTTTTTCCTGGCTGAACCATGTGAAACCGTTGGACAGTATATTTACTGATCAGTCAACCAACGCTGAAGTCAATTACATTCATGTCCCTATCATCATGGATAGAAAACAGATTTGTTTAAACATTATGTGGGACAATCTCATCAGATTCAATTTTCCTGCCGATCAAGACCATGAGGATTGTTTCCATACTAATTCACTTGTGTCTTCTCAGGGACAAAAGGAGGAGATAGAAAAATATAAAAAGGAGAACAGCAAAACTGTGGAGGGACTGATCCCACTTCAAAATCATTTTGTGTTTTGAGTGAGGTTTACATCAGCTCGTGAGTTTGGTCCCACATCCTACCCCATCCTGCTCCAAGTTGCTGTGACTGAAAAATGCACCCTCAGAAAGAGCAACTTTAGACTATGAAGCAGGATTTCCAGCAGATATGACCCAAATTACCTGGGCTGCTTTCAGTATGTCACTGATGCTTGGTTCTGGTGGCATGTGCCAGACTTACTTGCCTTACCAGATTCTCCAGGACTCATATTGTAGCTTAAATCTCCACGACAATTTCCAAACCGCAGGATCTGCTATGAGAAGCACCACCGAGTACCAAAAAGCTCATGCACCAGCGTTGCACAGATCTGGGGGCAAAGTTTGTCAGCTCGTGCAAACACCCACAGCTTCCTAGAGGTCTGTCCCTACCTGGAAAGTTCGCAGAGACAACAAGGACAGAGCACAGGAAACATACTGCATTAACAACACTTCAGCATTGCTCAGGAAGCATAGACTCACCTTCGTTCCCAAGGGATGAATTCACTCTGGATGAAGCAGACTCAAGTTCGAGGCACAGAGAGCTAATACAGGCAGCAGTCTCAAGCCCTGTTAGCCAAGGCATGTTGTTGTTGTTCTGCTTTACAGTGCAATTGCCAAAATGTAAAAGAAAACATGTTCTCTGGATGAGAAACGCATTTCTCACTCAGACAAGGAAAGACTACTTCATTTTTTAAAAAATAGTTAGAAAATTGGATATTTCTGAAAAAAATATGAGCTCTGTGAATACGATAAATTAGTTGAGTCCCTGAAGGTCTGCAGTTTCCCAAGGAAACCTCTATGAATTTTGCCACATGTGCAGTATGAATAATTCCTAAAACAATTACCCGGGAAGCTCAGTGGCATCACACCAAGGTTCTGCCTGTCCTGCGGGGACGTGGTCAGCGCGATCCCCTGGCAGCCCAGCCCGCAGCAACCTCGCCGTCAGTCCCCAGCGTGCCTGGAGCTAAGACTGGCCGTTTGATTGCATTGCATTGCGATTCTGAGATGCTAATAGCAAGTTAAGATGTGCTCAAAATTCATGAGACCTAATGTGCTGTTTGATGCTAAAGACAGTTGGGCTGTGCCTGTGCTTTGTAACCCTCGAAAGCAACCAAAAAATGATTCCTCTGCACATGGCCGGGAGGCAGAAGGGATACAAGCAGCGTTCATCTGGGTGTAGGCAAGGACTTCCCTAATGTCTGCTGAGAAGTCTGCAATTTTCTGAATGAGACTCATAAGAGAAATTAGTTTCATATCAAAGAGATACAGGGTTTTATAGATAATTTAAAAAAAAAAAAAAACACATTACTACATAAACAAAATATTTTAAAGCAGTTAAAAAATACCAAGTGCTATGTGACAAGCATGTGGAGATATTTTTTTCTGACCCTAGAAGCATTCATGCAGCTCTGGTACTACTGTGCCGTGCTGGTATCATCACTGTAAGAGATGCTGGAGAGGGAACAAAGGTGCAGGCTGCAGAGCCGCGCGGAGCACTTCGCTCCCACCCGGCGCTGCGGGTCCTCTCCGTCCCTCTGCCCTCCCAGCAGGTGACCGGGCACGTGGGGCTTCTCTACCAACATCAAGAGCAAACGTTGCCTCACCGAGTTCAGATCTCACCAGAAAATAATGCACTTCACATAGGGCCACTCTAGGCTGAATTAGGAGGGCTGGAATCACCTCGTCCTGCTCCGAGGGCTCGGGAAGTGCTCTGCGGCCCCCAGGGACACAGCTGCAGGGAACGTCTCTTCCAGAGCTCCACTCCTGCAGGAGGCCTTAGCTCAAGGGCCAGTTGCTTGGGCTGCCAACATATCTGACACACGAGGAATTTAGGCAGAGCTCTGCTCCGCGCACATTTACATTTGTTTATGCAGCTGAAATGGAGGCATCCTGCGAACCTTTCCACTCCTATTTGCGTGCAGCCCAAGCAGCATGCTTGAGTGGCTCCACAATTAGCTCCGGAGCACGCTGCAAACACAAGCTTTCCCCACTGCTAATATTCCCCTTTTCCCCCCCACCTTCTCCTCCCTCCCCTTCCTCCCAGTTCTCAAAGGCCCCCACCCACCAAACTGCACAGGCACCCTTGCCACCTAGGGTAACACAGAACGAAAACCAAATCTGTTTGCCAAAAAAATTAATAACAGAAGCAACCTATACTGACACCTTACAAATTCCTATGAGATTTAGAAGTTTGTATGCTGAATTCAAATATCCTCAGTCCACCAGAATAATTTGGTTGTTTGTTCCTTGCCCTTCACTTGAGCTTTATGGCACGTTTCTAACAGCAGTGAAAATCACTGCAAAGTTTCACGATGTCTTATGGGTGTATGGAGGTGTGCTTCCTTTACTACCAGGAGAGCTGCATACATACATATATATATATATATATTATTTATAATATTTGCCAAAACATTTGAGTTAGGTCTAGTTGGTTCCTGGCTGGCCAGGACCTCAACAAGGGATTGACTGTGCCCAGTGGCTGCCAGCAGCCTTTTTAGCCCCATGCCCAAGAAAGAAATACAGGGACAAAACCAATATCCATATAATTGGTTCCTCCGATCAGGCAAAGATCTGAATACATGTCTGAACAATAAATAAATAAGTAAATAAATAAAACAAGTTTCACCTTAGACGTGTCACTGGCAAAACAACCACACCAACTTGTTTAAAAGCTGCCTGCTCTGTGCAAGCCTGTGGTGACATCTCTGAGTGCCAGGTACCCAAGGGTAATGGGATAGGGGGATGGAAGTGGCAGCTTGTTGTTTTCACATAAATAGATATTACTTATGAAAAAAATAATAATCTGAATGTCTTCCATCAGTTCCCAGCAAAGAAATAAATAAATAAATAAACTTTGTGTTTTCCTCAGACTGCACGAGAAGCCATCTTGCTCTAAAGTCGGTTCTGCGGCCCACTATTTCAAGCCCCTCACAGTTAGCTCTGTGCAGACTGTTTGCCTTCTCCCACAGAGTCAGTGTATTCTTAGGTGAGTAATGTGAACAATAAATAAAATAGTTATTATCAACTGGATGTCATTAGAAGGCTTAGGATTACTTTGTGCCGGTAGATCCAATTTATCACAGATCCTCTGGGATAGACATTATTTAAGATTAGCATTAACTCTAATCACAGGGGTTAAAATTATGAGGGCATAACAAACTTCTTAAATCAAAGAAAACGTCGCTATAGGAAATACCCGATTTGTTATAAAATAGCCCAGCTGCCTGAGTCAAGAGCTCACAATATTCCCCTCAAACAGTTCATCCTTCTACACTTCATTATTCTCAGCCTTTTATGCATTCAGGAAAAACAAACAAACAAGCAAACAAACCTCTTCTATTCTGCTACTCTCAGCACATCATTACAGCACACAGCCCATTACGCTGCAGAGTTTCATGTCTGAAACAAAGCTATAGACAGAAATTGCTATTTCCACAACTGGCCCATGCAAGCGTCCTAACTGTTGGAATAAAAAAGCAGGAGGAGGGTTCATTTCTCTGGAGGGTGGAGGAATGATATCTCCGTGGAGGGACCTTTTAACTCTGTGAGAGGAACAGCAACATGGCATGGGGGTGAGACCTGCAATGCCACAGTCACTGGCTCACAGGTACAGAACTGCTATTTGGGAACACTGAAGATGTAATGCATTTTAAAAGCCAAGGCAAGAGAACCCAATTTTCTGAAAAAAATGTATTTAAGACAAATGACATTTTACACACCAGAACCTCAGGGTTAAGGATACTAAATATCATTCATGTTGATGTGTTATTATTTTTCCACTTCACTGAAACTCAGCTTACCAGCAGAAGAGACTCCCACGTTGTTTTGACCTCTACCATGACAAAGAGTAGCAACTGTCCAGCTAATATTGATGATGGGTCTTCTGAGCAGAAAACGCTGGAGTTACACTGCAGGTGGGAGCTGGGGATACCTGAAGTTCTTCACAACAACAGATAGAAATGAAACTCTAAGTTCATTTAATTGCTGTATTAATTCCTATACTGTATTAATTGAATCTACGTTAAATTTAATTGAACAAAATTTATGTAAGTGTGACCGAGGTGTGAGCCACTGCGTGTGTGCCCTGGGTGTGAGCTGCTGCGGCCGTACTCTTCCTCCCCAAAATCTGTGGGAGCAATCAGCAAGGCTGAGCGCACCTCCAGCGCTGCTCCACGAGTGCTGGCAATTAAAAGCCTTGGTGCGGTGTGTAAAACAGAGCATTTCATTCTTTTATCTCATTCTAAGTTGTTCAAACTGTTAACTGTTGTTAAGATTCAGCTCATTCACGTAATGTGTGCCGCCTGTGGAAATTAGCCATACAGTAATCTGGACGTCTCCTTAGAAGAGTTGTGAACTCATAACTGTTCTAACAAGTGCCAAAAGTGATTTGCTGAGGTAAGCCAGCAACATGGACGTCGGTAGCAGTCAGGGAGAGGAAACAGAGGCAAAAAGTGCAAAAGAAAACCTAGGTAACCCAGTTATAGGAGCACATTTTCCCTGCTAAAAATAAATTACAGATTTTTCATTTCTTGCATTATTTGACGAAGTATGAGGGCTTCGATAAGGCGCAGCTGTAAGCACACACATTTACAAAGGTTTCCCCAGTAACAACTGTTGACAAACGTTTAGTTTATAGCAGTGTCATCTTAAACAGTGTCGGGGAAATGATTTTAAACAACTTGAATGTAGCAGTAATTAAGGATTTATTATATAATTTTATGGTAAATAATAAGGTTAGACAAGTTTAGATTTTACAGTAAACAACATCAGATTTTTAACAGCACAGTTACAATCAGTATCTGAGTATTAATCAATTAACACAACGATCTGCAGGAATTTGCTACAATACAAACAGCGACTTAGTTCCAGATATGAGAATGGCAAGGTTCACCCCAGACTTACTGCAGGGTCCTGGGGGAGCTCTAACCCCAAGCATGCACTTCCCAAATCCCCCCTAAGGTGAATTACTCACCCTTCTGCCTCATCAGCGTTTGTCTGTGGACAAGCTCGTTCCTCGAGGAGCCAGCCCTGAGAGGCTGGGGGAGACGGGGGGCACGGACAGCTCAGGAAGTTCGTGCTTGGGGTTGCTATTCGTGGGAGTGCAATACCAGCGTCTCTTGGTCAGTAATCTTCTGGGATTCAGGTCTTTTTTTTTACTTTGTTTATAGTTCAGGTTGTGCAGTCCCCCTCCCCTTAGCACTGAATTGTGCCTTTGGTAATTAGCCGTGCCACAGGGACCCTGAATAGGGTCACGGTAGAGGCCTGGATGTCCCATGACCACATCACATAAATGACAGGGGAGTGGGGCAGCGTCGGGCTTCGCTGCACTCTGTAAATAGCAGAGGAGTGATGCCATGATGGCTTCTCTGTTAACAACAGCCAGGTGATGAGGCCGTGCCATGTTAATTAGATAAAGTGATTGACTCGTAGTCAAGCTCAGATTCCTTATTATGCTGTTCATGGACTCTGACACGGTTCATCAGTTTCCCACGCAAGATTTCATGGCGCCGAGTGCCTGGTGCTCTGCAGCTGCCCTGTTCAAGGGCCGGCCATGTGGAGGCCTAGTGCGGCCCAGCAGCCCGAGCCAGACTCACAGCAAGGGCAGGAGCCAACCCAGCCCGCTGCAGGGCCCGTCCTCATGCAGCCTGCCGACAGAGCCTGCCGGGTCTTCCAGCGCCTGCCTTCGGACACAGCAGAGCCCCCCTGCAGCAGACAGCAGAAATCCTTCATCCCACCATGCCAGAGCCTGACCTCACAGGCACGCTAGTGGGACAACACTGATAAATTCAGCCCAGGAAACTGAAGATATGTATTATGCATTCGTAACTAGGAGAATGTTATGTATGATCCTGACCTTTTAAGATCAACTGCATATCACTAAGAGAGAAGCAGTGGCTCCTGCAGGTCCGTAAATATTGCTGCACACAGAGCTGCCCACAGCTCCTTGCACGTGGGGCTGGCATCGCCCTGCCTCAGCACCCGCAGCATGGCTCAGCACAAAGCTCGCCTTCAGGAGCCACCTTTCCATTTATTAGATGTAGCACCCCTTTTAAATCTTTCCCTGTTCCGCTGTAGGAAAATAATAGAAGATTGAAAGTGTCCTCTCTGAGTTACTTGAGTAGTTATTTATTTATTGCTCCCCACCTCCTTGGAAAAGCCAATCTCCGCCCCGCCGAGCGGCTCAGCCCAGCGCACGCAGCGATGCAGCAGGCTGCAGCCCAGGAGCCTCAGGAGCCAGTTAGGGCTCAATGGCATCGTTCAGCAAGAGCTGACCTTCTCTGTTCCCAATATCTCTTTCCTGCTGGTATCTTTTTATTATTATTATTTCTGGAAACCAGGAGCATTTTTAAATCATGACTCACTGAATGCCAAGCAACATTTTTTGGGGAGCTTCTCAGGCAAGGTTTAAATGAACAAGGAGAAATCTAACACAGCAGGGCCTGAAGAGAACTATATTTTCAATAAATGTGCCAGAAATCACACCACATCCCATTTTGATACACGGGTTCCCTAGAATGACAAAATTTGTGCTTTCAAGAGTGCCACGTCTCCAGCACTTTCATTCCACTTGTGCCATGGGAGATGAACCCCCAGGAGGCAGGTTCAGGTGACTCAGCGTGGTTTTGGGGAGCTAACTCTAGCCACACACATCTGCATAGCTGAAGGCGTGACTCATTTTTGGCAGAAACACCAGAAGTTTGTTACAAAAAACAAACCCGCCACTTTAGCTAATTAGCTTCTGTTAGTGAAAGCTCATTCCCAGCAGGATGGTGTTCACAGCAAATTCCTCCTGACTCACAGCAACGTGTGTAAGAGCAGACAGTTCAATCACACAAGCAGAAACCTGATGTGTGCAACTGCAATCTCTTCAGACATCAGCCTTCAGCAGTTACTGAGACAGCCTTGGAAGCGGAGCTGGGAGAAGATGGATTGTGTTACAGGACGTGAGAGAGCTGCCACCCACCAACGCAAAATGAGTTTTTTACAGCAAAGATGGAGGCACCCAATGAATCCATAACTGAACCTCATCGCAGCGCTGTTAACGTGGGAGGCATCAGAGCTTGCATCAGCTACACGTTGCTACCTGAGCCCTCTTCCTTTCCAGTTTACGGGCACAGTGCAGTTCCCCCCCGTTGTGACGCCGTGCAGGACCCAGCCAAAGCTGCGGGGCCGGGGCTGCAGCACCAGCGGGCAGGGGGCGGCTGTTGGCAGCTGTGCGAGGCTGGCAGCAAGGGACAGAAAAAAGAGAAAAAACAAGAGTAGCTTGGAGACGATCCGAGCAGCAAGGGCAAGGATGAGCCATTCCTTCACAAGCTGTACTCATTGGCCATACATTTCCAAACACACACAGTAGCTCCTTTTGCACCAAGAGGGCAAAAGGTTCTGTGAACAAGCAGGACTTTTTCAAAGAAACACCAGGTTTTAACACCACTTCCTCCTAAGAGAAATCACTTTAAAAGGATTTAATTTGTGCTACCCAGCAGGCAAAAGTTGCCCAGAGTTGCAGTTCACAACAGGATAAAGGACAAGGCTGGTGTAAATGTACATGCAGAGCACAGGCTCTTGCTAAATAAACTCATTACATCCAACTTTGTGCCACCTCTACATGGCAAATGTGTAATATCTAGTTGTTCCTAACATGGTGCATTGTAAGAGAAGAAAAGCCCCTCAAGCCTGGGCCGTAAGAGGCAAGGGCAAACCGCAGCCCGTTGATGGTGCTGCTGCCTTGGGGCCAGCCCTTCCCTGTGCACTTGGGGGCTGCATCCCCTGCGTGCCCCAGGGGTTCTACGAATCTTGAGTCCCTGGGGCTCAAAGGTTGCTCCCACCTTTGGGGTTCCACCCTGTGGCCAACCCCACCCAGCTGCCCAGAGTTTAAACAGGGAGAATAAATCCTGACCATTTATTTTTAGGGACTTTTAAGCCAGTATTTTTCATTGTCTTGCCTGATCTCCTCCTTTATAAAGTAGAATAAAATAAAATCTCTAAGGGTTTTCTTGGAGCTCCTGTTTCAATAGTGCAGCTACTGCTGGGAATAATTCTGTCACTTTTTTCAGGCTTTTGTTGGTCGATATGACACACTACTGCCTAGGGATTTGAGGTGGGGGATTTTCTTCCCCATCTCGAGAGGGCGTGAGGTGTCTGTTCTGAGGACAATCCTCATAAATGTTGGTAGGCATTTCCAAAAGCAAAGGTTCTGATTTTTTTTCCCCCCCCAGCACAATTACTCTTATTTTGCCCTGAAGTACCCTGCAAATGTCTCCTACTACCAGGTAGGGCAGACTAGAGATGTGGAGCCAAGACTTGGTCCAGGAGGGTATTTCTGACCTAACAGGAGGAATTTAGTACCTCTTCTTTTCAAATAAGAAAGATGGTGGCACAATTCCTGTTTTGTTTTGCTTCCCATTCGCTGTTCTTTAGAGAGTCTCCATCCTGCAAGGACTTCAGCATATATTTATCTCTGCCAGTATCCTCAGAGACTGCAGTAGTACAAAAAAGCTGCTTGTTTATTGGAGCAGGGGAGGCACGCACAGAGGTTAGGAGGCAAATAATCTACATATATATAAACTTTCCAAAATTAATTTCTTCTCTCTGAGATTTACACTGCCATCCTTAGATAGGGAATAACATTACATTATGCAAGTAGTCCAATAAAGTCATTAATTCATCCTAAAGCCTGCTCTGCCACCCCCTTTCCAACTGTAAACTTGGGGGAAAAGAGCAAAACAAAACAAATCAAAACAAACGACAACAACAAGACCAAACCACACACACAATTCCTACGGTATTTCGAGCTCATAACAAAGTCAGGGTGCACGCACACAAGAAAGCTTCCACTGACTTAGAGGAGTCTGAAGATGCCCCAGGACTGCCCCTCATCCTTCTCGCACATCCACCTCCTGTGCCAACATGGGCATCAAACCACAGCCTACGACAGACTGCCAAATTTCTGAGTTTGTCACAGTGAATAATCTGGACACTGGTTTAAACTCCCTATTTTAAGGAACGAGATTTTGCTTGACTTTACCAGTAGTTCAAAGACTGCTCTGCATTGCTGCTCAACGCGGCTAAAACAGGGTAGGCTTCTTACACGCGTGGGCTCTTCCTTTTAACTCCATATCCAGCTTTCACAGCTTCAGTGGTTATTTATGAATCCCAACATTATTAATCAATCTTTTTTCCTTACTGAAAAATACAATCAGCGACATCATCAGCAAATTTGGCAACTCCTGAGCCTGAGACCATTGTCTGCCATCTGAGCAGCACTAAGTTTGATCTATGACCTGTCTGCCTTCCCACTAATTCTCTCTGTCTGCTAAACTGTTCCTCTTATGAAAAGCCTTTCATCTCATTTATAAGCAAAATATGGTATTCTTTTCATCATGGTAAAACAATTTGTGGCAGAGTGCTGCACGCACATGCAGTGTATTATAGTTGAGCTACCCAGTGCCAGCGTGGGCATCCTACAAACTTGGTGTGCAGGGCAAACAAGGAAAATAGACATTGATGCTCTGGGTCAGGATTGGTTTATCTTTTCCTTTTGCATCCTCATTTTTATTTTCTGAAGTAGAGAAACTGTCTTTTTCCTAAAAAACTTTCATAACCACTTTTCTCCACCTCTGGGTAGCAATATAAAGGCTTCAAAATGTTATAATTTTCTAACATACACTACTGAAAGGCTTTGATATTAAAATAAACAGCTGTAAATTATTTTTTATTATTATTATTTTAAGAATAGACACCCTCGCTGTGTATTGGCAAATTGAGAACAGAATTCATTGGATGTTCCTCAAGGAGCAGCTTTGTGCTGCTCACCACTTGGTCACCATTCAAGTCCTAAGCAGTAAAATAAAGTTCATCCAATTTAATCTCTTGAAGCCTTGTGAAGAAAACAGAGAGCGAACTTGTCACACTGTGCAGTTTTGCCATGATGCTATTAGTTTGTGCTGTCCCCACAAATCGGTCATAATACTTAGCACTTAAAAAATAGGTTATGAACACTCACTGATTAATCCTCCCAAAGACCTCAGGAGATACCTAAAGAGGTATTAGCTTCTCTATCTAAAGAGAGCGAAATTGAGATGGCAGGGATTAAACAATAAACTGACCCAGTGGCAAAACTGATGTCCTGCTGCATTTCCTAATCCTTTATCATCTGTGCTCTGGCTAAGATTTAAGTTGCTGACAATACCTGAAGCCCTGCTTTAAAGGCAGTGATAGCTCTCACTGCACCAGGATGCACACTGGCTCGGGAGGTGGGCCCCATGGCAGCCTCTTGCCCTGCGCCCCCACTTCGTGTTCTCCCCACGGAAAGCCAGTGCTGCCTTCCAACACCCACCCAGCCCCGAGTTCAGCAGCGGGGACTCACGCAGAATAAATACTCCGAGTACACCCACTATCCCCCTGCAAGTTTTTTGCTCCCTCCAGTGAGACCCTCTGTAAAATCACTTTGAACTACCTGTCATGAGGCAAAATCCTCACCTGCCATTTCCTACACCAAATATCCAGACCTCCTTAGAGGCCTCTGTAAACATGCATCACGTACATATATGTGTGTTTGCGGAAGCCTACTAACAACCACTCCAGTATTCCCCCAAACTGGGGAAATCTAATTTGCTGCCCAGCCATGTGAAGCCAATTGCCAAGTTTCAGTCTATGATGTGTTTTGCCAATGACTGGCTGCATGCCTTTGACAACGGTGGTTTATAACAGACACACCAAGAATTACTTAACCAAAGCTTTGTATGGATGCAAGTGCCGTGATGTTATACACAAATAGCACATTATGCCTCCTAAGATTGTAATGTTTGGCGTAGCTGCATGTAACCTACCGTATAAACTCCAGGGTACATTAAGATCATTTATATAGCTGTTTCTCCAGGATAATCCCCAGAAGATTAGATAAATTATATGATTTTCATGTGCAGGAGCTACACCAAATTCTTTTGATTAATCGAAAGCCATTAATGGTAATGGTAATGAGTTTGCCACTAAGAATACTATAAAATATGTAAAGCCTCAATGACTCTCAATAGATCTTGGCAAGTGCCTCATTTAACCTTCACAGCTCATGAAAAACTGTTCGAACTTCTTCGTTTTAGACATGAAAACTATTGATTGTTTACAGCATTGTATGACCTTTTCTGACAAGTGGGAAAAATTATGAGATATCAGGTTGTAATTCAATCACGCAATATGCTCTAAATTATGTTGGGTTTCAAAATGCCGATGCTGTTTCTGCACATTTATTTTAGCTTTGAGTATCATCTAAGTCTTTGGAGAAGATATGTATGAACCCTGTTTCAAACTGCAATGTTCCTTAAATGGCCCTGAGTGCTGATAAACTGTTAATATCCATAAGGTATCAGACCTGAAAAGTTACTCTAAACATCAACTAAATGATATTTAGCCGTTATATATAAAACAGATTATATCACGTGGACCAAAATCCTATTTCAGGAAATGTGTGCAAAGACATGCCCTGCCTCAAACCACTAGTGACCAGATGATCTCTAGCTAACATAAAGTATTATTTAATCTAACAGCATTTGATAATGGTCCACTGAGCCTTGACCCATTATCCTGGACACTAGCTTCAAACAAAGTCTTTTCACTGCTGATCACACAGCCCACAGGAATTCAAGAATTAAAAATATAATGTGACAGCAATTTTTCACCTCCTATGGGATCTCATTTATCTTCCTCCTAATCATATTCTCACTGTTTATTTTACTTCAAAGTCTTCTGCTCTTTCATCGTCAGAACTACACCTCCAATGGTGAGAAAATATTGTATTTCACTATACCCCTGTAATTACAAGCAATAAGTGACCACTGAAATGGGTCTTTGGGAGCGCAATGTTAAAGAAACATTTTAGAAACTATTAGAAAAATATTTTGTTGTGGATTCTTTTGGTGTAGAACAACTCTGTAGATATTAGACATGAAAGAAAGACGTTGCTGGTGGTTATCTATGATTTTTTTTTGAAAGACAGACCATTTCCCCTACATCAATAGAAAATTTTTGCTTAGAAGTAGATGACATCTCTGCCAATGCCGGCAGCTGTAAGAGACAAAAGTCAACTCAAAAGTTCCTATGTTCTCTAATTGCTTTGCTCTCCTATAGGTCAGTAAGTTTTGCAGAACTGCAGCTCACCACAACCTCCCCTTGAAGACATCCCACCAGCAATCATTTCCTGTATGTAAATACACATTTCACATATTTTGTAGAACGCTCAACCCATTTCCAGTGTTGTGACTTGTTTGTAACTAATAAGATTTAAAAATAAATAAATAAATTACAAGTGGAAAGCTTTTAGTGTGCCATTTCAGTGAAGGAATCTCATCTTAAGAGACCACAGGGAAGAAGCAGGTTTTATTCTGCTTTGTCGGACCTTTAGTTCTCCACCTAGGATTTTTTCCAAACTAATACCTATTGAATCAAATTATCTTTCCATAAGTGACTCTAATGCTCAAACTGAAGTAGAAATGATGAGAAAAATACATGCAGCGGAACATAAATAATGGTAAAAGTTGGGATTTGAGGCCTGTAAGCGACCTGTCAGAGCACCAGTCTTTCACAAGAAATGATGAGCAGAATACCTTTCCTGGGCTGTTTTGAGTTAGAATGTTTCCATCCACACATAAGGCTGTTAATGTGAAAGCTTTGCTACGTGTGCCTAAAAATAGGACTGTAACCATTTTTCTGTAATGGACATTAAAGATCTGGGTCTGCTGTAACCAGCTGAATATAGACAGCTTTTTTATAGCTGATGGTTTCACAGTAATTGGTCCCTGTCACTCTCACCTATTTCAGGCGTTGAGATTCCTGACCATCCCGCTGTATAATTTAGAGCTGATTTATAGGAAGAATGACAAAACATTACCAATCTCAGCTGAAACATACTTCCACTTGAACTGGAAAGTTAAAATTTGCTGGAAAAAGGTCGTTCAAGTTTGTTTTACTGTGCTCATTGCCCTCAAATTAAGCCTGCTCTTTCAAGAGGGCAGGTCTTTGAGGAGTTTCACCATATACAATATTGAAGAGACCTCAAGCCACTGTGAAGAGCACAGGCTTAATATAAAGAACCAGCCTCACCTCCGCATTGCCCAAACCCAACGTATCAGGTCCTCTGAGGAACTAGAATGAGCGTGGTTTTTAAAAAGGAACTATGTAAGTCAATTTTACCTATTAAAAAGTCCGCTATCAGGCACAGATTTGAAGGTCAGTTCTGTACGGAGACATTTCTAACAATGACCATTTGGTAAGTCACCAAGGTGCTGATACACCAGCTTAGGAATGTCTTAGGTCCAGAACCTTCTTACAGAGAAAGGAAGCATCTAAACATGTGCATAATCATCTTTTATATATATTTTTTTCCACTGAAAAGTTAGGCAAAAGACGGAAACATATCAACAAAGTGACTTAGAAGAAGTTTGGACTGAATATGTACTTAAAACAGATTGATTGATTTCACGGGATTTAACCATTTTCTTATAAGGGCTAGGTAATCATTTGGAAAGGCATCAACCTTGCTTAGCTTTGATCCGTGACATAAAAGGACATTAACATAATGCCAACCAAGGTTACAGTCAAGAACTGAGAAGACGTTAGAGTTGGTCCAGGAACTATTTGACCCAAGACTTTCAATTAAGGAACGGGGTGAATGGCTGTTTGACGACAAGCAATTTCCCTTCACTTTCTCAATCAGCTTTTAACAAAAAGGTTCATAAAATATGCCAGCACAGCTCAAGGCGACACAGCTTGTTGCATTTCATGCCAGTGAGTTCAGTTTCTGTGAAAGTAAAAATAATGCAATTCACTAAGTTCTAAAATTTTCTGTAATATATGTGGAAGTGGTAGGTAAAGGGGTCATTTACAGCTGTCTGGTGTAATTACATTATAGATATCAAATTCTGGCATTTTTAGATATATACATCTGTCAACCATTTCTGAAGGCAAAAAGAAAACCAAGAGTGCTGAGGTGGAGACACCCCTAAGGTAATAATAATAATAAAATAAATAAATAAAAAAGTGATAATTTAGAGAGAGAATTTACCATTTCTGCTTCATTTTTCGATATTCGGCATCCCAAGTGTGAGCCACCAAGAAAAAATACAATGTAATACTGCCTGGGTAAAACTCCTAGATCACCTCAAAAGGTGGTTTTTTTTTTCCTAATTTTTTTCTTTTTCTTTCTTTCTTTCTTTTTTTTTTTTTCTTCTTTTTTTCCTTTTTTGAGTGGGGAAGTTAAGGGAAATACTTACTGGGATATGCTGGGATATACTCTGGTTTGATTGTTTTTAAACAAAGAAATCAAGCCCCCGAGCCATCGATCCACTGCCATGTTAAAGGTTATCATATTTACCACCAGGAATGTACAATCAGGCAATCAATTTCCTAATTACAAAAGGTGCAGTGTATTTCTGCCATCAGGTGCAGGTAGTTTAAGAAGCTAATCACAGCTCAATTAAAAGTTACTGCTCCCAACTGGGAGTGATTGGGTGAACACATCTAATCCATGTAAAAATAAAGCAAAGCCATATCATTTGAATGATCAATAAAAAGTATCAATTAGTGTGTAATCTCATAAACAGCATATGTGACCATCAGCAGGAACAGCACCTTTTATCACTCATTTTCAGGTAGATTTAAACTCAAAGTTGTTTAAATAACTTACAAATAAGAAACTTAGTTGCCAAGAATCCACTAGAGGTTTTAATGCCATAAGGAACAACACCTACTGGTTTTAACTGGATAGTTCACGAGTATAGAAACCCCAAAATAAATCAGGAAAAAAGATAATCTAGTGTCTGAACAGCCTTCAGGCAGTTCGAGCTTCAGTTTTAAGCTCCTCACAAATTCCAAGACTACATGAAGCATTACCCCCAAAAATTAATGAGTTTAAGCCAGCTACGTTACACAGTGTTACTTTTATCTTCCAGCACTTCAGAAACTTATAAATATCCACTGAGAAGAAAGTTCTGTTTCTAGGATGAGGGCAGCAAATTGGTCACACTGCTTCCCTCCAGATAGGGCCAGAAACCAGAGACTGGTCCACGCTGTCACCTTCAGCCCTGCTGCTCCTTGGGACTAGGAAAGGAAAGGAGAAAAAAGCCCCCTGGTAGACCAAATTTAAAACAAACAGGTATTTCTTTCAATGTACCCCCGTCCCTTCTCTCCCTACAAGGATATTACACTGGAGGTAGAGCAAACTTCACAAGCAATTGCAGCAACAACAAAACAAGAGATTTGCTTTCCCTCAGACCATTTTAAACAGTAGCTGCAGAAGACTTCTCTGCATTTTAGTGTCAGAAAGTGCATTGTTACTCTCCCTTGCCATCACACAGACCGTAGGAAAGCACCAAACAAATTAAAGCATACATCCTTTAGGAAAAAAAGGGCCTGCTCCTGCCTTCCGCAGCCACTCGCAGCCACAGTGCTGCTACCTGCCAGGACGGGAACGGCTGCAGCAGCATCCTGGCCATCGCCTCCGATCCAAAGGAAAAACCAGCCGAGGCCTGTTACGAAACAAAATGGTTTACAGCAAGCGTAGGAAATCCTCATTTTATACAGACACAAAAGGTCCTCTTTGCAGATATTTTTTTCCTCAATTCTTTTTTTTTTTTTTTTTTTAATCTATTTAGTTTTGGACTATAAAAGAGAAAACCAAAAGGAGAATGTATGATGCTCAAAACTCATCTCTCAAAGCAGCCAGATCAAAAGCAATACAGGCACAAGGAAAACTTCTGAAACCAGTGACACCCTACAGCTCAAGCGCTGCACTTTGGGGTGTCCGTCACGAACACAAGTTCTGTACCACCAGCTCTGAGGGGTGCACACATAATCAGACATAAAACAAAAGTGTTGAATCTATAGTTTCATTTTCTTCCACGGCATTTTCTGTTTCTGAAGCAACCCGTGTTTTCTGCACAGAGTTAACCAGGTCCGTAAAGGCTACAAATGGGGGTTCAGTGCAGAGCAAAGGTCTGAGCTCGGTAACTGTAGGTGATAAACAGGCACATCCCAAACGCTCTGGAGAATCCCACAGCATGGAGAAAAAGCAAGCTCAGAGAGCAGCGCAGCCCCAGGGGCCAGCTCCCAGGAACTTATTTCCTTCTGACTCTCTTCCCGCTACTTCTTGCCTGCAAATAATGACTGCTTCTGCCAGCTCTGAGCCAAAACGGGGATTTGTCCAAGAAGGGGCTCTGAGCTCAACCTAAACAACAAGGGACACAACACAAACTGGGCTGGAGACTAAAACCACACATTCCAAGAAATGTTTGTTGTCTTTTTGTTGTTTGTTTCTTTTTTTTTTCTTTTCTTTTCTTTAATGCCTTCCACACCAGCGAACAGGGATCTAAAACTCACTCCATTTGCCTTAGTCTGTACCTACAGACTCACTCCTTCACTGAAATATATCCGTCGTATTTACACCATCCCTGCAAACAGACAAGCCTTACAGAAACACCAAGAACTGAAATGCATTTTCCTATACTTAAATAGATATTTTCTGCTCACAGTGACACCTTATTTGTATGTGGAGTGAAGCACAAAATAGCCATAACTGAATTTCTTGCAGGCAAAAAGTCTGATGTATACCTTTAAAATAAATAGCTTCAACATTTTTAAAACACTACAGAACATGAGGACAAGTCTCTGAAGCTTGAATGTACTTTATTGTAAGTTCAGAACTAGATGGAATGTAGAGCCAGGAAAAAGAAAAAAAAAAAAAAAGGAAAAAAAGTATTACAAGTTGTTGTCTACCTGGGGTATCTTTCCTAAGGCATCTTTCCTAAGACCTGAAAAAGAAATATTTTTTTAATGAACTATAGCACTTATTAAAGTTTTAATAGTATTTAATAATATATATTTTAAAATAAAATGGCAAAAAAAATTAAAGTTCTGTGCTTTGATTCTCATATGAGAAACGGGATAATATTCAAATATTTTCGTTTGGGTAGGTGAATAACAGTGGTGTGGTACACTGCACGAGTTCCTCTGGAGATTACTGCCCTGGGTTTGGAGTTAGCTGAACATCTGCCAAGCCCTGGGCAGCCTGCACCGTCCTTCTGCAGTATTGATCAGCGCGTGTATGACGGTGGACCAGGAAGAATATAATTGAAGTAACCAAAGTTAACCACTCTAGCTCTCTGCAGAAGTCCCTCTCAGTACAGTGGGGGTGTTGCCCCTGGCAGTTTGGGACCCTCAGCCACCCCCCACTTCATGTGGCTGGACCTGGAGGCGGCACAGCCCCAGCACAGGGGCAGCACGCTGCCAGGGAGGTGTGCTGCTGCCTCGGCTCTTGCCACCGGCACCGGTGCCTGTCTGCTCCCACCAATACCTGCTCAGAAAAAAAAATTGCCCTCCAGAACCAGCAGGTATTTTTTCTGACATTTTAGCTCCTTGAATTAGACCCTTAGGTCATCAGGCAAATTGTAGCAGCGTGATAAGACGTACCGGGGACAGAGAAGGACTCTCGCTCACAAGTAGCATCAGGAGAGGCTTTACAGTGCCAAGAAACTAAACTTTTAGAAGTCTTCCTTCCAAACTCAATTGGCTCTTACAAAGGCAGATGTACACAATGCGCCTGACATAACCTGCTGCTAAGGGACTAAAGACATCAGCCACTCCACTGACAGAGCTGAATAAACCCAAAGGTGGGGAATTAAACAGGATGGCACGGCATTAGCGTCAGAGAAGCTTTGTCAGCGTGAGACTTTTCTGTTTAGTCCAGGGACAATAGATTCTCTCCACCTTTTCACTAAGAAATCACAATGAAGATTTTATAATTGGAGTAAATCTGGTGTTAAAAAAAAGCATACTTTCCTAGACAATTATAATTAGTGACACCTTAGGCAACAGTAAATAAAAAAAACAATAATAATAATATTAATAATAGTAATAAATCTTTTCATAATTGTAATGCAGACCCACTGTTTAGGATTAGTGCTTCTTTATTTAGGGACTATTCCAAAATATCCTGAAGCCGACAGGACCTTTACACTAACTTCAGAAGGCTCTATCCAATTCTACCGAGCAGAGTAAGAAAATGTAAATCAAAGAAATAGTGAGAACTTAAAGGTACTTAAGTGAAATGCAGGAAGTGCGTTCAGAGCCCAGGGCTCCCTGCATAGCATTTATTTTAACTTCTAATGTTGTGTCGTCTTGTTTAATGAACAGGAATCATACTTAGCCCTACTATAGGAGGAATTCACCAACAGATTACTTAGGAAAAAGAAAATCATTCATCTTATATTATCTTAATATTTCATTAGCATTTCTAACAGAAACTCCCTCACATGGAAAACAGCTTCAATTCAACAAAAAATATGTGCAGAGAATCTTCCCCAAGCAGTATAAGCAGAGATTTAGAACTGTTCTGAATTTAGAAAGATATTCATTCACTCCCTTTGCTTTGAAAATACAGCCATAACTAATTTTTAAACTAAATTTTATTCTGAGAGATTTTTATGGCACAAAATTATTTGGAGTTATACACGAACAAGACAGCTAAAATAGACCCTCAAATAACACTTTGAGCAACTGCTCGACCTCACGAAGGGAATCAGAGCACCATCCCGGCCTCACTTCACCCTCGTTAGGGGAATGACCTCGCAGGGCCATTGTTTGGTCATTGCTGCAAAGCAGAGCCAGAGAGGGAAGGGTTCCTTCGGTGGGATCCCCTGAACAGAGAAGGCAAGGAACCGACTCCACTTTGAAGGTGGCCTAGTGCGGCGTCCTTTAATGAGTGGTGACAGTTCTGCTGAACCAGACACCCAGCTCAGCACCCTTAACGGGCAGCAGCTCTGCCAGAGTCCACAAAAATAAAACTGGTTTGAAAAGCAGAGGAGAAAAGTGAATGCTAATTATTAATTAGTAGAGCTTCAGGCAATTATGTAACTATCAGTGGAAAACTAAGACAGATACTTGACAAAATCAGACAGAGAAGGAAACAGAATGACAGGATGCTGGGCCAAACCTGACAAAAGTGTCAGCTCAGTCCCCAGGGAAATTACACCTTTCATGTCCATTTACATTTGATGTAACGGGAAGGTACAATAAAGAAGAAGAATGACTCAGTCTTGCTGAAGGAACTCAACATGACGTGCGTTCTGCTTCCAGGCATCCACTCCACAATTATTTTAAATCACTGGCATCTTTGTGGCACAAATGAAATATATGAACATTGAAAATTAATGTGTTGAAAACCACGGACCTATTTGCTTTCTTTCAATTTACTCTTGCGTTTAAAATCTTGGACAGAGTACTCCTAGCCCCGGCCTTCTTCAGTTCAGAATTGGCTGTGGGTGGCCCAAGTTGCTCACTAGGACTTTTCTATGCAAATCTTGGAGGAATTTGGCTTGTACTTTTTAGAGAATCCTTAGTCGCCCTGTGGCATAAGGGGAGACAAGCAATATCATCTCAGGAAGAGCAGAGCTCTCCTCCATGCCCTTTACACGTTGCTCACAGCACAGCAATGGCTTGTTGTGGGATTATCCAGTCCAGATTCTTCCTCGTGGGTTGAGCATCAGGAAAATTACCCACTTTCTTATTATGCCAAAGATATTTTGCATCATCATATTTTATTGTATTCACAATAAAAAGTTTGCAAAAATAATAAATGATTGCAGAGCTCAATTTTCTTCCATAGTGAACAATTTCTGTCTTGCTCTCAACATGAATCAAATTTGCAAGGACATACAGGGACAAACCTAACACCTAACTTCTGCACACAAACCAGGCTTTGTGTGCATTTCTTGTATTTTCCACTATATTCTGGGAAAAAGAAAAAAAAAAGTGAAATTGAAGTAGTATTCCCCAAATATCAGCAAATCTGTATTCTGTATGAGGTACAAAACACTCTGTGTGACTGATGTCCGAACTGAACATCTCTGAAACACAATGTTTAAGATAGAGCACAACACTGGAAAACAAATGCCAGATTTCTTGATGCTGGAGATATTTTTCCAAGTAAAACTCTTTTTGAGAGGTCAATTTAAAATCACTTCATGTTTTTATCTTGGCATTCAACAGCAAATAAAATATTACCAACCTAACTTCTGAAGTATTCACAACTGCACGGTGAAAGTCTGAAGTCTGTTATCACAGGCACTTCTTGCCTTCCAAACTGAAGGCCCTGTGCTGCTCAGCTACTTCCCTGGCAAGCTGCAATCAGGGCTTATGCAGGCAAAGACCATCTGCACGCCCTTCTTACCATGCTAAGAAAAAGAAGATACTGGGAAATATCGTTGGTCTGGGAAAAATAAAAAATAAAAAGTTCTTTTTCACTGCCTTTTAGGAGTCAAGAATAGGAAGAAAGCTACGAGACTCCTAACACCACACCTTAACGTGGCTAACAAGGATCCTGGCACTATGAATAAGGTCTCTGTTTTCGTGCCAGGAGCCATCAGCAGGAGCAATTGTTTTCTGTCACAGCATTGTTTCATTAACAATAAAGGAAATTAGGAAACTGTGAATTTTACTTTCTCTTTTTTTTTTTCTCCCCACCTTTTTTTCCTCAGCTACATTCTAGCACTTTCCCTGCTGATCTTCCAGACTATCCTTCCATGCCTTGGAAGAAAAAGGCATTTCAAGACAGTTTATTTTCCAGTCACACCAAGCAGTCTCCATCTTTGCTTAATTGAAAAACAAGACACTCTGGAAAATAGAAGTCTACATAATACACCTCTTGTCCTTAAAGGTGTGAAACTGCTGAAAGTGTCACTGTCCTTTGGGTCTGATGCATGATGTAGTAGCACAGGACAGAAAGCTGACCCTAGCAGTAGAATAAAGCTTGGAAGCCCAGCTAAATGACTGTTGATCAAAACCCCACAACTTCTGTAGAATGAGATGTTTTGGAAACGTTTCCTTACCCTGACTGGCTGAAACAGAAGAACCTGTTCCCAGCTCTTACTGAGCATCCTGAGTTTTCTAAACCCATTTTTGTAAACATATTTCAAGGAAATAGAAGTGTTTTACCCTAAAATTCAAAGCAATTAGGATATATTGCAATAAACATTTATTTTAGGCTTTGATTAATGGTTTCATCAATTCAAATACCATTGAAAAAAGAGTCAAAAGAAAATGGCAGTGAGACACAAACAACCTGGAAGGTAGAAGTGAGGAGCAGAAGAAAGAAGTGTGGTCCAAACAGAGGGAAGAAGAGCAAGACTGGGCAAGACTGGTCCCCCTGCCCAAGCTCCTACAAGTACAGGAGGTGAAGGACAAACAGGTTTTCATACTGTTGTCACTAGCATGTGCCTTCTTCATCAGGCTCTTCTGCTAATCTAGGATGTAGCCATCCCACCAGCATCAGCAGCAATCTGGGCATGGACAATATTTCAAAGCAGATCTTCAGTGTTCTGGACTCACCCTACATCTGCATGGACAAAGCAAGAATCAAATGACAAATATCAGGCATTGATTTTCGTGCAATAGCACCAAGCAAACTTCTTTTAGTTTCTAAAGAGAAGGCAAAATGCCACAAAATTGCACAATGAAATTTAAATTGCACTGAACTTGCATTAATGCTTTTAAAAGAAATCATATCCAATTAAGCAACCTACATATTGGTTTTTAACTAACAATGGAAGTGTTCAAAATCTGAGCACAATGTGAAGTACTTTCTTTTCTCTTACTGATAAAGAAGACAAAAGAAAAAGTGTCTTCTACTACAGTATTAGACAGTAAATGTTGCCTTGTAAAAAACAAACTATTCAATTATGTTGTCAGATGTGACAATAGCAATCAAGTTGTAAAGGCTGAATAATCAGTAATTTCTAATGAACAAAGCAAATTATTTCTTACAACATAAAATATAAAAATATTTTACACTATACATAAAAACCACAAATGCTACTAAAATAAATAAATCAAACATGGGAAGTAATTAAGTTTGAAGGAAGGGCTTATGACTTCTCTATACAAATACTATGACTGCAACATTGCCTCAATTTTTTGTTGTTTTGTTGGATTTTTTTTTTTTTTGCTAACGTCAGACAGACTCTAGTTTGCATAGCAGTCAACATCAGAATTTACTTTATAAAGGTTTACAGAGAATTTACTTTCAAATCTATCCAAAGGTTACGCATTAACGTTTTAGTCCCAATGATTTTAATAAAAACAACCTAAGAAGTTCTTTCATAAAATTCTTACAGGAGGAATTACATTTTACAGTCTTGCAGACAAATCAAAAAGCTGCCAGAAAGCACATGGCAAGGATGTATTAGAAACACGCATGAATCAAGTAGTTCTGCTCGATCCGTCTTTTGCAATATATTGCTTTTCTAGATATCTCCTTAATAACAACCTTCCTCAGAACCTCTGAAAGCCGAGAGAGACAAACTTGTGCAGTTTTTCCAAAATGTTTGTTTTAGAGAATGGTACTTCTTTAATATCAGTAAAAAAAAAAAATGCATCCAGAGTCTCAAAATCTGGAAATCACTTAAGGAATGCCAGTAATTAGGTTTTCAAGGGTTTTAGACATTAGAAAGTTGAAACCTCAGAAGCACCGTGTACTTCAAACAATAAAATTAGATGAGAGAGAGGAAGAGAGAGGAAGTACCATTGTACACTACCTAAAAAGTACCTCGTCAATTACCAAAAAGGGTTCATTTCATAGTCAAGATTTTTTTGACAACTGAAGCAATGCTAGTCATCATAAATCTCATCTTTCAACAATTTCTAACCCATCAGCCTGTGCTTGCAATAATCTGCACCCACGGGGGTTTAATGTTTCATATTTGTTTTGGCACTAAATGAAGAGAAACACCTCTTACTGCTTCAATTACACCAGTGTCATGAGCATTAGCACACAGTAACTGAGCAGTTAAGAACTTTATGAATCAAACAATATTTGAGAAATACGTTTTTTAGTTATGGTTTCTGTAACCTGAGAAATTCAATAGCTCTGTGGAAGATGTTATGAGTATAGATGTTCCCTTTCTGACATGTTGCATATATAACTGAAGTTAAAAGCAATATTGTTTCCACAGATGCAATGTATCATTGAAGGGTGCTCTTATGAAAAGACTGCAACACAAAATTTACAGAATTGGACCCAAGCATGAATGCATTAAATTTTAAATATGAACATTTTTTCCTGTTTTTTTTGTTTGTTTTGTTTTATAATGACATATGTATAGATTTGGTTATTTCAAAGCCAACTTCAGTTGGAAACACAGGAGCTAATACATACTAAAAAAAATATTTCAGAGTTATCAAAATAACTTTTTAAGTTCCCTACTTAATGGCATTGTTTGCAGTGCTCTTCTGAGACAATCTCAGGCTGAGCGTATCAACAGAGAACATCACAGGAGATGTCTTCTTCTACCAAGGGCCTTCCCCAGAGCCAGCAGAGCTGCTGCTAACGTCCCTTCCATTTCACAGCATCTGTGACGCTGCCAGGGAAAGGCACTGATGGATTCAGTTGGACTTGATGATCTCAGAGGTCTTTTCCAGCCTAAGCGATTCTGTGACTCTGTGACTCGTCTGACGGCCTGAACGTCTGCTCTGCCTGTCACCAGCGCTTCCTTCACGGATATCGATCGGGATCACAACTCGTGCTGCCAGCAAGCGCAGCGCTTGGTCCTTGGTCAGGACCCTGCCTTCAGCCATTGCGGAGCCTGACCGCAGCTCTGTTTGCTGGAACTCAGAGTCAACCAAAGACTAAAAATTGTGAGGCCAACTTCCATCAGCTGAAGGCATCGGAGCTGCTCCGTGGGCAGCGCCACTGCCCCCCTGCACGCCGAGCCCCCGCAGCACAGCCAGCGGCGGCGCTCCCGCAGCTCCAGCCGGGAGCTGAGCGTGGCCGAGAGCCCAGTTCCCACAGGCAGGACTTCGGTCAGCAATACGGCTGCAACATCAGGAGCTTGCTACTTGCAAAGCTTTACACCCAGACTATCACATGCAGTGTTCACAGGGGGAAGGAACGTGCCACTGTACCATAACCACGTGAAATAGCAAAGCAGGGGAAGTCACAGGGTGGCTGGGTGAGGCCATCGTCCCAGTTACAGTGTCAACAGCTAAGGTGGTCAAAATGCCAACAGCGCTGTGAGGCCAGAAACCAAAGAATTTGAAACACCTTTGGCCCTTGTTCAGGGGCAGGCAATGTGGTGACAAAACCCTGACCGCAGGACCAGGCGTGCCCAGGGACGATGCTGGCATACCGAGTAACAGCACAGACGTACCAGGCTGTGGCAGGTACAGCACAGGAAACAGCACTGCCACTCCATCCTTGCCCCTGTAATACGTTTTAGAGCTGCAGATGCAGTGCTGTAGCTTTCTGACACGTCTGTTGTATGCCGTGGTAAGGAGGGCACCTCTGCTCCAGAGGACTGGCCAGCTGGACACGGTGCCTGCTCCTCAGGAGGAGACAAAAGACGAAGCAGCCTGCAGAAAACAACAAACGTTTCACCGCGAGTTAAGATGCAATAACACGTAAGGCACTTCCCTTACCTGTGCCCACCAGGGACTGCAGTAACTCCTACTTAATTCAACTAATTCGTTACACAAGTTACATTACTTCACACAGAAGGCTTTAAATAGGTTGGGTTATGTTATGCCTAATGCACTTCACTATCGGTACATGATTTTTTCTAAAAAAAAAATAGAGAAACTAATTACCCCACCATTTGTTTCACTTCACTGCAATTTTTTTCACTTTAATTTTACTAAATAGCATCTTCCACACACCTCAGTCTCACTGTTCTCAGATCAAGAATAGTTAAAAGTGTCGAAACACATTCCTTTCATTTTTTATATTTATTTTATGCATCACAGAACATGATGCATCTTTAAAGCCAGGACATTTCAAGGATCTAAAAAAAGACACAGATCGCCTGCCAAAATTCACGCAATTATTTTTATTTCACCAAATAATCATTTGCAAGCAAGTCATCATAGACTAGCCTCTCCAGAGCAAGCTATGCACATTTACTAAGCTAACATATGAAAACAAATAGAGTTGCAGTTTTGACTATGGTTAAAAACCACCTTTCATGATGCTTTTAACAGCTTTTTATTATTATTATTTATTTATTGCCCTGAAACTGGAACTTTTAGTATGTAAGATTAAGCTATATAGTGCTACGTATCTATAGCACATCAGCAGCTAAGTTGTTTTTTTCTACTAATGTTTCTAAATTCAAGTCTTCACTAGTAATCATAAGGTTCAAAAAATTAAAACACCACCAAACCCCTCACACGTAAATCCTGAGGAAATAACATATTGCTAAACAAGATGCACTGCTCAGCTCAGAAAGTGAGATTTGCTCTCCCTCTAGAGTTTTGTCTGCATGTGCTGTAAGCTATTACTGCTGGCTAGCAGAGCTGTTCTGCTAGCACTACTCTTGCTATTCTTTTTCACTCAAAAGAAGTTGTGACCTTGAAAACAAACCTTTTTCATTAAATCCTATGACAAACACTTTGTCTAGCCTTGACCACAAGCCTAAACTCCTCTCGGATACATTACAACAGTTTAATATAATAGCTGCAAGCAAACTACCTGCAGAAGATGGTATTGATTTATCTTGTCTCAGTACTCATTACCTTTAGGTGAGTCTTTCTCTTCACTTTTGGCTCTGTGATATAATGGAGAGAATTCACCCCGAACAGCCATATAAAACCTTGCATAGCTCTACGAACAAACCTGATCACGCTTTTGAATTATGTGAGAATGAGGAGCAAGAAGCGTTTCCTTTGTGCCCAGTGAAACAGACGACACCCATGCATGCAGAAAAAATCTGCAAGGCAAACACCTGTCCAGTACCAGAGATCCGATCCGAGCGTCTCGCAGAAAGTTTGGCTGTCAGGAGTTCAGAGCTAACCTTCGAGCCAACAGGCACACACTGCCCTGATCCTGGCACTTGCTAAATGTCAAGGATAATCTCATTTCCATTTTGATGAATAATGTACAGCAAGGCAAACACTTCTGCGTGTACTTCTGTGGGAATTCAGCTGCAGGAATTGAGCAGGTTACGTGCACTGGACCAGAGGGAGATGGAAATGGAGGTGTAAGAAAAAGGGATGACTCGAGGGTCATGGACTCTGCTGCCTTTTAATGCTTCAATTCTCTCTTTCTGTTGGAAGACAACCGGCTGAAATAAATAACTTGAGTAGATACCCGCTTGATTCTCCAGTCCTCGCAGCTCTGTTGCCCTGCCACCGAGCAAGAGCAGAGGCAGCACAGGGCAGCTGGTGGCAGCGGGATGTTGGGGCTCAGCGCTGGCCATGCGGGCTGTCCCTCCCTCACCCCAGCACCCACGCCGCGGGAACTGCCACTCGGGGCTCCTCTCCAGCCTGGAATGAGGAGCAAGAATATATCTGCTCCTACATACAGACCTCTGTCCCAAAAGGGGCACAAACAATGCGTGGCACGTCTTCTGAAGGTCAAACATTCATTTGCATGCAAGAACCCAGGTTGGTAGTTCCTAATAAAAGCTGCTAGCTAGGTCACATTTGGGCTTTTGCTTTACGTACAGGGAAAAAGGGGAGAAAAGGGAAAAGAAAATTAATATCTACAGAGTCAAAATAGCCAAAAAGAGGTTTTATGCCTATAATTTCTGACTATTGTGCAAGTAAAATGACATGAGAAGCCCAGAAAAACAATCAAAGCTGTGTTTCTTGGATCTGTTTTCCCTTGTTTGTGCCTATTCTGCTCCACGCAGGATGGAAGCGGCAGCAGCAACCCATGGCTGGCTGCACATCCCTTCCTCTATAAATTCCTCTGTAGCTGCTCCATAATAAAAAAAGGAGAAGCCAGACACAGGTATGGTAGCTTTATAGCAGCAAAAGTTTGTCTACATTAGCAGTGGAGAACTTTACCTTCAAATTTGCATTCCATTTCTTTTTTTCTAAAGAAAAGAAAAAAAAAAAAGAAAGCTTTAACAAGACCTACATACAGAGCCTGATCTTTTAAACTAGAGAACAGGATAATTCTAGGTATGTGCCAAGGAAACACAAAAGCCTCCTCTTTTCTTATGGAGCTCCTGGGCTCAGTGGCGGCTGTAGCGGCCCAGCGCCAGTGCTGAGCTGCCGCAGCAAACTGCGGCAAACCTCGCAGCAAAGCTCCCTCACAGCGTGCCCCTGGCCAAACCTCCCGTCCCACCCTGACTCGTCCTAACACCCGCAAGGAACAGGGGGAGCCATCGCAAAGACTTCTTGGCTGCTCTGCTCTCAGTCTTTTCACATATTCTCATTTCTGCGAGTGTCATTATTACAGAACACAGCGCAACGACCGCGATTGCTCGCTTTTCTGAAGCACGCTTCGTCACAGACCGTTGTGTAGTAGCAAGTGTCAAGATCTGCACGATTTTCTTGATTTGATCAATCACCAAAATTTGACCAAATTACCTTTCCATGTATTTTTATGCTTTGCTGCACACAACACAGTTTACCTCATTTATCCCTCTATCAATTAGTGTCTCAGTTACACATGAATTCCAACGTCCAACTCCGTATCCTTACAAATGCAAAGACACTGCAGGCACATCGTGAGTCTTAATGGACCCATCTTGCTTAATTTGGCAGACTTTACACACAGCAAATGACATGCAAACTGTTGCTAATGGGCAAGAGTAGTTATGCCTGGTGTATTAAGACTTTATACAAACCCTCTGTGAAGATGTTAAGAGTTTTGCAGGTTTTCATCTCCTTCATATTGCTTTTTTTGAAAAGAGCTGAATTGCACCAGTCACTGTGTGGTCTTTAACAAAATTTCTCAGACAATATAATTCTAAATCCATCGTAAGGAGCTCACTGAACTGGATGAGTTTTGGACAAAATGTTGTAGTCAAGTGAAATACTGACTGCAGAACCAAGTGGCACCAAATTATCTCCTCTGGCTCCTTTACATCAAGAGGAATTTTGCCTACAAACTCAGTGCTTCAGATCTGTTTTTCTAGCAATACGCTCTGGATTTAAAAGGTTTATATTAAGTCCTATTAGTAATGCACTGCTATATAATCAGTGCAAATTTGACTGAATGCTTCTTATATTGGGGATGGGAAGTTGAAATCATTTTGCTTATCTGATTATCTCAGCAGGCGTGCAGTCAGAGGGGATTTGGTCTTCCACAGAACACATTCAGCATTATTTTTCCATTTTGTTTCTCTGCCTCATCTCTCTTTTGCAAGGAAACTGATAGTATAAATCAAAATAAAAATCTTTCAGTACTTCAAGGAAGCAGTCTGGGAGTGAGGCAGGACTGCTGCAGCACACATTTACATTCATTAAAAGTCCCTCAAACCGCATCTGAAAGTTCACAGCCCAGATTTGCCGAGACTTTAATGCAAGCGGTTCTCTAAAAGGTCCATCAGCAGCAAAGGCAGCGATCGCTTACTCACTTCGCAGGCAGCGAGCACGCAGCAGCCTTTGAAGCACGGGATACCTGCGCGCACCGGGGCGCTCAGCAGCACAGAGAACAGGCAGCACAGCCGTGTCTGGCACGGGTAGCGAAACAACTTCAGCTGAGGGGGGCACACAGCGTCAGCGTTGGCTTGGGCTGCCCAGCCTGACTGCACGCTCAGACGGACCAACAGCTTCCCACAGCATGTTCCGCCTGCCAGGCAGCTGCTAAGAGACAAGAGCTTTATCTGGCTCCCTCTCATCCACCTGGATGGGCACAGAGGTTGTGCGTTGGGCTGAAGGGACAGGAGAGGGGTGGAACAGAACAGTCGCTCTGAGGTTTCCATGAGCAGTGAGCTACGTGCCACGGCCGAGAGCACAGCCTCAAGCTCTATTAAGCTTTGTCTTAAGCTCTTTTGTAATAAAAGTAATGTTTTTCAAGATGGCAGTTATGTGACACAAATTTCTGTTGCACAGATATTGCTCAGATCTTCTGCAAATTGTTTTACATTTGAGATGATTTCTGGAGGAGGAGAAGTTATTTTTAATTTCTCAGACGACATGATATTGAACTTGTCTCCTGGATCCTGGGGACCAACCTCTTCAGACCCGTCCAGGTATTCTCCTTCGATTACTCTGGTGATATCCTCACTCGGCCAAGGCCCACCAAGACCACCAACCTTTCCTCGGGGTGGCCAGTAGCACAGTACCAGACACGTAGGGAAAGAAGAACCAGCACCCATGCAGAGAAGTCCTGGCTGTAACACCACAGCTCCCAGCAATCAGCATTTTAGGGACACCCTGAATCCAGCCTACCGTGCTCAAAACCCACAGAGGAACACATCATTACTCCAACACCTATTTTAACCTCAGTTTAGACTTCTGCAGAATTTTTTGACAGTGACTTTTGCATTGTTCTCCATGTTAAGAAGTAACTCTATTTGATCTGAAGCCAAATGGCAAAATAATGCAGCGGCTGGAGGGGACAGAGCCTGCAGTCGCGGCTGCCTTTGTGTTGCCACTGCCCTGTGCTCGCTTCCCTGGGCTCCCAGCCAGCTCCTAACGAGCCGGGTTTTGGAGAAACACTCTGATACCACATATGGGAAAACAGCATAAAACTCCAGGATAATTAATATTTAGAGTACATGCTCTTTTAAATCCACAGATGTAGGAGCACGTTACGAACAAAAGGTATCGAAGCCATTTGAGAGATGCTGGGAGAAAAAAACAGGTCTACCAAACCGCTTGGGCAGCCACTGGAACAGCCAAGGAAAAAAAATAAAAAAAAGAGCACCACTGCTGCTGATAATATCATATTCATCAGGTAAATTCCTATGTCACAGGACAGGAACATAAGCTTATATTATCCTTTCCAGCCTGAGATACCTACCACATCTTTGCCAGAGTACACTAGGAAAAAGCCCAGGACTACATTTCATAAAGCAGGTCTGAAGTAATCCTTTTATCTAAGGAGGGTGAAAAGCTCTCAATTTGTAATACAGGCATAGATTTAATGACAAAATGGATTTCCATCAGAAGTTTCTAAAGATTTCTAGAGGTCTTTGAGCATTACGGAGAGTTTGAAATAAGCTTAAAAAAAAAAAAGTCTAGCCTTTTTTTCTCTCTCCTTCCTCTATCCCAGGCACAAGATAGTAATCACAGAGCATATAACTTTCCCTTTGGAAAATAAATGCCATTATGTAAGAGTCTGTGAATAAAGAGTTCAACACATCTCTATTTCATAAATGTAATCTCCTAAAAATACAGCAAGCAGTAGAACAATAAAAAAAGATACTGCCTAACCAATATCAACCCTCAGATTTGATTTAGCAATAACTAACACAGTACTGCAGTGACCTTTAAAACTATCCTGCCAAGAACTTCTTATACATAAAGAAAAAAGGACGACAGTACAGAGAAACATTATGTTGGCAAGTCTCTATAGCAGTAATCAACACAATACAGATGTTCATGTGAAGGAAAGGCAATTTGGCTTAAAACTACTGAAGTCCCACCATTTTCTAACACCCTAAAAGCTTTTCTAACTAAAAAAGGCTCTTAAACTGTCAGGTACTGGATATAAACCATCTCAGTCAGAAACACTAATCTCTCGTGAAATAATTTCTTTGGTAAAAGTAACTTTCAAGACTGCTGTTAAAAACTTAATAATTATTATTATTTTGTATCTTTTTTAATGAAGTCTTATCAGGAACATACAAAATTTAAACTATGTGTGGAAAATCTATCTGTATTTTTGAAGAAGCATTCAGGTGTTTACACCAGCTCCTCTGTGCACAGTTATTTACAACGTGGGCTTAATTACAGCATTCTGCTAACTCAGCTTTCATCCCTGAGGTTATTTAATACAGTTTGAAATGAACGGATTTTAATATAGGAATTTGAAACTGTGACACACACACAACAATAAAATAAATTTTAAAAAAAGCAATAGAATAAAATATAAATTCACCTTTCTTAACAAGTTTTCAGTACTTGTAAATTGTCCTTAAAGTATGAGGTGAAAAGACTCCATTTAATCTAGCACATATTATTGCAGTCATATCATGAAATAAATTAAAGGTGCATTTGATTTTACTTATCAACTATCATACTTATTTGATCTACTTATCTACTATCATACTTATGTCAATAAGATGAGATTTCAAAAGAAATACCTAAATACCAAGTGAAATATTCTACACAGAAACTGGTTTTAGTTATACTAAGAATACATTTTTTTTTTGTGAATAAAAATGTTTGGAGAAATTTAAATCAGAACAACAAAACTATCCTTCATTTTCAATGTCCTTTTGCATCAATGTTTACAAAAACTCTACTGGAAAAATTAAAAATAAAAATAAAAAGTGGGAAAGCATTAGGGTCATTCACAAAACAGACCTATAATCTCAGCTATTAATTTTCCACCAGCAGCATAACTAATTACTTCCACATCTGCTAACCCAACAAAGCAAGTGAATTTATCATGCCACCCTGATCAGAACTGGGTCAACAATAATGCTGAGAGCAGATCAGTCCTCAAAAAACACACACAGAAAACTTCAAAATAAAGCTTAAGGGTTGCATAGCTAAATAAAACGATGAAAAGAAAGATGTAAAGAGAGTGGTTGATTGTCAGCTACTTTTGAAATTCATGATACACTTGACAGGATAGAGCATGCATGCTAACATTATCTTATTAATGTGGTTTAAAAAAAAGTTATCGACATATAAGATGAAACTAATAAAATAGCACTCAGCTGGGCTTAATGCTGAACTGGATCATTACACAGGTTTATTAACAAACTGAGGAAAATATGCATTCAAATTCAGTTCTTCAATAAAAGCTTCAGGGCAGAAAGGTTCCCGGAGTCCCAGGCTCACTACTTTTCACAGGCTACAAAAGGAACCACAGCGAACACACCCTGAGTGGCACCGATTCAAGGGGATTTCTCCGAGAAACATACATGGCATAGAACTCTAGAAGGTAAGAACAGCAGCACAAACCAGACCATCGATCAAGACGTATACAAGACTTTCTGTAATATCTTACTTGGGAAAAGCAGTTCACAGCAGTTCCAATTTAAATGAAAACAATCCTGAAGTTGAGAAACAGCAGGGTGCATAAATAACTCTAGAGGATGCACCACCAAATTACAATGAGGATCAAAGTAAATTTCTCTAACAGTGGGATACACTCATGAAAAACACTCAGTTCAGCTCCTATTTTTTACTTGAGGATATGCAGTTCATTATAAAAAATTATGTGGTCAGCCTACAGACATTATCCAGCTCAGAAGGTTCCAGCTGCACCTTTCTGAAGTATCTGATCGCTGTTGCACTGCCAGATATTTGCATAATGAGTTATTAAAACCTGAAAACCTAAAATGTTCAACTCCAGTTTAATATTCAGCAGCCTACTAATGATAGTCTAGAAACAATATACACACATACATTTATGCGTGTCAGGCGATGATTACGCATGCACCATACATATGTCAAGTGCAGTATACGCCAGCTTCTGAAGACTAGACGTCAACAGTGAAATGAAACAATTTACAATAAATATATATATATTTATTTATTTTAAAGTTTATTGGTGGAGAATAGACAGAGTGTGTAAACAAGCTTGTACTCGTTCTTTAGGAAGCCACTGGTGCCAGGGCCAAAAACAGGGGAGAGGCCTGGAGGCACCTTGGTTCCTTCCTCGTTGGGTAGGGCCATGTGTAACGTAGGACCTCTCCTCTTGTACAGGCACCTCTCCCATTAGCCTGCACACAGCAGAGCCAGTGATTACACACGGCACTTTAAATTAGCATCAGCATCACATAAGTGATGGACACCCAACTATGAGCGCTTCCTGACAAGTATGATCTAAAAAGAAAAAGGATAATAAGCCTCGTGCACGTATAAAGATTATCAACGACACACATAAAGCAAGATTCATCGCGTGTAAAAACTTTGCCTCGTGATTTGACTGCTGCTTCACCAAGGACAAAAAGTCACAAAGTCTGTCTTTGTCACAAAAAAGACAAAAGGTCCGTCTCTGCCTCTCATCAGTTTAGCGGCTGGTGCTGTCAACAGGAAGGTTGGAGAACCAACGGGTAACGAAGCACACAAGCAGAAAGCAGTTAGCCCAGCTACGACTTGCGTTAGTCTCTGCAGCAGACCAGTATATCACTGAAATAAATACATAATCACACATATCATGGAGGTGTGTGCACTAATATGTGATATTTAGCAGAAGGCAGGGTGTATTGTCTCTGTTAAGGAACCAATAAAGGCAATTGCCTATGTAATGCAAGCATCAAGGTGGTGCTGTGTTGAGCATGATATACTTTGATGTCTTGTAAAGGCTACCGATGCTAAAGCAGCTTTCTTGCATAGATTAAAGGAGTCAAACTATAGTTTTCAAGATTAACGATAACACTGTGGAGCTGGTGATGATATAATGCTGAAGTGTGGCAAGCTTAACTTTTGCTGACTAAAAAAGGTTTTAAAAAGACAGTAAGGTACATAACGTCAGCTGATGAAGATTACAGGCGTGTAGCCAAATGAAGCAGTTTTCATGGTTCAGAGAGCTATCCAAATGAAAGACCCACTTATTTTGCTCGATTCTCCTCATTGTAACTGCTATGAACTGCAGTAACAGTCCTTGAGGAAAGGTGGGACGATGTCTTACAGACAACACCAACAGCTTGTCCCTTATGTCTTTTAGATTCACGCTGTCTCCTGACCCTGGGAGACCTGCAGCCTCTCGGGGTGGGAGCACACCACGCCTGTGGGGCAGCACTTGTGTTTGCAGATGTTCCCCACCCCTGCACATTCACCGTGCTCCCAGTGCTTGTCCAATGGATTTGGGCTCCCAGGGTGGACTGGAGACCCAGAATACACAGGACATAGCAAAGAGGATGTCAGGTAGTGGCATGGAGATATTTTTGCCAAAGGTGCCTGCATGTAAAACACTGAGCTGGTCAATTAGCTGTCCAGGGGAATGTACCTGATAATTAAATTACCAAAGCTGTCAGACCACTAACACATCGCGCTGCACTTCACCAGCTACCCAGAAAAATTGTCTGATTCCTCAGTTAAGCAGAGCTTTAAAGAAAATAAAATGTGGCATAATATTAATTATGTGAGCATGAATAGCTCTGCAGCACAAAGCCTGTGTGAATGGGGAATTTTGTTTTATAATGCTTTTTTCATCTGGCAGAAGACACGTCTATTTACAAATTAGTTCTTAATCCATCAATAAGGAAAATAAATTAAGACAAAAAAAAAGAGTATCTGCTCTGAAACTTCCTGATATTTGTTCCTTTGCCTCATCTTATATTGCCTATTCAAAAACCTGATGTTGGAACATGAAAGCTTATCCCATGGAGACTGCAACCAAACAGCAAGGAGTTTTCAAACATGGTTTTTAAAAAAAAAAAGTGAGGTTTTATTTTCCTTAGACCATTTCCTTATGCCACCTATAGAGTAACGGTCCTAAAATCCTTTTAGCAAGGTAAATATTCTATGTTGGAAAAAGTCCCATGACTACATCCATTCTGTTACCATAGGCATCTGCTCCGTACCAGTGCCAAAGCCCGCCTCCAGCATACTGGAGTGATCCTTTATCACCAGCAGCAAGCCCACATCTCAGAAAAAGGAGAAGAGGTTTAAGTTATGCCTCTTGGACTTTAGGGACTGGTCACATTTTGTTTGGCATACAGAAGTATACAGGAGGAGACAGCCTAGCAAAAAGAGTCTGGACACGCTGTGTAATACTGAAGCACAGGCTTCACTTATGGAAGCACTTGTTCCAGATATACAGACAGTATTTGTCTGCTCGTGTTGTAGGGACAAATGAGAGAAGTTACCAAACTGCTACTTTACAAAGTATATGTCCCAGCATTTATGAATAGATCTACTCACAGAAAGCAAGGGGTTCTGCTTCATTAACACTTCAACAGTTAAAGATTAAAATAATTCTCCCCATTTAGGTATACTGGGCAGCTAATTGCAGATCTGTATAATGAAATTCATTACACATATAAGTCCTAGATGTTGGAAAAGTGAACAGAAACTCCCAAAAGCAAAGAAAAAAAAATATTTCTGAGACTTCAGTTAATCAGCAAGGTCAAATTCTGTATATGGCCTTGTTGATATTACTTCAACATAATGAATTTTGACATCAAAATGTGTTAATTTTCTAACCTAAAAACACAAGGTACCCAGCATAAATAATTAACTAAAACAAGGTTCATTAGAAACGCATCCCCAAAAGAAGGAACCCTGAGAATCAGGAAAAGCATGCACAGAATACAAAAAATAGTTTGTTTTAATTACGTGCCTCCCTTTAACTGAAAAATAATTTGATTAAACTTTCATTAAAGTGGAATTTGATAAAGTTATCAAAATGTAGCACATGATTCAAGAACGGGTGCATGGTGGATAAATATTTTTGGATGTGCTCAGCACTAGGACCAAGCTGTGTTGCACTCTGCTTTCAGGAGCAAGGCTTGCCCACCGGAACCGTCCTTGGGTCTGCACGCAGAGCCCGTACCGCCAGCACCAAGCACAGCAGGGGCGCTCCCCTCGTGGTGCAGGCAAAACGGGGAGCAGGGGAGCCGTAAGCCCTGCTCTGTGCTGTGGGATGGGGCTGGACGCGGGGCTGAGCAGGCAAGGAGGGAGAACCTCCCACCACCCCCGATGAGCAGCTCTCCTTACACACCTGAGAAGCAACCACTAATGACAAGGTTGCACGATCAAAGCTTCCAGTGACAAATTGCCAAAGCAATTTGTAATCATTAAGCAGATCTTTCATCTCACAGGCAAGGCAAACATTACTGTGCATCTTCAGCAAAGAGTTAAATTTGAGTAGAAAAGAGAAATGAAATTTTCAATTGTTACGCAAATGATTTGTATCACCTGAAACAAAGTCTGGCTTCCTAACCTTCTACCTTAAAAAGGAAGCCAAAGAAACTTACACCTTGCTTGTAATTGTTTCTGCCCTAACATTAGCATTATTGCATTTAGCAAGAGAAGTCACTCTTTGAAATATCAGCATCAATCCAGAGACCAGTTTATGAGAAGCAATTACTTTAGGTTATTGATTTGAAGCTTCAAGGGAGATGTATCTAGTTTGTTTTTAGATTAAAAAAGAGAAAGAATTATGTTAGAGATAGCATTTCATTCTAATGCTAGAGAAGTTGTTGGAGGGGTTTTCTGCTACTGCTTTGTATAGAAGAGTAAATAGCAGAAACATGCAGACCCCGAGGTGCGTGCGCACAACTCTCCAAACAGCACCGTGCAGACACGCGATGGGAAGCCTAAGGCTCCCCCTGACCTAGAAACAGCTTGAATTTGCATACATAGCTAATGAAAAACAATGCGAAAGTGTTAGCAGTAGCACCCACCCTTTATATAAAACTTCATGTTGACAAAGCATTAACTCAAGATGAAAAGTGGCAGAAAGCTTTACGGGGAATTGAGATGTTATCTTCAGCCGCGGTGCTGTTAAGAGCAAAACAAAGTACCTTAATCCACAAACCCGTGGTCTTTCTTACAGTCTGTCAGATCAGAGAATCCAGAGTTTTCCGAGCACAGATCCTCACGAGAAATCCTCCCCCAGGAGAGGGGAGCAAGGTGTGGTGGGAGAAGACGAGCCCAGAGCCTGACCCACCGCACCCCAAACCCTGCCCAGTGCTGGCCAGCGCACCCGAGCAGACTGTGTTCTGCCAAGAACTCCTTGTCTCTCTTATCAGCTCAGTCTATCCATGCGTTACCTTAAACTGGGGAAAAACAGCTTTCTTTGCAGTTGCTACCCCCCACAGATAGCTTTGTAATGGTGCAGTTACCTTGCAGACCCCTCTACCTGACCCATAAGACTGTAAGGCCAACACTGACTTGCTGTCTTTTTGTAAGACACAAACAAAATTCAGATCTCAGCAGTTCACAAATTCAAAGCAGAAATGGGGAAATTCTTTCCTTTTGGGGAAACTGTTGTCCAAAATGATTTCCAGATCAGTGGTACCTGAAGAAGGTGGGTGAAGGTGTCCCTCCTCCCTATGCAGAAGAGACCAGCAATGCTTGCAGTGGTGTGACAGTGTTTTAACCTGCTCAAGAGTTGTGGGACAGTCTCACTTGCTCCTGATGGGCATTTAACTGCAGATGCTTATTTAGCAAGGATTCTTCAGCAGCAAGACACGAACACTTTAACTGCAGCTATCGCGTTTGCTGAACTTTCAACAATACAAGCAAAAAAGCTGAGTTTTGGAATCAGGGCTGCTGTGGGAGGGCTGCACCCAAATCAATTTGCCGTGTAGCTAAAGCTAGTCTTGAAATAACTTCCCAACTTACTATGTTCTGTCAGAAATTATTTTCACCTATGAAGAACCACAAAGTCAAAGGAAGGTCTGTTCTTAAAAGCCAGGAGGAGCTACAGGAGGCGAGCTGCAGAGCTACAAGCACCTCTGTGCAGCACAGGAGGAGCTCACAATCCTGCGCCCCCCCATGCCAGGGGAGCTGATGCCATGGAGCAGCCCCTGCCTGACAGCAGCTCGGACACCCAAAAACCCCTTCGAGCACCTGTATCCGTTTGGTCCATGCGGACTGTTACCCTTGCAGCAGATCACGCAGCCTGCCTTGCAGTAGGTCATGTGCTATGACATGAATTATGGTCTAAATGTAGCTTACTTTTGAAAATAACTAACTTACACCTAGGACTTGACAGGATGGCTGGCACGCTCCAGCACCATTTCAGCTGTGGGCAGCAGAGAAATCTGGTTTCTTTAGATTATGCTCCATGCTTGAATATGTTCAACTGCTTTAGAATAATGTTGGACAAATACAAAAACAGTTTCAAAACAGTGAGAATTCAGGTTAGGTTAGAAGCTATGAAATCATTAACTTCATAGTAGAAATATACACTTTTTTATTTAGGCAAAAATAAAAAAAAATGATTAGCCTGCTTAATAGGCGATCTTCTAATATAAATTAAATTGTAGACCAGATTTGCAATGTTCCTGGTACAGCTGTGTTTGTAGCAATGCTTCTTCTAACAGTCAAATACGAGGGTCAACAATCAGAAAATGGGTTTAAAATTTAATTGCCTCGGAAAGCAGAACGAAGTAAATTGCTAAGGTTAATGCTGGCTTTTAATGAATTATCATCAGCTTCGGAGCACCCACCTTTTGCAGCGAGGGCGAGAGCACGAGCTGTTGAGCTGCGCGAGGACATGGAGAGCGGGACGGAGATGTCAGCGCGGTTCTGCAGCCACTGCACCACGGGGGGAAACACATTGCCCGAACCAGACTGCTGCGGTACAGGAACAAACCTGCAGTAACAATGGAAGAGAAGTCGACCCACTGGAAAAATCAATGCTAAAAACATGGGATGGGAAGAAGAAAGAGGCACAACATTGCACTTGCCAAGTTGCCCATTTCTGAAGGCAAATAAGGATCAGAACAAAATTCTGTATATGTGGGAATTTTCTATTTGTAAGTACACTTTTTTTTTTTCTGCAAGATTTCTGTGTATAAATACCTATAGAAAACCTGTGTTCCATGAACCACACCACGTGCGTTTCAGAATTTTAGCAGTTTTCTCAAAGCTTTCTGCTATGCTTTGTACCAGCTCGCTTCCTGCTGATGCTGGCAGTACAGCAGGACTCTTCCTACCCCGGGCCCGAGCTCTGGACACTGCTGGCCACCAGGCACCATGCACCGGTCCCCAGCCACCACGGGAAGAGCCCAGCCCGTGCTGGCAGTGCCTGCCCCAGGCGAGCCCCCAGAGACTCCCCTGCTTGGGAACCTCCAGCCCCAGAGACTGAAAAAAATGGCCAGTGCAGGGTTTGCCTGCACTTATTTAACATTTCCCCAGCCGCTGCCAATTTCCATGAGACATCACACGACGCAGCTGATGTAAACCACGGTAACCAGGTGTGACAACTAACAACATGGTATTAAATGATGTAACAGCTCTGGGAACTGCAAAACCCCAAAACCAACAAACAGCATTGCTTGCTAGATCCCATAGCTAAGAGAAGTGTAGTGCTCTCCCTAACTCATGTAGTATTTATATGCTGGATGGCAAAATAAATATTGCAACAAATGATATTTTTTTTCCTACGCTTTGTTCTCTCTGCCATACCTGCAGGTTTTATTTCTTCTTCTTCAAGAAATCTATAAGAGTCTGCTCAAATGAGCAATTAGACTTATCTCTCTTGCCCCATTTAAGATCACACTATGATTGTTCTCACTGTGAAACAGTTTGACTACATAAAACTTTACAGCCAGGTGGATTTGTTTAGTTTATAACATAAAAATATGCATATTACGGGGAGGAGGAGACCACAGTAAGAACCTGAAATCACTACATGTTTTTTCACACTTTTCCCTGGAATTGTTCCCATTCTCTAAAATGAAACAAGTCTTGCCATCTGTCTGCAAAATCCTCTTCATCTCAACCTGTGATGTTCCAAAGCCACTGCCTTTGCTACTGGTGTACATAAACCTCAAATTGCTACAGAAGGTGCAAGTACCAAAATAAAATGAATTAAGGCAGGAAAGGTCCCTGTAGGTATCAGGCCACCTCCGAAACTGCTCTAACCTGCCCATTACCTACCTGCTTCCAGACCAGCAGTGGCACCGATGAGCAAATGACACTCCCTATGGCCCCAAAACCTTTCCTGGTTTTATTTGTTGTCCCAGAACAGCCCCTGTGCTTTTACGATGGAGGAAATGAAGCTCCCCTGGCAGTGCAGGTCTCCCCGTGCAGAGCTGTGCCCCCGGAGCACAGGAAAAAGCCCCGGAGGCTGCTTTGGAAAGCATCCCAGCCCACCTGGGAAAACAGATCTGCTTTATTTGAGATGAGGGATGGCTGTAGCTAATGAACAGTCTGGGCAATGTGCTTTGGGTTAATTAACCTGCTTGTTGGCTGTGCTGTAACCACAGTGAGCTGCTTCCTAGACAAGCGGCTAGATGTAACAGAACACACAGCTACGCTGATCCAGGAAATGTTAATACTAGAAGATGCACCAAGGAGCGCAATGCCAGCCCCGACCGGTGCAGGCAGGATGCACCCAGGGATGCCCAGGAACGCCTGCAGCTGCTGGGACTGCCTTCATGGTAAGGGGGGACAGCACCCAGGGCTGACATCGTGTCTGCCTTCGGAAAGCAGTCAAAGAACGAGGGTGCAGCGTTTTTCTCTGGTTACCAAGGTCACTCTCTGATAGAAAATTACCTCTACGTGAATTTAATTTTCTGCAGCTGCTGCGGTGAGGGCTCCTCCTGTAGCTGGGCTCCCTGGCAGGAAGCAGTGCCGAGCAGGACGCGTCTCTGCCCACCGGGGCTGGTGTGCTGCGCCTCAGTGACCCCTCCACAAAGCACTGTTCTTGTCTCTGGGGCTACAGAAACAAGAAACAAACAAACAAACAAAAAACAATTATTCTATTATTGTCTGTCACATTTCTTCAGTGACAGGCAGGCTTCTGTACGGAGCACTTTTCCTGCCTTCTTTTTCTCATTCCCATCCTCCCAGTCTGACATCTGCCTTTGTCTGCCCTGCCCCTCAAACTGAGAAATACACGAAATTCATAACTACAGCTATCTCTGGCCCCAGAAAGAGCCTTTATTCCTTTTACAACCCGGATTACTTTGAGGTGTTGCTTTCATCGCTTTATTTTTTACGCCGTGAAAACAGAGGGCAGAAGTTACTCGAGGCTGAGCTACATGCAGCCTGGGCAGAGAAGTGCCTTCGGGCCGAGGAACCCTTACTTTCGGGAGCTGGCAAGTGTTACCAAGGCCGGGGGAGAAGCCTGCTCGTGGGTACAGCTAAGGAGGCGAGTCCCTGGTGCACACTTAGCTGCGAAGGCCAGAGCCCCTGCTCCACAGCCCTAAAATGGGATTCTCCATTTAAAACCAGCCAAAACCCACTGTTCTTCATCAACTGTCACCCAGACTTCTCTACCCCCCAAAAACCCACGTTTCTGAGCACTGATAATCAATTTACTGTGACAACAAAAGGGAAAACATGCTGAAAAGACCTACAGCTCTTCTTCACGGAAACCTTACACATCATAATGGCACGGTTTCATCTGTTGTATTATAGAAATCTGCTTGCAATTATAAGACTTATTTCATATTTTAATGTAATTATGTTTGGCCTTTGCTCTAATAAATCCTTGAACCAGAACTGGAAGATAAGAAATTCAAATACCCTGAGCCTGCTAAAGATAAAATGCTGAAAGAAAGGTGATGTTGCTTAAATAGCTTTGCTTAAAAATCAATACAGAATACATTCATAAATTAACAATCACTCTAGACTAAAACATTTATTGCTGGAGGAACACTGCATAATTAAACTATGGGAATGAATAACAAATTAAAATTTAATTTTAATTTTTGGGTTCCTTTCTAAGCCTGTAGTAAAAAAGAAAAAAAATCCTTTGCTACATCTGAATTTATTTCTACTGGAGAAAATTACGTGCATTAGTTGGTCATGGCTCCCCAAACCGTTCTACAAAGGTCAAGCTCCAGTGATTTTAAATGGAGTTGTGGCAAACTTTGGAAACATATAGGGTAAGTTTGGGGTAACTGGCATAGTCTGAGAGAGAGAAAGAAAAAAAAAAAGTGAAATGTTGCATTTTTAATTAAAAAAAGGAAAATTCAGATTAGTTGAAGCGTTTAAACCCCATTTAACCTTGACTGCCCCGTGTGAATCACTGCACTGAGAGGAGCTGTGCGTTGCCAGCCAGCCCCGGGTCCCGCAGGCATCCCGTGGCGGCACCACCCCACAGCAGCCAAGGCCACATCAGCATGCCGGCCTCTTAAGCTGCGTTGTGCTCATTGCTGCACCAAATATCACTTGTTTTCTTGAGACGGCGAGAGAACCGTCTCAAAATACTCAAGTTGTTGTTTTTTTTTCACCTTAGTTTTTCTAGGGAGGTTTTGCTCATGTTATAATCACATGTTCACGCACAGAGTTGTTTCACACTAGAGGAAGAAGCAAAGGAAATGCAATTGGGATGGTTATTGTTTGCTCCTCAGAAATGGGAAAGGGATATAAACCTGCGGGAGCACAGTACAGGATCTAATTCTTTTTTCTTTTCTCATTTCACGTTCCATTTTACCTCCCTTGGTCAAAATCATCTCTCTCTGTTCAGCATGAGGTGTCACTGATTAATCTAGTGGATAGAGAGTGTTAGGAGGAAGAATAATTACAACAGGCAAATATGATATGTTGGCTACACCGCTTACATCGTGTGGGCACCTTTGGCCTTACAGCTGCAGCCCGAACAGCGGCAATTGCTGCTTTTCCAGGTAAAACATGCTTTGTGTTAAATGAGGCAGGGGATGGCGTAGGGTGGGGTGGAAAGGACAATTAACTTCTATAAATAATCAGAGGATTTCTTATAAATGTGCTGGCTATTCTGCAGATTTCCCTGGATACATCATAACCAAAGCACCTCCTGTTCAAACACCAGTCTCTTCAGATATACCTATTATCAGTCACTCAGTGATGAGGTGAACACTGAATAGTTACACAGACGTAAATCTGAAGAAATTAATTCCATTCGCAGAGCTGCCAGAGAACTACAATCCAGGGTTTCAGTATTTTAAGACACATATGGTAGTTATGTACTCCCCGTGGAAAAGGAGATACGTGATTTAGATGTTTTGGGAGGGACTGATCCGGATGCATAAAAATGGAAGTAGCACTTTTAGTTTTTGGAAGATATCAGTAAAGGACAAAAATGTCTATATTGTGAAGGTCACATTTAAGAACATCATTAGCAGATCACTTGACCTTTACAGCATGGGTCAATGCTTACAAATACCACTTCATCAGAGAAATTAAATGCAACAAAGAAAGCGGGCCCTTTTCCTGAAACTTTTTGGTGTGTGGAGGGGAGGAAAGGTTCAATGATCGTCTTCTTCAGCAGATGCAGCAGGGTTACACAGGTTATCTTTGGGCTGCTCTCTTCATGAGAAATGTTGACTCTCAGTGAGGGAAGGATCTTTGGAAATGTCTTTCTTAAAATGCGAGGAGGAAGCTCATCAGTACGCTTGGAGGAGTGATGAAATAGACAAGGAGCACCCATATTTGTACAGTCCTCTCTCACGGGGTTAACGATGACAGGCCAGAGAATGTTTTTTGTGCATCCTAAAAACATCCCAACAAGTAGAGTCTCCCCAGCCGTCTGCTCTACCCAACATGACAGAAAATAAGAGAAATATTTAGCAGAAAATAACACATATCAAAGCCCTGTTCCTACTCCCCCCCCCGAGTAACCACCTATAGCCATTGCTGCACACACACTTTCTGATGACGGTCAGACCCAACATGGCTGTTTTGTTCTTACTTATCCCCATGGAGGCACTGCACCCACGTGAATCCTTGTGGTACTTTCGCACTTATTAAATTAGATGAGATTTTCAAAGATTCATAGATTTTAGAGCCAGAAGAGACCATTATGGTCTATTCAAACTCATGCATCACGCAGGCTATAAGTTTCATCAAGTGATTCCTGTATGAAGACTATAATTTATAACAGAGTAAGAACATATTTTAAAGAAAGAAATCGAAGTTCTCTATAAAAAGGTCAGTTACTTCATGTAGGATGAATGACAGATGGGACCCAACAGCATAAACACACACAGCACTTTTTTGATACCAAAATACATTTTTCCTTACACATTAATTTTGCCCATTGTAAGATTAAAAGCACAGTGCAAATACAGCCCTGGAGAAGGAATTCCACCTGTAAATACCCCATCATTTCTATTCCCCTAATGCATGCTAGAAAGAACACTACATGGAAAGGCAAAACATAGTCGCTACTGAGCATTAACAAAACAGCTAACCAGCGAGGCTGTTCATCTAGATAATTCTTTTCTTTTAATGCAGAGCGTTGCTTGATATTTTACAGGCACTTAGCCAAATAAGCAACATACTCTCTTCATGCACAGGAGAAGGAACATATTTTATCCGTAAGGATTTACAGCTTCTGAAAACAAATGGCACCCTGGGCCACACTAACCAGTGCATGCTGAAATGAACAGCATTATAGTACGGAGATGATGTGCAAAGACATGGGAGGCTCATCACTGCAGTTCTCAAATATTAATGTAAGAAGTCCAAAGAAAAACGTTGACAATAGAAGCCTTCGTGAAAGGGCCCTGAGAAATGAAAGCAGAAGGTAGTCCCTACCCGGGTGACATGCAGGTAGCAGGAACATCCAGCGATACCACTTTGGGTGTTCTAGATACATGATTAAGGTATTATTTGGAATATGAGGAGCCTCGATTCTCTAAAAGCCTCTGGCAAAATAGGGAGATGGACTCAAAAATATCTAAATTAGACACTCCAAAAGAGATTAAGAACCCCTTTCATTTTTTGTCTCAGATGTGAAATGGCATATTTTTTTTTTAGGGACAAAGGCGGTCTTTCAAAAGGTCTCTATTATACAGTGGGACTCATCACAAGATATCTGTCATTACTTATTTAGATTGCACTAAGGCTGAGTAGGCTTTTAGCACTTATCCTTCCATAAGAAAAATACAGCAATTCTTGGGGAACATTTCTTGGAACAGGAGCAGAAAGAGAGAGGAAAAAAAAAAAAAAGGAAGAAAAAAAAAGAAAAAAAAAGAAAGAAACAAAAAAAGGTGAAATGCATTTTCTTCTCTATTCCTCTACCAGGGGCCAAATGCAATTTCTGAACTCTCAGATGACAGGACATCCCTGAAACCCACGGGTAAGCTCTCCTTCCCGAGAGGTCTGTGGGAGACTCGCAGTGGGACTGACAGCATCCCTAGGGGGTCCCTGCGAAATGCAGCAGCAAAGGCTCATTCATGTCTACAGCCAGCAGAGCCAGCACCCCAAAGGCAACACACGCAGCATTTGGCTGGGCTTTCATTAGAGGGGATGCTCTTCCCCAGCACTGCCAATCACACCACAGCCACCTGAAGGCCAGCCACACGGAAGCAGTGAGAGCCCAACACCGTCCACAAGTCTGACAGCCATCAAAGCTCCCGGCTGGGCAAAAAAAAGGTGCCTGACTTGAAAGGAACTCAATATCTGAATTCTTAAAGAAAACATGCATCTTGCAAGTGACTACCATAGTCATGGTGCATCAGTAAAACCAGCCACACTTCAGATACCTTCCACATTGCTGCTTATTTGCATCACTTGCATAGTTTATATGGATGCATGTCTAATAAGATGAAGAGTCATCGGGGCACATTTGTCTCACCATTTCGTAACGTGTCCTAGACTTTTGGCAACTGACATGGCTACTGCTAAAGGAAAATTTACCAAAGCAAGCAGTGATTTTCCATAGCATGAGTGGACATTTTTCACATAAAGGCTGCTACCATTTGCAGTTCCTACCACATGTTTTCTGCATGTCTTTCATAATATCCATACTTACACTGGAAGTGAAACAAATCTTTTGTAAGGCAAATATTCTTTGTGCTGTCTATTCCCTTTAAAAGGGACTTACTGGTCAGTAGACTAAAGAGAAAGATTACTTCTGAGCTCTTTTAGGAACTTTTTTTTTTTTTTTTCACCCCAAAGAAAAGAAATAGGGCAGAAAGAAATTTCAGACTCAGAAGATATCTTGACTCATAGGCTATTAAAATTTAAGTGGCAAATGTATCATACCACTGACTGTCCCCAGACACTGCTAATCAGCTCCCTGGTGACACACTGCTACAGGAAATCTTCAAGAGCAATTCTGCATCTTCCTATTCTCAGCCACAGCCCACTTCTCCAGCCCACTTCACAATGTGTTCATATTGTTTTTCATATGCACTGTGAAACACTGTGGTAAAAAAACTGCTATCTGATTTTCTCCTAAGACAACTATCCAGTGAGAAAACAAAGTGAAACACACAAAAGAAAAGCCAACACAGCCAGAAGCGCAACATGTTGCAGGACAGGACTGAAACCCTGGAGACTTGGATGCCCTTATCCTGCTCTCAGCAACTTAAATAAATCACTGCACTTCCATTCTCCCTACCAGGTAAGTGGAAGAGATGATGATGATGACTGCTCCATAAAATCCTTTGAGATATTCTGTTATTATAAAAATAAAAATAAAAATAAAAAAGTGGAAGTATTTGCTTGCTTATATTATTATACTATTTTCTACCACTATTCTTATCATAAATTTCCTCAAATGGTGAATTAAAGACAGTTGGTAAGTTAGCAAACATGCAGTTCAGTGGTCTTGCTGGACCTAAACAAATCTGTGCAGAAATCAGCAATATTCTACACGTTTGAGGTACAAGAACTTCAGAAAAAGGTTCCCAGTTCTATGTACTGGTGCAAAAGTTGTAAGGTGTGGATCACTACAGAAAAGATATCTTGGTCACAAGAGGACCTCTTCATGGAGGGTGGCTGAAGGGAGGGAGCATCAGCATCTCTTATGAAGTCACATCTTCCTGACAATGTCCCATCTCATACAGGAAGCACTCAGTTTGAAATTACTCTCCTAAAATTCATATGTCTTCAAACAGAATAACGGTGCCAACATAAACTGGAAAAAATACAAAAAAAATTCCAAATGCATGAGAATGGAAAGTTAATGCCATGCTTTACAAAAAAAAAATCTTTTATCATAAACTGGCTGGCTGCATTTTCATGGGTACAAATACAGTTTGTTCAATTGAACTGACATGGGAGTTTTTATAGAGATAATAGAAGGAACTTCCGGGAAAAATAAGAGAGAGAGAGAGATTCTTGCCAGAATCAATCATAAAGTCTTAAAGAGAATATGAGAAAAGCCAAGCAAGGGTGCCCAACAATTCAGAAGTTTGAGAGGATACAGAAAAACATAATTGAGTTATGACTTAAAAGACCAGTGAACAATCAAGAAGTTATGTCGAAACAGGCACTGAAATATTAAAATAGTGAAATCTGAAATAACAGCTAAGAAAGTAACTCAATAAAGACAACACAATTGAAAAGTTATCACAATGGCAGAATCGAAGATTTTATGAATGAGTGCGGTATATCTGAATAGCTGTATTTTTGCAGAAATATTTTAATTCGAAGAAACAAAAAGTGCAAAAAAGAATAAGGCTGGCAGTGAGATAACAAGGAGATTGTTATGGATTTCAATAGAGTATTGTTAGCATGCGAATGGAAGATGTACCCAATGTGAAGTAGCTTTAAGTATGAAGAGGAAAAATGAAAGGACAAGTCAAGTTATAAGTCATTTGGGGAATTAGTGAACTACCATAAGCGTAACAGTTCACCGTTACTTTAGAAGAGAAAAAAAATTATAATATATGGGAAAATTTACAGGAATGGAAAAATAGAATATTTTTATAGAGGATACACAGTTCCTTCTTACTAGGTGATGCTGCCCTGCTGAGTGTTTCCTGGCATGCGCTGTGCTTACCATGCTTTGCAGTCTTTCTTCGGTATTTCGTCTTCCTTTGTGGGGTTTGTCCTGGAGGGAGTTTCCACCCGTTGATCGCTGGTGGGACGGTTTGAGCAGGGTCTGCACGTGAAGCAGCTCTGCAAGCAGGAAGGGTTTGTGTCTGTAGTGGCTTACTGCAGCGCAGTAAAACAGTTGCTGGAGCATGGCACAAAGTTAGACATTATGAGGAGCCCGAGCAGATTGGCTTGGGGGGGGTAGTCAGAAGACACAAATGTACAAACACTTCATGTCAGGCCCATCACATTTGCTCAGAAACTTTGAATACTGACAGGAGAATTACAGAGACACACCTCACATGCAGGTGTGGCCTGAGCTCCATCGCACAGGGGAAAGCCACCACCACACCACACTAAGGCATTTCCGTGCTCCTTGCCATTTTCGGAGGCTCTCTAGAGCCAGACAGAGATGCTGCTGGACAGACACACAAGGCGGGAGGCATCCGAAGTTCAGCGGAGTGCCAGCACCATGCACAACTGAATGCGAACACTTGCTTTCTCGTGTAAAACTGTACAAAACTTCTCGGGCAATTTGCTCTCCTATGGAGTACCCTGGTGAGGAACACTGCTTTCTGCGTGTTGAGCACTTGAGTAGAAGAACTATTTTCTCTTGTGTGATTAATGAAGCTTCACATGCACACAATGACCTATTGCATGTTTCACTGGCATAACAGCATAGATGTGTGGAAAGGCAACACATAACTAAGTTCATTAAATAGTACCGTGTTTAGATGCCAAATTCCCAGGAACGCCAGCAACATCTCAGACCGACACCTCCCTCCTCTCTCAAGGGAAGCCGATCTGATACAGTCATAAACGTTCATCTGCTGACTTGGTACGAACACAACCTCACCGTGTTTGGTGGAGGATCCTCGGGAGCTAGATGTAGGACTGGCTGCAGCTGTTGGGATGTATTTTCACAGCGTTTGGAGCCAATATTTAAAATATGCTTGTATCTGGGCTTGCTTGGGCGCTGCCACTGGCAGAGAAGCAGCACCAGCGCCTGATGTGGTGTCAAGCCACGCACGAGCAGCAGCAGCGCTCATCTCTTCGGGCAGCGTGCGCGTCCCCTGCTAGAACAGGGCTTTGTCTCACCAGTAATCCCTCACGATCGGAGCCACAGCTCTGGGGCTTTCCACAGCCTCATCTCCAGCCGCCAGCTGAAACAGCACATCCCAGGCTGACGTCCTGTACACGCTCAGCTCCTGCCCACAGACCACGACTGCTCCACCTGGGACCCGAAAAGATCCCTGAGCCTGACAAGAGCCGTTCCCTGCATCTGCTGGAGAACTTGAGGAAGCAACCTTCGTTCTTTTCTTTAGCACGCCTCAGATGTCAAATGCTGTACAACGAGCCCCGAACGACACACGTGCTCAAGCGACGCACGTCCTAGCCATGCCTGGCCAGCCCCGCGTGTCAGCAGGAGCAGGGGCCGCGGGTGCCCGCTGGGCTGCCCTCCTGCAGCACGCAGCTCCCTGGCCTGCAGGGATTTTAAGCAACTGTAATCATGTAATGGCTACGCAGTGCTTCTCGCAGTGGCTGTCTGCAAAAGCACAAATTGATTTTAAGAAGGCCCTTCTGATTTTTATCCTGACAGCACGGGTCGTGCATCTTTCCTGGGCTGCCATCTGGTACATGTTTGCTTCCCACAAGAGCTGGGGCACAGGAATCACCCTTTTTTTCCTGCAGCAGTGCCTGGATAGGAAGCTGGCCACCCTCTCCTGACATCTGCCCCAGCAAACCACACTTCTACTTGTTCCTTTGTACTTATGCCAACTGCAAGCTGCAGCACGGGACGTCAGAGCACGCTGGTCCCATGTAGTCAGCAGGGATTGTTTCCCTTTTCTCCTGCAGGTATTAGCACCAATGCTTTTGTCCTATAAAGTCTCAGATTAAAATGTTAATTAATTATAGCATACCTTCTCACATATGTACTGCTCACATTTTGCCTGTTATACGTAACTTTGATTTTTAAAAAGTTGAAATTCGTTTCAGCTAGCAAGTCAAGGCAGCAAGGTGGCTTTCACCTAGAAAATTCACATGAATTTGGCTAAGAGATACACAGCTCAAATATATATATATATTACGACCACGAAACATATCATAGACACAACAGAAATGGTGCATCAGTCCTGCCTCAGATAGAAGGGAGTTGTATACACAAAACATCTCTGTTGTCTGGTTTTGTTTTACAACAAAAGTATATGAGCATATGAAAAGTATAAAAAGAGTATATGAAAGGCTGTTAAAACAGAAAATGTTTGATTAATCAAGAAAAATCTAGTCGGCTGGGATGAACTGTAGTGATGTGCTCAAAGAATCACGTTTTCCAGGCAAGCACGCCAGCTCGTGTCCCACTAGCTGGCAAGCATCTACTAAAGCAGAAACTTTTTACATTTAGAATAATGAAAATCTTGTTACGCTAACTTAAGGCAATTCTCCGCTGTTAAATTTAATTTCCCATCAATAAATCTAATTATCTAATTCAGTTCCTGATTCTTAATAAAAATGGTTTCCTATGCCATTATAGACACAATCTCTAATATCTGAGAATCAATGGGATTACGAACTGTGTAAAAACAATTTCTGCAAACAGATGGATTTCACATGCAGATGGAAAAACACAAAAACGTGTTAGTGGCTATGCCAGCTTCAAATGTCTATCATTTTGGAAAAGAAACAAAAAATTACTGTAGTGTTTGTTTTTTTTTTCCTCTTGCCACTCTGAGGAGCAAGTAAAATATATGATGTGCTCTCTTGAATTTGACGAGGCTTAGTGTGCTCCTTTTCAGTAACTGAACTATCTTAAATATATCCCAATCAGAAAAATTAGGAGTGTCATTGAGGTTATTTGACACTGCAAACACTGGAAGTCTGTCTCTTGAATGGGAAAATTACTGTTATAACTGTCCATGCAGATTTTGACTGACCCACTTCACCACAGTTCTGACAGCTAGGAGATGATTTTTCAGAACACATTTGTATGCCAAAATGCTACTGAAGAAAAAGCAAAGTGTATGTTTCCTATCGCCCTATACGAGCATGCCGAGCAGCACAGTGGGGCTGTTCTGCCCCAGCTTCCAGCGAGGTGATGCTCTGCTGGCCCGCGCAGCTTGATGCCACCCAAACAGGGGGAAAGAAAGGTTCCTCCTTGGCCAAAATCTGCTCTCTGTGTCCCATTTACACGGCTCTCCAGAGTACTGAAGTTAATGTTTCAGGAACTGATTTTGAACGTCAGGTCGGGAACTGCTCAAAACTTCAGGAAAACGGTGACTGAACGGTTTTAAATCAGAAATAAGCTAAAAAAGTGTCACTGTCAGCAAGTGGCTGCCACTTACAAGCCACACCACTCATTAACAGAAGAGTGGGAGACAAAAAAGTGGAATCAACGGAGACCTTAGCAAACTTAAAAAGACACAGAGAAAACCGAACAGAGCACAATTCACAACTGAAACACAGCTGGTGTGTAGCTTTTAATTGTTTGTAAAGGAAACTAATCCCCATGTACGTGGGAGGTGGGACAGCTTTAATTTTCAAGTCATTTACGAAGTATTTTGTTCAGAGGTACTTTTTAGGCGAAAGCACTTTTCTGTTTGTTTGGGAGTTGTTTTTTGATTGCTTTCTAATATTATTTAGCTGTGGGAAGCATCATTATCGCCCGCCTGCCACTTTTAGCTTTGTCTTTCCTCCTCCTGCAACGAGGCCAGCTGCAGGACGCAGCGCAGGACGCAGCGCAGGACGCGCAGCACCACACAGCAGCAGGCGCAGGGACACCCACAGCGTGCCCCATCCATCGTGCCCCAAGGCTCAGACCGCAGTCACGTTAAGCTTCCCACGTTCCTCAGTCTTCCTATTAGATTCCCAATTCCATGCCCTGGAAATGCATTTCCTACCCGAGCAAAAGTATTAGCATTTGCTCCTTCCTCGTCTTAGAGAGACTGGTCCTGAAGATGGGACTGCAGGGGAATGACAGCAGCGAGGGGAAAGCACAAACGCACATTTTATCCCTCAGATTCTGAAGGGAATCTCCTCCTCGTTTCAGAGGTAAAGCCACTCTGCACAAACGTGCTTCCCCTCCCCTGCTCCCGGTCCCTGGAGAAACGTCCCAGGTTTTCACTTGGAAAATCAAATTCCCACAGTGGGGGCTCCAGACCTGGCTTCACGCACAGCCCAGTTCCCCAGTAAAAATTACCAAAAACATAACAGGAAGTTCGAAAAACAATGCTGCAGTCCCTCTCAGGAAGGCTCAGGAATGCAGAAAATCTGTTTTACGCCTAAATACTCTGAGCACCTGGGATCAATTTCTATAGAAGAATGGGGAGGGAGAGACGAGCAAATATCAAGGGCAGATGATCTTGTAGGGTTCTTTTCTAAATCTAGTTGGGCTATCGATGGCACTTTCTCCTTTCATTGCTGTGGTGACCCCTAGAATAAATGAGTTATATAAGAGAGCAGGTGAATTTTTCTGGAATGATTTCTGAAATCCCATTGAGTAATTTGAATATCAGCAGCACACCTACAAACACGCAGGAGTTAAGATCTTGCCATGTTGTATGATACAGATTATAAATGTATTTTACAGAGAGGGAGCCACAAAATTCCTTAAATTCTTTGGGCAAAAGTCCTGTAAGCAGAGGAGGGGAACAAACTGCAATTCCTTTCTGGTTCAAAGGGACCCGTTCAAAGCTGACGATGCCCAGAGCGAGCCATTCCCCAGGCAGCAGAGATTACCGAGATGCTGCCCTGACATCTCTCCTGTTTGCTTCACAAGGCCTCACACTACGTATGAATATGTATATGAAGTACTAACTTGCTCTCTCTGGACAGAAAAGAAAGTTCAAATAATTATTCATTTGTGATCACTCTCCAATTAATTTAAAGGGTATCCGGATAACCCTCAGTGTCCTATTGACTAGGATTAGTGGAGAGTACGGTGAAAAACAGGAGGAGTGAACACCTGCATAAGAAAGACCTCGCTGAGGTTCGGAGAGGGAAAAATCTCCCTCACAGACAGCTGGCAAAGGGAACGTGGAGGCAGATGGGGAAGGCCACAACCTCCACCGGGGCCACCAGAATTTTTCCTGAAGTCATTCATCAAGGGAGGTTTGGAGAAAAACTAAGTAGGAATGGTTAAATAGGACGGAACACGGTAACAACAAAGGCGCTCCAGATATTACACCGACATGTGTTAAGCTGGACCACACAGGCTAGGGTGCTTTAGCCGGGAAACAAAATGATCTACGAGGAGCTCAACGGAGGGCTACAGAGCCCAGGTGCCTCCGGGAGTAGGGGCAGAGGGACCAGGGCTTCATGGCCACCAGCAGGGCTGTGCTCAGAGAGGTGCTGAGCCCCCGCAGCAGCAGCGAAGCACGTAAAGCTGAGACAAAGCTCCTGCCCGAGCGGCGGATCCCAGTGCCTCGTGGCGGGCCTGCGGGGAAGCAGCCGGTGTGCGCAGGGAGGATTTCGTTGTCACTGGCGGCGTGGCACCAGGCGTGATCTTAAATTAATAAGCATTTACCGAGCTAATAAGAAGTTTTCGGTCAGACAGGCATCCCCTTTCATCTTACCTTCACTCATCCTTGGTACAGCGAGAAAAAAAAATAGGGATTTGCTGTAGCACGTGTACATCAATTGCTGGGTTTGTGTTGCCTCAAGTCCAATCATGTCATCTCCATGCAAAAGCCTTCCTTGACAAGTTGCTAATTTACCCTACACCTCACTCCTTTTATCTTCTGCTGGCATGACAGGAGATTGTTTATTTTGCAAAAGGGGCTGTTTTTCATGGGAAAGTTGATGGAGTTTTTTTCTTTTCTCCCTTTTCTGTATTTTATTTCCCAAAATTCATGCTACAGGCAACCAGGAAGTCTATCTGAACCATGGCAGATTCACTCAGGGCGTCAGGTAGCCTCTGCCCAGCAGACCAGTACAAGTATTTAATTAAGGCAATTCAGTCATTATACCTTTTTTTTTTTCTCAACTGTAAGTTGTCTGATCAATGCATTTTATTGTATAACACTTAATAAGAATGCAGATGTAACTGCAAATGAAGTAAATGACTTTTTTTTTCCCCCCTCAAGTACAGCCACGCCAGGGAATATTGATACTACTGTAGAAACATTGCTCTTTGAATTTTCTTCCTCTATATACATTTCTTACTCGTATCACTCCAGATGTGGTTAGTATTATCCCAGAAATGTAAACGTCTGCTCATTTGATTTGGCTTCATCAGTTCTGCTACAACTAGTTAACCTGATTGTAGGGAACGTCTGCTCGGAACTGACAGATCAGGCAAAGCACAAGCCTGTGAGCTCAGCAGCCCGAAGCACGCCTTTAGCAAAAGCATCTCTGTGAAGTGACTGACATTAAATGACATTATACGGTAAAAACCCCATGGCAGACTACATGACTAGCCATCATAAGGACTTTTTAATTTAAAAATAGCTAAACCAATATGTATCCCAAAGATATGTATTTAGCAGGGAAAATATTCTCCGCTCAGAAGGATTGGTATAGTACTTAGTTTATGGTCTAATATACACAAAGAAAAGAAACATTCACAGTTATTTGGGCTCATGAGTTCTCCTTCCAATGAACTGTGCACTTTCCAGCAGTCCCTGCTGGGCTGACAAGTAAAAACCTAATAGCATGGGTAGTAAGGGTACTAGAGGGACCCAACAGTAAAGGTACATGTGTAGCAGAAATACTTTCTCCTTCCCACAAACAAAAACCAGGAGTTGCCAGTGCCAGTCCTGAGAACACTTCCCAGAGCTGTGCTCCAGACTGAACCAAGGCCCCTTTGGGAAAAGACCGTGAAACTTCCATCCGCATTTTCAGAACACAAGTTTCAGTTAAAGTAAATGTATATCCCAGTCAGCTCCAGGAGTTACACATATCTAACTTGCTAGCCTCAAGAAGTTAATAAACCAGGGTGCCACCATAATGCCTCTGTAATGAGAATCGTGGAAAAAGCAAAGGGCACCGTCCTCCCCACAAACCTGTGGTAACCCATGTGAAGTCCTAAAGAGTAAAACAGAAAAGTTGCAGCTCTTTTTTTGTTTGTTTGTCTTGTGGTTTTCTTTTTTTTGTTGTTGTTGTTTGTTTGTTTTTAGTGTTTAACTGGGCATTAACATTTGAACTTCTTTTTCTTCTTTATGCAGCATTTCACCACTGTTGTTTTGTTTCTTCTAAACAAAGAAAAGTCCAGCTGCAGTTTGGGAACGAGCCAGGTTACTTCAGGGCTGCTTCTGGATACTGCAAGAATATCTGTGCAACTGCTTAAATGTTCAGAATCTGCCGGTTCCACGACTTGAATACAAATAAATACCACAGGGAAAAAAGAAAAGAAAAGAAAAAAAAAACAAGAGTAACAAATGCCTTCTCCAATAGCTTCTGCAGTTTTCAGAGGCTCTCCAAGAGCTTATGTAGTCCTGTAAGCATTCCAAACATTCCTGGTATTTATCATAATACAGCAGACTGGTATTTCATCCCACCCCATTTTCTGTCTATGACCTCAGAAAGGTATGAGAAAGCCCTCACAAAACTGCCTCAAGAGAATATCTGCTCAGAAGCATCAATCAGAACAGTTCATACCTATTTATGATAGCTGTTTTGAATCATATCCCATGTAAAAATATATATATATACTTCAGCATGCTTGACCTTACATGTCTTCAGCTGATGTCTTATATAAATAATGTCAACACATGGAATCTGCAAAATTCATGTTCTCTTCCACTGGTTCCCTCATCCAGCATCCAGTTCCCAGAATTCAAATCTCATTATCTGTGGATATTTTATCACAGCAAGGGCCAGCAAAACAGCGCAATTAGGTCCAAAGCCTATGAGTGCAGCATATAGAAGACAAAGGCATCTGATTTACTATTACAGCCTTACAAATGTTTTTCGCTGCAACCTTGGCAGACGAATTGAGGACTGAACCCAAGATCTCCAGCAGGGCTGTAGGAATAATTGATTTTTCAGTTCAGTAGCCAAACTGGAAAAGAAAATTGTTTACAATGACCCAAAATGTTTTTAGCTGTTTTTCTCATTACAATGAAGCATCGGGTGAGGACGTGCTGCTTCTCCTTCGGCCAGCAGCCTGGCCACGAGGATTTTCAGCCAACACACAGGTAGCCTGTATTGAACTCTCTGAGTCCTCTCTCTGCCCACCCCCAGAAGAAGGGCTCTCACCATGATTCTGTAACAGATTTGGAAGGAAGTTGCTCTCGTTCTCTCAGTGCTCCGGTTTCCATGGACTACTTCCCCACCCATGAGAAGAGAACCGGGTGCCCCCCCCCCAACACACGAGATCTGTCCCAGCCACCAGGTGATTGCGTTGTGCTTGGCACTCAAGTGCTCTGCATCAGGTGAATCATGAACAGTAGGGCTGTCTGCCCCGGCCGAACACATGCAACGGTTGGGATGTTTCCCTGAGGGCGGAGGAACGGTTTCAAATCCCCTTACACTGAACGTCTCTTTCCCGAATTAAAACTCAGATTTCTATTGTCTGGGACCGAGGTCAGCAATGGACGCCTGCAGAGAGCTGTATGAACAGGGAAAGCGCGTACTTTGTACTTGTATATCTCTAAAACATCCTTGTAGACACCAGCAACTGCCTAACACTCTTTCTTTCTTATTTAGTAGTCTCTGATGGATACTTATTCCAGTCTTAACTATGTCTGTGTGCGTCAGTTATTTGCAAACTTACCATTAGCCACCAACCACAAGGGCAGCCTTCCTTCCCTGGACTTTGATGTAGCCACTAAAAAGAAAAGCAAATCAAAACCTTTCAAAATTTGACTAAAATTTCTGATTACTTCCAGGTAACCAACAGTGACATTTTTCAGCTTTTGGAAAACCAGACGGCACACTTAGCTTAAATTGTACCTGTGCAGCTGGAGCTGCAGCAGACCCAGCTCTTCAGGGGGTTGGTCCAGACAGGAATTCTGTTTGCAGTCACCAGCCAGTCCCTGGCACACGTGCGAGCACCAGCTTCCCAGGAACTATCACAGAGGCTGCCATCAGAGCAGAGCAAGGATGTTTGGCAGGCAGGCAGGCTGGTAAAAACCAGAACGAAGGTGCCATTAACAGGGAACGGCTTTTTCTTGCTGCACTCAGATATGCTGACGTCAACAGCTGAAGTGCCTGCTCTTCCTTGGGTGTTAGTCATATCGTTCAACTGAATATAGCAAAAGATTAGTAAAAACTACAGAATAAAATTATCTCTGTTTTGAATTAGAAACACTAAAGATGTAAATTCTTCCTTATAATATATTTGTTGAGAAATATAATTACCTAAGAAATAGAAATGTTTTGCAAAATGTTGGAATATGCTCATTCAACTATTTCCTTAAAGTAATTGGGTTAGAAATCCCTAGTTTCCTTTTATAAACAAAGTCATAAAATACCTTAAAAATCTTGCAGGAAATTCAAGAAAATTTATGCAATAAGGTATGAAAAAGTAAATCTCTGTTATGGTCATAGATACGTCCCAAACACGTGTATTTTAATTAATCCCATTAATTTTTACAGGATTACTTGCTTGTATAAACTCAAAAGAAAGCAGCTTTCTGAACAGAAACAAAATTTTGAGCTTCAAAGTATGTCTTTCATAATAACACTGAAAAATACAAAACATTTATTGCTGCATGGAAAGCTTGATTTGTTTTTCTCATATATATTTTCACAGCAGTGTCAGCAACTGATAACATTATGTACACTAGGCAAGTACTACGCTATGCAGGACATGAAATAATTATTCATTTTATTGTAGGCTTATTGAGGTAGCTACATTTGAGCTTGAAGTTAATATGACAATCACGGAAACAGTATTTTAAGCTTTTATAACTTTAATATAATAGTTCCTTCCATTTGTATATCTAAGATAATAGTAGGCTCCAAATATTTAAAAATAAAAAATAAAAAACTCACTTCTGGCACTGAATTATACTAGGAGCAGAAAAAAAAAAAAAAAAAACAATGTGTATTCCTTAATTTTTCTTATAATGAAATTCTTATCCTTTACTTTCAAAGCTTAGTTTAAACTAAGATTTATTAGTCCCTTAACATTAATTACATTAATCATATCTGAAAGCATTCACCATCCTCTAGGTTCCTGCGTTACCTTACACAGAGACATTCGGCTCCAAAGCAAAACATTGACTCCAATATGGCCATTCACTAAACCAGGGTCATCTGAAAGCCTGGATGCTTCCTCAAGCTCAATGTCATTCCAAAGGGTACTGCCCAAAGGCCTATCATTTTTAGAAGGTAATATACGAGGTTACAGGAAGTATTTCCATGTGTTGTTGTACCTTGCAGGTCAGGTTTTCTAAATGCTACGGTTTCTCCTCTTAGTTAGACATGCCATTGCATCTGAATATTTATCAGCACTCAAGAGTTTAAGAACAATTAACACATCCTAAAGGAACAACGGGTATTTAGTTTCTTGTGTTCTCCTCATTTTTAATTTTTTCTCACATTTACTAGGCTCAGTGCACTCATTAACATTCATTTCAACCTGATTAGCAAATACTCCAGAATTTTTGGTCAATCAAATAATTACTTGTACTTCATAAATATGTTTTCACAGATACAGAGGTTTTAACGATTACACCCTGCCACTAGATAAAAGAAGATTGTCCCAAGTAGGAAAGTGTAAGAGTTTAGTTAAAGTGTGTTGCAAGGTATTTGTGTGTTTTAAAAATAGTCTTCCTTTCTTTTGGTTCAACGGACGCCATAAAGAAATTCAGGACTTAGACTGAAGGCTCAATTTTTTCTTCAATGGCATATTCACAAGAATACACATGCACAACCTCACACAGCACAGTTTAGTTAACTAGACTTTAACATCTCGGTAGTTTGTGCATGCTGTGATAAGCGTGTGCTATATCTGTAACGCATAAAATTACTTCTGTGTAGGGGTTCAAATTATCAAATGAATTCATTGCATCTTCTTCCTAAAAATAACACAAATCACGGCACAATCATTATACGTCCAGCCGAACGAATCCTTTTTCAAGTTTTTTTTCCATGCTGCCTCCAAAACCCATATATTACAATCTAAAAAAAATTCTAACAGACAACATGCTATGAAACCAAGACTGCTATTTAAAACAACTATGAGTAGGTTTTACGAATATATATATGTATATATATATATACGCACACATACATGCTTGTAAAAAAGCTAACAACAAAAAAAGGCAAATGCTTTGCATTTGTTTTTTCTTGGTAAATACGCTTCCCAGCACTACAAATACTGATAACAAACTAACATCTCCCGGTGTAACGAAAGAGAAACGTGTTCAAAGCTGCAGGAAAGTGGCAGCATCATGTATCAAGAAAAACATCTAACAGCACGGGTAACAACAACTACCTGGCCTGTCATCTGTAATTAGGCACTGGGAATCATAGTACATGTTTTTCTTCGCACCGAAGTGTGTACACTGTTTTTCTTGTTGAACAACAACAACAAAAATCCCACCACTCGTGCGGTTTACCCCTCATCAAGCAGCAGAGCTGTTTCTAGGGAGCAGACGGAGCGGGGGCATTGCTGCCGCTGGCCGCGGGGCTCGTGCTGCGCTCGGACGCTGGCACTGACTGCAGCTGGCCCAGGCCTGGGCAGCAGAGAGGGGCCCGAGCGCTGAGCCCCCACGAGCAGCAGCACGGCGCAGCGTGCGACCTGGGCTGGGAACGGACTCACGGGCAAGGCAGGTGCTGGACCTGCTCCTGGGGAACAGCTTTCAGGGCAATCAGACTGCCGTGTACACTTTAAACCTCAGCAATCTCTGCGGGCTGCTCGGATCCTGTAGGATTATTTGGCAATCCCTCGGTATTTCTCTATTTCTGCAACGCAAACATCACAAGGGCATGAGGAGGAAGGGTGGAGAAACGCAGCCAGAGCTGCCCCTGCACCCAGCCAGCCTGCAAAAGGCACCCCCGCGACGTCAGGCACAAATCAACATCAGGTCTGGGTGTGCAAAGAGCACCAGGCCAGGCATCAGCACTGAATATCGAACCTGCAGCAGTGCAACAAGATACCAGAAATGTACCGGAGAAGCTTTTTCACGTCCAGACATCAGCTCTGAGACGTGCCACCGCCGCCAGCCTGGCTCCCCTGAGGGAAGGAAGAAGGCTGCCTGCAAACAGTGAGGGAAAAAATACTGTTCCTTCAGCCTGCAAGGGAATCTGCATTTCCAACAAAGATTTTTTTCTAGTCCTCCTTAAAGACAAAGTTTAAATTATTTGAAGATGGGTATATACAACCTCTACAGCAGCTATATTGCAGCAACAAAAGCTGAGACTAATTTTGGGACAGCTCAAGAAAGCTGAAATGTGTTTTAATGAAGAAACCAGTCTCTTCCCTTCAGGGCACTACTTGGCTGAGACCAAAAACCCACAGATAACAGATGGTCAGCAATTTCATAATAACCTGGCAGGCCTGACACTACCTACTGGGACAGGATCTGTGGCAGAAAGATAAAAATGGCACTGCATAATGATGGGAGAGGGCTGAACGTTCACAGACGCTTACGGAGCGACTAATTAGGTCTTACACTATCAAAACACTTGAAAGTGAAGTCTTTTTGGACCCTAGGCATACAGGCAGACCTACACAAACAAACAAAGATGATTTAAGCATGTACCAGAAATTATTCAGACCTCACAGATTTGACAGCAGTAGGGACCAACAGCATAAGCAGCATAAATAATATTCATATAAGGCTCGTTACAAAGCTAAAATAAAGCCAGGCATTCCTAATAATATGGCAGATTTTTAAAAGAATGCACCAGTTTCTTTGCCTTTTAAGATAAGAAGCCAGAAATAACTGCCTGGCCATAAATGCAGAAAGCAATGGTGAAAAGAAGGAAAGGCAAGGTAAGCAAGCTGGGAAGCATACAAAACAGGAAGAAAGTAGACAAAGCAGCCAAACTGGAGTTAAAATAATGTCAGGACTAGGACAGTAATAAGTGCTATCAATTTTGCAGAAGGCAAAATAAATTTCCTTGCCCTAGCAGCTTAATTTTCTTCAGAAGCCTGAAAGCGAGCAAGGCTGGGCGAGAGGCCATTCACCATGCACTCCCACCGCACCGAGCCGGGCAGTGCAGCAGCAGCTGGGCTCCTTTGGGTGTCTCTGATTATATTTGGCTGCTCACCATGACCGCTGCATCATGCACAGCATGGATACTTTTTTTTTGCCCCAAACTGAGACTTTCTCACATGTTCTGCATGGTGTCATATTTCTCATCTCGAGCCCTTGGCAATCCTAGCCTTTGAGAGTTGTTGTTGTTGTTTAAATTTTTCCATGGGGTACAGCACAGAGAGACCTTGTGCATTAACATCTCAGCCAGAGCCAGGAAAGGTAGGGGCAGCTCTGATCCTGCCAGGCTCAGTGTCTGGGCAGGCACAGTTATCAAGAAGTTTTTAGCTAACAGTTAACAAGACAGTTCAAGCCAAGCCCCCTCTGAGTTGATAGCTGTTGCCCCATCTGGCTTTCCTGGGCTGCTTTGGGTGCCAGCCCCCACCACAGATGTCCCGAGCAGCTGGGCGCTGTATCAGACCCTTGCCCACAGCCCCCAGCTCCCATGGAGGCGCTGCCACTGGTGTGGGAGCGAGTACGGAAGAGCTGAGAAACAAGCAACATCGGCAGACATGAATTAAATAACTGCGTGATGCAGTTTGAGAGTCCAAAACCACTCTCTGCAAAGTGGTGCTTAAATCACAGCCCTGCATCCTAGCAGCCAGGCTCGCCTCTGCTGGGGAGCTGCCTCTCCTCCTCCGTAATATAACAGACTAATGGCGAGAGCAGTTGCACAGAAGAGGGACGATAAAATAAAGCTGAGCCAACACTGAAGAAGAAATGTAATATTTATGAGACTACAGAGAGAGAAGATGGGAGCCTGGCTCCATACCAAGTTAGCATAGGCCACAGGGGTGGGGATGCCAGGGTGCTCCCCTCGAGGTGGGGCAGGAGGCTGAGAGCCACAGCCTGAGGACAAGACTGTGCCCACCTCTCCTGTTTGCACAGCAAGTGCTCTCAGCACTGGGCTGATGCAGAACAGTAACATCACATGCCCACGTATTTGTATATTTTATACACATATACAAGTTATATATGGGTATAATTAAAGAAAAAATGTAAAAATATATTAATAAAATTCTATTATATATATACACATATAAAAATTACATACTGCTTGGAATGAAGTGGATGATCGTCGTGCTGCTGGTGTATGGTGAATCCAGCACACCAGGCATCGGGGCTCAGCCCCAGATATGGAAACTTCCCAAGTCCTTCCCCTCGATGCCTGACGAAGGACTTGCTCCAGCACACAGCAGGAGCCCTGGGCACAGCTGGCAGCAGGCGCGAAACCCTCAGGAACTGAGAAGTGGCACAGGGACTGGGAGCCTCCAGCTCGGTACGTGCAGGAAGAGCAAACAGCACTTGCATGGCTCTGGCTGCTCCCTCACGCTTCCAAAGTGCGTTGTTGTAGCATTTAAGCGCCCAAAGCTCCTTTTCTTGGCACTTTCTTTTTCTTCTCCAGAAAATCATTGCTTCTCACAGTCTGCATAAGAACAAAGAAAACAAGGCTAAACTGAAACTCAAGTTTTTTCCTCCCCTGGCCAATTAAAAAATAGTTGGAAAACAAAGTTTCAGTCCTACTGGACCTCAGCATTGGGGGGTTTGTTTCTTCACCTGTGAGGTTGGGCCTCAGAAATTGATTGAGAATCCCAAACTCCTACATTCAGCTTTACTCTTAGCCCTAAAAACAATTGCTCCTCTCCGTTTTCTGTTCTTTGCCCAAGGCTCCTAAAACATCGTGTGGGGATTTGGGAGCCCCATTTGAAACAAATTGTTTTAATTAAAATAGTAATTTTCAGCCCCAAGAGATGTAAACTATTAAAGAGTTGCCAGGAGGGAGATACACTAATGGAGAGCAATGAGCAATTATAGGCAATCTGCTGCAGGTTCTCGGAGAAAAACACAGGGAAGCAGCGCAGCCACTTGCTGCCTGCCTATTTATCACTGCCGACAGCATTTAACGGCATACAGGTTTTCCTTCAATAAAGGCTCAGCAAGTGCACTTCATTTTCTTATGTGTCATCAAGTCATTTTGATATAAGAGGGGAGATCAGCAAGGGAAATGTAAGGAACAAATCTCCTTTCTCTTAAACAGCTCTTCAGCACCTGAAACAATAGGTGTGCAGGGCTTGCTGGAGGCAAACGCTGATGGGTTTGGTCATGTTGGTGAGCTCAGTCTCAGACAACCCTGTTGTCTCCCAGACGCTTCCTGACATTGCAAGAATATTCTTTTGGGACACACACGTTTTAAGGACCAATTAGAAACCTCAATCAAGATTATGTTTCAAATTTCAAAGGTAATGCTCAGGTGCATCCCCAGGAAGGTAAATGAGAGCAAAGGAAGAGGCGCTTTGTGGTTAAAATACTTTTTTTTTCCTTCCCAAATTACAACGTGGAAGAAAAAAAAAATATATATATATATATACATACACACACATATATAAACAACGCTCGCCAAGGCGATTGGCCCTGGTGCAGATGCGTGCTGCAGCAGAGCCGGGGACCGAGGCAGGCAGGGCTTTGTTCCTAGCACCGAGGCCCCTCAAGGCAGCCAAGGGAGCCATCAGGCCCCAGCAGCCCTCGTGAGGGAGGCTGAGGAGGTGCGAGTGGAGCCAGGAGTGTCCCTTCCACGGCCGTACAAAGGCAGCCCTTGAGGAGCACGGCAACCAGGACATGGCGCCTCAGTCAGAACACGGCGCCTCCCCTCCCCGCTCAGAACAGCTCGTCTACTGGCTGCCTACCTATAGCTAAACCGCCATGGCCTGCACAAGGCAGAAAGCTCTTTCTCTAGAAAGTCCGCGGCGACCCAGCCCGACTGGCTGCTCAGAAATGCGGCAGTTCAGGTCTCTGGTCACAGGGAGTGCCTGAGCCTGTTGCTGCCATCTGAGGGTGGCAGAGACACCGCGTGCGTGAGGTGCGAGCAGGGGGATGGCCTGATCAGCCTGGCGGCAGAGCTCCAGATGAAACAGGGGTCTTTTTAGAAATAACCGTATTTGTGGAAGTTTCAAATCTCTAAGTGTAAACGTGGGGTTTCACTACACACAGACAGATGTCCGCAGGTATACTTTCTCCTATAGGTAGATACATGCATGCATGTATGCCCTGACCCACTTCACAATTCCAGAATTTTATAGATTTACCATATTCAGCTAGTTTGAAGAAAAGCACCTTACTTTAGAAGCCAGGAAATCAAGTTTCCACTTTTAGATGTCTTAATCTCTCCTGAAATAATCCAGGACAACCTATAGCGGGAATCAGAGTAAAAATAAGTGAAAAATAATTTTTGATATGTGGATTTTTAGTGTAGGAAACAACTCGGTTTAATAGCAAAAAAGAAAACATATTAGCAAGCTTCCTGAAAACAGCTTTTCAAAAGAAAAACTCCACCTTTTTTACTGAAAATAACATGTTTTTCTACTCAGGAACCACAGAGCATCTGCCTCCGCCACCCACAGACACCACAGAGGAACATGTTACTCCGAGGATTTATTCATGTCAGCGCGGTGACCTACTAGAGATAGCATTGAGATGAAAAGTATTATTCTTTTTTATAATTCCCTTCTTGCTTGATTCATACCTCATTAAATCAAGAGGAACGTTAACCATACATTGGAATGTGTTGCATGAGTCCCTTTATTTTATTTTTCTGAAATGCAGGCATTTTTTATTAACAATGCGTCATTTGATTCTATTAGGTAAATAAACACCAGCGGATGACACAGTATGCACCTGTGGCTATACTGTAATAATTAAATAATATTAAATAGAAATATGAAAGAATTGCTGAAGAAATCGAGACTCTTAAAAGAATTCCAGTGAAGGATGTTCAAACAGACATTCCAGAAGGGCAAATAGATAAATTAGATTTTCCCTTAGCAATCTCTGTGACAACTGGAGAATACTAAATACAGAGCATAAGGGACGCGTTGCAGCAAAATGTTTTGCCTTATTTTTAATTTAAATGTAGTTATATAGATGAAGACCCTGGAGGCATCAACCATTGCCAATCAAAGCTTACATAAGGAGTAAGTCTTATACTGAAATCACCACTGCCCGGAATTGCTTAAGTCATCTGAGGATAAATTTTTTCACTGTAGACATATACAAAGTCTTTTTATTTTTTCTTACTCTCTCCCCCCCCTTTTTTTTTTGGGGGGGGGGGGGGGGGGGGGTGTGGTATTTTCGACAAACATATCTCTTTGGCAAAAAAAAAAAAATCCTTTGAAGCAGTCCAAATATCTTTTGAAGTTATAATAGAGAAGTAATTTTGTATTCATACACCCATTTTACCTCCCCTTTCCTAAAAAAAGGACATATAGCTTAGTGAAAAATTTATATAATGAAACAGGCTGACTCATCTCATGACATCAGAAGCATTCAAGCAAACAAAATTCCTCTAAAGTGAAAGTGTATGCATCTTTTTTGTAAGTCAAAGACACTGAACTGAAATACCGGAAAATCAAGTTTAATTATTTCAGATTAAGTGCTACAATCTGTAAATCAGAATACCACAACGTACATAATAACGTGCATGATACATTAATGGCCTGGTAAATAAATGATGGCTTTAAAGAGCCGTCCTCACTTAGCAACCTAATAGATTTATTAAAACTACGTTCATGTTTCTTTGCAAAGTCACAAAGGCTATTAAAAACTCATGGAAGTGCCACACAACGCATTAGTAGCACAATTTTAAAACTCTTCTTTGCCTCTCTCCAGTTCTATAAATGTATTTCTCTCCTTGACAATACTTCCTAAGTGTCAGAGATTTTCCCATGTACATCCTTCCAGAGCCCCAGAAAAACAAGAATGGCTGATCTTACTTGAAAACTAAAAGCTTAGAGGTAGTTCTCCATGGAACGATGGAAAATCCCACAGGTTCAAGAAAACAACTGGTAAATACAAGCTTCTTCTTCCATAAAATACAATTTGTTAAATACAAATATTCGCTAATGGAAAATATTTTACTGCTACACATACAAGACGGCTTGAACAGTAGTACAAAGTCAATAACAAAGCAATAAAAGCAGCAAAACGCATAGTGGGGCAGGTATAAATAAAAGGCATGTTTTGCTATTTTTGTATGGAAGAATTGCATCATTTCTCTTTATCCATCTACAGTGCAGAAAGTCACATCTGTACTCAAACTCTGCTTGACTCTGGCAAGTATCTCTTCTTATTCAACAATCCACAATTTTCTTCTACTCAAAAATCCCACCAAAAGACCAGCTAAAATTTTTTACCTGAGACGTCCATTTGAAAAACAGTGACAGGATATATATTTTTTTAATGGTTCCTCATTACTTTCATCACTTTTTATGTATACTTGATGTTCGGGAAGAAGGAGATAGTGATAGTCCTCCTGAAAAAAAAATTAAAAAAATAAAAAATGAAAAATGCAAATATATCAGGTAACAGAAATGCTTATAAATCTGAATTTATATTGGAAGCAAAAGTAAACTCACAAAGATGATTTATTGCCTCTTACAATGAATGTGACTATTAGGTGCTTAGATTTTATTAACCCAGGGAAAGAACATATTTTATGTTCAAATATTTAAGTACTCATAGAAAGTAAATGCAGAAATATTGTAAGTATTAAGCATTCAATTACTTCAAGCTATGTAAAAAATAATTTAAAAAATACTTTTCTGCCTGTATAACAATATATTGCCAAAAGAAATTTCTGCTTTATTGGAAAATCCAATGAGATTGTTGGCTTTATTCAGAGTCTAAATGAAGACATGTATGTGCATTTCTCATAGCCTTGGACAGGACAGAAGTTGAGATTTGAAGCACTGACCACAGGAGAGCTTCAGATACTGATAAAGAATGACTTAAACAGAAGTGCAGAATATCAAAATACCCACTCCAAGCAATGGTTTTCTCCAACATAAGCAGTTCTCGCCTACCTGCGTGCTAACCAACGCTCCTTTTCCAGCGAAGACTGTTCCCCACAGAAGCTTTTCCTGAAAATGCATTTCTGACACCTTGCAACAGCCCATTTGGGAATGGGCTTTAGAACAGCCACACAATTTTGTGGCAAAACTGTAATTTCTGCATTGCCCGTGTAACAGCCAACCAGAATCCAGAGTACCAGGTCATTCCACGAAGAGGAGGAGGAAGATACAGGAAAGTAAAAGATCACCTGTGCCTTCCCCAAAATGAGAAGAAGTGGCAGCTTAGACTTGACAGCTTGTACTAGTGCCGTGAAGATGAGAAGTAAAGTTTTGTTATGCTCACTAAAGTCACTGCCATCAAAGGTTCGTTCTTTCCTAATGGTTGCCAGGATGGCAGTGGAAGAGGAAAGTAGGTTTTAGACAACATGAGCTGCTTCAGTGAGTGTGTTAAAAATGAAATGAATAAAAATAGTCATAACACGCAAGTTCAGGCACTGCTCTGCAGAATGAAGTAGGAAATCCTACAAATGTACTCATTTAACATCTCCCAGTTTTCAGGCTGCCACAACTGTCAGGACAGGAAGAGTTTTCTTATTTTACTTGTAGAGTTCTGGTGCTGTTAAATTGTTTTCATTTTAGCTCAATCCAAAAACAACGTTAACAACAATAAAAATTCAGCTCTTCAAACTGTATTGATTTGCAAGATTATTCTGGAGGATGGGAGAGTATTCTTGTTGTTTTTACGTTATTTGAATTGATCAATATCTGCCTACTTAACTTAAATATCCAGCTACAATGCTACTTTATTTTTCAGAACTTCAATAACTAAAATGCTTTCATTTTGTAAGTTATAGCCCTGAAACTGATAGCGCTATTTCAAACATGGTCATCTCTTGCTTAAATCAAGTCAAATACATGCCTTAAGGGAAAACCAGCATTTCTCATGTGCCCCTGAAATCTGAATAATTCCCATTTCAATGGGAACGTTGATCTGCCTTCATTTCAAAGATGTGTATGCCTGCACGTGACACAGTACAAGGCTATGACTTGGATTTTTTTTGTAAACCCTACCCCAAAGAGTTAGCAATGAACCCCACCTATTATCAGCCCAGCAATACGTGGGCAGATTTCCATTCCCAGGAGTCAGCATGAGACACCTAGACCTGGACATACTGGAAAGACTCCAGTGGAAGGCCACCAAGATCGTCAAGGGACTGGAGCACCTTTCCTGTGAGGGGAGGCTGAGAGAGCTGGGGATAAACCCCTCCAAGCCTCTCCTTCTCCAGGCTGAGCAGTCCCGGCTCTCTCAGAGCATGCATAGAGAAATAACTAAATGTAATGGTTGTATCTCATAACCCTGCTAACAGACTTCTAGCCATGAGCTCAAGAGGAAAACAGTTTTAATTGCACAAGTTCAGCCCAACCGTGAGATAAAATATTGTAAAACTTTTATAAAGCTTGAAATTATCAGGGACACTGCTGCTTGGTAATGAAAGCAGCTGTGGAAATCCCACCATTTCCCCCTCCCCTTATTTCAGTTTTGAAATATGACCTCAGAAACCCCAAATGAACTCAAGAACGTGGAAGATTTGAGCAAGGTTTCTGTCATGTCTGCACCAAGAGCCTCGCCCTCTGCCAGTAACAAGCCAACCCAAACCACCAGTGGACAACATCACTGCGTCAGGCTCACACAGCAGATCAAAACTACTCAGATCAGATGTGAGAAGGGTAGGAAAAATGGGGCAACAGGTCTAATCCCCTTCCCACTGAGTTTCATAACGAATGGGGCATGCAACAGGCTGCCAGGCACCATGCTGGCAGCTCACAAGCGTGGAGCTCTGCTGAAGGTGCTGCCTGGGTCCGGGCTTGTAATTCAGAGACATGAACCTTAGATTTTATGCTCACCTTCCTATTAAATGACAAGGGACACTTAACTCAGATTAATGCATGTTTATACATTTTAATTGTAGATTAAGGTGTTTCGTGGTTACATAAGAAATATCAGAAGCATATTAACTTATGTTAGTTTTAACAACAAAAAAAAGCTACTGCAAATTTGCAATTATTCTGCAATTAGATGGAAATTACTTTCCATGCTAATTGCTCTGACAGGTGCCTAATAGCTTCTCTAAATAGGGGTTGAAATTTTACCCATGGGTATTCTCAATTACTTTGCTTGACCACCTTTTACCTCTCCTTAAAGCAATGAAAATATTCAGCACCAACGAGAAGTTTCTGTCCTGCTGGGTCCTTCTCCCCCACGAACAGCTCTGCTCCTGCACAGCCCCCAGCCCTGCACCCCACTCCAGGGGAAGCCTTCCTGCCCCTGGTAGTGCTAGAAGCCTCCTAAAAGTCCCTAAAAGTTTTTCCAGGTTTGTTCCTGAAGAAACAATGGTGAAAAATTCAGCAGATTTTTTTTTTTTTTTTTTTTTTTAAAGCAAAGAGGAGCCTTCACCACGGCTGGCACATGCTGCAGCCCTCCCTGCAATTGCACAAGCATAGCTAACACTTAATGAGACGTCCCACACATACCCCAGATACAAATGATCTCAGTCCGAGTACAGATAAACAAATAACAACCTATTCCTGCATGTTATTTATCTCCATTACTTCAAAGACTCTCCTTAATAGGCAACCCCACAGTGAGAGGAAGGAATACTCTTGTATTTCTGAAGGATCCTAGCCACTAATTTAAAAGACTATTGGAGCTAATTGGCTGTAGAAATGATGATAAATCTGACACCGGTGGGAAAAGTTGCCAACACAGCTGACGTGTGCATGAAATGTGACTTTACCCCCTGACAGGTATTGCCATGGGTATATCTAGGCCAGGACAGAACCGTTCCCCACCCTTCCTGCCAGAGCCACACACTGCCTGCTTTGGGGCCTGGGCAGGCCTCAGGACAAACTGCAAGGCTGAGTCGTCAGACTACAGCGAAAGCACCTTTCCTGGCTGAAGGCAGAGTGCAACCAAATGGGACAAAATGCGTGTAGTTTCCATGCCATCAGAGAGGGAGAACAGAAAGAAGCTGTTGTAAACTTGCGACAAACGTTACAGGAGAGGCACCAGCTAGCTGCGGAGCCAAAGCTTCTCACTGCTGCTCTTCAATGAAAACCTTCCAATATTTGTTAAATTATTTTTTCCTGAGGACTTCACCACTACAGCCCTCTTCAAATTGAAATTTCATTTATACACTGTAATATAACCCCCATATGTTTACCATAGTCTCACTGGGAAAATGCTTTCCCAACTTGTTTGCAAACACTATAATACCGAAAAACAAATGCCAACTCTTGCATTCAAATGAGAGCATTGCCTGTAAAATTGTGACCTTTGTTTTATATATAGACATTCACAGCTGTTAACCAAGATTATCTATACATCCCAAGGTGTATTTCATCTGAAATGCAAAGTTTTTCTTTATCGCACATATGGTTGGCTGGGAATGGGTTTGTTTCCCTGTGACTGAAAGCTATTTGCTTGACTTTCAGACATTTAAAGGTGATTTACAATCTCTGCATTCACATCATGGACAGATAAACAGAAAGACTATAATGTGTGTGACCATTATCCTCAACATCTGTTTTATCCTGAAAATAATTCTATATAAAATAAATTATATCTTAATTATTAGGACTGGCCTAACTTTATTTTTCAGTGGTGTTTACTTTCAGTCTTTTGTATCTGGCTCTACAGATACACCAGTCGGTCGCTTCAGAAGACACAGTACAGCAAGTCCTCTATTACACATCGCAATATTTTAAAGGGAAGTCAGACATTGACCTCTATTCTCTTACAGCAAGTGTTGATTTTATGGATAATTTGACCAGTGAAATTCAATGCAGTGTGCATCTCCCCTGCAATTAGGCAGGCGATAGTAGCTCGGCAGCATGCAGGCACTAATTTTAATGTAGCCATCTACCACAGGGAAGGTACGCCACAGCTTTCAGCGTGCGTTGTGTGCTGAATCCTACGCCATCGAGACCTCATCCCCCAAGGGAGCTCGCCCTGAGCAGCCCAGGCGAGGCAGGCTGTGCTTTGCCAGCTGCAGGCACTCAGTTGTGCTGATGCACCGCACGCAGCCGTCTGGGAGCGGGGTGGGATAGCTCACAGACCCACACCTCTCCGACCCAGTTCCTTAAGCAGGGCACTATTCAGCACACCGGGTAGAAGAGAGGCATTGCTTCACTGCTGGACAGTCACTGTACAGCAAGAATACTTGTAAAAAAAAGAATTGACCTCAACTTATTAACTTCTGGGGGGTGTTGGGTCAAGGGGATGTGGAAGGTAATAGAAAAACGTCCTTGAATCTGTGACCCTGCCTGACTTCCTTGAAGCACATCTTGTGTTTGAAGTAATTCAGACTTGCTTCAGCACTTCTGTAATTATACTATCTATCATTAATTACAGTGTTTTAAGAAAGCACTCAAGTGACATTTCGGATGACACAAAATGTTTTTCTTTTCAGAACATACACACAGCGGGCAAAGATCATTACCAGTATTCCACTAATTTGTGCAACTAAGGTGTCTGAAAAGAAACCCATACCACATCCTTTATTTTAAACATACCTGAAATAAACAACTTTGTCCATCTTGCATCTTTTGTTATTTGGAGAACTGCCTTGCTTTGCTGTTCTGCCTGGATGTATTCTTACTAGCTTGGTCTTAACACCATGCAAATGTAACTGCACTACGGCTGCACAACTCGGTGCAATTGCACTGAGTTCAGAATATTTTGTTTCCAATTTCCTCCTCTCAGCCTTGTTTATGCTTTGGGTATTAGTATTCAGAAGCTGAGCAGTCTTGCCAAGCTTACTCCAGGGACTTCTAATGGCTCTGAAGCCTGCTCTTTGTTCCTAACACATTAATAGACGAGCTCTGCAAAGCAGTCGTTTATAGCTTGTCTTCTCCTCAACATTAACTAAAGATGCAGCTCAAAACTTTGCTTCTAGCCCAGCTCTCCTATACACCAAAGTAGGTTATAGCTGTTTAAAAAGCAACTAACATGAACACTCTTGAAAACACTGTGCAGCCCAACCCCAGCTATTATCCCACCTCCCCTGGTGGGCTGTACAGATGACGCCACTTTCCACAGCGCTGCTACTGGAGCCTGCCTGGCAGAATTAAATGTGTGCCTAAGGGACTGCAGTGCACATGCCATAAGCTTGCGAAGAGAAAATGAAGAACAAGAGCTGTTGGCTCTTGTGGTAGTGAAGTGATGGCAATGCAGCAGATGGGAGCTCTCACCACCCTGAGATGCTCGACACTGCTGGGCAGGGATGCTGCACGTCAGAGCTGGCTTCGCTCCTGCTAGGCAAGCTTGAAGAGTACTTTCCTGCAACGATGAGCCTGTGTTGGGCAATAACTGAAGTCTCCTTTCTTAAAGCTCGTTGCAGTCTCGTTTGTTCAGATATTTTGTCTAGACTCCAACGTCCATGACTGCTAACTGTTTCTTACCGCCTTCTGTGGAGTGCTCAAGTCCAGGGAAGTGTCCAGTTTCCAGATGAATCAAGTCTCCCTCCTCTCTCTTTCCTTTCCCTCCTGCTTTACAGTGTGGTTAATTGCTAAAGCTACCTGTCAATTTCCCAGGTTGCAAATCAGCTTCAAAAGCTTCCAAAGACTTATTTTACTACTTCATCTATCATTTTGCATTTGTATCAGCATTTCCACCTACATTCAAGGCTGGTTTTCTCATGTTCTCTTTTAAAGTTTCTTTCAACAAGTATAGCATTTCTATCATCTACTGAGCAGACGAATTGATGCAAACATCCTGTGATTCACTAAGCAGTGCTGGAAGATCAAGAGCACAAAAGTTATCAGAAGAAGGAGGGAGGAAAGGAGAGAGCTGTGTAATGTCGTGGTCCTAGATTGTGCCATTTTTCATGTGAGAAAGTTAGCAGCAGCTGGAAATTCAACCTCTTGTGCACACCAAACCATTCATTCAGTGTTTTGAAATGGAACAATATACATCAAAAAAGGGAGAACCATAGAAATGAGATCTGCTTGAAATGTTCATTATTTTTGAAGAGTAATTTTGACATTTTTCCATATGCCTCCCATATACAATAGTGTGTTATTAATTAAAGCAAACAGTGTCTTAAAAGTAAGAAGCACCATATGCACACACATTTCAATGCACACAAAAAATATCTTCTATATGAGAGAAAGCTCTGAAAGCTCCCATTTCATTTAGGCTTTGAATCTGAGAAAACCAAATGACTCTTCAGGCATCAACCAGCATTTTGCTTTTAGTCTCCCTTACATGTATTTTTATATACAAAAAAATGAGATTTGTAGCTTAACTGAGAGAGAAACCTAGTAAAGAGAGATTATGGAATTTACTTTAAAAAAAAAAAAAACCTCTCACTTGAACACAAACTGTCAAGCCAGTTTCCATTTAAAAAAAATGCACTACATATAATGTAATACTCTCATAACAGCACTCATGTTTTCTAAAAAATAATATTGATCAAGACCCACGCAATGAATTCCTGCATGATAGCATGATGTTCTGATATCACGCAAGGCAGAGAGCATCACTCCAACAATTCCTACAGTCCCAGCATAGAGGCCTACAAAACTAAAGTGGTTTGTGTGTAAATATGGGCTACATAATTCTATTAAATTATATGAAATAGACTATATTATATCATAAGAATTATGACTGATAACCAACTTGAAAATGTCGTCTATGACAGTATAGAAATATTGAAATGTACAGCAAATATTACCATTAAAAAACATTGAAAGGTAACTACCTATTTCTGTGCTTACAAAGAAATAAAGGTGAGAAAGAAGACTTTGGAAGTAGGAAAATCAGTTGTAACTCAAAAATTTATAGAAAGGCAGAGCTTTAAATGAGGAAGATTGTGACATTGGTTAAGGATAATAACGTCTTCAGCTCTCAGTCAAGATGGAAACTCTAGGATGATCATAATCTGATTCACAAAAAGAAAATTTAAACTTTCCGCGTAAATTTAACAGAAATCAGAATTACACTGAAAAATAAATTCATGTCAGATGCAAATTAAACCAAGAACATTAATGCAAAAATTAGAGGAGTTGAGGAACTTGCTGTGATGTATTCAAACTTATCATGTTGTTTAAGAAGAACAGTCTTGTAGGAGTCTCAAAGAGTAAATAACACAGTGAAGTATCATTACAGTAAAGCTAATTTAATGCTACGGTACAGTATATCCAGTCTGACTTGTAAGTCTCCTTTTGTACTTCCTAATAGCTACTTAACTGGAAACAAGCAAAAGGATGTTACTATCACATGTTCTAATAGCACCTAGAAACCTGTGTCACTACAGGAACTTTTACTCAAATTTTGCAAAAAATTGCTGCATTGAAGAAGAAAATATTTTCTTCGATTCCACCACAACCATTAAAACACAATATTTTTGCTTCTGCTGATACATACGTATTAAAGCACTCCTGATCTAGCAAAATTATCCTCTTAAACATACACAGAATTACCTAAGCCTGCCTTCAGTTATTCAGGCAGGACTGATATTTTCAGGGAAGAGATTCAGTGACAGAGGCCAAACAATTACATATGCACATAAATAGAATCTAGATTTCATTGGAAAGGTGTCCAAAAGCAGTTTCTGTATAAGTCCTGATAGACCTGAGGTTTTTCTAGAATATTATCCTTTCTTTGAAAGTAGCCTTTAGCCAACATGCATCACAGTAAGAACAAGAAGCACGTGCAGGGTTATGTTCCCTGGGTGACTTCCCCAATTTTGCAGAAACGTGCTTACCTCCTTCCCGAAGCTGACTGTACTTTTTGCACTGTACCATGGTTGCAGTTCCCCCAGGTTAAGTATGAACCACAGGAGGAAGTACAGCCTTTTATGGTTCAGCCTCCCTGTCTTGGCTGCTTTGCTGGGCACCTCTTTATCCTGCTGTTGTGGAAGTGAGTGTCCTTTCTGTCGCCCCCACCCTTCTATCCTACCTCTTTGTCAAATTACACAGCTTTATGCACAAAATACCTGGTGTGTTCCATGCCAAACCAAGCATTAGCACAGCACATTATTCCTCCATACACAACAGCAGGAGTAAGAGAAGTGTTTATATTTTACAGAGCTAGCAAGCAATCCATTACCTGATTTTTTTCCTGTACAATTTGTCAAGTCTCTCAAATTAAGTTTTACATAAGGTTTTCAATTTTTGTACAGCAGACCAAACAGCTTGCCTGAAACATGGCTTTAATTAAAGTGCTCCAGCATCCCATCTCTGCACATGCAGGGTTCTTTCAGCAAAATATATAGGAGGGACTGGCCACGAGATCTGAGATAACGGTGACCTGCTGAAGGAAAAGAGTTACACAACCGCCAGCAAGGAATAAAAAAAAAACATAAAGCCAAGATACAAACATCAAAACTGAAATCCTTCTTCTGGTGGGTTCATCTTTTAACCCCCAAATAAATGAAACACTCTATTACAAGCATGGCACTTTGCATACAGTAGCTGCCTTTCCAAGTGCTGAAAGATGGAACAACTTGGACCATGACAGCAAATAAGGAGAGCATGATGCAGAATTGGCCCACTCCTGAGCAAGTCTCTGGACATCTGCTTCAGGCACAGAAAGCCCCAGATGTCAAAAAAAATAAAAAATCCAATAATTTCAACAGATCATACACAGACACATCAGTGATAAGACAGCCGTCAATACAATTGCTTAGATGCATTCTTTGCACAGACTAGTTAAAAAGCACCTCAAACTATTAAAAATGATTAAGAAAAGCTCCACAGCAACCTTAGAGCAGATCTGAGTGCTGCACCAGTCTCCCACCAGATGGGACGTGCTTTGGAGGCATCTAGCTCAGGCTGGAAAAAGGCTCTTCAGCAGCCAATCTGCATTTAAAGCAGTTCACATGTGTGCAACTCATGCAGAAATTCAGGTGAAGCTATGTAATTAATTTCATCTGAGAAAGAGACAAAAGTATTTAATCAGAACCTCAGAACGTCATTTAGGTTTAAAACAAATACTCTAAATATCCAAACCTAAACCATCTGCAAGTCAAATGACATTTATCTCAGTTAAAAAGAAGAGTTCTTTCCCATTAAAAGTAAGAACACGACATGAGTTTTGGTGAGAGAAAGTCCTTTGGCAACTGAATGACAGGGCCAGAACGGAAAAACAGAGTGGCCAATTCTTCACCTTCCATCACTGAAAGCAGCAAAGGGTCTGGCCAGTCCTCAAGTCTTAAAAAACAACCATTTAAGAGATTTATCTGAGCAGTACACTATAATTCAAAGCTGGAGAGTGTTAAGGGAAAGGCTGTGAAAACATATTGAGGGATTAGAAAGTAGGACCACAGAGAAAGATCTGCAGAGGTCAGTCTGTTTAGTTTATCAAAGAGAAGGTGAAAGGGGAACTTTGATCAAAGTTTAAGAACCCAAAAGGATAATGAAAATCTGCTATAGCAAGCACTTCAATCTGGAGATGACTATATATCAATTTCCAGGGGCTACAAGTGGAAAAGTGCCAGAATCACACAGGAAAAAAGAAGCTCTTGATCTAATGGTGTGGATAATTAATGACTGAAGAATATTACCGAAGGTTCTCACAGATGCTCTATTGCTGGAAGTCATTAACTCAGGACCGAGTGTTTCTCTACAAGGCATATCCCCGTTCAGTGTGAGTTTTTGGACCTGAATTATGTCAGAGAAATCCCGCAGCCTAGGTTGTGCTCTGCTCAAACTAGATGAACCCAGATGCAAAACGTGATGGATCCCAAAACAAGACAAAAAGATAACTTTGCATTAATGTTTTTTTCATAGACTTAGTACAGAGAAACACTGCAGTTACACAGTATTTCAAATAAAAAGTTGTGGTTATCCGTGCCGAGCACACCAACTTCCTTGCCACTTCTACAGGAGCCATATTCCTCCCTTCTGAATAGATCCAGCCTTGCTGATAGAAGCATCTGGTGAGAAATTCACGTGGCTCAGAAGCCATCTCTGCTGTTTCCAGAGGGTCGGCGACCAGATCTGGTCCAACCCAAACAACACAGACAATTACCGTGTTCGGAGACACGCAGGTTGCCAACATAAGCTCCTCTTCCAAGCAGAGGCTCCACCACCTGCTTCCTCGCCTTCTCCACCCCCCAAAACCACCTCTGCTGCACAAACGGGCTCGGCTGGCTGAGATGTGATATGGCTTACCGAGCAACGCTCCCAGCGGTGGCTGCACAATTGGCCATCACCAGCTCCATTCAACTCAAATTGCATTGCGCTTAATTGATTCATTAAGGTAATCACTACTGTCATATCGTGTGCTCATTACAAACAACAACAAATTATTCAGAATGTTTTCCCTTCTGAGCAACTGTATCAAATATATTAATCAAAAGTTGGTTGGCTGTTTCAGTCGCTCATTATCCACATGCCATTTATATAATAAAAAGCAAATGAACAAAACAACTTGCCATCAGTCGGCTATTTCATTTTTCCCTAATGAGCTCTAAAATTTGTAAATTAAACAAGCAGTGGTGCTCCTGATTTATATGAGAAGGGTTTTGACCAAAATATATATTTCATCCATGGGCAAATCTGTTTTATATCCAACAGTTTGTCAGTTTTAAAAAAACCTGCCAAAGGCTATTATTGAAGGCAGAAGGCAAAACTGGTATGGCAAAGCCAAAATTTTCACATTAGACACAAGAAAAAAAAAACATTCATGACTCATGCTGGCCATAACAAAACTAAGAGTGGAAAATGACCATACATGAACTCAACCTAAAATCAAAATGCACCCCTTGCCCAGAGAAGCACTTCATGCACCACACCCTATCAGGTAGGTTTAAAAATTAGCCCATAAATGATGTATTTATTTATTTATTTATGCTGTATCCTGAATCTGGTATCTTCCGTTGGCACAGGGGATGATTAAGATCTACAGAGTACATAACAAACAATGAAGCAGTGCCATAGCAGTTTAAATCAGAGCAGATGTGGGTAATTCCCATTATGTCTGCTCTGTGTTTCTGGCAGCTGATGTGCCACCATCCAGGTCTCCAATTGCGCGTCAGCCTTCTCGTTTAAAATCCACACAGGAGATTCAGCCAGATACCCACGGAAACATCTTCACTGACAGTGATTCCCCATATTCTGAAGATTAGCAAATTAAAAGAAACGTGTGAGTGACTATTCCCTCTAAAGAAGAAACATTAATTCTTCACAGAGTTAAGTCGATGCATTATTTATTTCTTGCCACAGTACTGCTTGTGTTTTCTCAAAATGGGATTCAGGGCAGGGATGCTCCTAAAAGCCCATCAGGATACCATAATTTGCTGCAGGTGTTCACTGTTTTACACAGCTTGTTTTACACCACCTTTAGATTAGTCAGAACAAGTTACCTTCGGTGCTAAGGGTGCCGTGCTTCGGTTCCTCGGGAAGGACCGGAATGCAAATTTCCAATTATCTTTGGCCTTGCAGATGAGAGAACCAACTGCGTTAACAAGCAAAGAACGTTGTATCACCTTGGGTAGACCAGCATACGTGGTTCTCGGAGTTTCTGAGGCTCTCCTGGAGCCTCCTTTTACTCCCCGGGAGTAAAGGAGTAAATATCCAGCAGCCTCCTGCTGCCAGTGTGCCTGCCGGGCCTGGCAGAGGTGCTTGTGGCCCTGCCGACACCAAGTAAAATAGCGTTCTCTGCATCCCTGCCCATGCAGGGAGACCTGCACTTGTGTGCCTTAAATGATGTTATGTTTCCATTTTCCCAATTTTTGAGGCAATCTACAGAGCAGCAGAGTTTGAGTGAGGGAGAGAAGTGTCAAGAGGGTGAGCGTGAGAGTATTGCAATAAAGAGGGATGAAATGAAGGATAAAGGAGATGGCCCGGTGTGATAGATTGGCTGTCCTATCGCCGATGATAGTTTTTCTACAAATCATCAGAGCTCCTGCCTTGAAGACGGATTGTCCAATTCGTCTTCGTGGGAGCAGCACCGAGACTCGGTGGGAATGGGAGAGGCGGCCGGGAGCAGCCTCGCCTGCAGCAAGGAGCCGGGAGGTGACAGCTCTGCCCCGGCAGCACCCGTGGTGTTTGCCAAACAGGGCCGGCAAATCGTTATCTGCTGCTACCATATCTCTCACATCTAATAAGCCCATCATTTGAGGGAAATTAATTATAGCAAGAACCGGGGCAATGCCAACAGCTAATCACATTAGTAACACCGCTAACGCACAGCGGTGTTTCTTTTTATGCTGGCTTGGAGCAGCAGCCTATTTACACAGCGCTGAGAACAGACTGGCTTGTAACTCAGCTAGTCCTATCTACGGCAATATTTCTTTGCCTTTTAAGACAATTTCTTGTTTTTCAGCGATATCTGTGAAGCAACAGATCTGAACTCTATTAACTCCACGCCTGACACGTTGTTTATAAAAGATTCTGAAGGCTCCATCCCTTCACATTGAGCGCTTCCTAGGAGAAATAAATACCCTCTATTTATTTATGAGCTGTAAGTCATATAATTATTATGAAGAAAAATAATCAAGCAATAAAGAATAATCTAACACTGTTTATATTGTTCAAAGCAAGAGAATAGCAAGTGCTCAAATCTTGTACCAAAGCTTTGTTTAAACATTCCTTTCCGTATATAACCAAAGACATCCTACCCTATGGCTGGGGTAGTACTGGACAATGCTACACAAAATACTAGGCGTCACACCATGGAAATACATATATATTTATAAACACTTGTGATTGTTTTTTTTCTGTTGTTTTGTGGTGTTTTGTTTGTTTGTTTTTACACAAATAGGGGAGTAAATAATGATCTTATAAATAAATATCTTTGTGTATGTAGAACATATTTAGGAGGAAGAGGCTGTTTGAACTCAGCAGCGTATCATCGTTCATCATAGCATGACACCATCGGAAATGTCTCAGTTATATTTTATATTTTTTACTTTGTGTTTGACTAACTAAATCATTTAATACATATATAGGCTTGTACATGCACAGGACCATTAATATCACAGAGCTCAAAGGTGGATTTAGCTCTATAACCTCTTTTCACAGAATCACAGAATGTTAGGGATTGGAAGGGACCTTGAAAGATCAACTAGTCTAATCCCCCTAGCTTTTTCAATACTAATCAGCTGGAGAAGTGTATAAAAACAGGGCAGGTACACACAGACACTGACTTAGGAAACCCTCTGGTCTTCTATATTTTGCAGCACAAGGATATTAAAAAAAAAAAAAAAAAAGTTACCTTGGACAAGCAGTGATTTAATGAAGAAATGCATCTGATGTTATGACAGTTCTGTAGTGTCCTTTTCTTATGTAGGATTGCAAATTAAGTAGCGGGTTCAGAGTCTCCGTGGCCCTTTCTTGAAGAAGAATGAAAGAAAAAAAATAAGAGTTTAATATGAGAATGAAGGAATTAGATTAACAAATATTATTTTAGTTCAAATTTTATTTTAGTTCAGGAAAAATAACTGAAACTTTGACTTACATTATAGGGATAATTTATACAATAAGGATAAAATAATGCATATGATTATCTCAGTCCATTCCTCTGCTCTTTGGCTTTGTTCCGGACTAACCTTAATCTAGTACTCACTCTGGGACAAACGCTGTCAGCAGCTCCACAGCTCACTCCAATTGTCTGGCCAAAATTTCTTGCGTAGCCTGCGATTACCAACCTTGGGGTGAAGAAACCTGCTACAGAGTGACCCTTAAGCGTCCAGATCAAAACATGGTTATACCAAGCCAAAGGCATACTATTTCCCTTTCATCCAGAAATACCCTTTAAGATTCAAAGTACTTTTTCAAATTCTAAAAGCTTTTGCTTCATCCATGTCCTGCCCCATTTCAATTGCATCCTTACCAACGTGCCTTGCACTGGGCAGGGGATGCTGTAGTCATGGGAAATGTGCCAGTTTCAGCTTTAAAGTTCCTTAGTTTCTTCTGAATTCTAGTTATTAACATTTTTTGAGAACAAAATACATTGTGTACAAAACCACAGAAGTTATCCCCACCTTGTCCCCCAGCAACAACCATGTTATTCTAACACCTCTGGCATGAGTCAAACCTCTTCTGCTCCAGGACTCTCCCGAGGTCATTGCTTCATGTCGCAGACATCCATTTCACATTTCTTCATTTGTCCTTTGTTTCCCAGCTGCAATATGGCCTGTTTGTGTTACTTTTTGCCTCTTTCATTTGTAGCTTGTTTGTTTAAAATTATTTATAGGTAGACAGATATGCTACACACACATCATTTCCATATGACTACACGTGGCTGTATTTCACGTAGTCTTTGTTTATTTTTTCCCTCTTTTCCACTTCTTCTGCTTCCACTTCTTGTCTCTGCTTTCTTGCACTGGTGTTTCATTTCCTCCCGATTCTCTCACAGTTTTCTCAAAAACGCTTTCCTCTTGAAGCTTCAATCCAAAAAAATAAAAAATAAAATAAAATAAAACGAGAAAGCAAGAGAAAAAAGACACTGCTCTGTGCAAAAGCTGAAAGGGAGAAGGGGCGTCCTGCTGCAATAAAATATACTATTTGCCATGGCTCTGTCCCTCTTCTACTTCACATGTTGTGGAATAGGAAGGTATATAAATGTAACAAAAATACTCCAAGTAGTCTTGTGGTTTGGTGAAAATTTGCAGGAGGTTTCTCGGTAGTCACCAAGCTGACAGCCCTGCTAGGAGCGGTCTTCACAGGCCCAGCACAGGAGGCCGCCCTGCTGTAATGACGCGTTTGGGTTGTGATAAACACACCAGATTCAGGACTACCGAGAGTAAATGTTCGACCTCCCGAAAAACACCAAGGCTGGCTGAGAGGAATAACATCTGTGACACAGTGGGAGGCAAGCTGCTCTTTGAGCTAGCACCGAGCAAAGGGCCACCACACACTTCTGCTTTCCCTCTTATTTCTCTCATTAGAGAGAACTTTACGGCCATCAGTGTTTATTAACCTATTATGTTAATAATAGTTTTTAGCAGGAGAGTTCTTGACTGACTTATGAGTCTGCTGTAACTAAAAACTGTGTTGTTTCAGTTCTGGAGACCGTTCTTTTCCCTGGTACTCTCAAAATGCGATGCTTTATTGTCAAGATAAACCTCACAGAAAGCTAACGAGAACAAAAAAATGCTTTTTAAAGAAGAAAGTCCAATAATTAACTTCTGACCACCACCAGCCTGGGCAGATTCATGGCAGTCTCTGCATCATTTGTACCTCCTTGTACCTTTCTCCTCAAAATTTTGAGTAGGTTAAAAGGGAAATTTAGTTCTTTGAAGGTTTTTAGATATCATTCGACAGAAGCAACCTGGAGACGTTTGACACCAGCGAGTTTTTTAAAGTTTCAGAAAGAATCAGCACTGTATTACCAGTCCTGTCGAGCAAGTCAATTACATGTTCAGTCCTGAGAAAGGAGCATGTCCTGTAAGTCATAACTCATCAGATAAAATACTCCTTCAGGATCAAAATGAAATTTAGACCTGGAAAGCACATTTGAAACCTCTCTCTTCAACAGGGCAAAGATTACCTGTGCGGCGCTATTATCTGAAACGAGAAATTAGTATCCTATCTTGCTCTCCTGAGGGACAATATTTCAAACAGCGAGCTCTTGAATAGGTTATTTTTGCCAAGAGAATAGCACGTCCAACAGAGAGGATGCTGCTCTGAGAACTGGGAGACCTGCACTGAGCCCTTTGCTCCGCACGTGTCCTTCCGCGTGCCTTTGACAAACCATTTGGACTGCTTCTCTCCGTGCTGCCACCTCGTTGCAAGGAGATGCGTGTTTGTCAACCAGGGCAGCTGCAGGACCCCACGGACAGGCAGGAGGACAGCTGTCCACGCTCACGGGTGAAAACTTATGGCAGGCTCTGAAGAAAACTGGGAAATGTTGTGACCAACTGCAAACAATGGGAGAAAAGAAACTCACATCATCAACCCCGGGCATTTTCCCAAAGGCAAAAGGAGCGGGACCATAACCAGAACTGCTGTGTAAAGCAGTGATACGGTCTCTTCTGAAGACAATCATTAATCTCTGGTCCACTGAGCGGTGACGGAGCCAGGCTCTGCAGCAGGAAGGTGGACAGCAAGGAGAGGCTGCCCCCTCGTTGCAGGGACCTGCACACCCTGCCTCCTGCCCTGCCAGTACCAGACACACAGGTGCCTCCTGAATTTGTGCTACCTGAGTTAAAGATCATTACTGAAGTCACTCTCTAAGGTACTGAGGTCAGCAAAGTCTAGGAAGAATCATGGCTACTGAACAAGACATCACTACTATAAAATGAATATTGCTGTAAGGCAGCAAAGAGTAAAATATTAAAATTGGCCATAAATTTGCAACTGCTAAATGCTATCTCGTTTCATTATGGATAAAATTTTCAGTTCGGTTTTTTTTTGAAGACTAAAGGCATACAGCTTCTGAACTTACCACAATCATCTGCAAACACATTCTGAACTCGGGCTGTGTCAGTAAATACCCACTGCAGTTCACAGCCAGTTCTGGAGTGCCAACAGTTGAAAGGATTTTCCTGATATTTGCATCCCAGGATCTACAGGCTCTCAATGCACTTTGTTCCAAAATGCTGCCTCTCACCCACCAATCTCCCCTGAATGTAACCACCTTGCTTCATGAAAAAATAAACCAGGAAAGGTGAGGTAGTAAGTCTGTTTTATCAAGCATGCAAGTTCAGTTTGTAGCATCTAAAATGGTAATAATCATCGTCATCATCCAGGAAGCAACACAACTGACATTTAAAAGACTTTGATGCTTAAGCCTGGGGGAAAAACAACATGGGGTTTCAGAAGGGGTACGGATGCTACTCTGTAAAATAAAGATTTTGAGACTTATAGGTCTTAATCCCAGAGAAAAAAAAAATGAAAATATTTCCCAGTATTTCTGACTTTTGTTCCTCCAGAAGAACAACAAAAAACAAACAAAAAAAATTAATGCTATTGAAGATGCAGCCTCGAAATGGTAGGAAACCTTAACAGCCATAATACATTTTGGCTACAAAACAGATTGTCTCCACAGTAGAATAGGATTTAAAACAAGCACATTTCATCAGTGGATTTAGCATGATGAATCAGGTAAACTGGAGGCTGAATCATCACTGTATCCCCAGGCATCTGCAGTGAAATAGAAAGGGAAGGGAAATAAAAAATAAGAGAGAAGCATCTAGAGGATGCTCAGAAAAATCACAGGTACAGACAATACTGAGTGGGGAAAAAAATCACACTGGTGTGGAATGTTTGCAGTATTATTTTTCTGAAACAGTAGGGAGCATTCATGAGTTATAAAGAGTCAAGGGGCTTCTGAGCCTTTCATAGCAAAGGCTAAACCCCACAGGGATCAGACCACCACAAAGCAGACTTGGGAAAAAAAATGGAAAGAGAGAAAGGAAATCTCTTTCCTTTAGAAAAGGCATTAGAGCAGGGGACACCATGCTCATCCTCAGCAGGGGACAGCATCTGCAGCTACCCAGCAGATGCTTTCATCGCATTTCTGGTATGCTTAGAAACAGCTCTGATGAAACATCCACTGGCAATGCCTTCTCCCGGTGTCCTCCCTCTGCTTCCAAAACATGGCTCTTCTGCCTGATTTTAGGGGGCAGAAGTAAGAAACCAGCCCTGCCAAGCCACGAGGCAGTCAGTGAACGCTGTTCTGCTGAGCAGACACTGCAGGGACATGAAAGCACACCCAGGGCTATCCATGTGTGGTGTCCTCAGGAGGACTTGTGTTTTGACAACAGAGACACCAAAACCCCCCACTGCACTAAGTGAAGCTGTGTGATTATCCAACCAAGGGTTTCCAGGTGTCGTCCTTGGAAACTTTCTTAAACCAGTTGTTTTAGATGTAATGCTGAACCCATCCTGAGCATCACATCAGAAGTGACTGCTGGCAACCAGGAAGCCTGTGGATAAACACCAGTTGGCTGTCGGGTATTAAACCTCTTTCACTTCTTGGTGTGGAGCTCCACGTGGAGCTACAACCTCCTTCTGTCTGTCAGCATGGACAACTGCGGTTATGCACACACAAACTTGAGGTCCCCACAGGGTTATAAGCAAGTTTCCATCACCACCAGCCACCACAACATGCTCCACATCACTTGAACCCCCTAAAAATGAACAGGTAGGAGAACCTTCGTACCTGGTCTGGGGTCAGACCAGAGCTGGCTGTGGACTTGAGAGTGCATCTCGGAGATGGTACGGTTGGAGCTTCCCTCCTACACATTTCAGCAAAGCAATAGACTAAGGCACATAGTTTTCATACAGTAAGTTGTTTTGACAATGCGTTATTAAGTGTGTACTGTAAAGCACTTTTATTTATTTGAAAAAACTGTTTTTCTTCTTGCCCTCTGAGATTCACCTTACACATCTCCACAGCCGCAGTCGGGCCGCACACCCAGGCCCCAGGGCTCCTTGCCAGCGCTGGAGGAAACCTGGGAAGCCTTCAGCACACCAAGTGTTCCCAGGGAGATTTGAAATGTCCGTCTCCAGAGTGTTGCCCATCACCCGCTTGTCGTCCATTCACACGGCTGCTCTGAATAAACGTCAGTTATCGTACAGCTTTTGTTCTGTCTTGATTTTGTTTTCCTGCTTCATCGCCAGAACAGACCACGAGCAGATCAGAAGACCAAGGAAGCTTTCTTCTGCTGCTGGCTGATCAAAGGCAGCACAGCGCTACCTGCACGCCAGCATTGCTCGCAGCCTTTTAACCTCTATCAGAGGTTAACCTGTACCAGCACAGCCCTCCTGCAGCGGGCAGAAAAGCGCCCAGAACCTGCTCTGCGCTCGGGGAACCCGCACGGCGGGGCCTTTTCCTTCCGTCCATGCAGAAACCATCTGCTGGCCGAGGAATGGTTAACTCCTATCGTAGAGGTTGGTTGCTTTCCTCCGGTAAACTTCAGAAATCACTTTCAAGCAATAATGTATCCTGCACATCTTACACGTTGTGAGGGTCAGAGGGAAGAGCTGGGTGGCGGCACGGCCCCCGGTAGATCTCCTTTCAGTTCTGACTCGCTTACGGAGTGCCTTGATTTTAACTTCAGTCATTTCAAATACTTGCTGTTGGAATTCATCACCTGCGTTTCAGATCTGCACGTCGTCAATTTATTGAAACTTTTGTGCCCAGAATAGAGCACACAGGACTTCCAAGGACCCTCTTTGGGAAGGACTACAGTTACTGCCCTGCCATTCACAGGCAGTCACGTTTACCTGCGCTCGTCCCCCGGAGAAGACAGAGCTCTGCCTTCAAAAGAGCCGGTCAGTGATTTCACAGATCCGACTGTCAAAGCACAGCTGCCGCTTGGCTTAAAACAAACAAAACGCAAGTTTGTGCCATTTGCATAACAGAGGGAAAGCAGGGAGAAAACTGGCTCAGATCTCATGTGTTTGAAGGCGGACTTCAGTGCGGCTCTGAAAACGTGGTCTGAGGTCGGAGCCTCGCTGAGAAAGCAAACCCAGCCGGAGCCCGAGGAGAGCCGGAGCCGTCCTCGGCCTGGGCACGGGGCGAGCGCCACCGGCTGCGGGAGGGACCGAGTCCTGGCTGCCACCAGCCGCACCGCGGAGGTGCCGGCGAGGCAGCACACGCACGCGGGCACGTCGGGTTAGTGCTTCCCCGTGAAGCCTTTCAGCCTTCAACCAAACGGCAGCTCATTAGCGATAGGTCATAACCACACGGCATTTAACTTCGGATTAAATATCACTCTCTCGGTGGGAAGCCGTGGCATTAACATGTGTCTTGTCGTGTATTTTACCTTCCTGTTACATCTGATTAATTAAACCTCCTTCTGAAACCTTTCCTTAGATTTGATGTGAAGTGAAAATCCATCTCAACGGGCAGAGGACAAGCCTCAGGAGAGAGACGGCAGTAGGAAAAATATTTCTTCCTTTTCCCCAGAGCTCCCTCCTTGCTTTACTTAGGCTGCAGGGAAACCCAGGGAAAGATTTTCTCTTGGTTGAACACACACCTTTCCTTCTCCTACAGACTTCACTGATGACAAAGTGAGTCCCTAAATTTACAGGTTTCTCTGCTTCCCATATTTGCCATTTCTTTTTACATTTTACAATAAATATTGTTCAGCTTGCTGACAGAATATTCCAAGTTCTTCAGTAAAACAAAATATTTTATCATTCTGCTAACGCAGAAGCACTAAAGCTCTCTCATGTTATGTTGAAAGCATTTTGACTAATATTTCCATGTTAGAAGCGCTGATTTTTCTCCTAGGAAGTTAGCAACATTATGGATGCAGTCGATGTCCACACACAACACAGTAAGTATCATATTTATCAAGTTCCAGCCTCAGATTTTGAGGTGCAATAGCATCTCTTTGAAAATCTGTTGAATGACACCAATGTATTTGTTATCATTATACCTATAGAATAAGATTTGCACATTCAGCAATAGCTGAAAGGAGTTTTCTTGAGCAGAAATAAATACTCCACAGGTTATCCAAAAGCACTTTGAGCTAGAGATGTTCACCTTCATGTTAGAGCGGTAAATGCAGGCAGCAAGGTCAAACTATGCCATGTGAGAGCAGAAAATACAAAAGAAGAAAAAAAGCATTTCAAACAAAAAGCAAAGCAAGGTCAGGAAGCCTGCAAACAGTCACCAGCCTCAGCTCACACAGATCCAGGCACAAACTGCTTCCACGTTCGTAGCTCACGGAGGCTACAGAGGCTCTGCCTCCACGCCACGCCAGCCCTTCAGGGAGGGTGCTCCTCGTGACATGCCCCGGGGACAGCCTGCCACAAGTTCGCTGCCTAATACACGCTGCTCTCCTCCTGACTGCAAAACACTGGTGCACAGATTCTGTATCTGGGGAGGAAAAGAAATCCACAAGAAAACATACATTCAAAAGTGGAAAAGAACTAGAAAGTGGAATGAAACTAGAGTATACAATATTTATTATCTGATAATATTGCTGTTATTGATATATAACTATATTCATATATTATTATATTAATTTTATGATGATAAAATTATTATGTGTATATACATATATGTATACATATATGTATAAATACCTTCACTAATACGTATTACTGCAGAGTATACAATATTTATCTGATAATATTGCTGTTATTAATACATAACTATATTATATAACTATATTAATTATATATTAATTATATTAATGTTATTATAATAAAATGTTATATGTATATATACATACACATATATATATATATAAATAAATACCTACACTAATATATATTACTGCACAAGCAAGGAGTCAGAACTGGCAGCTGGCACAAAATCCAAAAAATATCAGCCAAAATAATGCACACCACCTCTTCCAGCACAAATACTGCGTGGCAGCTCGCACACCCTCACAGCGTGGTGCAAGCCCTGCTTACCCGCAGAAGGCGTGACGCTGCTGGCGGTGCTGTTTTATCCCCCAGCAATCTTTAAAAAAAACTCCTCTCTGGGCACGTGTCAGCATGTGTGTGTGTCAGTCCTCATGTGCGGATGTAATTTAAGAGCAGGTGCCTCTGTGGTGGGTTTTAGAGGCAAACCCCAAGCACCATTTCCGCAGGCACAGCGGTGCCCTGCCCGTGGAAGTCCGGGATTTCACAGAGAGAAGAGCTTTATGGAAACCAAGGCTTTGTGGATTTTGTGAGGGGGCTTATTACTCCAGTAAACTGTCAAATGCAGGAGTATCACAGAGATAAAAGAGATTTCTAGGTTGTCAGAACGTTCTTTCAGGGTTTTTGAAATGGCTCCTTGAAGGAGCAAAGATGCGTTCATGGCTGAGTAGAGGAGGTAGGAGGGGATTTTCTCCCCAGTAATGCACGGCAGCTATTTATCAGGCACAAAACAATACTGAAATTCATAAAAGTAAGAGGCTGTGTTCAATACCAAGCCCACCACAAAACCCGAGTGCTCTCTAGACTCCAAAACCACCTCACACCATTAAAGTTTTCTCCTTTAATTCGGACTACAGGCAGTCCTGGAAGGTCCCTGATTACATTAGCGGCTCCCGTCTACCACTTAAGCACAGAGCCACTCTTTATCATCTCTGTGATCAGAGAGTAAATGAGCCTGACAAAACAACTTTATTTTTGATGTCTTTCTAATCTTTCTGTTATTACTGAGTTCTGGTTTTGGCAACAGCGCTCTGATTTACAGGTTATTACTCTGGTTAGTGAACGTTACCTTACGCAGCAACCACCACCTTCATGCCCACAGTGGTGCACGCGTGTAAGCGGGTACAACTTCAGGAAGATTTGTGTTTTACAAACAAATGCTGCCGCTAAGAACCAGGCTGTTCCGCGGCCGGGCTCAGCTCAGCGGGGCAGTGACAGCTTGGGAGCAGCACCGCAGTGCCCACAGATGCTACAGCTCCGCACCAGCGCCCGCACCAGCGCCGACTCCCTGCTGCTGCTCTCTCTGCTGCCCCTTCACAGCTTGTCACTGACAACCGGCGGAGTGACTGACCCAGCTCAGGGACCTCCGGCTGGTCCATCCTCAGCCCCTCCAGCCCACCAGGGCTTTGCTGTGCTGTTGCTTGTCTCGCCGCTACCTCCACTGCCGAAGCCGGTGCCGCAGCCCAGCCACCAGAAGGGTGGGCTCGGCTCCACTGCAGCACGCCACCGCCGTCACCGCTCCACCAGGTCACATAAAAAACATAGTTACCCTTTTATAAGCCATCTCTTTTTCTGCCTCACATTCCATAAACAAAACTGTGACTTGCCTTGCAGCAGTCTCTAGCCCGTGCTATTTGTCACTTCAAGGAAAGATGTCCCACCGGGGAGGAAAGGTTTTTGTGGCAGGACCTTTCAGGGGGTCACAGTACAATCGTAACACAGAGAACTGAGAAGCTTTTAACAAATAGTCCTTCCCATCCCCAAAGCCACCAAACTCTGCACCCTCAAAAATATCGTTACCACACACTGTTAGTTTTCCTGTGTTTTATTCATTTTATATATAGGCAAGGTAGAGCCTGTTTTTCACCTTTTTTTTCACAACAGGAAGACTTTTAGGACAACTGCTGAGCCTAACGCCCCAGGAAGCGCTGATGGCACAGTGAAGAGGGATCCTCAGCTCTCGTGTACCTGTCCCACGGGGCCCCCCCTCGCCGCCACCAGCAGCTCCGGCTCTCCGTGGCCCCACCGAGTCCCAGCTGCTGCCGAGGTCTCAGTGCCAGAAGGAAGACCAAGTGCTGGCTGACGAGCAGGGGGCTCCGCGTCTCTTTATAATGCCCTTTGATGTGCTGAGATGTAGCAGATTACTTCGCAGTCAAAAGATTTGGGGCCATGAGACAGCTCTGGAGCATTAGGGATGTGAAAGCACAGCAGCTCCTCCAGCTTAAACTGTGGGTTAAAGAGAGCTCCCCCCCTTCACTGCGCTCCTACTGGCTTCCAAGCATCCTTTTTGCTTCTACATGCCGGTTCCTGCTCAAAGAGCTTATCTCGACCCGGGAAAGCTGTTCCCTGAGCTCATACTCCAGCTTTTCCAGAGAGCAATTATTTTTTTTAACTCGCATCTCTGATTTACTCTGTATCCCCTTTAAGACCAGTTGTGCTTCATGCAATGATGTCTGAATTTAAATGATTGCTTATCTCACCTCACACGATCTATAAAGATAACTCATTTTAAAAGCCCACTATTTTCATAGCACTCTCCAAAGCAGAGTGGCTTCTTTAGACAGAAATAAAATTATTGCCATAACTTTTTTTAGTGTCACTGAAGTTTCCGGACCTTTTTTTTTTTCAGGTCCAAATAAAAAAAGAAAAAAAGAAAAATGCTGTTGTGATGCTAAAGCAGATTTCTTACGTGATGCTTTTAGTAGAGAGATTAATGCAGGTGCTCATACAGTTTAGCTGCTAGTCTGAAAGCCAAGATTAATTACTCCTCTAAAGTAACCGCATGTAAGAAGTCCATCAGCATCAATACTCCAACGGCAGCAGCCCTTCGGTGGGAAGGCACTAACAGATTTTTCTGGATATTCCCCCTTTTACAGCTTAAGCAGGTGCAAACTCTAGGAGTTATGTAGATTTATGACATATTTTGCTACAGAGCACAACGTGCTGGGTAAGTCAGCCCTGAGGAATCAGTAGCCTTCCCCCGCTATCTGCACAGTGGGAAGAGCCGCTGCTGCGAATGTGCTCTGTGACAGTTTATTAAAAATAAATCTCACACCTGGAGGAGGAATATGGAACACTATTATCACATCACGCAAACAATTTTCAAAATTTTCTGTCAACAATGTCAATTCTAATGACACTGTAGAAGCTGAGGAGCGGCAGAGAGCAAAACGTCGGGCTCGTTCTCATTAAAAAGGAAGAAAAGGCAAGTCTCTGGAGGGTAACGCAAGGCCTGAATCCCGTGTCACATCTGCAGATCAGTGGCTGATCTTGTATCGGTGACACACAGCCCAAAGACAGCTTTCCCCCGCGGGCAGCAGGGTGGGCAGAGGGGCTGGGGTGAGCCCTGGTGCTCCCGTGCGCCAGCACCCTGCTGGGAGCATGCTGGTGCCCACTCAGGGTGGAGATTTTGGGGCTCGAACCCACGGAGGAGGATCTGTGTATGCGGGAGCACACGTACACCCCTTGTAACCCGTCCTGCTCCCGCCGTGCAGCTGTCCTTGAGAGGACACGGCATCGGCAGAAGGTAACGCCAGGAAAACGAATTAGCACAGCGGGCTGAAAAAAAAAAATCAATTAATTGTTACAGGAGGGGAATAAGAATAGAAGAACAACCAATCCCCTTCATTTTCAAGGAACTTGAACGCTCACAGGCCATGGCGTGACCCAGCTGCTCTTCAATGCATCTAAGGACGAGGCTCCTGCAGCGGGACAGATATTCCTCAGCTGGGCACCTCCACCAAAACACGAGCTTCGAGATGGAAACCCTGCATGTGGAATGCATGCAGGAGCCTCCGATCCCATCTCCCAGTGAGCAGGGCCACTGTGGGCACGTCCCGGGTGTGGGTGCCGTGGGGGCACCCCGTGGGCTGGCCTGGCAGGGGCTGTGCACGGCTGCATGGCAGAAGGGAGCTCGAACTAGACTGCTTTGGTTGGAAAGAGACACATTTTCCATGAGTTCTCCTAAAATTAGGAATGCTTTGTCCTGAAATCAGATCCCTTTATAGAAAAAGTAAGCAGAAAAAAATAAGGATAGCTTTTCATGGATAGGGGAGCAACCTTGTTATTGCAGACTATTATAACATAGAGGTTTCTATCAAAACCTTCTCTAAGGGAGATAAATATCACATTAAACCACCCATACAGTCCCAGAACGCCTACATTTTAAAATTGCCCTGGAGATCAGAGGCATACACAATTATCTCTGCATCTTACTCTCTCTTATGAACTTTTATATCAAAAAGGAGTCGTTATTTCATTCAGGGTTAGTCTGGCTTCAAGAAAGACGCAGTTTTAGCAGGAAAGGTCTCACAGTAGAAACTCTGAGAGATGGGGTGGGTTTTGGTTTCAGATAGCAGTATCAAGGTTACACTTAAATTTTTTAATGTGGCTCCTGCGATAGTTTAATATCCATCACAAAATACATGTATTAGAAATACTATTTCTATTTGTGCTACTTGGATAGGTTTAAATACACCTTGATTTCAGTCTCATTTATAACAAGCCGTGTTAGACTGAGTAGATGCCTTCATCCCTCTGCGTACACAGTAAACCTTTAGAGACAAGAGACAATATTGAAGAGTACAGATCAGGGTTGGTTTTGTTGTTTTGTTTTGGTTTTCCCTCAAGAGAGTTTAGTACAACAAATACTCGATTTACATTTTTGAAGATCATCCAAAATAATTAGTATTTAAAAGATCAGGAGCTAACATCTTGCAATATATATTGTTTTAAGCAATGTAAAATTTGGAGAAAAACAAAGATGGAAAGACACTTTTCCAATTGGCTTGTTCCTAACCCAGATGTAATTTTTACAGTTACAGCATGAAACCCCTTACATGTTCTACATTTCTGCTGATTTTACTTCCTTAGAAGAGATATGGAGCAAAAAAATCTCTGACAGAAGTCTTAATACTTTAAGATTCAAGTTGTATTGACTCAAAGCTCTGATGTTTTTGTTGAAATAACACGAATACAACGATCCTCTTATTTTCTCCTGTAATAGGAGCAGACAAAATGCACTTCTGATTCTGCAGTCTGTCATGCAAGTGTGCATAACTTGCACTTTCCCTTCATGCATACAAACAGTTCTGTGATTTACAAGGGGTGATTGGAAAGTTGATCATTCCTGTTGTCATCTCATTATTATTATTATTATTATACGCTCCTTGTTGCAAAGGTTCCTGATGAAGTACCGCCATATCTTTTCCAAAACCATTACATTTGGATGGCCCTAAAAAAATGTGATAGCAATGAGGTTTCCTTAGAAGTACAGGAACATCCTTTTGTAGCCAAAGCTCAGTTTGCTCATTTATTTCTATTCATTCATTCCGATTTATTTGTATAACCAATTTTCCAGCCTAGTACGAGTTTCTGCACAGATCCTTTGGGGGAGGTCTGAATTCCAGCTCGCATCACCGCAGCAAGAGAAGCGCGGTGCTGGCCAGCTTTGAAGAGGCCAGCTGGGTATCAGCAGCAGTCTGGGCAGGAAAACAGCGAACGAGACCCGCGTTAATTTATGCTTACAGAAGGAAAAAATTGCCTTGTGCAGAGCTGCTGCAGTTAGACTGCCTCTAATATCCAATTATCTCCATGTTTTGCTGAAGATTACTGGACAGAGTCTGGAGCTCTGATTTCTAATTCCCATTTTTACTGAAACCGTGTGCTGTCTTTCAAGCCTGACATTAGCAAGTTCCCTGTCGCAGTGGGAAGGGAGTGAGCAAGCATTTCCTCTGACATGCAGTCCCCATTGTTTTGACCTGTAACTAAGATTTAAATATAAAAGACAACTGAACAAAGGAATTATTCATGTAGCCACTCTGATTCTTATTTCACTCAGCTGAAATTCTCTGAAAGACCGGAATTTTCCTCGTGTCACATTTGCAGCTGATAGCAATTAGGAATACAAGGCTAACGTTGCACTCGCACAAGGAGCGCTCCTCCTGGTATCTCCGGCTCTCTGTCCTCTGCTAGCTCATTAATTAGTGCAGCCTTAGTAATCAGGGTGAACATGACACCGCAGATGAGGGACAAGCCTGGTTCCTGCTCTCCACAAGAGACCAACGGAGGAGGTCAGTGCACAACACGCAGGCAGAACAAAGCTCCCTGTGCTTCCGAGTCACCGCTCCAGTCCCTGCGACACCCGCTCGAAGACACGCAGCTAGGCCTGTGCCCCATCTCGTTGATATACCTTACTTTCCTCGAAGATCTTCAGAATTTAATTGTGCTCTTCGCTCAAAGCCACGCAGACGTGGTCCTGAGAGATTCATTGCCAGCTCAGACGGAGCCTTTACAGCACCCTGCTCTGCAAAACGTGGGTGAAGAATTTTGTTTTCAGTCCTGGCCCAGCATCCAGGCTCACCGGCAACACCTCACAAAGATGCAGAGCAACATTTGTAAGGATTATATTCTGGGTATTTGTCTCTATTTTTGTTTACTCATGCTTTTTAAACTCAAAAAGCCTTTTGAAATTTTAATACGATTCTCTGTTAATCACTGTTAGTTTTTTTCCCATCGTCAGATAGAAACTTTTCTATCTCTAGATAATGCATTTCTAAGCTTTTTCCTTCCTGCTGGTGTTTTCCAGGATTAGTTTCTATGGCATTCACGACGGTGAGAGGGCAGCACAGCCTCCCACACCACGGGGCACGACGTGCGTGCCCCTCACACCAGCCCATGGTGGCTCTGGCCCCCCATTTCCTGCCCTTCGCTTCTCCACCCCAGGTCTATACCTGTCTTCAACCCCCATGCCTCAGAGCTCCTGGCACCTAAAAGGAAACCCTCATCTGAGGTTTCTCATCTCACCTAGGTTTCTAAGCACACACACTTTAATATAGCAGGAGCTCAGAGTAACATCAGTTTTCCTTAAGTGGGGGTGAGGTACGTTACTTCTCCACACCAGCAGCAGAAAAAAAAAGAAAAAAAAAAAAGTAAAAATCCCAACCACGGCAGACTGCATACCAGAGAGGATGAATCCAACAACAGAGCCTCACAGCCTCCCAACATTCATCCCCACATCCAAAGCTGGGGACCCTCAGAGGAGTCGCAGGTGGTTCCGGGTGCTGCAGGGATTCACCCCCCCGGTGGGGTGTGGGAACGCCCCGCGACATCCCACTCCGTCAGCAGTGCACTAGGCTCTGCTCATCACAGGCTGAAAATATCTATCTTTGGAAACAGTGCTAAAATCGTGGCACTCCTGTCTTTACATCCAGACTTGGTCCTGTCCCTGGAACCAGGCTCTGCATTTTCAGCCCAAAGAAAGATGTGGCAAGCACTCAGCTTCCCGAACCCCGCTTCCTCCGTCCGGTAGCTGCTACCCCAGCCCGTCCTCTGTGCCCGTCACAGAACTGAAGGCTTCTCCTTCCACAGCAATCGATACTGAACATTTCATCATTTCATCAGTGCGTAGGTGCTGGTGTTCCTTTTTTTGGTCTAAATCATTACCTCTGTACTTCCACATCTCAGAAATAATAGGAACTATATGCTGGTTTGGTGTTTTTTCTTCAATTTCAAAATTACTTCTAAATTGTGACCTTGAATACCTAGATTTTGCCTAAAGCAAGGTTTTATGGCCATGTTATCAACTCCAGAAAATAAAACCCTCACATTATAAAATGTAACAGACCTTTAATTAACCATAATGATAGTTCTGGGTACCATTATCACACATTTTATCTACAATAAAAAGCTTTTAAGAGAGCCGACAGTAAGTTCAGCCCATATTTCTCTCTCCTTCCCTGTGCCCAGACTTACGGAAGGAGGCAAGCTCTCAGCTCCCTCCGCAAAAAGCAAAATTCGGAAGCATCTCAGACAGCTGAGCAGGTGTGCTGCGGGTGCTCCATTAGACTTGCTCGTGCGCCGGGGGAAACAAGGGGCAGCTCCACGACTGGCGCTCCCGTGAGCCAAGCGAGCAGCAAGGGGCTTGTGCTAAAGAAGGAGAAGATAATGGGAAAACAGCTGGGAGACAGGGAAGAGTTTGGACTGAGGATCAAAAAAAATCACTGATAAACATTTACCTCAGTATCCTGAAGACAAAACGGCTTCAGGAAGGGCAGCCCCAGGGGAGCTCTCCTCCTCTCCACATCGTGGTTCTGCTTTCTCCTTAAGATTTTGCAGTAATTCCAGGCTTTATTTCATGTTTCTTGGGAGAAAAAGTTGGGTAACAAGTCACATCTCACATCACCCTAGTTGCAGCAGACAAACCTCTTGAGAAACCCTTTTACTGAAAGCCATTCCAACTTCCAAATGTCAGATTTTCACACAACCAGGGAGGAGGGAATTCCTTGCCACTGGCTTTCAGACTTTAAAGCTCCCAGGTCTGCATGCCAGCCACAGAGAAGCTGGTTTCCCTCCTTCCTCCACAAGTCTCATCAGAGCACGTTGGAAAGCATCGGCCACGCGGCCAGGTTCCCACCTGAGAACACAGCATCCACCACATGTCCTGAAGGGTCTTCACTTCCCAAAAAACCAAAGGCTGGCTGGGGTTGGAAGGGGACCCTGGCCCAACCCAATTCCTTGGGCTGGAGGAAATTGTCAGAGGAAATGCCCTCAGAATACACCCCGCAGAGAATAGCACTTTTATCCACTAACATTTAAGAATATCCATTATTTCTTCTGACCACAGCCAACTCCATCACAGGGCGCTGGGTGCTATCCCACCCATACCCACCTTGGTTGCTTTCCAGGCACAGCGTGCAGTGTAATGGTGACCTTCAAAACAGGAAGCAAATCTAACACTTTGCCCCCAAAGGCAAAGCATTTTCTGATTTTTTTTTTTATTCTACCATCAAGATGGTTAGTCTGCAAATTATAATTTGTGTCAACATTTTTGCAAATTGCAGTTACATGGCATGAAATGTATTTACATGCTGGTTTTACTGAAATTGCAGACCAGTCTCAGCTTTTAAATGGACACAGTAAATTTAATGAATGAAAACTGAGAATCACGACAGCAGTATCTAGCACACAAAACTCAGTGTGCTATGGAAAGAGGAAGCACTGGGAAGGACTGTTGATGAAAAATACTTGTGTGCAGTTAGAGCAGCACAGGACAAAGATCCAATAATGTAAAATAACCTCTTAGTTTTTAACCTTAACCTCATTATCTGCACTTACCACATATCAGGCAACTCTGCAGTCACAAGGGAGCCGGCCCTCAGCTGGGACCGCTGCTCTGCGCGGTTATCCTGGGTGGCTGGTAAGGACCCCAGGTCTGGGGTCCCTGCCCCATGGACCTGCTCGCCCTGCTGCATGCTTCTGGGGGCTGCGTTTTGCTGAGGCCATCCTCCACGCTTTGGTACTAGTGCAGGGTTTAAAACAAACATTTAACGGACAAGCCCATTAAATCTATTTTTGGTTCTATTTGATTACTTAAGTTAGTTTGTCCCATTGGTGAGAAATCTTCCCCAAGAAATAACGTAAAAAGAACAAGGGAGAGGGAAGAAAGCCAAGAGTTCATCTGGTCCTTTCTGTCCCACGCTTCCCTGAATCCCCCATCACGGGAGGAGGCACATGGGATTCTTCATACAGAATTCTCCACACAGATTTTCTCCAAGATTTCTACAGTCCTAAAATATAGCCAAATCTTTCAGTAAATGAATTCTAGCTGAGACTGCTTTAACTTCTACTGAAAGTTGCTACAGAAGCCATGCTGACTTTAAAAAGCATATCTTGTCCTTGTATCTCCACTTTCTGTGATTTTTGTCTTAAAGGAAGCTTACCTTTAATTTAATTTAATTACCATTTGATTTAAAAAAAAAAAAAAAGAATAAAACAGCCAGAAACTATTTGTTCTCAATGATGTTAAAGATGTCCTTCACACCTGTATTTTTTATTATTTTTTAATAGAAATAAAATATTATGGTTTAGAAAACTGATGCATTTCTTAATGTGGTTTTCCTAAGTCACTCTATAGCAAGTAATAATGATTACTTATGTACTTTCCCAAACAGCTGGACAAATAATCTACACAATATCCAAGTAGACAGTCGCTGGAAGGATTTTAGCCTGTATTGTTTTGGTGCCCCCCAAACATAACAGCCCCATCCCATGCCACATAACAGCTTCCACTGCAGTGCAGGACAGAGGTTATGTTGTTACCCTCAGCCAGAGCTGCTTCGGAGCTAACCTCTCAGTAGCTATTATTGCTGTCATTAGAGTAAGCAACATCAGCAGTAATTTATTTTCTTCATCAACCGCTTCCAAAATAGAAAGAATGAAATTAGATTTTTAGCACTCTGAGATTGTTTCAGCATCAACAAGGAGAAAACCCTTGCTAGTCTAGAAATCAATGTTTTCATTCTCTAGCAACCCCAGCATCTTAGTCGGGGGAAATAACAGAGGTGTTAATATAAAATACAGTACTTGACCAGAAGGAAAGCATTTCAATATTATGTAGAAAAGTCTCTCAAAGGGCACACTGTGATAAAATATATATATATGGTTAAAAATGAATTGTACTTTAATATGTTAACCAGCAACAGAAAAATCAATAACAGCAATATAAGTTTGCAACCAAGAGAAAAAGACATGGTTGGGTGAATGTTCAGAGTGCTCCACTTGCTGCTCAGAGTGCTTCATTAGGTATTTTTGTATGCTTGACTTAAATAGATATAAGACACAGGATTTCAAATGGACAGAAAGAACCCAGAGCTCTGATCAACTTTGCTTAGGCCACATATAGCTACACCACATTACTTTTGATACTAAATGGTGAGCCAGATGAGAAGCATTTTTATTTGTATCCTTTTTTAATTTATTTTGATGCCACCTCATTTAAGCTCTTTAAAGAACTGGACATGTTTTGATGTTGTGTTTTATGCCTTTTTTTTTTAAAGCCAATTAAAGAATTTGTAAATATTTCTGCTTTAAATTCAGAACGTCAGTAAGGGCACTCAGCTTTCCTAGGGGACACTTAAGGTGTATCATTGCAAGTGGCAAACACAGAGCAATTGCCTTTCACCTTGCTGAGCCCTGTCACTCTAGGCAAAGAGATGTCTTCTCCTTGGGAACTATTGCCCATTCTCCTGCTTTCTCCAGCCCTCAGCTCACGGGGTCCTCATTATTGGTGTGCTGCCGTATTCACCTCTCTGCGTTTCGTTGCCTTCCCCCACACTGGTCTTCACCTTGCTGTTTAACCAAGCTACTTGAGATGAATGCTAGCAGAGCAGCAGGATCTAAATTTGCCTTTGACTTTTGAACCCAGACTACAGTTAACACATTCCATCAGAAAACAGACAGATTTTTCTTGATATCCCACACATCGTTATTTTTTAAACAGGCTGAGAGAGCATTGTATGAAGTCAGTTCTCCACAGACGCCAACAGGAAAATAAAGATGGTGTTACTTTTCCATGGGCTAGGCAGGGAAGAGCCAACTCCTTTGTGACAGAACAGAAGGCTGTTTCCAAACCTTGCAGAATACAAAGAATGAAGAAAATATTTCTTCTAATTGAATAGCACAAGTGCCAGCCGATACAGAGACTATCCCTCAGCAGCCTGAAATAAATTGCTGCTAACCAAGGTCATCAATTCTGACTTCAGAAAAAGCCAAATACTTGAAGAAGCAGCATGAAAGGTGGAGCCAATTTCCTTGTAAAAGTTCATAAAACCAGGCCTCAAAGGTAAAGAAACCCCCTGGAAACAATTATTCCATGGTGTTGGATTCCACAGAGAGGCGCAGCAACACCTGCAAGCTGGAAAGGGCAAGTCAACAACGTGGAACAATCAAGACTATGTTATTTGCTGAGTATCTTAGAAGTATGCAAGAGAGAGGGGGGACAAATTAACAATACTTGTATTTCAAGGCAAGGCCATTGCTTCCTTACTCCCAGCATTTTCTGTTATCTTAGTTCTCCTTAGCTAAGGTAAGTGTTCTCCAAAAACACTGATAAGAGACACGGCAACTTTCTTTACGCTACTGTCATCCACTTTCAAAAGACTTGTTAAAGATTAAGCATTCTCCAACCATCTTTGCCTAGGAGCAAAGAGAGACCTTACTGGTATTATCTTTGATAACTTAAATGATCTTGATAAGTCAAATCTGTTTAAAAAAAAAAAATGACAGAAGTTAACTGGGCACCAATTGCTGTGATGAAGGAAGAAGTTGCAGTGAGTTAGAGGAGGAGGGGCAAGGTAAACTTTCTGGAAATAATTAGGCTGTTTCTGAGTTAGTGATTTATTCTGTATTTTTTGGATTCTTACCCATATCAGCGGCAGCTTACACTGCCTGAAGACCTGTCCCTCAGACTTAATGTGTATTACTGTCTTTAAAATTGGTAAAGTGCTTGGTTCTGTGGTAGAGCAGAGGGCTACTCTTGCATGCACCTGCTATTAAGAACTACATTTTTGTTCTGTTTTGTTTTGTTTTTGTTTTCTTTTTTTTTTTTTTTTAAAGTAACTTCTCGTACTATGCGAAAACTTATTTTCCATTTTACTACTGACACAAATAATTCATTAGGACACAGCTAGGTCAATACATGATCCTCTGATGTCTGGCTGAAGTAGGTCTTTTCCTCTAGCACTTTTCCAGCCTTAAAATACTCATGTTGCAATGTATTTCCATAGAATTCAATGGTGAGGGCAAGCATTAGAAAAAGCAAAATGTCAGAAGGCCATCGGTGAGCTTTGCTGCAATCAACAGCATATTCCAAAACCAGGTTTTGCAGGGAAAACGATAAATAAACATCGCAGAAGCAGCTGAGGTGCCATAGGAAATAAAAGGCCAAGACTCAAGGAACACTACAGTTTAAATACCCTTACGAAACAATGCTATGTTTTTTTAATGGTTTGGAGAAAAATATTCGTAATGAACAGCTATAAAACATTTAAGGAGGCACAAGGGAAGAAAGAGCATCCCATGAAATGGACTGGATGAGGAGGAAATAATTACTGCTGCAATAACACACAATGTTCCAAAGTATCTTCTAGGTCTATTCATTCAGTGGGGCATTTTCTTCTTTCTACTTGTCATTTGCACTTTCTTCTTCACCTATATTATCATAACGCTCTGTGATACATGACTGGGTTTTACAAAAGTCTAGCTAACTAAATTAAAGAATGAATAATATAGTATTTAACTATCCCTTCAGTAAGCCTTCTGGGCAATTAGGAAATAATGATCGTAAGTTGAATACTTGTCTAAGTACTATCCATCTCAACAAGAACTGCAGATTCAGCTACTAAGATTAGATTTTTAAAAATACACTTTCTTATCTCTTAAAGGAGAAGAAAACATCCAGAAGAAATTTCTAATGGAAATTCCCCAAGGTTACCCTACCTTCTTTTGGGAGAGAACTCATCTCCAAACTGTTGTTCAATTGATGTGCAATTGTTCTGGGGTAACCAATGTGGGCAACAACTGCCCACAGCTTGACACGCTCCTCCTCTCTCAGTGTAAACTCCCCACAGAATGGATAATATGCACCCCTTTTGCAGAAGCTACTTACTAAAACCCTTAATTCTGTTACTTACTCATGTTACTGACAATTATTCCTAACAATTACACGTCATGTTGACATCATGCACTGAGCAACAAGATATACTCTGCACATAAACAGCCTTTCATTTCCCCAAGGTAAAGTCAAACCTTTGCGGGGGGACTCTAGATAACTTGGCCATGAATGACAAACACATCAAAGTACCTGATTAACACTACCGAGGTCAACCTTCAGTATTTCCAACAAGGCAGTAGCTTTACAGCTGAAGGTGTCCCCCAGCAGTACACCACTAGTAATGCAACTTCAGTCCCTTGCTTACACCTACCAGGAGAAGAGACCCTGAACCACAGTACTTTAGTTTGTTCCAAATTCATTTAATTGCTGCTTTCTCTACAATTACTTTTCTCCCCAGAGATTCAAGTGGAGTTGCTGGTCAGAAGCACTATCAACTCCAACCAAACTCTTCTTGATCCAAGGCTTCCTTTTTGAGTGAATATGTCCAGCTGAGTGATGTCTTTCCAAATTGTCCTTACAGTAGGAACAATAAAAATTAACCGACGTCAGCAGATGTGTACTCTGTAGTACTTCACCTCTATTTCTACAGTTTTACCCAGCTTAAGAAATAGTGAGAAAAAATCTTACAAAGACAACTCAGTAGTCCCTGATGGTAATCCAGACCTACAAAGTCTAAAGCAAACTGAAAGTGGTTTTACATACATTGGCAACAGCACAGTATATTCTGAGGATGGTTCTCTTACACTTGTATGTACAAATAATTATTGAAGAATCAAGATACGATGGTCATACAGAATTCGATAATTAATTTTTTACTTTGAAATGTATAAAAGAAAAATGTAAACCCCATTTACAGAATACCAAGGATCCCAAACCTTGTCTGCCTTTCACAGCCATATTACCAAAGTTCTTTGCCGCACACATCTTGACACTATCTATAGACTTATGAATCAAACTTAATTAGCATTTATTCTGAGAAGAAACAGGTGCTTTTCAACATATTACTTCAAGACCTCCCACGCTACAGAATTTGATGTAGGAAGAATTAGATTTATTATGTGCTCAGGAATTATTCCACTATATTAACTACCGGTATCAAGTGATCTCATTGGAGACTATTCTCATACAAGCACTTTAGCATCTGCATGATGCAACATATCCCATGCCCTTAGAGAGGTAAATAATTGATAGGAAACGACTCATTTTTCATCTTTGCAGCTTTTTCAAAGCCTTTTTTAATGTACATCAGAGTATTCCTAGGACACCACAGTGCTAAAGGAGGCAACTTTTGTTCAGGCAACTTGTTAATCAGCACTATAGCAAAAGCTGTATCACACCTTGGGTGTTTTGATGAGTGTTTAGCAACATGGTCAAAGCTGGTTTTATTATTATAGCATTTTCCAGAAATACTATGTGCATTGTCAAAGCAGGAAGTTGAATATTGGGTACATACACCAAATCAGGAAATTACATGCAAATCTCTTTGATGAGGGTAAGTCTACTGTTAACTAGGACACAGCATGAGTACCAGCATACAACGTACTGCAAAGGCAGGTCCTCTGATTAGGGTAAATATTGAGGTTTCAAAAGGTTTTCAGAGGTTTTTCCAGAAAAAAACAAAAAGTGTATAATCACAAAAATCGGGAGCTGGAAAGATTTTCTTCTCCTCCTTTCCCATTGCATGGCTTCTTGGCATTCTTCTAATGTCTGGCTACTATGCAGTAAGTATTTGCAAAAGTAAATAAATAAATAAAAAGTAAAGAAAAATAGGTGAGAAAAGCAAAAGAGGTGAGAGAAGATTGAAGGCCACATAACAGAAACAGAAGGAAGTGACTGATCAAATTTCCTCTGTAGTAATTTTTGTGAAGAAAGTATAGTGTTGTATAAAGGATCAACCAGAGTATCTGCACTTCTGATCAACCTGCCCTTCAGAGAGACTACAAAAAAAAATCATGCCATTAGCAATTCACTCTGTGCTCTGTAGGAAACCTAATTACACACAGTGCTCTAAAGAAAGCTCTCTCCACCCATCATAACCAACGAGCACTGAATCTCCTCCTTGCACGCAGCACTTTCCAGAAAATGATGCATGTGCCATGATTTACAGTACATCCAGAGTGACTTCCCGTGGCCCTTTGAAATGCACATAAATCATACATCTCAGCTCTTTCTCCTCTTTTCTTGCTTCAACAATAAATCTACTCCTATAAAGTTCATAAAATCTAGTTGGGGGAGGGAGGGAGGGAGGGAAAAGGGCACCTGCATGACCAAAGTGTTGGCTTCTTGAATGATAATTAGTGGCCTTGTTTACATCCTAACCTGTGCCTTGCCGGATTCCTCGGTCTGATACAGCTTTCACATTACTGGTTCTCATCACCCTGCTCCTTTTTCTAATTCTCTCCTCTTTCAGACATTTTCCTGAGCCTCCCCCAGTGTTGTGCAGAAGACGGCAGGCCAATGAAGAGCCCCAGATCCCAGGCTGACAGGAGGAACATTGCTTCTGCATGGCCCTTAACACCTCGAAGGTTTTGAATTGCTAAGGGCCTGAGACACCTCGGCAATCTCCCCTACCCAAGAGCTAGTCAGCTCTCACCCAAGTGTTTACAATCCAGCAGGAATTCCCCTGCACATACATTTCCCTCTGCTCTTTGCTGCGTGTTTCTGAGCAGAATGGATGCAGAAGAGCCAAAGCCCTTCTGGCAGGTCCCCAGCCCCTCCTGCCTGGCCCTACTGGTAAGTCGCAGCAACTCTCTCCCCTCCTACAGCCCTTCCTGAGCTTCCCCTGTGAGAAGGAGGAGTGTGTACGTACAGATGGGGACAAGTGTGCTTCTTGTTCCTCTGCCCTTCTCTGTCCGGGTAAGAAAAACGCCTTAACCCTCACAGCCCTGAAGATCTTCATAAGTCTCCAAGAGAGAGAAACAAACCAGTAACAAAAAAAAGGGTCAAACACCAAAATTCCCTGAACTCACCGCTACCTTATTGTTTTGTCATTCATATCTGACATTCAGTTCCTTTGCAGATCCATTGCAAGTTTTTTATCATGAATTATGAGCAAATGTGCATGGATCTCAGGAGTTACAGTAGCTCCCTACGTCACTTTTCCTCAACTCAGAAGCTACATAATTCTCCACATCAACTAAGGGACAAGAGTGTATGACCTATTTTTGTATTTTCTTGAAGTCTGAGGTCTTAGTGCCTTTCAACAGAAAGGAAGAATAAGTAGGACCAGAATTAAATCTCTCAGACAATTAGACAAATGAAATTTCTCTCTCTGCTGTCAGCTTCTCTGACCTTTCATCAAATATTGTCAAACACAGCAGCACGTCTTGCACGCCTGATGCAAAGCCCCCATCACTCGGATTGAACCCGAAACAATAGAGAAGGAAAGTGTTTAGTCTGGTTAAGACTGGTTCGTACAATTGCTAGGACTTCTGTACTCTACCATAAAGTCTAATCACATGTTCTCATCCCAGATGATAAATTATACATTTGTCAGCTTTATGAATCAAAGCTACCATAGATAATCTGTTTTGTTCCCACAACACATCTTTCTTCTAAATAAGAAACCATACATTAGTCTACCTCTAAAATCAGATCTACTTCTCTCTGTATTGGAGAAAGAAGACAGATTGCTCATAATGGTGTCTTGTATCCTATTACAAAAGCCCCAGGAGATGTGAAATGAACAGAATTATATGTAACCAAAGAACACATGGAGTACGTTCACTAAGTTGAAAAGAATTAGAGAGAGGCTTCATGATTTATAAAATGATAGGAGTGTAAGGCAAAAGAAGAAAGTTAAGTCATGAAAGGAAGATCCATCTAGTTAGGATAAATTTAATTAAATTTTGCTGTCTTCTAATAACTGGGAATAATATGTAAAAGTCTTAGATATGGATGATATTTCCCTCCACCTAAGAAAATAAGATGGAAAGGAAATGCAAAACAGAAATAGAGAGAGAAAATCTAAATACACTGAGGTCAAGCACACAGTGACAAGAGATCACCTGCCCTGTAGGGAACACCTAAATGGACAAGTGGTAGCAGTTACACGCGCAGAAAAAGGTTTGCACTCACATCTCCAAATGCCTTTATTCACACACCTACACACCACGAATACAATCAAAGAAGGTGAACTCATGGCCTTTCAACAGTCAGTGGTAAAACTACCCATTTTAGTAACTATTCCAATGCGAGATTCCATTAACTTGAATTTGTACCAGGTTCAGACATGATGAGATTAGGATTCTTCTTGTATTTTTGTCTTTTTAGTTCACTATAGCTTGTCTTTTGTCCCACTATTTCGCTTGCAACTGAAAACAAGCTATTACCTATGCCTGCTCCTGTAAGGCAGGAGATATATTTGAATCCCTTCTGGGTATGATTCTGCAAATGGCAACAGCAGCTTGTGCAGAGGCATGAGCAGGATGCTACTGGTCAAGGTAAGGCTGCATTTCAAGAGAGCAACAGTTAAGAGAAAAAATAATAGGAAGCAATCAAAGTTGCCTCTAAGGTACCTGACCTCAGCAGCCTATAATTCAGTATGGAGGGGGGGGGGAAAAAAAAAAAAAGAAAAAGAAAAACAGGTGGTTTTCAAGCCTGACTAAATATAGCTTGCTCAATCTTCCTTATAAAGCCTTTAAAGATAGGAAGTGACAGCAGAAATGAGAACTCAGGATGTCCAAGCTCAAACCACAGAACGAATGAGGCTGGAACAGACCTGCAGAGATCACCTGGTCCAAATAACATCACAGTCATATTTCAGTTTATAACTCAAGCAAACATTTATTTTCTCTTTTCCTTATATGAACACTTCCACTTTTGGATTGTATCAGCTAAGAAGTTATTTCCCTTCCCTTATCCCCAATCCAGACATGTGCTGAATTTTCTTTACATCTTACCCATAGGCGATTGGAGCTGTTTTCTAAGGCAATGTAACATCACAAGTTCTATTTATAGCTTAAAATCCTATATAATTTTAACGGTCTCTTTCCTTTCATTTACTGTGCTTTATTGCTCATTTATTATTGCAAATTAAGCTTTCTAATATACATCTTCTAATATACAGCTTATTAATAAAGTTTTTATTATGATACCTCACCTAAAAGCTCCCACCCCTACCCCCCACATCTTAAGAAGCTGAATTTTGGAGGGCTTCTCCAAATGTCTTTAATCACAAATGGGCAGTACCTGGGCAGTCTTCTGTTACCAAAATCCAGAACATGGGATAACTCCCACAGCAACTCCAGCTCCACGTGCAGAATGAGATGTCAGACCCTGCTTCGTGCCAGGCAGGTGTGCTATGCAGTCCCAGAGGTAAGTGGATTACTGCAGGTGCCGTAATCCTTATCCTATGTTAAAGGAGTCTTTTATCACCAGGGAGAACTCTGACTGTGTATGGATGGCTTATCTCTGGAGCACTGCTCTGCAATCCGTCAGTTTACGTGCCATTAAAACAAATCATTAAACTGCAGAAGAGAATTCTGCGTCCGGGAACGACATGAATCCTCCTTCGTAGTCCCCAGGTGACGACGGTTAATTCTCACCGACTGCAAGAGCCGCCAGCTCCGACAGCACCAGCATCAGCCCGGGAGGGTCAGAGCGTGGTCCCACGCCCCTCCTGCACGCCACGGGCCCTGAGGTAGCTACAAGGGATCTCTCTGAAGGAGGTGATCTGCAGAGGAACCTTCTAAAGGTTCGATAGCTGTTCTCCAAAAAGGTTTATGTAAAAGCAGCTCAGAGACGTTCTCCATATTCCCACAAATCACATCCAGCTCCAGCTGTCTCTACATTTTCAGGGAAAAGAAAGCATTGATATTTAGCTCTGTTCTTCCAAAAGTAACGGCATTCAGTTCCACGTGGCCTGACCTCAACACGTGCTAACAGCGGAGCCCTGCCGCTGAGCGCGCCGCTACTGCCGCGGCTGGGCGCCGAAAGGGGCAGGCAGGCGCGTGTTACCACGGCAGGGCTGCACGGGGGGCCTGATTTCTCATTTTTAGGGAGATTTTGTCTCTTGGTTATTCGAATGGTGGGTGACCGGTTTTGTTTCCTGGAAGAAGAACCAGTTCTCAAAATAAGGAAGTTGAATCTTGCAGGTGGATCTTGCTGAACACTAAAAAATTTTCCATTGCTTCTTCGGCTGTCAGTGAGAGACTTTTTCCTTGATTTCAACCTAAGCCAGCCCCAACTCCTAGAATTTACCAAAAGCCTACCAAAACCACCTGGACACCGCGTGAAACCTAAAGCCATGACCTCCCCAGAGCCCTGCCCTGCCTGTGCCCCGCGCCAGGAGGGTGGCGTTAGCACGGGAGGCTCTCAGCTGCCCCTGCTCGCCTTGTCCACCACAACCAAACCCAAGTGCTCACAGCCCTTAAAGGTTTCTCTTCGATTTTGCTTTCCAGTACATTTTTTTACCCAGGCAAGCATTAAGAACAGGGTATCCACTCGGTTCTGTTTCCTTCTACAATTCAATACGATTGGATTTGTTTATTAACACAATATGTTCTGTTTACTTCCATTTGAATACTCACTCACTGCAATCGTAAGCACGTGGCAAAACAAACATGCCAAGAATCAGTGCATCTTCCAGGCTACTTTCAGCAAGTTGTCTAACAACGCTGTTTCTCCTTTAAACATCTTTATATTTTGGTACACTGATAAAATTCCCCCTCATTTACTCAGTCTTGTCGCATACATTCTGCTTTGTGCACTCCTGCATATTTGCAACTCTGCTAATCATCTCAGTCTATTCTCCTTTAGGCTTGAATGAGATGTACTACATTAATCAGTTGATTGTTATTAACCCAGTTACATTGTATCTTTGCATAATGCTGCTCCATCTCTAAATCCATAGTCTAATCAGGTACTAAGACATTTAATTATACTACTTGTGTACTTCACAATAATCCTCTGATTAAGTGATCAGGGGTTTCTGGTTAAAGCCTTATGAAATTTCAGCCATCCAAAGCATGGCAAGGATGGTTTATGGGTCAGGATCAGGTGCTTAACAGGTAAGGCTGCTCTGTATTGCAAAAGAACACATGCATCATGTTCCCAGAAGACAGAAAAATACCACTCCATCACTCTTTATTACTATTTCCAGTCCAAAACAAATAAACATCCACTTTGATTCTGTTTAAAATAAACATCAGAGGTTACTCACCTGAGCAACAACCCAACTAACACTGTCCACAGTCAAAGAAAAAGGCAAAACCACGCGTTCACCTCCTACACCTACCAGGAGACAAGCAGGTCCATATGCCAGCAAACACGTGCTATTTGCTGGAAGACACATCAGGCACTGGAGACAGAGACAAAGCCCCAGGAGGCAAAGCCACAGGCAGGAGACCGGAGAAAAGCTCTGCAAACACACAGGCTGTGAGCTAGAAAGGGAGAGAATGAAACAAAAGATCACCCTTCGAAAGCAAAACAAAAATACCTGTATTTGCCAAAGTCTGCACTTACTGTTGTGCAGTGGGGGCTCATCACTGCTCATCCCAGCTGGAGGGCAGGAGGCCTCCAACGGTGCTGAAGGAGCTGGAAATGTCTCAGCTCCTTTCCAGGCTCACGGAGACCAGGGGAGCCTCCCCAGGGCCGGAAAAAGGCAAACACTGTTCCAACCCCAAACAGGGCGAGCCCCACCTCAGCCGCTGGGGAGACCGTGGATCTTCAGAGCCCCACAGCTGTCGTTTCCAGGGGCACGAAAGGCGAGAAGGGAACGGGGATGGCTTTACTGCGGACACACTGCGCCCACCCGTGCTGAACTGCTGGGGGCGGTGACTGGAGCAGTGGGCATGGGAAAAACAAGGGATGTTGTTCACGTTGATTTCAGCAACGCTTTCAAAACACCTATATCAATAACCAGCGCTAAAACAAGTCCATGCTGAAGGGGGAAGATAAGCCACAATGACCACCAGCATGCGAGCCAGCAAGCAACGCCCTCCGGAAAATGGCGTGGGTTGGAATTTCAAACATACAGCAAGAAAAACAATATATGGTGCAACTAAACACCGAAGGAGCAATAAAAGGTTCAGCCACAGCCCGAGGCACCGTCGGCTTCCCAGCGGTGAGGCCGGGCCTCCCCACAACGCGAACAGTCGGACGTAACTGCTGATCACAGCTAAACCGCAGCTCCGCCGGCGCCTAACTGCAATCAAGGTCAAGTCGTGTGCACGTTATTCCTACTCCTCTTTTATTTCGAATTTTATCTAATTATGCAAATTTTGAAGCACATAAGCAATTAGAGTCAAACAAACGCGTCTTGATTGGGATGGTTATTCCTCAGCATAAAGCCACACGTCTGTGCGCGAGTTTCTAGGATCACAGTCTGAAATAATTGATTATTTGAACCAGATAAGTGTTTTCCTATGCGTCTTCCCATCATATCCAGACATACTTTTTGAAAAGCCCAAATTAAGGGTTTAGTATTTTCATTTGCTTAGAAGTGCATTGCTTAAAATATGTACGGCTCTTTGCAGGATTTTGGTATACACAGCCATAACCCAGTGATACATTTTGGTATTTTATATCTATATACATTTTACCTCATATCACAGGGTAAGTGAAAATACGTCATCTCAATTTTCATTCTTTTTTTTTTGTTGTTGTTGGTTTTACAATAGACAACCCACAAAGACCATTTACAGAAGCAGACTATTTTGTTAGTGTGTGCATTAAATATTTTGTTTTTCATTCTTATTGCCTGCAATTCTAATCAGACTTTTCATGGTATAGAATCTAATAACAAATAATTTAGCTACCAGACATCTTTATTCCCACTAAATGATTTTAGGAAAATGCACATTAAGTGACACATTAAAAAATGTAGTTTACAAAAGAATTATCTTTATGTGCTTTTCCGCAAAATATGCAGTTGTTGTGAATACCAAAAAAAAAAAACAGAAGTGCTAAACTTGGAAAAAGGATTTGCAGTACCTACATCAACCTTCTCAGAATCATTAATGTATTTTAATAACCATTGCCACATTAACCAAAGGCACACTACACAACGTAGATGCTGCTTAATTATTAACGTGTTTACAACAGTTTTGCAGATAATAAGCTAATTACCACAAGTATGTATTTTTTAACTGTCTGAAGCTGCTCAGCCCCATTTTCTGCACGGAGGGCGGATGCCCTTGCTGGCTCCATGCTCCCACCCCGAGCAGCGGCCGGGTGGCAGGACGCAGAGGGACGCCCAGCCCCGGGGCCGCGGGGATGGGCAGCGGGTGCCGCGCGCCCGATGGGAGCTTGCTCACGTGCCTAGGGCAGCAGGCAGCTCCGCAGCGTTCAGAAGCTGGTCTAAGCTGACGTACAGTCCCTGCAAAAGCAGCATCAAAGGCTCCAAAGGCTGCCGTTTGTTTTTGTCGATCATTGATTTTATGCCAGGATTTAGTAGGAATCCGTTTTAACTGACGGTCTCGTAGTTCGTCCCCGCTCTAAGTTATTGAGGAGCGCCGTGTCTCAGTCACCTGCTTGCAGTCCTGCAATGTCTCAGAATTAACCGGCTTCAGCACGTAGCTACCTGAACACACGCACTGACACTTTTCACTGCAGTGGCTCACTGTGAAACTTCTGCTACACCTGCGCTGCCGTAGCATGAGGAAACCCTGGGCTGCTATGAATAAGCGAGATTTAGCACAGGCGTGCGTGGGCTTCCTACTCTTCAAACTCTGCTACCGTGTCCTGCAGGCTGCTATTAAAAGGACAGCTGTCAACATTTTTTTGCATGGACTTAAAACAGCAATAATAAGACTAGACTTTAGGTAAGCCAGGTGTAAGAGATCCTCAGCAACCTTAAAGAGAAGTGGAGGAGACAGATTTGTTTCCCAAATAGTCACGATTACCCACTATTTACTATTAAGAAGTGCCAACTCCTGATGAGGAGGACAGCCTGGGCAAGGTGGACAAGAAACGCAACCAGGCCAACAGTAAAAAGCTTGAGCAGAAGGTAAAAGTCTCAGGGACGAGCATTAGGGAGACAGCCGTCAGGATCTGCTCTGTGATTGACCGAAGGAGATGCACATAAAAAGCCTTAAGCAGATGAGTGATGTAAGCAGCCCAGTAACATTTTATAACCTAGAAGAAACTGATCAATTAAAAATCCATATGAATGTAGAAGACAAGAATTTTTTGAAAGCATTACCATTAATGTGAGTACGACAGAGGCCTCTTGGACTGAGGGAGCTCAAAAATACAGACGAGGTGATGGTCTGCTGGGATGAAAGTGTAGCCTTTTTGGTAACCCATCCCCAGAGAGCCAGATCAAACATTTTCCAAAGAAATTGATTAGTGAGATACATAATATGAGGACATAAGGATACAACCTAGTAACAGTTTACCCTTTTGAGGAAAACAAGCAAATGAAAGGTTGAATGCGATAAACAACGTTTGTTCTTGGTAGACATAATCAGTTAGAGAAGAGCAAGCAAGGGTGAGTTCAGAAGTTACCTCCCTCCCTCCCTCCTTCCTTCCACAGCCTGCCCCTTCAGCAGCGACGGATCTGGAGATCAGCAGCATGGCCACGTGTCATTTATGCCACTGGAGGTGTGAGATGTGCCTGGCACCCCCAAAGCCAGCCTTTAATGACCAGTTCCTTTCTACTGCTGAGAAGCTCATCGTGCCCCTCAGGGAAAGAGAATTATCCGAGTTAGGGAAACGAAGTTTGATATAGTTTCATTTTGATGCAAGAAAAGGAGATAATAAAAATTTGGAAAAAAAAAACAACTCATTGGTTTCTCACATAAAATTAGGGACACAATGAGAAGAGACAACTGCAGCTGGTGCACGGCTGTGTCAGCACCTACCACCGGGACCATTGGCCAGAACACTCCGTCTTCAGCTACAGGGCAGCTTCGGTCTCCGCATGGCACTGCAAGTTTCATGGCAGCAGTTTGTGTCAGAAAATGCAGCAAACTGGCTTGGGAGCAGAAACGGTCATTAGGACCATAAGGTTCAGTAGTAAAAGGCTATTTGCATGAACTATGTCCTTACCCACAAACTGAGGGTAATAATGACAGTAAATGCAAGAACTAGGAAGTGGGGTTTTTGCCTAAGTAATTTTCTTATTATTTGAATTGTTTTTATTAAGATACATGGGGAAAAATATAGTTCAATCTAAAATGGGATTCTCATTGCATTCTCTGGATCAATTCTTTGTAGCGTTTAGGGCTAAATTCAGCAAATAGCCAGTAAATGGACCTGTTCATTCTGCTCAAGTTTAAATCCAATAAATGCAGTTTCATAAATTCCAGAGAAAGCTCTAGATTTTTATTCCAGCCGAAAAGACAAAATCACCAGATCAGTATGCTCATCTCTACAGCTTCCCACACCTTAACCATTCACTAACACATCTTCACGTTCGCTCCTGAACCGAACACAGGATCGATGGTTCAGATTGCCTCCCCGTGCGTATGTTCCCCACTTGCCGTAGCTGCTCCGTGCTCGCAGGACTGCGTTAGTACAGAAGACGCCGCGTGCGCCAGCCTGGCCCTCCCCCAGGCCTTCTCAACCCAAAGCTTTCCCCCTCCGTTCTGACACGATGCCATAGGTCTGTGTAACTGTGCTTGCGGCTTGTTTCTGCTGTGAGAAAGGGAGGCTGTGAACCCATAGCGCACCTTTACGCCCATGCCTCCTCCCGCCCCGGAGGAGGAGAGGGTGAGCCCCTACAGCACTCCTGCGTAGGATGGAGGCAAAACCTGTGGGGCTCCAGCAAGCCAAGGCAACACGCACAGCCCGACCTCTGGCTTCTCTCATGCTCCCTACGAAACCTTAAGAAAAGCAGAATCTCATCTTGGCTTCTCCAGCGTATAAAGCGTGTAAGCCTGGAGGGCTCTGGTGACCCCACAAGACATTAGGAGCCCTGAGCCCATCGGGGTTGGACAGACCCTGCACTGCCCAGCGCGGCCGGAGAGCACAGCAGGAGGGTGGCGGCCAGCATCCCAGGCACCGAGTGGAGCAGCAGGCCCTCGAGTTTGAAGGGAGCCTATTTGCAAAACAAAAATCGAGACTACTCGATTTCAAATTTGAATACTGGTTTTAATACTAATGCTGTAGATAAACATGCTTAACTTCATTCTTTGTCCACCAAACGCAGAATAAGCTACGGCAAGACACACTATTTACCAGGATCGTTCATCAGCAAGCAGATGGCAGATCTGCAAACAGACTCTCACAGGTTCAGTAAAAAATATTGGGGCTTGAAACAAACATTGCCGAGCATTTTGTTAGCATGAAGTTTATTATGAGCCCTGTAATTTTCAGGGATACTGTGTTTTCTCTGGCTGGAGAAAGTCCTAGTACACGAAACAATTTGTCCCTAGGAACATTAATTGTTTAACATCAGATTTTAACGAGTTTTCAGCTTCAAAGAGAGAAAAATTCCACCCCTGGCAGGAATAACTGTCTATTTACGGGGAATGCATATTGCCAGAAGAGAACGCTGAAGGCTGAAATCGTATTTCCTTAAGCCAATGATTTTCTGAACTTTCTGAACACGGCGCACAGGAGGATTTTGGCTGCTGCTGGCCGTTTTGTTTTTGCACTTGGCCAATGCGCTGACATCCACTGTCCCCACGCAGGCTCTCGGTGCCAGCCGTACTCCCTGCCCAGGGCACAAGCTGCCAGGCAGGGACACAGGCTCCAGCTCGGGAATGAGATCATGATTATTTCAGTGCATGTGCACCACGTTTCTATTCTAAAGCATTCCAGAGAATCTAAAGTCTGCATTCATTTCTGTGCTTCATCCGAAACGTGGCTGCAGTGCTGCACGGCCCTGCAGGCACAGGTGACACCGAAGTTCAGCCAAGAGGTAGGTGAGTGAAATCAGATCTGTCACTTGGTGGAGAAACAAGCAAGGTACTAAAATACCAGCTTTCCAACTCAAAGTACTGAGAAGAAAAAAAAAAAAAAGGTAATACAGGAGTTACCATTGCCCGCTAGAGTCCATAGTGCCTAATTGTCTCATTAAACACACTTTGCACAGATAGGAAAATATGATTTAATCTGAGCTCTCAGGAGAACAGAGGAAAGAGGATGCCGTGCACTACCTGGATGCTGTGTTTGAACCCTGTGTTGCTATTTCATGTTTTGCTTCTCCCGAGCATCAATGCCCACTGTATTGTATTTATGTTTTAAGAATTAAGGTTTCACGAATGTAAAATGCCTTTTCCCTCATGCTGTTGGTTTCCTGTCTCCCTTTTCTACTTCAGAAAGCCACGTCCCACAGACGCACACCACAGCTTCCCGCACACCGCTCCTCGGACGCTTTAGCATGCAGATACAGCTCTTCCCTGGGGCTGGGAAAAACTTGTCAGGTGAAGATTGTTCCTTTGGAAAAAGTCATCTGAGGCGGGCAAACCTGTTTAAAAACTCAAAATAGATTTTCAAATAGTTCTTAGCTAAAGAATTTGAGAACATTTCCTGAAAGACAGAAATTGTAGTGTTTGTTCTCAACGCGACTGGAAATGAATTCCGTACAAAAGTTAAGTGAGGGGAAAAAAGACACCTTTGGAGAAAAATCATTTTTTTTGAAAATTTCCATTTCAGGGATGAGATTGTGTTGCATTTGAACTGAAACTAGTAAGGTCTCTGCTCAGTTATTTGGCTGTCCTACTGAACAAAACCAGCCTCTTATTCAGAAAGTGCTCTCTTTGCACTGTCCTCACTGAACAGATGCATTACGTTAAGCCAAGGACAAAAAAGATGTGAAAAAGATGGCAGATGCCATCCAGATTCCAGATGCATTCCAGATATTTACCCTAATGATACATAAACCATTGCAAGCCTAAAATAGCTTTCCAAGCCATTTTCACACAAAAAATTAAAGTGTAGACTTTAAATAAGGACATTCAGGAAGACGAGAAGTGAGAAGCTGACTTTGTCCCCCCCTCATCACTTTAAAAGCAGCATCTTGCTGGCACGTCCAGACCGCAGCATTCCCCGACGATACCCCGAGACAGCAGGGACGGAGACCTGCACCTCCTCTGCTCATCGGGAGCCTTTCGCAGGGTGAAGGAGACATAATGCAAAGGACGACTGGGAAGCCTGATGTGTTCAAAAATGCCTCCAAAGGCATTTAATAAAGTTCCTACCTACCCAGAGGCTGCAAAGGAAACACGGTTACCGCCGGGTGAATGATCAAGTCTTGTCATGGATTAAAGCAAGTTAAGAGATAGGAAAGAGAATGGAAATAAATGGGCAATTCTCAGCATGGAGAAAGGTTAATAGTGTAGTGCCCTAGGGATCAGTCTTCGGGCTGGTGTTTTTCAATATATTCATTAACAGCCTGCACGAAGTGGTGAATAGCGAGGCGGCGAGAGCACCTGACAAAATTGTTTTAGGTCAGCTGCAGGCAGGGGAAGCTGGGCAGGCTCAGAAGGGACGGCAGCCAGCGCACGCCAAGCCAGCCGTGCTCTGCTCCCTGAGCCCAGCAGTGGGAAAACGGGGCAGGGATGCCTGAGAGCGCCTGGGATTTCCAGGCAGTTGTGAACACGTAGGAGAAGTTGCCTAGCACCCTGGAAGAATTTGCCTAATGCTGTATCTGCCGTATATCTGCTAAAATCCAGGAACAATCAGCATGGACAGCATAAAGAAAAAAATATCTGGAGAGAAGCCGTTATATAAAGTACCTCCTCACCTATTACCACTAAGATTTATTTATTTAAGATGATGACGAAAGAAAGCGAGCAGAAACAACGCTATTTTGAAATATCACAAAATCCTTAAACAAGTTCATCCCCTCCACACCTCTGAGCTGCTTGGTGCTCTCCAGTCCCCACAAGCTTCGTCCAGCACATCCAAAAGTTGTACTTGGAAATCACCCCAACTCCCACATTTCCAGGATTTAGAGATCAAGGCATTTTCTCCTGTATCTGCATCACGCTGATTAATTGGAGGCAGCACATTATTCATAGGCATAGGAAGTGCAGTGAATGTTTGATGACAAGAGACTAGTTTGACCCGAGATTCATCGCTACTCACCGAGCTCCAGTTCTGGAGAAGCCTCCTCCCCGATGGGAACAAACAGTGGAAAAGTAGTGCAAGGAATCAGTGCCACTGAGGAATTCCCTGAATCCCCTGGGAATTCGCACAGGGATGGGTGCACACCCAGGGAGGCAGTTTGCAGTAAAAGCCTCTTCGGTACTGGGGACAGAGGAGGTCAGATCACCCCCAATAACATTCATTCCTAAGAAAAAAGTATAGCAAAACTATGCATGTACATGACCAATACCTAGCTACATACAGGGTGATTGATCTCTCCAAAACACTGGTGTACTCTCCATCAAAAAAAAAAATGTATCAGCAAGCTTCAGTAGGCATATTAGGAAGAAAACTTCACTGGCCTTGTTAGGAAGGTGCCTACAGAAAGGAGCCACGTACCCAAACACACGCAGGAGTTGCAGGCCGTGCAGCGCACACAATTCAGTGCTTCACAGAGGCGTCCGAGCAGGCTGCCAATAACCCGGTACAGGCTACAGGGGGTCAAGCAGCCAGATGTGTGCTTCGACCCTGCAGTAATCCCGCTAAACTTTCATAGTGCTCCACCTGGGTTACTCATCCCCACAACCTGTGCCCTAAAGTCGCTGTAAACGACAGCCAGCCTCAGAACTGCCCGCACCCAGCCCCAGGACAACAAGGGACTTTGAGCAAAGACCCCCAAAATGACACATTAAGATGCACCAAGGAACTCCCGATCTGTAGCTTGCAAGTGGCTTAAAACCGCTTTCCCTGCAGCCCCTGGTGAGAGCAGCCAAATATCAGCTCCACAATTACTTGCTTGCCAATGCCTCGGGGTATTATCAGTATCAAGATCTAGACAGCAATATTTTCATTATGAACACATCCCCTATCACTACCAGAATCACGGGTAACATTTTAATACAAAAATAGAGTAAATTTTATGGACTGGTTCCGCTAATACCTCTCCGCCTTGCTACTCAGCACAGCTGAATTAGGAAGAGTGCGATTTAGGGGAGAGGGGATGAATGTCAGCTTTGACAGGTTACTTCTTCAATTGGCTGCGATAATCTTTTGAAAGGGCACTGAAACTCTGAGCAGCATGTGCAAGTCGTGTTCACCTGGAAACAAAGGGAAAGCTACTTAGTCAAAGCAGCCTGCATCCGATGACTTACACCACGCAACGCAAACTCAGAAGGGTGCAGGCCAATTCAGGTGGATGAGAAGTAGCATGATTGTTCTGAATTACTTATGGAAAATCACCGGAAATTTAACATGCTGTTGGCAACAAGTTTAATTTCAAAGACAAAACATGCTGTGGATTATTTTGTCGTTATTTTCAACTTTTTCATTACTTTGCTAGATGGATTCCCTCAGCCAAAATCCTTATGGAGTCTCTCGGTTGGTTGCTGAGCAGGGGGAGCAGTCGGTGTGTTAGCTGTCGCTGGAGAGACTCGCAGCCCATTTTATAGACTGATTGCAAAGTCAATGGCAGCCTCTGCTGTTACATCCCTTACTGCAAGAAGCCAGTGTCTTTCACAGTGTAAACGCATGTGAAGGCAGAGCAAAGCATATGACGGTAGAGATGAACCTGAATTCTAAACACATCTATTTTTTTCTTTTTCTAAATAAAAAAGTATTTAAGCATTTATTTGCTTAAATGGAAGAATCAAAAAAGTATGTCCATACATGTAGAAGTATGCATGTTTTAATTATCTTTCTTTTTTTTTTTTTTTTTCTTCACTAAAGAGGCTGTCATGAACTGATTCTGGTAAAGATCCCTTCCTGTGAGGTTTGAAAACTGTTGGTAATCATTTGGTTCAGAGGATGTATCCCTTGCATGGCACCCTTCATCCATCAGAGAGTTTTCTACAAGAATTTCTCTCAGTTAACATTCTCAATACAAACATATTTAATTTGCCTAAAATGTTTTATATTTGCATTGCCTCAATATCCTATAACTGTTCTTGATGTCAGCAAGATGCACCCATTGTTTGTATGCAGCCTAAAACTTGCAGAAAATTAAGACGACACGGTTCATTTCATAATGATGTTGCAATTTTGTCTTCTTGGAAACTCGTCTTCTGTAATCTACTTTCTTGGTTGCTTTCAGAGGCTGTGTATGTGCGCAGAATGCTGACACCACCCAGCTTCTGTAAGAGTAATATTGAAGAGAGCTTCCCAACACAAGCATCGTCACCGCTGCGTCATTTAGAAAGATCAGCAGCCAGCGTGCTCCACAACCAACACCAAGGCTGTAGTGCAAAATAATAAGCAGCTTATTAAGGAAACGTCAAACAGCTCAGCATATTTTGAATAATTTTTCTAAGGAGAGCTGCAAAAGCAGTCAGGGAAAGCCACAGACATCCGCAGGACAGAAAGAATTCCCCACACATCTGTATGCAGGCACACGTTCTGAAAGCCACAGACACTGCCCTTCCTCGCCGCATACTTCAAGAAGTATTTTAAAATTGATGCGTACGTAACCTTGAATGCTATAACCATTCTAATTCTGAGATCTGATGTGTTTTTCACATAAAGGGAAACACCACAGAATTTGTTTTCTGTTGGTGCAAAAAGGAAGTTCCCACTGTGTTTTTCTCATTAAACAACACCCTTATTGCCAGCGACACTTCCATTATCGCATTTCACAAGACACTGCTCTAAGTGAAGGATGTTTCTCTGAACTCTTCAGTCTCCCCAGTTCCTCCAGTGCACAGAAGGCTCCATCTAGTGTTAAACGTGTATAATCCAGGGGAAAAGAAATGAAAGGGGAAAAGAGCCAGCTGGTAGAAGTAATTGACAGAGGGGTTTAAGTTGTCCTAGCAAAACAACTGGACTTCCCTGCCATATCTGAGGAGTTCCCTGTTTGCCCAGTGACCGCAGAGGTGTTGAGGATCACAGGTCTCCATCCAGCGATGACTAACGGTGGATTTTTTGTACCTTGAACCTGGTACGAAAAGCCACGTCACAGATAAAACATGACACAGCACCTCCTGACAAATGAGGGATTATAAAAATAAGTGTTTACGCACCAAGCCAGCTGAGGACCACACCTTATCATCCCGACTCACATGTAGCACCACTAGCACTGTTGCCACCCTCCAGTCACACCGTGAGGTGCACCGCACTGCACAGTGCTTGGGATGGAGCAAGTTTCTGTAGGAAATGCGGTTCCCAGCGTGCAGACGGCATCCTGAGAGCGGGGGTGAAGCCCCAGCAGCCGGCGGGTTAGCCCAGGCACTGAGCAGGCAGAAGTGCCAGCTGGATTTTGCTGGGAGCCTGAACTTGGCTTATTTAAGGGTTTCGGTCACGTTCGTTGCAGTCAGCCTGATGTTCGGACTTTTAACTTCACATGAGTTTTCCCAGGTCGGAAGACAACATTGTGTGCCCAGCCCTCCTCCAGAAGGGCCCGTGGCACCGCAGGGCTTCGGGGTTGCTCCCATGGCGCTGCTCCCACCGCTCGCCCAGGCTCTCGGGGCTCCCTCCCTGGGGGCTCAGCACAGGCCCCCGCTTCCAACCCCTCCGTTCCCCTCGCATCTGCCCCCGGCTGCACAGCGCTGCCCCGTCGGGCTCCCCTCAGCCCGGGAGCAGCTCCCGAGGCAGCTCGCCGACCGACCGAGCACATCGTCGCTTCTAAAGGCACGGGGATTGCGCAGCACGGCCTGAAAGCGGGCGCCTGGAGGATTTACCAGGGACTTCGGGCAGCTTTTACTAGTAGTAGTAGTATTACTCAACACACAAGCTTAGAAAGAGCTGAGAAGAGTCCAAAGGGCCCTTAGCAGACACCTGCCTGTGGTTTAGGCTCAAGCAGGCCCAAGCGAAGAGCAGCAGCACCGCGCTCTCTGGCGGCCGCAGCCGCACCGCCAGAGCTCCTCGGTGTGCTCTGAAGCACCGGTGAAAGCGGCTGCATCACCTCCAGCTCCTCAGGCTCGCTAGCTGTATGTGCTCGCCCCGAGCTGGGTTGCTGTAGGAGCAGGCGCTGGCTCGAGGATTGCGGGACACTGTCAGGTCCCAGCAAGGCACTGCCTTCCTCCCACGGGTTTGTCCTCAAGAAATCTGGCTCTGGCTGAAAGCGACAGGGCTAGCTAGCTCTGAACCAGCTCTCTGAACACAGCCCTGGCAAGGAACAGCCCCATACTGCCACAGCCTGCGTGCAACAAAGCGATAAAGAGGTGGCGAAATTCCGTTGTTTTTCTGAAGATTGATCTCACCGCTACGGCGGTGGCTGCGATGAGACCAGGGCAAAGGCGCTGAGGGGCCAACTGCAGCACCTGCAGCCCCCCAACCACCCTGACCTGGCCCTGCTCCAGCCCAGGACACAGCTCTGCCTGCCCAGCCCTCGCTCCGCTCCGGGTCCAGCCGGGCACCTGTGCCACCCCGAGGCAGGCCCGGGGCTCTGAGCCCACCTGAGTGGTTTGGGAGTTGGCTGCGCACCAGACCCACTGCTGCCTTGCCTTGTTCAGTGCTCACGCAGGACACGGGAGAGGTGTTGGAAATGTATTCTTTCACGTAGGAGGCCCTAACCACTAAGGTGAGGTCAGTCTGCAGCCTTTCGCCAGGTGAACTCAAGCGGCACCTTCCTCTTCACCTTTACAGGAGGCTGAGACAGTCTGTGACCCATCCTTCCCCGTTCTTTCACATCTTCTAAGGAGGATCAAAGCTTAAACAGATCTCAATTTAAGATAAGAAATAAGATGGGAAACGGCTCAATGAGAGGGGCATTTTAAGGGACCGAAAGGCCATGAAGCAAAACCACCCACTTACCTGCTCTGACGAACCACGACCCACGTCCTACCGGCCTCCTCAGACCAGCAGCACCACAGACACCTCCACCTCTGGCTCACACCTCCCTTCCCCCGGCTCTGCTGAGAGCAGAGAGCCAAGGGCTCGTCCCGCATCTCAGCTGTGCTGGCCGTGGCCCGGAGCCCACCTGAACCTGGGCTGCCCGTCAGGCACCAGGTGCTCAGGGCCCTTGAGGGGCAGGTCTGCTGTGACCATTCCTGCCCTCTTTATTGGGGGTTTTAAACATTCGGTACGTGGGCAGTAAGATCGGTAGAAGTGCTGGCGTGACTGCAAGTAAGCTCGGGAGCAAGCAGCCCCTGTACTGGGGGAAGCACTCCCCTGACACACACACAGCTCGCAGCCACGCTACGACAGGGGACAGCGGCCACCACAACCAGACATCCCCACTCCTACCCTCCCTGCGGGAGGGCAAGCACAGCGCCTCTCAATGCCCTTGTCAGCAGCACCAAGCGGCTCGGTGCTGCACCACAGGTGTCACCAAGTGTCTCTGGTGCTACCAAAGGCAGCTGCTGCTGCCTGTTCTCAAATCCTTCGCATCTGAAGGAGAAAAGCAGCTACAGCTGAGAGAGACGCAGCAGGAGGACCTACCCGGAGGTAACTGGGGATGGGACTTCTCCTACGAAGGAAGCGGTAAGGACTGTACCAGCACCTGCCTCCTCGCCCTCTGTGTCACACTTGGCAGCACTTCTCTGGCTTGGAAGGGGGCTCTGCTCACACTGACCACACACGTCAGGACAGAGCAGATGAATACAGCCAGGAGAATGGGCAGACGGTTGTTTCCCCTAAGCAAAGCCGGGAAGAAGTCCTTACACTCCTCACTCGTGCTGCAGCAGAGCGGGCTACAGCCACACCAGGAAAACGAGGGAAGTCTGGGTCAGAAAGGGGCTGAAAGCAGGCTCGGTAACCCTGTGCCCACTGATTGCTCTCTGCGTAACTCGGTAGTCTCAACTGAATGAGCTGCCTAGAACTACAAAAGAAAAAAAAATAAATCTTTAAGAAGCTCTAAGCAAGCTTATTTTCTAAGCTTTAAGAAAAAAAAAAAAAAGTTTTCCTCCACTTCAGCCTCAGTACTATGAGATACTGCATCTTTGTGTTTACTTTAAATAAAATGCTCCCCCAACTAAAATTGTTAACTGCATCGCATTTCTCCTTGGACTGTCTGAAGCCTTTAACCAACGTTCACGTAGTTCCAGATTAATTTTTAATTTAAAAATGATATTGCATTACCTATCCCAGCTATATGGCACTTACCTTAAAAAAAATTTCATAGCATTTTCAAAGTATTTCTTATTCACGTACAGAAGAAGTGACGGGAAAGGAGCTATCTGGTTAGCCAGACTTGTTGCATGTAGTTAATGCCATACAGCAGGTAATTGCTGCGGCAGGACTCAGAGCTGGCACTCGGGGCAAGAGAAGTCCCGTTCTGCACTCTGTTCTCTAGCACTCTTCACTATTCACTAGCACTTCACTGCTGTATCGTTAAAAACAGACTAATTTAGGCTGGAACAGACCCCGCAGGTCATCCAGCCTGACCCGCTGTCAAATTAGATCAGGTTGCTTGGGGATTTGTTTAGTTGAGTCCTGAACACCTCTGAAGAGCCCCAACCTCTCAAGGCAACCCAAACCCATCTGAATATTCTAATTTTGTTTTGGTTTTGTTTTTGTTGTTTGGTTTTCTCCTTATGCCCTAGAAGGGAAGTATAGGAAAACAAGAATCTAGCTGAAATCTTTGGACAATCAAGGGAACGAAAAGGGAGAAAGAGAAAATAAGCAGAATATAAACTAGGTGATGTTAATCACTGCACCAAACATCAATATCAAATACTTTTCCACCAGTAAAAAAAATATAACATGCCCCTTTGGCAACCATGAAAAGTATGAGACCTCACCTCAGTTCAGCTGGAGGGAGGACTGTCGCTCTGACACTATTGCTCTCCCCCTTCTGTGCAAAACGTGCATTTTTCCTTGGTGTCTCCCAGCTCAGTGACCCCATGCCTCACTACGTCCACCTCCAGAAGCCTGGGAACGCCCCCTGAACTGCATTGCCTAATTCATCCCCATTTACAGAAAAACAGTCAAGGAACTCGGTCAGTACTTTTCCATTAAGGTCGAAGGACCCAGAAGATCGACTTTGAGAAGAGCATCAACAAATGTATTTGTAGAAGGCGACACATATGCAGGAGTGCATAAACCTGAAATAAGAACCAGCACCTTAAGAGGCTTCAGGTACCAACCGGGGAACTCCCACTGGCACTTCTTAACCCCCAAGCTGCTTCAGTCCTGGGTGATAAATCTCATCTCACGGTGAGTGCAAGCTACACATCCACTGTAGGATATGTAGTGGGATATGTATAATGAATTTCCCACTCATGATAAAGCCAAACTGTAGGGGTTTGCGTGTGCGTTTTGTTGTGTTTTGGGGGGTTGCTTTTATTTGTTAGCTGTTAGTAGCAGCAGCGTGTGCCAGAGGCAGAGGGAAAGGCTATTCCTGCAGGACACTCGATATCCCCTTCCGACACAAAGGCAGCAGCAGCGTACAGGCCACGCTCCTCGGCAGTCCCCGGAATTAAGGCTTTGGCCATACGGCTGAAAGCGTTTTGGAGCACGTTTGGTGCAGTTTTGCCGCTCTCCCCCCGAGCCAGGCGGGGATTTCAGGCCCAGCACACGTGTGCCATGTACACCTTCCCACCACCGAGAGGCAGCCTCCACCCACGCATCCCTCCCTGCGCCGGGGAAGCTGGAAGCAAACAATTCCGCAGCCCCTTAGACACAAGCAGATCCTAACCAAAATTTCAGCTGCAGGAAAGCCCACCTACATGCCCAGTACAAATTCTTAAATCGCACAGCTGCAGGGGTGTAACCGCACCACACAGCGGCGCAGGCCCCATGCAAAAACAGTCGCTTTCTAACGCTTTTTAACTGCACCAGCACGAAATTCAGGTGTGATGATGCTTCACTCACACCACAAAGCCACAGGAGGCTGATGCTGCAGTTGCCATAACTGAACACCCTGATCTGGAGCAGCCCTGCCCAAGCCGGGCTCCTCAGCGATGCACGGGCACCCCCCCGGCACTGCGTCCAGCCGCGGGCAGGACAGCCACTTCGAAACGTGCTCTTTGGGAAAAGCACTTTTAAAAGTGCTTATTGCCACAAAGTCTGGCTTTGTCTGAACAAAGTGCCTTTTCGCCTTAAAAAGAGTTAGTTTACAATGAGTTCTGTTAAAAAATGAGTACCATGTATTTCAACTGTTGCTCATTACCAAAGCACGGGCCCACAACTTAGCACCACGAGAAGTTAAAAGAACAATGCCAAACAAGATAAAATAATCCCAGGTTTCTGAAGCAGCACAATAGTTTCACTTCAAGAATAAATTCCGTTTTGGTGAAAGAAGTGTAGCACTGGATTATGTGGAATATAGAAAGAAAAGCTCAGAAAAACAACTGCTGTTCACTGCTGGTCTTTCCCATGTCTATAAATGTATTGTGAAGACTCTATAAATCCTGAGAAGTTAAATTCCACTAGAATGAATTTTTAAGGAAAAGGCTTTTAAAAAGAAAAAAGCTATTACATACGAAACAGAATTTGTATTTAGTCTTGTTTTCGTTAAAGCTTCTAACTCCTAATTTGACCCCAAGGATGTTACTTTTTAAGTTAGGTTTGTTTGGTTTTTTTTAATATATATTTCATTTTGTTTTTTTGTTGTTGTTTTGTTGTTTGTTTTTTAATAAAGTAGGTTATAATTACTGACAACTGCCTGGATGCATTTGCAGTTCACTTTGAGACATTGATTAAAGCTTGTTCTCAGAAGCAGGGCAAGGTATTTTTTTTTTAAATAGATATTAAAACTAGTTTAAACTTGTAATACATACTTTTAAAATAGGGATTAAAATTATTCTCACAAAATTAATACTTGAATTAAATACAAACCATTTTGAGAATTACGTAACACAAATAATTTTCTCAGTAGTTTGGGACTACATCTAATAACAGTCTCGTTTCAGGTTCCAGTAGATTTAGATGGCATTTAAGCAACAAAGCCCAAACTTGTTTCCAAAACCTTCTTCCTCAGCTGCTGCCTAAAGCCTCACATCACCTAACTCACCAGGCACATTTTGTAGAGCACGCGTTCAGTCCTGACCCCTCCTAACAAGGGAGCAACTTCCCAGAAACATTTTTGGCCATAGATCTGAGCATACAGGTGTTGCTCTGCAAGCACAATCAACACAAAAATAGTGAGCAACAGGCTTTCAGCAATACCTCTCTGCTCAGAATTTACTACTGGTGAGGTTTGGGCACTTCTCTGCTTACCAGCGTTTCATTTGCTGGGTTTTGTAATCAGAGCCTGCTCTTCTTCAGGTTCTAGACCTCCCAAAGAATATGGTGTCCTTGTCTTTATTGTATACAGCCGATGCCCTCAGAACAGTTTACACCAGCATTTCACAGCTGGAAAGCTGTAGCAGCCGATATCGCTGTCACACACAGCGGTCTCTGTGTAATTCACTAGAAGTATTTCAGTATTTCACTGACATAACCATCCTCTGCAATAAACAGCTCAATAATCTCAGTGCAGAGGCTAGAAACTCAGACTGAAAGCAAGAGGTGCTTCCCTTGAAGAGAAATACCCTCCCCGTCAGCACTGCAGAAAATGTGGACTGCGCTGTATTTTGATTTTTGAAGCTGTTTTGCTTTATTTTTCCAAAAGGTAAAACACCCAGTACACACTTGCAAGTATACCTGTGCTGTAACTGGTCTGATGGTCAGCCCATTGTTAGAGCTCACTATATTTCTTAGTATTACCAGTACTGAAACAAAGGTCAAAAAAATTAAAAAAATCCAGAAAAAAGGATTTCTATATTAACATATTAAATTAAACTACAGAAGTTGTAGCCCAGAAAGTAAACCTTTCCTTCTAAAGGAAGTAACATTGAGAATACATCAGAAGACTGGCCTAATCATTGCATTTATTGGCTCATTTCCACTAAAATTTAAACATGTCCAAAAAAGCTACGTTAAAATTGGTCTAATTTCTGAAATTAACAATTACTGTACCTGCTTAGATAATGAAGATGCACAGTATACAGCTGAAACTCATTAATAACAACTTCCTAATGGTGCACTGGATTAAGGTTTCAACAGCATTTTCTCACTCGAGACATTAAAATAAATATTAGCAGGGACAGAAAGTTATTACGCTCCATACCACAGACGTATTGCCATTAATACTATGCTAATGATAGCTGGGCCCCAGAAAGATGCAATTTAGTCCGATACAGTAGTGCAACGCATTACTTGATTCTTGAACAGCTGAGTGCAATGAAAACATAGAAATCAAAATAAAAACCCCAAACTTCTTCAACATTGTATTTTAATTGAAGAACTTGACTTTTTTTATCTTCAGTGGAAATACATATGTTCACATGTAACATGGTCTTGTGAAATACAGAGTACATGAGAAGCCTTTATTTACTTCTGATCAGTTCCACAGGGTTAAGTCATATATTGCTCCAATATAATCTATAAATGAGTAATTGTTCAAAGTATTTCAGTTCCCATTGCCGTCCGTTGACATTAATTTTCTCCCTTCAGAATAGGCAACAGTTCACCATTTTCTTTTAGCTCCTGTAAAGGAATGTACAAAACAATTATTCCCCATACATTTTGTGATTACGCTAACACAGTTTCAATAGGGACAGTTTACAGATCAATTCAGTAGCTATTAAGGGGATGAACTAGACGACCCACTAGAGGTCTCTCTTGACCAAGACTCTTTAAAGTTCATAATCTTGAATTTAAATTCTATTTTGTGTCTATCAAGTAAAAGAGGGTGCTTATTTAGGGAAAAGAAACCTTCAAAAGAATTAATTGTTATCTACTTTAAGAGGTAAACATCCCCTGGTATATCTTCTAGATACATCTAAGCATATACAAAATTTTACAACATCCAAAATGAAAAAAACATTACCCACTGTTTTAATGTGTGCTGGTAACAAAAACTGTCAAACCAGACAATGAGATTTATAAGAGTTATAAATAAGAAGTACTTGCGTGTATTATCTTCGTGGCTTAATTCAAATTTTGAGGCTTTAACTTACCAAACAGAGAAAACCAGGAAACGGTTTTAAAATAACGTGTTGTGGAGTGTATTTTCTTTTCCCACATCTCAAGAGAAACAGCTCTATCTCAGTTTTATTTCATATTATGCTGTGTAATGGAATGCACTTTAAAGTACTGACAACATTCATCTACCCATACAATTTACTGGGAACCGAATACAGCCTAACAACACAAATAGACAAATTATATTTAAATACCAGTGAGAGAAGTATTTTGTAGCATCTCCGCAATGCCCAAGACTATACTTACTGATCACTGAAGTAACCCACACACTTGTTAAATAAATAAAATTAAAGTAATCTATATAATTTAAGTAATACCAGTATTTTTAGAACTAAATGAGATTTATTGATTGCATCTTCCCAAGAGTTACAATGTCTGAGGAATTGGCTATAAAACATTCAGACAAGAATGGGCTCAAGAGTATTTGGGGTTTAGAACACTGTGCCTGCTGTTACAAAAATCAAAAACCACAGTAACAGATGCAGATCTATTTTTGTTGCTTCAGGGTCTGTTCAAACAACTACAATAAACCTTACTTTTTTCCAGGAATGAGACTCTTTGGTAGGAAAAAATGTCTCACCCACCTTATTTGAGAAAAGCAATGTCAGAAGTAAAACTAAGAAGAGAAACCTGTAAAAATACACCCACGGGGTAAAAATGGTCTTTACAGTAACAGTAACTGACTGCTGTCAAGAAAATACATTTCACTGATAAATCTTGGCATATGAGAATGGTAGAGATTTAGAGCTCCTTTCAAGCGTATGTTGAGCTAATGGAAGTCACACTAAAAACAACCAAGACGGCCACTACACAGACTTTTCTGGATGTTATAGGCAGAAAACATTTTTCAAGTTTTAAAACAAGTGGTCAATTTACATTGATTCTCCCATTCTTACCTTAACAATATCCAAGCCTCCAACAAGTTCACCTTTCACATATAACTGAGGATACGTTGGCCAATTTGAATAGGTTTTTAATCCTTGCCGCACCTAAGAAAAACAACCTTAACTGTAAACTTCAACTTTAGGAAAAGTAATGACAAATGCCACAGTGATGGAAAGACTTAATTACCTCTTCATCCTCCAGTATGTCGAATGTCTCATAATCAACACTAGAAAGGGGAAAAAAAGGGTTTATATTAATAAAGAAAAACATCAGCTCCATAGGCATCAAGAACTAATCTAAAAAATATCTAGTTTCGTGGGAAACTCCTGACAATGCCCAGATGACAACATAACGTGCTAAAAAATTAAGCTGTATGGCTTATACTGCTATTGAGCAAATGTGTTCAAAGCAATTCTGGTCAGTATTAGCTTAAAAAAAAAGAAGACATCCTTTGGAAGTTTTTACTGAGGAATCATCCAGCTACAACTATTTTATTATCTTCATATACTACTTGCAAAAAAAACCCAAACCACCCACAATAAGATGCCAGTGCAAATTTGAGTACTGGTTGATTCATATTTGAGCTGTGTTACACAATTCTTTGCATCCAAAGATCTGTCAGTCTTCAGTGACTGGGAAGGATGTAGATTCCTTCAAGCAGATAGGGTCAATGACAGGGAATAGCAATTTGAGTAACTGCTACTTATTTCCAAACTGTATATTGATATATACAGTTCCTTTCTAGCTGTCTGTCATCTAAAACAATAAATCATTCTAACATTTAGTTATCGAGGCAACTGCTTAACCTCACACTAGCAGTACAAATGGCACATGGGTTTATTCAAAGAAAGATGATACTAATCTCTCTCTCTCACTACAGAAGTAACTGCTTTGAAGATGAAAATTGAGACTACATAACAAAAGGCTCCAAGATTAAGGAAACTGATCAAGAGGGATCTCTAAGAGGAGCTGCTTATCAGAGTGGAAAGATTTCTTTAATGTCGACAGCAAAAACAATTACTGTTGCAATAACCTGTTCAGTCAGAGCAAGACAATCACTATGTAGCAGAGCTAAAGCAGCGCAATATCAGACACACCACGTTTGACTTGGTATCAAATGAACAGAGTAGGGATTTACACTACTGGCTTTTATATAGGGATACTCAAACACTTTTGAGCAAAGAAAATGACATTCTGGGAAGTCTTCCACCATAAATAAAGAGTTTGGAAAATATTCAACTGCAGTTGTTAAAACAGAACTGGCTTCCTAAATTACATAAGACTTACGTACCCAGTATTATTTATGATTTCTATAATTTGCTTGCTGAATCCACATTTTGCAGTCTAGAATGCAAAACACAGACATTAGCACATATTTCTGCTATATTTAATCCACAATATTTCAGCTCCAAGTTACACTAAAGCTATTATCAATTTCTTGCTAATGGCAACCTTACTGAATGAGCAATACTACTAATCTTTTTTTCATTCTTCTTTCCACTCTAAGCTTCAAACTCTACTGAACATCTTTCTTTATATACTTGGAAGTAAATGAGAAGTCTGAGAATATTAACCACTTTCCTCAGCTGCGAAGCGATACAAGGTGAATCTGTTTTCTAGGTTTGGTGATATTATCTTGGAAACTAGTGGGGCTTTGGAATTTTCTTAACATTCAAAAAGCCAAAGTCATATATAGGTTGTGTATGCCTGGCACACATTTGTAAAACAGATTATTTGGAGACTTACTCCACCCCTTACTTAACCATTCTGGAGAGAGTAGCACACTATGGTCAACCGATAAATAGTGTACGTGTACAGCAACGCCCACTTCCAATTATTAATTTGAATTATGTACTGCAAACTCTTTACATTGACAGTGTAGGGACACAGAGCGCCCATGTTTTTCAAAGCAGTTGTGAAAGCATAATAAAATCAGAGAAATTGAAAAGAATAGGACACCCAATGCACCTAGGTCACCAAAGGGAAGCTTCAAAAAAAACATGTAGACAAAGCATCAGGTAATAGTCAAAGAGTATGCTTCAAGTAGGACAGACATCAGGGATAGCACTCGGTACACCAGAAGAAAACCTGTTATCTGCAAAGACAATCAATAAGGCAAGACCAAAACGACACGCACAGTTCTTCCATTCATTCCTGCACCGTAGATCAATTGACAGATGTCACTAAAACCAGAGAATTTCATGCTTGGTTTGTAACAATGCTATCAACATTTGAGCAATGTATTTCAATCAGCTAAAACATAGACTGTTCTTCTGTTACTCACAGAAGTACCAAATAAAAAGACGTAACTTCCCAGAACCACCGATTTTTATTAAGCAAGGAAAAGAAGTAACTGTAGCTGTTTAAGTGTTGCAGAATATATATACTTTTTTAAAACTTACCTGTTTGTTTCCCTTCATAAAAAGCATCACAGGAGCTTTGTTTATCAAGGTTTTAAGCCTACAGAAAACAGGAAAAAAAAGACAAAACAGCTCAGTTATTTCAAAATCTCAGTTTCAACAAGAAAACAAATGCAAGAAGTGGAAAGACAGCAACCTACAGCTTCAGCAAGTGCATTTAAAGCAGTACTATAAACAATTCCATTTATATTGTTTACAGTACTTTTAGCGAATGAAATTGAACAATCCTGTTACTTCCAGAGCAACAATTTATTTTTCTAGATTGACCTCTAAGTATCAAGCAGCAACAAATTTAGGAGAAACATCCTTTTTGGATATTTTTCACACAGGATGCGTACTTACTCATATATTGCTTTTCCTCACACTGAATGCAGTGATGTTTCTTGTTCTACATGCAAGACCGTCTTCCGAAGAAGAAAAGCCATACCTAGAATCAGTCACAATCACTACGGACAAACCACTACTGGAATTCAGGAATAGGTCCACTGTGCCCTGGCTGCTGCTGGTTCACCCACAGAACCAGACGGTCTCCACCTTTCCCTGTCCTTTTAGTTAAGCCTTTCTGTGACAACTGATGAAAAAGCAGGACCTGCTGTCCAACAGTTTCTTGCTAAAGGCATGTTACCCTCTGTAAAACGCATGGCAGCTGGGCATTTTCTCTGAAGTTTCACACAACGCGAAGTAATCCTAGACTGGAGAATCCAGGGGCTTTGCAAAATACCGAAGTTTTGTTGGTGACCTACAGCCTGTGCACATACAAACCTAAAGCCAACAATTTTTCCATCCAAGTCACCTCTAGGGTAAAAAGCAACAGTTACACTAACATCTACAGTGAGGATGAACTACTGCAATCTGAGCTGGTTCCCCAGGCTCCAGATCTGCCTCACTAAAGTAAGCTGACTTCCAGAGCCCATTTTCCAGGCGATTTTCAGAAGATGACACAGTTCACTGATTAGAAGAGATCAAACACTGAGTTAACGGAATGCAATTTGGCATTAAATAGATTCTACTACCAATTTCCTTCATTTTATTGAGTCTTAAGACATTTGGGCAGCTAGCCCATCGGTGTTTTTTTCTTATGAGCAACTGATAGAGTGAGTGTAGCTTGAAAGAGATGGAAGTTGCCCCAAAATTAAGTATGAGGTTAACTACAAAGAGAAACTAATGTGTGTCAGAGTAAAGAACTTCCCAGTTGTCAACAGAAAAAACTGTTACATGTTAATTTCATAAACTAGCACCTAACTTAAAGAGCAAGAATAAACTAGGCAACAAGAAGCAGATTGTGACTCACCCAGTTTGCCTTCACACCTTTTCTACGTCAAAATTGATAAAATTCACATGCCTGTTTAAAAGATGCTGCTGCTCCTTTAGGGAGACATTTGCTATACCAATAATTTTGCTCTATTAAAACCAAGCGTAGGGCACTTCAAATTATCTTCTCCCCCTCAAACAGACCAAGCAAAGCAAAAAATTATGTACAAATTCAATGAAGTTACAGACTATGCCATTTTGCAGAAAGGTTAAGAAAGAGATTAAAGGAAGATTTCTAGAATAGATTTTTTTTAAAGTAACATGGTCACAATCACATTTTCAGATATAATTTAGTCTCAAACTGCAAAAGGTGAGGATTTCCGTGATCTCAGTGAAACAATTTACAAGTTACCCTCCTAGAGTAACAATGCATGAACTTCAAGCACAGTACAAGTGAAAAAGGATTTATAACTACACAACTCTGAAAGCGTACTTCATCACTGCTATCAAAACGGGTTTCATCACATTAATTCTCCACTGGGCTGAGAAACCAAAAGACCAGCACCAGTCTCATCTAGAGCTCCGTAAGACTTGCTCTTGCCATCTTCAGACAGCAAGTGGGAAATCTCTGCTTACATATTTGCCTTCAAGGCACAGGCCACCTTGCCGGTAAATGAGCCTCAGTTTGCGTGTCTTAACGGCACTGCTCAGGCAAACCAGAAAGGAGTGCCGCGTACACCAGCATCTTCTCAAACAACGACCTGTCAGATGTACGGAGCTTGACTGCCTGGGGCACGTCGGAATTTCAAACAGGAGTGAATCTTCAAACGGGAAGGTTAAAGGAGGACAAATTGGTTTCTAGATATTACCTCTGATTCAGGAAGCAGCGCTGCCTACTGATGCAGCGTATGCTTATGTGGCCAAGGTGAAAGAAAACAGGAGCTGAAGGACAGGAGTAATCAAGAAAAATGAGCAGAAGCCTAAGTATTTTGCCTACAGTAACATCATAGTTACGAAGCCTGCGTCAAATGAAGCTAGCAGAAGTTACTAGTGTGTTCAGAAGGGGATTTTCTCAGTTACCTTTAAGAATAAATTCTTTAAAAAAGACAAAAATCTATATACTCCTGCCATAATAAAAAATTAACCAATCATAAATGTAATAAGCAAAGCCTGTAATAACAGTACAGCTTAGTAATTTCATATAAAGAGATGCTTACTGTATAGAAAACAGAACATGTTAAACAACTTGAAATAAAGATTGTAGGATTTCTGTAACTGAAAGGAAATTTGGGGACCTTGAGCAACCTGATCTAGTGGAAGGTATCCCTGTCCATGGCAGGGGGGTTGGAACTAGGTGATCTTTAAAGATGATCTCGAGTCTTTCCAACTTAAACCATCCCATGTTACGGATAAAGTTAAAGAACAGGAATTCAGAGGGTAAATATAGGTATTCGTCTGTAAAAATGAAAAGACAGGAAGTCTCAAAAATAGACCTCCTTAAAATAATGACATAATACATCATACCTGTCCTCTAACTTCTGTGCCTTCGGACAGATTGTATCCAGTTCTCCAGAAGCCTCAAGTTCCTAGAGAGATTGGAGGAGAAAAATCAATGTAAGAGAAAAAACCCCACATGCTTCTGACAATTACCAAGATTAAGATATTTCTCATTATCTAACCTTGATAATATCAAGTCCACCTATAAGCTCTCCAGCTACGTACAACTGTGGATAAGTTGGCCAATTAGAATATGTTTTCAGCCCCTGACGAACTTCTTCATCAGAAAAAATATCAAAACTGCTAAATGAAATACCATGTTTGTTCAGTATCTCCACCATTTGTTTGCTGAAACCTGCAAACACAAGAAAAGAAATATATATGTTTAAGCACAGTATTCCTGTGTCTGCATTAAACTTCGTTCATTAAAAATATGCAATTCTTCCATGCAGGAAATTCCCAGTAAGTTATAATGTGTTACATATTGCTCTATTAATATTCTCAAATAGTATAAAGGAAGAAAAAGTGTATTTATTACTGGGATTACAAGTACACAGACAGCTTGGTAAGTCTGGAGCTTCCCTACATGCAAAGCTACACAGTAACCCTCATATACTTGTCTGTTGTTCCAACACACTATTAAAGCTAAGCTAAATGCACTCTCTTATTCTGTCTCCTCCAGCTCTTCTCCAGGCAGCATTCCTGAAGAAGAAAAGCTGCTCGGTAACTGTAACGGCATCTTCAGTAGCCTTCATTTCATTCCTCCACTGGCAAATCATTTTCTCTGCTGCTGGCATTTCTTTCTCTAGCTACTACTGAACTTCCTTCTACTGCTCCAAAACCAGGGGAAGTTGACAATGCAGAACTGGTATTCAAACCCACTACTACATCACCAGTTTAACTTAGAAACTTGCCTTTAATGTTTGTTTCCTAATACTTTTATTTTAAGAGTATGCCCTTTCCTACTTCAGGGTAAAAATGCAGATTCCTCCATTTTTTTTAATCTCTATGTTCCCATGAGTATATAATATTATTTAACCACCCTTGTGATACTTGCATACCATGCTTTGGTTTTCCTTTTATGACCAATTTTCATTGAGCCCTACTCTGACATTTTTTTCTGAAGGATATTAAGCACCGAATATTACAGTGTAAACATCCAGATTTTAAAAATTATGTGGCCAACCTCGGAAAAAAAAGTTACTCCTTTCTGTAACTAAGAATCTTCTTCCAAATTAAGAATCTTCTTCAAAATAAAATCATGTCTTATATAAGAAGTGGCATTTGTGAAAATTCTGGTCTTACAAAACTTAACTAAATCTTCTTACACTAGGGGGAAACGCACATAGAATTTCATTTTCCCAATAATTCTCCTTCTTTTCTATTTTAAATTCGCCATTCTCTTTTATTAAAGTGAAACATGAAATTGATGTCTCTAGAAGAAAATTTTAAGACAATTACTCTCCACAGAAACTCTTTGAAATTACTTAACCACAACCCCACACCCCAGGCTGTATCCTTCAAGTCAACAAGTCCATTCTTTACGGGCTAATGCAAAAAGAAACCTTAGCCTTTGATGTTCAATGTCACCTCCATCCATTTAACACTTCCACCAACGCAGAGGCACAAATGGTCCTCTGCAGAAGACATCGGCCTACTACATGTTTCACAGTCCAGCACAGATATTTAGTCTGTAAAGCAAACGGCTAGGAACAGGTCTGCTGTACTTTACAGCATAAGGAAGGCAAGGATTGGATCTTTAGAGCTAATGAGCAGATCTTGATCCACAACTCCGCTGCTCCTCTACTTGCCCTTCTATGAAAATCATACTACTGAGAAGGAACTGCTAAATACGTAGCCACACACGGAAAGATTCTGGAGCTGTACTTCTCTAACACATGTTCTTTATCCTAAAGTATTTCAACACCTACTGCTGTTGTTTTAGCGAACCTCCCTTCTAATGAAATACAAACCCGCTAGATTACACTGCCGTACAGTTTGCAAAAGCAATCCCTGAGAATCTGTCCTTAACACAAGGTGATAATGTATTAGATCTTCGCCAACTCATTCTTGCATAGTCAAATGCCCTTGCAATCCTACTAATTCCCTAAAAGAACTCCAACAAGCGCTATGCAGACAGATGAAAACCTCTATACAAATGTTAAAAAAAAAGATGATGCTTAAAGGCTTTAATAAAGGGAAAAAAAGAAGCTTTAAATTCGAAAAAGAATCAGAGTGCCATACAAGAATAACCTTTGATTTCAGCTTGCAGGACCACCTATTAGTTTTTGAAATATGGATTTTTACTACAGCTTTCTGCAGTTTTCATGATCTGCAATTTATTGAGATACGAAGTAGCAGTATTTATATGTATGGCATCTAAGTTGCTTTTCTTTCTACAACCGAAGTGTTAAGTTCATGTACAGCCTGAAGTAAAACACAGATTCTGAATTTTTCCATACATCTGGGAGTTCATTAGCAAACAGCTAAAGGCTGATTGCTGATGGTTATTCTATCACCAATATATTAGCTCATTTCTACTGTAAGAGGCAGTGGGGGGGAGCTTTATTTTAGCTGTAGGCAATTACATGCAAACTAGAAAGATTGATTGGTTGTGTTTCATTTTGAAGGGTTATGGTAGCAGTCTGCAAGTATTATGCTTCGGGATGAAGTGCCAGAACAGCTTTACTTCGGTAACAAAAGATTTAGGTTGAATTTCTGAGGAAATACTATACACATATTGCACGGAATAATCAAACTGAACAAAACATTTTAAGCAATTATCTACAAAGTCATAAATGCCACTCAGCCTAAATAAATGACTTTATCAACGAAGCAAATAAATGCTATCACAGGCTGAGGGGATCTGATGAAATAACCCAATGACCACAGCAACCACCCACAGCTGCCAGGACCCACACAGCGGAGGGGACATAGCTTACCTTACCCTGTGCTTCGCTGTTTTTTTCCAAGGAACAAGCCACAAACTACAAAAAGATTTCAAGTTACGCTGGTGGACAAGGTTTCCCACTACTTGCCAACTGCACTAAAGACACCAGGGCACACCTATTATTTGTATCAAAATAGGTATCAGTCACAAGTATCTTCACCTTTTAACAGGTACGGCTCCTTTTATTTAATTGTATTTATATTATTCCTACTACTGGTACAGCAGATTCATATTATCTTTGACAAAACATTACCTTATTTCACCTTGAAAAAGGCTGTGTCTATTCAAGGATGTCTGCCAGGAGCTATCAAAGCAGTCTACAGCAGGCACAGTATTTAGCTACAAAATGCAGAGCTGTATGTTCAGATGATCTTGGGTGTTGCACTACATTTTAATACGTGCATCATTTAGGTAAGCTCCTCCTTTGTATTTTTCAGGGGGTACCAGGGATCAAATACAGGAACTGAAGGTTTGAAGAAATACCTACCTTACCACATTAACACAAGCAAATGAACCTGTGTTATACTTTTAATCCACTTTCCATACTGAGTTTATGCCACGGTACCTAACTGTCCTCAGTTCTGATGCCTCAAAATGCCTTTTTGGTTTGTGTTTTTAAATAGACTCTCCCATCAACAATGAAAACACACAGAAAGCCGGAAGGGGTCTTTCTCCTACAGATCTTTAAATCTGCCCAGCAGCCTGCCCAGCACCCGCAGAGGAGCTGTGCCGTGCCCGTGCTGCCTGCTGGTGCTGCCCCGGCCCGCGGCTGCCTGAGGTTTAAGGAGAAGCTGGGCACGCAGCGGGTCGGGGCACAGCCGCTCCTGCCTGCACAGCGCTCGTGGGCTCACCGCGGACACAGCAAGAGCCGTGCCTCCCTCACAGCCCGTGCCCACCCTCACGGCTCGCCACACGCCCACCAAACTCACAGCACAAGCACAGCAGGCTCGCTGACAGCACCGCCACATCAGCGTCCAGCACAGTGAAACCTAAACACGCAGCTGGACAACCTGCCCCGAGCAGGCACCCCAAACGTACTCACCAACAGTCAGGGCTCATCAGAGCACCGCCCTATTACTTGGGGTTATTTCAGGATGTATGGCTGCACCTCACAGATCTACTTCGGAATAACCCAAAACTTTGTCAAGCACTGATCCTGACCCAAAGCTACCTGAAGTTAATGAAGAGACCTACTTCCTCTACGGACCTAATCGTCAATTGCAATAAACAGAGCCACAGCATAGCTCCCACCAAGTAAACTGCTCTTCTGTAAGGTGAAGCCTTCGCAGACAATGCAGAACAGCAGAGGCTGTTTGCAAGTCACGTATCGCGAGTCCATGTTATTCTCACTCCACCAAACCAACATGTCCCGTACACATGGAGAGAAACGAGGAATGAATGGCTGTGGTTGTTTTCCCACACTGCATTTTGCTCCTTGGTTGCTTTATTTATTTCTCCCCTCCTCCCAAGGTGGGATATGGGGTTTGGGGAAAAGGTGCATCTGAAAATAACAGCACAAACTAGTAGCTAAGCGGGCACTCCTCTAAGGTATCAGCAGAAAGACTGGTGGGTAAGGAGCAGGTTGACAAGTGAAGATGAACTTAAAGAAGCTGTTGTCCTGACATCTGTCCCCAGAAGGTAGATAGGGATTACGCTCAAAGCAAACAACCTGGAGAGCATTGTGTTAATTGCCAAAATGATGCCCACGGAGCTACACCAGAACAAGAGGAAGCCAACACCAAGCAAGCACTGCCAAGAGCGCTGCCTGGTCAAGCAATCCCCACCCTTCTAGTTACCTCCTGCAGAGCATCACAGAAGGCTCTACAAAGTCAGTTCCCCAAAGCAACTTCTTGACTGCCTGAGCAGAAGGAAGGCAGCTTCACAGTACTTAACTTCGCTCTTCAACATTTATCTGCTTTCCCAGTACAGATCAACACTTCAAGGTAGCTGGGAACCACGCACCCTAAGCAGTGAGCAAGGATTAAAAGCACTAGGTTTAAGAAAAAGCATTTCCACCCTGGCAGAATCATGCTACTGTCTTTCAATTTTACCAGCTAGAATGGCTTTATTTTCTTTTTCCAAAATTGCAACAGCAATGCCAGATGTTAGTCGATTCTTGTTATTCCTTGAGTTGAACCATTCTCTTCAGACTACGTTACATTTTTAACATGTGTAACAATGCTCAAAATACATTGCAACTGAACCTCAGGAGAAGCATCCTAGTTCAAGGATAGCACTGCACGTGTTCTTCGGGAAGCACCTATTCTGCCACTCCGTTTCCAAAATTTAAGCAAGGGAACGGCAGTTTTCTAGCTGCCGATAAGCAATATGGTAACACCTTCGTGTTTCTAAGCATGCAAGACACTGTTAGGATGTAACTCCACAGAACCGAGTAATTCTGAAAAACAGCCTAAAGCAAGCATTGCCATATTGAACACGAACTTCAGAAAATCCTTACCACACCGCGGCTCTTTCGGAGAGCCTTTCATGAACAGCATGCAAGGGGCAGCATTGATGAGCTTCTTCAGACGCGCAGTCAGATCTTCTTTTGTGCTGTCGTTAGAGCCAGCAGACACAGAACTGCTGGACGCGTGGCGCTGGACTTTCTTGGTCAGCTCTGGGGCATGTGCACCATCTAATCTGTCGACTTTCTGAGAATTCTAGGGAAGCCAACATACAGGCTTGTGTTAAAGGATTAAATCCAGAATTTGTACTGTCATAAAAAATAGTAAAAACCACCATAAAAAATAGAGATTTTCAGATGCAGAGGGGATTACTGTATTGATCTTTCAGCCAGTCTTTAGTTCCAGCTGACTCAAGACTCATACCATTCTGTTAGCTAGCTACTCTTAACACTAGCAAAGTTTGCTATTAAAAGAGTGATAAAATATTTTGAATTTTATCATCACAGGCAAATGCGCTCCATACACACTTGTCATTTCTACCAAAAGATTATTTGCTCATTTATTTTGTCATGTTGTAGTACAATAGCTAGGGAATATTACCAGAACATATGACCCAAGAAGGTATGACAGCTAAAATAAAACCTTTACACAAATCCTAAAGCAATTAAGGAACCTCTGAAATATTACACAGAATCATTCCTGTTTACTTTTTTAGGTTCGACTGGATAGAATAGCTCAGACACGCAAACATTTCTTCATTGTGAGAGTTCTTACCAAGTTTCTGCTTTTCCAGCAGTAATAAAAAGAGTATACATATTAGAAGCTCATTTTCTCTTAAACCCATTTTCTCCTACCTTAAAGAATAAGAACGTTGGAACAGAACTAATTTCATATTTTTCAGACACTTCAGGCACAGCCTCAGCTTCCAGCTAAAAAACAAGAACAAGGAGAGAGAAAGATAGTTTTATTTTCATAATCTTCTTTAAAGCTCAATTGTGGATGTCAAACCTGTCTAAAACATTCTTCAATACGTTTTATACATTTTAAAAGGAATTTGATGCAGAAGTTTGTGACATTTGCATTTAAATGAGACTCACTGGGTTGGCGTGTCATCCACTGAGCCTACAGTGTCAAAACAAGTTCAGAGGTTTTTATTTTGTTGCACATTTCCAAAGATGCCTGGAGGCTGCGAATAAAATTTTTGGTGCACTGGTGACCTAGTAAATTTTCAATCATATGCAGCTACTACTATATTGAAATCCATAAATCATTGACCCCAGTTATGTCATGATCACAGTGCTTATTTTCTGCCCACAGCAATTCTCGCTGTTTGCTCTATTGACTAATTTCTAGGGGCTGTACATCACGACTGACTTTTGCAGCCTTCTGCAAATTATGAAGCAAAAAGGAGCATTTCTTCAATAAGCTATTGACGCCTACTAAATTTTATTTTTAACTCCTACAAGGCTACTAAGCATTGAGTGCAAAGCTTGTTTAGCTTATTGGTTCTAATCTCATTCAGCCTTCAAAGGCATACCTTGAAATTACACAATGTAGTAAATCATCAAGAAAACGCATCTTTTAATGACTCATATTTATGGTTTTCTACGCATGGGCGAAAAGATTACTTGAGGGACAGAAGTTACAGAGCAAGACTGTTTAAAACGCCAACTCTATAGCAACTGCAGAGTTAATGGTAAAAAAAATGCTAATAGATATGTTTCAAACAGAAGCCTGCGATCAAGAATATAGAAGAAAAAGCCTTTCAAAATCTTCTTCCCCAAACCGCACGGTGACACTTCAGGAACAAGCACTGAGAGCTACTTAACAGCTTGCTCCCGCCCTCCTGTCCAACCCTACTGCATTATTTTAGACATTACTGATCGTTCTCACTCAGCTGAAACGTAGCAAACCTCTGAATATTTTAACACTACAGCATGTTTTGATTTGCCTAAGCCATACAGGCTCTTAATGAACTTGCTGAACGCAGAAACAACCCAACAGAGTAACTCAAAACAGAGTTCATCTCCGCCTCTACTCCTGTAAATGCTTCAACAAGAGCAGAGAAACTAAAGCTGTAAACTGAAACCTGGAAATAGATTTCAATTAGCTGGTCTCCTCCGAGGGGAAGATGATTAAATGACATATCCATATGAATTTTTCTTTTCCAGTAAAGTTTCCTGCTTACCTGATTATTTATGTTCCACTCTGGTGAGGTTCACACACAGAGAACTGATTTCATTTCTTATTCCAGTAACTTGCTCTTATTGTCAGCTCTTTTCAAAGCAGTGTTTCTAACTATTTCTCGCCATAAAAACACTTCCATTTTAACCAAGGCAAGGATCTTAAAATTAGGATATGCAACAGCTGAAATGAGAAACTGCATTTAAAATAACTTCAATATTTATTGTCAGCGCTGAAGTTCATTTCACTATTGCTTAGCTCTGTTGTAGAATGCGACTGTTCAGGATTTGCACTGTGGCACACCACTCTTGGTTAGCCAGCTGTAACCACTTGATGAGTTAAAAGGACAAAGAAAATTCAGATTCTGGCTACTCTGGAACATGGACCTACATCAGACAGAACCTCCAAAAACCAAACATCCCCATGAGGAATCAAAAAGAAAATCCATAGCAAGAGAATTTACTCAAGACTTTCCGTAGATTGCTTTCTCTAAAGCACTACAGGAGTTTTGGTGGGGCAAGGGGGCAGGTGCGATTACCTCAGCTTCACAACACACGGCCACGTGGCTAGAAAAGAAAGTTTTCAAACTTTCTTGGAGCTATTAAGAGCTGCAACTACTCTATAAAAACATGCATCTCCAATTTCCAAAATGTTGAAAATTAGTCCTTTGAAGCTCTGGTTCATAAAATAACCCAATTAAGATAGTTCCATCCTCCTGTTTTACAGGAAGAAACACCAACTGAGAGAGGGATCATTAAAAAAACACTAAAAGCTGTCACAAATCAAATGAAAATATTCACAAACAGCTGGCTGTTCCATTACTCCCTGCCCCCATAATCAGAGGCGTCTCATTAACAAGAGTTCTTTTAAAGTAAACAGCACATGGATGAAGTGCATTCGTTTTCCCCTCCACACCGGTTCTTGCTAGGATGTGCAGATGATCTCACAAAGATACAGCAACTCCTCTGTGTACACACCATCCAGCACGACGGCCCTGCCACCTTACAGCATCAACATCGTGTAAACTTACATTGTCTTTCCCACAAACTACGTGAAGATCACAGTTCATCTGAAGTATCAGACAGAAAATCAACTAAGATATCCATCCGAGGATCTATGCAGCCAACTAGTAACATCATGGGAACAAAGGAGATCTCCAGTAATTTAGAAACACCGTTCTTTTCAAATGTAATCTCAAAACCACAGACAAAAAAAAGTCACGCTGCAAAAATACAGCTGCACACAGGAAGGACGGACTGAGACACTGCAGGCACAAATTTAAAGGCTGATTTGTTAGACGAAGTAGCTAATGAAAGGAATTTCTTCATTGTATCTTAGCAGACTGATATTTTTTTTCCCATACCAAGATAAAATGAAGATGTTATTTAAGCTTGTGGTGTCACGTTTGGATGAAGCTAGAACTTCTATCCCACTAAATTTTCGATATACCACTTCCACACGTTCAACTCTTGCCTTCAAGAACAAAGTCATTAAAGAATCTCCAGAACAGCTGTACTCGTACTTCGCAGCACTTTGTTCCCTCTTGGCAATAACAGCTCTCCTCCGCTTAAAACAAGTCCAACTCAGCTGCCCGGCCTTGGGGACTTACCGTCACGAAGGTGACCTGCGTGTGCTCCTTGGCGAGCGTCGCCATGACCTCGTTCATCTGAACACACTGAGGAGCCCACGGCGCCCAGAAGTGGACAACTACAAGGGACCTGTTAAAAAAATAACAGCATTTATTTTTAAATTAGTTACGCAGTATAAAAGTTGGATTTTCCACGCACACAAACCCACATATCTTCCTGAGAAGGAAATCAACAACTGAAACCGAGAACATTTTCTACAGCTTGCGGAGAAGACAACCCCACTGCTTCTTCAGGAACCGCACCAAAACCCAGCGCTACTGCTAAGGGGATGCACAGAAAACGTCATCACATGTTCTGATAGCTAAGGAGCGTCCGTGGGAACATCAGACAGCACGAAGCCAAACAGCAGAGAACAAGTGAAACACCACGGGATGCAGCTCGGGAGGCGATGGAGGCCAAGCCCTCAGAACCCCTCTCGGGCACCCCGCATCTCTCCCCGTCAGGTTTTGGGTTCAGAAGCCCTGGGAGCCACGGGCCCGGCTCCTCTCCTCGGCACCATGACTGCCCCCTGCTCCTTATCCAGGAAACAAAGTGGGAACTTTTCTGAAAACACCATACTGTAGCGATGAAACACCATATTCTGCTTCAACTTCTTATTCAAGGTTTCCTTGAATGTTTGGTATTAATCAGACACAGCATTTAAGTGATTTATTCGTAACTTATAAATGGGATTTGATACAGACTCCTTGAGAGCCCTCAGGTCTCCGGCGACCGCTCAATGTAACACATGGATCCCAGGGCTCTGCTCAGCAAATCCCATCACACTGGGTCCTCTCACAAGCCCAACCAAACAGCCTTTGATGACAACAGTGACAACTATTTACATTTTATTTTCAACTCCATTTTCCAGGTTTGCTTAAGTCAAAACTGCGGGATAACAGGAGATGCAGAATAAAAACCACACAGTGTACTATTTTTAATGAGCTTCAGAAGAGATACAGAAGTCAACGCACCTATACCCTAGAAGCCATTTAGTGTCTTTCATCAGTCAATAATGGAAGTTCACTATAAATTGTAATAGCCTTGCAGGCAGCACAACATCCATATGGGAACAGCAGCTGTGTTATCTGAGCGCGTACTGTGAATACAAAGCCGAATTCAATTCGGCCATGGAACTATAGAATCCATAAAGCTGATTTTCCAAAGCAATTCCAGGAAACCTTGGTAGAAATGCAGAATGATTAGGCCAGTCTTTTTTCTCATCGTGCCACCAGTCAGAGCACGGTTCTGCTCTGAAAGCTGATTAAAACTTGGCAGGACTTAGAGGCTAGCGACAGCTGAAGGGAAGGAACGGCAGGACAGCTCTGTTTTCCTGCAAGCACCAGCCTCGCAGGCTTAGACCTGAGCCCGGGGACAGCTCAGGACCTCCTGCGCTGCCACCTGCACAGATTCTTCCAGCACTTTCCTACGAGTCGCCAACAGCAACGATCCCAAAGACAAACAGTCTGTCTTTAATTACAAGAAAACAGCCGTGCTATTAACAAGGACTACAAGCTCTACTATTAACTACAAGAAAGCAGCTCTGGACTGCCTTCGCTGCCCACAACTGACACCAGCGCTGAAATCCTCATTTAAATGATTTATTCTTTACTTATAGATGGGATTTGATACAGACTCCTTGAGAAAGCTCAGGTCTCATGCTTGACGTAACACGTGAATCCCAGAGCTCTGCTCAGCACGCAGGTTTTTAAGCCAATGCACGGAGGGGAGACCGGGACGGGGGAGGAATTCTCCGTCTGTACATGAGGGCCCAGTCACAGCAGACAATTTTAAAACGCCAGAGGCAGCAGCAGGTCAGTATTTCGGGGACCCGACCACGCTCTGATGCAGAGTAATCGAGAAATTTGCTCCAGGGTTGGTTTTCCTGTACTTGCCAGTCACAACCTTCTTGTGAAGTTCCAACCTGGAGACCTCCTCCAACACTGTTCTTCAGGCACACGCTGCTTACTTACACCGGGAAGAGCTCAGGGAACTTGTTACAAACGGACCAAAGCCAAACAAATGGTATTTTAAAAAAATCAAGTTTTATGATGTCACTGTAGTCATAAAACAGGCTACTCTACCTTGATCTGTTAAAGCTTCCAGGCTTAATAAAAGAGAACAAAGCGGATGCAGCTGCCAAGCTGTCACGGCAACTGTACAATGCCCGCATATGTAGGAAGAATTTGCATCTGCTGAACTGCAAGCAGGGCAAGGGAACGCTGCCGGGGCTGAAACCACACGGGGAGAACGGAGAAGCAGTCCATGGCTCCGCATCAGGCCAAAGCACCAGTAACTGACTCAAGGCACTTACTTTCTATTACCTGAACACAGGAGGAACACAAACGCTTCCCCTGCTAGCGAGATGCATTTCACAAGTGCTCAGTCTGACGCAGTACGCACAAAGGGACACGTCTCATCACACCGATGTCTGCGTGTGCCAAGCAGAGAGGAAGGACAGTCACAGCTATTTCACACTCGCTTCCCCAGAACCTAGTATTTCCTTGCCGACATACAGCTGCAGCGCACTTCACAAAGATACAAATTATGTATTTATTTAAAATTAATGTGCACCAAGGGTTTTTTTTTTAAAAAAAAAGTTCACTCAAAATCTAAATTCTGTAATTACCATCTTGGTACCTGGGCGTTTTAAATGAAGCTTAAAAACACAGGAGTAATTAAAAATATTAAGAAAATTGAGAGTTAACAAAATGAAGCATATGATTCTAAACAACATACTTCCTATATTCAACCATAATATTTCTAAAAAAATTACCATTACCCATAAAATAGAATAGAAACAAAAAGGTTATAACACGTCCCAACGTTTCCCTTCCTGTATCATTCCACATTTCATGTTGTTGGGGATAAACTCTGGACTCAGAAATGAAATTCACTTCCTCCATCACTGATACCTTTCTTAACCTTGAGTAGCCGCAGATAAGTTACAAGGATGTGTCACACATTCTGGGCTTTTTATTCCTCCACAGAAAGTCCTGTTTCTACCACACAAAAAAATTGTGTGAGACAGACTCACAAAGCACACCTTTAAAACAAAGGGTCTGTTGACTGTAGAACCGGAACAGTGAGACATTCTCTACTTAGGAAATCCAGAAAATAATTGCTCCACAATTCACCCACTTTTTCAGCCTAGACAGTGAATGTTTTATAAGTATTTATATTCCTTCTTTCACCAGCAGCCCAAATTACTCGGGTTTATACGCTGACTTTTTTAAAACGTAGGCTATGCAAAACAACAGGCTACAAAATGATGAGAGAAGAGACTCAAAAACTTTGAAGACACTGACTCAGTTCATCTTCTGAAACTCTAAAAATTTAAATATGTTTTGGAAAAAAATAAACCTTCAAATTCACACTTCTTCCATAATACAGCACTTACTAGTAAGTTGATGCAAGAGATTAATTTTCTTAAACTAGAACTCCTGAGAAGTTCAGTGTCAACATAAAATGACGGCATTTGCAACTGATTAGTGGCAATCCTATTGGCTCAGAAAAAACAACAATTCCTTTAAAAAAGCAAAATTAGCAGTAAAATAGCATTAGGATGACCCTTAGAAATTCTGCACGTTTCTGATCTAAACCTTTACCTTTAAAAAAATATTAAGAAACTTTTGTCTTTCCCGTTTCATTATTTAAGCCAATGTTTAAAATTATTTTGATGTCGTTCACTTTCTCGTTTTTCACGTTTTGATAATCTAAATATAGGAAGTATGGTATGCTAATGCATTTTAAATTCTTACATTATATTCTTATATCCTCATATTTAAAATTCTATCATCATCCAGAAATGAGACCACTTTAAAAAAAAAATCTGTGATTTGGGGGAGTTGTTACATGCTGTTAGCTTTGCAAGTGAAGGTTTGCGTGCTTTTATTGGTTTCTTAGCGGAGACAAACAGAAACACCAACAAAGCCAAACCCTTCCAAGTCAGAGGAAGATCCCAGAACCATTAGTGTTGGAGAAGCCCTCCAAGGTCATCTGACCCAACCACCCCCCTACTGCCAATGCCACCACCGAGCCACGTCCCTAAGCACCAGCTCCGAGACCATCACCAGCACCAACATCACAGAACCAAACGGGTAACCGCAGAATAATGGGGTGTAATAACGAGCAGGCCCCGCCGCGGCGCGGGCACGGAGGGAAGGGCCGAATTCCAGCGCCGCTGCGGGCACTAATTCGACGTCGCTCGGTTTCTTCCCGAGACCGCCCCGGTTTCGGCAGGCAGGTGCGAGCCCCCCGTCGGCGTCCCCACAGCAGGGCCGAGCCGCAGGGCGTTGGCAGCGCCGCAGGCCGCCCGTGGCCCGTCCGGGCCCGTCCCGCGGGACCCCGCCGCCCCCTCAGGCGCTGCTCCAGGGCGGCCCCGCGGCCCTCCCTGAGGCAGCGCCTGCCCCAGACGGGCCGCGGCCGGCCCAGCGGCGGGATAACGCCCCCGGTGCCTGCTCCCCGGTGCCCCCCCCCCCGGTGGCCGCTCACCGGCCGGGCTGCCGCAGGAGCTGCCCGAGCTGCTGGGCCGAGCCCGCCGCCGCCACCGCCCCCGCCGCCGCCATGGCCGCCGCCACCGGACCGCAGGGGGACGAGGAGGAGGAGGAGGAGGAGCGGCGCCGCCTCACGTGGGGAGCGCGTCACGTGGGGCGCGCGGCGCGCGCGACGCGTCATATAGGGGCGCAGCCCGCGCTGGCGCAGCCCGCGCTGGGCAGCCCGCGCAGGCGCAGAGCCGCCCCTCGGCGCAGGCGCTAAGGGCGGGAAGGGCTGAGGCGGGGATTGGGGCGGTGTCACCCGCTGTGGTAACGGCGCCTGGGCGCTGCCCGTAGGCGTGAACAGTCGCAGTCCGAACGGCTTTGCCGTTTGTGAAGGAACGAAACAGCCGCATATCTCAAAAGTCTTAGAGATATTTCAAAGTAAAATAAAAAAAGTCAGTCAGCGGTCTGTTCCTGAAAGGTTCCTGTCCATAAAGCGGTCACCAAATCAAGACCACTTATGTTCTGGATGAGAATATCCATAAAAAGAAATAAGGATATCTAAATAAAGTACATATATGGATTAACTTCATTGCTTTTCCATAATTTAAACAAGACCTCGAGTTTGTCTTCACCTTTAAAAATTATTACTCAACACTTTTCTTACCAAAATAATGAACTTTCTATTGAAATGAAAGCAAAGACTTCAATTCAATTTAATGTAATTTACACACTAAAGGAACTCAGAAGCTTACAGTATATAAGACAAATTAGAACACAGATTTTGAAAAAGGAGTAATGCGGGTGTAAGAGACATGAGTCCGGAGTCAGCTCTGAGAACGGATGCAGTATGTGAGGGCAGGAAGGCTGCCCGGCAGAATCCTTGGCTCTTGCTGTGTGACCTCTTGCTTCAAAAAACACATCAGGGCAATAATACTTCCAAGCTTCCAGTACTTCCAAATGTACAAAAGGAAAGGCTGTTTATAGTTCTTACCATTCGTATCAGGTTGCTGTTCACAGAATCACAGAATCATTAAAGTTGGAAAAGCCCTTCAAGATCCTCTGGTCCAACCACCCCCTACCACCAATGTCACCCACTGAACCATGTCCCCAAGCACCACGTCCAACCTCTCCTTGAACACCCCCAGGGACGGTGACGCCACCGCCTCCCTGGGCAACCCGTTCCAACGCCTTTCTGACTGCTCTTTCTGAGGAGAAATGTCTCCTCGTTTCCAACCTGAACCTCCCCTGGCGCAACTGGAGGCCATTTCCTCTAGTCCTATCGCTAGTTATCTGTGAGAAGAGGCCGACCTCAGCTCCCCACACCTTCCTTTCTGGTTGTTTGAGAGAGCAAAAAGGTCTTCCCTGAGCCTCCTCTTCTCCAGACCAAACAACCCCAGTTCCCTCAGCCGCTCCTCACAGGACTTGTGTTCCAGGCCCTTCACCAGCTTCACAGCCCTTCTCTGGACACGCTCCAGGGCCTCGATGTCCTTCTTGTAGTGAGGGGCCGAAAGCTGAACACAGCACTTGAGGTGCAGCCGCACCAGAGCAGAGTACAAGGGGACGATCATCTCCCTAGCCCTGCTGGCTGCAGTATTCCTGACACAAGCCAGGATGCCGCTGGCCTTCTTGGCCACCTGGGCACACTGCTGGCTCATGTTCAGGCGAGCACCAACCAACACCACCAGGTCCTTTTCCTCTGCACAGCTTTCCAGCCACTCTGCCCCCAGCCCATAGCGCTGCATGGGGTTGTTGTGATCAAAGTGCAGGACCCGGCACTTGGCCATGTTGAGCCTCATCCCGTTGGCCTCTACCCATCGACCCAACATGTCCAGGTCCTTCTACAGGGCCTTCCTACCCTCCGGTAGATGAACACTTCCCCCCAGCTTGGTGTCATCTGCAAACTTACTGAGGGTGCACTCAATTCCCTCATCCAAGTCATCAATAAAGATATTAAAGAGGATGGGCCCCAACACTGACCCCTGGGGAACACCACCGGTGACCGGTAACCAACTGGATTTCACTCTGTTCACCACCACTCTCTGGACCTGGCCGCCCAGCCAGTTTTTAACCCAGCAAAGCGGGTACTTGTCCAAGCCATGGGCTGCCGGCTTCTCCAGGAGAATACTGTGGGAGGCCGTGTCAAAGGCCTTCAGGGCCTACCGATTACCATTACGTTACAAAGGCCTGTCGCCATTACAAAGGCCTCAGGGCCTACCTCTTACCATTACCTACAAAAGCTGTTCAGGACCTACCTATTACCATTTTCCTTCCAATCCTTTGCCAAGATACTCTGTTGAAAAGAATCAGAAAAGAATCAACCCGAAATTAGATTTTCACTCCAAGCTTACAGCCTGTAAATATGCAGCTGCTACAATTCGTGCCACTGAAACCAGGATTACCACAGATGAACGAGAATCACATTGTGCAGAGGTGGAACAGGATAAGAGTGAATATTTTATTTGATTTTGTCTAATAATACTTTTATCCTTTGGATGCAGAAAGAGAAAAAAAAAATCCAAAATATTCTTATCCCTGTGCTGTGGAAAAGATGGTTATAAAGCATCCTGAAGAATTTTACTCTTCTTATAAATAAAGTCTTGATACACTGCTGAACAATATTTTGTCTGAAATCTTAAAAAGCATAACAGAAATTAATCCAAAGTAAAATGTTTAGTCCATTGAGTTACTGTCTGTTTTCAAGTAATACTTCTAAAAAAAAAATATATAAGCATTTCTAATGACAACAAAGAAAAAGTAAGGTGTAACAATATATGCTTTCCCAAAACAATTTCTAGTTGACGTAGGTCTAGTTGACTAGTTGAGGTCTAGTTGACCTCATTAAACAAATAGGGAAAGACCTGAAGTCAGTGGGTTACACCACAACAGCTAAGAACAGATGCAACTTTAAGATTGTTATCAGACCACGCAAAATCTTCAACGTTCAACAATGTTTCAACAGCTTTTGAAAAGCAGCAACTGGAGAATGCATCTGAAAATTTTGATCATTGAAAATATAGATAATTTATCAAGGAATATGTTGACAGAACATGTGACAACGGTTTTAAACTAAAGGAGAGTAGGTTATGATCAGACATTAGCAAGAAATTCTTCCCCATGAGGGCGGCGAGGCCCTGCCCAGGCTGCCCCGAGGAGCTGTGGGTGCCCCATCCCTGGCAGTGCCCAAGGCCAGGCTGGGGGAGATTTGGGCAGCCTGGGCTGGGGCAGGGGTCCTGCTCACTGGGGGGGGGAAGAGGGTGGGAGGAAGGTGGGGGGGGAGGCGGGTGGGCTGTAGGGTCCCTGCCAACCCAAACCATTCCATGATCATGAAGCGAGATCACCACAACTTAACAGTCATACGTTCATCTTAACTTTTGTCATGATGAAAGCGGAGATTCAAAGAGACTTTTCGCAAGCATGATTAGAAGAAGTATGAGAACTTGATTCTGTGTACTGATCTCTGTGTCTCTTGTGATTTGAGATGAAGGGAGGGAAACCAGTCCATTCTGTACATTTTCTCTTGACATTTTAACCTAACAGAAAATCAGTGACATAATCAAGAATTTTCAAGAATAGAAAATCTTTGGGAAAGACGTATTTGGGATTTTACATCATATTTTGCTTTTAAAAATTATTGTTCCTTTCAGTTACAAAAGAAGCAAAAACTTATAAGGTTTTCCCAATAAAATATTTATTCGGTTCAAAGTAAGAAATTAATTTTGCTTAAAACCCAAATTCCTTGTGTTAGAAAAACATCTTACATATTAAACAGAAAAAAATTACAGAAAAACATCTTACCTATTTCTATTTTAGATTTCAGATTGTAAAAAATAAATAAATAAATAAATAAATAAAATAAAATAAAATAAAAACTCTTCCCATATGAAATAATCTAGAACAGAGAGCAAATAGTATGTAACCTCCGCCTTCATCTCTCATGACTAAGGAAAAGCATTAGACCGTGTAGAGTGGCACAGGCCACAGGCCATTAGTAAGACTACGGAATGTCATTTCACAGACAAATCTATCCTCCAATGGTAAATTCTTTCCCCTTTTGTTCCCCAGTACCACAGAAAATGTGCATTCTGTTTGACCCAATCTAAGGCCCCTTCCAACCCGAGCCGTTCTATGATGATGATTGCGGCTGATAGGGCAGGCTTAAGTGGTCGGAAAAGACCATAATTTTGGCAATAAGGAGACATGGCACTATAGTCTAACTAATTGTTTTATTATTTGTCACGTACTGTTCTTTTTGTCGGTCCCGTTGCCCACTTCCAACAAGTGGAGCTCCTTTTTCACGGTGGAGGCGTTCAGCTCAAGATCGCACCCTGCCCGCCGTTCAGACCAGCACGATGCGGAGCCGAGGGTTAAAACGCTCTCTGGCCAAAGCTCCTTGTGAGTGACTCGCCCTGCTTCAACTGTCGGATGTAACTTCTCAGAATAAATGTCTTCCCCTGTAGCCTGTGTCAACTACAGCCATGTCCCATAATTTAAAACCTCGTTCTTTAATAAGGTTCACAAGACCTTTTCAAGGTTCATTTGGAAGGTAAAAACAAGGATTGCTGTTAAAAACGTATAGGCCCATTGAGACGCAGGAGACCTAAATCTCCCTAACATGAGGCTATATTTCTGGGCATCCCATATGGAGTATTTGGCAGCACGGTCCCAGGGAAACCCAGGGCTTCAACGACTCCAGATTGAACAACAGGCAGCAGGCCAAATTAATCTGGCAAGCCTCCCATAGTGCCCAGTTGATCTACTACTCACCCCAAGCTGCAAAGGCCTTGATTACAGAGGCGATATCCAGGGCTGGGTAAAACACAAGCTGAAGGAAGGTGCAGCAGACCTAAGTGGCACAAGCAGGCGCGCTGGAGTGCCGCTCGTGTCTTCTGGCCCTGCCTGAATCACGTAGCCAGCTTACAAAAGAGTTGCACGTCGGCTTTACATTTGCTAATTATTTTAGAGCCCCGCTGAAGTACTGAAGTGGGTATTCCTTACAGACACGGGTTTTATTCTGTTGTATTCAAACTGGGAATTCCCCGTAAAATATTGAAGTGTTTTAACATAGTTCTAGTTCTAGCTAATCCCTGAACGCACAATTTTATGTGTAGAGAAAAGTTACTGGTGCTTAGCACTATTTTCCTGAGCCATGCTTAGGCAAAGATGTAACAGTAGGGAGGCTACGTAATTCCGGTTTGAAGAAATTAAAGTCCTGAAAGTTGCTAAGTATTCGGGATACATATAAGCTATGTTTTTTATACAGAAATAGTATTTATTAGTACATGTACAATATAAAATAAAAATAAATAGCTTTAAAGTGTGCCTAAGCAACACCTTATCTGGTTACATCCTTTCTCTATACCGATCTGTATCATAATCTGTACTTCTGGGAATTTAGTCTCTCCTTTGCTCTGAAAGAATTTTTTTATGCACTAATTTGGCATCTTATTTTTACAAAGTCATAAAGAATAGCATATTTTTGTTGATGCTTGTAAAAACATAGCTTTTTGGGTGTCTGAACTAGTGAGATTTACTAAACTGCACAAACTAAGCTTGTTCCGGGGGGGGGGGGAGGGGGGAGTTAAAGGAAATGGGGGTTGCATTCAAAGACAAAATGAAATATATATTAAAACAGATTACTTTTATTGATAAAGTATTTTATTTTTGAGATTTGTTTTCACCCTAGGGGCCTTGACTATGAGCCTTATACATTGAATGGCATGGCTAACACACAAGGTTCTCTCCCTCCTTAAAAAATCACTTTAAGTCAAGGCAGAATTGTTATCCGTGTAGCAAAAGAGCTTTCACACTTTTTACAGAGCTAAACTTTTTCTTATTCAGAAAAATATCCATGGAGGAAGAGAACTAATACTAATTCTGCTCAAGCAGGTACCGCTTAACCCTGCAGTTTGCATCTCAGAAGATGCTTTCCTAATGCAGCTGACATTTCCAAACCTTGCACCTGCAAAAAAGGATCCCCTGACGTATGCTGACACATTTAGATGGATGCATCACAACATGCTTGATTTTTATAGTGCATCCTATTGTTCTAAACATGCGAATGTAACAGGGAAGCCAGTTCACAATGCTAGCTATACTGGCAAGAAACATAAATAGACTCTAGGGGTGGAACTGGAAGGTCGTTTCGAAATAATTAAATAAATCTGAGTCGACATGAATGGATTTGGGCTTGATTCAAGCTCAGAAATGAGTTATGCTTCAGATGCTCTGCAAACTGGATTACCCAGATTTAGGGTTATTTTTCTATCCGGCATGTCAATTGCTAAATTAAAAAAAAAAAAAAAGAAAAAAAAGACGAAGAATGTATGGATTTATTTCTTGTGATACACCCTCAGGCTCAAAGAATGCGGTAGAGCATATAGTGTAAGTACAACTGGATCCCTAGTGAAGAATAAGCTCTAGAAGGAGGGCCAGGATAGACCGACAATACGTGTGCCCTCCTGCAAAAATAGCTTGATTTAGCAGAGCAGAAAAAGCAAGCAGTGTATTAGGCCTGACAGGAGTTACGCCTGTGCTGGTCCCCAGACCCACCAAAAGTAAAAGGAAGGGCTCGAGTTTTATCTGTGACATACAGTGCCAGGGCGGGACGGGCACTGCTAAATTCTGCTCGGTCACGCCTCCTGCCGAGCATGTTGTCTTCTCCGTTTTGGTAGGAGGCGGCTGGTGCAGAAGACACCTTTGCTTCTTTGAAGACGTGAGTCGGCCTCTGGCAAAGAATCTCCTGTTGATCATTTTCAGAATGAATCCGAAAGAACTCTCTGCCTGGGCAGAGATTGGGATTGCCTGGGCAGTTTGTATGGCTGTGTCCCCGATCACAAGCCCATGCTAATGCGTTTGGTCTTCCCCCATCATGGGTGGGAATTTGCAGATGATGCTTGGAAGCTTCTGAATTATTCTGTTTGGAAATTGGACGTTTCTGTAGTGAAACTCGGGTACTTTCCTGCGACTTAATCTGAAATGATCACAGAAGTAAATAGTTTTTAAACTGTGTGTTCTTAACATGCATTAGAGAAGTACTCATATAGCTAAAAGTGACTTTATAGAATTCGAGTTACGATATACCAATTCCATTTTCTTAGCTGTACTGTATAAATGAAACCCTGCTCATTTATTTAAATTGACAGAATGCGAGGAAAAGTACTGCTGAAGGACCGCCAGTAGATCGTTATATTCAAGAGAGAAAATGCTATTTTAATTTAGAAAAGCTCTAAAAAGAAAGAAGGAAAAAAAAAAAAAAGAAAAAGGGGGGGGGGGAGAAAATTTGGTAAGCTGCAAGGACTCAAGTCCTATGAGGAGCGGCTGAGGGCACTGGGGTTGTTTAGCCTGGAGAAGAGGAGCCTCAGGGGAGACCTTGCTGCTCTCTACAGCTACCCAAAATGGAGGTGTGGGGAGCTGGGGGTCGGCCCCTTCTCACAGATAACTAGCGGTAGGACTAGAGGAAATGGCCTCCAGTTGCACCAGGGGAGGTTCAGGTTGGAAACGAGGAGACATTTCTCCTCAGAAAGAGCAGTCAGAAAGGCGTTGGGACGGGTTGCCCAGGGAGGTGGTGGCGTCACCGTCCCTGGGGGTGTTCAAGGAGAGGTTGGACATGGGGCTTGGGGACATGGCTCAGTGGTGACATTGGTGGTAGGGGGTGGTTGGACCAGGTGATCTTGGGGGGCTTTTCCAACTTTAACAATTCTGTGATTCCATGATTCTATGATTCTATGACTATATGATTGAATATAATAACACTATCGTGTCTAAATAAACTCCATGTCAGTTTGGTCAACATAAGATCTACAGCACGCTGAGATGAAAGAAAAATAACCTTATTTTATTTTTTTAATTAAAAAAAAACAAATTTAATTAAAAAATAAATTTAATTGTAAAATAAGGATAAAAATAGTAATCAGAAATTTTGTTAAATGAGTATTGGTGAAACACTTCAGAAGTAATAACAACCAGAGAGGTGCTGTCCTGGTTACTGCGCCGTGTGTTGACTAGGCCGGCCGTGGTGCGGCCGTATGAAAGGTGCGGTTCGCTTGCTACCAGACACTTCGCCGTCCAGTTTGGCCAGAGTTTGGAGTGTGGTTGAATGTTCAGCTACTAAAAGAAATAAAATCATGCTGCATTTGACTGATTTTCTTTCTCCGAGGCTTAGAACAACAGCGATGTACCATTCAAGCAGCCAAAAGCATCCCCTGTCACAGAAATGGCAAAGCCACCTTGGAGGAGCTTTTGGTGAGGAGGACGCGGGGTTCTCCCGGGCAGACACGCTGCAAAGGGAGGCAGAACGGTTCCTCCAGCTCACACAGCTGTCTGGATTATTTGTTAGCGCAAAAAATGCGGTGTTGTCTGTGGTTATACCCTCCCGTGTGCGCTGAAAAGCAGGGAAGAGGCAGAAAAGAAACACTTTCCCCCTTTCTCGGGGAAAGAAAAAGAAAAAAAAAAGTATATATATATATATATATAATAATATAGATTATATTATATATATTATATTATATATATATATATTATATTATATATATTATATATATATAATCAGTCACAGGAGTGAGACCTGGAGCATGCAGTTAGGCTGCAGAGCGCCCCTCCTGCTGTACACCACAGCATGGCTGAAGTTATACAGCTGTACTGGGCAGGCTGCAAGAGACTGGCTTTAGGCTGCAAATAAACAGACAGAGTAAGGCCTTTTACTCCTCCCTGGGAAGCCTCCTTTTTTTTTTATTTTTATTTTTTCTATCTACTGTCAGCTCTCAAGCTCCGTGCTTGCAGCCCACGCAGCGGAGCAGCCCCAGCCACGCTTCCCCGCGGGTTTTGGGCTTTGATGCCCTGGCAGCCCCACAGCTCGGAGGCACAGGAATTGGGCTGCGCATACGCGAGGCCACGAAGGTCTCGGTAACATTTCCCCTTTTGCCTTAGTGCCGTCAGCACCCGAGGACACCCGCAGTGAAACACAAAGCGGCCCACGAATGGCAGGATTCATGGCGGGACTTATCAGGATCCCCTGGTACTGGAGGGCCAGCTGCGATTTTTGCCCAACTTTTATTCAAAAACTTTCCCGTGGTAGCGCCTGGGGCCTGGCAAGGCCCGTGCCCGGCGGGGCAGCACGCCTCACGGGGGCGTCCGCCTCGGCCCCAGCACCGGCCCCGGCTCTGGCCCCGCTCCCGGCCGCCTCTGGCCCCAGGCCCGGCCCTGGCCCGGCTCCGCCCCGGCGGGCGGGCGGCAGCGCCCGGGGGCTGCGGTGGCCCCGCCGCCATGGAGGCGCTGCAGCTGCCCGCGCTGGGCCGCCGGGGGCCGCCGGGCGCTGCGGAGCCGGGGGAGCCGCCGCGAGTGAGTGGGGCCGGGCCGGGGCCGGGCAGGGGCCGGGCAGGGGCCGGGGCCGGGGCCGGGGCGGGCGGGCAGCGGCCCGAGGCCGCCGCCGGGAAGCGGCCGCGCGGGGTCGGGGGAGCCGGCGGCCCCTGGCGGCGGGGGCCCGGGGGTTGCGCTCGGCCCGGCCGAGTCCCCCCGGGGAGAGCCGCCGCCGGGCTCTGCCGCCGGGCCGCGGGGCTCCACGAGAAGCGCGCCCCGGGGCTGCTGGCGAGCGGCCTCCCGCGGGCAGCGCAGCGCTCGCACGGCCAGGGCCGGCCTCGCCCGTCGGGAAATAACCGCCTGTAGATAAGGGCGGCTTGTGTGCGGTGAGCTTACAGGCTCTGGCCGCGCCTGGCGGGGCTGCACGGAAAAGAACGCGCTTCTCCTGCTTTTGAGGTTAGGGAGACGAACGACAGCTTTCTTCGGGTGCAGGGATCGCAGCGTGCCCTCTGAGGCAAGCCCCACAGGATGGCAGAACAGAGCGGTTCAGCTGGAGGGGACCCACAAAGATCGCCGAGGCCAACAGCCTGACCACTGCAGGGCTAACCAAAATTATCGAGGGCATTGCCTCTTGAACTCTGACAGGCACGGGGCACCAGCCACCTCACTAGGAAGCCTCTCCTCATGCTTTCCATACTTTCCAGGTCATGCTTTCCATCCCTTTTACCAGCCTCATTGCTCTCCTCTGGATGCTCTCAAGGACCTCAGCATCCTTCTTATATCACGGAGACCAGAACTGCACCCGGTATTCAAGGTGGGGCTGTGCCAACACTGAGTATTGGTGGGAATTGCCTCTCTTGACTGCCTGGCCACGCTGTGTTTGATACAGCCCCAAATGTGGTTTTCCCTCTTGGCTGCCAGGGCACGCTGCTGGCTCACATGGAGCCCGCTGTCACCAGCACCCCCAGGTCCCTTCCTGCTGAGCTGGCAGGATTAACGAGGTGAGATGAGGCGAAATCCCCTCAAACCTCCGCAACAGAGAGCAGCCTGCAACTGCAGCCGCACCTCGTAGGTAGCAGAACGCCTGCGCCAAGCTCTGCAAGGCGGCTTTAAAGAGAGAACTTCTCTCCTGCCAGTTCAGTGCATTCCTGCGCAGAGCAGCGCGGAGGAGACGTGATGGAGTTGTGCTTTTTAGAGGCCTTTACTGGTCTGCTCTCTGAGGACAGGACCCGAGGGAACGGCGTGGAGCTGGGACAGGGGAGGCTCAGGCTGGGGGTTAGGGAAAGGTTCTGCACCCAGAGGTGGTCGGGCGCTGGGACAGGACCCCAGGGACATGGGCACGGCACTGAGCTGCCGGAGTTCAAGGAGCGTTTGGACAACGCTCTCACACATGGTCTGATTTCTGGGTGGTCCTGTGTGGAGCCAGGAGTTGGACTCGGTGATCCCTGTGGGTCCCAGATCGGGATGCTCTGTGACTCAAGGAAGAAGACAAGGTTTTCTAGGCTAGGGCTGTGCACGCGGTGTGTTCTGGTTTGGACTGGACAACAAACAGGGACCTGCACGGACCTCGCATTCCTTCTGCTTTCCCAAACTGAGCCACCTGCGTCTCTTTCACTGGGACGCTGGGTCTGTGTGATGGGGAGGGAGCATCCACCCGCTGCCACCGTTGTCCTTCCCATAAAGGTACCCAGGGGAGCTAAACGCGCATGAAGCCAAGCTGGGCGGAGACCCGTTTTCATACCTGGAGGACAGCTGTTTAGGAAACACAACGCAGAAGCTAGTCAGGCTTCCAAAAGTTTGGCAAACAAACCGGTCATTGCTTGTGACGACTTTCCTAAAACATCTTTAGTTGCGTTTGGGATAGGTGTTTGTACACAGCTGGGTTTTGCGCCGGTTCGGTGTCTGTTTCTGAAAAGCAGCATCTCAGTGAGGCCTTTATCCTTCCAGCAGCAGTGAAAACACGGGTGCGCTTGCAGGCCTGGCCAGCTGGAGGAGGGTTAGAGCATCTCCTCTGCGGGCAGAGCTCTTTTCTGCCTGTTCGGGGACACGATGTGAAGTGCTGCTGCTTGTCCTAAACTCCTTCCAAGCTGGAGATGTAGCCCACACTCCCTAACAAAATCAGTCGTTTTGACGAAATCCTTGCTTGCCCTTTGCCTAGCTCGCTCGTTGATCCTTGTTAATCACAGGCTCTTTGAGTCCCGCTCTAAGCGTGGTCTGTTCGCAGGCAGGACTGATGTATCGATGGTTTCTTTCCTACGAGAGAATTCCGGAGGGTGAAGCCTTCCCTGAAAACAGCCTCTGCTAGAAACTTCCCCAAATTGTCTTGGCATCGGTGCGATAAGATTGTCAGGCAGCTCCTCTGTATGCTGGATTCCTGTCGCTGATGCTAAATATCTTAAACCCCCCAAAAACAATACTTTGAATTTATTTTTAATAAGCCAAATTTCTTCTGATACGTGGCAGTACATCATTTTTTCCTCCTCGCCTTCATCTCCCACATCTTGCCAGCTCTGCTGCTGTACCACCGCGCCGTCGCTTTTAATAAAGGACGAGCTGTGCAGCAACAAAGGGAAGAGAATGTTTTCCCAGCGGAAGGCGGTCTGCCTTTAGAGGACCTTGTCAGACTTTTTGTTATTATATTATTCACTTTCTTAGTACAATACATATTTCACTTTCTGATTTACATCCCGTCCAAATATCCTCTATTCCTTGGTAGTGTTCTCGTTTCAACTGTTTTCCGCCGAGGTTCCCGTTGTATTGATCCATTTTATTTTTACATAACGTATTCAAATTTTTAAATTTAGTTTCCATGCTTCAGTAGTCTGTTAGTTCTGCGGCAGCGCAGCTCTTGCCTGTGAAATCACGTGCTTGTGAAAGAGATCGAATATTGTTATTCCTTAAACAAAGTTTGTTCAGAAAGGCATTAGGAAAGCATCTCAAACGCCTGCGCGTCTCCGAGGAATTCAGGCAGAGTCGGGCCCCGAGGTGTCTGTGTCGGTTCCGAAGCTGCTCGCTAGGCCGTTAAGTTGCTGCCACGATTTTGGGAGCCCCCGGGGGTCGTGCCGTGCCCCCGTTGCTGGGCCGAGGGCGCCCTTCTCGAGGTTTCCGATCGGGGCCGCCCGCACCCGGCACCTCAACGCTCTCAGCTCCCCTCTGACGGTAGGGAAGCGGCATTGCTGCGGGCCCCTGGCCTTACCCCGGGGTGCTGAGAACCGTGCAAAAGGCAGCCCTGGCTCGGACAGCCCGCTCCGGGCGGAGTGCTTGCGACGCGCAGGAAATCCAAAAACCAGAGGGAATGAATGGTCCAGGTGAGAAGCAGGACGTTCGCTGTTTGTGTGGCGGGGGGAAGCTGCAAAAGGGGGCAGCTTGCGGAAGGAGACGCAGAGAGCTCATTACAAACTATCTCTTCGTAGCTGTCTGACTTGGCTTCAGGGTTTTCCTTCCGTTTCCTCCATTTAATTAGCCGTTTCACAGAACTTCCCATGATCTGCTCCTTTGATAAGCCCCATCCTAAATTATACATGACTGAAGGGTGACGTAGCCTCTCTTCCCAGTGGCAATTTATCCCCAGTTTCCGAAGTTGAGTCGCAGAGATGTTTGGTGAGATCTGTCTGTTTCCCTGCTCGTCCTGCGTGACACGGTGTTAAACACAAAGTTTTTGTGTTGGCCTAGCCCCCGACAGGCTGCATTTTCCTGACTTACGGTACTTAGCGGGCCTCCAAATGAACACGAGGTGCCTATCAGTCAGAAACAATGAAATCCTGCGGCCTGGTACTCAGTGTCCTATGCCTTGCAAAGATATGTAAATATTGCTTTTGATTCTTTCAGAAGCGAGTGTGCAAGCTGTTAGAAACCTTCCCAAACGAGGCCGATGCTCGCCTCATTGACTGTGCTATGGAGCTGGATTCCAAACAGAAACTCTCCTCTGGCTGCGGTCCGTGGGATACGAAGACAAAGCCAAATTCCATGGTATGTTTACACCGTCAACCATATCTATTCCTAGAGCATGTTTAAAATAAGTTTTATAATAAAATTGCAAATAATTGCCTTTTTATGGTTTTGTACGTGTTTTTGTTAATTAGATTTTTGAAAACCAAGGAAGCAGAGGTACTGCCCAGCCTTGCCCGAGATGTATTGCTGGAGAATCTGTAAGTGTATTAACCTTCTTTCTGTGGCATGAAAGATAGACTTGTTCTTAAGCATTAGATCCATAAAACATAAAGTTAATAAAAACCACAATTACATTTCTCAGGAATAAAGCATGTAAATAAAAGAAGGCAGATTGATTTAGCATTTCTCAGGTATGCCAGCAGAGTACAAACTAATATGTTTGCAGCAGCAGTTGGAAAATATGGAGGCAGCAAACACATTTGTCAAATTCTCTCTAAAAAGCAGAGTTTAGGAAGTAACAGAAGCAAACAGTAACGAACAACTTCCTCTCCCCCATTTTTATATCTTCCTTGATATACTGAATCATAATAAAACACTCAGGAATCCCGTTCTATGTCATATTTTTTCCTCTAATTGGATATTTCCTTTCCAAACAGTAGACCTCGCCTGAAAGCACTGCCCTGTAGGTGTACTAGACCTAGTTTTAAACATGCTAGCTAACGAAGCAGTAACCATCAGAGCTTGCTGCAGACAGCTTGACTTTTCTGAAAAACAATGCAAGTGTTCGGACAGCCGAATAGTGCTGACTTCGGAGCTGTCTTGATATCCAAAGTAAGCTGGCCGAAACCAGCTTTGGCGTTTGCGTAGGCAGGAGTCACGGCGGTGATTTGGCACAAAGAGCAATAGGAGCACAAGGATCTCCCACTAAGGTGACGGTGATCTTAACCACTTTCTTTTTTACCATGTGTAAACGACCAAACCCACAAGAGAGAACGGCTGGGAGCAGTGAGCAGTGAAGGAGGTTATAGCATTCCCACAGGTTCATTTGTCATGTAAATTTTCTAACCAAAGTTTCGGAAGTCTCTTAAGTGTGTGGGAGCTACTCAAAAGTTGAGTAGCTTTTGAACATGCAGGATTCCTTAGAGAGCCAAAAATAAGAAGTTTGGGAGAGTGCCATGCGTTTCTTCCAAAAGGCTGAATGTTCGTAGCAGAATCTTCAGTCTGATGGAGCTGGTGGCAGAGTTTCCATTGAATGCTGCGAGACTGAGGTTTCTGTCATAAATCAGAAGTTGTTACTGAACAGGCATTTACTGTGTTATCTTACTTCTGCTTGTCTTTTAAAATAAAATGAAAACCAGATCTAGGGCTGACTTCAGGAGTAATTATTATGAGCAGAAATCAGTATGACCAAATATGTGAACTACCGTTTGAGCTTTTCAGGTACATCACCTTCTTTGGGGGCATGGAGACCGTAAAGAAGATGTTGGGATTAAAACCCAAACTGGCACGTTAGAAGTCAGTTTTGTTACCTTACAGAACTACAATGCCAATATCTTCTCTACTGTTAAACACTGAATTTTGGAAATTAACACCACTTTCATGTAACACGAATATAAATATCATAATTCCAAGTAAGACCATTCCTGGTTTAAGTAGTAACATGTCAGAGTAGCTTGATGTTTTTTTCCTCTGGTGTAGTAATGAACTTGAAATCAAAAATACACCCTGAGTTACCTGGGTTTGTATAATTCACCTCTTCAACAAACGCTCATTTTCTGAAGTTTGGGTATAATGGATGACCTGTTCACTTTTAAATGCTTTTCAGCTTCAGCTGTAAGAACCAAGGAAAACAATTTGCCAACTACTGAGTAAGAACTGGAATCTCAAAAGTAAAGAATTTCCCTACTAACTGTCCTGTGCTGGCAAAATAGCAGCTCAAGTTGGCGTTATTCAAATCTGGAGCCCTTGTGTAGCTGCTTGCTAGACTTCTTGCTAAATTAGCCTCGTGTCATTGAGTTGAAACAGAAACTGCTTTGCTTAAAGCAGGGTAATTTAAAATGTGACTGGATTTTATGAAATTCTGATTTCCGTGATTTTCCCTGTAGTGGGGAAAAAGTTTATCCCTATCTGTTGCATAATGTCAAATACAAATTAGAGTTTAAGTAGTAAGATGCAGTGTTTGGTAATGGAATAAGCAAGCTAGCATATATATTCACTTCTCTATTATTTGAGTCATGGGCCTGGAACAATCTGCGGATGAAAGAAAAACCTGACTGCTTTTGCACTGATGGCTTGCTTTTGCAGAGAGGGGGGATTCTCTTTGGCTCCCGGTTCCAGTCAGCAGAGTTTGTTGGTTTACACTGACTGCCACACAAAGGCGGGCCTAGAGCAGCTGGAACTGTGTTAGCGTGCAGCTAAATTCGTGTTGTGCTGAGCTCCTGACACCATCCTGATGGAAGGGGCTCACGTGAGTGTCCCGGCATTCACAGCATCGCTCGGCCCTAAGCCCTCTAACTCCTGATGGTGAACTGACCGTATGGATTTGTTAGCTCTGTTCTCTTCAGGTGATCCCTTACTTGTGGCCAGTACCACAACGGGTAATGCAGTTATATTTTGATAAATTTCGTAGGAGTTATATTAGTAAATTATCTTTATTCTTAAAATAATAAAAAGCTTATATTACGAGTACAACGTGTAGTAATCTGATTTGAGCTCAGATAACTTTCTTCAGAGTTAAAATTCAGCTCAGGAAAATCAGATTGTCACAGAGGTTGAGATGCATCATGGAAGTCCCTCACAACAGCTGAAACAAACGTAAACGAGGAGCCCACAGGTAGCAAGATAAATCGTGTTGTAATTTTTTTCATAATAATAATGTTAAAATCCTCTAAGAAATTGTATTCTGCTGGTGGTAGGGAAATTCAAAAACATTAAAACATCCAAACTGGAGTATGGCAAACACGAAGCATACTGGGTTGAGACCATTTTACATGGCTGTTGGTAGTCTTATCAGCATTGTATTTTGTGTCAAAAAATCCTAATATTTATAAAGCGAATTGGTCATCGTTGGAGGAACTTCACTAACACCAGCTTTACTGAACTCATTCAATGCTGTGTTTTACCCTATGTGCCATGAAGTTTAACACAATTTGAGTAAAGAGTACTTCTTTGCTAGCTGCAAATATTTAACCTTTCTTTGGACTGATGTCACTATTTGGGTGAAGTGTTATGCAGGAAAGAAGGAAGGCAGGCAGGGTGTTAGGGGTGAGAAGAACATCATCATTCCCAAGAGTTTTCTGTGCTACACGATAACTAGAGATGAAGCTCTTTGCTGTGAAAGTATTACCATGAGTGCATTATTTAAGCAAACACAATGTGATATAAACCAATGTGAATTTAAGTTTAAAATAGAAATTGCCACCACAAAACTAAATTTCTGTTCTATTTTCAAAAGCTTTAAACATTTGATTGTTAAATAGAATAAGGTATCTGGTGTTCCTTATGCAAGTATGATGTTAAAATTGTCTATACTCTTGTATACTCTTGATTTTTTTAGTTGTCCCTAGTTCTTCAGGAAAAAAGGGAACATTGTGGTGCTGTTAGTGGAACTGTCACTTTCTTTTAAAATTAAGTTTGAAAATGCATCCTAAGACTTCACTTTTTGATAATACTTAGTGACGTGAAATTTTGTCATTTCAGGGACACTTCAATCATATCCTGGGCTTCTAGAGATTGAGAGACTGCAGCTCAGCAACACTGCTTTACTTTTTAAATGCTAAAGGCGCCCCTGTGAGCACTGTACAGCTGGATATCTGTACCTTCCCTCCCGGCGTGGATTTGGCCGTGGTATTCAGCATGCAGCAGTGTGCTGTACGCGTTACTCTTCCCGTGTACAATTGCGGATGTCATTGTTTTTACACTTGAAAAAATGCTTCTGCCTTTAAGGTAGCTCAGTAGGTACCAAAAATATATATTTGATTTAACTTTTTAGGGCAGGTAAGCTCATTTAGTCTTTGGCCCAGTCTTCACCTGGGACTGGATCAAAGATCATGCTGATACAAGGTGTTTTACTGTCTGTCTTGGGCACTTTCTCTGATACTCTTGGGAGGTGGTCCTTGTGTGTACGGTGGTACAGGGACTGAGTTTTTAGCTGTGTAAGTCAGTTCAGTCAGTTTTTAGCTGTGTAAGCAGGCAGAAATGGGAGGACTTCAGATTTAGACAGAGAGCTCATCAGCTTTGCAGCTATGCGAAGGCCAGTAAAAGTCCTGTTGAAACTTAATGTTACGTTAAAAGCCAAAGTATGCATCCAGTTCAGGAACCTTTCGTACACACTAAACATCTACCTTGTAACGAGTGTAGTTTGTGAATGGGACAGGTACGTATCTAAAAGAAAAATCAGTATTATTTGAACAACACTATAATGCAAAGATGGATGGTATTTTAGATCTAGGCAGCTCTCTCAAAGTTGCTGAAGCTACCATTTGACACTCGGACTCCTCCTTTGCAGTTATGGTAATATTAGAACAAAGCTGTTTGAGAAGTTTGAGCTTGTTATCCAACATGATTTTATTGGCTGGCCACAAATAATTTCCTCTACATTTTGGCAGTATGTAGGGCTATGTAATTTTTTAACACATTCAGATTTTTAGTCTCTTAAGTTGTCCTGAGCCTCCTTTCAGTCTCTGAGTTGTCCTGCCTGGATGTGACACTTCAGTGGCTGCTTCAGGTCCTAAATCTCAGAACCGAGCAGCAGCACGTTAACCCTCTGCATTGGAGGGAAATTGCTGTGACCTGCCAAAGCTCGTGCAGAAAGCAATCTCCGCTGTCTGGAGAACTGCTGAGCCATAGCTGTGCCCTGCTGCCACTGAGCCTTTGGGCAGAGTTCAGCCCACAACAGGTCTCGTAGGGAGAAGAGCGTTTGGCCCCTCCTGGTTTGAGAGCAGACGTTAGGCAGTGCAAATTAAAATGGCAGCTCCAAAGTTGCGAAGATCTAGTGACAGGCTTTTAAACGTTACTTTCCCAGCGGGGTTTATCATACTGTGAAATGCTTAGACGAAGCTTTTCACAGTCTTAGAATGCTTCCCATATTGTGCGTGGAGTTGTAGTTGAGTTGACTCTTATTAAGAAGATTTTCTTCCTAAATATTGAATTCAATTAAGTTAAAAATGAGGGAATAAGTCTGTTAAGCAGAGCTGCAGTAAATTGGTATCCAAAGTGTTCTGTTAGGAAATAATAAATTTCCTCCAAGCCAATATAAATTTTAGATCCATTGAAAATAAATCTTTGCAAAGTGCAAATTTTTTCAAAAGCTTCAAAACCTTCTTCAGCCACAGAAGCAGAACAATCTGTTCAAAGATCACATCACTAAGAAACACAGTGGTTTTAAAAATTGTATTGGCCCTGTTTGTTGAAGGTAAGAAACTCATCCTGAACTCTCCAGCTCCCAATACAGGTCGAGCCAAGCAATAGTATCTATCAAAGCTGGAAAGGAACATATTCTCTCTTGAAACGATAGAAGTGCATGAGCAAATTCCCATATACTGTTATCAGAGTTTATCAACTAATGCAAAATAGGAATACGAAATGTTTTGTAAAGACACAGTTTGCTCTGAAATTACATGTTATTAATACTAAGATAACTAGATCATATTTTGAGGGCAGTTCATTTTTACACAATTTTCCAGTTTTTATTTTTAAAATCCTGGTAATAATAGCAGCCAAGAAAAAAGTTGCCTAAGTATCAGTTTCTGTGCTGTAGAAGTTGAAATAGCTACCTAAATGTAAAAGGCTACAAGATATCTACAAGTTTAATCTCTGCAAAATGACTGAAAACCTATTATGCTTCATTGACTAAATGTTTGGCAAGCAACAATTAGCAGAACAGTGCATAGTCAAATTTAGGGTATCTGAAGACAAGAGTATCAAAAGTACACTTGGGCTCTTTGATAGAAAAATTTTCTGCTGGAATATAGAAGAGCAAATAATTATGCCAGCATGTTTAAAACACAGGGAATATTTCTGTGTATCATCAAACCAAAAGAGTGTTCTCTGTTTAAATAATTCAAATTTCATCATGTTAAGAATTCACATATACTAGTGCCTCTGTTTCTTCTGTTGCTTTAAACTTAACTGTATTTTAATCTGCTATAGAATATGGTAAGATGAGAACCAAGTGGTTTTCCTTATGATCCTTGTAGTTTTTGTCATGTTCTTTTTAATTCTTCACCTTTCAGAGTGGCGGTAACTTGTTTTTTGTAAAGTCTCACCATACATAAATCAGGGAATTGGTCATAGTTCCTGGCTGCATTACAGAGGCCTGATGAAGTCATACTACTGTTCGATTTTAATGTAATTTTTTCATATCAGCCTTCTCATTGTTGCTGTGCACTGCACAGGTATTTTATTACACTGTCCACGGTGACTCTCAGGTCTGTCCTTGGAGATTACTGCATCTATACAGCTCTAGAAAATAGGAGAACTTTATACTATTTTTTTACTCTGTAACCTGCAGCGTGACCATGGCCTGTTGTACTTCCTTTACACTGTTAGAAACGTGAGGCTGCAGTTCACATCAAATCTAATTGATCAGTGGTTATGTTATTCATGAGTACATTTTGAATCTCTAAATGCTATGCTATAGAAAGTAAACTTGAGTAAAATGTAGGGTCACAAAGTAAGGGTTTTTGTTTGTTATTTTACTATAGCCTTTTACATTCTCCAGGAGCGCAATAATATGTCAGAGCAATTCTCTAGTAATATTTAAATAAAATAAAAAACTTTGTTGCCCTACCAATTTCATCTGTTTGGAGAATGAACTCTACAAATGGAGTTAGATGTAGACCACCTAGTGGAAGCTCCCTTCCTTTTCAGTCTATCCCAATTATCATTGTCATGTAGTTATAGTGAGTGTTGTAAATAAAATGCATCAGTATTGAAAAGGAATGAAAAAACACTTGGTCATTACCATCTTTGCTGCATTATAACACAGTTTGTGATGAAAGAATGAGTACGCAAAGTACTTTTTGATACAGAAATGTAATGCCTTCTTTCCTTAGCAAAGATTTACAAGAAAGCCTATCTGTATCTTTGTGTTCCTTCAGATTTGACAAGTGTTTTAATCCTTGCTTCCTTACCATTTCAATTTCCAGGATAATTTTCCCTAGTTATTTAACTGCAACAGCACCAGACTGGGTCAGCTGGGAACACCCAGCTCAATCTCCTGTATGCTCCAGTGACTAGCAGCAGACAGCCACATGGGAAGAGTCTAAGAAACAGGGCATGTATTGAATAGAAACACTTTTTACAAATAGAAAAACAGTGTTTTATGCCATGTTCTGTTGTGGGCATTCTTTTTTGCCTCATAGCTAAGTCTTGAACATCAGGTATCACAAAAATTAGGAAAATGCTGATAGTTTCCAGTGATATTTTTGTCTTCACGCTTGTTTATCAATACAAAAATGTGCCAGGCATCAGGCGAATGTGCTGTTTGACTTTTCCTTTCTTATTAAACATTGGTGTCCTCACTATTTAAGAAGTAATTCCTGTTTGACTTGAGTTTAAATTCTTTTTTGTAGTCATACTTAATTTGTACAGTATAAGGCTACTCTACCTAGTATTTGTTAAAAAAATAGCAGCTCCCGCTTTTCTGTTTTTCTTGAGTTTGCAGAGAATTTAAAAAATAAAAATAAGCCTCTGGGAATTGCAGTTCAAGGTAGGACGCAGAGGGGTAATTGCACTCTCTATTTTTTTCAGTGTTCTGCATTCTTCCTTTTTGCATGAGGCTGTAAGTGCTAAAAAAACCCTTGAGATTTTTACTTACTTTTCTGGGAATGCTACTGTCAATAAAGTATTCTGGATAGATGTAAATTTTAGTTATATTGTGTGTAAAGTATCCAGAAATGAAATAATAGATGTTGCTCACTTTGTGACGCTGATTTTCCTCTGCAAGCTCTTCACTGGGGGCAGAGCAGCACCTGCTGAATATCCTTGGGCCTGCTTCCTTTGGTCCTTGTAAAACGGCTGCTAGGCTTATTCCTGCTGCACTGTTAGCTGGTATTGCCAGCTGACTAGGAACACGGCAAGCTGTTCAGCAACCTCGTGGACATCCGTGATTGTTTTCACACCTGGGATGCATACTCCTCTGCATAAACCTTAAAGAGACTCTTTAGGCCAGGATGCGATTCCTTCCTCCGTGCCTAAGGTGGTAAGGAATGCATTTATAAATCAGCCATGATGAAAACGAACTGCGATTGAAATAGTTCGATCTATTGAAGACTTGTAACAGTGTGCGTGTGGGGAGTGGTTTTTGTTGTTCTTTTTTTTTTTTAATAGATGTACTGTATTGGTAATTCGTTTCAAGATTTGTTGTCAGTCAGAATCATGAAGTTACTGTAAGAGGTGCAGCTGAATGCCGTACAGTTTGGGACAGATAAATATTTCTTTAAGGCAGATTTGTGTAAAATCAGCAGTAGAACCTCAAAACTATTTTTGTAAGACTTTCTTCACCTTGTATAACTGAAATTTTGGTTGATTGATAAATATTATATACTCTTTATATTTCTTAATGCTGTGGTTTGTACACAAGATAACCCAAGTGCTACTTTATTTACATGTATATAGTAAAATAAGCATATGGTCTTTTTAATTCAGATTAAAATTTGATTATATAATATTTTTATCTTTGTATTTTGTAAATTGTTACTCAAAAAAGCAGCAGCATTAAACACCACTTTGGCTACAGTATGAAACTGACTGATTTTGTTATTCCATTAATAATTGAATTGTGTTCTGCAGGCACTCAGATATAAAGGTAAATAAAACCTGTTTGTGGTTTATTTTATATGGAGTTTCGTTTGAGCAGTATAGCCCGCATGGTTTTTCCCCCTCATGGGCCAGATATATGAATGATATGCAGAATCAATACTTTGCAACAAGTAATTCCTCTACAGGCTTGGTTTAATAGGGAGTTAAACATTAATACTTTTCAACTGATCTTCTCCATCTGCATTTCCAGATTTTGTTTTTCCTCAACTAATTGGAACACCTTAGGATCAGACCTAAGTTCCTGTGGATTCGAGTCAAAACGTAGGTGCCTCGGTACCTTCGTGAGTCTAAGCTCTGATCTCCTTAGACTACCGCTGCTTTGGGTAGATTATGATTTTGCTTCGCAGTAGTGTGGTTTTGAAGCAAATCCCACCCCCCCCACTGCCACTTGCTACGCATTGCTTCAGTTGGTAGCGCACTTTTAGCTCCTGAAGTGGCTTCCTTCACAACCGCCTGCCCTGGGACCTCCGCCCCGGTGCGCGTCGCATTGCCCACACAGGGTCGGAGCCCTTGGCTGCTCCTTGGGGCCGCTGTGCTCAGGGCAGCAGGCTACGGGTAATCCAAAGCCAAACCTCCAAACAACGTCCTGCGTACGTGTCGGGCCATAACACAAGCTGCTACAATAAACCTACCATGTCAAATTGGCCACTAGCGTGGACATAACCTCGGTTGTTCGTCTGTTCACCCCTCAAAAGAGAGCCCATTGCATTGTGTTGTATGGCTTAGTGCGCAAGGCTTAGTGAGAAACCAAAGTACGGGGTATTTATCTCCATGAAGCCCTGCTGGACAGCCAGTCCCAGAGCACAGCCGGTAAATCACAGGTAGGACACATACTGCCCTTTAAAGCCCTTACTTTAACTTGCCCTTTCTGCAAAAATCTTCAAAAAAAAATAAAACCTGTTTGATAAATAAGTACACATCAACTTGCTTGCTTGCATTTGTTACAGTTCTAGAGAAAACGTTTTAGCCGTCTGCCTTGGAGAAGCGTAACCTTGTCCACACCGTACGGTCCCGTGGTCCTGGGAAAGCAGCAGCTGTACCTGGGAATAGCGACACTGTGAACAAGGGGAAGGGAGGGTGAAGAGAATTTTGTGCTTGCTTTTTGTGTTCTTTTCTCACCTACACCTGCGTGTATTGAGGGAGAAGTTCCTCTGTTTATAGATGGACGTGATTTTGGCAGGATAGCATTGCACATCGGTTTGTATAAAGGGAAGCACAAAGAGGAGAGCATTAAGCCTTGTAAGAAGGTGCAAGAGTGAATGTGAGTTGGTAGGATGAATGGATGGAAATCATAAATACGTTATCCATACTATGTAATATTTTTGTACTGGATTTAGTTGGTTTAGGCCATGATACTAGCCTAATTCACTTACTGTTCACTTCGCCAGCAGGCTGGGGGCAGCAGGACTGGCCGGCTGCTCTGCCCTCCGCAGTCACTCCCAGCCCGTTCACAAGTAAGCAAGAAAAACACAGGCCATCTTGATTTTTTTTTTTCCCCATAAAAATATCAATAATCATCCCAGGCAGATCAAATAGGCATTCATTTATCTGAACCTCACCCGCTGCCAAACAACAGGCCCTCACCAGCCCTAAAAACCACGTTTGCCATTCCTTGACTATGCACATGTTAAGGTCTGCAAACTGTGATCAGATTTTGAAAATGCTGTTCTCTGTTCTTTGCTATAATAAACCAACCCGTGTTTCTGAATCGGAGTTTTCAAATAATAGCTTTTAGAAACCTAAACAACAACTTCCTTGATGTCGGACTGCCCCATGGGACGCGGTCCCTGCCAATATTAATGCGCACACGTTCAATACATGATGGCTCTTCGTTAGCACTAGATATATATTGTCCTAGCGTCTGAAGTTCCTAGTATTTAATGCCATCTGCTTTGTAGAATCAGGTGTAGCGATATTTGTGTGTGATTATAGTGTTGTTACTGAAACAATATAGAAATCACTGCATGATATTTGCTTGCAACACAGGGTGTCATTCATGAGTTATACATAAATGGCAGCTTTACATATTTAAAAGGAACATGGACTGCTTCATATCTGAAGTATGTTTCCCAGGAGATAACACCACCATTTGATCTATTTTTGATTAAAATGTAAAAATTAAAAATTAAATCAAATGGTAGTATAATTCCTTTGGGAAAACATACTTCAGTTATGAAGTATTCCCCATAGTAACCTTGAGAATCTTACAGCTGTATTGTCTCATCTGTAGGTGGTCTTTTTATGTCTCACATAATTAAAATGAATTGCTGTTAGAGAACCCATACTACTGCATACAGATTTATGAACCTTGAGGCACCTCCATTCACAGACAAACAGTGATATCAAAAGCTCACTGTGCAGATACGCTGCGCCGAGGCAGGTACTGGTAATCGGGATGCTTACCGGTGAGCGTTACTTACCTCCGTCTTGAAAGGGTAAACAAGGAGCATACTGTAAAGCAATAACACATTTCCAATAAAGAATGGTTTCTAAAGAAAGATAGCATACGGCACAACTGCATTCTGCTACGTTTGGGTGTAGAACACTAGTTAAAATATTCAAAGAACATTTTATATACTAAAGAATGGCTAATATGTCACCAGAAAAAGATTGTGAAATTGGATTTACTAGGAAAATGTGCTCTGCAAAATCTAATGCAACTTGTTTATATCAAGCTGCTTTATCAGCCTGACTCAGAATATGGGAATATATATTTGATAAGATTAGAGAATAGTAGGGATCAGAAAAAATAAGACTATAGAATTTGCATTCACATTTTCACATATCTGAAGGACAAAAATGTCATTTATTTTTTGCTTGGTTTTGATTCTCTTAGTCCTGCTAGTGCTATCCATAACAATGACTTGCGACTACGCATTCTGCTCGGGTTGTAATTAAAACTTCTATACATTTCAGTGAAAAAAATGATACAAGTGAAATGCTCAGATATGATGTTTAAATAGAGAAAAAAGAAACATGTAACAATGAAATTATAAAGTCTCTGAGTTCGACAGTGCCTTGTAGAAACATTTTGTACTAAGCAGCAGGAGTGTTCAAATTTCAATGTAATACTTGAAAGAAAAAGTCTCTGATCTTTGAATTTCTTTATAGAGAGGAGTTTTTAATGTATAATCAGACTAAAATCCTCCTGTAATTGCACAGCAAGCGGCCTGTGAAGCTTCAGGACGACCTGCAGAAGGGAGAAGATTTTTCCTCACCTGGGGCACCTGCAGTACACCACCAAGACAAGACACGGTGCTCCCTGTTGCTGCTCAGGCACCCACCAAGAGCCGTGTGGATGCGGGTCTGGGCGGTGGCAGTGGGGCAGCCTCCATCCAAGCAGCACGACAGCAGTTCCCCCTCCAAACTCTATTAACATTTACCCCGTAATTACATTAACATCAGCATACACACCCAGAGCGAATAAAGCTTCGTGCGCGCAGTCCCTCTGCTCGTGCAGCCTCGCGCTTCACCTGAGATCCGCTTGCTCTCGCCTCCAAGCAAAGCAGGGGCACACGTGCGGCCCCAGCTCCCTCCCGCTCTAGCACAAACCAGGGGCAGGAGGAAGAACACATCGATGCCATCTTCCACGTCTCCAAATTAAAATAGCAGTGCTCAAAGCCACCCCGCAGTACAGCAGCAAATAAAAGCCTGAGAAAACAAGGGAACAGACTGAAAGTTTGAGAGAGAGAGCTCCAAGCAGAAAAATTAGAAGTGCAGGGCAGACGTTCACATTTTCACTTACGCAAAGGACAAAATGTTGGCTGGGTAAGAAAGCAGGACCTTCTCAACTGAAAGCACTGAAAAAAGATCACCCAAAACACGCTAGTTGAGACCTTGATTCTTCAAGTTACTGCCCAACCACGAGATTTGTATCCACTGAGTTGCTTGGCTAAGCGCTGCTTGTTATGAATTAGGCCCTAATTAGGGAGAGATTGCATTGGCATCTATTTTCTCAATCATGTCCCAGCACAGGCTCGTCCACACCGTGAGAGGAACATGACACCATTCTAGTGGAGGTCTTACACCTCGTTTCACGCCTTTGATAGTGGCAGCCCCTCTGCATGGCAGGCCACAGCTCAGCGGGACGCCCCCAGCTCCTGCTCTGCCCTGCTGCAGTGCGAGCCCAAGAGCCAGGATATATATATATGTATATGTTTATCAGAGTGTTAAGAAGACTTTAAATAAAAGTTAACTGAGCTCAACACCTCTGTCTTGAAAATGCCCAGTAAGCAAAGATGTTTTCTGTCCATGAGTCAGTAACTCGCAAGGGAAAAAGTCTGTGAAACTTTTTAAAATGTCAACTTCAGAGCACAGCCAAGAAGGAAAACAATTCATAATAATAATAATTTTTTTTTTAAATAAAGGTTTATAAGAAAAGGGAAATAGAAATTGTGTTATTTATTAAAGAGATGCTATTACACTGAAGATTAGACAATTTAGAAGAGTTAGCAAATGATAGTCCACATTTTCTGTCTACTCTTAATTGCCAGGGTTACGTACATGCGGCAATGTTGCCAATGATCAAGTTGAAGCCGTTACAACTCTGGTAAAACACCAGTCAGAAAACACAGATCTTTGCAGACCAACACTTTTGCAGTCTTTTATATGCAACAAATCACCTTCCAAGATTAGAGTCTGTGATAGGTGTTTTAGAAAAGGGGTAAAAGTTTTTCTCACCCATTTCTTTACAAAAGCATTGCTAGATATGTTGAAATGCAGTCAGGTAACTTGGTTTTAGAGCCAGACACCGTGACCCGGAATTTGGGATTCTTGTTACTGCCTTGGGCACAGCTGCTAAGGGTCTGTTGCTGATTAAAGACCTGATTTACTTCAGTGGATCCTTCTGAATCCTCGCTGCCTGCCCAGTGCCCTACACACTGCAGGGTGGAAAAAAATGGGAACTGAGAATTTGCTTTAAATAAAACTCTGATGTGTAAGAGAGGCTTGTTTTGAAACAAGTAAAACAATGCATTCATATTAATAGCAATCACTCCGATACTGTCACAAATACAGTACAAGAGAGGAGCAAAATCAATACTTTCCGTGATTGTATGTCGAAAGTAGTGAATGTCTGCTTTGCCATCGCTGAGTCTTCAATAATTAATTCCGAATCTATAGTAGGTGTTGCACAGCACATCTAAACACGAAAGGAAAGGCAAACAGCAGAAGTTCGGTAGAATTTAAGAGTAACTAGGCCTAACCAGAGTGACCCGTTTGGAGTTCACCCCGTGACGTGATCTGGGCAGGCTCCAACGCAGAACTTAGTTTAAACTTTCTCTCAGAACAGCATCAGCAGGTAAAGACAGCATCCTGGCTTTACAGGTGTGAAAGAGAAGACAATTCAGCAGCAGCATGAATAAATAACGACAGAAACCGAGATTATTAATTGTGCTTCCTTATTTGAAAGGACTTGCCTCCTGCACAGTGCCTGATTTGTGACTATAAATGTGTTACAGTCTTCGGGGCCATTTACAAAATAATAAACGCTTTAAGATTACCCTTCACTTTATGTAATTTTAATATTCTAACTTCATTAATTATCTAAACAGACAACATCTCGGGAGCGAATAAACTACTGACAATCCCGTAGCTATTTTGCCAGCAGGATTTCCTTTGAAGTCGGCGGCAGCTGTAAGCGGACGTGGATGACAGGGCCGAGTCTCACCACGGCTTTTGGAAGAAGAGAAACGAAGAGAGTAGCCCAGAATCCAGATTTCACACACGACAGCCACAGGGTGAGGCAGCAAAGGGCCTTTCCCTCCCACCGCAGGGCAGCTGGCCAGGCCTGCTGGGCCTCCAGTGGCGGCCTGCGCTGCCCCATACACCTGGGGCCTGCGGTGTCAGTGCAGCTCACCCTGTGGAGCCCTGAACCGTAGGGGAACGTAACCCGCAGCCTGAACCACAGGGGAATGTAACCCATGTCCTGAACCGCAGGGGAATGTAACCTCAGCCCGACAGTGATCAGCACGCCGGCAGGCAGACCCGCAGCTGCCCACAGCCCTGCACGGCCTCCCACTCCCGCACTGTGCCTGGCTTCGCCTTCCGTTCCTATGTTAATATGGGCAAGTTAGCCCTCAACGTTTTCCACCTTATTTTGAATTTTATCCAGCTATATGCATATAAATGCTCATATTAAAAGGAATTCATTAATAACTCATATTTAGTTTCCTTAGTGCAAAAGGAGCAAAAATAGTAAATCAGCTAGAAAGAGGAGAGTTCAAAATTACCATCCACAGCCCAATCAGCAGTAGGCCCGCTAATACTCCCTTTAGAGCTCATCAGCTGAGACAACAGATTTCAAAGTATGAATTCTGGCATTGCACAACCCCAGGGCTATTCATTACATTATACAGTTTCCCGTCTGTTTTATGAAAGGTAGAGATGTATATTACAGTAGTTTGCAGGCTATCATTTTCATTAATAATCTGATCCATGTCTTTAGATTATTTTAGTAATTACTTCACATAAAAAGACTACTGAGTATGATTACAAATATGTCTTTGTTTTGATTGTCTGCTTTTGTGGTGAATACCAGATGTCTGAAGTTCTTGACTTTGTTTAACAATATAAATAATGTTCACTGAGGTTTCCAAACGCCTCGCTCTGACCCCAGGAGTATACGACTTAATAATACAACACTCTAATAAACTAGTCTGCAAACTGTTCAAAGTTCAGGAATTAAACCTTATTTGCATACAAAAAACACATCAAAAAGAACATTAATGGCCAAACTCTTTTCTTTTGAAGACCCGCACACCGCTGCGGGTCTCCGGGTGGCGGCTCCGCGCCGTGCCCCCACCCGGGGCCGGGTCCCCCCCGGGCTGCCCCCACGCGTGCCCTGGCTGCCCACGCACCCACCCCTCCTCGTCTGCCACTCGCTCCGTGCTCCCCACCACGACCACGGCTGGCTCTGAGATGTTCTGTTCTGTTCCACCAAGGGGGAGAGCACAAGGCGTAACCTTGTGCTGGGCGCTGTCACGAGATGGGCTCAGGTACTGACGGGCCCTTTTGAAAGGGCACCTGAGGTAGAAAACCAACCCAAAGTGGTTCCGGTTCCTAACTTACGAACGGATGTCTCTCAGCAACGGACAGAGCGTTTTGTCAGAAAACTCTCCTGCTTCCTCAGCAGCACAACCTCTGTCTTCCCTGGATTTTCTTTCCGCAGTTTGACGCTGGCTTCGTCAGCCAAAGGCAGCCTGGTGACTGCAGGTGGCGAAGAGGAACGTGTGCCTGCCCCGCCGGGAAGCGAGGCCACAGAGCATTTTTCCAGCATGCGCTCAGCCGGATGGGCTGAGAGCAGCACCGTGGCCTCCAGCACAACCCTAAGGTGTCTCTGCCCAGGTCACCTTCATTGTCCAGCCCTGAGAAGGAATCAATTTAGAAAACATACATTGTGTACGTCTCCGGCTGGTTAGGATCACCTGCAAGTACAAGCACCTGGGCTAAGGACTAAATTCCTTGCAGCCTATAAAACCTATCAACCTGTTAGAAACTGCCAAACCAAGAAATAAAAGCACCGTGAGGTTTTCTTTAGCTTCACGACTTTCCCTGAAACTGAGAAAATAATTGGAGCCGAAGCACAACGTTCCTTCCCCTGGCTCAGAGGACGCCTGTGTGCGAGGGGACGATACCCACTAATCCTGCTGACCGGGGCAGCTGGGTGCGGGCTGGGGAGCAGGCGAGGGTTTCACGAGTGCCAAGCATATTCGGGTGTCAGTTCTTGGGTACACCTGCAATGAAAAATGTTATCTACAGGAAAAAACGCTGCTCTGCCCTTGCTGCCGTGCAGTCACCTCTCCTGATGCAGTGAAGTGTGAAACACATGCAACAAAAAAAGGAATAAAAAAGCAGAGCAATGTTTTTTTTTATGTAAAAATATGAATAAAAGTATGTTCTCAAAATACATGAGCAGATATTGTGTAGTTTGTTTGCCAATGAAATATCACTGAATTTGTTAAAAAGAGAATTTTGGTTCCACTATGTTGCCAAGGGGGACAGGCCTTTATTTAGGAAACTTAAAATGTACAAATGATTTTTTTTTTTGAATTTGCTTTGCAATTAAACTGCCGTTTCTCACTTTTTGACTTCAATCATGATTAAAAGCATTACTTGACTCACTGATTTAAATCAATCCACACCATCTCTCTCAGATCATCTCAAGCAGTTAAATAAGAAAAGAGAATACCATCAATAACCCATCTGTGTCACAGATGAGAAAACCGTCCCCTTGGGATTGCTTTTACCTATTTTCCACGTTGTGATCCCTAGATTTTCAGGGAGCGGCACAAGCCCATAGGAAACCACAAAAACACAAGGATGTTTAGCTGCAAGCCCTGTACAGGAGGAAGTGGAAGGGCTCAGGCAGCCAGGGCGCACCAAGGACCACCAGTTTACACTCCCCAAATAGGTTCTAGCACATCCTTCAGTAGCAGAGGCATAAATTATTTGTTCCACAAACAATTACTGTGGATAGCTCCCCCTCCTTTGGGGGGACCTCCACAGAAGCAAGGGACAGGCACGGGGCTGATGCTCCCAAGGCTGGCACAAAACCTCGGGCTCAGGGATCCCCCAAACCACCCCAAGCCCACTCACCCAGCCTGCAAGAAGCACGAGCGACCGCGCTCGGCAGCCCAGCCACACCTGCAAGGGCAGCCCCGAGAGCGGGCACTTCTGCTGTGCTTTAAGGGGGTGACAAACATTGCATCCCGGGGAGGAGGCAGCAGAGCCAGCAGCGGGGAGCAGCGCGGGGCTGCTCGCGGTGCCTGGGCATGTTCCCGCTCAGCGGCAGTTCCCAAGTTGTCTAATTGCCCTTGATGCATCTGCTCTCCCCCAGGAATGCCATCCAGACCTAGCAGCTCCAGATGTCTGCATATTATGCAGGAAGCTGGTAAACAAATTCCTCCTATTTTTCCTGCTGGTAATTAGAAACGTAAGAACACATTGTTTAACAGGCAAAGAAGCCACCAAAGATGTTTCATATGCATTTATAGCTGCTTAGTGTCTCTGAAATAGGTGATAAACGCTGAATATTGTAAGTCTTCTAGATTACTCCTTGTTGCTATGAGATCAGGCTTTGCAAAAAGGTGCTTTGTTAAGAAAAAAAAAAAAGAAAAGGAAAAAAAGTATGAGTTGAAATGCCAGTTAAAGTTGGGATAAACTTCTGATCAACCTTCCAGTGTGACCATCACACCAAGGTAACAGAGCCACCTCACCTAAACCAGCTGTCTCAAACAGTTCCAGCTTTTCCCCCCGCTTTAACTCCGGAGTAGGTCACCGCTCAGTCCCTGCTCCTTCCCTCCCCGTTAATTTCCTTGCATGCTTGAGCAATCCTGCCCTAACAGGAGGGATGGCTTAGGTGGCTTCAGGAGTCTTTTCCAGCATTAATTGTTATGATTTTAGAGCCCCGCTGGGTGAAGACTTGGGAAAGGAGAATTTGTTCCGAGGGTTGTGAGGAAAATGAGAAAATTCAGCGCCGCGGCTGCGCCCAGCCCCTGCAGAAGGGCAGTGCCGTGCCGGGAAGCACGGTGTGGCTTCGTGTGCCTGGAGGGGGAGTGAAACCAGCCCAGCCCGCAGGCAGGCAGGCGTGGCGCTCACAGACAGCACAAACCACGGATCCACAAACCTAAAGTTTACAGGTTGAGGAAGTTCAGGAGCAGCCAAATAAACATTCAGAACCACGTCGGTGCTCTGCTGAAGCGCAGCCCCTGGTTTGGTGCTGGCTGCGGAGGAGACCTCCCCGGGGTGCCCCAGCACCGCGACGCTGTAGGAGAGGGCCTCTTGTCCCCGCTTCAGACCAAGGAGGGACTGACCCGAGATTGCTCTGCAGCACTGAGGAAAACCTGTGGCAGTTACATACATAAATAGCTGTCCCAAAATTGATGTACGATCTTCTCAGGCTGTTTTTTCACCTTATGGACACAAGGGATGCGTTGCCCTGAGTTTAGGGGGAAACATGGAGTGAGGCCGAGGCGATGCTGCCTTGGGTAGCCAGGAGGCTTCTCGGAGCCTTCCCCTTACGTAGCCACCACCCTGGGGCCCCTCACTCCTGCCCTGCCTGCTCCCACCATGGAACGTCAGCAAGCACCGGTGCTGCTGTGGCTCGGGCAGCGGGCACCACATGGCACTGGTACGAGCATCCCAGCACCCCGACTCCAGCGAGCCCTCGCTTTGAGAAGCCTCGTGCCCCGGGAGCTGCCACGGGCTCTGCTCGGCCGCTGCTGCTGAGCGATGCGTTTTGCAAAGTGTTTTTTCGCACAATATGCAGAAAAGACACCACACTGCTGAGGAGCTATTTAGCCCAGAGATCGCCCAGAGCATTACGGACTGCCCCCTGGCCCTCTGCCTCCCGCCTGTCCGCGGGGCACAGCGGGCCCGGTGCCCAGGGCAGGATGCGGGGAGGCCGGCCCGCCGCCAGGCCTCCTCGTGCCGAGGCTGGGAGCAGCAGGCCGCTGTCCCTCAGCAAGGCCCGAGAGGAAGGCGAGCATGAAGTTACCGCGCAGAGCGACATCTACATCAAGCAGGGCTGGCAGGCGAGCACATAACTCACGGCGGGGTGTAATGCCAGCTCTGCACAGGATGTTTAAAGATCCATTTCGAATTCATTATTCTTAAGCAGAAATAAACTGCCAACATGCAAAATAAGTGTGTACATTTGCTATTTTCATCGTGTCTTCCGCCGCGCTTCATCTGGCTCAGGTGTGCGCCGCGGCTGTACCTGTCAGAGGACTAAGATCACTCCTGCTTCTTACTGCGATGAAAGAATTAAATACAAAATCTTCTGTAGGAAGCAATTGTGAAGTGTGGAAGTTTCTAGTCAGGCAAATAAATTGGATTTAAGTATATTACAGTCATAATCTTTTTCTGCCTCTCTCCAGACAGCCTTTGTACATGGAGAAATGAGAATGTATTCTCAGACAAATCTTGACCTGAGGGAGAAGGCTGCGGGAATCTGGATTTTCAATAACATAAGACAATAAAGCTCAGACTTCTAACCTGCCGCAATATGGTAAAAGTATAAAGAGCTTAGCAACTAATAAAAGAAAAGGGTCTTCCAACTCATATTTGAAGATCTAGACCCCCAAAAGGACACTTCATAAAGATCATAATGGGTTAGTCAGTATCTAACAGATACCATGTACCTTGTTGACCAATTGTCTGACAGTTGTCTTCTGCAGGCCTGGATATTAATAAGCCTTGTGTTGATTTCCTTTGGGTATTTTGTCTTCGTAATTGTACATCTACTTGTTGTGACACTGCAGCTCGCTATATATTTATTTAATGCGATTCCTATAGCAAAATATATATATATATGTATGCTATTGTTTTCCTTAGATGATATGCATGCACCGCAAATTTCATCTCCCTCTAAGGTATAGTGAATCAAAGCCGTTACAGGGTACGGGAGAGCATGCGGTCTTGGGGCAAAGAGGAAATCCAGATGTGTTTTCCCCTTAGGTGTGAATATGTCTTACTCCTTGCATTACATGGGGAATATAAAGGGATTCAATTATCACTGCATTTTTGTTTCTAATAATAACAAAGACTAGTTCTGGAAGGTATTCCAGTTAAATAATATTTTGACAGATAATGCTAGTGCAAAGTAGCTGTCACTCACACAGCAAGATGAAGGGGAAGCAGATGCATAAGAAAGATCAGAGTGGCTTATGTAGTGAAAATGAAGCCCGTTAAAAACTCCTCTCACCAACAAAACAAAGACTGTCTGCGGCTTGATCCCGCTCTCACCGTTTTCTGTACGTACAGCTACAGAATAAAATGCAAATATTTAGAGATTGCACAGTATACGTACACTGCAGTTTTCCATAGATTTTCAAACCTAGGCATGTTTTAGAGCACGCTATATTTCACGGCTCCCTCAGTCATGCCAACCGTGGCCCAGCAGCCAGAGGGCATCAGGACAGAGCGGGGCATGGCCTCCGTGAGCCTCCTTGCGGGTTCCTGCAGTCCTGGGGCCAGGCCGCCCTTCTCACGAGGCACCGGCCGTGTTGCTGTCGTGGCCAGGACACCCCCATCAGATGCCAGTCAGTCCCATGCAGGCCAGGAAATACCAAACTGGTCCGTATCTCATCGCCTTTGTTCGCCCACTGAATCCACGCTCAGCATGCCGTAACTTGGCCTATTTCTTGGACTACTCAGGCCAATTCGTGCCCTTATCTTCACCTAATTGTCAACATGCTTCATTTCATTTACCTCACGCACCTTAACCCTGTGAAAAGGGGTTTCCTTTTTCACCTGCAAGGTATCCCATGCAGGTGCTTTAATACACCGCGACCCTTTCCTCCAGGACCTCGTGGTACCCGAGCCCTGCCAGCACCAATCCCTGCGCGAAGCCCCGGCCGCTTCTCCCTCTCCCCAGCAGCAGCATCGCCAGCCCGGAGGCGCGGCGATAAATTATAAATCACACGGTGATCTACCGCAGCACCAGTGAGGCAACGCCTGCAGAGGGGCCCGCAGGTAACAGACCTCCTCAGAGGCTGCTCCGTGCCGGGCCCTGGCACCTCACCTAGACGAGGAGATAAACTGTGGGGAATGAGAGGACCGGCAGCCGCGTTTAGAGGTGTTTGCTCGGGGGGAAGACTCAATTACAGCTCACAGTATTTCAGAACAAGTCTCCAAAGTTTGTTCTGATGCAAATTCTGAAATGCCGATCAATAGCTTCCCATTCAGTTTTTTAAAGGATTAATTTTCTTTTTTGGCAGCGCTGAATCCTTCCTGGAAACTGAGCGCAAAGCTTAAAATATGGGATTATGAAGGAAAATGCATATAGGTTTGGTCAGAAGAGGCTGCTGTGCCCGGGAGAGCGTGGGTCAGATATCCCAAATCCCCACTCCTTCACCCCGAAGAGCCTCTCTGCACCCAGCAGTGGCAGATGCCAGCACAAGGAGCTGCTTGACATCCAGGAGAGGTCTTAAATCATTCCTCCAGAGCAGCATATCTTCACCCCAAGTGTTCTTAACTAGAATTTTGAGTTTTGGGGTGAAATTCCACTTGGGAAAGAAAAACAGGAAACAGTCAAATGTTCCAGAAGGAAGAAACAAAGCAAGAATGGGCACAGATATTGATATTTATAGGAGCACAGCAGCCCAGGAGATTGCAGGAGGAGCTCATTTTTGGGGGGGGTGCTTCTGGGAGAGCGCTGTGAATGGTGGCATAAGGCAAAGGAGTAATCCTGCCTGGCAGCCCTAACAATAACTGCTTCAAGACCATGTAGGAGTCTTGAGACAAGTGGAGACTACTTTTTTAATGCGTTATTAGTATACAGTGCACTACAACTCATGTCTTTGTCACTGCTTAAATATGTCCAGTAAAGCTTCCTTTTTAAGGCAAGTGATGTTAGGAAACTTTCCCTTCAAGTGGCAGTGGCAGAAGCAAGAGGATGCACAGCCCCAAGAACCACACTTCCACAGCACGTGGCACTTGTCACCAAACACTAATTGCTTTTTCTTTATTTTAATCTTCATACAGACTTATAAGGTACATAAAGCTGAAGGTAACGAGCATCTAATTTTATCCTTTGTTTGGTAGACATTAGCTTACAAAGCCATAACTGAGAGCTGCAGCTAAACCTGGAAAGGAAATACTAGATTTTCATTTACTACAGTGCGATGTATTTTAGTAAGTCTGCAGTGCCTTTATGAAAATACTTGGTTTCATTGCCCACTTTACCTGAGGTTCTTTAAAGTTATATAAATAGATTTCTGAGCAAGCAATAAATAGGGTTTGCTTTTCTCCCCTCAGACTGGTTAAAGTAGTCCAAAATCCAGCTAGTACTAATGCTGTGGCCGTCTCGGTGCTGCATGAGAACTCAGGTGCTCGAGAACTTCCAGCTACAAGGTAACAGCCATGTTGGTGACATCTACTGTACAAAAGCCATACAAAATGCTGCGTGCCAAGAGCCACCGCCACGGGAAGCCAGGCTGGGCACACGCGGGCTTCTGAGCACGAACCCTGAGGTCACAAATGGAAGGGAACAATTCTGCACAACACAAGAGCCCCACCCCTGGCATCCAGTACGTAATCACATCACATCCGATTGAGCCAGAGGGAGCTAGAAGGCGGCACTGGATGCTGAAGACCTCCAGCTCAGCAGCAGCTCCTTCCAACGCCCCACGGGAACAGCCCAAGGGCAGCAGGGCACAGGAGCGGGTGCCCCGTGGGGGCCGCGCTTCTGGCATCACGTCTGTAGCAGCTCCTGCATCTGCTGATCCCTCGCCTTGTTTCACTGACATGGATGTTTCCAAGCTGATACTTAACTTTTATGGTCAAAACCAATATTTGCTGGTTCTCTGATTATATGAAGCTGGAACAGGACGCAGTGATGGGAGCTGGGCAGTCTCGTACCCTTGTCCTCTGTATTTAATCACTGAAGGTGCAGCTGGTAGCCCCGTGCAGAGGTTTGTGGCCCAGCAGCTAATAACACACGGGCACTTGCTGGAGGAGACCGAGTAAAACGGGCTAATGTGATCTTGCCATGTGGTAATTTTCCAGATAAATGGACAGTTGCTTCAACAGTTCCACTGTTGAAGGTCAATGATCCATATAATACAGGCAATTACAGAAGTATTTCCATTGCAGACTCGGTGACAAATTTTTAGTGCAAGACAACAAATAAACTGTAGCAAAAGCACAGGGATGGGGGTCGGAGCTTCGAGGTCCTGCGCCTGGCTCCAGCCTGCCTGTCTCTCCCTTCCCCATGCCCACGTGCATCGTGCTGCTACTACGTCAGCCCACTTTGACCCGTCTTAATCCTCTTTTAACATCAAGCCTAGATCACCAACTCATTGCTTTTACATATTTTGCTGGTTTCCTCTGTCCTAATTCAAAGTCAAGCACTCGGTTACCTTACCCAGATTCTCTAGTGCTGAAGAGAAAAGAAACCAGGTAAGGGAGAACTCCTTTGCAATTCGAAGGCTTGGAGTCCCGGCGGATACACAAACGTAACCATTTCTAATTGCATTTCAAAGACAAGGCAAAAAGCATTCTCAGGGAGTACGTACAGCTGGTACTCACAGACACTGTACGCAGAGCTAGCTTAAATCACAGCTTACATGCTAGCAGCTTATTCATTGAAAAGAAGATTCCGAGCAATAGACGGATTGAAATAAATAATTGTTTTGTGTAATGAAGTGTGCATGAGGAAATAACCACTTGTACCACAGCACAGGCTCTTTTAGCATTACTTGCATCTTCATACAGCAGCTCCTTGCTGCGCTGTATTACAGCCTGCCACCAGAAATCAATACCAAAGCCTCTGAAAATATTTAAGAACATGCCAAAGCCGCTCCCCAGCAACACTAACATTTTCAACCCTGAGCTTGTAAAAAGCAAAGCAGTTCTTGCAGTTTCAGCACTTGCTTATAAAACGTCTACATGCAACAACAAAATGTAAAATATACAGGTGCCCGTAGTCATCCAAGCACTGCAGAAGTTTAACGATAAACACATAAGACCCTGAAAGACTTTTGTGATTTCTGATGGGAATACATTAAACCTGTAGCAGTGCTTCCCCTGTGAATTGTACTTCTGTTTCAGTTTCAGTTTACTGCTGCTTTTACCCATCATGTAAGAGACAGACTGCCATTTCATTCCACCAAAGTGAACGGGAAACATCAGTAAAGAGCAGCCTTAATGGTGGAGGAATTCACCAGGGACGAACTTTTGAGTAGTTCAAGAACCTATTTCAAAATTTAAGCAGATTTTGCTAAAAAGGAAAGAGGGAAGAGAGACTCGAAATGCTAGGGTTTAACCTTCACGTATGAAGTGAAAAAAAAAATGCATCCACTGCCACCTCGGGCAGAAGCCTTTCCTCCGCTCCCTCGAGCAGGACCACGAGCCACCCACCACGTGCACTCAGGCAAAACAGTCACGGCTGTTCTCAGGACCCAAGGCTTTCAGATACAGACACTTCTGAAAATAAGCAATTTTGCGTGAAATCAGTAGAGGGATGGTTGTGCTATATCACGAGGAGGGTGGTTCATTTTTGGAATATTTGTCAATAACATACAGTAGTCGTGTAGCAGCCAGGTGTGTCAGACACCTGCTGGTGCTGCACGTATACCAAAACCCCACGTTTCCCATGGACAGCGATGGGACGGCCACGGGGCGGCTCCGCACAGCAGGACCCAGCATCAGCCCTGCCTCTGCTCCGTCTGCCCACGAGGGCCCAGACCTGAGCACAGCAGGAGCGTGCTCGGTGCTCCGACGTCCCAGCTGAGAAGTCAAGGAGAAGTCTCTGCCTTCTGCAAAGCCCCTCGCTGTGCCGAGCTCCTGAGGCACTTCTGTAACGTCTGGTTAACTATCTGATGTCTAATCCCACAAAATAAAGGAGGGTAATTATTTGGCAAGGTGTGTCCCAAAAAGTCTGTTTTAAATAGAATTGATGCAATTTTATTATTTTTTTTTTTAATTGGTCTCTCATTGCTGTGCAGAGCAACTGCCCCCAAGGAAGTCCAGTGCATCCGCTCCAAACTTTTCTGGAAGCCTCATCCCAGCAGATGATGTGGAAAGTATAAATTTACGGGCAGACCCAAACCAGTTCAAATGCTAAGACTCCTGCTACGTATACAAAACAAGCTCTTTTCCCCCACCTTCCCCCGCTGCTGTTTTCTCTTGTAATAATTATGTAATTGCATGCTATTTCAGAAAACCGCATAAAAGTTGGCTCTATTGTGATTAATTGTCCCCATGGCTTCTTGTAAAATTTTCAAAGTTCCAGCTGGTCACACAGGGCTTAGTTTACAAAAGTGTTGCACATTATTAGATTTTCCGATAAAGTGTGTTCTTTTGTGATTCAGAAAACCGCTTCTCCTCCAGACAACTGGCATCCTCTTTGTTATTCACCCAAGAGATACGCGAGCCAAAATGGAGTGCACTCAGATGAAAAAAGGTATTCCCAATCAGACATGCAGATTAAGCATTACTTATGCAGTGCAAAGCAAACATTACAAAAGTTGCAGTTCGAGCTCTCCCTGCACCACAGGCAGGCTGAGGGGGCGCGCTCAGCTCGGCCGGTGCTGCCCTTCCCACCGGCCGTGGCAGCAAAGCTCACGGCTGCAGCCACCCCACCCTGGTGGGATCCCAGGGCAGGTCCCAACTGAATCCCGCTCCAGCCATTTTGTCACACGTGATATTTGACTTCTGAGAAATGCAGACGGAAGGAAGGCAGGACAGAAGGGACCCGACATCACCGCGCACCTTTCCAGATACGGGCTCTGACTTCTGCTTTCCTCCGCATACCCGATCTTCATGCCACCACCTCCCAACACTGCGTAGGGCCAAGAACAAACCCAGAAACGTCCCCCAAGAAACACCACAACCAGACCTTCTCTACCTGGGCCACGTCATTGTATCCCTGGGAAGAAGCAGGTGTGGTGGTGGTTAATACAACATCCGAGAGAAGAAGCAATAGCAAGGAAGATGGGACCACCAGGAACACCACGGGGCTGTGCTCACTCCGCTCTGCCGAACGTGGGGCCAGAGAGAGAAATATACTGAAATACGGAGGGCAAAAAGGTAACTTCACTGCAAACAAGGAGGCGCGGAACGCTGAAAAGCATGTTTTGAGACAAGCAGATTGTTCTGTTGGTCTACCAATACCGTAACTCTTGGGATTGCTCTGTCACCACCATGTGCGTGCGTCCCTTAACACTGGCCTGGACGCAAACCCAATGCGAGCCCTCTCAGGTGTCAGAAGGGGCCAAGCTCATCCTACGACTGCTTGGAGCAGTCGGGAGAGCATCGGGTGGAGGGGGGGGGGGGGGCAGCAGACGCCAATGGAGCCGCAGGCAGACCTGCCTACAGTGACCTCCAAGCTGTGAAACTGAAAGCAGTTATTCCACAATATCGGAGTTACTGGGTGATAAAAATGGCAGTAAATGTTAAGTTATACAGGAAGCAGGGAAAAGACAGTCCTAGCTTTATATTATTACCAAGGTTTCTGAGCTATTACCATTTACAAAAGAATCATTGTAATTCTATGAAGAATTCGGCTCAGTGCTCAATCGCAAATGGAGTATTAAGGATTACAAGGAAAGAAATTGAAATGAAAACAGAAAACATCACGATCGTGTAGATGCGGTGTGTGCCTGCCCATTGAACACCACCTGCAATGCCGGTTCCCTCCAGCCTCAAAGTCAATATAATAAAGCCAGGAAAAAAGTACAAAAACAGTTTAAAAATAAAATAAAAACAAAGCTTTCTTGGTTAGAGTAATTCAGTAGGTTCAGGGGATGTTTTTTCAGGGTGAAGAGCATGGCAGACATGAATGAGCTGAGGGGAGAATGATCCATCTGGGGCAAGCGCCCTCAGACACTCCCCAGCTATCCCTGCGATCCCCTCGGGTCTCCTACAAGAACTAGATACTCATCCACAGCAGTAGGAGGCTTTAAGGATAAAGTGTCTGTAAGCCACTACTTCCATCTGGAAAGAGAAATCCCCGTCAAAGGCACAAACATTTCCTGGTGGCTAAACTTAGAGAACCACCATTGTTCCTGGGGATGCTAATAAATAATCCAAGTCCCCTCATCTCCTGCTGCCCCCTTTCCCTCTCACTTTGTACTATGCAAAACAAAAATATTATCATCTATATGGCATCCTTCTTGAAAGGCATGCATTTCAAATAGTATAAAGAAGTATTGTCATAATGAGGTTAATGACAATAGGGTTTCCAATATCAAAGAGCCAACATGCAGCTGCTTTATAGTATGAAGCGATATAGCACAGAGCTCCATAATGAGAGTAGAGTTTTTGGGTTACGCATTTTAATGAGTTTGTAATAAGCAAACTACTATGGAAGCAGTAATTTGCATTTCACAGCACTATTTAGATAGAATACTTTGTTAACACTCACTACATTGAAGCAGGAAAATTAGTCCAACTTCATAAGGATTTAGAGTCTGAACATGCACAGGCCATTGTGCAGAAGATTATATGCCCTTAGAGCTGAAAGAAAAGTTACTTGGTAATACACATGGGGGGAGAGAAGAGCAGAGAGGAGTGGAGTACCTTCGCCTTCTCACCTGTAGAATAACGTAGCAATAACCACTGCTGCCTTTGTGCTGCCCCTGCCTCGTTTGGTGTCTCGGTTTGCACCTTGCGGTAGTGTCGCACATCAACATTTTGTTTGAAAGAAGCATCTCCAACACCGGGCACAGCCGAACTAGCCCCGTGTTGCCACGTACCAGTGCACCGCTTGCTTTCTGCCCTGGCCCCTGCAGCCACCACCGGCACCGCTTGGCTCTGCTGCCTCAGTCCCGCGGCTCGCTCCCCATCATCCAAGCTCCCCCAGCCCCGCAGTGAGGAGACAGAGGTGTCTCAGGTACGTGGTGTGCGTGTAGCACCGCGCACGCCATGCTCCACGGAGCACCGTGCTGCGCTCATTACAATTCATTCGATAAATAGATGTACCTTAAGAACAATGCATTCATCTATTAACGTTCCTTATGGGAGACATAATCAGCTTCATTAGAAGTCATTATTATGGTAAAACCCTGAAAAAAAACCATCACGTACAAGCAGGCAGCACGATCAATTAAAAACCTGGACTATGTGACTAATATTGACAAACGCTCACAGGGGCACACGGCGCAGCATCGCCGCGCTGCAGCGGCCCCGGGACGGGCTGAGCACACCGTGCTCGGAACAGGCAGCGAGAGCAGGGGCACAACCACGGGGAGACCTCCCAGAAAGAGCCCCGGCATCAGAGAGCCAAAGCAACCAAACCCTTTGCTGCTTTCCTTGTTGCCCACCTTCTGCAGGTCCTCTCCAGGCAGTACGGCACAGCTCAGGCCCCCTCTGCCAGCAGCGATGGGCAGGAGCAGCAATGGGGGATCCCCCTTATAAGCTTGCCTCAAGACAAGGCACAGCTCCAGGAGAGGCTGACAGCCCCCTGCGGGGCCCAGGACACCTTCGGGTTGGCCATTTTGTGACTCGCAGCAGGCAGCGCTCCATGCCAAGCACGAGGCCAGGCCTGGTGGCAGCACTGCCCTCCCGAGTGACCATCCTCACCCGCAGGGCCCAGGAAGCTGCAGCTTGTGCTTGGCGAGATGTCATTTCTAATCCATAACAAACAAGGCCTTGATCTTCTTAAACAGTTTGAGCCTGCTCTGCCACACACATTCACAGCTCAACAGCCGACTGTTTCGGGCACGTAACTGCCACAATAAAACAAGAACTGGGCTCAGGCAGGAATTCGGGTTGCAGGTAGCCACTAAAAGCTTTTCCCACCCCATTCATCAGCGGGAAAGTTGAAAGCTGTTATTCATCAGGACTAACACATCAGTTGTTAAGTCAATAGCATTGATTTGCGGGGGGGACCAGGGTTGCACTCAGCAGACAGCTGCTCCATAAGTGCCGGGCAATGGGAGTGCTCCAGGAGCCACAGCTCCCAGGGGAGCCCAGGGGTGGCAAAGCCACAGGGGCCACGGAGAAGGTACTGAGGCCCCGCTGGTTTTTATGCCACAACTCTGACTCAAATTATCCCACAAGCTAATACCTAGGAAAAGGCACAGGAACCAGAGGCCTCCTCCAGGCCCAGAAGTTTAACCAACCTACAGCTAGAAGAAAGGACTACTAAAATGCTTGCCCTTATAGCAGCTATTACTTCATAATTTATTACTTAAGCAGCAAAGGAAAACAAACTACAACAGCAATACATAGCCCTCAGAACAGAGTGAGAAGGAAGCAGTCTGATGGGAGGACCCACAGTCAAGGGGCAGCTGCGGGCCCAGACCATCCCCGGTGCTGCACGGAGGCATAGCTCCGCTCCCTACCTGCTCCTGGAGCTTTGAACGTAGCTCTGCACCCAGACGACGTTCACAAGCATGGGACAAGGCCACCAGGCACCCGGGGTCCCGCTCAGCCCTGATGCTGGCAGCAGTTCTCGCGGTGCAGCACACGGCCCCCCTTGCCATTAAGCCTTCAGGGCCGTTAGCGCCATGATCAAATAAAGAGATACAGTAATTTACAGCAGTAAGCTGTAATCTCCTCTAAATAAAGAATTATTGCTTCCTCCTTTAGCAAGGCCTCAGACGCGCTGGGCTGACTCCTCCCTGCAGCACCAGGAATCCTCCCTTGAGACCAAGCAGAAACAGGTGACAGGCATCGGGGGCGTGCAGGAGCCTCCCCAGCAGCAGGCAGCGCACCTGGGCACTTCTCACAGGTGCTCACGGCAGAGCACAGGGCAGTAAAACAAGGCCTTAAGCCTTCAGGGGTAAAAAAAAAAAAAAAACAGGGTACAGTCACCCTGTTGCCTGGGTGGATTTTTGCTCTTGCAAAACATCCAGCAAGTCCAAGTGCAGCACCGGTGGAACGGTGTGGGGAAGGCAGACGCTCCCAAAGCACTGGAAAAAATGGTAAAAAGTCCGAAGAGGAAAGGGCCAGCTACTCTACACGCCAGCCAACTACCAGCAGCAAGTTGGAAACATAACCTTTACAGCTTTGTTTCCAGCCTGCTATGTTTGGCTATTATCTCTCGCTGCAGCATTTGGTAGGTGGGCCGGTAGTGACTGAAAGGCGAACGTGCTCGGGAGATCTGAAGGAGCGCTCGGTGAGCCCCCGGGGCCCAGAAATAGCCAGGGGAACAACTGCTGCCTGCGCTGCCAGCGGGAGGGGAGAAGCTGGCTGCGGTGTGGCGTTTCTCCTGGTCAGCTACCGCAGCCGTGACCCTCACGTGTGCGACGTGTGTGCAGCACTTAGGCTGCTCGGAGTTCAGGAAGGACAGAAGTAGGGCACAAGGTGGCTGGTGCAAGCCCTGCAGGCAGTGCGGGCGCTAACGCTGCAGCAGCCCCAGCACCACTGCTGACCCACAGCCAGCGGCTCCGCAAAGGAGTTCACAGCATTTCTCTGAAGAGTTTTAGAGATAAGGCCCCACGAACCACCTTACAAAAAATAACCAGTAGATGGCAGGCCTGCAAAGCCTGATAAGATCACGCAAGTTCATTTTATTTTAGTAAGAGACAGAATGATATTTTAAAGACAAATGTTTTTATACTTTAACTACCCTAACAGGATCTATTAGTACATCTGTAGAGATATTTTAAAGAGTTATGGCTACAGGATTACAATTAGTGCACCAAGCCACCCAGATCACGAAGATCCATTTGAGTCAAAGCTGTTTTTCAAAACGAAATAAAGCAGAGCATCTAATAAAGTGCAGATAGTTTCTCTACAACAATATTCAGATCATTTTAAGCATCAGCCAAGTCTGTTCAGGACTATTGCCATCAACGTGTTTCTAAGATAGTAAAGACGTCAGAAGCACGAGTATGTACCAGTGCCTACTTCCAGCCTCCAAGAAAAATAAGCGTTATTTTCTTGGAAAATAATGAAAGAAAGGAGTATGGTAAGTCCTACATCCTGCACAAACCAGTCATGCCCCACCTTCAGTTGTGCCCCATGCAGTATGGCTCCCACCATAAAAAATGCTGTTTTGAAACACGTCAGGAACTTTTAAATAGCAGTTCAGATGAGGAATAATCAGAGCTACTTGCTCTTGGTGAGGCAAACACAGCACCAAGCGGCTCCAGGCAATCGATACTCCAGCACCCAAGGGTGCAGACGGGGAGGGACCCGTCCCACTCCGTATCAGCAACGGCCTGAAGGCACACACCAACACTTCTTGGGATTTTTCTCAATGCTTCACTACAGGGCTTCCTTCCACAGGCAGCTTACCTCAGTATTTTACATGTGCCTGATTTTGAGATCTTATTTTGAATTTAGTGGCACTTATAACACTTCTAAGTCAATACAGTCGATTTATATATTAACTCTTTTTGCCTTGGTTTATGGATTTACTTTACTGCAATATTGCTAGTCCTGAGTCCAAGGCACCCCTCTCCCCTGTTCCGCAGCACAGCCAGGGACGCGCAGGAGCAGCGTGCTGCCGGAGCTGGGGGGGCTCCAGCAGAGCCCCAGGCTGCTGCCCGGGGGGCTGGGGGCATCGCGGCTCCCGTGCACTGCCAGAGGAGCCCCATAATGGGTGGCTTGGTTTTCCTCACATCGCACAGAAGTTGCGTTTCTTGACTTTGGCGTCGTCACCGTGAAATCACAGCCCTCAGATTACATCCCTGCGGTGTTCCAGCCGTAACGAGCAGACACCGACCTGCAGAATAGAACAACCCCCCCCCCACACACACCCTCCTGTCCCAAGGCAGAGGCCACCTCCAAGAGAGCCTCCCAACAAATCCTCCCCGGGCCTGCTGCTCGCACCCGAGCCGAGGTCGCTCCTCCCGGTGAAGGCAGCAGCAGTGCCTGGCAGCTCGCACGGCCCAGGCCGCCCCTGCTCTGTGCCACGGGGAAGTGAGAAAAGCCCAAACCCTGCTCAGACCCAGCCTGGGGGAGCCCCAGGGGTGCTGCGTGCCCGGGGACACGTCGCTGCAGTGATGCTCCAAGGCAGGGAGCTCTTTCCCTGGGCTGTGCCCTGCGCCTGCGCCGCAGTCCCGAGGAGAAATGTGGAAAGGTGTGGAACCTCTCAAGCCACCACGTGCAGTCACTGAATTTTTCTGACTGCATCACTGCTCCGTACAGGCCGGGACCTCGCTGGGCAGAGCTAACCAGCAGGCTGCGGGCAGGGCTGTCGAGGAGCAGGAGATGCCGTGCGGAAGAGCTGCGGACACAGCCAGAGGCCAAAGCCCCAGATTTGTCTCCACGCGTCAGCAACTGCTCTGCCCGGGCCCTGGGAGCTTTTCCCTGCTTTGTGCACGGATCTGGGCTCACTGAGCTGCGGATCCACCACACAGGGCAGCCCGGAGCGTGAGGCCCAGGACCCAGAAGGGGAGGCGTGATACATTTGTACAGAAAATGAGGAGCAAATTGCATCAGTAGGAGTGATTAACCAACAGAAAACACTTACCAGGAGCTGTTGTGTATTCTCTATTACAACTTTATTTTATTTTATTTTATTTTATTTTATTTTATTTTATTTTATTTTATTTTATTTTATTTTATTTTAACTAGTATTATAAATTGTGTCCACATCCAGGCAGGAGTTCAGGAAGCCCCGTGGCCTGTATTATCCCAGGGACCGGGCCCGATGCCTTCAGCGACTCACACCGGATCGCTGAAGCACTCGCACGGCTCCCAGAATGTAAGCGTTAGAAGGCAGTGTGCTGTTATGTGTAACAAGTGATTATATGGCACTTAAACAGGAAATCAGATGCTTCTTATACTGCAGTATGTTCAGGAAAGAAACACCGTAATGGGCGAGGTGAGAGGTGGTTAATACTGTAATGTTTCCCTGTACGCTACTGGTGGAACCATTCTGGGATATTGCATACAATTCGTAGCATATACATACACGAAAATGTCTCTGAAATATATAACGCTTGCTGAAATGTTGCATGAGGGAGTAAAAGATCACTGTCTACTACTGTCTGAAAGATGATAAATACCAAGCAAGGAGGCGGCTTTCTTCAGATGATCAAACTTGACATAATTGTGAATAGCAGGATTAGCACAAGATTTAGTGCTTAGATTTACAGATGCTGCGACCGTCTGAATACAAGAGCCTCTCAGCCTTCAAATGAAATAAATATATAATTAACGGGCCTTCCTGGGTGTTCAGGCCACTCTGAGACTACAGGCATTCAAGGAGAAATACCCCAGGACAGTCCTTGCAAGTCCTGGTTTTTATTCCTTTCCTTTGAGTGCCCGAGCTTGGCAAAGAAAGTTTTAAGAAAAAAAAAAAAGGAGAAAAAAAAAATTAACCTAACTGAGAAGTGTGTGCTCGGAGCAGGCTCTCAGGGGAAGCATCGAAGCGCCTTGCCTGAACCTGGCGCTGGCGAGGGCTCTCAAAGTAATAAAACAAGACTTTTCCTGTCCCATTTCTATTATTCTTTCACTAATTTAAATCTATCGAGTTAAATAAAATTAAAAAGCAGCACGGAGGCACGTAAGGGCCCGGCGGTGCCTTCCAGGGAAGGATGCTGAGGCTGCCCCGCACCGGGCACTGCTGAGCAGTTACACGGAGGGAGCTGTGCGGGCAGCCGGGAGGCCCAGCAGCCCGACATTGCTGTCATTAGGACGGAATGGGAGAGTTTGTTACCCGCTCTAACCAATGCTTCCTTTTTTTTTCTTTTTTTTTTTTTTTTTTTGCACATTGAAAGTTCCAGATAAATCGCGTCGCGGTGTTTTATGTTGCTGAACAGTGCCAGGTGAGGTTTACAGGTGTCAACTGCCATCTGTAGACTGTCTGAGAGTCCTATAAAAGAGTGTGAAAGCAGAGCAAAAGGAGGAGATAAATCTATTGCTTAAAAATAAAATAAAGAAGCTAACAAAGCATGTTTTCAGTGTTACTTTTTAATAGAGTGCTGGAGTGGGTAACTGCAGGCAGCAAAGACCTTCAGGCATTGTTAATATTCATGGTGAATTATCCAATTTATTTATTTATCCCCCAAATCCTTGCTTTCTAGGATTTGTGATGTCGTGGTGGCCAGCTTCAGTTCAGTGTTGATTCACTAGAGCAGGGCATAGGGGATTATTTTAGAAAGCATGTATCCTATTTCATGTCTAAATTTCACTATTACAGTAAAATAAATGCAATAAATAATAAATAAGCTCTTAAGTATCTCTTCTATGATCTCAATTAATAAAAGGACAGTTAAACATTTGTGTCTTATAAAAACTCAGCATCTGATTATGAAGTAAATTCAATCAGCAAAACACGGCTTTTGCTGGTAATTTAATAGAGATAAACAGAATGTGGATAAAATTCCACCCAAAGCAAAGGGGACACATAAAAACACACAAAAATCTATTATTTAATGGGTTCAAAATGTGTCCGGGCAGGTCTGCGAGGTGCTGACACCTGGAGCCAGCCATTTTGCCTTAGAAGAAATGAAGACCTGCAACCTTCTTTACCTCACGTCCTGCTTTATTTGCTGGTTTTTGTTCAGCCGAAGCTCCTTTTCCATAAAACCGCCCAACCGGGAGGACCAGCCAGGTTTATAATCCATGCAGCAAACCCACACCACCTGAACCGGGGCGGCACCACGCACCCAGCGCTCCTCCTGCGCTGGGAGCCCGACCTCGAGGCCTCTGGCCAGCCGGGGTGGGCATTGCTGGGTTCCTTCGTGGTGGGCGCACGCAGGGTACAAACTCGACAGCCCGAGGGCCTTCTCCTGCTTCCCTCCTGCCGTGAGGAGAGGAGGAGCAGCTCTCCGGGCAGCTCCCGCTGGAAGCCAGGCTGCCAACCAGGCTGTGCAGGCCGCTCGGAAATGCCCGCGGTATTTTTGCCTTGGGGCTTCTTCCTGTGTGCCCTGTGCGACTCTCGGTGTGAACTGAACTACCCAGCTAGGGTACGTGTTTGGACAATGTTATAATTGTCCATTTAGATGTATTTTGTCCTTTTCTAAGAGAAGAATGCAGTAAGTACACGTAATTGAAGACGGTAACTCCAACTTTCTCTCCCTGCAAGTATATTGCCGTGCAAGCATGTCTTGATCAGGCAGTTTTCCTTTTAAAAAGAAAGCATCTTTCTACTGTGGTGTCTAAGACAATTTCCAGCTGAGCCTGCTGGCAGAGTTCTCCGCTAGCGATATTTGTATTCGATATTCTCATTGCAGTTGTTAATTTTTTCATAACGTTCACGTTCCCCCCCTCGTTCCACCTGCCTCCACCGGCAGGCCGCAGCGCTTCTGCACCCCCGGACAGGCCTGGAGGCACGCCTTGCCTGTCGCTGCTGCTTTGGGCTTTAGCTCCTGGTGCGCAGAAGAGCCGCCTGCGCTTCTGCTGGCCTGACAGGCCGCGGCGGCTGCCGAAGTTTTTGCGATTTTGGTCCGCGGGCTCCCTGGCGAGCGCCGCTGCCACATTTTCACATTTTCGCTTGAACTCGCGGCCGCCTGATAGGCGACCTCCCGCCCCGCGACCCCGGCTGCGGGAGGCCCCGAGCTGGGGGACCGCAGGCGGTGCACGCAGCCGGCTGCTCGCCGAAGGGGCGCTGCTTCAGTCAGTGTCCTCGCACATCCCTGACACTTCCCACTCAAGTATTTAACCTCCAGCGCTGGAGGAGGTGACATTACTTTTTTAATGGTTCGGGGAGCGTGACCTTTTCTGTCACCGTACTTTCCTTGCTTCCCCTTCTGCATGAAAAAAAAAAAATAACTGGAAGAGATTCCGGCACAGAAGGAAAATGATCTTCTAATTACTGAAAACGGAGAATCTTTATACAAGGCGGCCAAAAATCACGCACGAGCTGAAAGTAATCCCCCTTTAGCGAAACGGCTTCGGTGACACACTGGGTCCCGTACGGAGGGCTGCCTGGTAGCATCAGAAATGTTTTTCCGTGAAGTCACTCGGAGGTGTGCCGTGCACGTGCATCCTTCTGCCGGTGGCACACCGAGTCCTGTCGCAGGGCGCAGCAGCGCGGCGCTCACTCCAGTGCACGGGTGCACGCGGATCATGACCACACAGCCCTCACCACGGAGATTTCCCTCGAACACTTGTCGCTGACACGGCGTGCAGGAACTTTGGTGCCCGGGTTCAGCCTCCCACGTACGAGGCGAGTTTTGTGAGCTGCAAGTGTTTAACGGCGTATTTTGTACGCGTTGGGACGTGGTTGCAGCATGTCCACTTGAAAAGGAGCTGCAGACGCGTGCTGCCGTGAGGAATACCCTGATTTGGGAGCAGACAAGATGCCCCAGGCTGATGGAAGAGTGAAACTGCAAAGGTAACTCGCTTATACCGTGGGGAAACGTCACCGCTCACTTCTGTAGCATCCCCGCAGAGCTGGAGTCGGGAGTTTCACTGCCTCAGCGCTGAAAGGAGCCATTCGAGCACACTGAAGGCTGGAGGTAAGATTAAAGAAGGAGGAATGAAAACTGCTGATAGAGAGTGCAGTGCACTAAAAAGTGAGCTAAGAATAAAGAGATAAGGAGCACCAAGATGTTGTCACAGTTCTACTCTAATAACTTAAGTAGCTGCCGTTAGACAGCAGTCCCAGAGCACTGTAATTTAATCCGGGAGTGAGAGACGCCAAGACTACACACGGTGTCAGAATGAAAGGCGCGCCGCTACCTGCAAGCAGCCCTCTGACTGCAGCGCGGCCGCGCCACATCTATTTGGTCCAGAGCACCGAAGGGAACGTGATTTTGGTGTTTAAAATACCTGACGCTGCTCAGTCACCCACTAGTTTGTATTCAGGCTGTTGATTTAAAAGGCTGGAGCATAATCAAGCTTTCTTTTTCTGCAGAGCACAAGGAGCGTGTGAAAAATATATGATCTTTTTAAATTTTAAAAAGTGGGTTGGTAATGCTCCTCGCAGCAGAAGGAGAGTGGCACAATTAATTTTCAAGCCTTATGCGCTGCACAGCTCTTCTGTGGGCCATAACGAAGGCAGTGCTGTGTGCCTTGGTTTGAAGGTGAGTTTTTGGGAGAGCGCATGGCAGCCCCGCAGTGCTGCTGCAGAAAGCCCGGCGGCCTTGGGAGCAGCTTGAGGACACGCCAAGAACCTGCTTTAGGAATATTTGGTGAATACCCACTTATCTTAAGGAGACTACCTCCGCCGCTACACAACAAATAGTCACTGGACAATGAAAACAAACCCACCAAAGGTTTTCAGCAGCAGGTTTCTGGGTTCATGGCGAGGTGCTGGTGTGGGTGAAGCCACCCAGGCCCACAGCAGCCACCTCGCACCACGCCTCCCTCCACGTTTCCTCCCCACTGATTTCACAGCAATCACAGGAGCCCTTTTTGTCTTTCCCTTCAGGAAGACTTTTTAAAATCTGTGCGTTTTTCAGTTTTCCAGGCACCTCTGCATAAATTTAACTACCTTCCCTCAAAAGAGTGCCCAGGATTGTTCCAACCAGGCAATCAGCGTGCTGTAAAGCAGCAAATGTCCAGGTCCTCCAGCTGCCGTGCCAGGATGCCCCAGGGCCAGCAGCAGCTGAGCGCCCTCAGCCACGCTCCAGCCCCAACGCAGAAAGCACCCGACGGAGCACCAGCCTCCCCTAAGTGCAATGGTGGTGGGGTCCCCTGGGGACACCAGGGAGCGGGACCTGGGTTGCATTGGCTCTCCTGGGTCTGCACCCCACTTCTGCCACCCCATGGCACATCTGGCCAGCTGCTGAGGCAGCTGCCGAGCTCCCGTGTGGGTTGACGTGCTGTGCAGCATGGCGAGCTACAACCAAAGCAGGAGAGAGCTGCTGGCAGCACAACCCTGAAAGTGAGCGTTACTTGAATGTACACCCAAGGTCGGCATGGATAGGCGTATTTTTAATACACGTAGCTCCATTCCCAAACTGCCCTTCAATACAGGAGTCTGCCTGACTTGGAAACTGCTCCTTTTTTTTTCCAGATACCTTCACATCGTGTAAGTGCACATCACTTCCAAAAATGCTGGATCGCTAGAAAGTATCCGTGGTGGTAGCAGAGAGCCGGCTAAAGCGGGAGCTCTCCCCTCCTGGAAGACGAACCAATGCTGCACGAGTTCGTGTACTGGGCTGGAGGAAGGAGGGGAGGCAGAGCAGAAATAAACAGAATAAAATTTGCTCTAGCCAGTAATATTCTTTATACGGTGCACTGCCTGTAGGACCACATGGATTTCAAAATCAAAGATTAATGGCACTGCGAAGTTGCTTGAAGCCCCGCGTCTGCTAACATGGCATTCCGTATGACAAAGGAATGCAAGTTGTAAGCATCCGTTCCAGCCGGGGTGGGCAAATTACATCCACTTAAATACTTTTAAGAGATTTCGCCGGCGTCTCCGGCAGTTTCTCCCCGCTGCCGCCGAAAGCCGAGAGCGGTGAATTCCCACGGCAAAGGCCACCGGGGCCGCCGCCCGCCAGGAGGCTGCCGCCCTCCGACGCGTCTCGCCCCGAGGCCGGCTCACCTCCTCCTGCCCTGCCGCCGCTCCGGGGGTGGCCAGCGGGGACGGGGCCGCCCGCACACAGCCGCCTTCGGCTCCGCTCCGCGGGGGCCGCTCCGCACCCCGGGCAGCGGGTCCGGCTTCCGCGGGACGGCCCCGACGGGACGGGAATGGACGGGACGGGACGGGACGGGACGGGACGGGAATGGAGGGGACGGGTTGGGACAGGAGGGGACGGGATGGGACGGGATGGGACAAGACGGGATGGGACAGGACGGGACGGGACGGGACGGGACGGGACGGGACGGGACGGGACGGGACAAGACGGAACAGGACGGGACAAGACGGGCCGGGCCGGGACAGGCCAAAACGGGCCGGGCCGGGTCCGCGCCTTGCCCGCCCCGCCGTGTCCGCCCCCGCGGGCGCCCCGCGCCCCCCGCCCGCCTCCCGCCCGCGCAGCGCAGGGGGGGCGCTTGCGCACTGCTGCGCTCCGCGCACCGCCGTGCCCCACAGAGCCTCGGCGAGGCTGCGGCGGGTAAGTCGTGTATTAAAGCGCGCCCAGCACACACACACTCCTCCGCCGGTCCCCTCCTCAATAAACACTGCCCTCCGCGCGGGGCAAAGCTCTCCCCGGCCCAATTAGCCGCCAAAGGTAAGCGCCCGTCCGCGGGTCCCGCTCCCGAGGCCTCCCTGGCTGCGCGCCCCTGCGCGGGGGGACGGGGGGGGGGGGGAGCGGCGGGGGCGGCGGGGCGCCCGCTTACCTGGCCCGGGCCGCGCGCCCCCGCGGCCGGCCGCGCGCCCCTGCGCGCCCCTGCGCGCCCCCGGCCCGGCCGCGGCGCCGCTCGCTCCCGGCCGCGCCGCGGCCGCTTGCGCTCGGACTGCGCGGCCGGGGCTGCGCTGCGCGGCGCTGCGCGGCTCCGCGCGGGGTCTCGGCGGCGCGCCCGAGCCTCCGGGGCTTTTTTCCCCCGCCGAGCACAAAAGCGGAGAGCCGGGCGCTGCCGGAGCCGCCCCGCCGAGGTGCCCGCGCTGAGGCGCAGGAAGCAATTAAAACTCCTCCTTTCGGATTAACAACCCCAAATTGATCGGTCTGTCAGGAGCGCCGCTGATTTATGAAAGGTGCTTATTTCCTCGCTATGGAGAATTTTATGTTCTCTAGGTGAAACCGAGTTCACCCAGCTCCGGAGCAGATTGATGTTTTAATAAAAATAAATAAAGGGAAAAAGCTAGCCTGGTCTTTGGGGACATCAACTCTCAAATCGCGGCGCCGGACTAACAAATCAAACCGCGTTATCTTCGCGCTTCCCGGCTTTTAACCGAACGTCTGAAAATCGCGGGCGGCGCCGCGCCCCTTCGCAGCGGCGAAGTTTGGAGGCGCTGCCGAAAAGTTGGCGCAGCGGCCGGCCGGGGCCGCCGAGAGCCGGGGCCGGCGGGCGGGGAGCGTCCTGTAGATGGCACACCGTCCCCACGCTACAGCCGCGGCCGCCTCCTCTGCGCCGAGAGGGGGAAGCCGGCGAGCGGGAGCGGCGGCGGGCTCGGCACTTGTTGTCCGCCCGCAGCAGGGCGCGGTGCGGCGCGCAGCGCTCGGGGACGCCGCCGGCACCCGGCCCCGGGGCGCGGAGCTCGGCGGCCGCGGGCCGCGGGGGGGGCTGCGGGGGGCTGCGGGGCGCTGCGGGGGCCGGGGGGAGATGCCGGAGCCGCGGCGGCCCCGCGGGGACCCGGCCGGGCCGAGGCGGCGGGGCCGGGCAGCAGCCGGGCGCCCGGCGCGTTGGTCTTTGCCATGTAAATTTCAGCGGGACAAATTGCTTATTAATAGTCTAGGAGAGAAGGCAGTTTCTTTCTTTCTTCTTTTCTTTCTCTGTTTTTATTTCTGCATGGCCCCCAGCTATGCTCTGGGCAGCCTCGCCGCCCAGCAGTTTTCCCTTCATTTCAATATCCTAAAGAAAATGCAAATCACCGCGCTGCGGCCTTTTTAAAAAGTTAAATTAGCAACAGCTTTAAGTGACTCCATTAGCATGGAAAACATACAAACGCCTAATGTGGGAATAGCTTCCTTTCCGAGCGCCGCTCGCCCGGCTCCGCGCACCGAGCGGGGCTGCGGCCGGCGGGGCGCCCGGCTCGGGAGGCGGCGGAGCAGCGGGGGCGCGGCGCTCGCTCCCCGAGGAGCCGGGACCGGCCGCGGCTGCGGAGCGGCCCTCGGGGCCAGGAGGGCTTCACCGGCCCGCGGCCGCCCGCGGGGAGACGGCCGGGCAGCGGCCGGCGGCGGGGACCGTTCCCCGGTGCGCGGTGCCGGTGCCCGGCGCCGGTGCCCGGTCCCCGGTGCCCGCAGCCGCTTGCCCCCGGCCGTGCGGTGGCCCCGCGGGTGCCGGGTGGGCGCTGCCGGCTGCCCTCGGAGCCCAAAGTTTGGCCCGGGCAGCGGCCGCCGCGCAGCATGGCCCGGCCGCGGGGCTCCCGCCGCCTCCCGGGGCCGGGGCGCGTCCTGCGGGGCCGGAGCCCCGACCCCGGCCCCGGCCCCGACCCCGGCCCCGACCCCGATGCCGGCCCCGGGCCGCGCCGTGCGGTGGCATCCGGAGCTCCCGAATCCCCGCAGGGCAGAGCGTCGGGGAGAGCAAGCCCCGAGCAGGAAAGAGTTAAGGTTTATATTATTCAGTAGAGGTCTTGTTAGGATGTAATCTGCATTTTCTAACTACTGCGTAATAAAAAGTGAGAAGTTTTGAGACACCTTTCTTGATTATACCTTTGGCGATACTTTAGGTTTTACATTTAATTTGCATTTTGTTCTTAGTGAATATTGAAGTCTTGAGTGGAGGATTGAATTTTATTAGGACATCTGGACTGACAATATCAAATCAGACACCAACGTCCCAAAGCATGCTAAAATTTCAGAGTTAATTAGAACGAAGTGTGTTTAATTAAAGCCAATTATAATATCTGAAATTATCTGATCGATCCTTGTTTGTTCAGTCGGACTCACTTCGGATCGTGCCGGCGGCGCGGCAGGACCCGGCCGGCCGCAGCTCCCCGCGGCCCCGCTCCGCACCCACTCCGCACCCGCTCCGCACCCCGCGCTGCGCCCGGAGCGGGGCCGGCCGGGGGGGCCTGGCCGCGGGCGGGCACGGCCGAAGTTGGAGCGGTTTTGGTTGAGGGGCAAATTCCCGGTTTAACAACGGCGGGGGCGCGGAGGGGGAAAACGCGCCCGGAGCCGCGCGGGGCCGGGCTGGGGAACGCACCGCGGCCCGACGGGGGCCCTGCGCTGCGCCCCCTCCCCGCGAGGCCCGGCCCCGGGGCGCGCAGGGCTGCGGGAAGGGCGCAAGGGAGGCGCCGAGGGGCCGCGGGGCTGCCCCGAGGCCTGCGCGGCTCCTGCGCGGCTCCTGCGCGGCCCCTGCGCGCCAGCCCCCTGCGGCCTCGGGGCCGGGGCGGGGGGAGCGATGCGCCCCGCCGGGGGCTGCGCGGGGCGCGGAGCGGGGCTCCCGGCCTCCCCTCGGGAGGCTGCGCATCCCGGCCTCGCGAGCGGAGGCCCGCCCGACGGCCTCCCCGGGGCGCGCAGCCCAGAGCCCGGCCGGGCCCCGCTGGGGGGGACACGGGGGGCTGCGGGGCGCCCACCCGGGGCAGGACCGAAAGCGGCCCGCGCCGGGGAACCCGCACCGGGAGGCCGGCGGGGGAGGCCGGGCGGCGAGAGGTCCCGGCCCTGCGGGAGGCTGCGCGGGTGCGGGCGGCTGCGCGGGGCCTCCCAGCCTCCTTCCCCCCTGCCTCCGCCCCGCCGCTTCGCCCTCGGCGGGCGCTGGGGGCCCGTCGGGGAGGGGGGTCCCGGCGAGCCCAGGGCACCGGGCACAGCGGGGCCGCGCAGGGAGCGCGCAGCGGGGACCGGGGAGCCCCCGGCGCTGCGCCCCCGCGGTAGCTGCGCCTCGCCCCTCGCATCGAGGCCGGGAGGTGCCCGTCCAGCGGCGGAGCCGAGTTGCCTGGGCGTCCGGCGCTCTGCCGAAAATACCCGAAAAAGCGAATTTATCACTGCTCCGGAGCACAGGAAACAAGAGTTAGCGGAGATTTGTTTCGCTTAAATCGGGCATAAATTACACCTCCTGGAACCGAGCACGTTAATGATGAAGGCGCCTTCGAACAATAAAACTGAAATACGCGCGCCGCAAGCGCGCACCGGGCCGGCGGGGCCCCCCCGGCCCCCGGGGCTGCCCCCGGCCCGCGGCACCGAGAGCGGCCCGGCCCGGCCCGGCCCTGCCCAGGGGTGCGGAGCGGTGCGGGGAGGTGCGGGGAGGTGCGGGGAGGTGCGGGGAGCCCCCACGGGCCGGGCGGCAGCGCCCTGCCGGGGAAGGCCGGGCTCCAAGTTGCGTGATTTAAACCACCGAAACGCGGCGTTTTCTTTCAGGGGGAAAAATGTGAAATGATTAAGATAATAGTCCCGAGAGGATTGTCCCGAGGAGGGGAAAAAAAAAATAATAATAATAAAGTTTAGGAGAATCCTATAACAGCTGTGGAAATGAGGCTATCAATTTTAATCTGCGCGATCCATGTACAGTGTGTGATTATGTGTTATTATGCCGTGCGGTGCGGGAGGAGGCAGGGATGCGAGGCGTGATTTATCGCGGCCGTGCGGGGCTCTCCCTCCCCTCCCGGGCCGCGGCAGGCGGTGCCCGGCAGCGCCGGGGCGCCCGGGGCGCGGAGGCCGGGGAGCGGCGGCTCTCGGCGGGGCTGCGCCGGGGGACAGCTGGGCTGCGGCCATCTGACCGGCTCCGCCGTGACATCTGGGAGCCCACTGGTGTGTGGCACGCGAATCGCTTGATGTCGCTATTTAAATGCAAATTTGCGGGGGGATCACTGAAGCCTCACCCCGTAAATTCACACAAAAGGGAGACTTGGCGCGGCGCGCCGGAGGAGGAGGAGGAGGAGGAGGAGGAGGAGAGGAGGAGGAGGAGAGGAGGAGGAGGAGGAGGAGGAGGAGGAGGGCCGCGGAGCCGGGAGGGCTCGGGCCGCCCCCGGCAGCCGCTCACACCCCCTGCCCGCCCGGCGCCGGGCCGCGACCGGGGCCCCGCTGCCCGCCGCCTGCTCCGCGCAAGGTGCTCGGGGCGAGGCCGGCCTCCCCTCCCCGGCCTCCCCTCCCCGGCCTCCCCTCCCCGGCCCCCCGGCCTCCCCTCCCCGGCCTCCGCTCCGCTTCGCCTTGCCGCAAAACAGCCGGGGAAGTCCCGGGTCGGAGGGGCGGCCCCGGGCCGGGCCCCGCCGCCGTTCGGGCTGCTGGAGGCAGCGGCGGGGCCCGGCCTCCCCTCGGTGGCCTCCCCTCGTTGGCCTCCCCCCTGCCTCGCCGGGCTGGGGAGAACTTGCGCCGGTGCGGAGGGGGGAGGCTGCTCCCAGCAGTGCCCGCCTGGAGACGGTGCGGGGCGAGCACGGAGCCATCCCGAGCGAGTTTCTTCTTCCTGCGCGGGGCTCGCAGCCAGCCGTGGAGTGACACACAAAAAAGAAAAAAAAAAAAGGAAAAAAAAAAAAAGATAAAGTTGGTGAATGATAAAGACCGTATTTTCCACGCTTTGGGTGCAGGACCAGATGATCTAGAAAATGAGCTGAAATAGATTCAGCCTCAGAGCCTGTTGTGAAGAGCAGCTGATTCCCCTATTTCTGGCCAGATGGCTTCTGAACACAGATTTGCATTCATTTTCGCTTAATATCGTCCAAAATAGTGGGGCAGCTGCATTTGTTGTCAAAAAGGTTTAAAACTCTCTTTCTTTCTGGGGCAGGATCGTTACCTTATGTGATGGGCTTATGGAACTTTTTTTTTTTTTTTCCCTCTTTAGTCAACAGTATCAGATTTAAAAGGATTTGTTTTAAAACCTCCTAATTTGGTAATCAGATTTAAATCGCCTCGGCGCGTGTAATCTGAATTAAAGCTACTGTAAATGATTTTAGGCATTACGCTTTCGTTAGCGCGGGGAAGGAACAACTTCGGCTTTGTTCGGTGCGTTTTAGGAAACGTGTCACAATCGGAGCCGGGCCGGCCGCTTTCGCCTCGCTTTTGGGAGCGCTCGTTCCGCGTAGCGGGGCGGCGGCGGCCGCGGCCCCCGGGCGCAGCCCCCGGGCGGCGGGGCTGGAAGCGCCCCGGCACCGCTCCCGGGGCGAACTTCGCTTGGCTCCGTCCCTCCGCCGTGCCCCCGGCGCGTCCCGGGTAATCTGTTCGCCTGCAACTCCAAAGCTCCGGGCTGATTATGAATCCGGGAATTTTCTTTTAATTTCTCATGAATAGTTTCCACACACTTTGATTTAAGGTTATTAACATTCTATAGACAGTGGCATCTTTAATATGTGGCGATCGCTTCTAAAGACTAATCTCATTACCCTCAAATAGTCATAAAATATGATTTTATTATACTTACGTATTTAATTAGACGGCCAGCAATGTAATGGATTTTGAGATCGGGTAGAGCAACAGCTTTGATAATTCACTTATCTTTGGCAATAGTCATTAACCCCCAACACCAGCAAAATAGATTGCTTTCTAACACATCTTTTTTTCTCGCCCCTTGGAGGAAGGATCGGGGGTCTCCTGATAACACAAATCGGACTTCGATTTTCACCGATTAATTAAAATATTAACGTACGGACCCTGGCAATTCCAAAAAAAAAAAAAAAGGGGGGGGGAAAAAAAAAAAGGGAAGTCCTGACCCGGACCGGGCGGAAAAAGCTCGCCACCCAGGGCGGTGCTGGGCTGCGGCCGCCGGGCATACACACACGTATATACACACACATATACACACATATATACACACACACACACACATATATACACTCACACACACACACACACACACACACACACACACGCGTGCCCGCGCACACGGGGCCGTGGGCAGGAGCCGGGGGGAGGCTCGGGGCATGGCCGGCCGCGGCGTGGACGCGCGCGTGTGTGTGCATCTGTGTGCGTGTGCATCTGCGTGTGTGTGCATCTGTGTGTGTGTATGTGTGTGTGTGTGCATCTGTGTGTGTGCATCTGCGTGTGTGCATCTGTGTGTGGGGGTGTGCCACTGTGTGTGTGCACGTGTGCGTACAGCTCGGTGTGTACATATGCATTTCCGTGCAACTGTGCGCGTGCATCTGCGTACATCTGTGTGCGTGTGCACATCTGTGCGCGCACATCTGTGCGTGTATCTGTGTGCGTGTGCCCATCTGTGCACGCGTGTCCCTCTGTGCACGCGTGTCCCCCCCCGCGTCTGGGCGGGGGTCCAGCCGCGGGCGACCCCCGGGGGCTGCGCCGTGCCCCGACCCCGGGCCCCCTTTGTCCCCCGCGACCCCCGGCCCCGTCCCGCTGCCCCCCGACGGCCTTGCCCTGCCCTGCCCTGCCCTGCCCTGTCCCGGCTCGGCCCGTCGGGGGGCGGCCCCTCCCGCCGCAGGTGCCTGGGCGCCCCCCGGCGGGGTCCGGCTGCGCCCCCCGGTGCCGAGCCGCGCCGAGCCGTGCCGAGCCCGCACCTCCAGCCCCTCTCTCCGAGCCGCGCTCCCGGGGGCAGCCCGGGGGGACAGCCCGTGGGGACAGCCCGGGGACGGCCGCGCGCGCTCCCCGCTCTCCCTCTCCCTCTCCCCCCCCCCCCAGCGGGGCCGCGCCGTGCCGAGCCGAGCCGGGCCGTGCCGTGCCGGGCCATATATGGCGCTGGCCCCGCCCCCCGCGTCACGCTGACAGCGCGGCTCCCGCGGCGGGGCCCGGCTCCCGGGAAGGGCGCTCCTGGGGGAGGGAGGGCCGGGCTCCGCGCCGCCGTCCATTCCGCGAGACGCCACGGGCCCGCGCCCCGCTCTCCCGTGCCCGGGAACACCTCCGCGGCGGTCGTTTTTTTGCGTTTATTTGTCTTTTGGAGCGGGAGAAGCCTCGCCAGAAGTGGTCGATTCAGCAGTGTCCCGAAGCCTTTTTTTTTTTTTGACGCCGTTTCACTAGGATGACACCGCGCTGAGCGCGCCTGCAAACAACAACACAAATATTTATTCTTTCGAAAAAAAAAAAAAAAAAAAAGCCTCGCAGTGTCGCCGGCCGTAGTTACACTTTTTCCTTCTTTTTTTTTTTTTTCCTTTTTTTCTTTTTTTTTTTCCTTTTTTCCTTTTTTTTTTTTTTTTTGCACCCACCAAGCTGGAACGCCATCCAACTCGCTGCACAGAAGTACTCAGTAAATTGTTTATGTCGTGCCAATACAGGACAGCCTGAAGAAGGAAGCGAGACTCGAACTGGGCTTTTCTCCTGCCGCTTACAGGGAGTAAAGTCATCTCTTGTATTCCAGTCGCCAAGGAGAGGGAGAGCGAGCGAGCGAGAGAGCGAGAAAATCCAGCGGCAACCAACCCGCCCCGCATCTGACATTTCCCTCAGCTTGAACCCCTTTTGGCTCGGAGCTGGTCTCGCCCCAATCTGTTTTAATGTTTGGGATTCAGGAAAATATACCAAGAGGCGGGACGACCATGAAAGAAGAGCCGCTGGGCAGCGGGATGAACCCGGTCCGCTCGTGGATGCATACCGCCGGGGTAGTGGATGCTAACACGGCCGCCCAGAGGTACGTCCCCCCCCGCTCCCCCGGCCCGGCACGGCCCGGCCCGGCCCGGCCCGGCCCCGGCGCCGCTCCGCAGCCGCCCTCGCCCCCGCTCCGCAGCCCCGCGGCCGCCCCTTCCCCGCGCCCCTTCCCCGCCGCCCGGCCGCTCTCACCCGCGCCTTGTCTTGTTTTCTCCCGCAGCGGCGTGGGGCTGGCTCGGGCGCATTTCGAGAAACAGCCGCCTTCCAATCTCAGAAAATCCAATTTTTTCCACTTCGTCTTAGCTCTGTACGACAGGCAGGGGCAGCCAGTGGAGATTGAGAGAACAGCTTTTGTGGACTTTGTGGAGAAAGAGAAAGTAAGTCCGTCTCTCTTCCTTTTCTGTCCCCCCCCCCCCTCTACTCGCGCTGTAATTGCCCGGAGATGATTTTCGCTTCGAGTTTAACCCGGCCGGCTCGGACGGGACTCCCGGGGCACCACGTGCGGGCCCCGCTAGCGCGGCGCCGCCCGGCCGCAGGCACCGGCACCGGACCCGGGGGGCGTGCGGGGACCGGGCCGGGCCGCCGGGCGGGCGGGGATGCGGCTGGAGGTGCGGGGCTCGGGACGTCGGCAGCGCCCCGCAAAGGGGCTGCGGGCTCGGGGCTGCCCAGCGCGGTGCTGAGCCTCCGCAGGGCCGAGCGGGCTGCTGGGCGGGAGAAGGCGAGCGCCGATCGTTCGCGCTAAACGTAATTATTTGTCGTTGCTTGCAGGAGCCAAACAATGAGAAAACTAACAATGGGATTCACTATAAACTTCAGTTATTGTATAGCAACGGTAAGTCGGCCTCCCCCCGCTCCGCACGGCCGCGTGCCCCCGGGAAAGCGGGGCCCGCTGCTCCGGGGCCTTCCCCGGGACGCTGGCGGTGGGCGCACGGCAGGAAAACAAACCGGGGCCGATCGATAAGTCGATGGTACTTCACATGATTAACCGGCCGGCCTTCGAGTGGAAAGTAAAAAAGGGGATCGATCGGCGCTCCGGCAGAGCGGCACTTTGCGGGGACTTGGGGCGAATTAGCGGTGGTCACCGCGCCGGGGCACGGCGGGCTCCGCGCCCCGGCCCACGCGTGGGGCTCCGTGGGCAGGCTCGGCCCCGGCCCCCTCCCCTTTCTCCCCCTTTTTTTTTTAATTTTTATTTTAATTTTTATTTTTTTTACTGGGCGGCAGCGCGGTGGCCGGCCCGGCGCTCTCGGGGTGGCTCCGGGGTGGCGAGCGGCTAACGGGGGTCTCTGCTTGCCCGCAGGAGTCCGGACGGAGCAGGACCTCTACGTTCGCCTCATCGACTCCATGACCAAACAGGTGAGAAAGTTTTCCTCTCTCCTCGTTGCTCGGCCCCCCCCACCCCCTCTTACGCCTCGTCCCCTCGGCCGGGAGCGCCCCGGGAGCGCGGCCACCTGCGCGGGGCGGTCGGGCCGGGGATGCTCCGCGGCGGGGCTGCGGGCGGCGGCTGCACCGTAAAGCGGCGTGTGTAGCGCTGGTACAACGTCACGAGGGCAGGCGTCGGGTCTAATTAATTTAGCGAGGGGTAGAGGAAGGAAAAAGCCCCGTCGAGTTGCTGGGGTTTATTTTTCGGCGCACTTTCCCCCCCCCCCCCGTAACTTTTTTTGTTGGCGATGCTTTCCCTCGGTGGGCGAAGGGCAGTCCTCGTGCCAGGCGCTCGGAAGCCGGCCGCGGTTAGTCCTTTTCTTTTATAACGCGGTGATCTAGTGACGCGAGACGTTTATTTGGATTTAAAAGTTAAATGTGCTGAGGTGAAAAGTCAGCTTGTTCTCCTCTAGTCCATATTCACCTCTCAGCCCCCCATCTCCATAATTCAAACTCCATGCTCCAGGGGTCACCCAAACCCGTCCATTTCCCTGAGATCAGCTTCTGTTTCTTCCTCAAACCTCTGTCATACCTTGTAAATAACATAATTACAAGCAGTTCCTTATTAAATTATTTAACCTGTCTTGGTCAACTTTTCCGATGATAACTACATGTTATCAGCATTGCACCTCAGCAATTAAAGACAGAAAGCTCCTTGCTGCCTTTGGATTTAATCAACTTTATATTTATTTTTTTTTCGGAGAGACATTTCAAGATTTTTTTTTTTTTTCGGGAGGGGTGGGGGGGGAAAGGAGGAGGTGAGAACGGGGCATAATTTACAGTGCTCTGGAAATCAGATACCAGAGATGGAAATTAAAACCATTCCACCGAGCCGCCGTTTTTAACACCCCCGGCGTGTTTTCTCGCTGCCGGCCGAGGCTAGCCTGCGGAATGCCTCCTGCTAACTTTCCGGGCCCCGGGCGGGGAGAGCCGAGACCTTGTCCCAGCGCCACCGGCCCCGGGAGCGGCCCCGGGAGGAGCGGAGCCGGGCCGGGGGCTCGGCGCAGGCGGCACCGCGCGGCCGCGCTCCCCGCCCCGCCGCAACTTCCCCGGGGCTCCGCGGGGGCACCCGAAAACCCCCGGCAGCAAAATCGTGGGATTTCCTCCCGGGGCAGAGCGGGGCCGCCGGCCGCGGCACAATCCCCCTGACAAAGGCGGAGGCGTCGTGCCCTCCGATAATTATTGCAATAGGTTACAGAGGAGCCCTTGTAAACTCTGGAGCGCTCTCGAGTTGACAATGCGGTTTTATTTCCTTTGTATATAAGAGGTAAATGTTTTCGGAAATCGCCGCAGTACTCTAATTAAGAGGCTTCCATAGGCAGCTAGAAGTTTCGTTACCGATGAATAAAGGAGTAAAGAGGACGCGTTTTAAGCACACTTTTATTGTTCGTTTGAGCTCCGGAGCTTTGCGGCAGAACCGGGGCTGGAAAGAAAGGCTTTTCATCTCCCCTCCCTGACGGGGGAGAAAAAATAGCCCGGTGCCTGATCAAAGAGGCAATGGCGCTGAACCGACAGTTTATGGATTTCTGTTTGTGCTACAAAATAAAAAATAAATCACTTATAAATACGTGGCTTCGTCGCAGGGAAAGTAACAACCGCCACGAGCCGGGCTGCCGCGCCGAGCACCGCCGCCCGCCGCCCGCCCCG